>NC_059428.1:150183739-151383739 GCF_021028975.2 Sphaerodactylus townsendi
CACAGGGGCATGTAGAGACCACCGTGCATGTATTCTTACACTGTAAACTGTATACATCTCCAAGAGACACGTTTATTAAACTCCATCTCAATGAAGCTCTACTGACATCCGACAAAGGAAAACTCAAATACTTACTCTGTGACAAAACCCCTTAAATTACTACAGATGTAGCCACATTCGTAACAAGGGCAACGAAGATCCGAAATCTTCAAGTTGCTCCCATCAAACTATATGGACAGTCAATTAAAACCAAGTTGTTGAAGGCTTTCATGGCTGGAATCATCGGGATGCTGTGTGGTTTCCAGGCTGTATGGCTAGCAGCATTCTCTCCTGACGTTTCACCTGCATCTGTGGCTGGCATCTAGCAGCATTCTCTCCTGACGTTTCACCTGCATCTGTGGCTGGCATCTTCAGAGGATCCTCTGAAGATGCCAGCCACAGATGCAGGCAAAACGTCAGGAGAGAATGCTGCTAGAACACGGCCATACAGCCCAGAAATCACGCAGCACCCTAAGTTGCACACTTTTCACTTTCCCTATCCGCTATCCTTAGTGGGTAGTTTTATGCTATTTTAAGTATTTATATGCCAATAAAACGTGTTGTTGCTAAACTTGGACTCTGGAAAGCTGATACCTGGAATCTCTTGTTGGTCTCTACAGTGCTGCTGGGATCGAATCTAACTGTTTTACTGCAGACCAACAGTTAAAAAAACAAAATTTCTTCTTGACAAATCTCTTTGGCCTGGCTCTTCATCTGAGAAAGCAAATGCTGCCAACTGTTTTTTTTCCCTGATAGGGCTCCTGTGCTTTTAACAGCTACACAATTCCCTGTGATGCAGACAAAGTGCCAGTAAGACAATTTTAGCTACTGTGGGACTCTTAGGAGCAGGCGGGCCTTGTCAAAAAAGAGGTCATGGTCAACAGAAACAGCTTTGGGTTCAAAAAATGGACCTTCGGTGCAAAGGAAGAGAATGACTGCTCTATTGGCATAATATAGACCAGTCAGAGAGTTTAGCTTTCTTGGTGAAGAATCTGAATTCCTTTGGATGCGCAAACCCGTAGCTATGAGCTGATGGGATGCCACTTCTCGTACAGAGACCCCTGGGCAGTCCTCACCCTCTGCTAGAAAGCGACTGAATCGTGCCTTGCGACTTAATTGTTCTTTGGGAGTGAAAACGCATTCTGGGTTGTTTTCTTTGCTGCTGGGTCAATGCAATGGACTGTTTCACCCCGCCCACTCCTTGAGTCTTTTTGGCATGCCTCCGGCGGCCTCTCCCTTACCCTCCACTGGCCCCGCGGTGACATTGGCTTGCAGCTCAGGGCCGTAGGTGATGGTCCTTGCTTGCACGTGGAACAAATACGTGATTCCCTTGGTGAGGTCGCGGATTTTCAGCCAGTGCTGCCAGTTCCCTTTGATGTCAACCGTCACCACTTTGCTCACCCCTGGAACACACACAAAATACAGGCAGGGTGTATCAACTCTTAAACACACGCACGGAAGACAAAAACTGCATCCTACGCCGAGCTGACCGGCGGAGCTTATCGAGTTTAGATTACCGGGGAAATTATCCAGTGGTTTGCTGAGGAAGTATTTCTTACGATTAGTGGGAATTTAAGGAGCGATAATGGCCAATTTTCAGCACAGATAAGTGTAATTAGACTTTAAGCTTGATAAGTGGGCACTGGGTGGAGGGGTGAGGGAAGGCTTACAGTGCAACTGGGAAATCACCAGGAGGTTGAAGGACAACCATGCTAATTGAACTGGGGCGGAGGCAGTGGGGCATGCAGGATACCATGGACCCACGGCTCTTCTTGCACCTGGTTTCTCCCAACCCTTCTGTCAAACAGCTCAAGGGAAATATACACAGATCGGACTCTCTATTGAGCTAGGCCTCGTCCATTTACAGCAAAGCTGCTCTGAGTTCCAGCCTTTCACAGTTCAGACTGGATGTGGTTTTTTATTCCCTTTGCAGTCGCAGAAGAAGCCACCAGCGGAGTAAGAAGAGAGACCCGCAAATGTACGAGGGAACTGTGGATAGACAAAACCATCTCAGAAGAGAATTACCCTCATGGAATTTCTCGCAAAAACGGTTAAGCAGGCCTCAGGGCTAGCAGGATCAATCAGACGGAAGGGGCTTTGAGTCCAGCGTTCTGCTTCCAGCTGCAGCCGTTCCCATGCCTGGGGGAGGTTCACATGCAAGACCAAGGCAACAGTTCTCCTGCTGCCGTCAGGACACAGCATTCTATACTCAGAGATACCCTGCTTCTACACACAGAGGCTCCATTTAGCAATCTCATTGCAGCTCCAGTTGCTTAAGGGATCTCCAGTGACCCAGCTCACCCATTATGCTAAAAATGCTTTCAGTGACTGTATAATGATTGCACACAAATTACATTCTCATGGAAGAGCAAAAGGGGAGGGGTGTGTGTGTCCCAGTGGGTTTGCTTCCCATTCAACAAGTTGATACTTCCCATTCCACAGCAAGTCATAGAATTTACATTATTCTTTTTAAAAGAGGATCCTGTCAGGAAAGTTGTAGCTGTGGGAGCTTAAATTCTACAGACCCCAGTGGAGGGGGGTCCTGAGGAAGCCCAGTTTGCCCTTTCCCCTTCCTATCATCTCTGGCTGACCTGTAACCTTTTGCAGAACTTGTCTGGCCAAATGGCACAAAAGCAATCCACCATTGTTGATTCCATCTTTTTCCACCTCCCGAAATGGATTTGTATGTTTTGTTAAATATACTTGGAGGGGGCTGGTTTTTGGCTTTGGAGCTCAGCGCTAGAGGTGAGGGTGTGGCTTACTGGCAGATCGTCTGCATGGGACGCAGAAGGCCCCCGGTTCAATTCCTAGCACCCCTGTTGAAAAGGAGGATCAGATGGTAAGAAAAACTTCAACCTGAGACCTTGAAGAGCTGGCTGCCGTTCAGAGGAAGAAGAGTAGTTTGGATTTAAACCCCACCTTTCTCTCCTGTAAGGAGACCCAAGGTGGCCTACAAGCTCCTTTTCCTTCCTCTCCCCACAACAGACACCTTGTGAGGTCGGTGGGGCTGAGAGATGTTCTGAGAGAACTGTGACTAACCCAAGGTCACCCAGCAGGAATGTAGGAGTGCAGAAACACATCTGGTTCACCAGATAAGCCTCTGCCACTTGGGGTGGAGGAGTGGTGAATCAAACCTGGTTCTGCAGATTAGAATCCACCTGCTCTTAATTACTATGCCACGCCGGCTTGAACACTTGAACACGTGTCTGACGAAGTACAAGGCAGCTTCGTTTGTTCTGCTGCTAATTTTTCTTAATTACCTTGTTTGGTGTGTTTTTTTTATTTATGCTGATAAAGGCTTCTGAGGGGATCCAAATAAGCTGGCTCACAAAAGCTCATGCCACAATCAATTTGTTTATTGTTTCTTCGGATGCACATAGTTTTGATCTGCCACTTTAAACCTACAATGAATAATTGTGGGGAAATTGTCTTCTCCATCTCTTTAAAACAGCTTCTAATATTCCATTTGCCTTTGTGAAGGCAGCATGCTGTTTGCAGAGAAGTCTGAGTCTTAGATCTCTTCCTAAGGACCATCTAGGCATCTATTTTGAACCCAGCAGATGCCAGCATGAATATACTTCTCAGAACACAAGGCATCTGTCACGCTATTATTGTGCTCTTCAGTTTATGAGTAAAGAATATTAAAAGATATTTATCTGAACTTCGTATTGGGGAGATATAAACAACGATAGAAGTTTGGAAAGATGTTCAGTTCAAATTTTCCTGCTAATTTTTCTTTCAAGTTCTGAAATGACAGTGACTGTTCAGTAAAGAAAAGACCCACTGTTAGAAAATTATACTGGACAGTATCCGTCATCTCCAGGGGAAGACGAGCAACATATCTGAAAACAAATCTGGGTACAAAGGAAACTGCCAGCTAGCTGACATTTCTCAACATCATTTTTTTTTTAAAAAAGGGAGTTGTGAAAAACAGATCCGGAATTGGTGTAGTATTTACTGCTATTAGCAGGGAAACCTGTCCCCTTGATTATCTCTCAATCGGGACAGCGAGTGAAAGGCACCTGAAGAGAAATCATTCCCTTTCTAGGAGGGACACTTTGGGGCACTGGAAATGAAGAGCAGTTCCCCTCTTGAAGCAGAAAACGACAGATATATAATGAGCAAAAATGGCTCAGAAGATAAAATCTTTGAAAAAATGGCTCAGAAAACATCAAGATAAGGGCCGCTGATTTCACTGCTCATGCGACGCTGGGATGGAGCCCCTCCTTCCTCTTGACACGAGGCGAACATTTGAAACCTCCTGCTTTGATGAATAATGGTTTGACCAGCATGTGGTACAGAACCTGCTCAGGATCAGATTGGACTAGGTCCCACAGCGTTCTTGTAGACCAAAGCACATTTTGGGGCAACTTCAAAAGACCTCTTTCATGGATAGGAAGGCTCAAGGTCTCCAGCTAGATACCCGGCGTCATAAACCCAGCTTGGCTGTCCCATGCTGCATTTTCGGAAACAGAAATTATTCCTCTGATGCCCCTTGTCTTTTTCTCAGTGCCTGGGATTCCAGGGCGAGCAGTCGCAACTGGTGACATGTCACGCAGTCACGGTTAATTTTAGAAACAGGTATAAGAAGAGAAAGGAAGAATCTCTTCCTTATGTATGTAAGGATTAAATTGGTATCCCGAACGAAAAAGAATCCAGACTCCTTTCAATGGGTAGCTTAGTGCATCCAGAAGTGAAAACACTCAATGCCTGTGACTTCCTTCTAAGTGGAAGTTGGGCCAACACATCCTAGTGACTACCCTTCCTAAGTGGGTCCTCTAGGACTGATAACAAACCACAAATACCCTCTACCATGTGGCGGTTAAGAGCAGGTGTGGCGGTTAAGAGCAGGTGCACTCTAATCTGGAGAACCAAGTTTGATTCCCCGCTCTGCCATTTGAGCTGTGGAGGCTTATCTGGAGAACCAGATTAGCTTGTGCACTCCAACACATGCCAGCTGGGTGACCTTATGCTAGTCACAGTTCTTTGGAACTCTCTCAGCTTCACCCACCTTACAGGGTGTTTGTTGTGGGGTGGGGAAGGGAAAGGAGATTGTAAACCCCTTTTGGGCCTCCTTACAGGAGAGAAAGTGGAATATAAATTCAAACTCTTTTCTTCTTCTTCTTCTTCCTCCTCTTCTTCTTCTTGTGGTCCCTCCTTGTGTCTCCTAATAAAAGTTATCTCTAATAGCTCTTCATGATCGTGGTGAACGGTAAGGCCTTTTTGTATTCTCCAGCTTTTTTTTAGAAGTGGGATTTTTTTCTCACACAAAAGGCATGGAAATTCAAGGCACAAAGACAGTTTCCTTCTTTTTCGGGGGGGTGGGGGTGGAATCCAGACACAAATACTGGTGATCGATCCTTTCATTCGTTTGAAGCGGCAGCAATTGGTAACTGGCAGTCATTAAGTCAAAGTTGAGCGTCTAGACCAAAAGTATAAAATAAACATTAAATACATTAACTAAAGTCATCTGGCCCACCTTTTAATGGTTTTCAGATTTACAGCAAGAATGATTCTACCTTCATTGGCAGACAGACTATCTGTTCTTTCTCTGTCGATATTTTGGTAAATTAATCACACCGCTGGGGCCTCCTGTCGATGGGACAAGATTACACCCAGGCCTTGATTAAAAAGGCTCTCGGAGAGCGAAGAAAACACCAGCGTGGCCGAAAGAAAAGCTGGGTCATCAAGTTGCCGACTGGAGAAGAAGGTGGCTGAAAAGGGAGATTCGGAAGAGAACAGACGGAAGGACGGGGAGGAAAACGAGGCCGGCGTTTTCTAGTGACCTTTCTGCGAAGAACTTTTGGAACAAAGGAAAACACCGGCATATGTGAACTAAATTTGGTGTTTGAAATATGCTGCCACAGGAGGTGGTGATGGCCACTAACCTGGATGGCTTTCAAAGGGGCTTGGACAGATTGATGGAGGAGAAGTCGATCTATGCTTACCAATTTTGATCCTCCTTGATTTGAGGTTGTAAATGCCTTAGCAGACCAGATGCTCAGGAGCAAGAGCAGAAGCAGCAGCAGAAGGCCACTGCTTTCACATCCTGCATGTGAGCTCCCCAAGGCACCTGGTGGGCCACTGCGAGTAGCAGAGTGCTGGACTAGATGGACTCTGGTCTGACCCAGCAAGGCTCTTTCTTATGTTCTTATGTTCTTAAGTTTATCAGGAGAGGCAGGATAGGTATTTTGTATGGCAAGGCCAGGGTTCAAAATATTTGAGGGACTATCCTCTTCCTACATACTGAGGTCCATCTGGCGGGCCTTGCCTTGAAGTTCCCCTACAAAGCGCTACTTTTCCTCCAGACTTTATTCGCCCAACGAAGAACACATCAACGCATGAAGCTGAGTCAGACCATTGGTTTGTCGAGATCCATCTTTTCAGTCTGGCGGCAGTTCTCAAGAGTCTCAGATTGCAGATGTCTGTCACGTCACCCGCTATGTGGAGATGTCAGGGATTTGAACCCGGGTTCTTTCGCATGCCAAGCAAATGCTCTGCCACTAAGCCACGGGCCCTCCCTGCAAAAGACGCATGAATCCTCCTTGGGGTCCTACCTACACTACACATCTAAACACTCGTCTTTGTTATGCCTTCCTCGAAGAATGCTGGAAATGGTAGTCATAGGAGAGAGTGCTAATCAGTAACGCAACACAACAGCTAACTATTTCTGGGGTATTGTTCGTATTCAAGGCCAACCCTCAAAATGACAGAGAGGGATTAAACCACTTGAGAGCCAGCGTGGTATAGTGGTTCAGAGCAGGTGCACTCTAATCTGGAGAACCGGGTTTGGTTCCCTGCTCTGCCACTTGAGCTGTGGAGGCTTATCTGGGTGACCTTGGGCTAGTCACAGTTCTTTGGAGCTCTCTCAGCCCTACCCACCTCACAGGGTGTTTGTTGGGGGGGGGGGGGAGAAGGGAAAGGAGTTTGTAAGCCCCTTTGAGTCTCCTTACAGGAGAGAAAGGGGGGATATAAATGCAACTCTTCTTCTTCACTCTGACAACTATCTAAACTATCACCTTCTAACCAGATCATTGGAAACCTGCTGCCTACGCCTGCAAAACTATGCAGCTAAACTGGACGAGAAGGATTGGTGGGTTTATACATAAGTCATGCACCTGGAGCTGTTTTCTTCCTATACAGTCAGTCCAGTTCTTCCTGGACTTGCTTACCCTGAACTGGGGATAGAGGCTCATAGATCACGCGGTACCCCTGCAGGATTCCATTGGCTGCAGCCGGTTCCCCCCACGACACGTTGAGTGTTGAGCATGTGATTTCCGAGAAGGCCAGGAAGCTGGGAGCGCCGGGGGCTGAAAGACAGGCAAAGGGGAGACTCTGAACCATCACATAAACATTTAGCCTGCATCTGGTCTTGTTCAGCAAAACCACTCTGCTTTGGTGGCACTGTACACAAGACGGGAAGAGTGGCCTGTGGCAGCAATCGGCCTCCACGTCCGTTCTGTTCCCACCGCTCTCTGTTACGTCAGTCTTGATTTGCTGAGCCCGACCCTGAGGAGCGCTCGTTGTTTTATTCATCTGCGTTGCTCAACCTTAGCGAAATGGCTTTGTAGATCTAAAAAGCCAGAAGCTTCAGATCTAAAGCCCCGGACTCTTGCTAACTTCTGCATTTGGACGCCTTAGAAAGAACATTCCCCAAAGTCCCTCTGCCAAAGCAGCTCTGACTTTGCAGAGACTACGCCTAGTGGCGGGTGGGGATGGCTCTGTCTGAATCTGTCCCACATCGTGTCCAAAAAGGGACCCGTTTACAGACTGCTTCAGCCTCTGCAAGGGTTACCAGAGTGGGCCCTGATCAGAACACCCCAGGGGTGGGTGCTGATGGTGGTCGGGGAGCTATATAGGACCCTCAGTTGGACCAAAAACTGAAACAGGCTGGGACAGCTTCTGTTACATGTCCCCACGCTCAGGGAAAGAGCAGCCATGAATCACCGCCACCTGCCATTGCTGCCTGGGAAAGGGCACGGCTAAGAGGCCCCACTGTGCCTGTCCTTAGTAGGGTGGAAGGCAGGTGGCGGCCATGCCCATTGTGGGCAATTGTGTCATCAAGAGGGGCGGCCGGGAGCCTTTATAAGGCTTTGCCCAGCCCCTTGGCCCTTCCTGCCAGAGAAGAACGGCAGTATAACGGCCCACAACAGCACAGAGTTCTGGGATTTCAATTTGACACACACGCATTCTGAGGTTCTTTGGGAGGCACGGGCCTCATATAAGCGCCCAATGCTTCTAATTTGACAAAAGAGCCACATTCTTGTCTGTTTTCTACTTAAAACACAAGCAGCGGAGTGGACTGTGAGAAGTGCGCCGGTTCTGACTGCAGCTGACAGACTCCAACTTGGAACACTCCTTCATAAAAACAGTTCCAGGCGAGCAAAGAATTGTCACAACGAGGATAAAGTTTCAGCTTCTCCCCCCCCCCCCCCCCACTCAGTGGTGGGATTCAGCCGGTTCACATCACTTCGGTAGAACTGGTTGTTAAAATGGTGCTTGTAAACAACCAGTTGTTAAATTATTTTAATCCCACCACTGCTTCCACCCCACCCACTCCCTGGGCTTTTCTCTTTACCGGGAGGGTTTTTTTTGGTTCCAATGGAATCTCATCCCCAAATGGGGATGAGATTCTATTGGAAAGGGGATGGGGAATGGAATGGGATGGGGAATCTCACCCCCTACCCGTCCTCTGAGGGGGCGCTGCCTGTTTTACCCCTCTCAGCCCTCTACCCCCTTTTTCCAACTCCTGCATGCGGGAAAGCAGGCTCTTACCGGCCTGGTGAGTCATGCCTTGAGAGGGGCTGCTCTTTGGGCCGTCGCCGGCTGCGTTGAATGCAGAGATACGAGTCAGGTATTTGGTGTAACTGGTCAGATTCTTTAGCCGGATGTTGGTCTCCGGGAGGAAAAGGACCTTCACTTTTTCAGTCTCGTTCTGGCTGTCCGCCTCCCAGTAGCAGACCTGGTTGAAAGAAAGAGAAAGGGCGGTTCGGCTTAATGGCCCCGGAGCAAAAAACGTCAGCTGGGCCTCCACTGTCATCTGCCTTTCGCCTTAATTCATCTGCACGGCTCGATAACATAATTCCTGGCCTCTCTTCTCTTGGTGGTCGCATTCATCCAGTGTTTCTGAGGCTCAGGGAGGGACCTGTGTCACTCGCGTGGTCCCTTCTGTCTCTGACTCTCCCTTGGCTCTGAAGTGGCAATGCTAACGCGCTAATTGCACTCAAGCAGGACCCTCAGCCGGGCCCTGGTTGGGCCTGACAAGCGTAATGGCTAATCAATCCTGTACCCGCCTGAGCCGGCACCTCGACCTCAGAGCCCAGCCAAGAGGCTGCCTGCAACAAGCCAAGCTATTAGAACAGCCTGTGCGCAAACAATGGAGAAAAAACACACATGATTGTTACATGAGGCAGCTCGACGCCAGCCAAGCTGTAGTGTCAGATGGTTTTGGCTGGCTCTGCTTTTCCCCGTTTGTGGCTCCAGGGTGCAGGGCAGAGAATGAGGTGAGGCAATGGACACTGGCTGAACAGCAGTCTTGCAAGGAAGGCACCCCAACCACCAGCCAGCCCAGTGTTCCAGATCCAGACTGGACATCACCCTCAAGACCGAGCCTGAGGTACACTTCACAGGGAATGGACAATTGAATGGCTGCTGGGTGGAGCTAAGTCGATCTGCAATTCGGGAATGATCTTTGTGACTTTCTGATAAGAGACCAGTGGAAACAGAACTATCTGTCTTCGTTTTATGATGCCATGAATGCTCTTTGCTGAGGAGCTGGGTTCCCTAACTCATGCTCTCATGCTTCCCATGTTACTGTGCATCTCCTCGGGGAGCATCACCGTGGAGCCACCAGCCACGTCCTTGAGTGGGAATACTGGCACTCTTGGCTGGGGTCGGTTCACATGTGACCTCCTTCCTACTGGGAGGATGTAGAAAGAAGGGGCAGACCCCCAACAGGGATTCAATTGTGTGCAAATCTGGGGCAAACGGCAGATTGGCCTATCACACCTTCCCAACGCATACATGCAGAGTAAAATCACCGATTACCTCCACATAAGGAAAATACGGGGCATACACCAAATCCCCCCAGCTGAACAGTTCATCAGGTTCCCATTGCTGTTTCTAGTTCTGTCTGAAGCAGGAAGGAAGGGTTAACACATCTGAAAAGTTTCCAACAGTTGGGCAAGATGTGCGTACACACACACACACACACACACACACACACACACACACACACACATAGCGCTTGCCTTGTAGCCTTGTATGTTCCCGTTCTGACTGTCGACAGGAGGCGGTTCCCAAGTGACTTCCAGCTGACTGGCGGAAAGAGCGTTTATCTGGACGTTCTGAGGGGGCATCGCTGGTGCTGGAAAAAGAAGACAGGGAAAAGGAAGGAGGGTTAGAAGTGGATGGAACAGACAGGTGGAAACAGGCCGGGGCAGACACAGCCTTTTTCAGAGGCTGCCGACACCGATCACCTGTCCTTCCACAAATCTTGCTCCCTCCCTTCTGTCTGCTTTGTTCTTCGTTCCCATTTCTGTTTCTCTTTGCATGCCTTGAGATGCTGTCTGCACAGACGCCCCCCCCCTTCCCCGCTGCTTGCACGTTGGTAGGGCTGCCAACCTCCAGACGGGACCTGGAGAACTCCCAGAATTAAAACCAACTCCAAATGACGCAGATCAGTTCCCCTGGAGAAAATGGCTGCTTCGGAGAGTGGGCTCTAGGGCACTTGGCCCTCGGTAGGCTCCGCCCTCCAGTGTTTTCCCAACCAAGAACTGGCAAGCTCCAGGCAGGAAAATCACATGGCAGAGTGGCCCTCCATGCAAAAGCAAGCAAAAGGATATTCTGCCCTCAGAGAGAATCTATGATTCTACCGGAATCTATGAGTTTATGAAAGAATCTTTGATTCTATAAAAGAATCTATGATTCTATGAGTTAGCATGACACAGAGGACTTCTAGTCTAGCCTCGACCCCAACGTGCATCTTTTCTGTGTTCAGGAGGAAGCTCCCATCAGCCTCCCAAAGTGGTACAGTCCTGCTAACCCAGGTTGACCGCCTCCCTGAGGTTTAAGTCTCAGTTGTGCCTCTCTGCTGCGACCAGAAACATTTCCCCAACAGGGGTGATCCTGCCCATCCTGGCTAGTTATTCCAGCGGCGGCTTAACCAAATGACACGGTACAGTTTGCCCGGAAGCTGCCAAGCCCCCGCGCTTCAGGGAGAAAACCGCCTGTGCGCGTGTGATCCGATTCCAATCCTAGCTGGATGGTGTTCAGCTCCAGGACATTTGTGCAATCGCCTCCAAACAGCTAAGTGGATTGTTTTCCTTTTCAAAGGAGCGCTTCGTCCTGGGCGCCCAAAGGAATCTTGCCGCGCGTCAGCCTCCACTTCTGCCTCTATGGGCTGCGTGCATAAATAATAGATTGAGGCTGATGAGCAGAGACACATTTCAGGACGCATAACTTGGACACACTTCAGGAAGGCAGCCAAAACAGCACAGGCAGGAACGACACCTACGGCTGTCTTATACTGAGGAGTCAGACCCTTGTTCCGTCTGACTGAATCTTGTCCACTTTGACTGGCAGCTGCTCTCCCGGACCTCAAGCGCTGGTCTATCCTATCAGCTACGACCCGATGCTCTGCCACTGGACCATAGCCCCTCCCCTCAACCCACCTATTATTAAGGAGCAGCAGTGGCATAGTGGTTAAGAGCAGGTGCGCTCTAATCTGGAGGAACTGGGTTTGATTCCCCGCTCTGCCGCCTGAGCTGTGGAGGCCTTTCTGGGGAATTCAGCTTAGCCTGTGCACTGCAACACAAGCCAGTTGGGTGACCTTGGGCTAGTCGCAGTTCTTCGGAGCTCTCTCAGCCCCACCCACCTCATGGGGTTTGAGTCTCCTTACAGGAGAGAAAGGGGGGATATAAATCCAACTCTCCTCCTCCTCCTCCTCCTCCTCCTCCTCCTCTTCTTCTTCTTCTTCCACTCTCCTTGCCTGCAGATGGTATTGTAATAATCTCTGGCCATGTTTCATGGGCCTCTGTGCTCCGTGCCCATTTAACAGACTGCAAACCAAAGCTATAAAGACACCCCCTACCCAAGGAAGGCTATCCAGTCCTCCGTTCCTCCCGAGAACATACACAGACACACATGTGCTGACCGACAGCAGCCACATTTATTTTTTTTTGCTCTCTCCCTCTCCGGGGTTATAAAGTAAAATAGTAATTAACACCCACTCAGTCTGACACCAACTATTTATTTTGTTCTAACTGTGCGGTTTCTGTATTATCGCTGCCGACCCTGCCGTTAATGGAAATGTTAATAACCACCGCCAGGTTGTTGTGACAGATGCTTAGGCTCATTATCAGAAATTCTTATTTACCGCTCCATTAAACGACAGAATCACACGCCCCAAAAAAAGAGAGGGGGGGAGAGTGGGAGGAGACAGGAGAAGAAGAAAAAGAGAAAAAACACAATTCAATCAAAACTAACTGGAGGAATTTTAAGAGCGGCGTTAACAGTCCTCGACGCAAACAATTGTGGGTGGGTTTTTGTTTTATGCCTCCACACTTGTTGGCTGTAGCTCCGATCCAAAATGACTGGCATGCAATGAAAAAAAAAATGAAAGCCTATTTCTGTAATTATTATGACTTTTCTCTGAATATTTCAGGGAAAGAGGAGTCCTCGGTGAAAAGTGAATCATGAGGATCGGGGGGGGGGGGGATTAATAGCTTGGATTCCTTCAAGATTTCTTAATGATACAAGAACTGAAAATCACCGTGGTGTAGTGGTTAAGAGCAGGTGGATTCTAATCTGGGGAACCAGGTTTGATTCCCCACTCCTCCACCTGAGTGGCAGAGGCTTATCTGGTGACCCAGATGTGTTTCCGCACTCCTCCATTCCTGCTGGGTGACCTTGGGCTAGTCACAGTTCTTCGGAGCTCTCTCAACCCTACCCACCTCATAGGGTTTTGTTGGAGGAGGGGAAGGGAAAGGTGCTTTTAAGCCACATATACTGGGATATAAATCCAAACTCCTCCTCCTCCTTCTTCATCCATTTCTACCCCACTCCACTCGCTCCAGCAAGTACTGCCATTTGAAGGGGGGGGGGGAAAGGGAGCAAAACCCCACAGTGAATTTTTTAAAGAGACATAGAGCAGTGTGCCAATTCTGCTACCTTTTCTCAAAACTCACAGGCTTTAAGATGACTGGGGACTCCTGCATTATGCTCTTAATTCACTCTCTGGAGCGAGGTGGGTTTCAGATCTGGCAAAGTTCAGAGACCAGACAGCAGCCGTCAAACCCTCCCCCCCCAATCTCTTCTCTACCCCACATCCCAGAAGGCACCCACCCCATCTGCCCCTTTGCCCTAGCAATCAAGGCATGCTGGCAGAAGCTAGGCACATAGTCCTAAACATCAGGATTATACTGCATGCCGATGCTAACACGTTTCCAATCCTCAAAATCCTCTGAGAGAGCAAGTGTGCGATGCTTTTGTGCCTCTCTCCAGTGATGGATGCTGGCATTTGCACCCGGTGTGTGTCAGCCACCCTCGCTCAGAGCTGGATCCAGACAACACAGTGATTAAAACACCACAGGCCTGTTGACACTTGGTACGCCCACAGATGGAGCTGCGCTGGCTTCAGTCCCACTGGGAGAAATGGAGGGGGGGAAGGGGGGAATTACAGCGCAAGGTGAGGGCTGGAAGTCAGAACGTTATTTTCTGCATCCTGATTTCCTTGCAAATTAAAGTTGCCTTTTGTGCCATCCAATTTTCCTCGCGCACTGCTTGGCTTGCAAATGCAGATAGCTTGCTCTATCTTAACGCCTAGGCTGGCTGACGAAACCCAGACGCGCTCATCTATTTGGGTTTTTGGGGACTTCACAGGTAAAGGAAGCGGTAAAGTAAAGAACGATGTGTGCTAGGACTGGTGGCTGCTGTGACGACGGACCTCTTGCCAGAAATGGATGCATATTTTCTAATTAGATTCTTATGCGTAGCTTTTTTTAATTATTAGGAGCAAAGCACAGAGCAACAAAATGTGTATTTAATATATTTGAACAGATAACTATTAGACTTTTCAACTTCACTGGTTCCTAGGGGGCCTGCACTCCCCAATTCTGGTTGCCTCGATCTTCTTTATGGAGGAAGACCAACCAAAGTTGGAGAAAGATTTCCAGCTTTGCAGAAAGGGGTGGTAGAACGCATGCTGTCGTTTGCAGTCCTTGTTATACATAAATCAAGCGTTACGCTAATTTCAGCAAATCAAGCATTACACAATTATCAGACCACATCCTCCAAAGTCCCGTAATGGGATTTACCTCTGAGTAAATACGGTTAGGAATGGGAAAGCGGAGCCTTTGAAAAACCTTCCTGGTTTTCAGGACATAATCCAATTATCTTTTGGAAATTACTGAATACTTTTATGCGGGGGGGAATACAGGCCCCAAATTCTACAGTCTGCAGGCTTCCAGCGCAGTCATGTTCAATTTTTCCAGAACGGAGACCTACTTTTAATTTAAGACTTAAGTTTCTAAAAAGACTTTCTGGCTTTCTTTTTTGGCTGATTCTGCCCAGTCCAATCCGTCCTCTCAGGAGTGAGGAGCCAGGCTTGGCTAGAGGCAAGCTTCAGGACTTTGGAGAGCTCCCAGACCAAGAACTTATTCCACCGTTTGTAGAGAAGGCTCAGAAAAACCCACCCAACCAGGCCTCACCCTCCTAGGGCGTGCTTCCGAGCTGACGTTCAGAATCAGGCACTCTTGCATCCGCTCTACAAGGAGCAGCAGTGGCGTAGTGGTTAAGAGCAGGTGCACTCTAATATGGAGAACCGGGTTTGATTCCCCGCTTTACTTGTCATCTGAAAGTACGCGATTCCTGCTTCCGGTGCAGCCCTGTCTAGGTGGCAGCTGTTTGAAAGGAGGATTTGAATTATCATAAAGCCCGTCCCCCGTCCCCCCAGCCCTGTGGAAGAATCACTCAGGAAAAGAGCAAATCACAAACGCAGCAGCCCGGGCAATCAATTCTGCTGCTTCTTCCTCTAAAAACAACGATAACAACGGCAGATTTGTAGACGTGTCGAGAGCAGGGAGTGCAACCGAGGGGAGGAAATTAGCCTAGGCATACGGACAGCACCAGACGTAGCAGGAGCTGCAGTCAAGAGGGGACTCTGACTGTTGGGGATGAGCTGGGACACAAGACAAGCCTGTGTTTGTGCAAAATTAGAGCATGGCTGAAATTCAGAGCTTCACAGCCATCCACAGCACTTGCAACCCTGCACAAACTGGGGTCATTATGTTATTGGGGGAGTGTTCCCAATTTTTCAGGAAACAAGGCAATCTCTGCTCACATAAAACTCCTCCGAGAGAACGCTTAGAGCTCTAGTTTATGTACTGGGTCACTTCGTGTGGGTAGATCCAGAAGCATTAGGTTTTTATTTTCTTTCTTGCATATATTGCCAAACAAGGACATAGAGAGGAATAGCTGCTCAGTAGAGGCAGCATGGTTTTTAACAGAGCATCAACCAATAAAATATCAAATGGCTACAGTAAAAATGAGAAGTCCCGTGCAAGACTGGCTTTTAATAAAAACCGCTAAGATATGAGTATAAGATCCAGGAAAACTAAAATGTCATCTCCATGTGCTGTTCTTGACTTATAAGCATGCACTTTGCTTAAACATAAAAACATAAGACATAAGAAAGAGCCTGCTGAATCAGACCAGAGTCCATCTAGTCCAGCACTCTGCTACTTGGAGTGGCCCACCAGATGCCTTTGGGAGCTCACATGCAGGATGTGAAAGCAATGGCCTTCTGCTGCTGCTGCTGCTGCTGCTGAGCACCTGGTCTGCTAAGGCATTTGCAACCACAGATCAAGGAGGATCAAGATTGGGAGCCAGAGATCGACTTCTCCTCCATAAATCTGTCCAAGCCCTTTTTAAAGCTATCCAGGTTAGTGGCCATCACGCCCTCCTGTGGAAGCACATTCCAAACACTGACCATGCGTTGCGTGAATAAATGTTTCCTTTTGTTAGTCCTAATTCTGTTAGTCCTAATTTTCAATGTATGCCCCCTGGTTTTGTGAGAGAGAGAAAAAAGAGAAAGAGAGAAAAAAAACGAGAGAAAAGAGAGAGAGAGCCCCCCCCCCCCCCCGAGAAACAGAGAAGTCAGACGCATTGACCAAATGGGCAGGAACAAAAAAGGCATCCCCTCCGATTCCATTTCTGCGCAGGCACTTCTGACCTGTGTACAAGATCTTTGTAAACGGGTCTCCCGGCTTGTCTGTCAGCTCTGATCTTGGCCTTTTTCCCCATCAACTGTGACCCATGTACTCTCTTTTCCAATCTGTTCTCTTGTTACCCTCACAGAAGTGCCCTCCCTTGTCAATATCCCACACTCAGAACCTGCACAGTTCTAAAAAAGTATGCAGTTCTTTCTAAAAACACTTGGAAGGGGCCACGAAAGGGGCTGTTCAGTGCCGTGGCACCTGTGGGTGCCATACCGAGGACCCGATCTAAGGTGGTGAATTTCCAACAGTGTACGTCTAGTCAAAAGGTTTTCTGTTGGTGTTCTCTTGCTACCAAGTGTGGACCAGAATAGAGTTGCAAGATTCTTCTGAGATTTAAGAAACCGTTAATATTGTATGCATTTATCTCATCCTCCCCCTTTCACCAACAATTTGTGCAAAGTAAGTGCTCCTTTTTTATCCTCACAACAACCCTATAAGGTAGGTTAACAGGCCGACATAGCGAGCAACTGAATCAACTCACAAGATTCTGGGATTATCGGGGCACCCTAATCCCCCCCCCTCCAAAAAAGCCAAGCAGTTTTAATAGTTTCAAAATCAATGCTAATCCAGAAAAGTTTACATCGAGGGCCCCTCCCCTACTGCAATGAGCCATTTACGCAAAAGAATGAGGCAATGTCTCTTCTTTTGCAGCTCTGGCAGTCAAGAGCAAAACCACGGAGTGATTGATTCAAAGAATGTGAAATGAATTGGCAGCTGATATTCACCACGCGTTCCATCGATTGGGCAGTTGTCTCCCAATCGAGCGCCTCCATTGTGCGAGGACATCCTTTGCGTTCAACCCCCCTCCCCGCCCCGTCCAGCCCGTTCCAGTTTCTCAAAGAGCTGAAATCCTCTCAAGTTTTCTTTTCATCCAGATACTGTAAAGAAGCACTTAAAGGTTTCTCTTTTTTTTGTACAGGGAGGCTGAGGATAAAACAAGAGCAAAGGGTTTTTTTTTTCCAAGTTCGTTTCAGTGGAGCCATTGGAGGGTTGTCTCCAGAGGAATTTGTGCTCCGGCAGAGTTGGCCACTCGTTTAGAGGTGGCTTTGAATTAAAAAAAAAGGGGGGGGGGCTACATAAATCCATACAGGTCTTGCTGCATTTGGGGATGCTGTGCTCCAGTTTCACAGACACTAGAAGCAGAAGAAGAAGCAGAAGAAGCCGATGAAGCAGCACAAGAAGAGGAGGAGGAGCAGGAGTTTGGATTTATATTCCCCCTTTCTTTCCTGCAAAGAAACTCAAAGGGTCTTGTGCGCTCCAACACATGCCAGCTGGGTGCCCTTGGGCTAGTCACAGTTCTTCAGAGCTCTCTCAGTCCCACCCACCTCACAGGGTGTTTGCTGTGAGGGGGGAGGGGAAAGGAGACTGTAAGCTCCTTTGAGTCTCCTTACAGGAGAGAAAGGGGGGATATAAATTCAAATTCTTATTCTTCTTCCATGCATAGAACGTTTTACTCGAGCAAAAATTTTAGTCGGGATCAATCCACTTTGAGTGGAGCGCTCTTCCTTCTGACCCCCGCACTAACTAAAACATAATTGCCTCATGGTTTTGCGTGAGGTCCACACTGAGCCTGAATGGTGGACTCGATGAACCTCGGTCTGCGGTTCTTAAACAATATTTGTAACAAATAGCCACGGCACCTGTTAGACAGAAATATCTCTGTTAGGCCCGCCGGCTCAGACGTAAGACACACCAAGCTCAAACAGCTAGAATCAATTAGTTAACTGACTCATTTCACCCGAGCAGTTTAACACTGCTTGCCCTCCTCTCCGGGGAATGGATTTTGGTACCCAAAGCTATTAATCAGACAGCGATTCAGGAGGGCAACCAGATCACGTCACTGTGACCTACCTGTAACAAGGAGATCCCCAGGTAGTTTGCAAGTGGCTTTATGAAGTCTCTTGATCACCAACCCAGGGGAGTCAGGGTGGTTAGAAGCAAGGGTAAATTGAATTATAGGATTTCATGCAAGACAGAAGGGCGAAGATCAAAGTTAGGGAAGAATAAAGTCAATGTAGAATCACTGGGTGTTGTGGGTTTTCTGGGCTGTGAGGCTGTAATATGGTAGTTTTTGCTCCTGACGTTTCACCTGCATCGGTGGCTGGCATCTTTAGTGGCATGTAACAGGGAGATGTGCTTCCCTCCATGGTCTGGCAAAAATGACCAGGCTGTGGCTACACAGCCTGGAAAGCCCACAATATCCAGTTGATTCTGACCATAAAAAGCCTTCAACAATAATATAGGATCACTTCAACATCTTGCCTAAAGCAAGAATCCAAAGAACGGGCAATAAAGAATATGAAGATGAAACACAGATTGTTCTGGAAAAGCCCTTAATAATATTGATCCCTAGTCGGTTTGTAGATTTTTATGCCTGGCTTTTCACCACAACGGGACCCAAAGAGTCTTTTCACTCTGGATTCTCCTTAACCCAGGCTTGTAGTTTGCTTCTGACGTACTTTGATTGGTTTCGCGCTGATTTCTAACCTATGCCTATGAAAGGTTGATGGCTGTGATAGAACACTGTGCTGGCCTCTTCTGTGTCACCCTCACAAGGTTAGGCTGAGAGTGTGAGACCGGGCCAAGGTCATCCAGTGAACATGGGAATTCGACACCGCAACTCCCGGCTCCAACACTCCAGTCACTTACAGGAGGAGGAAGGAGAAAAGGGGGCGGTGCTGGATGGTGACAAATGACAGGCCTGGCAGTTCACATGTCCACATCCCAGCCACAGATGGCCCAGCCATCATCATCGCTCAAGGCTACGGAGGCCTCCCCTGCTTGCAAAGCAACTAGTTCAATGCTGTTATTCCCACTGTCTTTTCACATGCTGATAGTAGGGGAATGCGAGGGTGGGGGGAACTCCAGAGGTTGAACTAAACTGTAAAGGTATATACCAGGGGTCAGAGAGCCAAACCCCCAGTTTCGGCTATCTGAGCCCGGGGAATGACACAGTTCCAACAAAGCTCTTGAAAATCTTCCTGAGTCTTGTTGATGACTGGAGTCACAGAGACATTACAACAAGAGACCTACAGTGACCAAGTAAATCCCTGACATCTAGATTCATAGTTTTGTTTCAATCTGTACTTCTGGGATCGAGGGTCTGGGGCTGAGCACTTCGCGAGCCCATTTTTAGCTCCTGCAAGTTCGACTTTCAGAGGGAAAATCATTTCCTGCTCGTTGGTTTGCTAATAACTGACCAGTTTGTCCTGTGGTTTAATAATTAAGGGCGTTCGTTTCCCCCTTCTCTTGGACATGCTGCAGTCCGGCCGAGTTGCTATAATTGGGTTGATATTGATTTCGCTTGATTGCGGCTCTACTTACCTTTCCTTTCGCTTCTCTTCTGCCTTTTAGCATTCCTTGATGTGCAGCTTGGAGTGTATTTATCTTTCAATGGAGGCTGTTGTTATAGGAAGAGCTAAAGGGACTTCAGTTGCAAGTCTGCAGATTCAGGTTAAAAGGTAGGAGAAACTTCCTTAATGGCAAGAGTAGTGTTGAAACAGTTATCAGGGAGGCGGGGGAACTCTCTGTGGCTGGATTCCTTCAAGCAAGAAGCTGGACAATGCGGTTGGCTAAATACCCCCTCAAGTCCCCTTCCAACTCTTTTTGAGTTGTTGGCATGGGATGGGTTTCAATTTTTACAGAGTTGGTTTCTGCAGTTTTCCTCCCCAACTCGCCAGGTTTAAGGCTGAGTAGACGGGGTAGATGGTTCTCTAATAATAAGGGTGGAAAGGCAACCATGTGTGGTAGTTCAAAACAATTTAAGTCCAGTACATTCTTTTCAAGGAAGAAATGTACCAGGAGCTTTACATCTGTGGGGATATGAATCACATCTTCAGGATTGTTAAGGCATGACACTGACTACAGTGGGTTACTAGCGCTGGTGTAGTGGTTAAGAGCAGGTGCACTCTAATCTGGAGGAGCCAGGTTTGATTCCCCGCTCTGCTGCCTGAGCTGTGGAGGCTTATCTGGGGAATTCAGATTAGCCTGTGCACTACAACACACACCAGCTGGGTGACCTTGGGCTAGTCACAGTTCTTCGGAGCTCTCTCAGCCCCACCTACCTCACAGGTTGTTTGTTGTGAGGGGGGAAGGGAAAGGAGATTGTCAGCCCCTTTGAGTCTCCTTGCAGGAGATAAAGGGGGGATATAAATCCAACTCTTCTTCTTCTTCTCCTTCTCTCCTCAACTGCCCAACAGCAGGGCTGGTTCCAAGTACGGCCCTCACCATTTGGCCCGTTCCACTATCCGGGGAGACCAAGCCGAGCAACTGTGCCATGACTTCAGCTTGACTGATGGGGGAAGCCACGGGACACTTGAAGGGATTCCCCTCCTCTGCCACTGAAGGCTGGGGGCCAATTGTGCTCTAGGAGGGGGAGGGCATCAGCACCTTTTCAAAGGCACTGCTCCAAGCTGCTACTTGGGTGGCTTGGCTCTCCTGTATTCATCTTCCAGCCTCTCCACTGATGACTTCCTTCATTCTGGTTGTACATCAATATGTGCCCACCCATCCAGGTGGTGTTTCCAATCACGTTTGGCTCCTTGTTAAGATCTGTGAGTCACCTGTTGCCTTGACGGGGGAACGCATCTGAGGTCTCAGAAAGGAGGTCAGGATGCACCAACGGTCCTAATAATATTATTCCTTCTCATTACTTTCATTTATGGCCCTAATTGGGTCTTTTCCGCCCTAGAAAAGAATCCATGCTGGTCTTGACTGAAGCTAATTTCCATTAATAGATTTTCCTCCCCCAGTTGCCGCCAGGAGCCCAAACTGCTATAATCCTGAGGCCCGAAAAGGGTCTTTCTGTGAAATCATTTTGAAATCAGCGTACTGTTGTTCTATTAAAACGTGGCACTGCTTGTCTTTTCCAATGGCCAGTTTTATTTCCCTTCCGTTTTTGTCTTTCTTTTCCATCCCCCCCAAAACACCCCATCTTCCCTCTGCCATCTTATCATTTATGGTCATTTTGCTGAGAGAACCGAGGCTGTATAGTTAGGTGGATAAAATTCAAACTGAAGGAAAAGCAGCTCTCAAACAAGGCCCCAGGGGAGATGCTGGGATGTATGCTGCCAAAGCAGGTAGGAGTAGGACGGGTCCAGGTGGCGTATCACACGGCAATCCCATCTACTTTGTCCTGGAGAATTTGGTGAGAGAGCTTTGTATGATATCTGCATGGTCCCCAAGTTACATCTCTGCGTCGTGAAAGGGTGAAAAAAAAAAGAACAAACCCAGGAACTGGCTTTTAAAACACTGTGAGTTCCCATCTGATAGTTGCAAGTTGATCTGGCAGCTTTAATGTACATACAAAAATCTAACCAGCCCCCTCTCCTGTATTACCACAGAGCGGCTAACTCTAATCTGGAGAACCTGGTTGGATTCCCCGTTCCTCTGCAGGAAACCTGCTGGGTGACCTCGGGCCAGCCACGGTTCTCTCAGAACTCTCTCAGCAGGTGTGGAGGAAGGCAATGGCAAATTACCTCTTTCTCTTGCCTTGAAAACTCTACAGGGTTGCTATCAGTTATCTGAAACTTGATGTCACACACATAGACAAAAACTTCAAAACAGACAGATTTCGACACCACAGTCTTTGTCAAAGGTCAACTGAATACAAACAGTGTCAAAATTAAAATTTCTTCCAGTTTCTGAGACCTTACCAGTTCTGTTAAGGTCTTTGAAAGATTTCTGCTCAACCTTAGCTAGCCAGCACACAACCAAACGTGCCCAGTGCTTGGAGTTACCTTGACCAGCAAACCAATACGTCACATGAAAAACAGGAAATTCTCTACACAGTAAGTGCAATGCCACAGATGAATCTGTATAGGCAACTAGGCCCTGGGTCAAGAGCAATGGAGACCGCAGGACAAGAAAGGAAGTTAGGACCCAAAGGAGCCAAGTCTTCATCAAAATAGAGCGCGGGACAACATATAAAAGCTGGCTGTGAAAGCAGGAGAAAAAGAAGGAGGAGGAGGAGGATTAGATTTATACCCCCCCCTTCTCTCCTGTAAGGAAACTCAAAGGGGCTTACAGCCTCCTTTCCCTCCCTCCCCCCAAACACCCTGTGAGGTAGGTGGGGCTGAGAGACTCCAAAGAACTGTGACAAGCCCAAGGCCACCCAGTTGGCCTATGCTGGAGTGCACAAGCTAATCTAGTTCCCCAGGTAAGCCTGCACAGCTCAAGTGGCAGAGCGAGGATTCAAACCCAGTTCTCCAGATTAGAGTGCACCTGCTCTTAACCACTACACCACGAGGGCTACATCTGGAAGTCATCTCTCTTTCTCTCTCTCTCTCAGCTCAACTATGGAAGTGTGCTCAAATTGGAAGCCAATTCATACCCTCTCCCGGTGGCCAACGAGTTCCATTCCTTGTAGGCAAAGCCCAAACCCCCTTCTCCCCAACGTGACAAATCAAGGCACTTCTTTCTAAGAGTTAAAAAGAAGGAGCTGCTCCTGTCGCTGCTTTCTGAAACATACCAAACATACAGAGCCCTATCGAGAGCTGCTTATGAGTAATATTAACAACTTAATGAGCTGTTAATGAGGCGCTCAGTCAGCTGCCTTGACTTGTCGCAGCAAACCAGAGCTAAATTATCTCTGGTGCTTTCCTGTTTCGCAGACGGAAAATTAAGGGCAGCAGAGAAACCGATCCAACATATGTCTCAATTTGGACATTGTTTGCAGATTTCCCTCTCTGCGGTATGGAGCTGGCGAGAGATTGTGGGGTGGTAAAAACTCGCCCCCGTTAAGCTCAGTTCCTTTCTGGTTCCAAAACTGGACTGCAATCTGGGAACTGGAAAGGAGCCAAATATAATGGGTCTGAAACTGTCTGGCATGCAGCTCTGAACCACTGGCATCAAGAGACACCTTTCCACGGCGCTGTAGCGGCATATCTGTTTTGACACTCTGATGTCACTGACTCCCATGCATGCCCTTGAAGAATTGTAATCAGCAAATGCTATTCAATTTTTAAGCTTTCGAACAGGATATTGACTGGAGAAATTGTGCCGCAACAAAGGAAGAAGGTTGCAATGGGGGAAACTAAGACAACCCCCGCCCCCCGCCCCCCCGTTTTATCCAGCTATTTTGAGCTCACATATGACATTCAAATAAAATGTGGGAGGGGGACCTCAACACAAAGCATTAACAAAAAACAACAAGGTTGAAGAGGCTGTCTACAACCCAGTGCTCCAACTGAAAGGAAATGAATGCATGCTGCTCCAGGGTTCACACAGGAAGGGTGAGCTATTCAAGCAGTAATAAGTAATAACATATTTTTTAAAAAGCACGCGGAGCCTTTGAATGTATTCCTTTGTGGACACAAAGCAGGAGTATTTCGACCCTACGCGAATGGTCCGCCCGCACAGTGCTCACTAGTAGATAGAAACTCACTCACTCTATCGGCTCGATTATGCCTTTTTCTTTTCTGATTGAAGTGTTTGACACTGTACAGAACTGGGGATATTTTTGGCCCGAACTGGACCCAAGGGAGCGAGGCTTTTTGGATAAGGGCTGCGTTCCTGCTTCAGTCCAGTTGACCTCAGGGAGTGTTAAGAAGCTGTGCACAGGATTGCAGCCCAGAACTGTGGCTGCGCAGGTGGGAGAAGGATTGAGAGACAGCTGGAGGCCGGAGGAATTAAGCAAGCCATAGCTAGGGTAAAGATATCCCTGCCTCTCCCACTGGATTTCAGCGATTTCCATTCCACACTTCCTCTAGCAATGTTTAAAAGGATAAAGCCGAGACTCTTTGAGAAATGAAATATTTCTTCCAGACCTGAACGATAGGGGTGTAGGGAAATTTTAAGCAACTCCCAAACTTAGCCTGCCAACCTGCAGCATCCACAATGACCCAGGCCAAAACCTGACAGGTGCCTAAAAGGTTGTGTTCGCTGTTATCTGTCTATTCAGAACATTTATATGCTGCCTGTCCAGAGCCGTTCAGATGGAAAATGTACAGTAAAATCTTATAAAACCTAAGAATGGTCAAACACGTTGTAAAAACAGCATAAAACAATGTATTGTCGAAGGCTTTCACAGCTGGATTCAACTGGTTCTGGTGGGTTTTCCGGGCTGTGTGGACGTGGTCTGGATTTGCATTCACCAAACACAGGACTTGCATTCACCAAGACTGCTGCTGCTGCACTGGACTGATAAGCCCCACCAGCAATTCAATACTACCAACCACATCATTGCATAACAAGTACCACCCAAACACTTACTGATTGGTTCCCCACCCTGGGACATGGACAATGTATACTCCAAACATTTCCTTCTCTCTGGACACAGTGTGTAACAGACTTCCCTCTGTGATCCGCCTCTAAAGATGCCAGCCACAGATGCAGGCGAAACATTAGGAACAAGATCCACCAGACCACGGCCACACAGCCCGGAAAACCCACCAGAACCAGAATAAAAAAACATTCAGTGGACTAAATTCCTCAGGCAAGAAGCAGGCTATAAACACAAATATGAGTTCCATTCCCCCCTCGCCCCCAACCCATAATACTGAGTAAAAAGACGTGGCACCTAAAAGTTTGTGGAGTGGGTGTCATGCACTGTGGGGTGGGGGGGATGGCAAGCCAGTGGCTCTATCCTGCTTAAGAAGATGGATGCTTCCAACAGCAGACTGAATGAGGCCTTGGACGTTTCCGGAGTGTCGCCCTCTTTCCCAATCAAAAGGACAGCCCTGTCATCCAACAGTGAAAGGACAGTACACAGTGAAAAGAAAGGGCTTAAGGGTACCTCCAGAATTTCTCTAGCGCTTTTCATGTTCCTGTGATCTCTGAGGCCCAGGAACAGGAAGGCTGGGGCCGCAGCCAGATTGGAAGCATCTTCAACTCCCACTGTTCTTAAATTATGGGATGGCCCCACTAGGAGGCACAAACAGCAACTTGGGAGAGGAAACTGTTCCCTTTTCATTTCCTCCCTCTCAGTTCTCGGGCCTCCAGTCTCATTCACACTCGCGGCCACCTGCGGAGGAAGTGAAATAAATTGCGCCGGGACTAATCTCATGCTTTTCGTGATTCTGGGATTAGTGAAGTTCAGAGACAGGGAAGGCAGAACCAGATCTGAACATGGGGAGCCTCTTCCATTTCTGCTGTTTTCAGATCACGAAGGGGGTCTCCACAGGAGGCCGAAACGCCTACGCAGACAAGAACCCTTCTTCTTCCCTCTTAGATTCTGTGCTAAAATTTCATTCACACATGCGACCACCCAGGGAGGAAGCCACAAACTTCATGGAGTGAAGTCTAAATCATAAGCCTGTTGTAGTGAAGCATGTTGCCAGACAGATGAAGCACATTATCCCAGACTCCATAGGCAGCAGTTGCCCACAACTCCTGTTATGCTTTTAATTTGACTCTGTCAGAAGGTTCATTTCATAGAAGACCAGCCCAAGGAGCAGGTGAAAACAGGTGGATTTGGTCAAGGGGATTCCTGTGACTTTTTGAATGGAAGACCCAGATCCCTAAGTCTCTCCTGAAAAGGTCTGGAATCCATGCCCTATGAGGAGAGATTTAGGAAGCTGGGGATGTTTATTTTGGTGAAGAGAGGGTTAAAAGGTGACACCATAGCCATATTTATTAGGAGTGCTTTGATTGTGTGTTCCTGCATGGCAGGGTGTTGGACTTGATGGCCCTTGGGGTCTCTTCAACTCTATGATTCCATGGCCCTCACATTGTGGTTTGATAGTACCTTATCCCAAAGCATTCTGGGAGAACTCAGCCACCATGATTGCTTTACAGAGTTTGAGGGAAAAGATAAGAAAGTTTGCAGTGGAAAGGTCAGGGAGCTCTAGCAGCTCATCCAAGACATCTTTAATGAAGCCGTAACGAAAACAGTTCTGGAACTCCAATTGAAAACAGTCGCGCGTTAAATGTAAAAACAAGAGGGTAAAAGAAATAAAAGGAGATTGAGTTATATTCAATAGGAGTGCAGGATTCCAAAACGTGTTATCAACCATAAGCACAATAAAAAAGCATTAATTGTCCAATGACAATCTATGCATACTCTTGAATGCAGGAGATTGGGTGGAGATTCCTATTAGGGGTGTCTTGGTACACTAGGCTTTGCTTCAGGGTCAGCCAGTGGCTTCGATAATCATCCAGAGTCATCCGTTCCTATAATTCTAGCTCTTTAGTTTTTACTCACACCTGATTTCGTTGGATTTTCAGCAGCAAGTTGACTTACCTGCTTCGCCGACAAAGACCTCCACGGGGGCACTTGAAGGACTCTCCCCGACGATGTTGTACGCTGTCATGACCACTTCATATCTCTTGTATTTTTTCAGCTCTGGAAATTTAAATAACTGGGTTACAAGCTGACATCATCTGTAACACTGGATATACACATCCCCAGTAGACTAAAAGGTACAAAATGAAGAAAAATATCTACAGTTAACATTTGCAGCGATATTCTAGATGAAGCGGGATGCATAGAGGCCCAGTTAGAAAGCTTTAGCTGATGTCGTTTCTCCCCAGTGAAGCCTGCGAATTGTAGCCTGGGGAAGATGCTAAAAACCCTCGGCTAGAACTCCCTTGCTCCTTTCACAAAGACACAGTTTCAATAGTTATGTGAGAAGAGGGAACAAATGTTCCTCTAAGTTGTTAGTAATTAGGGCTGCCAGCCTCCAGGGGATGGCTGGAGACATCCTGCTGTTACAGCTGATGCTCAGGGGACAGAGATCGGTTCCACTGGAGAAAATGGCCTCTATGAAAGGCATTATGCACCACAGAAGAAGAAGAAGAAGAAGAAGAAGAAGAAGAAGAAGAAGAAGAAGAAGAAGAAGAAGAAGAAGAAGAAGAAGAAGAAGAAGAAGAAGAAGAAGAAGAAGAAGAAGAAGAAGAAGAAGAAGAAGGAGGAGGAGGAGGAGGAGGAGGAGGAGGAGGAGGAGGAGGAGGAGGAGGAGGAGGAGGAGGAGGAGGAGGAGGAGGAGGAGGAGGAGGAGGAGGAGGAGGAGGAGGAGGAGGACGAGGAGGAGGAGGACGAGGAGGAGGAGGACGAGGACGAGGACGAGGACGAGGACGAGGACGAGGACGAGGACGAGGATGAGGAGTTTGGATTTATATCCCTTCTTTCTCTCCTGTAAGGAGACTCAAAGGGGCTTACAATATCTTTTCCCTTCCCTTTCACAACAAACACCCCGTGAGGTGGGTGGGGATGAGAGAGCTACGAAGAACTGTGACTAGCCCAAGGTCACCCAGCCGGCATGTGTTGGAGTGCACAAGCTAATCTGGTTCACCAGATAAGCCCCCACAGCTCAAGTGGCAGAGCGGGGAATCAAACCCGGTTGTCAAAATTCGAGTATACCTGCTCTTAACCACTACACCATGCTGGCTCTCCCCTCCCCCAACCCCTCTCTCCTTAGGCCCCACTCCCAAATCTCCAGGTGTTTCCCAACCCAGAGCTGGCAACCCTATTAGTAATATGGACATAGCCTCCCTGTACGGAGCCCTGAGGAACTGATCCAAGGCCTGATCTATATGTGCAGTGGAACAAGATACCAGAGCCGACAGTATAAAGCTAGAGGGATCGAGAACAGTCGGTTTCAGTCTGATCAAGCCTGGATCAAGCCTGCCCATCGCTGGGCTCAAACAAGCCCCATCTCCGGGTGGAGATTGCAAACGGCGCCTTCACTGCTCTCCCGAATGAGGAGTTCTGAAAGTGTGCCTCCAGAAATGGTGCCCGGGGCTCGAGACACCCCCTCCCCCCCACATATGCTACTGCTATAGGGACTTCACACTGACAGACGTGGGAAAGGAATAGCGGCATGGGGAACAAACATTAGAAAAACCCCAAGCTTCAGCAAAATCAATAACCAGAAGCCCATCAGGAAGAAGGAGCAAAGTATGCGTTCTTCCCAAGGAACGCCCAAGGATTCCTTGCTGTTCTAGGATTTGCATATTTAAATCACGCCATCCCCGTCATGCAAGACACTGAAAATCTGTCTTACAGAGAACACTGATCATTGCAATAGCCCACCAGCAAAAAAGAAAATGTTTCTGGCAGACAGGATAGCAACATCATGAAATTGTATGGCCACTGTTCCAAGGTTCTTTATCTGCAAATCAATTTCCCCCCTACCTGAGAGTTACGCCTTCAGCAGGGCTGTAACTCCCTGAAAAGAAAATGTCCGAGTGAATGTTCCTCAGGGCTCCGTAATAGGAATCTTAATTTCAGATTTCTGAAATTATTTACAAGTATTCTGCCCACGTCTCCAAGTTACAGAGCAGCATGTTTCCTGTCTGCTCCACACAGACGGACAGCTGATGAGATCTGATTTACTGCTCGGATTTTGCTGGCGCAATAAATAAAACAGCCTGATATACTGCAGGAAAAAAGGATGTTTTTATGGGACTTCGAAGCCCCTGCCAGTTCACACTCAAAAAAATTTGTTTTGATACGGCAACCCCTCCCCTCCTCGAGAGATATATTTCCAAACCAGTGTGGAAGAAAATGGCATTGTGGCAGGCCACAGAATCTCTGTCACCCGGGAACGCTGTCACAGTTGCAGGAACCAAATGATTTAGCTGATGGAATAAGCTGATGAAAGTTCAGGACTTGCAGGGGATCAGAGATTTCAGCGGGTGGTGTAAAAGGACAACGGCCGCTGGGCGTAAAGGCAGCAGTGTATGCAAACCAGAAGGACTCCAGGCAAACAAGGCCTCTAGATAGAACCTGTGCCTTTTACATGGGTGATCTGAGAAGGAAAAGATCAGCATGTTCTCTCCTCAAAAACCATACCACAGAATTCTTTGCCATCTACACAGTGTGGTGTAGTGGTTAAGAGCAGGTGCACTCTAATCTGGAGAACTGGGTTTGATTCCCCACTCCTCCACCTGAGTGTGTTTCTGCACTCCTATGTTCCTGTAGGGTGATCTTGGGCTAGTCACAGTTCTTTGGAGCTCTCTCAGTCCCACCCACCTCACAGGGTGTTTGTTGTGGGGGGTGGGGGGGGGGAAGGGAACAGAGATTATAAGCCACCTTGAGTCTCCTTACAGGAGAGAAAGGTGGGATATAAATCCAAACTCTCCTTCTCTCAAGTGGCAGAGCGGGGAATCAAACCCGGTCCTCCAGATTAGAGTGCACCTGCTCTTAACCACTACACCAAGCTGGTTGGAAGTTTGCAGCTCGAACCATACAGCTCCTCTGGTTCGACACAAAAAGCTTAGAGTACCAAAAGAGAGTGATGGGACCTTCAGCATCCTTGATTCAACTGTATCCTTACCAGAGGCCAAAAAATCCACCTCCCACGTGTAGCAGACTTGTTTGGGGAAACACAAGTGGCAAAGCTGCAATGGAGCAAGGTCACATTCCCCTGACAGGGCTGCGTTCGAGTCTGCGTGGGTTGGAGCTTCTCAGCTTTACTCCCAGGGTGAATCTTTGCTTCTCGGAAGCAGCCTTGTCAGACAATAGCCGGCCTTCTCATGGCTGAACCGCGTTTCATTCGTTTCCCTTTTCTAATTTAGCCCATGGCTTGCAGAGATGGCTCAAACGTTCCCGCCGTTCAAACAAAGGAAATTTTCTAGCTAAACAAAACCCTCAATGGCCTTAGAAAGAGGAAACAGGGAAAACCATGCCTGCTTTGTCATCAGACATACCGATTTGTATGAGTCAACACGGCTCCATCAGGTACATCTCTCTCTCTCTCTCTTTTAAATAAAAACTCTTTTCCTCCACCACAGATTTTTTGATGTATTGAGAAACGATTTAAACAAACAAGGAACTCGGGGGCAGCTGAATCATTAATTGAAGTTTGATCCTGCTTGGTTTGCTGAACAGGGCCACGGGAGTCCACGCGTTCCCAAGCAAAGGCAGAAAGCGTTTCTGCTATCGACACCCGGCGCATGCACTTACGTGTTAATTCATATGCCGTTAATACAGAGCTGCTGTTCACTGTCTTGAAGCTGCTTTGGGCTATTCGGAGTAAGCAAAGCAGAAAGTTGTTAAGAGTGCAAGGAAACAGTTATTGCAAATGATGTACGGCGCAGGCGGAGGGAAATGATGCGGCGCGGCGGCTTTATGCTGGAGGACTGCACCTTGACAGGCAATAAAAGCCACATCACTTTCGCGATAACGCGGCAGAAGATCATCAGTCACAAGGGCTTGTTCAGCCTTGTCTCCGCACACGGAATCGCGCAAGCCGGCATTTATGTCGGAAGGGGAGATGTTGTCTGGTGAGCAACCCTTAAGGGGTCTGCTCTGTGGGGATCATTCCCTGGGATTTGGGGGTACTTTTTTTGTTCCACAACACGAACGTATGAAGCTGCCTTATCTTGAGCCAGACCCTTGGCCTATCGAGGTCAGCACTGCTTACTGAGAGCCAGCATGGTGTAGTGGTTAAAAACAGGTGCACTCTAAGCTGGAGAGCCGGGTTTGATCCCCCGCTCTGCCACTTGAGCTGTGGAGGCTTATCTGGGGAACCAGATTAGCCTGTGCGCTCCAACACACGCCAGCTGGGTGATCTTGGGCTAGTCACAGTTCTTCGGAGCTCTCCCAGCCCCACCTACGTCACAGGGGGTTTGTTGGGGGGAGAGGAAGGGAAAAGAGTTTGTGAGCCCTTTGAGTCTCCTATGGGAGAGAAAGGGGGGATATAAATCCAAACTCTTCTATTTCTACTCTAAGTGGAAGCGCTCTCCAAGGTCTCAGGCAGAAGTTTTTCATGTCACATACTGCCAGATCCTTTAAGTGGAGATGCCGGGGTTTGAACCTGGTGCTTTCTGCATGCCAAGCGCATGCTCTGCCCCTGAGCCATGGCACCTCTCCATGTGCTGGAATGTGGTGGTGGTGGGGAGACTTGCAACAGAAACAATACTCTGGAGACTCAAAGTTGATCCATGCGCGTCGGATGAAACCCACTGATCAGCCGGGTTGTCTGTCTGGCGAGCACTTAGGACAGTTGAGGGACTTGGCCAGCTGGCAGTGCAGGAAGAGATGTCTGTCAACTCCTGCATGGGGGAGGCCCAGCTGCTGCCAGCATAGAAGGTGGTCATGTGTGGACATTGCTTGGGGCGACATAAGACCTCAAACTGGTTTGAACTGTTTGAAACATGGCTAGAAACCAATGCCTCTGATCAACTGACACATGGTGTAGCAATTCTGCAGTGGGGAAGAGCCTTCCTTGTATCCTTTCGCTCTTTACTCATTCCATTGAGCCCAGTCAATGCTACCAGTGGGCAATAAGGGAGAATGAGCAGGAAACTGAGGACAAGTTGGATCAGAGAGGTGAGCGCATTGGAACTGTCTTATATTTATCTGGTATTTTAGAAAATGTGCAAGTTTTCTGGGAACATGTTTGACCTTCTCTGTTTGTTGTTATCCATTTTTAGCAAGTGTCCTTTTAATGCAAATGCCAAAGAATGCTGGCTCCTCTTTCTTAAAGCCTCCTCACTAAAATATTAGAAGGTGGAAAATAATTGCACTGCATGCAGAAGAAAGCGCTCTGGCTACTCACGTGTAAGCTCCACTCGTAAAGCTGAAGGGTTTTTAATCGTCTTGGACTCCGGTCCTGAGCTCTCGTATTCCAGCTCCCGGTAATAAATGCGATACCCCAACAAGAGACCGTTCAGGTTCTCCGCCTTGGGAGGCTGCAAGAAATTCCAGTCCAGAAAGCTTAGTTAGACATGACACATGCCCAAGAGCAGACAACAGTAACATCAATTCAAGTTCAGAGTTTGCTTCTACCACTGAAAGAAAATGGGCATTTTTTATTTTCTTTTTATTTTCAGAAAGAGGCTGGATGTCCCCACGGCGAACCCAGATCGAGGCCGCTCTCAGCAATTCAAGAGGAGCGTTGCAGGATCTCTTGTGTGATGTCAAGCTGGAAATGATTTAAAAACCAAATGAAAAAAGTCAGGCCTAAAAAACCTTAGGCGTCCTCAACGGCATCTCTGAGACATCCTGTTTCAGCGCTGCCAAGGAAACTGTGAAGACACTTGGGTGGTCAGTACAGGAAAATGACCGGTTCTTGTTACCAACACCAGGTTACTGTCAGGTGGTGCATCTGACATCAAACGGGGTCCTGGTTTCTGTCATACTAATCGGTTTTCTGTACTTTCGGTTTCCTGCTGCCTTTGTGCTTTGTATCCTGTAGTAATGTCGATTGCGTCCAAGTGCCAGTTGGGCTGAGAGCCCTTCCTACGGCTTTGAGAACTACTGGCTTTCACATTCCTGTTTTGTAATGCTTTGCTTTGCTACCTCTGGGGTGGGGGGTGAAGGGAAGGGGAGCATCTTGGTGGGCATAAAAAGGGGTGCTTGAGAAGCCATTCTTCAGAACTGGCTTCTTCTGAGGCCATGCCGTCGTGTGTCGATAAAGGCTTTTGATCGGAATCACTGAGTCCCACATTGCTACAGATCCGGGGCTTGACAGTTACCAGACACTCAGAAGAGACTGTGCCTTGGGAAGGAGAATGGGATTTTCCTGGGCTACGTCTCTCCCACCCACATAGGCCCTGTGTGACCCCCATGCTGAATATTAAACTGGAAGCAATTGGCTCCAAGAAGACCCCCATACACACTCTGTCACCCAAGTCTCCATTGGCACAGGTTTCCAGTATTTCAGACTCAACTTCAGAACAGAAAGGTTCATAACCTCAGTCTGGTATTCATTACACGCTCATTTTATATAGCGACGGGAAAATTCACACTCCAGCGAGCAACAATTTGCAGAGCTTTCTTTCTTGCAGCACACCTGTGGAACTCCCTTTCCCTCGGAGGCGAAACTGGCACCACTGCTGTAAGACTTTGGGAAACTTTTCTGGGAAGGCCTTTGGTCTGAATTTAAATAACTGCACCCCTGCTGATTAGGGATGCCAGCCTCTAGGTGGGACCTGAAGACCTCCTAGAATTAAAGCTTGCCTGCACAGGACAGAGATCAGTTCCCCAAGAAAAGGTAGATCCTTTGGAGGGGGGGATGCTGTGGAACAGTGCCCAACGTAAAGCCCTGTTCTCCCCCAGCTCCATCCTGAATCACTAGGAGTTTCCTAACGTGTATCTGGTAACTGTAACCTCCACTCATCCACTGCCAGTGGTCAGGGAGGACCTGGCAACCCCACCACTGATGAACACCCCCCCTAATTGTTTTTATTTTACTTTTGCGCTTTATATATTGTTGTCTCCATTTATCTTTGTAACCCCCTTGAAGACCATTTATCTTTGTAACCCCCTTGAAGACCTTGTAACCCCCTTGGGTGGAAAGATTGCTTCGGAATTCCCAAAACAGATCAATCTCTGCCCTGGGAATAAAATGCCATGGCTTCATTTCAGAACCACCACTCCTCCTCACCAGGAGCCCCCGCCCCCAAGCCCCTCTGTTTCATATGGCCCCTTATTTCTGAAATACATATGATGCTGCCTTTCATAAATATTATCCTGACTCTCCAGGTTCAAGACTATCTCAAGGCATCAGAGAATCACAAAAAAGATCTTGCTGGCACGATGCCACCTCGTCTGCCTCAGGCCAAATTTCTAACAGCCTGAGGGAGCATCCAAACTTTTGGTTAATTAGAAATTTGAAGAAGCACGAAGGCTGTTTGCATGGGATTGTTTTGATCAGAAGCTGCGCGGTTGGGAGGGATACAGTCAATTCAATTAATGAGTAGTTTTAGGGAGAAATACGGGCTGGATACTGGGAGATCTATGAACGGATCTTCCTAGCAGGTTTACAGGGAAACAATATCCATGTAGAAGGAGAAGAAGAGTTTGGATTTTTGTCCCACCACCAAGGTGGCTGACAAGCTCCTTTCCCTCCCTCTCCCCACAACAGACACCTTGTGAGGTAAGTGGGGCTGAGAGAGTTCAGTGAGAAGTGTGACTAGCCCAAGGTCACCCAGCAGGAATGTAGGAGTGTGGAAACACACCTGGTTCACCAGATAAGCCTCCACCACTCAGGTGGAGGAGTGGAGAATCAAACCCGGTTCTCCAGATTAGAGTGCACCTGCTCATAACCACTTCACCATGCTGGCGTAGTGTACAACAGAGAGTTGCCAACCTGCAAGCGGGCAAAATCAACCACTGCCCCAGCGTGTGCTTTCTCTGCTGCAGCTCCTGATGGAATGGCCTGCCCAAGGAGGTTAAGGAGGCTCCCCCTTTTCCTGGCCTCCCACCAATTGTGCCACACTGATCTATTCAAGAGGGCTTTTTTGGAGCAGGTAAGAGGGTTGCCCTGTACAACGTGGTTTTACAAACTGACTTGGAGAAATGATTAGGGGCTGGGTCTATTCAGCTACATATAGCTTATTGGTAGTTGAATCCTGTTATATAATCTCTGTACTGCTTAATGTGCCATGTTGAGACGTATGCTCCAGTTCTTTCTGGTGTTTCCAGACTTCTACAACCCTAATGCGTTGGTTACTGGATGCCCCATTTTGTTGACTGCATTGGCTCGAGTCCCTGGGAGAAAGGCGGACTCTAAATAAATAAATTATGGATCTTCAGGAGTCTCTTGATTCCATCCTGAAGGATGGCTGGTGGGACAAACTAGGGAATTCCTCAACTGACCAAAGATGGGCAGGGTTAATCAAGAATTTTGATGGTTCAAGTTCGCTGTAGCTTGGAAGGTCATTGGTCTAATTCTATCCATTTACAGAAGTTTGGCAAGGATGCCTGCTAGTCCCATTATCATGCAATTTGTAGGTAAATGATGCGGTCTCCTTTTTGAGAAACCCAAAATTCCCGTTGGCTATCATGCGGATGACGGTGTTATTATTGTCAGGGGATGCATTATTGTTACCAATGGGCCCCTGACAACCATTGAGGGCCTTTTTGGAATACTATAATGCAGAGGGGTTGACAATCAACCCAGGGAAATCGACGGTGATGCTGTTTTCCAATAAATAAATAAGTCTCAATTGGTGCCAGGGCAAGGGAGAAGATGGAAGGGCAAATATTCCTCCCTCTCCCCATAATTTCACCAATCAAATCAGACTCTGTCCCCTAGATGGTGAGGACAAAGAGGGCGGGGGACATGCTCTCTTTGTCTTTTTCATTCCAGAGTTAATAAAAGTGCACACGGGGGAAGGGTCCAAGTCTCTCCCACTACCCGTTCTAATCTGGCTGCCAATAATCAAGCTCCGGATAATGAGAGTTCAATTTGGTACTCTCCAAATCCCTCTTTCCTCTCTCTTGGGATAGCATGACAGTCCTGATTCACATAATGTTCCTATTAGAAAGTAGGATTCTCTCTAGAGCCCAAATCTTACACAGGAATCAGAAGCCATTAAGATACCTAGCCCAAAGCGAAGAGATAAATGGTCAGGGATGCTCTTTCCCGCATGGTAATCATGCGTTTCCCTTGGGAAAGGTAGCTCTATGCAGAGGTCGGGGCACCCTGCTGCTATCTGTCTTTCAGGGCAAAACTCAGCCATTGATGCTGGTGGATTATTTAGGATTTTCCACCTATCTCCAAAAAAGGCCCAAGGGATCAGCAGAGGTGGGTGTCTCTGTGCTGACTAGCAGGCGGCTGGGTCTCAAGCCGCACGAATGCCGGTTTGTTTGCATCGAGCAATTTGGAGAGCTTCTCCGGCAAGAAAACAGAATGGAGCGAAACGTCAGCGTTCCACATAGAGTTTTGACATCAATGGTGCCCGAAGATACCCTGGGTTTCCTTGGGGAAGCCTCCTTTCCTTCTAAAGTGGGCTTAAAACAATTAGTTCAGCAGCATTCAAAACATCCACCCGATTGTGCTTTCCGCAAAGCGTTAAGGCCTTGCTTTGTGTACGGCCACCCACACCCATACTGTTCATTCTGCCTGTAAAGCGTAAGTTTTAATTTTTTTTTTATTCGAAAACTACAGCGTGGCTAAATTGTTGCACACCCAAATAACATAAGCACGCTAATGACATGTAATTGACTTCAACTCCCCCGAGGCAGCTTGGGTACAACTTTCCCATTAGGTTTTCATGAAATAAAAAGCACTCAATTATCTAAACTACCACCTATTTCACATTCATTATCCACCCTGTATCTATCAATGAGATCAACCTTCATTCTGCCGTGCTCTGCTTCATTGTCCCCGGTGCACGCTTCCATTTTCCCCCCCTTGTATGATGGACAGGAAGGCGGGTTGTCGATTGATACCCACGCACAACTCCTCGGGTAAAAACAGTCAACACGCTTAACGTTTATTTGCTAGGTTGTAACAGAATACCGTTGCTGCAACTGTGATGGGCATAAAAGGTAAATTGATGCAACCTGCTGGGACAAACCACCCTCATGGAGTTCTGGGAGCAAATCTGGATGCGACTGAGGTCCTTGGAACTAAATTGCCTTGGGAACTTTTGATAACGTAAACGAGGCCAGGGAAAACAACTGACGTGCTGTGGAAGGTTTTCACAGCTGGACTCAAAAAGCTGTTGTGGGTTTTCTGAGCGGCGTGACTGCGGCCTGACAGCTTTGCTCCTAACGTTTCGCCCACATCTATGGCTGGAATCTTCAGAGGTGTGTCGCAGTAAGATACGTTTCTCTCCATGACACAGTGTGGAGTGATTGTGTGGTGGGGTATGTATTTTGCCCACCTCACAGGGGTCAGGATGGGGTGGGGGTGAGGCACATTTGCATGTGCTTGGGTGGAAGCCATTTACAGTTGCACTGCTGTTGTATTTGCAATCGCATTTGTGGGCAAGATGTTAGGAGCAAAAGCTACCTGATCATGGCCACACAACTGGGAAAACCCACAACAGCTCTTCTTCTTCAGCAGTGTTAGTCTGATCCAAATAACCTTTTCCCCAGAGGCTTTTTGGAGCTGAATTATAGGGGAGGGAGGACTCCTATAATGGAGTTAAAGCACCTTGTGTAATTTTGCACCAAGTATTGCACAGATAACCCAGAAATGTGGTTACTCAGGCCACGGAGAAGTATAAGCAATGGCATCTTCTTGACTAATGAGCAGCAGGATTGTGTTTTGCATTCTCATATTGCTGGATTCTTCCCATGATGTGCTGCTCCAGTCCAAGAAGTCCATACCATTCATTGGAACAGCAAGGATACTATTTTTGCCTATGTTGTGGGTGGAGAGTGAATAGGGGATGGATATGTCTTTATCTACGCATTACCATTATGAAAGAACAGACTGCAATGGCTAGATTCAAGACAAGTAGCCTCTTAGAGGCCTGCAAGGTTTTCAGGGTATCAGCTTATGCCCTAATAATTTTGTTAGTCTCTAAGTGCCTCCGGACTCAAATCTAGCTCTTCTGTTGCGGACCAACACCTCTGAAACGATCTTCATAATTGCAACAGGTATCGAACATCCACAAAATATGTATCCAACACAGATCTTTAAAATCCATAGACATTCTCAGCAGGATGTCAAACCAGTAACCCCAGGCAGTGAAACAATAGACAACACTGCTTTGTTTCCCCATCCATGAGGCTTCTGGATTGGCCAGGCCTGGAAGCCATAACTGGATTTTTTTTTTTTTTTGGCCTTTTGTGCTATCGACAGAGCAACGTCTGCTGGGATCATCTGATCTTTTTGAGCCTCACGCACCTGCCACCGCACGAGGACGGAAGATGTCGTGTGTGGCGTCGCCGACACAGAGTTTGGCGCTTCACTTGGAGCTGGAAAAGAGGGAGAGAAAAACCCAAACGTATAAAGTGAGGAAACAACCAGAAAATCCATTCTTTCAATGAAAATCCCTTCCTCTCCCCAGTGCTGTTGTTGGGGTGTAGCTCTGCTGCCCAATGGCGAAAAGAGTGGGCGAGGCCCTGCCGGCTAAGCCTGCATTCAGCTTCTGTCCCACCTGTGCAGTGAACACACAAAATGCATTGGAGACAAAGCCAGAGTCGCTTATCAGGAGCTCCCAGCTCACCACACCAAAATGCTCGAGTGGCAGCACCGGGTTTGTTCAGCAAAATAAATCCTCAGAGTTTTCCGAGAAGATGAGAAATGTTTCCAGTTAATCACTCCTGCTATATAGAGGCCAAAGCAGCTCTAGGGTTTCTCCCCCTCACTTCAGCCTCCAAAATTTCAAGGGGGGGGGGGGATATTTAAGAATTCGTGGAAACAAGTTCCAGAACATCAGTACTTTTTTTCTGCTGCTCCTGCCCCGGTGAAAAAGGGGGGGGGGGGTGAGTCGACCACTGGCACCTTGAAGATAAGGCTGAGATTCACACAGTGGCTGCTGATGCTCCCAAGGACTTATATGCCTCCAGAAGGTTTTGGGGATTTTGTCCCCAACGCACACCCCACCCTTTTCTATACAGCTTTCAGAACTCCCACCAGATCCAGTGTGCCAGGTGGTGATAGCCCCATTGGGTGAATCAAGCTTCTAGCTGCACAGAGTTTTGGATCCCGGCCTAATGGATCTACTTCAGCAGGAATCCTTTCCAACGTTACTGCACTAAAACCCCCATAATCATGAGATGTTTTATTGCAGTGGAGAAGAAAAATGGGATGCTGAAGTTCTTTACGATGCCCTCCGCTAAGGGTTTAATTTACTAACACTTTTTCTCTGGATTGACATTAATGCCAATGGAATTTTCCAGCAGATCTGCGAGTGGCGCATCCGGTGTTTGGACACACGACACATGCCGGAATAATGTTCACACTTCACTACACCCAAAGCGCTTCTGAATCACTCACTTTTTGCATGGGTTCTGAGAGGTGTGAACGAAGCGATTCGGAAGAGAAATGGAATGAATGCTGCAACCAACGCAGGTTTTAAAACAAAGGTAAAGGATGTGAAAAACCACTAGAAGTCATGTGAGTGCAGTGGCTTGTACTGGCAAGAACAGTTTCTACTGCGAAAAATGGCATTTCCCACACTGCGGTCTCAGTCCACCACCTGAGTGCACAAGTAGAATACCTGAGTGCACACACACCTTTCCAATGCACTGTTACTCTAAACATGGAGCCTTATTATTATTTATTATATTTCATAGACTGCCCAATCCCCAGAGGGCTCTGGGCAGCGTACAACAACAAACAATACAGCAATAAATATTAAATATAAATTATAAACTTTAAACATTAAAAACCCTTAAAATCACAAACAGTAACTTCATAAACCCACATTAATTAATTAGCTGATGGCGTCCGATCCTAAGGCCGGGAGGGGACCAGCAATGTGAAAGATGGTAAAAATATAATGTGAAGGCAGTGCTGGAGATGGTATGAAAGCATGGTACAGGGGCATCAAGAGGGGGCAGGCAGTCCGCGGCCAGCCTCCCCAAAGGCCCCGTGGAACAACTCAGCTTTACAGCCCCTGTGGAACTGTCCAAGGTCCTGCAGGGCCCTGATGGCTGGAGGGAGGGATGCAAAAGCCCTGGCCCGGGTAGAGGCCAGCTGCATCATTGAGGGGCGAGGGACTACCAGCAAGTTAGCCTCTGCAGATTGCAGAGGCCTACTAGGGACATATGGGGTGAGAGGGAGGCCTACTAGGGACATATGGGGTGAGACAGAGGCCTATTAGGGACATGGCTCCTATAAGACAGCAGGGATTTAGACCAGGGGTAAGAGTAGGGCCTTTTGCTCTGTAGCTCCAAATAGGTTTTTGTCAAAAGAGGGGGCTTTCAGCGTGCCATACACTGTTGATGTTGCTGGGTGATGCAAGAGGCCAGCGGTTTTGCACTTGGCCCTACAAGACCTCAAAATCTGGCTCTGCCTCCTGCTCATGGGGCACAACTCCTGTGTAGACCAAGCTGGTACCAGACCGCTGTGTTTCTTCTGCCAACCTGATTTACCAGCTTCGTTCTTGGCCAACGTACCAGCCTGTCTCCCTCCATCTGCTCCGTCTAGTGACAGCTACCAGACTTCTGCCCGATTCAGGCATGGCTGGGCCTCTCAGACCTTAAGCCTGACACCCTCATAATGTACTGAAGTCAACACAGGGTAACTGCAGGGCTCTAGAATGCCTTGCCCTGCTTGAAAGAATTACCCTTTGTAACCCTAAATTGCTTTTTTGCAATACCAGCTATCAGGCTAAAGTGTCTGGGGTTCCCAGAAATCCACATCCTTCTCCTTCTCTCTCTCTCTCTCTCATTCAGCCATTTAGCACTAGCACAGCCTTGAAGTAGAGTTGGTGTGATAACAATTAAAGAAAGATCTTCAAACATATGCTCAATTCCACATTCATTTTTAATACCCCTTGGTAAATTATTCAATTTCAGGAAAGATAATGGTTCGTTAGCACTGAACCAGGAAGAAAATCAATTAGCATTTCATTCCACTTGGAGGCTCTGGGAAGCTGGGCTGATTATTGGAAAGTGTGGTAGAAAAAGAAGAATAGTTTGGATTTATATCCCCCCTTTCTCTCCTGCAAGGAGACTCAAAAGGGTTTACAAAATCCTTTCTCTCCCCTCCACAACAACAAACACCCTGTGAGGTTGGCGGGGCTGAGAGAGCTCCGAAGAACTGTGACTAGCCCAAGGTCACCCAGATGGCATGTGTTGGAGTGCACAGGCTAATCTGGTTCACCAGATAAGCCTCCACAGCTCAAGTGGCAGAGTGGGGAACCAGACCTGGTTCTCCAGATTAGAGTGCACCTGCTCTTAACCACTACATCATGCTGGCTCTACACAAAGCCACAGGATTTGCTTGTGTGCATATCTGCAGACCCCTGGGATGCAATTCACCAGATAACTCCATCATCCCCAGAATTCTTGAGACACAGCAATGCTTGGGTTCCAGCCCAAGATGGCTGCCTTCTCCAGCTCTTACCATCTTGCAGAGTCGTTACGGCTTCCGTCTCCGCTCCAAAGTCGCTGTCTCCAATATCGTTGGTTGCTTTCAGACGTAGCTTGTAGGAGGTAAATGGGTTTAGTCTGTAAAACAGCACAGCGAACAGAACTGGAGAATGAACATTTCCTCATGGCCCACAAGCTGCCCTCTTGGTGGTTTTCTTTGCAAACCCACCGGGAAATTCAAAGAGTACAGAGTATCGAAAATGGCTTCCTTTTCGATGAAGCACCCTGACCCAGCCACTCTAGGAGCCTTTCAAAGATTCTCGGACTCTCTCTCGCTCCAATGCAAATACCGCTTCATGACTGAATTACAAATCAGCGTTGTGACACCCAGGATTTATGAGATCATCTAGCGTACCAGATGGTCCTCGAGGAAAAAAAACCCCTTAATGATCAACTGATGGGCTCTTGCCTGATGTTATTTGCGCTACATCAAATCTGCCTACGAGATTATAAGAGGCTCCTTGTTCAAGGTGTTCTGTTTGGGAAGCTGGTCCCCTTCCTAGTATCTTCCTGGGGCTGGGAAAGAGCAAAAGAAATCTATTGCAGGGCATGTGACGGGGGCCAGCAAGCCAGCTGGACCGAGACGTTTTTCTAGGGATCCAACCTGCTCTGCCCTGTTTCTTGGCTGGTCTTTCTTGGCTGGTCCCCTTTCAGCCAGAGCTTGATAGGGGGACATCTCAGTCCCTGCCAAACCTTCTGGCTCAAGTCCTGAGGACAGATGTACCAGAGGGCTGGCAAGGATTAAGTGTACAAATAGCAAAAAAATACGGTCACCTGCAAAGCTAGAGAATCAAGGTAGGACTGAGAAAGCCAAGATACAAATGCTCACCTGGCCATGAAGCTACCTGGGTGTCCTTGGGCCAACCTAGCTCATGGGGTTACACGGAGGATGAAATGGGGGAGGGGATGCACAGCAACACAGGAAGCTGCCACATACTGAGCCAGACCATCAGTCCACTGAGGTCAGTATTGCTTACTGGCAGCCTCTCTCCAGGACCTCACAGAGAAATCTTTCATGGCACGAACTGCTTAGTCCTTTTAATTGGAGATGCAAGGGATTGAACCCAGGACCTTCTGCATGCCCAGCTGATGATCCGCCACAGACCCACAGCACCTTCCCTAAGAACCACCTTGAAGCCCTTCAAGGAAGGCAGGATAAGGATCCGGCTGAGAGCTTGAACAGCAGCTCCAAACAGCAGGTGCATTCTTCCTGCCCTTCTTCCACAGAGCTCCGGTCATCACACACAGTTCTCCCCTTCTCCACAACAACCCTGTGAGATAGGCTAACTGAGAAGATGTGTGACTGGGCGAGGGTTCAGGCAGACAGGGGATTGACACCCAGGCCTTGGCAGCACAAGTGCGATCCTCTAATCACAACATGCCACTGTTTCCCAGATCTATCGAGAGATTCTTCTGAGATCCTATAAGATACCAGGACAGCGGGCTCTGTCATCCCAGCCACAAATCTCGTGGTTAATCTGCCAAACAATGCAGCAGGCGTGCTATTTTTCATCGCTGCGGCATTCCGACAAATAGCGTTACTCAGCTTATTCAATGCAGACGGGGACAGGGGATTCCCTGCAGTTTTCCTGCGAACTCGGTGGCTTGAAGATATGCAAAGACCAGCTTCCAGCTGAGTCGACTTCGGCAAAGCTTCCAGCGTAGCCAGCCGGGGGCTCCCTTTCGAGTCACTAACGAGGTCTGCAGGAGTTCAGCGTGGCGCATAATAGGCTTAGCTAATTAATCGGTCGGAGCTGGTGCGGGGCCTCGGTTCTGCCGGGCAGGCCAGCGATGCCAATAAAACTACCAGGAGCAGATGATTAAACTCCGTGGGATAAAAATGCCGCATGATGGGCGGCACATTAAACTGCTTTGAGGCATCCCCATAGGACAGACGCTCTCAGGGAACAGGGGGCAATCCATTCTTTTCTCAGTTCTTGGCATTAGACAGTTATTACTGTGCCGATCTGAGAGAGCAAGAGAGAGGTTGATGCATGCGGGACGGAAGCCGCAGTGATCTTGGGCACTGCAGCTGAAACATGGCAGTGCTTTCTACATTTTTAGTCAAACAACTGATGCATCCAAGGGCAATTGGGAAGACAGAAGAAGAGTTGGATTTTTACCCCCCTTTCTCTCCTGTATGGTTTCATAGGAGAACATGGTCACTGTAAGGTGTGTGTGGCTGTGATGGGGCTCATGGAAACCCTTACCCAAGGGCATAGGAAAATAAGTACAAGGGGAGAGATAGGGCTCAAGGAAGTGAAACAAGGATCATGCATCTTGACCCATCCATAAAGTGCAAACTTCAGGTTTATGGAGCCTCAATTTGCCTGGGGAGCTGTAGGAAAGGGAGAGGAGGTTTAACCCTTCAATCACCCCTTGATCTTGCCATTCAAAACCAATTCCCCTCCCTTGTTCTGCTATTAGTATGTTAAAAAAGGTATGTATTTTTAAAGGACACACTTTTTTTCTGACTGATATCAGAGTGGAAAAGCCAACGGTGAATAGCGAAATAGAATGGAAGTCTTAGGGTTCAATTGCCTGGCCCTTCCATGCATGGCACTGAGGCACGAGGAATCCTGGGTTTGCAATTTGCATTTTAAAGGAAGTCCAAAATTCACCATCTCTGTCTGGACTGCTTTAAGCCTGATCCTGCAGTACATTAGTCCCTTCCACTCTTCCACTGAACCACACCCCAAATTCACTCTTGGAATGGTAACTAGACTATCTAGGTCTCCAAGAAGAAGAGTTTGGTTTTATATCTCTCCTTTCTCTCCTGTAAGGAGACTCGAAGGGGCTTACAATCTCCTTTCCCTTCCCCCCTCAGAACAAACACCCTGGAGATGGGTAGGGCTGAGAGAGCTCCGAAGAACTGTGACTAGTCCAAAGTCACCCAGCTGGCATGTGATGGAGTGCACAAGCTAATCTGGTTCCCCAGATAAGCCTCCACAGCTCAAGTGGCAGAGCAGGGAATCAAACCTGGTTCTCCAGATTAGAGTGCACCTGCTCTTAACCACCATGCCACGCTGGCTCTCTTGGTAACCATGTGGCTGGTCCCCCTCCCTAAAATGAAGGCAGACTCCCTAGTGCTTTGAGACTGCAGGATGCTCTTTTGCTGGCAAGAGGCTGTGCTTCCCGCGAATCCCTATGTGATACCTGTCAATCAAGCAGGAGGTAGCTTCATGGCTGAGGGAAGAGGAATACGTCTGCCAGCCGCCGTCCGGCAGCTCCTTGATTTGGATGGTGAAGTATCGGATTGGAGAAGAGCCGTCGCTTCCCGGATGCCAGTGGAGCTGCAAACTCCTGGATGTCACTTCTGACTGCGGGACTCTCAGTTCTCTGGGAGGTTCTGGTCGTTCTAAAATTAAACATCAAGCTCTCATTACTTTTGTGGGAAATTCAAGAGGGTAGGCTCTAGACACGGAGATGGGATAAGTCCCTGTACAGTACAGAATTGCCATAGAAACACTGTGCTTCAAATGCACCTGCAACAACCCTTACTTTGGGGAGATTTCCTGCAGCTCTGGATGGCACAGCCAAAGCATGGGGCTGTCACAGAGACAAGAAGCAGAAGCAGAAGAAGAAGAAGAAGAAAAAGAAGAAGAGGAAGAAGAGGAGGAGGAGGAGGAGGAGGAAGAGGAGAAAAAGAGGAGTAGTAGTAGTAGTAGTAGTAGTAGTTTGGATTTATACCCCACCTTTCTCTCCTGCAAGGAGACTCAGGGTGGCTTACAAACTCCTTCCCCTTCCTCTCCCCACAACGGACACCTTATGAGGAAGGTGGAGCTGAGAGAGTTCAGAGAGAACTATGAGTAGCCCAAGGTCACCCAGCAGGAATGGTGGAGTGCAGAAATACATCTGGTTCACCAGACAAGCCTCTGCCACTCAGGTGGAGGAGTGGGGAATCAAGCCCAGTTCTCCAGATTAGAATCCACCTGCTCTTAACCACTACACCATGCTGGCTCCCCTTCAAAGTAAAACCAAGGTTGTGGCCGGTGATTGAAGAGTCACGGTGCACCTTTAAGCCCAAACAGTCCCACCGGAGCCACAGCGTCACCTCTGCCCCACTTTACAGACTGCACGGACAGAATGCGGACAAGATCTTGCCCCGTCTTCTATTCCCCGTTTTTGCTGCCAAGCTCCTGCACCTGGCGCCTCCATCCTGCCAAGTTCCCTCTGTGTGCTTTGCAAGCGTTGGAGGTCAGCTTAAATTTATCAATGATATGTGAGTTGGAGAAGAGCGCCGGGGGGGGGGGGGGGGGTGGTTCAGAGAGAGGATGCGGGAGGGGAGGCAGGCAAGACCGGGGGCAAAGCGGAATCCCTGGGTCTGAACTTTCTGGCAGCAGAACTCCAAGACTGGCATTGAATGTTGTTAAGCACATTAATGCACTGCACTTGATACTTGAACCCTATTATAAGACTCATTCACCCCTTTTGAAACCACCTTTTTTGGGGGAGGAGGGAGAGCAGCAGTGGTGTAGTGGTTAAGGGCTGGTGCACTCTTATCTGGCGAACCAGGTTTGATTTCCCGCTCTGTCACTTGAGCTGTGGAGGCTTATCTGGGGAACCAGATTAGCCCGTGCACTCCAACACATGCCAGCTGGGTGACCCTGGGCCAGTCACAGTTCTTTGGAGCTCTCTCAGTCCCACCCACCTTAAACGGTGTTTGCTGTGGGGGGGAAGGGAAAGGAGATTGTAAGCCCCTTTGAGTCTCCTTACAGGAGAGAAAGGGGGGATACAAATCCAGACTCTCCTCCTCCTCCTCCTCCTCCTCCTCCTCCTCCTCCTCCTCTTCTTCTTCAGCACATTAATATGCTGTACTTTATATACTTTATCCCAATTATAAGATTCATTCGCCCCTTTTGAAACCACCTTTTTTGGGGGGTGGGGAGGTAAAAAACCAGAAAGGGGGAAAAATAAAACAAAGACGTGAGTGCTGTGACATACGGGGATGTTAGCTGCTGGAAGAATGGAAACCTTCTCATCAGTTCACAGCAGGGGAAACCAGCAAAGAACAGAGGAGGGACTGAGGAGTAAGAGAAAATAATAGGGTTGAGGGAGACTGGAGAGGCTCCGCAGTAGGGATACTTTTGACATTCATCCCATCCAAATTGCTCACCGGGAGCCCTGAACCGGCTGGCAGCCTTTCAGGTATAGAACCGCTCCATTACAACTATTTCATGGATTTTTTCCCACCCCCAAGTTCGGTACTGTGTACCATGCAAGCAGGGTTTGCCGTGACGCTCAGCACCATCACTCACAAAACACCACGATAAAGCAATCTTGCTGCGGATCTTAAATACGACAGTGCTAAGCTCCTTTCCTGTGTCTGGTGACACTCGGGAACAGGAACAGGATTCTGATGTAATCGCACGTGTGGCGCTGACTTCGATTGTAATCTCTTCCCATTGGGCGCACGCATGCAGAGGGCTCAAAGGTGCAAATGAACTGAAGGATCAGAAAGGAGCTAAAATTTGCACCAGCACCAATTCTAGAATTAATTGTCAAAATTGATTTTCCAAAATGCCAGGCTAACTGGAAGGTGTGGCCAGACGCACAGCCTCCAGTCAGCCTGTCTGTCCTCTAAGAAAAGTCAGAGAGGCAGGAAAGTGAGCAGAACAAAGACAGACAGACAGACAGACAGACAGACAGACAGACAGACAGACAGACAGACAGACAGACAGACAGACAGACAGACAGACAGACAGACAGAGTGGGAGGAGGAAAGAATATCAGCTCCAGTGTTGAGACTTCCAGATGTGATGAGATCTGTGCCTTCAAGGCTGCTGATGTGCAGAGTTAAGAGAACCAGGAGATCTAGAGGCCTAGCAGAATTCAGCTGAAAAGCTGAACAGTGGGCTGTGGGCTGGCTCCTTTTGTGTAAACAGAGAAACATGAGGAGACCCCACATAGCTCCACTGCACAGCTAAGAGGCCCAAGGCAAGTGTTCCATGTACAATGGGCCCATTTTCTCAGACTAAAAAAGGTTGCATCTGAGACAGTGAAAGGCTGCAGTACCTTCCATACAGCACATGAGGAATTGCTCAGATGGATGGCGGTGCACAACAAGCACTTGCGCACTCTCTGCATAGAATGGCACATGCAGTTTTTTAACTTCCTTGGCTCACACCCTTGAAGGACAGGTCTTGTGGGCCTATCTTCTGTCCCTGCAGAGCCAAAGCAGCCAATTCCGCAACCAGGGCAGACAGAAGTTCGCCAGCCTGAATGGAGATCTCCCACCTGGGCGCCAACTCCTGGCACCAATCAATTTCCATAGCCAAACTCAACAGACTGAGGAATAATTGTTTAATTGTTTATTATGGAGACTGTCGATTTGGATTTAAAAACGTGTGGCATGTAATAAAGCGGGCATTGATTCGGTGACACTGTGGCGACCCGCCTCGGAGGAGCCCGTTCCATTTTAGCTCCTTCAGCACCTGCTTCCGCAAACACGTACCTCAGGCCGCCTCGGTTCCCGACAGCTTCGCACAAAGGACGGTTAATGTTTCTTCCCCCTCCCCTTCCTGACCTCCCCACTGCTCTGAAAACATTCGCTTTTATGGCTCAGCGTCTCACGAGCAGCTCCTGGTTGCTTGACGGTGCCAAAAGAATCACAAGCCATTAGCCTCAGCAAGCCTTCAGTGCCGGCATACGAGATGATGCAAAGGTCAGTTTTAAAGTGCTTGGGGTTATTCCGCCAGAGGAAGCGAGCGCTTGTCAATGACCCGGGGGACCCAAAGCTTCCTTTGGATGGATGTACCTTAAACAGGTGATAGAGAACACTTTGGATTCGTTCTCCCCCCTCCCCGCCACCACTTATCACAAATTTTTTAGTCTGTTTCTCTCTAGCGATTTCAAAGGTCTCCCTCGTGGCCACGCAAACTCCCCCACTGCAAGGAGAAAGCCATTACGATGCAGGCTCTGTGGAGTTTAGATGGCTCAGAAGAGCAATTATTTCCGTGCAGAAGACAAAAAGTAGACCTGCAGATTAAGTAGAAAGCCCCTGCCCCGGCGAGCCTCACACATGAAGTGCCCATGGGGTCAAAACCACAGGCTGGGCGAGATGAGATTGTCCTGATGTATTTGGAACAACCTTAAAAAGCGGCTGGTGGGGGGTTCTGCAGCTCAGATCAAAGCCACAGGATTGGGGAGAAGGCTTCACTCTCCCTTTCTGTGCTACTGTCTTGGTAGACATCCTGCCTCCATGACTTGCTGTGGCCTCAATAGGGACACAACGAGACCAGGATATAATTTTCTTCTTCTCCCTAATTAGTGTTTTCACAACAAAAGTCACAAATGGCAAGCTGTCGTGCACTAAAAGAAGAGGGGGCGCTAAGATTGACTTCCTGTGTTATGTGATTTTGCCAGGAATATCTTGGCCCCTGCCCACGCGGACTTTTCTGTTGGACTTTCTGCCACATGATCTTGACTACTTCCCTTCCTCTCTCGCTCTCCCACACCCAACAATATGGGGAATGTGCATGGCCAGACACCAGGGGCAACTTTGCCTTTCAGAGAATGGCTCTTGTATTCAAAGTACCCCAAAGAGCTTAACAATGAAAGACCCTATTGTTATTGTGAAGTGAAAATGAAATGATGTGATGGAGCTATTACGTGCTCAGCAGTATCTTCCATGCAGCCGTATTTAGCTGGCATTATCATGGACAGAGAAAATGTTTCCCAGAACCCCGGCATTTTCACCCAAGAATTTCTAAGAATTCCAAGTATGTACATGGACTCACAAACTGGCCAGTTGGTCTCTTTGGCTGAAAAGATGCATGCCTTTTAAAATTTCTCGCAGATCATAGCATGGTATTTCACCTGGATTGCAGGGAAACTGTGCATGAACCAATGTAAAAAGAGAAGTTTGGATTTACACCCCACCTTTCTTTCCTGCAAGGGGCTTACGATCTCCTTTCCCTTCCCATCCACTCACAACAAACACCCTGTGAGGTGGGTGAGGCTGAGAGAGCTCCAAAGAACTGCGAGTAGCCCAAGGTCATCCAACTGGCGGTGTGTTGGAGTGCACAAGCTAGTGTGTGTTGGAATGCATAAGCTAATCCGATTTAACAGATAAGCCTCCACAGCTCAAGTGGCAGAGCAGGGAATCAAACCCAGTTCTCCAGATTAGAGTGCACCTGCTCTTAGCCACTACACCACGAAAAAATCTGATGCTTTAGCTAGTGAACAGCCCTGAATGTCTGTCCGGGGACATTTGGAACATTTAGCTGTTCTAGTGGAACCAGAACCCCAGCCTGGCTGCAGCCATTACCTCTTTTCTCTGTGGTGATGACCGTGGCTTCCAAGGGCTCACCCCAGCCCTGTCGGGTCTTGGCAGACGCTCGGAAGATGTACGCAGACTCAGGGAGGAGATCGGTGGCCATGAACTGTCTGACGGTGGAGCCGACCTCCACTGTGATGAATTTGTTGGGATTGCTGCTTGCCAAGCGGTATGCAATTTGATATCCTGAATTAAAAAGAAAGAAAAACAGGGGGAGTTGGGTTTGTTTTTCCAATTCTTTATTTTAATTGGGGGGGGGGGACTGCCAAAGACCATTACTGCATCCTAATTACTTATTTATTTGAAGGCAAAACAATGCAATTTGCTGCTTTTAGTGTTTACCAGCTGAGTTTTATAACATCCCTGCCTGTCCACCAAGTTCAACGCGGTACATTATCTGGGAAATTACTGGCTTGCTGATGAATTGGAGAAGGCCTGAGTGATAATCCACCATGAAATTTGTTTCACATGGCGTTCCTTAAAAGAACCGAGGTTTCATCTCCCTGCAGCATATTGATGGCTTCAAAAAAGCCACAGATTCCAAACAAAAGTACATGCTGCCGATCTTTGACGTGGCGAGGGGGGTCGCGGGAAATCTATTCTCCCCTCGCCCCTTCTCCCAAAAATGCAGCTAGGGAGAGATATGGCTGTGCGAGAGGGCAGAGAAGTTCTTCCGAGCAATCTTCCCCCCCAAGCCTAGACCTTAGAGAGGAGCCCCGCCCCACAGGGTCGTAATATCCACAGTATCTGGCAAAGGGGGCTTTGAGTGTTGAAAGCTGATACCCCCCCCCCCAAATCTGCAACTGTAGTCTGCAAAAGCACAGGTTGTGCATGGCATGAGGCCTTCGTGCCATCCACTTTGATCAGCCAAGATTTAAGTTTTAGAATCCCTAGGAAGGGATTCATGACCTGAAGAATGACAACTTCAGCAATCCTCACAACTTGTGCGTATGTGTATGTGTGTGTTTTAAGAAACAAGGTCCCCACCCCCAAACTGAAACTTTGCCTTCAACACACCTGCAGGTCTCTGAACCAGCTCTTTGACCTTGCCCCTCCACGCGGCCCAGCTGAAAACACAGGACGTTTACAAACCAAAAAGGTTCAATTCTAGGATGATGTTTGCATCAAGGCCCCAGTGAATAACACATACACATTATCAGGAATGCACAAGTGGTTTTCATAGGGGAGCGGTTGACACATGACACGCCTCTGCCCAAGCATCAAGTTTGGAAAAATTGCCCATCTAAATACATGAACACACGAAACTGTTTTATCCCAAATCATGGATGGGACAATCAAGATAAACACTGAATCAGACCCCCGGCCCCTCACGGTCAGTCTCATCTATTCTGACTGGCAGTGGCTCTCCAGGGTCTCCAACAGAAGTCTTTCACATCACCTGCTCCCGGATCCTTTCAGCTGGAGATGCTGAGGGGCCAACCTGGCACCTCCTGAGGACTTCCCATAGCACATGGTTTCAAAAAAGCTTTGTATTTTGACATACAGCCTGCAAGCCAAGTGTTTTTGTGCCCCCACATGACAGTCTCTTGTTCTTAGTTAATGGTGGCCAAGTGTTGATCAGACTCTGGAGCTGAAATAATTCACACGTAACATGTTCTCAGGCTACATGCCACCATCCATCCATCCATCCATCCATCCATCCATCCATCCATCCATCCATCCATCCATCCATCCATCCATCCATCCATCCATCCATCCATCCATCCATCCATCCATCCATCCATCCATCCATCCATCCATCCATCCATCCATCCATCCATCCATCCATCCGTCCATCCATCCATCCATCCATCCATCCATCCATCCATCCATCCATCCATCCATCCATCCATCCATCCATCCATCCATCCATCCATCCATCCATCCATCCATCCATCCACCCACCCACCCACCCACCCACCCACCCACCCACCCACCCCTTCCCCTTACAGGCTCAGGGAGGCTTCCAGCATACAATAAACACAATAAAATCAAAGATTAAAGCCAGCAATTATAAACTCGGTTGGCAATTACAACATTAAATATTAAATACAATGAATTCCTATATTTAACAACAGGAATGCAAAAAAAAAAGGAAGGGAGAAGGGCGGGGAGGGGGAGGTTGTTGGAGTGGTAAACCATTGCTACCTCAACCATACACCTGGTGGAACAGCTCTGTCTTACCGGCCATGTGGAAGTGAAACGTGTTCCACAGGGCCTGGGTCTCAGCAGGCTGAACATTCCACCAGGTTCTACAGCAAATGGTTTCGGTGGACCACCTTCAAGACAACAACACCACTGTCCCTGGTGAATCAAACCAAAGGCCCATTCTGTTTCCAACCACGGCCAACCAGCTATGTTCCAAAAACTTTCCAGTGGGCCACAGGGGCAGCTGTCCTTGGTGCCAAATTCTCTGCTTTCTACATCTGTCCAAAAAACAACAACTAGCTCAAGGTTGCTGGAAACTAAGCTCAGAAGCAGCTTGGCAAACATCTCAATTTTATCTGGGAGGCGTGGTAGTTCTGGTGGCAGTGATGGGGAAGCATTTCTGTGAAGCTCAGGATCTGGCCCCACGGCCTTTGGCCTTGAGAGGGTGACCAAACAAGACACTACTGAAGCCAGCCTATGGTTAATGGGATGAGGGACAGCTGGAACCAGTGGGGGAGTTCAGGAGAATCCTGCTCACTTTGTAAACTCTCCCAACCGTTATCGCCCGACTCATTACCAAAAAAGCCATCTCTGCCAGTCAATGTATCCAGCAGAACAGAATGGGCCTTTTGTCCCCTAAGAGGATGCACCAACTGTTCAAACTCATTTGGAGAAAGCCTCGCCAATACTCCAGGTCCGCTTTCTTTTGGAGCTTATTGGAAAGTCAGCCCAGCTGCTAAACTCTAAAATCAATTTATATCAGAGATGGCAGGGACGGCTTTGCTGCAGCTCACACAATTAAATGCTCCATCAAGTTACATGGTGGGGGAGCGTTGCAAGGGGGGGTGGGGGGAGCACGGCCGCCAAATGAAACCCCAAGCAGATGCGGCTGAACTCGGTTTGCGACAGACATCTGCCAGCCCTCTGACCACACTTTCAACTCCAAACAGCTCTGCGGGCTTTGTCTGTGGTGCGTGGCTTTGGACAGAAGTATCCCCGCTGCGCTTTGGATGCTGACCAGGTTTTGGAAAACAGAAGGCAACAGGAGGGTGTCGAGGATGGGAGAAGGATATCAGTGACACCGAGGCCATGATAGTGGGTGGAAACCATCTCTTTTCCCGCTTGCTGGGATGCTGCGTACAGAACCAAGGCCTCAAGCAGGGATTTAGTATGCTCCTCACACAGCCAATTCCACGCTTGCTCTGTATCCTCCTGCAAAGTTTTTGGGTTTAATTGGGATACGGATGATGCTAATTGTGCATGGTGAGGCCAGTGAGGCCTTTACAGATCGCCTCCCTTCTCCCTGTATGTCACTGTCTCCTGCCTCTGCTTGGGAGGAAACGGGATAATTTGCATCGGCCGAATGAGAGAGCGAGGGCTTCTCCCCCGCTCCAGTCAATATGTCATGCCCCTAGTAGACTCTGCTGCTTCGGAGATGCCGGAGCAGAGGACTGTGTTTTGCTGATACTCAAATTACAGCCAACAAGATTTCAGAGCGAGCCCGGCTTGGAATGGGGACATACACAGATGAAGGAGATTAGGAGGCCATATATATTCAAATTTGGCTGGGTGAAAACCGAGCATCTTGGCACTCAGCGTTGCCAGAGCACCTGACCCCCACGCAAAAGCCAAGCAGCAAAGGCAGAAGAAGGGAAATCACACGTGGGTTTTGGAGCAGGGATTGAGCCGCTTGCCTTTAGATATGAATATGAATGGGGGGGATGGGCTTTTAGGAAAAGCTAGAGCAACAGACCAAAAGCTTAGAAATAGCTTTCAGAGAATCCTACTGGAAGGGTCTTGATAGCCATTCCCCTACATAAGCTTTTAAGCTGTTTCTTTTATAATTAGTGCATGCTTTTGGTTAGAGCTGACTCAATACACGTTTGGCTGTTGGAGTTCACTTACCTTCACCCCTGCTCCACCTGTACTGCCCGCCCCAGCAGCCCATACTCCAGGTCCCCTTCCCAAATTCTTCTTTGAAATAATGGAGCAAGCCGTGCATCCCTGATAGCGCCTCCTGTGGGACTCCTTCCTCTCACAAGAGTCTGAACTCCGTATAACTAGCTCCGGCAACCCTGTTGGCCCTTGTGGCTGGTTAGGCCGTCAAAAACGAAGGGATTCTCTTCTGGATACCCGGTGGCTGCAGCAGACACAGCCACGGATGGGTCAGGTAGGTGGGAGAAGAGTGTAAATGAACTGTGGGAAATGAAAGCTGTATATGTATGATGCTCTCTGAACATCTGGAAGAAAAAGTTAAATGACACGCTTGAGGATTCCTGATGTATTCTTTCCAATTTGGAAACAAACCGAGGTAATTTGGGGCTCTAAAATCCAGGGACAAATGTGGATGTGTTAATACATGAGGCTTTGTAAAAGAAGAAAAGATGGTTTCTATACCACACTTTTCTCAACCACAAGGAGTATCAAAGTGACTTACAAACTCCTCCCCTTCCTCTTCCCACAACAGACACCTTGTGAGGTTGGTGGGGCTGAGAGGGTTTGGAGAGAACCGTGATTGGCCCAATATCAACCAGCAATTGCTATTTGCCTTGTGAGAAGCCAAGGGAAAATACCTATAAACATACCAACAAGGTTGGAATGTACAGATGTGTAACCAAAGCTGGAATCCTAGTCACACTTTTTTGGGAGAAACACAGCGTGCACTCAGAATGACTTTGTTTTGGATAAAGTAGAATCATAGAGCTGGAAGAGACCCCAGGGGCCATCAAGTCCAGCCCCTGCAATGCAGGAACACACAATCAAAGCACTCCTGACAGATGGCCATCCAACCTCCAAAGGAGACTCCACCACACTCCGAGGTCATGCATCCCACTGTCGAACAGCCCTTACTGTCAGGAAGTTTTTTCCTGATGTTTAGGTGGAATCTCTGTTCCTTCACCTTGAACCCATCACTCCTGGTCCTAGCAGAAGAAAACAAGCTTGCTCCCTCTCCAACATGACATCAAAGTAGTATAGGGCTGGCTCACAAGGCAGATGATTTTCTGCCCACCAAGGACAATAGCTAATTCATTCAACCACTTCTGAGATGAATTCAATTAATTTTCTGATAAAATCCACTTAAGACAGTGCAGGACAAGAGATCACACACCAAGCCAGTCTGTGTATGTCACGCTAATATGAAAATTGTACTTGTAGAGGGCAGGAATTGCGTGGACAGAAAAATCTGCTCCGAAAGGGGTTGTGATGTGGCAGTAGCGGTTTAGAGTATGAAGGGGGCACATGGAACTTCCACAACGAAAAGGAGAACAAGACTGGTGGGAGAGAAGCGCTGGGTGGAATCAAACAAGAGGAATCAATAGAGGTAAATGGAAAGTGTTCGAAGAGAAATTAACGTATGCCCTGGGGCTGCAGAAGCAACACAGCAATAAATGCAATAAGCATTTTAAAGGCCATTAAGACATGAGGAATAGAAAGTCGGTATAAAACAGAACTCAAATGATTGCCGAACACAGTCGAGAAAATCACAAGCAAAAAAAAAAGAAACACGCAGGGATGTTTTCAGTGTGGAATGGTGATGGAAGACGAGGCTACGACAATATGACTTATTCAAGGCACAGTTAGAAGCTAATGTTTGGAGGAAGAAATGAGAGTGGTTAAAAAATGGCCCCGGATGGGAAGAAGTAATAGAAATACTCATATAAGAATTCAGACATTTCCACTTCCTGCTAGTTCCTACGGCCCTTCATCCAGGTCAGAGGCTTTCTTCCAATTCCATGAGCAACATTTTCATGAACACTGATTCACAATGTGCAACCTGGCAGTCACTCACCAAAACAATGGACAGCGAAGATCATTGCTTGAGGAGCTGATAGATCTTGCGTGAGCAGGGGATGACACAAAATCAAAGGCAACGTGAAAACTAACAACGAGAATGGTCTCAAGGGGGAAAGGGGAGCACTCAAAGATCTACCAAAGAGACAACACCAACAGAAAAACTGCCCTGAAGAATCCAAAAATCTATCTTAACTTGCCATCTGTTTTCCAGTATGAGCAGCCAGATGCCAATGGGAATTTCACAAGCAGAGTATTAGGGCAACTGCTTAACCCACCTCTGAACTCAAACTCTGATCTGGAGAACTGGGTTTGATTCCCTGCTCTTCCTCATAAGCAGCAGACTCTAATCCGGTGAATCAGATTTGCTTCCCCATTTGATGCCAGAGTGGGGATTCGAACCTGGATCTCCCGGATCGTAGTCAGACACTCTGACTACTACATGACCCTGAGTCTCAATATGTCATTTCAGTGTCCAGTGTTGGACTACGGTCTGGAAGACTCAAGTTTAAAATCTCCACACCTGCCATGAAGGCTGCTGGTGGACTTTGGGCCGGTCTCTTTCAAGATGACCTTCCTCAGGGACTAAAATTGGCGGGGGACTGAGGGGGGGTCTTGGATCCATTTTTGCTGCCTTGGAAGAAAGACAGAATTTTTTTTAAAAGCAAAGACAGGCAACTGCTTTCCGCAGCGGCTCCAGGGGTCTATTGAGACCAAGTAAGACAGTATCAAATCTACATATGAACCACATCTCAGAAGTTTGATTTTTAATAGCATTTTAAGAGAGGGATTGAGGGCTGGAATGTAGAAATGAACATCCAAGTAAACGCTCAGATGTTTATTGCTGCACGTTCCAAAAGAGGAACCGGAGCTAACCAGGAGCAATTTATCGTGAAATATTTAAAACCAAGCACTTTTCTCTCCAGGAGCCGGTGGGTACTGATCTCGTTTTGAAACGTTCAGCCGTATTTTGATGGAGGCTTCAAAAGCATTAGTTGCAAAAAAAAGCACTTGTATACTCAGAGGGCTGTGAGACTACAGCAGTATCACCAGCGTAAATGGTTTGCATTTCAAGTTACCCTTGTACATGAGAGTCTGCCGTTCTGCACAGTTCCACAGAATGGTAGAAACCTTATTTTAAAGAAACATATCCAAATCAGTAGAGATTTCACAGTCAGTGGTTAAAGCTCCCTTTAGTTCGTCCAGTAAAATCTTTTGTGTTTCATGTTAGCTGTGCTTCAACATGGCTTTTACGGTACTTTAAAACGGTACACGTTTGAAAACATAAGAAAGACTTCTGATCTAAGCAAGATAATAATAGAAAAGGACTTCGCTGGATTTATCTGTTCGGCATTGTACAACATTCTAATAACTCAAATAAATAAAAGGTTATCAGCACAGGTAGTCAATGGATTCGAGAAAATTCACTCAATCTGGTTTTGCTGTTGCAACCATGTATACTGGGGGTGGCACACAACGCTCTTTTTCCCCACGGAAGGATTTATGGGATTTCAAGCCAGCGAAGAAGGCGCTTTGAAGATTGTGGGGAAGAGGCAATCAAAGGCACATGGGATTATCCACGGAGGATGAGCTCGGTAGGCCCCACTGTCTACAAGCTTCAGAAAATGAAATCATCAATCTGTACCACGTCAAAGAGGCAGTGGCCAACCCTTTCTTGCAGCAGAGAAAGTGGATTATGCAAACTCCATTCATTTCACAATTCATACATTACTTTAGAAGCCAACCCCTTGAATCTCTCCGCCCGCCCCTCCCTGGTAACTTGGTTCTTCGAGTGTCTCTATACTACAGAACTGATTTTAAACCTGTTCTGATATTCTTGATTCTCTCCCAAGGAACTGGAATTTCCTGAGGATGGTGAGAACTCTCTACAGAGTACTCCCAGCTACCCCAGGGGATTCTGTTTCCCAGGATGTTTTGGAGCGGTAGCCACACTCTCTCACTAGTTCTGCCAAAGCAGCCATATACGGAAAGGGAAGATGTTTTCGTTCATTTATGTTTTCTTTAAGGCTTGTTCTGAAACACACCCTGGTCTTTTGCTAGATTGTCAAATAAGCTGCAGGGTAAGTGAAGCACTTAGGAAACTGACTGCCTTCGAAGCCTATTGGTTTCAATGCACTTAGACAGGGACGTGACCACTCTGGTGGTCTGATGAACGAGTTTATGAATGTTCGCAGTTACAAACTCTTCTGTTCTTGATGCCTCTGTTCTGACATAGAATCTCAGAAACCTGCTTCCTGCTGGTGTTATGTGGTAAGGCTCACCATTCAATTAGGGTCAAGTTATTCTGATTTAGGCAAAGAAGAAAAAGAAGACGAGTTTGGATTTATACCCCACCTTTCTCTCCTGTAAGGACACTCAAGGTGGCTTACAAGCTCCTTTCCCTTCCTCCCCACACCACAGACACCTTGTGAGGCAGGTGTGGCTGAGAGAGTTCTGAGAGAACTGTGACTAGCCCAAGGTCACCCAGCAGGAATGTAGAGTGTGAAAACATATCTTGTTCACCAGATAAGCGTCTGCCACTCAGGTGGAGGAGTGGGGAATCAAACCCGGTTCTCCAGATTAGAGTGCACCTGCTCTTAGCCACTACGCCACCACTTCCCAATTCTCCTTTTCCTGCATTCAAAGGGAAGCCTCCTTCCTGTATTCTTGTACTTTCAATGACTTCGACACAAGGGGTGTCCTTGTACACCCAGGGGCAGGTGAGATGCTCTTTAGACAACAGTGCTATTGACATGTGGTGCTGCTATGAGAGGAGTCGAGTCACTTGGAGAGACAGTCATGCTAGGAAAAGCTGACAGTGGCAGAAGAAGAGGAAAGCCCCACATGACTCTATAAAGGACACCACGGTTATCACGTTGCAAGGCTGTCAACGACAGAGCGTTTTAGAGGACATTGACTCATAGGGTCACCGTGAAGTGGAGCCACCGTGCTTTGCTTACCGAGAATAATCCCATTGGGCTCTTCGGGTGGCTGCCAAACAATGCGAACAGATGTCAGTCTCACCTCGGGAAACACCAACCTCACAGGGGGGCCGGGGGCTGGAAAAGAGCCACAGAAACACCAAAAGGATTTGTTAGGATTGGTTTTTTTTAAAAAAAACATGGTAGACATTGAACAGGACAGTCAGCCACTAACCAAATAAGCTAACACCCTGAGTGTGGGTTTAAGTTGAACAGGCAGATACAGGACATCAAGGGCTTGATTGGATGAAGCTGCCTGTACGGAATCAAGCCATTGGTCCATCGAGGTCAGTACTGTCTTCTTGGATTGGTGGCAGCTCTCCGGGGGCTCAAGCAGAGACCTTTCCTGTCACCTACCACCACTTTCTTTAATTGGGATTGATGGCGATTGAACCTGGGACCTCCTGCAGGTCAAGCAGATGCTTGGATGCTGTTCTCTTCTCAGGAATTATAATTTCCTTATCCACACACCCGTCGTTGTCATCAGAAACTGAGGCACCCTGTTAATGTCTCATATAGGGGACAGTTCTGAAGAAGTTACACCGGAGTGCTGTACGGGGTGCTTAGACCCAATTCACCGTACGGACACAAAGACACACAGTGGGACACTCTTTCCTTCCTTTGCAGGCACAACAGTGCGAGAAGGGGAATGGCAAACAGAAGGCATCTAGGTGCACAAAAGTGCTTTTGGGGCAAGGAGACTGATGAATTTCATGCACCGTGAGTACTTATCCGCACAGTAATCATTCCTGAAATGCTGCCGCTTCAGATTTCAGTAGTTTACTGCAGCAGTATAGGTATTTATAGGGATGTTTTGACAAACAAAATCCGACCAAAGAGGGAAGGCTCGTATAAGGGCCTACCTGGAGATGCCTATGTGCCAATCAGAACGCGCAAGAGGCCCCTGGTTATTGTATTCCTGTCTGCCATACGCTAGTGAAGTGCTAAATTACCTTGAGAGAGAAGAGGGTTGCTTTCCATATCATTCCTTTGGCTGCACAATTGGAATAATATTCTCCAGCCTCACTGCTAGCTCACAGTTTGAGTTGTCTTCTAATTTTGCGTCTCTGTTTTGAGCACTTCCACTGGGTCATGAGCGCAAGAGAGGGATCAGATAGAGGCGCATTACTGACAGACGGCAGGCAGCCAGATTACCTGTATCAAGGTCACCTGGGGGAAGCTGCAGATAATGTGCAAATCCAGAGGCTCGGATGTTCCCCTTAAGATGAAATCCCACCTCTGCTCACACCTATAATGCTTTTAATTAAACTGATCAGGAAGGAATCAAAGCAGGCCTATGCCAGGAGTTTGGGGATAGAAGAACAAACAGCACCATTTGCCAACAGGTGTCACTGGAAGGAAGATAAGACGAAGGTTTGTCAAAATGAGCCAAACATTGTCTCATTATACTGTGGTTCCTGCAGTGTTGGGCGTGTGTTCTATTTAAACATCCATCCCTTTGTACCCCCACCCCACCCCCGATCCTTCCTCCCAAGTGCTCAGATGTCAATCTATCTCAGTTCATCTTGTCAATAACCCTTAGTGAGTCTCATGGCTGACAAGAGGTGAGAACTGACACACCTTCCTTCTTCTTCTTCTAGGGACATGATTTCACACAACCCAGACTGATCCAGCAACCCTAGGAAGAAGAAGAGGAGTTTGGATTTATACCCCACCTTTCTCTCTTGTAAGGAGACTCAAGGTGGCTTACAAGCTCCTTTCCCCTCCTCTCTCCAACTTGTGAGGGAGGTGGGGCTGAGAGAGTTCTGAGAGAACTGTGACTAGCCCAAGGTCACCCAGCAGGAATGTAGGAGTGTGGAAACACATATGGTTTACCAGATAAGCCTCAGCCACTCAGGTGGAGGAGTGGGGAATCAAACCCAGTTCTCCAGATTAGGATCTACCTGCTCTTAGCCACTACACCATGCTGGAGTAGGTTTTGGCTCCACCAACCACAGTCACAACAAATGTCTGTAACACTTGCAAACAGGTAGCAGACAGCTGCTGAACTCCCACCATTTGGCTTATCCTTTGTTAGTCAGCTGTGCTTTTTAAGGCCATGATCCCGACATGCTTGTTAGGGAGTAAGATCCACGGCATCCAGTGGGTGGGGTAAATGAACGCAGGGTTGTGGGGTACATCACTTGCCAGCCTGCTGTTGCCTCTAATGTTTCTGATTGCCACAGTCACAAGGCAAATTCAGGCTGTGGATCCATGAGATCTTTCAGCCTTTCCATTTTGGAAGTTCTGACTTTTAAGCCTGCTTCTGACTTGCTGCTGTATCTCTTCCCTATAGAAGATGAAGGCCAAGGAGAACAGCCCAATATTGGTGGGATGAAAAGCATCTGGCCCTTTTCAGTCCCCAGCCGGTATTTCAGATGTCCTCAGGTGTTATGAGCCTGAGGGCGTTTTTGGACTTTTCACACTGGGTGGTAGGTGCAGCGTCAAGATGGCTACAGCGAGAGGCTGATCCAACTGCAAAACGTCAGCGACCGTGGTTGTGCATAAGCATCACAGTCACTTTTCAGCATTCCATGCAAAAGCTCTGTTTAACAGGATGCCTTTAACATGAACACATTGTTTTAAAATATTTTCCTGCATATATGCGTACTGACGCAGTGAAGATCCTTGTGTTGTGATGGGAGCTGTTACTGAAGCAACTTAACTCCAGTGACCAGTCAGAAGCTCTGCTGGGAAAAAGCTTCATCCAACTTTGTCCACTTACTAAAACCACTTGGTAGGTACCACAAAAGGTATAGGTGGGGATCACGGTGGGGTATTCTGCTGCCTGGCTAAGGCCTTCTGTTTTACCAAGGCTTACTTAACAACTTTTAACGTGCCTGCTGCTCCTTTTAAAAGCAATCCTTATCTATCTTTTCATTATTACTCTTTGTTTTATTGACATTTTATGCGGTGTCATTTATTGACATGAATTGTGTGTTACTCCAAGCAATTTCGTTTTAAGTAAAAGCAATAAAGGATTAAATAAAGAGGCAGAGCTGGCTCACAGGGCACCTCAGACGGTGGGCTGGGTTTGCGATTCAAATCTCTCCCCTGACAAAACCTCGCTGGGTGCCCCCCCCGCCCTGCAAGCAGGCCACCATTTCTCACCTTCGGGCCCTATCCTTTGTTTATAAGATAAGGATCCAGGAATACTAATAAAGCTTTCCAAGAACACTGCAAGGGCCATTAGGGATTCAAATCATACCACACACTTGGAAGCAGCACCTTGTTACATAAATAGATGTTCCTCATCTGCTGCGTCATTCCTCCAGCCCAGGGGCTGGTGATCTTTTACCATTTAAAGGTAAATTGCTTCAAGATTTCAAAACAGGAGAGATCAAAGAGTCAGTAAGAAAGCCCCTTTGCCTAGCTCAAAACATGCCACATAACATTATTGATAATTGACATGATGATTAATAGCAGCAGTATGCTGTAATCTGTTTGTAACCCGCAGATTTGTTTTGGAATGGGATTTCTACTGCAGCATCACTTTGCACATTTCTTAGAAACGTATACCATTAACTGGTCAAGCACACCCTTGCCTCCTTCACGCCCTGGACTGATCGGTGGTCAAGTCAGTTGGGGACAGCTACCATCTTAAGAGCAGCCAAGGCAAGGGCACAGCGTGGGTCTGTGGATCTGGCTACTGTAACTCCTGGACATTACTGCTCTCTGTCCAGAGCTCCCACAGCCAGCGGAGATTGTTAGATGTTTTGCTTCCGCCATGTGCCAACCACAGCAGAGGCAGCCGGCGTGGTATGGACAATCCTGTGTGCTAATGGAACTAGATCTGCTTCAGCGATGAGCCACGTTTACCTTGCAGGAGATAACATTTAGCTGATCCCTGCTCTAGGCCTTCGGTTATCTTCCACTGATGACTTGGGTTGTAAAGCCCTCCGGCCCGCTGTTGGTTTTTCACTTAGCTTGAGATCTGAATACTGAAAACTGAACTTGTTTTCTATGTGTGTAGGGGTGTGTGTGTGTGTTGCATTTCATGAGGATTTTTGGAGAGTAAAAGACTTGTTCGCTTTTGGTGACTTTTCAGTGAGTGTGCCACATATAAACTGAATGTGTTCAGTATTCAAGAAGCATTGCCCTCTTGGTTCACTAGATAAGCCTCCACTACTCAGGTGGAGGAGAGGGGAATCAAATCCGGTTCTCCAGATTAGAACCCGCCTGCTCTTAACCACTACACCACACTGGCTCTCAGTCCTCCATTTTAAACAGTAATGCCCCAACAGCCCAACAGACTCACCATCGTCTTTTGTCCTCTCAATGACAGCAGGAGAGCTGGGGACCCCATCGCCAATCCGAGTGAAGGCCAGCACTTGAATCTCGTAAAGCACATACTTGCGCAGGCCAGCCAGAAGGACGGAAAGGGTGTGGTTCCCTCTCACCACCTGACTGCTCAATGTGCTCTCCACGTCTTTAGCCCAAAACAAAACCTGCAGAAAATTAAGAGGATGTCCATGGAAACAAACTGTTCTCCAAGCACCCCAGGAACAACCTATCACAGGGTTGGTGCCCTTGGAAGCAGAGAGTCACAGAGACTTGCGTTATTTCTGTAACATTTCTTTACTTACAATTATAAACAATCATGCAGCCCAGGCGAGCTATAAAGAAGCATTAATTCCCCAAGCAATGAACAGCAGACTCTTTTACCTGCCAGGTAGATTTCTTTTCTGGTACATTCCAACTGCTGAGCCAGATGGTTGCCGTTTAACTACACATACACAGAGGCAAGCCCTACCCAGATACGTTGGTCCAATTAGCAAGAAGCCACCAGCCACTGCAGGAGTATCCGGTTGTGATAAGATTTTACAAGTACATGCTTCATTCAGTCAAGCAAGAGTTAACTGCTGAAGTCACATGCCCAGGATCACATGAGCTTCTGGAAAGATCTCTCCTTCCTTCTTCCAGCAAACAAACCACTGATGTTTGTTATATCATGGATAAAACTCATAAACATAGCAGCATAACAGCAGTAAACATAGCACTGGAAATATAACATTGTGAACAGTTGTAAACATAACCTTATAAATAAGAACATAAGAACCTAAGACAGAGCCTGCTGGATCAGACCAGAGTCCATCTAGTCCAGCACTCTGCTACTTGCAGGGGCCCATCAAATACCATTGGGAGCACACATGCAGGAGGTGAAAGCAATGGCCTTCTGCTGCTGCTACTGCTCCCGAGCACCTGGTCTGCTAAGGCTTCTGCAATCCCAGATCAAGGAGGATCAAGATTGGTAGTCATAGATCAACTTCTCCTCCATCAATCTGTCCAAGCCCCTTTGAAGGCTATCCAGGTTAGTGGCCATCACTACCTCCTGTGGCAGCACCAATCCAAACACCAATCACGTGTTGTATGAAGAAATGTTTCCTTTTATTAGTCCTAATTCTTTCCCCCAGCATTTTCAATGTATGGCCCCTGGTTTTAGTATCGTGAGAAAGAGAAAAATTTCTCTCTATCAACATTTTCTACCCCATGCATAAATTTATAGACTTCAACCATATCTCTCAGAGACGTCTCCTCTCCAAACTAAAGAGTCCCAAACGCTGCAGCCTCTCCTCATAAGGAAGGTGCTCCAATCCCTCAATCAAATATGTTATATTTACAATGCTATTTCAGTTTGCTATTACAATGTTTACTGCAGTTATGCTTATGAGTTTATGAGTTACATCCAAGATGTTATGTTTATTATATTTATGCTGTTATGTTTGATCCTAATGTTTATTGATACTTTGCTTTGATGGTGGTTGTACGATGTCATGCTGTTGTGAGCCGCCCTGAGCCTCTCGGGGGAGGGTGGTCTATAAATTAAATATCCTATCCAATCCAAAAGAGGAGCGACCAACATATGTGCACAGATAGACTGCGCAGACACCCAGACTGAGCATGTGCACAGAGTATGTTTAGTGTAACTTTATCTGTTATCTAGTAAAGTTCAACAAAACAACTCACTTGCACCTCTGCTCTGTTTTCTACTCTGCTAGTTCATTGCAATACAACAGCTAGCCCAGATGTGAGAATGCAGGGCTAGCGCACATTGTTCATTTAACATCAGCTGTCAGGAGTTCCATAACCAAATATTGAAAAAAAAACACAGATGAGACCAAAAAAAAATCAAGGGAAAATATTCTTATGTCAAAGCACAAAAGACTTGGGAGACTGGAAAGTCATATACCTTGTAGCCAAGAATAAGTCCATTCTGCTCTGGTTCCGGGACCGCTGCCCACCTCAGGAGGATTTGAGTTGAGCTCACGGCTTCAGCCGACACGTTCTCTGGCGGAGCTGAAGGAACTGCAAATGGCCAAATTTACAGAAATTAGGGGACGGGAACTACATCCATTCCTTCACTCGCCAGTACTTCTAGGATCCTCTCAGATCCAAAGGCTCCTGGCCACTATTTTACATGGAAATATATTCGTGCACAAAAACAAGGGATGCACAGACCAAGAAAAACAGGACACAACAAAGACTATAATGCACAAAAGCCATGAAAAGCCTTACTGAAGAAAAAGATTTGCCCTGGAAGCCTCGACAGAGAACGATCTGAGCTCCTCTCTGGCATGATAGCATGAGCTGATTTTAATTCCTTTGAAACGCACAAGGGCAGCGAGATCTTCTCAAGCCAATCGAGATTAAGCCTAATGCCTTGAACTAAAGAGGCTTCGCCTCTGTACCAGAACCCTTTTTGGCTCTGTCTTGTCCAGCTTGTTACAAAGGTATTTCGCAAACGCTCCCTGAAGGACGAGGCTACCTTCTTTTCTTTCCGTTTCTTAAAATAGATGTTAGGGTTGTGGCTACAATGTGAGCTGTGTAATTGGCACCCTGGACGATTGTAGGCAGGAAAACAAACAGTAACAATCCACACATAGAATTATTTTTTTTTAAGTGAGATGCTGTCATTATGGCCCAGGACTACGGTTGTTGGCCCTCATTAGAGCCTGGGGAACCCCATGCCCTGTTGCCCCTCCCTTGGCACTGACAGAAAAAAAAAGAAACAAATCTTTTTGTGTTGATCATTAAGAATTTATTACAAGGGCTTTATATGTTTGAGAGGACGATAATGTATGCACAACAGCCATTTATTATTTTGCAACAGATAATACGATTTCTCATTAGGATATTTTGTGCTTATGTTTCTACAGATGGGGCCACAGAAGGTGTTCACCAGGCATAACGTAACCCGGGGGTTAGCTAACCCCTTGCCTAATGTATACTTATCTTATATCCACGTAAAGAGTTTTTGTGTTTGAGATATATCATTGTCAGGACATAAAAAGTATTGCTCTAGTAAAAATACCATTGTGAAGGTAGTAATTCCTATGTGGTTGTCAAGCATTATTTAAGGAAACTACGTTTCACAGTATTTCAGCCTTAAGGGTACGGAATATTCTTTTTGATAACTTTTGATAGGCCATACACAAACCGCAAGGTTACAATTTTGCTGCACAAACCAGAGATCTCTGCACTTTACCAGCTATAAACAAAACTTGGCCACTGAGCAAGAAACAGTAATATCCTCATCCTCAAGTAAAAAGTTAACAATAAAATAATCCAAATGTCTCAAAATTCTGGGCAGTTCTAACACAGAGATTTCCCCATACCACCAGAGAGATCCCCTATCAAGCACAGATTACGATGATGCTTACCTTCGAAAGTGAACACAGGAATCAGCGCATCAGACGAACGCCAAGAATGGTTCTTTTCACTACAGAATTGCCTCTAACTGGCTTGTGGTGTCTCTCTTGTGTCTTTTCCCAGCCTTCTACTAAAGGCCTAATCAGAAATGTTCAGATTTAAAGTGGAACATAAATCAGACGCTCAGCCCTTGAGCTGTGACCCTCTTTTCAAACTGAGGGCTGGTTTCCAGACAACGTTTCTTAACCTGACGAGCATCAGGCTAAACTCCAGCCTTCTCCCTCCCGTTTTTTAAGGGCATCTATGCAAGCAGCCATCAAATTAAGCCCAGATCTCAAAGCTTTGTACGTGGACATGGCCTAAGGAAGCACCGAGTTCCAAAAGGGAACTTTTTTTTTGAAGAAAAGTAATGAAACAAACACATGCCTCTTTATAAGTAAGACTCTAATTTAAAGGTCACAGTAGAATTACTGTCACTAACCTGCACCTGAGAGGGAGAAATTCAACATATTTGAACAGTCCCACTCTACCTCCCTGTCACAGCCATCCAGACACCTTGGAGGCAAGTTTAATACCTTTCGATTAACAACATTAGCTTCAGAGTCCGCCTTAAACATCCAGACAGGATTTTTTTTTAAAGGGGAGGGGGGCATTTATGGCTCTCTTCAACAATGCATGTCCAAGAAGCGCAATAAGTCATGAGTCAAGTGGCAGAAGGGAATCTTTGAAGAGAAGAAAAAATTTGGTAATATGCTCGGTACCACAAGAGTACTAGCCAGATCAAGAACTGGTTGTGCAAGAAGAAGAAGAAGAAGAAGAAGAAGAAGAAGAAGAAGAGGAGGAGGAGGAGGAGGAGGAGGAGGAGGAGGAGGAGGAGGAGGAGGAGGAGTTTGGATTTATACCCCACCTTTCTCTCCTGTAAGGAAACTCAAGGTGGCTTACAATCTCCTTTCACTTCCATTCCCCACAACAGACACCTTGTGAGGTGGGTGGGGCTGAGGGAGTGCTGAATGAACTGTGACTGGCCCAAGATCACCCAGGAGGAATGTAGGAGTGCGGAAACATGCCGTATATACTCGTGTATAAGCCAACCCGCATATAAGTCGAGGCACCTAATTTTAACTCAAAAAACTGGGAAAACTTATTGACACGTATAAGTCAAGGGTGGGAAATGCAGCAGCTACTGGTAAATTTCAAAAATAAAAATAGATATCAATAAAATTACATGAATTGAGGCATCAGTTGGTTAAATGTTTTTGAATATTTATTTCAAAGAAAAACTGTAAACTAGCTCTGTAAGTGGAAAAGAGGGTCAACAAAAACAATATGGTCTCAACAATAACTTTAAAAGTACAAAAACCTTAGCTCAACCAGCAGCCAAGCTAAAACACAAGAGTTAAAATCCTTCAAAACTGGATTTCTGGTCATGGGAGGAATGTTTATGTTAGCAGTACCAACATTTCTAGGATTGATCTTTAGGGAGACTCTTCCTGGATGATACCACTCAGGTTTTGTGCTGTTTTGTTCAGGGGATCCTAAGTTAGTAGACCCCTCAAAAATGTAGCCCTCCCATCTACTATTGGAAACAACGGGGATGGGGCATTCCCTCTCTGGGGGGGTCCATAACTTTGGACCCCCTAAACCAAACATCACCAAACCTGGCTGGTATCAGCAAAAGATTATCCTGATGATACCACCCAGGTTTGGTGAGGTTTGGTTCAAGGAGTCCAAAGTTACGGACCCTCAAAAGGTAGCCCCATCTACTATTAGCTCCCATTGGAAACAATGGGGGATGGGGCACCCCCTTTGGGGGTCCATAACTTTGGACCCCCTGAACCAAACTTTACCAAACGTGGGCGGTATCCTCAGGAGAGTCTCTTGAAAAATCCCTGAAATTTTGGTGCCGCTGGCCTAAAAACTACGCCCTTCGGTGGCCGACAAAATAAAAACCCTGAAATATTTTGTAAAATACACCTGAGGGGGGCTTTTTCAGCACAAAAATTCGACTTATATGTGAGTATACAGATAAGCCTCTGCCACTCAGGCAGAGGAGTGGGGAATCAAACCCGGTTCTCCAGATTAGAATCCACCCGCTTTTAACCACTACACCACGCTGGCTCTCAGTGGTGGTTCTGGTGGTCGGGATCGGGAAGGGCTATTTGGCTACAGAGGAATTTCTGTATGTGTGGGAAATAGCTTGTTCGTCATGTGCTCACAGGCAAGAGAGATGCACAGTTTTTAAAGGGCACCTGTGAGACCTGGAAAACCAGAGGGCCCTCCAAAGTGCAGTAGAAGTGGGAGGGGCGCAACAGAAAAAACCCACAATTGCCCAGTGACCACATGCTGGAGTTTGTGTAGGGAAAACATCTGCTCCTCACACAATAAAAAAGAGGGTAGTACCATGCAAATAATATGGCTTTCTCAGAGAGCTGCTGCTCTGAGAGGAGACTGGCGTCTGCTGCAACAGACCTTGCCGGCTGGATCTTTCTGACAATGGGGTCGGAGCCATGAAGTTCCAACCTGAATTGTTGGTAGCTCCATGTTGACTCATCATCTTTACATCCATTTTTCGGCTATCAATTAGTCAGGGCATGAGAAACAGGAGCTCCAACCCTCCTCCTGGAATTGGAGTTGGCCCCTCCGCGCTTCCCCCAGCTCTGGATTTCTTCTTCATCTTCTCCTAGATCTACCCCCACAAGGATATAATTATGTTAGAGGAATATGGATTGCCGGGAGCCATGAATGTCTTTGGCTAGCTGCCAGCACTCTACTCGTAGATCTTCTCTCTCTCTCTCTCTCTCTCTCTCTCTCTCTCTCTCTCTCACACACACACACACACACACACACACACACACACACACACACACACACACACACACACACACACAGCGGACTCCCACATGAATCACTTCTCCGAAAGACAGAGCATGAAAAAAAAAAGAGGTGTACCAGATGGAGGTGTAAAGAAAACCAGCCGCTCTCTCAGCCATGCTTGTTCATCGATTCACTTGTTTGATTTTGCCTTTCAAGCAGAAAGACTGTACTTTAAAAAAAAACACTGTCCCCCCCACATCTGCTTTTCAGGTTCAACGACCAGGAATTCTCAACCCCCTTTCCACTGACAGTTCATAGGAAGCAGAGATTGAAGCTGCATTCACATTTCAGAAATTCCTGCAAAACTGGATGATTGCTGCTAGGGGGAGTCGAAGCTTTAATAATGCAGACAATGTGGCTTTCTCACCCCTCAGGGCTGGTTGGGACCACTAGGGATCTGAATTGCACCTTGCCCATGCCAGAAAACGCTTGCAGCAACTACTGGAAATTTCTCAGCCTTCCGCTGCGAGGTCCTTTGGTTTCTCCCAAGCGGGGCTCAGTTCAAGGGAACTGACAAAGGAGAACAGAGGTAGCCTTGCTGACTTCTGGAGGTTTGGGGCAGTGCTTTGGGGAGGGATTTCACGAGGTATCTATGGGATAGTGTGGCCATTTTCTCCAAGAGAATGGGCCTCTGGAGATCAGTCATAATTCTAGGAGATCTCTAGGCACCACCCGGAGGCAACAAAGTTCTAGCCACATGGGCTGAGTTTGATCATAGGGGCCGAGCTAACTTACAAATAGAAGACTCAAGGAGATGAGATGTTTGGAGTTGTGTGAACAAAGCTCCCTAAATCTCTTCTCTAAAGACCACCAACTGCCTCCCCTTTATGCTCTCCCCTACCCTCAGACAAAGTGGAAGAACCAGAGGTGGGATCCAACCAGTTCTCACCACTTCTCTAGAAGTGGTTACTAATTTTTTCTGAGTGCCGAGAAGGGGTTACTAAAGCAACCTCCCTGCCCAATAGGGACTGGAGGTGCGTGTGTGCGGCGGCACCACTGTTTGAATCCCACCACCATCGGAACCTGTTATTAAAATTTTTGGATCGCACCACTGGGAAGAACTACATAGGATTTGTCATTTTATTTGCCATCCAGACCTTTATTTTTAGGTTTTAGTTATATTATTTATTGCATTTTATTGGAATACTATGTTTTAATTTTTGTACGCCCCACAGAGCCCAACCTTGGTTGGGAATGGGCAGGATATAAATATAATAGGAAAAAAAACAGGCACTGAGGGGAAGGGGGGGGGCTGATTCAGACCAGAACTGAAGTGTACGGTGGATTGAGAAAAAAGAGCAACTTTTGTCTTTCTCCAAATGTTGAAACTAAGAAGCACCTGGACGTTGCCTAAGAGAAAAGATGGTTCTTTCATTGAGAGCCAGCATGGTGTAGAGATTAAGAGCAGGTGCACTCTAATCTGGGGAACCAGGTTTGATTCCCTGCTCTGTCACTTGAGCTATGGAGGCTTATCTGGTGAACTAGATTAGCTTGTGCACTCCAACACATGCCAGCTGGGCGACCTTGGGCTAGTCTCAGCCCCACCCACCTCACAGGGTGTTTGTTGGGGGGTGGGGGGAGGGAAAGGAGATTGTAAACCCCTTTGAGTCTTCTTACAGGAGAGAAATCCAAACTCTTCTTCTTCATTGTTGTTGGCTGTGATGGGTTTTGGGGTCAGTGAGAGGCTGGAAAGCAGTCACCCAAGGGAAACCATAAAAGACAAGACTAGTGGGATACCTAAAGAACTCCCAATAAGAGGAGAGAGGCAGTAAGAAAACAGGAAAATAAGTAAATTTAATTTTAATTAATAATTAAGCTTAATTTTTGCCTGGAGATAAGGAGGAGGAAAATTTCTGGCAATGCCCCATCCCCAAACATCAGGCGGGCTTTGAAACACCTTTTATCTCGTCCACCTCTCCTCGCAGGTCACACTACGGGGCAAAACGGACATCTCTCTCCTGATCTCTCTGCTCTAAGCCCAATCCCAGGTTGTAAAAAGCAACCCCGGCTCACCGTCCATCCCACTAACTGTGTTCCACTGGCAGCTCTAAGTCCGTTTGATTGTCTTTATCACCCAATTGCTTTGAAAGATGAAGCCCAAGGTGGGGATTTCTGCTTCTGCAAGGGAGAACCTTTTTCTTGAACTGGGACGACATTGCAGCGTGGAAGCGGGGCGAACAAAAGAGATGATTTGCAAAGGTTTGCTAAAGACCAGAATGGTGCTGGTGATGGCACAGTTCAATTGTCCTTGTCTGTAAAAGTTAATATAACAATATAAGTCCTATGGCACCTTAACCACTTGCTGAGTCACTGGGCTCCTGCTGCAGTTGCATGTTACAGATCACCAGGGTGGCCAATCTGGGATTATCATCTTCTAAAAACTAAACAGTAAATTATTTAAGTATTGTGTGTCAGATATATACTGTTGGAAACTGACCTGAGCACAGGAAGAGAGGTCTGGTAATCTAATAAAGTAAATTAGAATAAAATAAAACCATCTTAAAACCAAGTCCTCCACTGCTGCAGCCTTTAGAGCCACTCCATCTCCTCAGGGAATCCAGTGGTTGTATTGCTGGGGGACGGGGGTGGGGGTAGTGATTTATTACAAAATTCCCAACGTCCACACAAACTGTAATTCCCAGGCTCCTTTGCAGGCCAACAGGTATGTATACAGCCAGAATAGAACTGACACACGAAGGATGCCCCACAGAGCTCTGGGTTTGTTGTGAGGCACAGCAGGAACCCACCTGTTTTTGGCATACCTCAAAAATTGACCCCATCTCTGGGGTGGAAAATTCCAAGAGATTTGGGGATGTTTCCTGGGGAGGGGGTTAGCAGAGCAGGGTACAATACCAGATACTCCACCCTCCATGTTAGTCATTACAGCAAGTGATACTCTGCAATGTAGAACAGAACCCCTAATAATTTATCCAGTAAGTTGATAAACCATCTTGTACAGTTTGACTCTATTAACTGTGTAGAAAAGATCTCTTTGATCATTCAGTTTTGCGTAGTTTGCAGAAAGCCAGGATACGGGGAGCCTTCTGATCTCCTCGGGGCACACCATTCTGTAAGATGGGGACCACCACGGAGAAAGCACATGCATGGGCAGTTGCTGATTTTATCCATTTGCAAGCTGGCATCCATGGAAGCCTCTGCAGACATGACTCAGAGGTTTTGCCACAAAGGAACTCCATTATTTCCCATGACGGTGCAATCACAATGAAGTGTCTACATATAACGGGATGTCCAATAGATGCTCCAAGCAGCTGTGGTGGTCTTTGAGGATCTTGCTGTGTCTGTTCCCCTGCTTTCGGAGACAAGGTTGTGCTGTTGCTGGAGATGGGGTATTTTCAACAGCGGCACCATGCTGCAAGTACTCCTCTCCCCCCAGCCAATTGGTACATGTTGAGCTGATTGAACTTTAGAAGAGGAGTTGGATTTATATCCCCCTTTCTCTCCTGTAAGGAGAGTCAAAGGGGTTTACAAACTCCTTTTCCTTCCCCCCTCACAACAAACTCCTTGTGAGGTGGGTGGGGCTGACAGAGCTCCAAAGAACTGTGACTAGCCCAAGGTCACCCAGCTGGCATGTGTTGGAATGCACAAGCTATTCTGAATTCTCCAGATAAGCCTCCACAGCTCAAGTGGCAGAGCGGGGAATCAAACCCGGTTCTCCAGATTAGAGTGCACCTGCTCTTAACCACTACACCACGCTAGCCCTCACCACGCTAGCCACGTTAGGCGTAACATTGCTATTCCCCCAGGCATTTGTTGATGGCAAACTTAGTAGATTTCACTCCAACTGCTTCATGTTTGTTTCTCCTCTGGTGTCATTTTTATTTGCTGTGCTGCTACACAGGAGCACAACAGTTTCAGCAAACTTCACCAGGGACAGGTTTGGCAGGTGAGAACAATGTAACTGACATGACCGCCTGCAGGGAGAGTTGGATCTCTCCTGCCTCGTAGCAGCGGACCTTTTGGTCAGCTGCCAAATTGTGTGTGATAGTCTCAGAGATCTGACAGGAGTGCGTAGAAGCACAGAAGTGTCGGCACTGATGGTCTATGGGGTAGGAGGGAGACCTGTCCAATAAAAAGGGATGCAGGATAGCTCTAGGAAGTGCCAGAAGTAGGGTAGCTCTAGCAATTGCTGGAAACTCTATGGCAGGGGTAGGGAACCTGTGTTTTCCTGAGATAGCTCCAGGGACCACTCCTATCAAGTTTTCGTCAGCATGGCCAATTGGCCATGCTGGTAGGGGCTGATGGGAATTGTAGTTCCTGAACATCTGGAGAGCCGCAGGTTCCCTACCCCTGCTCTATGGTAAATGCCATAGAAGCAGCAACAGGTAAATATGGCTGCCAGCCAGAGGTTTCCCACCTGCCTGTGACCAGGAAGAAGAACACAAGCCGAATCAACCAACGTTTGAGCATCCTGACTATTTACCGTTCCTCATTTTAGGCCTCCTCTTGCAGAGGTTATGTCAAACTGCCGCCCTTCTGTTGTTCATTCCATTTTGCCGTTGGATTTCATTCTTTCACTGCTGATACAGGCTTAACCTCTGCAAAGCTGCCCGGCGTGTGTTATGGTTGAGAGCCCGCAGGGTGGCGAGGTCATAAATAAACAAACAAGTAAACAGGGAGACATTTGGCAGGGCATCAAGCCTTTCCCTGAACTCCCGGCCCATTTATCACCTGCCTCCATTATGGGAATGCTCTAGCTGAGCACCTAAGCTGCTTCCCGCATGCCAGCCCCAGGAGATGGTTGACCCTTGTCCCCAGATATGCTCATGATTATGGAAGAGCTGATTTTATTAACCAGGGGGGCTATGGACACTCACGCCCAGGAGACCTGCAGAAGCCCAGAGTATATATTTATAGACAGAAGGCTGGGAGCCTGGCAAGGATGGTATGAACTAATACGTGGACCGGAGCGGGATTAGCAACAAATGGAGCACCGGGCCCAAGGTTGTGCAAATACAGCGGTGCTCTGGCCCACTGTGATGTATTCCAGCACTTTCCCAACACACCCAGAGGAAGACGGCTGAAAGAACACGGTGGGAGAAATCTGAGGGGGCTGAAACGGACTGTGCAGTTGTTGAGAGCAGAGGCAGGGTTCCCGTTCCCCAGGCTGGTTTGCCTTCAATATCCTCCTGACAAGCAGAAAACTAGCAGGACAAGGAGAAAGATTCTATCTAGATCCTGAAGCCTTTCCTCACAAGAAAGGGGCTTCAACCCCCTAATCAGCTTGGATGCCCCGTTCTTTACTTTTCCCAGCTCTGCAGTGTCCCTTTTGAGATATGGTGGCCAAAACTGCACACAGTATTCCAAAGGAGGCCACCCCAAAGGAGGCCGCCCCAATATAATATTGGGTGTTGTATTTTCAATTCCTTTTCTAGTGAACTCCAACTTCCTATGACTATAGTGAGACCAGGGAGAGATCTCTATGGTCTTCATGGCAGTGCGCGGCCTTGAACCCTGGGCCAACTGCTCTCTCTCAGCCTAATTTATTCTGTAAGGTTATTTTGGGGGTTACGTAGAAAGAGCAGAGAAAGGAGAGAGAATCAAATGTGGTCCCCAAGTTCCTCGGAGGAAGACCAAGATAAAAATGCAATAATAAGGTGTATTTCTGAGTAAACATAATTAGAATTCAACTGTTCCTCCCCATTCAGCTCAGCTCAACTAAATTGAATTTATTCAATATTTTTGGGGGGGGCGGGGGGGAGTTTCGGCTGGGTTGCCCATCAATCAGGCTGTGAAAGTTTAAACTCCAACAGCTTGCCTCCAACCCAACAGGGATGCTGAGACTCCCGTACAGGTCCACAAAGAGCATGAAATGTCACAAAGCGGACCATGAACTGATCATCGCTATCCCTGATGCCTTTCCCATTCTTTGCTTGCAAGTAAGAATCTGCCACGGCGTCTACAGCTTTAATTGATCCTTTTTCTCCAGCAGTAATGAAAATATGCAAATCTGAGGACACTGTGCACTGTTTATAACGGGAAAAAAAGAGGCCTGCAATCCCATTTAAAGTGATAAATGGGACTTGGGCTCAGTGGCCAGCCCCTCTATGATTATAGAGACAAATTGCAAATACAATCCCAGCTCATTGTGCAGGTTAGCCACGACGGTGATTTACTTTCACTATTGAATACTTGATTCAAGAAAGGTCACTCCGCTCAATTATTCACCCCTGGTCTGAAGGTAAATTACATCGGATGCACGCAGGCTGGAACCGAGGAAGAGGCCTTGTTTGAAGTTATCTAGATAACAGCTTAATAACTACCTTCTGCAGATGCTAATGAGCTACCATTGCTTACTCTTGCCTGGCTGTGGCCACAAGCACGTCCCCAAGCCTGCCAGAGGTTTGTCTATTTGCAAAGCTGGGCCCCACCTAATGGAGCCACATTTACAGGCAGCAGGCATGCTGGGAAGAATTTCTGACCAGCCCAGTCTGCATGGGGCAGATGAGCAGACACCTTTGGAAAGGCGGCGGGAGGGAAAGACTGTGATTATCTGTCACTAGAGAATGCAGTACTTAAACGGGCCATTCCCAGAGCAAACATCGACAGGTCTGCTAACGTACTATGAGAAACTAATTAATTTCATAATTAAAGGCTCTGGTGAGACTCTAGGCATGCCTTTTCATCAGACCCTTTTTAATCCAATCACACCCGATGAAGAGATACACCAGGGTTATTTACCCTTAGAGGATGATACCAACTACAGGAGCTGTGACTGGCTCCATCTCATGAGGGCCAACAGGAATCGCTTGCCAGGAAACATTGAGGAAGATGTGGAAGTCCGTGGTGTCAAACCAATAATAGTGAACAGAAAAAATGGTTGGCTGGGGTTTACACACTGCTGCCCATGGCCACGCTTAGCATCATTTTCATTTTTTGCACACCACACAGGGTTTCGCCAATTGCCAGACGTGAATGCAATTCTTGTAATTTACTCAGGTAAAGCTGCACTCAACATGAAAGCGTTCATTGCATTTGTAGATATGCAGAGGCCACAGAAAATGTGTCAGAGGCAAAGGGGATAGTAGACTTACCTGATTCCCGAGTGCAGCCCCGCACCACCTCGCTCCACGGCCCTGCCCCGATGGCGTTGAATGCTTGGATCTGCAGTTCGTATTCCGTCCACTCTTCCAGATCCTCAATCGTGCGCTCCCTCTCCAGCCGGTCGCTGATTACCTTTACGAGTGCGGGCGACTGTGAGTCCACATGCCAGTATTTGATCCGGTAACCCACCGATTCGGGATTTCCGTTATACTGTGTATCGGGGAGCGGCTGGGGGCACAGGAGAAAGAGCAGGGGTGAGAGGGAGCCATTCTGTGATGGTCGAAAGTGTAGGCTGCACAGCCTTTTACAAAATCGTCGGAAGGCCTGAGCTTTTGGAGTTGTCTGGGAGTGGAGAGGTAATCTATATATATTGACCTTGCCACAGGGAGCCCTCCTCGCTTTGATAATGCTGCAGGGACCAGGCAACTGAAACTATTATAGAGAAGTTCTGAAAGGCCTGCATATTGTCCGTTCAGCAGAAGAGGCACAACGGGGACAGAGGGTGAGAAGTTCTCTACATTAAACCCACAACAGCCAGCGCTGCTCTGCAACCCGACAGCTATTTTACCAACAGACTGGCCCTTCTGCACAGAAAATGCAAAATAATCTCTGGCGGAGCTCCAAGGCCAGTAAACAAGGCCTTAATTCGCAGGCGCAAACTCTCCAAAGCTCATTATTCTTGGTGGATTATTCGTAACCTCACTCGGACAGCTGTGAAATTCATGCTGTTCCCTGCAATGTCAGGCGATCCTGGGTCTTTCATCTGCGCCTCTCTTCCCACTGAGCCATCTCACCTACTTAGAATAGCATTCCCAACTCTTTCACTAGGATCCAGAGAGCTGCTTTTGGAGTAACCAGATGGTGGGATTTGTGATCTGTTTCTCTCTTTGGAGGGCAGCTCTCCACAGGCAGATAATGAAAAACAAGAGGAGAAATTAATTCCCAGTTGCGGCAGAAATGGCTTTGAAGACTTGGGACACTCACCGGAGTCCTGAGCGTTTGGGAAATGTATATTGTAGAAGGTTGCAAACCTTCAAGTGAGGCCTGGAAATCTCCCAGAATTACAGCTACTCTCCAGAATAAGGGGATCAGTTGGAGAAAGCGGCTGTTTTGGAAGGTTAACTTTATACTGCTAACCCACCAAGGTCCCCCCATTTCCCAAACGCTGCCCTTCCACCCCAAAACCTGCAGGAATTTCCCAGCTTGGGTTTGCATCCCTCAAAGGCAAAAGGGCTATTACAGCCTCTGTTTCATATATCCTCAGGAAAACCAGGCGATGTGTGCATATTTTACAGTGGAGTGAAGGAGGGCGAAACCTTCTCAGGAAAGCAGTTTAAAGAACACTAGCTACTGAGGAACAGGGATGTTTTCCAGTCAGACAGATTCAGGGGTGGGTTTGGCTGTCCAAGGCACATGATAAATTCGTTTATCAATGGTCCAGCAATTTATCACCAGGTCCCAGAGTTGATCACTTCGCTCTCTAATCAATCACAGAGCTGCGGTTTCCCCACCAGCCCTGTTTTTCCACGGGAGAGAAATTCTCTCTCTGCAGTTTTACTAACTTACATCCAGAGCTGCTCCACGGAACTACTGAATTTCCTGGCGCTCTATCACCATAAACAAACAAGCAGCAGCATCTGTTCTATTCTAATTATGTCACATTTATAATTTCTTGTTATGCTTTTTATCGCTTAGTTCATTAGCGAAGATATGGCCAGAAATGTGGAACTGGGTTGATGCTCACGGCGTGCCAGGCCATAGAACGAAATAGCAAAAGATGATAATATCCTTGTTTGGGGAAAGGAATTAATGTTTGTTGCAAATGCATTGGGGGGGGGGGGTGTAATTTGTGGATTTCTAGAATTCTTGCTTACAGGAAAAGAAGAGATTATTTATTATTTATTAGTTAGATCTGGTATGCTGCCCACCCCTGGAGGGCTCTGGGCAGTGTACGGAAAGGAAGAAGAAGAAGAAGAAGAAGAAGAAGAAGAAGAAGAAGAAGAAGAAGAAGAAGAAGAAGAAGAAGAAGAAGAAGAAGAAGAAGAAGAAGAAGAAGAAGAAGAAGAAGAAGAAGAAGAAGAAGAAGAAGAAGAAGAAGAAGAAGACGAAGAAGAAGAAGAAGAAGAAGAAGAAGAAGAAGAAGAAGAAGAAGAAGAAGAAGAAGAAGAAGAAGAAGAAGAAGAAGAAGAAGAAGAAGAAGAAGAAGAAGAAGAAGAAGAAGAAGAAGAAGAAGAGGAGGAGGAGGAAGAGGAGGAGCAGGAGCAGGAGCAGGAGCAGGAGTTTGGATTTATATCCCCCTTTCTCTCCTGTAGGAGACTCAAAGGGGCTGATAATCTCCTTTCCCTTCCCCCCTCACAACAAACACCCTGTGAGGTGAGTGGGGCTGAGAGAGCTCCGGAAAGCTGTGACTAGCCCAAGGTCACCCAGCTGGCATGTGTGGGAGTGCACAGGCTAATCTGAATTCCCCAGATAAGCCTCCACAGCTCACGCAGCAGAGCTGGGAATCAAACCTGGGAATCAAACCCAATAAAAAATATAATACAATAGAACAATTAAAACCAAAATAGTTAAATAATTAAAAATCATATCAAAACAGAATAAAGTACCCTGACATCGGATGGCACATTCTATCCCCTTGGGAGGGGACTGGGCACAATACAGCAGCAACCAGTTGTGACAGTATGTGTGTAGGGGGGCGGGGTAGGCAATCAGCGACCAGCCTCCCCAAATGCCTGGTGGAACAACTCCATTTTACAGGCCCTGTGGAACTGTTCAAGGTCCTGTGGGGCCCTGATGGCTGGAGGGAGAGTGTTCCACCAGGCAGAGACCAGGACAGTAAAAGCCCTGGCCTGGGTAGAGGCTAGTTCCATCACTGAGGGGCTGGGGACCACCAGCAAGTTTGCCTCTGCATATTGCAGAGACTGAGTAGGCACATAAGGGGAGAGATGGTCCCTAAGTTAAAAGGTCATTCTTCCTTCAGTACAAGCCAGTGGCCATCAGCCATACTGGAGTGGATGCTGGCTTAATCCTGACAGAACGTAAGGTTGCTTCTTTGGGATGGGACTGGGTTCCCTCTGAAGGAACAGGTTCAGGGTGCTCTTGGACCCAGGCCTACTGCTGGACAAGCAGGAGGCAGTGCTGGCCAGTAGTGTCTTCTGCCAACTTCCACTGGTGAGCCAGCTGTGGTCTTTCCTGGGCAGAAAAGAGGTGGCCCATTTGGGGCTTGCCCTGGTTACATCTCAATTAGGTTACTAATGTTGTGGTGCTGTCCATGGTGCTGCCTTTGGAAGTGTTTAGTAATTTCAATGGGTGCAGAACGCTGGAGCCCAGATGTCGACGGGAGTGGGGGCGGGGGTCGTGGGGAATGTATCACTCCATCTACACTGGCTCCCACTTCGCTTCTTGGCACAATCAAGGAGCTGATCTTAACCTTTAAAGCCTACATGGCTTGGGGCTTGCTTTGGGTATTCCCGCCTTCTGCGATGAGGCAGGCAGAACCGTGGGAAAGGGCCTTTTTGGTTGTGGCACCAAACCATCCCCTTCTGTTGCTATCTTCTGCCAACAGGTGAAGACTTCCTTGTTGCATTTGGCATCCCTTTGGTGATCCTGCCTTACTTGTTATTTTTATATATCTGTGTACACCTGGTTTTGGTTTGAATTGCTTTAATGCTTTGTTTGGCTCCAGTGGTTTTCAAGACCTGTTTTTATTATGTACGTTTTAAAGCTTTTCTTGCCCTTGATGGCCTTTGGAGCAGCAGTGACATAGGAGGTTAAGAGCTCGTGTATCTAATCTGGAGGAACCGGGTTTGATTCCCAGCTTTGCCGCCTGAGCTGTGGAGGCTTATCTGGGGAATTCCGATTAGCCTGTGCACTCCCACACATGCCAGCTGGGTGACCTTGGGCTAGTCACAGCTTCTTGGAGCTCTCTCAGCCCCACCTACCTCACAGGGTGTTTGTTGTGAGGGGGGAAGGGCAAGGAGATTGTCAGCCCCTTTGAGACTCCTACAGGAGAGAAAGGGGGGATATAAATCCAAACTCTTATTCTCTTCTTCTTCTTCTTTGTGAGGGTAGCAAGGCAAGGTTTAATTTTTGTAATTAGACAAACACACTTACCACCCACCGGACCCATAAGCTGGTCTCACTGGCTGTGCGAACAGTTACGCTCCCTGGTGTAACATCTGGCGGTGCCTGGAGTGTTTGGATGATGCGAGATGGCTGGCTGAGGGGGCTCTGCCCAACAATGTTCACCTGCCTCATCCTGAACCTGCAGGACAGAGAAGGGCACAAACACATCATGGAGGAGGTTCAGAAGTGACAGGGTGTTGAACACCAAAGCCTGGGAGTCATCCTTGATGACCCTCATAAACACAAACCCATGATAAACAAGAGGTGAAATTTCTTTCATTTAATACTGAATTTCTGTCCCAGCTTTCCTCCAAAAATTACCTCAACTGGATAATAACTTTAGGCGCCATGCCTGACTGACAAAAGCTACGCTGAGCAGTGATATTTTGTGTCTGGAAAGCACCTAATCCCAGCCCCACCTGAAGACAAGTTTCATTGTTCAGGATTTCTCTGGGTTCCAGGATTTTTGAACTTTCCCCTAAAGACTGAAACAAACTGCTTCCCTGGTGGTGGAAAGACAGTAGATTTACAAGTATGGATACTTGGATTAGAACTGATGCTACTTCTTCCGGTAAGAGACCATTCCTGAAGAAAGGCTCTTCCAAGGCAAGACAAAACTTTTTGGGGGGATTAGGGCCTAGCCACCAGTTACCAATGAGAGAGGGGGACCGTTCTGCCAGGGACAATGTCTTGCACGATCATGTTGTCTAGCTGACATCCCTAGGAAATGCTGGATTCCTGGCATTTAAAGCCTGGCACCGAAGACAGGTTGAGGAAAGCTTCTGTAACACCATTAGTCTATCTTCCCCCATCTCGTTAGAGAAGTGCATTAAAGGAAAAGGCATTAAGCAAAAACAACCCCATTAATTTCCCAAACACTGACAGTGCATGGAAGAGAAGAATCACAGTTGACAAAAGACACAGACTAACTCCCATAATTAGGGCTTAACGTTGCTCTCCCTTCCTTCGTTGTGTTCAGATTGTCGGGCCAAGTCCTGGCATGGCGGTGGAGATGAGAAGCCCCAGAATGCAGCGGGCAGGTGGGAGGTGTTCCCCAGGGCATAAAACAAGTGCCAGAATGATGGACAGGCCCTCCTCAGCAGTCTGTTGAACTGAAACCTTAATTGAGCATGTGAATGGGATGGAGATGCGCAAAGGAAAGTTTCGTGTGTTTAATTTCTGTGGACTGGGGCATCCAAAAACGAGTCCCCTGCTGATCAACACAGCAAGAACAGACAGAATCTTCCCCCAAGAATTATATTTACACAGACTCAAAGGTCAAGATACTTTCTAAGTATAGCAGGAACTGAAAACTGCTGCCAAGTGATCTATTATGAGGGTTTAGATTAAAAAAAACCCCTCCAAAATCCAAAAGCTTAGGGTAGGTTACAAAGTCAAGAAACCCATAAACATTAACTTAATAATATGTCGATTTCCGCACTCCTACATTCCCGGTGGGTGACCTTGGGCTAGTCACAGTTCTTTGGGACTCTCTCAGCCCCACCTACCTCTCAAGGTGTCTGTTGTGGGGAGAGGAAGGGAAAGGAGTTTGTAAGCCACCTTGAGTCTCCTTACAGGAGAGAAAGGTGGGATATAAATCCAAACTCCTCTTCTTCTTTCAAGCTGCAGACCTGCCAGTTTTGTCAAGTTCTGATCTGCTGTCATCAAATTATCCTCCAAGCCTTCAGAGTTCACACGTCTTTCTTCTCCGCCTCTTATTCTCCTCTGCGGAGTGCCTGCGTTGTCGCTTTCCCTTGCACACAGAAGACACGCACTCCTCCCTGGTGAAGTTAAGTACGTAATGGAATCTAGTTGAATGTATGCCTTGCCTGTTGTCAAAAAGCACCGCTTGGCTCATGAAGCAATTGTCACTGATTTAAAGGGTCTCTTTCTGACTGCTCATAGGCAATCTGTTCTGTCACCCAGACAGACAAAGCAAGCCACGTGCTTCCAGAAATAGCAACTTAACAACTCTTTTGCCCCCTTCCCCAGACATCTTATTCTAGAGTCAGCAGGAGAGGCAACGCTAAGCGGAGAATGAACAGGGGACAATGCCAGCAACGACAGTATTGCTAGAAAACCTGGGATGATTCTGTGAGTCAATTCAGTCGGCATTGGTAGTGGAAAGTGCTGTCCTGCCTCAGTTGAAATATTGGTGACCCCATAGGGTTTGCAAGGAAAGAGGCAGACAGAGGTGGTTTGCCATTGCCTGCCTCTGAACAGCAATCTTGGACTTACTTGGTTGTCTGCCATCCAAGTGTAAACTAGGGCTGATCCCACTTAGCTTCTGAGATCTGACAAGCTCAGGCTAGTCTGGGCCATCCAAGTCAGAACGAAGAGTGATAAGTCACAACCTATTTATGGTGACCCTGTAGGATTTTCAAGGCAAGATTCATTCATTCATTCATTCATTCATTCATTCATTCGGTCGTATGTCATTCATTCCAGTTTTCATTCATAATTTTATTATTTCCTTTACCATCCCCTTAAAATCCTGTGGTACAGGCCACAAAGAACAATAGAAAATACAATATATAAAATACAATTGTAAAATTGTGTATATGTGTGTGTTTTTAAAAAATCTAAAAATCAAGAGAAAGCTGGTACAGGTCCCCAAAACCAAAAAGAGAGTATGGGGGGGGGGGGCACACACACTACCCAGAAGGGGTCAGTTTGGGTAAAAAGGATGGTCTTAGCCAGGTATCTAAACTCCTGCAGAGTCAGTGCCTAGTGGACCTCCTGGGGGAGAGTGATCCAAAACATTGGGGCCACGGCAAAGAAGGCCCTTCAGGTGGTCCCCACCTCCCAAATCTTGGAAGGTGAGGGTGCTACCAGGAGGGCTCCATTCCCACTGATCTCAGTGCCTAGGCAGGTCTGTCCGGGAGGAGGCATTCCTTCAGACATATAGGAGGTAGTCTGCCATCACTAGCCTCTGCGTACCAACCCTGGACTTCAAATGATGCAAGCAGTTGGCCTGCAGAATATTCCTCAGGTGCTACCAAAACCACGTATAGGCTTCTGCTGTTCTCTTTTCCAGGATTGCTCGAGGACTATTCCACTACCAGCATCCGGTTGGCAAGGTTCTTGGATTTACAGCAGAACATTTCTGGGCTTGACTGCGTTAGAAAAATACTCCACTTAAACTGTGCCGTGGGAAGGCTGAAAGGGGTCAAGTGGGCAGAACTATCCAAAATCAGTAGGAGTAGGAAAGGCAGTATTTTGAAGCCAGAAAAATGGTAGGCGAGTGAAACCCAAGACTGACTGAATTAATTCTATAACATCATTGAGCTTAGCCGGTCTAAAGAAAAAGAGAAGGCGAGAAGGTGCTAAAATGACTCAGGTTGCAGAAGGAAGCCACTGTCATAGACGGGTAATTGCTGTTTCAGGGCTGCTTTCTCCCCAATGAAGTCAGATCAGTTTGAATTAAAACAGCGCCCAACTTCTCATCAAAACAAACTCTCTGCTTAAGGATGTCTGAGGTTCCTTGCCAGGACTGTTTAGCAACGCGCTTAACACTTTGCTCCCCAGTTCCAGATTGATTCATTATTTTTCTATGCAAAAGCAACAATTAAAATACATCAAGGGCCGGGGAAGGGGGTAGGGGGCATTTAAGTGCAATCACAGCTGAGGTGTAAATTGTCCTCCTCCTGTTCCCACCACCTGCCAGCTGCTTGTGAGTTCGAAAGCTGCCCCTTGATGCCATGGACTGGCTCCGTCAGGCACCGCAATTAAACGCCAGCTGTTCTCACCTGTAATATGTATAAGGTGTGAGGTTTGGGATCTCCAGCGTCTGAGCATCTGACTCTTTCTCCACCTCACACAGAGTCACCCACTCCTCTTCCTCTCCTATAACGCCAACCTAGGAGAAAGAGAAGAAGCGACATCAACGTTGTGTCTCATAACTGCAGAATATTCACACGTGCCTTTTCAAACAGCAAGAGTTTACTCTGCAGTAAATTCCATGCTGCATAAATGTACCATTTGCCCGGCCAGCTCTGTGGTGGGTAAACTACTCTTTTTATCAGCTTAGTCTCCAGGTGAAGATAAAAGAGAGTAGATGAAGTGAATATGGGAGGACTGGGATTCTGCCTTGCCGGAGGAAGTTCTATCCACCTATTTCTGTCCAGGGGTCTACTACTCATTCAAACAACTCAGAAGAAACACCAAAGAAGTACTGTTGGATTTTCCAGTGGTAACGTAACTCTGAACAACATGGAAATCAGACCAGAGGGTAACTCCAGCTGCAAACCAGAGGCAAATGACCAGTAGGAGTCCTAGAATCATAGAGTTGGAAGAGACCCCCAGGGGCCATCAAGTTCAACTCCCTGCAATTCAGGAACACACAGAGTACTCCTGACAGATGGCCATCCAGCCTAACTTAAAAAACCTCTAAAGAAGGAGACTTCCACCACACTCCGAGGGAGTGCATTCATTCCACTGTTGAACAGCCCTCACTGTCAGGAAGTTTTTCCTGATGTTTAGGTGGAATCTCTTTTCCTTCACCTTGAACCCTTGACTCCTGGTCCTAGTCTCTGAAGCAGCAGAAAACAAGCTTGCTCCCTCACCAACATGCCATCCCTTCGAATATCTAAACATGGCTACCATGTCACCTCTTAACCTTCTCTTCACCAAACTAAAAGTACCCAGCTCCCTAAGTCTCTCCTCGTAGGGCATGGATTCCAGACCTTTGATCATTTTGGTTGCCCTCATCTGGACCTGTTCCAGCTTGTCAATATCCTTCTTGAATTGCGGTGCCCAGAACTGTTCATAATATTCCAGGTGAAGTCTAACCAGAATGACTCCCCAGTTGATACTGGGAGAGATCATGATCTACAATATCCAAAATGACAGTGAAGACGCCATGTGCCTTCAAAATTCAAAGAAAAAGAGATTATATTCTTGTGTTGAGTCCTGAATGCTATGAACCTCTTGGGATATCTGGACTGAGTGGAGGTTCAATAATGCTCAGATACCATGCGTTGTCTTGGTTTATTTTTTCTTTGAAGTGGGAACCCAAAGCAGCTTCTATAACCATCTTATCTTCACAACAACCCTGTGAGGTAGATTAGGCTAAGAGCAAGTGACTGGCACAAAGCTACCCAGTGATCCTTGTCCCACACTCTAACCACTACACCATGGTCCCCCTCTAGCAGAAAATACTCCTATGTTTCTGGTAATGAGAACTAGAAACATAAGGTTTTTTTTAAAAAATGGCCAGGTTCTGTTTTCAGAATGTTGGTTGTATACCTGGAACCTATATTAGGTATTGGATTCTGCACTCAACTGTATTGATTACCAGAGTTTAAGGGTTAAGGGAACTGTTCTTCAGCAAGAAATATCTGAAACTGAACGAAAGACGAAGGACTAAAGAGCTTCGGCTATCATCCTCGCTGGCTAAGCAGCCCTTAGCTAGGCAGTGCTTTGAATTAATTATCCCTTGTAAGTGGCCAACAGCCAGCTCAGCAAAGCACAGCTACGAGACAGCCAGCAACCAGTTCAGAGAGCTCATTGCGGCCCAAGGCCCTTTCTTTCCTCTCCATGGATCATTTTCAAGGAAGGAGCAGCAGCAGAAGCAGCAGAAGGCCATTGCTTTCACATCCTGCCTGTCAGCTTCCAAAGGCATCTGGTGGGCCATTGAGAGGAGCAGAGTGCTGGACTAGATGGACTCTGCCCTGATCCAGCAGGCTCTTTCTTACGTTCTTATGTTCTTAAGGGGAGAGGGAACAGTCCTTAAAGGGAAACAGGAAGGTCTGCAAACAGCCCCAACAGCAATTGGCAAATCGAGGGAAAGGAATGAATGACTGCCGTCGTGGTACTGGTAACAACAGTTCCACAAAACACTTCCAAGCATCATTCTGCAGTCATGAAAAGTGGTATATGATACAGTGTGTAAACTTCTGGTCCTGGATTGTAGCTGGCTGTCTCTGTGGGGGGCAAACAGGAAGTGGACTTCACTCTACCCCCTCAGTTTGATCATACAAACTTTTGGGAGGGGTTGTTGTGGGTTTTCCAGGCTGTGTGGCCGTGGTCTGGTAGATCTCGTTCCTAATGTTTCTAATGTGATCTACCAGACTACGGCCACACAGCCCAGAAAACCCACCACAACCAGTTGAATCCGGCCGCAAAGGCCTTTTGGGGGGGGTTGGGGTTAACAGTTTTAAAATGTGATTTTTTTTTATCGTGTATGTTTTAAATCTGAACGTGCCTGTAAGGTTTAGAGGTAGATTTGGGGGTGGTTAAGTCGTAAGTGATTTCTGCTTTGGCGGAAGGAGAATCTGATTGTCCTAAAATATGTTTCTGGTCTTCAGAGACCAAGCACAAAATGACAAGCTGTGTCCTGTGTGGTAACGTTGACAGTCATGCACATGCAAGCACAACCAGGGCAAGGATGTGGAAATAGGGATAACTGGAGAATGTGTGAGAAAATATAACTCAATTAAGATTGAATGAAAGCATTTGTAGGATGTCAGGCTTCAATTCACCACCCAAGGTTTCAAAAAGGCATTCGGATCCTACGTTCAATCGCACTGTCAAGTCCTCTTTACACCAGTTCATGCCAGACGAAAATAAATATTTAGCTCAAGCAAGACCCAAAATATCTCAGACGTTTTTCAAACACAAGAGAAACAAAATATGAAACATGAGCAGTTCTTTCCCTAGGCCAAGGAGCTGCAGCTGTACATAGAGATCTTTATAAAAAAAATCAATGAATGGTTTCATGTAAGCCAAAAGCATTTCTCCATGAGAAAAACACATAAAGACATTTCTTCCACCACCAGATGTGTGAAGCCTCACTTGAATCCAAAATAATTGGTGCTCCCAATACAGTAAACCGACCTTGAAAAAGTCCGCTTGCTTCGTTGCGTCCGTATTAGTAAATTTTCATGACAGTTTTGCAAGGGTGTAGTAAATGTCCACGAGAACACCCTTCTATAGTCCACCTAGGTTTGCTTGGCTTATGAGTGGAATTTTCAATCTGTCTTGATCGTGAATTCTTTGACAAGGTTGGGTGGGGAATAAAATCAAGTTTAAAAGTCACAGAGGAGGAGGAGGAGGAGGAGGTATTAAAAAGGTGGGGTATAAATCCAAACTCCTCGAGGAGGAGTTTGGATTTATACCCCACCTTTCTCTCTAAGGAGACTCAAGGTGGCTTACAAGCTCCTTTCCCTTCCTCTCCCCACAACAGACACCTTGTGAGGCTGGTGGGGCTGAGAAAGTTCTGAAGAACTGTGACTAGCCCAGCAGGAATGTAGGAGTGCAGAAACACATCCGGTTCACCAGATAAGTGGAGAATCAAACCCAGTTCTCCAGATTAGAATCCACCTGCTCTTAACCACTGCACCACACTGGCTCTCCAGGTTTGGTAGGGAGTGTCGTTTTTCCTGACAGCCAACTAGAATGAACAAGGTAGTGGGGGGAAAAACCCCAGGGAAACAGCATTGTTGGGAAAGTATACAAGGTAGAAAAAGCCCTTGAGATTTATAAAATCAATCTTACCAAAGGAGGAAAAAAAACCCAGCCAAAGATAATGAAATATCAGAGTGGAAAAACTAGAGTCACTCATTCTCTCTCCCCAAGAAAAATGGCCATATAAAAGCTGGGAAGGGCCTCCAGGCTGGGGAACACTTATCAGCTACTAGTCACTTTCAGTGGGAACACAATGAGACTCCATTGTTACACCGGCACCCTGTGTTCTGTCGCAGTTCAGCCGATGTCAGTGTTTCATTATAGATGTTTATAACTCAGTCATTTGAAATCGCTTTGGGATGAAATTTGGTACACCGGCTGTCAGCCTAGATGCAGTTCTTTCCCCTTACAAAAGAGTACTTAAATCGATTCAGCTGTCTTTGATTTAAAGATCGGCAAAAGCATAAAATTGTCAGAGTCTCGGGCACTTTATTTACCACGCTCTAAAGTGGAAATGACATCAAGAGGAGCGCCTTACACAAAGGATGAATCCTAATAGCTTAGTTGACATTGAAAACCTGAGTTCGCCCACAGAGCAGGAGAAATTCAGCAAACTTTGACATGATAAGTTTAACTATGCACCCCTATGGCTAAGCAAACGAGCTGAATATATTGTCTGACTCAGAAAAATATGTTAGTAGTATATTCCTCTACCACAGAACTCAACATACTGGACCTTCTTTGTTGTAGACTGCTCCGCCTGGATCCTAATGCCTACTGAGCTTGGTTCTCTCCTCATCCATTGCCAAGTTTGAAAATAAAAATACATTTTGTTCCAGTATCAAAGTACCATAATTCAATAATGCACAAAATAATGGTTTTGACAAAGGCAGCGCATAAAAATGAACGATAATTCTCATATTTGTTTGGGACTATAATCTAATGCGGAAGCATACAACTTTCTTGACGGCTACACCTCAATTGACTGTCTTTTCCCTGAAAGATTATGCCCTTGCAATAGTGCACAAGTAGAAACGCTGGCACATACTATGTTTCACTGCCCAACTAGGGTATTTAAGGCAAAAGCATTGAGAATTGTTCACATCTTCTAATGTAGATATGTCAGATGACCAAAGGATAAAGTATTTTCTGGATGTTTCTCTAATCAGGATTTTTCTGAACTAGTTGCCAAGTTCTTGTTTGATATAATTGGTACTTCCGTAAAGGAAAGTTTTTATATTAAATGATGGTTATTTTGAGCTGTATTAATGTTACTTTTGGTTGTAAACTGTTTTGCTATATGATGTCAATAAAGGCTATATGTGTATGTATGTATACGTATGACTGTCTTTTTCTGAGACAGAGTATAGTACAGTGCAACTCTATTGCCTATGTAGAAAAGTCCTCTTGGATAATTCAGTTTTGCATAGTTTGCGAAAAGCCAGGAGAGGGGGAGACATCTCGACCTCCTTGGACAGACCATTCACCAAAGGGGAGGCCACAACAGAGAAGGCCGTGCCCAAGGGCAGTTGTTGATTTTGCCCATTTGCAGACTGGCACTTGAAGAAGACCTTGCTCAGTTGAGTGAAGCTGGTCTTACAGACAGAGGATTTAAAGCCATGAAGGGTTTTTACATGTGATAGCCAACACCTTAAATTGAGCCCAGTAACCGACTGGCTAACGGCAGGGTGGCTGTGGAATGGGAGTAATATACTTATTCCATCTAGCTCCCAATAATAGTTGAACTGCAGCATTCTGCACCAACTGGAGTTTCTGAATTAATTTTGAGGGAAGACCAATATGAAGTTCATTACAGTAGTCTAGTCTGGAAGTCACCCTGGCATTGATTCACTTAGAACACGCTTCAAGAAACGGTTCTAAACTATGCTCCTAAAATGTGTGGTCCACTGCAGGTTTGGTATCAACGGCAATTTTCAACTAAAGTTAAAAGACGAAAATGGTTTCAAATATTAATGTAATTGGTTAAAAAACCCATAATGCCTCTTCTTTAAAATCCGGCTTTGCTTTATTACGTCGGGTTCAAAGGCGCAGACTGAAGCAGATGAAAAATTAGCGCTAATAAATTTTAACGGACCTTTTAAACTAAGTCAGTCATAGGGTGTCCCGTAAATCAGGATGATGGGATTACAAGGCCAAGAGCATCTTGACCTGCCTGAGATAAGGCGTAAAGAACCTGATGCTCATTTTGTATCAAGTGGAATAGAAGTGAATAACCTCAAAGGGAGTGTGGAAACCCAGCTGTGTTTAGAGATGGTAAACGTGGGCCGGAAGACCATATCGCAATCGGCTTGTTTTGAGCATGTTTTTTCAGACTGTTGCATTTGGAAGATTAGCAGCGAACAATGGACCCGACCCGTCCACAAGCCCTACAGAAAGGACTGGGAGTTGATAGTGCTGTGCTACTGCTCTTTCTCAATTCCCATTTATTTCTATTGGGCATGTGCAAGAAATTGCCCCAGTAATGACTCTAGTATAATTGCTCGATCCCGCACATGAGTAAATTTAGTGTCAGTGTTAATTCCTCGGCTTGCTTGTGGACTTGGGCAGTCCACGTGATACTAAAGTCAGGATTTGAATTCGCAGATCTTCAGCTAGATTCGATCATTTCTCTGGTCTTTAGTAGATTCTCAGTGCACAGGAGTGCCACCTATCTCTCTGGAGTGATTGCAGAGATTGTGTTGGCCTTCTGTGAAAATCTAGGATGGACATAAATAAAAAGAATATATTCTACTGGATGTTCCCGACTTTGCCATTACGGCAATCCTCCTGTGTGTGGATTGATGCTTTCCCCAAAATGAGTCTCCTTCAAAACCGTTCACTGAACTATGACTACGGGTGATGTACACGGCTCAGACCCCTGCAGAACCTTCTATAAATGATTTTCTTTCACTGTGTTTGAAGAAACGCTTGCCAATAAATTATTAAGTATATTTTGCTTTTATTTGCAAGCTGTACTCAGAAGTGTTCTGGTGAAGACTTAAATGAAAGGAACTGCCACTTAGGAACGCAGCGGCACGCGAAGGTGTTGTGAACCAATCAAGGACATCCCAGTCTAAGGACAGAGCGGCTTTTTCCTGACATCATGCAAAACATGATTTAATTAAACAAGCTCTGGTTAGAAGGATTGTCTGAACACAGGTCATGCCACAAGTTTTTGGTATACTAGAATCCCCAAACCAGGATCAGGCGATGGTGTATTAACCACAGCTAGTTTAAGGTATGGTTTTGCGTGACGGCTGAGTCCTGTGATTGCTGAATCCTCCCAGATGACAGGGAGGCCTGGTACATACAAAATGAGAAACAAGGATTTATTTTAACTATAGAGAAACCAGGATTCAATTCATAGGCAATCGCTCAAATGCCAGTGTTCATCTCTACTTCTCTATAGCCTGGACAGGAGATCTTTGATATTGACAAGCTGGAACAGGTCCAGAGGAGGGCAACCAAAAGGGTAAAAGGTCTGGAATCCATGCCCTACAAGGAGAGACTTAGGGAGCTGGGGATGTTTAGTCTAGAAAAGCGAAAGTTAAGGGGGGACATGATAGCCATGTTTAGATATTTGAAGGGATGCCAAGTCGAAGAGGGAGCAAGCTTGTTTTCTGTTGTCTCAGAGACAAGGACATGGAGTCATGGATTCAAGGTGAAGGAAAAGAAATTCCACCTAAACATTAGGAAGGACTTCCTGACTGTCAGGGCTGTTCAACAGTGGAATTCACTGCCTCAGAGAGTGGTTAAAGGTTTTTTTAACAGAGGCTGGATGAACATACGTCAGGAGTACTTTGATGGTGTGTTCCTGCATGGCAGGGGTTGGACTTGATGGGGTCTCTTCCAACTCTATGATTCTACCAGGAGGTCTGCATTTGGACATCGTGCTAAACAATTATTCCTACCATCTGTAGGCAATAGATTAACTTCCGCTCTTGGAATAACAGGCCCAAGTTAATCACATTGACTCATTCTGATGACTCCATTATCCATTGATAGTTTAGTGCACCCATGGTTTTGCATGATGTCTGAGCTGAGGTAGAGGATGCCACGAAACTTGCATTTCAGTGATCATCTGTCAGTCGAATTCCAGTTGAACAAACTAAACTGTTTAAGTAACTCAATGATTTTGTGTTGTGTCTCAACGAAGCCAGTCAGTTGCATGACCTTAGTTACTAAATACTTGTTTCGACTGAGAACTTTTATTCCTCCAAGAAGCAAAGTGTACAGCGCACTGGTGGAACCTGCTCTATTTTATTCTCGTGACAACCAAGCAAAGCCGAGGATTGAAAGACAGCGCTGGGCCCAAGGTCACCCAGGGAACTTCATAGCCACGTATTCTGAAACTCCAAACTGTCCTAGACTTAATCCACACTGTGCTTAGGAAAGCCAGAAGAGATTCACTGACAACTGAAAGGAACAGAGAATACTTTGCTCACTACATCTTTCGGAGCGTCCACTGAAAAGAGACGCGACTACAGAGGTTCCGACTTCGGTGCTATAGAAGGAGCGAAGCCTTCTGCTCCACCTCTTCTCCCAGTTACAATCCGCAAGGGGCAGATGTCATCTTCGCAAATGATGGGAGTTCGTGAACTGTTGATAAAAGCTGCCTCAACAAAGCTGGGAAGCAGGGATGGCACAGACGTTCTTCCCCATTCCTGCGCTTGGAGGGCAGGGAGGGCATTCACAGCCAGGATTTACTGAGTACGTACAAAGAGCAAACAGATGTCATTATCCTCTTGGTAGAAATAGGCAGCTGAGTCTATGAAATGCATCATCTGTCCGTTAACCCAATGACAGTGTCTGAACCCAGGAAAGGCACGTTTTTGCAGGGCTAGCTAAGTGAAGAAAGCTGATAGCAAGGGAGTAGAGTAGACTCCTTTGAAATGGGATGTCGAAGGAGAGTGTTAGGGATCCTGCGGACCGCCAAAAAGACAGATAAACAAGTTCTAGATCAAATCAAGCCTGAACTCTCCCGAGAAGCTAAAATGACTGCACTGAAGCTATCATACTTTGGCCACATTATGGGAAGACGAGAGTCAGTGGAAAAGACTGTACTGCTAGGGAACGTCAGTGGCAGCAGGAAAAGAGGAAGACCCGGCGTGAGTTGGATTGTCTCAGTCACGGAAGCTGCGACCCTCTGTTTGCAGGATCTGAGCAAGGCTGTGAACGAAAGGACGTTTTGGAGGAAACTGATCCACTGGGTTGCCAGAAATCAGAAGGGATCTGACAGCACTTACATGAGACTCCCCAGGAAATCTGCAACGGCATCTCCCTAGTGTTTTCCAAAGGCCAATAGCAACTGAACAGAGGTTAGCTTCAAATTAGGACCATGTTATCGGCAGAGAAAAGGGGTTTAAACCCTAAATGTCAGTTGGGGATGAAGGGGTTAACCCCTTCTTCCTTGGTACTGTGGGCCAGTCTGAACCGTAGCCCTAACTGGATGCTAATTCACCTTCAACAGCACTGTGAGGATCCAACCGTGGGGGCTTCCCAGCATCTCCTTCAGTCAGCTGCTGGCCCAGATACAAATTCCACGTTCCGCCCATTGAGATCCAGTGGTCTGAAGAAAGGTCGGCACTCGCAAGACCTATGTAGATCTATGATCTATAGATCTAGATCTATGTAGATCTACAGAAGCCTCCCACCATGTGCCATGAACTCACACCATACTGGAAAGGGTCTTAGAGGCCATCCAGCTCTGCCCAATTCAGACAATCTAAAACGTAAACAAAGAAGAAGAAGAAGAAGAAGAAGAAGAAGAAGAAGAAGAAGAAGAAGAAGAAGAAGAAGAAGAAGAAGAAGAAGAAGAAGAAGAAGAAGAAGAAGAAGAAGAAGAAGAAGAAGAAGAAGAAGAAGAAGAAGAAGAAGAAGAAGAAGAAGAAGAAGAAGAAGAAGAAGAAGAAGAAGAAGAAGAAGAAGAAGAAGAAGAAGAAGTTGTCCAAAAGTACTCAGAAGCACCTGCATTCCAAACACTTTGCTGAGCCAATCACTGATTTAGGCTCATTCTGTAATGAGCAAGGAGTTGGGCTAGATGACCTATATGATTCCTTCCAACTCTATGATTCTAAGTTTGAGACCCTCCTCCACCGAAGTAGCTTTCCTTGAATGGAAGGGGGTTTCTCTCAAGTGGAAGAGCCACTGTAGCTGGAAGAAGGCTTTTCAGCCTGGAGGAAGCATCACACTTGGCAGAAGAGATTGAAAGGTCGCCACCCTAAAAGACCGCTTCTCCCCATTTTAAAGTAAACACACACTGATTTCTGCACGCAGTTCAAACCAAATGAGAAATGTGGGTCGTGTGCACATCCATATCCAAATGCAAAGTGTGACATGGGTACTACCTACTCCAGTGGTGGGATCCAAAAATTTTAATAACAGGTTCCGATGGTGGTGGGATTCAAACAGTGGCGCCGCTGCACACACGCACCTCCAGTCCCTATTGGGCAGGGAGGTTGCCTTAGTAACCCCTTCTCGGCACTCAGAAAAAATTAGTAACCACTTCTAGAGAAGTGGTGAGAACTGGTTGGATCCCACCTCTGCCTACTCCCAAGAGATTCACGCTCTTGAGAACTCAAGATGGGCAGCCCTATAATTCTCTAGCAAAACAATTGTCCAGAGACTAACAGAATTTATTGTGGTGTGAGTTTTCTAGTGTTAAACCTCATTTCATGTCGGACTCACATAAGCTTCTGAGATGCCACTAGAGACTCATATTTTGGTCTTACAAACTGTGGGACTTCTAGACTGGGACAGAAGTTCATTTTCATTTTACATGTCCGGAAATCCCCATTCCTTTTGGTGTAACGTCTTGCCCTTCAGATAGATGTTATGACAGCTTAAAAGGCACTGCATGCTGTTATCGAAAGGAAAAAAAACCAGAGGCCAGTTGTGATTCTGTCTAATGATCCACAGTAAAAGCTTTCCGTTTGCAAACTCCCTGGCTGCCTCCAACCGCACTGCAGACAGATGGTTTAGAATGACAAAGGAAAAACCCAAATCCAAAACCAGGCTCTTACAAACTGAAAGTGTAGCAACGTCTGAAACAGAAAGGGGCTGCTTGGTGTGAAGACGCATCTCGACAACAAAGGATCCTTCCCTAGATTAAAAAGACAAACAAACCCAAACGTTTTGCTCTTAAAACACGCTGCTGGGAAAATTAAGGGGAGGGCCAGAAATACTAAATGTGATTGTTGCAACGGCTGCAACACCAGTCCCACAAAACATAGTCAAAGTCTAAATCGTTATCCAGTATGATGAGCCAACGTGAAGATACCTTTTTAGGCATATTTGTATTTCATTTTCTAAGAGCCGCCACCACCCCTTTAAGCGAAGCATGGAGGAAATCAGAATCTGTTGCTGATACAAAAACTTCATAAGTGCAACAGGGGGCAGGTTTGATCAGCTCAGAAGCAGAGAAAAATGTTCCTGGGGGTTGGAAGATGAACCACTCCACCAATTTTAACGTGAGTAGATTCCCAACCTTCTGGGTTATGTAACTTCTCCTTGGAAATCCATTGGTGACTTTGTAGCATTTCCCCTTATTCTTTGCCAAGCCCTGAACAAAGCATGAGAAAAGAAAGAGAAGGGGAGGAAAGCCACAATTCTGCTCAAAGTTGATCTGCTAACCATGGTTAGACTCCAGGGACAACTGGTGAGCTTGTGTACTCCTTCACCCCTCCCCAGTCTCACAACAACAACACAAATTGTACATAGTCCTCTTTTAATTCTTAGAACTAACTATGGTTCGCTTTTTTTTAAAAAAAATCCCAATTAGAACCATGGTTAGGAGTTGGCTAGCGATACTGTCGTTTGAGCTCGCCATTGTTAAGAAAAATACCAGTAAGAGCACACCATGAACTATGGTAATCTCGAAAAAATGAAAGGGATGAGAGAAATGTATGAGAGAAAATGAGACACAAATACACAAGAATATATGAATGTGAGTGGTTTTTCTCATCTTCTAATCAGGTTGCCTTTAATTGCATGGTGTCCCTGACCCATTTTCTAAACCTCTGTCATGTTTTTCGAACGAACAGTTTTGCACACAGAGAGAGTGGACAGAATTTCAGAGATCGCAGTTGTCACAATTATTCTGAGACAAGCGGGCAATTTTGCTCCGGCAATGCCTTGCCTCCCGCTGTGACAATATCACCGCAATGTGCTAGGGCACGGACACTGTCCACAAAACACTCATCTAGATGAAGGTTCAATGCAACCTCACAGGTGTCCCTCAAAACAAAACAAACAGCTTGGAACGGTTCCATTACCGGGCAGATAATCCACAGTTGGCGTATGAAATCCCACCTTTCACCTTAAAACCAGCATTTCCTTGATGAAAACTCTGCAGGTGGAGAGGAAGCAGGATAGCTTTGCCTGACAGGAGAATAAACAAGGGGCGGTCGTTTCCTCTTAGACGGAGTGACAGAAACAAAGGGGGCCATTTTGAACATTGATGGAGAAGAGTATTTCTCCAAGGCCTGCTCAAAGAGTCCGGGTGGGAAAACTCTGGAGGACTGCAGCACAGCCCTGTTTAGGTACATGAATGATGGGCAGACTATTGTGAAAAGGCAATTCACCCCATACTACCCCCTTACGGCCTATAATTTAATCGCGTCCCCCCCCCCCCCAGACATCCTGTTTAGCATGGAAACTCATGTAATAGAATCTAAAACCCGATTTCTCCACCAAGGACGAGATAAATTCCTCAGTGAGCTGGTCTTCAAATGCAATGCCTTTGTAATTTATGTCCTGGCTTTTCCTCCCCTTCTGAATGCATACAAAGATCGGTGTGAATTATTTAAAGGAGGAGACCTCCACATATATATTATGCAATATCCGAGGAGCTGAACAAGAAAGACGTCCGTTTATACCACCATTTCCTTTACTGCTTTGTAAGGAAAAGAGAAAGAAAATATAAAAACCTAAGAGAACAGGAACTTAAAAAAGCACAGAAAGTCATTTTTCCATCTCTTCTACCGTTTTATGGGCTTGACTGGGATTTTTCTCCCCTCCAGCAAACCCCGTACTTCAACTATGCCTGGAGCCACATTAAAACTGGTGGACTTCTTGAAGCTTGCCTGATCTGGAGGAACCCACAATATAATTAGGCCTCTTTTAACAGATGTTTGATATACAGGTGGCCTTTTTCGTCATCAGAGATGGACAGCTGCACCTGTTAAATTCCTGCCTGTCATGAAACGGAAAAGCTCGTAGCAAGGAAAAAAGGAGAATGGACTCTATGGTGTTGCGTCACACTGAGGTCCCGTCGCTCAACAAACACTTCCCTTCCCAGAGCCCGCCCCATAGATCTACAGGAATCTCCCAAACCAGAGCCGGCGACCCTAAGAGAGAGAAAGACAGTCCTTGTAAAAAGGATGAAAAAAGGGCCTTTGAATGCTTCATCCATTCGTGCTTAGATGCATATGGTCTGTTACTTTCTTGGCGTCGTATTTTTGGGCTAGAGACCTTGTCACTTTCTGTATACCATCACTAGGGTGGCTGAAGAAGACCAAGGGTTGAAAGTGTTGAACTCACCCTGGGTGACACTACCGCTAAGTGCTGTTCCACTGACTGATGACTGTATGTGGCCCATCTCCTGAAATGGAATCCAACTGAACATCTGACACTTGGAATCTTTCCAACTTGTGCTACTTGGATTTTCACTAAAGGGAGATCATTTATACAGAGACTTGTAGGGCCAAATGTATATTTTGGGATCCCTCTTCTGTTTGTAATGTGTTATCTGTGCTTTGTATTTTTCTTTATTGTTGGTAATTGGGTTATTTGATACATACTTTCTAATCATTTCTATAAAAGGTATAGTTTTAATCATTTCTATTAAAGGTGTAGCTGTTCTTTGAGCCAGACAGAGGTTTTCTTTTGTAGTAAAGTTTGCTTCATCCCCGTGCTCTCCCACTGGAGGGGAGAAAAAGGGGAGCTGCCTTTTGCATAAGATAGTGAAGGCAGCCCACATAAAAGACAGTTATTGTTCCAAATGTGAAACGACGGAGCCGCTGATCCTTGTGGCCCAGATTGGTTAGAGCAAGAAGAGAGGAACGGCTAACAAACCAGGTGTAACTAAAAGAAATCACTTTTAGCAGCGGTGCCAATCTGTGTCAAACAGCAAGGGCAGATCCGAAAGCAGTGTGTTGGCAAATGAATGTCTTGTCACCTCCAAAGCGAGGAGGTCAACCATCTCTACCAAATCAGTCTCACCTTTGTCTTTTTTTTGTACAGCCAGCGTGGTGTAGTGGTTAAGAGCAGGTGCACTCTAATCTGGGGAACAGGGTTTGATTCCCTGCTCTGCCACTTGAGCTGTGGAGTCTTATCTGGTGAACCAGATTAGCTTGTGCACTCCAACACATGCCAGCTGGCTGACTGTGGGCGAGTCACAGTTCTTCAGAGCTCTCTCAGCCCCACCCACCTCACAGGGTGTTTGTTGTGGGGGGTGGGAGGAAGGGAAAGGAGATTGTAAGCCCCTTTGAGTCTCCTACAGGAGAGAAGGGGGGATATAAATCCAGACTCTTCCTCTACTTCTTCTTCTACATGCTGGCAGGAGTTTTTTGGGGCTTACTTAGAGAAATATGGAGCTGGCTTCCATTAGCATATTGATGACACCAAATCGCAGAACTCTGGCTGACCTCATTCAGTGGCCTGATTTAAATATTAGAGAGCAAAGACGGCAGCCCTGACCCCACGATGCTCCATGTGTCAGGTCCCAGACAGATGACTCAGCATTTCTGCTTCTGTGAGGATGAATTTTTTTAAATGCAGCTGAGCCATGAAATTCAGCTGTTCTGGAATCATCAGCATTTCCCCTCTAAATGATTAATAAAACTGAAGACAAGCCTCACACTTTTGTGTGTAATGGCTGCATTGTCTTAGTGAGGATATGTCAGCCAGGTCTCGGAACGTCTATCCAGTGGTGGGATCCAAAAATTTTAGTAACAGGTTCCCATGGTGGTGGGATTCAAACTGTGGCGTAGCGCCAATGGGGCTGGGCGGGGCACGACGGGGGCGTTGCCGGGCATTCCGGGGCAAGGCATTCCTGGCCGGGGCTGTGGCAAAGACGCAGCCGCTGCACTGGTCCTTGGGCAGGAAACGAATGCACGCAGGCACAGGCTGCCATGCATGCCGGTGCACCTCCTGCTAGACTGCTTCAAGTTCTGCACACTACTGCTGAGAGGAGGGGCGTAACTAAGGCAAAAATCACGTGGCAAAATCACCAATTAGTAACCCCCTCTCGGCACACACAAATAATTAGTAACCTACTCTCGGGAACCTGTGAGAACCTGCTGGATCCCACCTCTGTGTGTATCCGAGCTGGATCCCACCTCTGCGTGTATCCGAACCTGCTGGATCCCACCTCTGCGTGTATCTGAACCTGCTGGATCCCACCTCTGCGTGTATCTGAGCAGATCTATGAGTTCACTTGCCAACAGCACTCATGGGGTACATTTGCTCAAACCCCCTCCATGCAGAGGCATACAACATAGAGCATGCAACATGTCAGAACCTGCAAGATTCGCCACATATGCAACTGAAAGTACAAACAGGCGGCAAATAAATGGCCATCCAGCAACATCGAACAGCCAAATTCTGGCTGCTTGATGACCCAGGGGTTCAGGTAGATGGGCAGCTCACCTATGATGGAACAGTTCAGGTGCACTGCGCTGTGTAATTGCAGATTATTTGCCTGTAGCAGCTATATGTTGCCTGGTCTCTCCCACTGCCTCCAATTGTTAAAGGGCACAAAATTCAAAGCAACGAACATTTGAGATTTTGGGGCTGTCTCTGTGTGCTTTCCGAGAGCTTCGCTAAGTGCCTTGGGTGATTAATCTTGCCATCGCTACACAACAGCTGCTGCTGGCTGCGCAGGTGGGCAATCTCGGTTACCCCTCCCTTTATCAGAACCTGTAAGGGTGTGTTACTCTGGTCATCAAACGAGACTCAAGAAGATTTCAAGAGCTTATTTGGAACCGTGTCAAGGCTCAGATAGCCGAAACTAAAGTTTGGCTCTTTGGCCTCTGGTACATACAGAAAGGTTCAGCCCATAATCCCCCCACCCTTGCATTCCCATAATATCAGCATTTGAAAGGACGATGGGAATAGTGGCATTGTTTAGGACAGACAGTTCACTCCCTTGAAGAAGGCAGATAAGAATGAACAAGGAGGGGAGGCAATGACAATGGAAACAGCCATCTGTGGCCTTGGAGCGGACGTGCTAGCTGCCAGGCCGAGAATGGCACAGGCCTGACAGAACCCCAAGTTGCATCATTGATAGAAAAATTAAAGGTTCATGCTTTAAAGTCTTAGGATCAAGCTTCATTAGCCTCATCCCATCCACTGAGATCCTACTGGTTAAACTTCGGCTCACCTGGCCCTCCACTATCCACTTGGAGACTGATGTTTTCCCATCGTACCCAGGCCGGAACTGAAGCGTGGCAGAGCGAGGGCTGATGTTGGAGATGACTAAATTGGATGGCATGCCAGGAAGCTCTGCAAGAGACAAAGATAAAGAATGCTCAGTCAGAGTGCAAACGCACAGCCTAACGCTTCAACGACATGTGCAACCCCATTATTTTTTGTTTACAGATTGAACCATTGAACTGTAATGGCTATCAAAAAGCTGCCTCGATATCTTGGGAGAGGGCGCTTCAGAAATGGCAGATGCAGGCTGCTGGGTAGAAACTTGGACTACAAAATAAACCCATATAATTTTAATGACAAAAATCTAATGAATTATGCTCTCTGCATGTGAGGAAATGCCATAGAGGCATAATGCAGGAGAATGAAAGGTGAGGAGGAGGAGGGGTTTGGATTTATACCCCACCTTTCTCAGATTCAGAAACCTTTATTAGGCATATGACCTTTCTCTCCCATAAGGAGACACAAGGTGGCTTACACCTTCCTTCCTCTCCCCACAACAGACCCCTTGTGAGGTAGTGGGGCTGAGAGAGTTCAGAGGGAACTGTGATTGGCTCAAGGTCACTCAGTAGGAATGTAGGAGTGTGGAAACACATCAGCCTCTGCCACTCAGGTGGAGGAATGGGGAATCAAACCCAGTTCTCCAGGTTAGAATCCACCTGCCCTTAACCACTACACCATGCTGGCTCTCTCTCTCTTGAGATGACTGGCATCTCCTCTGGGGTCTGAACCACCATTAATCAGGTCCAAAGCAAACATCTGTGGTGCGGCAGGCCCAGAGGTGACAGCTTTACCCTGCTTGGATTGACAGATATTTTGACCTGAGCCCTGGTCATCATGTGGTCTTAAGTTCTTTCTAAAGTGTGAGGGGGAGAGGGGAGGACATAGATGACCCTGGCCAGGCTCCCTCTTTCTAGCTTGCTAGAGTCCAGAGCCCCTGCTCTTGAGACATTCATATAAACCTGAGCACAACGCCCTCCCGCACCGTGGTACCGTGCAATGAATCACGTCACTGTTAATGGTGGAAACGTCCTATCATTATGAGTAGTCACGATCTCCCATGAATCCATGCTGTGCACACACCACACGTACATTCAACCCATCGCAAGTGCAAATTAAATACCTCTGTAAACCAACCACCTTGCTTCAATTTGCCTAATTCTCTTCCAGGCACTTAGCCGGCATGATTCCAAACAGCCCCCTCGGCGTTGTGCATAAAAATTCATTACAAACCCCTCGCCCATATTCCTCAGGCTGTTGGAAGCGCCAGGGGCTGACTAACCTGGGGGGACGCCCGATGAGATGGTGGATGAAGTGACGGCGCCGGTCCCTTTCGCAGTCATGGCTGCCACCTCGATCGTGTAGGTGGTGAGCGATGACAAGCCCGTAATTTTGTACTCGAGGGTTGTGTTGGTGAGAGCGCGAGCGAGGCGAGATGCATTCCTGCCGTATACCTCCCAGGAGATTTGGTAACCTGGAAATAAAATATGACAAAGAAATCAAGCAGCTGTTATTAGCGGCGCTTCCTGAGGATGCTCTCTGTGCAGACGCCAACATCTGTCACGAGGAAGCCACTCAGACTTGGGCAAGCAACCTCCAGAGTCATTAACTACCCTTCAAGGAGAAACGCGCTTCCCCGGAAGGATGTTATCTGATCATTAATCGGATGCCCACCGATGCAGAGGAGATAACAGAATCCCATCCCGCGGGGAGTCTGGCTCTCTAGTCTGCCGTGCAGGGTCTACAGCACCTTCATCCCTCTTCGTGACTGCATTAGGGCCCTGAGTTTTCCGCCTTAAAAGCCTTTTCTAGCATCAAGGAAATCCTTTCCAGCTTTGTCATCGTTCTGCTTCTAGTGAGAGTTCAGGCTTGATTTGATCTATGGAGGAGAAGTCGATCTATGACTGCCAATCTTGATCCTCCTTGAGCTGAGATTGCAAAGGCCTTAGCAGACCAGGTGCTCAGGGGGAGCAACAGCAGCAGAAGGCCACTGCTTTCACATCCTGCCTGTGAGCTCCCCAAAGCATCTGGTGGGCCACTGCAAGTAGCAGAGTGCTGGACTAGATGGACTCTGGTCTGATCCAGAAGACTCTTATGTTCTAGAACCGAATAATTTGGCTTTTTGGTGGTCCCCGGTACCCACAAAACTCTCCTCGAACACCTCATTTCAAAGAAATCTATTTACTTCCTGTTAGCTTAGCCACGTTGTGGGTAAGTATGGGCGGGGGGGGAAGAGTCGCCCTACGTTGCACTTGCTGATCCACTGCATTGTCTGTTGGCAAAAGCAAGGGATGAAGCCTGCAAATAATCTCCCTCCAATTATGATTGTGCCTTTAGGGCACAAAGTCTATGGAAACTGAACCAAGTCAAGACACTAGGCAAAGGGTGGGGAGTCTGGTTGCCAACTCCTGGTTGGGAAACCCCTGGAAATTTGGCTAGGGATCTAGCGGATCTAGGGATGAGACTTCAGTAGGATACAACACCAAAGCATCATTTTCCCCAGGGGAACCGATCTTTGAATCCTGGAGATCAGCTGTAACTCCGGGAGATCTTTAAGGTCCCACCTGGCAAACCTTAGCAGGGAGATCTCACAGCCAAAACTTCTTAGAAAACTGTTTGAGGAACAAGAGGATCTGTGTTCTTATATGAGAGATTCTACTGCAGAAATGTAACGGTGAGAAAAACGTCCCGACGAAACGCTAATCAGCTCAGAGGACGACGCGGAGGATTCTTACAGAACAAGGTGGAGGAAGATATCTCTGTTCTCTGCGGGAGCCCTTACGCATGCTTTTAAGCCGATGAACTGTTCTGTGATCTTTTCGGAAACTTTGTGCAGCAAATCTGTCCTCCTAATCGGCACCACACCTGTCCCTCCGCCCCACGAAAGAGAGTCTGTGTGTGTGTGTGTGTGTGTGTGTGTGTGTGTGTGTGTGTGTGTGTGTGTGTGTGTGTGTGTGTGTGTGTGTGTGTGTGTGTGTGTGTGTGTGTGTTTTGAGGGGGTTGTTGTTTATCCACTGTTGCTTCTGATTTTACTTGTTCTCTACCCTTCCTCCTCTGAACCCCTGGTGCTAACTTTATTCCCTTTGGAGCACACGGACCTTTCTTGTGACTTGTCTGCAGAGATTGCTGGGGAAAAAAAACTTTGCTTGATTACCACTAAATAGGATGAGGGCAAGAAAGCACATGATGTTCTTAAAGCCATATGAATCAAAGATGATTCGGTACTGACAAACCCCTTCTGCTAACCCGGCTGGGGGTGACCATGCTCTTTTCAGGGACAAGAAATGAAGCTAATTTCTCTGAATAATGGCATTGTGCCAGTTCAGATGCTGAGACCCCAAATAGAAAAGAAAGTAACTGAAACAATCTTTAACGACACAAATGCTATCCAGGAGAGTTAAAGGCTGTGTGTGCTCACCAGAACCTGTGTGTCTTTCCTAGGGTTTTTTTTTTTTAGCTAAAACCCAGGAATTGGACCACTGTTTCCATGAGTCTTCTCTGATAATGCTCTCCTGATGGGTACTGTGACACAGCAAGAACCATACCTATAGACTTGCTTTAGATTCCATCAGAAATCCTTGGGACAATAATCCTGGGTTGAATTCAGCCTGGGAATTCATTAGCCGCTCTTTTGTCTCAGTGTCCGCCCTCACCCCTCGTCACAATTCAAAGCCGCAGCGTTGAGCGCAAGACTTCTTTCCGGTAAGTAATCCCTCCCACCCCCCACAAGTTCAATCACTTGCATTCTCCCAAGCTCTGCGGGATCGAGGGGAATCTGCTTGATGGACAGACAGACTCCCCTTGATGCGCACAGGAGGGCCGGTGTATAACAGAAACTATCAAGCCAGCACACCTGGGCTGCGAACATCACACAAAAAACAAGGCCAAATAGGCTTTGTTCTCCATGGTACAGTTCATAAAGCACAGCGGCTTGTTAGACTCTTTCTCAAGACGGACACCCAGAGGTGAATAAACTCAATCTTAATCCAGACAAAACAGAGGTGATGCTGAAAGGAGGCATTGGAGCTGCTGTGTTCGCCTGTTCTAGAAGTACAAGGCAGAGGGAGCAACTCACACCTTTGCTTTATGTATCGCCCTTAATTGGGATGTTCTCAGGCACAGAAACACACGAAGCTGTGTTTCTCAACTGCCAGGAGTCTCAAAGGGGCTTACAAACCCCTTTCCCTTCCTCTCCCCATAACAGACACCCTGAGAGGTGGGTGGGGCGAAGAGAGTTCGGAAAGAACTGGCACCGGCTCAAGGTCACCCGGCAGGCTTCAGGTGGAGGAGCTGATGCTTCCGTCCAAGATGGTCAACCCTGTTTTGTAACAGTGGATGTGGGCTTCAGCTTGTCAGACAAAGTGGCCCCCAGCAGTCCATCCAACACCTGTAAAGTAACCTGCTTGAAAGGAGCTGCATCAAAGCAGGTTTACAAAGATCAAAGGAGCAGCAGTGGCATAGTGGTTAAGAGCAGGTGTACTCTAATCTGGAGGAACCAGGTTTGATTCCCCACTCTGCTGCCTGAGCTGTGGAGGCTTATCTGGGGAATTCAGTTTAGCTTGTGCACTCCAACACATGCCAGCTGGGTGACCGTGGGCTAGTCCCAGTTCTTTGGGGCTCTCTCAGCCCCACCTACTTCACAGTGTGTTTGTTGTGAGGGGGGGGGGGAAGGGAAAGGAGATTGTAAGCCCCTTTGAGTCTCCTGTAGGAGAGAAAGGGGGGATATAAATCCAACTCTTCTTCTTCAAACAGATGGACTGTTCTGCCAGCGGAAGAAGCTGGGATGCCCAGGCGAGGGGGTTAGGCAGGGAAGCTTGGAGACATATGGCAGGTATAAAACAAATGCCTTGGACTGATAAAAAAACCCACAAAGTGCACCAGGTGAGTATTTGGGGGAACAGAAGAGGATTTCTCTGCCTCAGACTGAAGCCAGCAGAAGAGAGAGGCCCTTCCAAAGATTAGCACCTCCTTCGTCTCCATAAGCCGCAGCCTAACTGAAACTAATGACCAGAAGAGTTTCAGAAATAATTTTCTGTTGATCAGGAGTAAATTCCGTAGGAGGGAGCAGCACATCCAATCACAAACTGTCCCTCCGCATGCAAGCCTTCATAAATCAGAGTTTACCGAAGGAGAGAGGAAGACGCTGAAATTTACAACAAGAGGGACGGGCAATTTACCAAAGCTGGCCGGCTTCCTCCTAATGCCCTCTGCGCTTTCGCTCTCATTCCGTGCGCCAGAATTAAAAACCAAGCCACAGTAAATGACATCTGCGTGCAGAAGTGATGAAGTGGGAGCCCTCCAGAGCGCTCTTTCAGATTTCAAAGCAGAGTTGGAGAAGCCACTGGACCTTTCCAACGAAACGAATGATTTAGCCACCTCACCAGCCCTGCACACCATGTTCACTGGAAATGGGGAACTTTTTCTTCCTTATAAACCTCTCCCAACCTGTCTTTAGCTTTGTATTTCTTCATTAATAACAGGGATCTTTGGCTTTCCCTTCTAACGTTATTGGGAATGGGTACAAAAGCAGCTGTCCCATCACACGCGCAAGTCAGCTTTGTACTACATCAGGCCATTGGTCCATCAAGGTTGGGGGTGTCTACTGAGATTAGCAGCAGTTTGGCTGGGTTTTAAATAGAGCTCTGCAACTTATTCACTTATTCAGCATGGCGAAGTGGTTAAGAGCAGGTGGATTCTAATCTGAAGAACCGTGTTTGATTCCCTACTCTACCTGAGTGGCAGAGGTTTATCTGGTGAACCAGATGTGTTTCTGCACTCCTACATTCCTGTTGGGTGGCCTTGGGCTAGTCACAGTTCTTCGGAACTCTCTCAGCCCCCCCTACCTCACAAGGTGTCTGTTGTGGGGAGAGGAAGGGAAAGGAGCTTGTAAATCACCTTGAGCCTCCTTACAGGAGAGAAAGGTGGGATATAAATCCAAACAACAACAACAACAACAACTCCTCCTCCTCCTTCTCTGTTTGTGATGCGTTGTGTGTGGCACAATGCCACCACACCTGTCCAGGGTGCATGCTTCACCTTCTTGGAACAATTTTTTCCTGTCCTTTCTTGGTAATCTGTATTCCACTTTAACAAATGTCTGATTTGGTACCAGTTTCAATTCCTGGTGCTCTTTGCTGCTTGTGCCCAGAGATTCTTCTCCTCAGTGGAAGAAACAGACTCAGCGCAGAAAGCGTACACATGCTCTACAAACCTCTCCGACAATTACCCAGGCTGTCTTTTGCCCTGAAGAAGTGGCAGAAATAGCCATTTTTCCGCACATTACCAGTGACAGAAGAATGCATGGCTTACATTTCAAAGGGCACAGAAGTCATGTAGATAAATAGCAGGCCCGAGGCGCGTTCATCAGTGAGAGCCCAGCGCACAATTTGTGCCACTAACAGCTAAAGAAAGTCAGCTCCTTTGTCAATCGCACTAAATATGAGAATGGAACTTGGTCAACAGAGAACTGATGTGGTCAAGGCTTCTGCTCCATTCCATCCCATTGCAAAAAGTCTGCTAAGCTGAACAGGACTGCCTTCCTGCAGACAGGTACGTTCCACCAAAGCCTGTGCTCGAGGCCCTTTTGGTTGTAGCTCCCAACCAGTGAAACAGCTGACCAGAGGTAGTTACAAAAGCCCCCATGCTTCTGTTCTTTCGTTCACTGTGACTTGGAACTTCCACCCCGCATATTGGAAGAGCATGAGACACATTTCCCCATACTATGTGAACATGAAATTCTTCAGCTTGGAGAAGTGTGGGAACACAAACCCTCTGAATTTGCATATCAGATTTCTGATCAGATGAGCTGAAGTTGAAAAATATACTTGTTGTTCTGTTCACACAAAATGGCAAATAGGTGCACTGAGAATAAGAGTTTGGATTTATATTCCCCCTTTCTCTCCTGTAAGGAGACTCAAAGGGGCTTACAGTCTCCTTTCCCTCCCCGCCTCCCCCCCACAACAAACACCCTGTGAAATGGGTGGGGCTGAGAGAGCTGTGACTAGCCCAAGGTCACCTAGCTGGCGTGTGTTGGAGTGCACAAGCTAATCCAGTTCCCCAGATAAACCTCCACAGCTCAAGTGGCAGAGCAGGGAATCAAACCTGGTTCCCCAGATTAGAGTGCACCTGCTCTTAACCACTACATCACGCTGGCTCTAAGAAGATTCCACGCAGTACACTCTCTTGGCACGAAAACCAGGTCTGCCAAAATCTGAACAACTGAGAAGGGCCTTTATAAAAGAGAGCTTTCTACCCTGACTTGGATTGCCTGGGGCAGCCCAATCTCGTTATCTGTCGGAAGTGAAGCAGGGCCAGCCCTGATTAGTGCTCAGGTAGCGTCACCAAAGAAGTCCAGGGTGGCTAAGCAGAGGCAGGAATGACAAACTACCTCTAAACACCTCTTGCCTTGAGAACACTATGACCCTAAGCTGGGTGCAACCTGATAGCAGGGTCCATCACCACCAAGAGGCATGTTATAAATTAGGGTTCTTATCTCACTACAGATGCTAATTTTCTGCCCTCAAGCTGATCACACCTTTGCATTCTTTACAAGCATTTTTTTACCACACCCCTCCCACCTTCTGACTGGGATATAAAAGCTTAGGGCTTCATCCCTCCTCGCATTTGATGAAGGGAGCTTTGACAGCCAAAAGCTTATGCCCTGAAAATCTAAGGTGCTACTGGACTTGAATCTAACTGTCCCACTGCGGACCAACGCAGCTGCTCTCTGACGTTATAAACTTGGTGGTTGTTCACTTCATTTTCAATATCGTTTTGATGTGATTTATTGGTTCTGGATATTTAACTGAGATCTGCCTTGAGTCTTCCAGAGAAAGGCAAAACCATAAACGCTGCCAACAGTAAATTTCCACCTGAATTGTAACTACCACGAGGTCCTGGGGCTATTGATATAATGCCCTACTGGCTATCCAACCATTGAAGGACGCAGAAAAACAGAACGGGGCAGCATGTGGCTTAACAAGCTTTGAGAGTCAGTGGGAAGCGGATTTCTTCTTTTGTAGCAGGTGTACCTGCATGATTGTCAGGTGGAAGTAATTGGATCTGTGCCTTCTCTAGGGCCTTGGTGTTGACTTTTCAGTTACTGGGGGGGAAATGGTAGCAGCGTGCCCAGGGTCTCAGTCGGAGGTTCCTCAGAAAAGCTGTCCATATTGATGGCTGCAGCGTGATGTATGCCTCCCCTCCCCTCTCATCCCCAAGACCACTGTCTTCTTCTGATGTTTCCCCCCTTCCCCAGAAGGGCCTTCATAGCAGCTCGTTGCTGGTACTTGCCTGTAATGATGCCATTTTTCTCCACAGGTTCTTGCCAGCTGACCTTGAGCGAAGTGTCCAGAATCTCCGTGAAGCTTAAGTGCCCCACGGCTCCCGGCCCTGGCAACAGCAAAAGGGAAAATCTATTAACAGGGGGAGCTGCACCGCCGCCCCTCCCCATTTAGCTCAGATCCAATTAAGGCAGCAGCTTCTAAAACGAAAGAATAAAACACCCAGCCTGGGCCGGCAGAGAGCCGCAGGAGAAGGAAAATGGGCCCTTCTAGTTATCACCCGGGTGAATTATATCTGGCCCCATTCTCATTCCAGAGAATCACAGCACTGAAGAGAGTGGCCAGAGCTGAATAGCTCACTCTTGTTCCCGATATTTTCTCTTGATGCAATGTAATGGAAACAGGCAGCCCGGCTGCATCCCTACAAGCGACAGCTTTTGCCCAGGTCTCCGAAGAGCCTAATTTGTCTCATGTCCACCCTGGCACTGCGTGACTTTGGCCGGGACCTTTACAGTTTCACAAGGGCAAACCCAAGGGCAAGACTGTCACCGCTCGGCCTGGAATCAACTCTTTCCAGGCGGCTATTTCAAACATGCTCGTTCTCAAAGCAGCGATTCCTCAGCAAATGCATGCAACTAGGTGGAACTCCTGGAGGGATTTTTATGGCTGGAACTCAACAGCTCTTAAAACAGCATTCCCTGGTGGGCAATGAAACAGCGTAAAACAGAACGACTGTCAAAAAACGTGCGGTCTTCCTTCAATTCTGATCTTCGAGGAAGGAACCAGGGCTGATTTATAATCTCACTCGCTAGCCTCTCTTTAACATATAGAAAAAAAGTGCGTTTGGAGTCTATAGTCACCCTGCCCCTGTTCCCAGGATCCCTGCTGGAGTGAGCTGTCCTCCAGCACCCCCCTGCTCACCCCAGCTGCCAATCCATATTCTCTTTCTTGCCCACTTTCATCTAGCCTCTAATTCCCCTCCAGCAATGGAGAAGGAAAACTGCCAACAGGCCGGTCGCAGCCAACTGGCAACGCTGCACATGGAATGCAGGGCAAACGACGGAACCGAGGTTTTCCAGCATCCAGGAAATCGAAATACTATGCAAAGAAAAACCCCAGTTCGAGACACGATCTGTGAAGTGCAAGAGTTAAGTTCAAGTTAATTGTACGTGTGTGTAGGGGGGAGGGGACTCGCTTTAAACCAGATGCTTGATTACAGCCATTGTCTGAACGGAATAAAATGCAGGCTGTTTATTTTTCTGGGTGTTGAGGCCAGAATCTGTGTTTCATCTAGAAACAGTGATCTGAAAAACATTCAGTTGAGAGTCAGCTGGCTTCTGCAGGGTCATCCAGCCGTGGCTGAAGGAAAGAGTCCAGCTGTACCCCACATCATGATGCCCACTAGCCAGGGCAGATCAGTAATATTTCCTATCAGCCCTGTTGTCAGGCTTGCTGGCAGCTCTGAGCAAACGGGAAAGTGCTGTGGCAGTTCCTTTGCTTGCAGAAGCTGTACAGGAGTCCACAGGGGTACCATGAAGACTCGTGAAATTTATTCCAAGGGAACCTTTGGTGCCAAGCTGGCTGCATCTACTGAGTCTGGGACAAAATCAATCAGGGCCCACGGACTCCCACTTTATGTTGTGGCAGGACAAGAAGCAGAAGCAGAAGAGGAGGAGGAGTTTGGTTTGTAAGGAGATTCAAAGGGGCTTAAAATCTCCTCTCCCTTCCCTCCTCACAACAAACACCCAGTGAGGTGGGTGGGGCTGAGAGAGCTCCAAAGAACTGTGACTAGCCCAAGGTCACCCAGCTGGCATGTGTTGGAGTACACAAGCTAATCTAGTTCACCAGATAAGCCTCCACAGCTCAAGTGGCAGAGCGAGGGATCAAACCGGTTCTCCAGATTAGAGTGCACCTGCACTTAACTACCACACTATGCTGGCTCCCCAGACTTTTCACCTTGTCATGCCCAACCTGAGCTCAACAAATACCAGGCATGGCACAGGTGTGATGGGCAGAGGGCAAGGTGGAAGGAAGGGGGGAATTACCTGTACTCCATTCCTTATTCTTTGGGGGAGGGTTGCTTCCTTCCCTGGCTAGGGAGAGTCACCAAGCACCTTCATCCTTGGGCTCTCCGCTCAAGTTATTCCCAGGTATGCCAGCTTCCTATTGCCTTTCCCTGGATGATACATAAGACTTCACTGCCATGCGTGTCCTAGGACGAGCCTTCCTCTTGGTGGTGGGCATTAGAGGAGGGTAAGAACTGTTTTGCCGCTTCTCACTTCTCTGATCTTGAGATGTTCTTGTTCCCCTGGATTTTTGGCAGGGGAGGGAGCGGAAGACAGATCGCCCCTGAATTCACACCCTAGGCAAATTTTCCAGCCAATCAAATTGCAATTTTCTCTTGAAATTCCAGAACACCCATGCCCATTTATCAGGCGTCGGAGACAGGCTCTCTCTCTCTCTCTCTTCACACATTACAGCTCAAATTGTGCTTATTTACTACCAGTGATTTTGTCACGGCAGAATCTCTGGCTCACTCTCTCTCTCAAGCAAGACAAAAGTGTGGGGGAAAGACTCAAGAAAGATTACAATAATTTTCATTTCAATATTTGCACCTTTTCCTTCCTAACGGAGACGGCTGTCAGGTACAATAATAGAATCACGCTCTGAAAAGCCTGCCTCAAATGCCAACATTCTTGTGCTTTTCTGTCATTGGTCTGACGGCTGGCAAGTTGGCAAGGAGTCGGCTGGGCCCCTGCTTGGGGGGGGGGGGGGCTGCTGCTCTGGCCCCCTTCGGCAGCAGAGCCCCAATGATCCAGCAGGGAGGAGGAGGAGGAGAAGTAGAGAAGAGTTTGGATTTATACCCCACCTTTCTCTCCTGCAAGGAGACTCAGGGGGCTTACAAGCTCCTTTCCCTTCCTCTCCCCACAACAAATACCTTGTGAGGTAGGTGGGGCTGAGAGAGTTCAGAGGGAACTGTGGCTAGCCCAAGGTCACCCAGCAGGAATGTAGACATGCAGAAACACATCTGGTTCACCTCCAATAAGCCTCCGCCACTTAGGTGGAGGAGTGAGGAATTAAACCTGGTCCTCCAGATTAGAATCCACCTGCTCTTAACCACTACACCACACTGGAGAAGCACCCTTTCCTATGCAACCCAAAATGGACACAGCGGACCTCAAGAAGTCATCCAATGTACTAGGGTTGCCAACTCCAGCTTGGCAAATTTTTGGAGATTTAAGGGCAGTGCCTAGGGAAGGTGTGTTTGAAGAGGGCCCCATAGAGAGCCCTCCAGAGGTGGGCGGTATAGGAAATAAATAAATAAATTTCATACAGTCCACTTTCTCAAACTGCTTTCATCTCCAAGGAAAGTGTCTGATCTCTGTAGTCTGGTGATGGAAGTCTGGAAGAACCCCAGGCCCCACCAGGAAGTTGGCAAGGGTGATTCTGCATGCTACAGCAACTGTGTGCCGCACAGGATTAGAACAGGACACAGCAAAGGCAGGTTGGCCTCGCCCCCTCTCCCGGGTAAGAGTGTGAGACAGCATGGAGCCACACAGTCCCCTCTTGTGACTGACAATTTCTCTCCAGTATGTCAAAAGGATATTCCCTCTCCCTTGAACTTGGGGGGTCAGGGGGGCACCTCTCCTAATGCTACATGACTGAATGCCAACAGAGACAGGATTCAGGCTGGGTCAGTGTGCGTCAAAGGAATTCTGGAAGCCCGAAATGTTTCCGCAGTACCTTATTTTAGCCACCGCCCTGTCTGCTGTTCCAGTTCAGAGTGAGCACGGTTCAGCTTAAGAAGCTTTCACAGATCTATGGCAGTTTGGACCAGGGAGGGGCTTGACAGCCACGTCCAGGTCTCTCTGCCCAGTTCTGAAGCTTCTGAGATGAACTGGAAGCAGGAGGAGCTGGCATCCCATCCAAGGTCCTCCAGCACTGCCAGACCAGGCTCTCTTTCTCCCGGAGCTGCTCTTCTCAGCCCCCAGAAATATCAATCAGTTTTCAGTAGCACTGACCCATTCACAAACTGTTAGAGCAACTGGAGGACCAGGTATACAGCTCCTGAAAACCTGCTTCCCCATAAGTTGCCCACTGCCAGGGTTAGCAGGCAGCCAGTGCTTTCCTTCTCACGCTACCACTCCCAAGGCCAATTTGTCAGCATTTGGAGTCAGGCTTCCTAAAGGCTGATGCAGTCAACACGATTCCTGCTTTGCAGGGAGAGTGACAAGCAAGTGATAGTTCTCAGGGGGCACGGAGACAGGAAATAACCATGTCAGGAAGCCGTCCCTCTCTCCTGCAGCGTCTGAGTTTTCTGCACAGCAGCAGGGGTGAGATTTTGACAGGGAAGTGGGGAATTGCAGAGTCCTTGCCTCGTACACCAAAGAAAATGATAGTTCTCTCCATCAGCCTGCGCTGCATCAGGCCAGGGGAAACGTTCCTAATGTACACTATCACGCATCAAGTATGCTATACCTTTTCCCTACTTATTTCTAAATAAGAATCTGAGAAGCAGAGGGCTGAAAATATCATTTTGGATCAAGGGCTCAGGTGGAACCAAAGCAAACAGCACTCTGTTGTCCTATTTAGTTTTGCATTCAGTGCTAAGAATTTTGAGTCCTTGGCAAGACATGTACGTTTGTGGCGCTTACAGAATGGGAGGTAGGTTGGGGGCATCTTTTACAGCGACTGGACGAGATCTCGGCTGAGCTTCGTTATTTGTTTTATTACACTTACATGCCGCCCTTCTCCTCACAGGATCAGGGTGGCTTCCAACATATTATAAGCAATAAAAACACTGCCCCCCCCCCCCCCCCCCAGTTCCAACTTTTAGTCATTTTGTGATGTCACACTATGGAGACACACACAGAAGATGAATTCCAAAGCCCTCTTTCTTGTAGATTTAGCTTGTGCAGTGGCCCTGGTTTATCAATTAATTAGCTGATTTCTAAATAATATGGTAATTCAACAGCAGTTGACACTTTTCATGAGTCCCGACTCAATTATCAGGCAAAAGTTCTGCCTAGATGGAGAAATTACTCGCAAGGACGTTTCTCTGAATGGCAAGCCCATCCCGAAATGACCCATTTTCAACCCGCAGTTAATAACCCTTTGCATTGCTTGATTGATGAGATCCGGCCTAATTAGGAACCTCATTTGGGGGCAAATAAAATCTGAACATGCTCCACAAGCCTCTCGTCGAGAAGCGGTTGCGGATGGAACGGCTCCACTTACTGTCTTCGTGAGTTTTCAGCAGCAGCGGTGGACTCCATGGCCCATCACCTGGGGTCGTGAAGCAGAGGATTGAGGTATAGTAGGCGGTGAATTTCTTCAAGCTGGTGATGTAGCCACTGTGAACGCCGTGGAAATCAGGAGTGATGGTGACCGTGGTTATTGCGTCAGGCGCATCAATTGGCCAGGCCAGGAGCTAGGAATAGGATCGAGAGCAAGAGGAAACCATTAGAGATGCCTCCCATCCACAACCCAATACGCTCCACTGCTCAGACCTGATTAGCTCAACTGCAGAAGAACAAACATTACCGGTAATTCAATTGCTGCCGCTCATGCTGTACGGACAAGACTTAACCTTGTTACTGCGTTCACCAAAAGGCTTTGCATATCACCATACGGGGATGGGCAGGGAATTTTAAAAACAGACTGATTTAAAACACAAATCAGGGGCAAATAACCAAGTGCCTCGAGCTGGAGTTAAGGATTTATACAAACATGATCGAGCGTCCCTCCTGCTTAGAGGGGAAAAGATGAATCGCAGGAGCAAAACTGGGAAAATAAAACTTTTGATCAATAAGGGGAGAAAAAGTCGTTTGGGTGTGAGAGAACAGAGACGATTTGGAGATTAGCGGCATATAGGAGAAGTACATCACAGTCTAGAGCAGTGGTTCTCAACCTGTGGGTCACGACCCCTTTGGGGGTCTAACGACCCTTTCACAGGGGTCGCCTAAGACTCCCTGCATCAGTGTTCTCCATCTGTAAAATGGATAAATGTTAGGGCTGGGGGTCACCACAACATGAGGAACTGTATTAAAGGGTCACGGCATTAGGAAGGTTGAGGACCACTGGTCTAGAGTGCTCCGTTCCAAGGTAATCCTGAGAAAAAAGGCCAGGTTGAGAAGGTTAGAGGCAGGCCTTCCAAGGGCTGGGCCTGAAAGGGTAGACAGCAGAATGCCCAGCGAGACCCACAGAGCCAGCCTATGCAAAGGAACCAGGAGCAGGTCTGCAATCAGTTTGGAAGAAGGGCCCTGGCTTGCCTGCTCCACAGCTAGGGCTTCGAACTCTGGCCTGGGGAAATTACTGGAGGAACTGGGGGAGAATTTCACCTGGAATCTGTGGTATATCACAAAGTTTGCCCTCAGACATCATCATTTCCTCCAAGGAATTGTTCTCCGCAGTGGTGTATCTGCCAGAGGAACATGGGGGGACAACTAACCCTGGGGCCCCCCATTGGGTCACATGGGGGGCGCTTGCCAAAGAAAAGAGCCAGATGGGTGGGGTGGGGGCACATCCAGAGCAGGTGTTGCCCCAGGTGCCATTTTTCCCCAGTACATCACTGGATCTCTGTAATGTGAAGGTCAACAGAAATTTCAGGAGATGTTACCCAACTTTTGGTACTAAGTGTGCTGGAAGAAAGGTGGTCTAGGCCTGTTTTAAATAAATGAACGATTCTTCACGAGGTGACGTCAGGTGTGGATCTTGAGACCCCCACATCATGCAAGTCACATGTTCAAGGACTGCCATTCTGTTCATAACCTTGTCTCCTTCTTAAAAAGAGAAAGTGGGTTTGGGGTTGAGCAGACCACTGAGGTGGCCGAGGCCCCCGCTCTTTATTCAGGATCTGTGCATAAGAGTGCTCGAGCCAGGATTTCAGAGCCTGCTGCTTAATGAAGCCCAAAAGAAAGCCAAGCTCCAAATGTTCTGAAGATTTGGCAGCCTTTCCCCTCCTGGAACTGAAATCAAACAAGCCAAAAAAGAACAGCCCTTTACGTGGCTGGAAAGGCTTTTCCAATCCGCTCCCTTCATTACCTTTCATATCACAAGAGTCCTCTGCAGCTGAATGAGCCCTGCTCAATGATGTTAATTATGGTTAATTGACACTAATTGACCCTAGGAGCAGGTAAACAAGGCTCAAAGTCCTGGCCGCTTGGTGCACGTGGGCACTGGTTTTACTGCCTTCAGGCAAGCCACATGGAAAGAAGAAGAAGAGTTTGGATTTATATCCCCTCTTTCTCTCCTGTAAGGAGACACAAAGGAGCTGACAAATCTCCTTTCCCTTCCCTCCCCCCACAACAAACACCCTGTGAGGTAGGTGGGGCTGAGAGAGCTCCAAAGAAATGTGACCAGCTCAAAGTCACCCAGCTGGTGTGTTGGAGTGCACAAGCTAATCCGGTTCCCCAGATAAGTGTCCACAGCTCAAGTGGCAGAGCGGGGAGTCAAACCCGGTTCTCCAGATTAGAGTGCACCTGCTCTGAACTACTACACAGAAAAGTTCAATTTTTTCCCCAGGAGATTTGGCAAAGGGAGGGGGGGGTCTAAAAATGGCTTCAGAATTTTGCATCGGCCAGAACAGCAAACTGCAAAGTCAGTCCTAACCTCAGAAACAACTGGAACTGGAACCGTTTCCATGGGAGTGTCAGAAGGAGAGGGGAGTGAACACATGAAGAAGGTTGTAGGGACATGTGCAACTCCCCCACACCAAGTCAGAGCACCAAAGCACCTGGCTCAATACTGTCTGCTCTGACAAGCAATAGATCTCCAGAGCAGGAGCACAGAAAGGGCTTTTCTCTCCCTTTCTGCAGGCTTCCTTTTGGGTATGCCAGACTGAAAACTAGATTGAACTGGGACCTTCTGAATACACCATGACTGAGCTGTGGTTATTTTCATGTTGCCGTGATGAAGGGGAGAGATGGAAAGAATGGTGTGTGCCAACACTGTAAACCTATGCAGCGTTATTCCAATCTAGGCCCACTGATTTCAAGCAGAGTAATTTTGCATTGGCCTACAGAACAGCACGGGCATGGTTTCCTGGCACTCTGGAATCTCCTGGGACCTGTCCATAAACCTCAACAGCAGGTATCCCAAATCCAGCCATCTCCCTTGTATACATGTTCCAGATAACAAGAACCGGCTTCTTAGCCACAGTGGAGAAGGCAGGATGGGTTCTGTTCCCTGCCCTCCTTTCTCCTGGAATTGTCAAACCAACCTTGAAAGCCTCACCAGAATTCAAGCCAAAATCCAAGAAAAGAAACAGCCTCCCAATGACAAAACACGAGAAAAGGGGCTGGTTTTGCTTTTCTAAATTATATCTACCAAGTACAATGGAAGTGTCCAAATGTCAACGGCTGTGCTTTTACATATCCACGCTTTCCAAGAGTTTAGCGCGATGCAGTCCCCTAAAAGGAAGCTGAGTGCTTTTGCTGAGAGAAGAAAGAAACGCGCGATGGGAGGAACTCGGCTGGCAAGCCGAGACGCAAAATTATGACTATGTGTAATTTGTAAATCACTACGCAAATTATGCGGTGCAAGTAAATGTGGTAGAAATGTCCTTCCCACACTGCCCACATTGTACGGGGGGGGAAAAAGTCTGTAAGAGAAGTACAAACTGCAAAGCTGTTCTGTCTAAAGGAATTAAAGGAAAGGAGAGTAGGAAGTTGACAGCGAAAAACAAGGAGAACGCTACCTGTTGACAAGTATGGATCAGCCCTTGTAGGCTTTTCTGTATCCCCCCCACACACACACACACTAAAGAATACTTGGTTTAAATAGTGGAGGAGTATAAAACAAAAGCCCGACAGGAAGCTGTTTTAACTTTTATTTTTTTGAAAGGAGCCCAGTTTGAAACGAGCGTCTGAGACCCGTGATCAAAATAACAGCAGTTAGGGTATTCAGAGCCCGTCCCTTGGACTCAGTACAAGCTTCGGCTGTGCGCAAAAGCAATGGAAGAATTCCAGCCCTTTGGCTCAGGGAGGAACTGGAGCCAAAGACCTTTCCAATGGATCACAGTGGCCCTCACAGGAAACCTATGAGACAATTCTATGTTGACCAGCTGGTAAAACTATGCCAGAAATCACCTGAAGATAACCCGACTGGCTCCAAATGAGTAGCTTGGTCCAGTATGAGGAGAGAACCCAATCTTGCCAGATATTAGAAGCTAAGAAGGGTCAGCCCTGGCTGGTAGTTGGATGGGAGACCACTAAGGAAGTGAAGGGTCATGACACAGGGGCAGGCAATGCCAGACCAGCTCTGAATGTCTCTGGCCTTGAAGACCCTATAGAAGAAGAAACAGCATTTGGATTTATATCTCACCTTTCTCTCCTGTAAGGAGATTCAAAGGGGCTGACAATCTCCTTTACCTCCCCCCCCAAACAACAAACACCCTGTGAGGTGGGTGAGGCTAAGAGAGCTCTGAAGAACTGTGACTAGCCCAAGGTCACCCAGCTGGCATGTGTTGGAGTGCACAAGCGAATGAAGTTCACCAGATAAGCCTCCACAGCTCGAGTGACAGAGCGGGGAATCAAAACCGGTTCTCCAGATTAGAGCGCACCTGCTCTTAACCACCACGCCACGCTGGCTCACCATGTCAGCTGTGATTTGACAGTGCTTCCCATATCCACCAGATCTACAGAACGACATCACGCAGACATGTGAAGCCGCCTTCCACTAAGCCAGCTAATCCACTGGTGGTCCAACAACAGTATTTATCTTATTTTAGAAGCTTCCAGGGGATCACAGTTGGAGGACTTCTATACCACCTGCCCTTTAATCAGAAATGCTGGTGATTGACCCTGGGGCCATGCACATGCAATGCAGATGCCCTACTAATAAGCCACGACCCCAGTGCAAACAGCTGCACTGTGTATTCATCCATACCTTGTATCCCTGATTGATCCCGTTGATGAACTGTTGTGGAGGAGGGTTCCACAGGAACTGAATGGTGGTGGAGTTCACAGCTTCCACTTGGACATTCTGCGGCGGCGCTGTAGGCACTGCACGACCCAGTCCGGAGGACAGCAAATAAAAATCGATTGCATGTGGAGAGAAGAAACGGGAGAAAGGAGAGAAGGTCTTTAGCCATCGCTCATGTTTCACAGGGGAAAAAACAAGAGAGAGAGAGAGAGAGACCTGTGATTTATGTTCCTGATACTCAATAGTGACTTTAAAAGAAAGTTAATTTGGTTATTTCTCATTTTCTGCTGGAGATTCCTTCAATGGGCCAAGGGGGGGGGGGGATGGACCGACAGAACGGTTCCTCTACCTCATCCTTCCACAAAGGAAATTTACTCGGAGACTCGAGACAGAAGCACAGACGATGATGGGTGAATGAATCTCTCTCAATCATCTGGGATTGTAGTAGGAGCCTGCAGCTTTAGAAACGAACTCCCACAGAACAGGAGAACACTCCCCCCCCCACCACCATACCTCTCCCAGCAGACTATTGTATGGCCATACTCGAATTACTGCATATCCTTCTGTTGGCCTGCTAATACTGATGTGGTGGTGAAAAATGAATACTTCTACCCAACCGAATCCTGCAGGCTAAAGATCAGGCGTGAGCAATACCTTTTTTCTCTTAAGGGAAAAAAAAACGAGGATTGAAATTTCACCACCTCAGATGATTTACATGCTAAATGGGTGTCATCAAGTACGTGAGCTGCAATCATGCCCGGCTGCCATTTGCAAACCAAAAAAGAACATCAGCAACAATGGCAAGTAATTTTTTTAACTACTATTGGCAACTCAACATTAACGTTTCATTTATTATTATTTTTGCACTTAAAAATCAGAGACTAGGGGTGAAATCTAGTGAGTGGGAGTCTTCTACGAATGAACAGGGATTAGCCAAAACTGTGACTGTCAGATTGGGTTCCAGAATGGCCCCATTTTATCTATATTTTTGAATCGCCAACAGTATGATTCTACGAAAAATTATCCCATACCGGGCTCATGAAAAGGATGTAACTCTGCATATGATGCTGCTGAAACTTTTCCCATCCTAGTAGTTTGGTGAGGGTGGAACTCCTGCCCAACAGAACACGCCCAACAGAGCAACCATCAAAATACAAAATATTCCCACTAAATCTGTTTTGATAATGGCGCAGCATGTACCATAATGTATTTACGTAAGAGGAACTGCAAAGACAACCACTATACCTTTACGTGTAAAGCTCTCTTGGCAAGAAAGATTGTCTTCCCTACCGGTTGTTGGCAAAACGCAGAAGAGTGATATACATGCAAGAGTGCCACGACAGAAATAATTCATCTCTTTAATTTTCCCATCCCTCAACTTGATTCCTTAAGTTACAACATGTATGTGATTAATCGGCAGGTCCTTTAGAGTCCCAACAACCTTCTGCGTCTCTCGCATCCGCAATACATTCATGCATCATCTCATATCACATATAAGAGAATCGCCAACAGATGGGGCAAGTCTGCTAACATGTGAAGAGAAGGGATAACTCTTGGTGAAAATTGCAAGAAGCAATGAAGCAGAAGGAGGTGCTCAGCTTATCTCAGTGAAAATCAACTGACCCATGGACTAGTGTGCATACAGGGATGTCGGTGTAAGAACAGAAGAACATAAGAAGGAGCCTGCTGGATCAGACCAGAGTCCATCTAGTCCAGCACTCTGCTACTTGCAGGGGCCCACCAGATGCCTTTGGGAGCTCCCAGGCAAGATGTGAAAACAAGAGCCTTCTGCTGCTCCCGAGCACCTGGTCTGCTAAGGCATTTGCAACCTCAGATCAAGGTGGATCAAGATTGGTAGCCAGAGATCAACTTCTCCTCCATCAATCTGTGTGTACCTGTGTGTTTGTATCGTGCATGTGTCAAATAAGCTTGACAACTACACTCCTTGCCACCACAAGATATTCTGGCATCCAAAATAGAAAATACAAATTCCCCTACCCCTGAGATGGAAAATGAACATGGATCCCAACCCACCGGTAAATTCTCTTGGCCCCGATCAAATGAACGGTAGTGATTTTTGCACAACTCCAGTCAATTTAATCAGGACTCGCACAAGGGAGGATCCAGGAGATGTTTGGCTCAGATCTGCCTGACTCCCACTGGGCCACCGGTCTCGGTTGCTGCTGCTGCACTGAGCAGACTGGGACAGGGTCAATTTGCCATGTCCAGAAAATAAAACATGCTAGGAAGAGAAAAAAGGAAGATGTATTGTCGAAGGCTTTCATGGCCAGATTCAACTGGTTGTGGTGGGTTTTCCAGGCTGTGTGGCCGTGGTCTGACCAGATCTACCAGACCCCGGCCACACAGCCCGGAAAACCCACCACAACCAGAAAGAAGAAGAGTTTGGGCCTTGGTGGGGAGGCCTACTTCCTACTTTGATAAGAGATGTGACCTCAGGGGAGATGCCAGAGAGAGTGTTTTGAAAGCATTTCATACAGAGCTGGCCTATAGAAGCTGTGCGTGAGCATTTTACTGCTGGTGTACCTTTCAGCACCACTGTTTGCTTTGAGGGCTCAGACAGCCTTTGAAAAACAGGGGGATTCTCCCAAGGGGGCCGCCAATTGTGCGAGAATGCAAAGTCTCTCCAAACAGTGCCACAGGTACACACAGCATTCATAACTCCTTCCCCTTTCTGCATTTGGGGCAACGCTTCGTATAAGCCTGACCAAATATAAATATCTACTTACTGAGAACATTCCCCGCAACCTGGTGTAAGATGATGCTATTTTCCTTTGTTTTGCAGCGGAAAATATTCTGTCTCAGTTTGACAGTAACGTTCCAAAGCCGGAATACATCATCACAGCGCAAAAGATACCTGTTGCAAAGGACCCAGGGGAACGAGGGGACAGTTGATAAAACCATGACTGGAAAAACTGCGGATCTGGAAATCATGATTTATGGCATAATTTATCTTCAGGTTTCTTTAAAGAAAGTCAACATCTGAATCTCAACGAATGCATTTGCTACGTGGGTAAAACAAGCCTGGCTAATACGCGTAAGCGTTTTGTGTGTGCGAGAGCGTGAAAAATCCATATTAATGGATTTATCAGGAAGAAGTATGCAATCCATAGAAAGTGACAGAGCTACAGCCTGTATGAAAGATGCTGACGACAGTTGTGTGTGTGTCGCATAGAGATACGAATGTACCAATAGACAGCTTGGGCCTGAGTGTAAGAAAAAATAATATCCTTCCTATCACACAATGTAAATATCACCGGAGGCAAATGCCTCACAACTCTGCCCCCGGGTGTGCAAAGTCAGCTGTTTTACGGCAAAATGGAGGAACGTCCCCAAAATCTACGGTGGCATAGGTGCAACGGGACTCAGCCTTTATGTTCCCCTCCTGAGAAAGTTTGTTTGGTTGGAAAGGCATTAGAAATCAGGCTGCCTGAACTGCAGGCGAAGATGTAGCATTCTGAAACTGCTCATAGCAGGAAAGGTCAGGGAGGTGGTGTGAATGGGAGCCACCCAATGAGCTTCGGCAGCAAAACTAATCGAAAAACAAGAGGGAGGTTTAAGCAAAATGCGCACCTCATGTGACAAGCTCCTTGTGAATATGCCAAAAGCCAGGTGGGTCACTTCAAAAGATAAACATTTAGCAAAGGTGTCCAAAAGAAGTCCGGGATATTTCAGGATGTCAGTTTCCACCAGTAAATATGGCAGACTTGAGGACGGCTGGATCGCTCCTTCCTGACTAAATTTTAAAACCCAGCTGAACACGTGGCTCTGGGGTATACCACAAACCAACACATTTTTTTTCATGGATTTCAAGAGAACATCCTTCCAAGTAAGCATGCCAGTTTAGAAATGCACAGAATGGCTTATTAGAAATAAGATTCTCTCTGCTATGTTTTGCACAAAAAATGTTTGGAACAGTCTGCCCTTCTGGGCAATAAAAAATACTGGGCAATAAAAAATACCCTTTCCCATACTGTCAAATCATTCTCTGATTCACATGGTTTTCCCCTTCTGGTGGAATCTGGGTAGAGTTATTCTAGATCTAGACAGCTAGATCTCTAACAACAAAGTGTAAACATCATTCCCCAAACTTGAGTTCCCAGAAGCCCTTTGAAGCAAGATCTCAGAAGCTAAGCAGAAGCTAAGTTGGCCCTGGTTAGTACTTGGATGCCGAGGAAGTCCAGGGCTGCTACACAGAGGCAGGCAATGGCAAAGCGCCTCTGTTAGGCCCCTCCCACACACGCAAAATAATGCGATTTCAAACCACTTTCACAACTGTTTGCAAGTGGATTTTGCTATTCCGCACAGCTTCAAAGAGCACTGAAAGCAGTTTGAAAGTGCATTATTCTGCATGTGCGGAATAAGCCCTAGTCTCTTGCTTTAAAAACTCCATGAGGGTCACCATAACCTGGCCATGACTTGATGGCACAGTAGATAGATAGACAGATGATAGAGAGACCATTGACTTTTCAGTGGAGAACTTGAAAGCCATATGGTTCTGGAAACAGCAGCAGTGGCATAGTGGTTAAGAGCAGGTGTACTTTAATCTGGAGGAACGGGGTTTGATTCCCCGCTCTGCCACGTGATCTGTGAAGGCTTATCTGGGGAATTCAGATTACCCTGTACACTCCCAACACACGCCAGCTGGGTGACTGTGGGCTAGTCACAGTTCTTCGGAGCTCTCTCAGCCCCACCTACTTCACAGGGTATTTGTGGTGAGGGAGAAGGGAAAGGAGTTTGTAAGCCCCTTTGAGTCTCCTATAGGACAGAAAAGGGGGATATAAATCCAACTCTTCTTCTATATTCAGGGTTTCATCAGCTTTTTAATCTTCAGGGTGCTATGAAAATTACTCTATCTACTGAAGACGAAGCCTTAGAGAACTGAGGCCATCCCAACCCACACAGCTAGGGCCATTTACTTAGACCACTGCTTCGGCCAGGCAGAAAGCAATCCCCCAGGCACAGAGGAAGGGACATCGTTGCAAGCTCTGAAAACATGATGTCAGGTCTCTTTGATTAATGTGCAGTCTATAAAAAGCAGAGCACACCTTGCTTCATTCGGTTTCTGGATTTTTTTTTCAGACCGAAACAGCTTTCTAAGGGATGAGTCAGAGGAACATTATTTGCACAGTGAAACTCTAACATGTTGCAAGGCCCTTTCTCCACATTTTCAAGGAAAGACGAATTCCAGAATGACTCCGAAGACCTGATCCATCGTTTTCTGAATTAAGCAAGCCCGAAGCAATGATGAGCGGGCACATTCATTTGGATTTAAAAAAAAAGAATCTGCATTTACTTTGTCTCCTAGAAGATGTTGCTGAGTATCAGTGAGAAAAAAATATACACAGGACAGACCATCGTTGAAAAAGCAGCATTTTGTCTTCCATCAACTTTCAGGTGTCCCACTGAGTTATGCCTACTGACTTTGATGATGGTGCTCACGCCAAATAAATGTTCATAAACAGCTGCAGTTTTTGTGAAAACATCTATAGATCCCTGCCTTCTTGGGTCGTTAAGAAAGTAGATTTAGCAACCTGACAGCTACTTACCAACGGCAACCACCATTCGTTTCAAGGGCTTCTCAAAATCTCCTCCAATGGATGTAAGGGAATTGACTTCTGACAAGTGTCTCCTTGTTTAGAATGGAAGCCCACGTTTCAGGGGCACTGGAGATTTTCCTCACAAGGCTTCGTGCTGATTCTTGGCAGAGCCAAGACTCGGTCGGCAGGAAGATGCAGTAGGTGAGCAGTTCATGAAATCCTCCCAGGCAGTTATCAGCTTTTTCAAGCTTAGGGACAGGCTCTTGCACACATGCTGATCAGCAACAGGCCAGGTTATTTCTGCTCGGCACATAGGTATGGCCCTCTGCCTGCTACTACTGTCTCTTGCCTGTATCTTTTGCTTGCTGGCACACCGACAGCTACCCAGGTGGATGATGCAGTTTTCCAGCACTCAGGCCAAAAAAGGGTTGCTTATCGCTGCAGGTGTTCTTCCCAACTTGCAGGCAGTGGCGTAGCAGTTAGGAGCAGGTGAACTCTAATCTGGAGAACCGGGTCTGCCACTTGAACTGTGGAGGCTGATCTGGGGAACCAGACTAGCTTGTGCACTCCAGTGCATGCCAGCTGGGTGACCTTGGGCTAGTCACAGTTCTTTGGAGCTCTGTCAGCCCCACCCACCTGACAAGGTGTTTGTTGTGGGAGAAGAAGGGAAAGGAGATTGTAAGCCCCTTTGAGTCTCCATACAGGAGAGAAAGAGGGGGATATAAATCCAAACTCCTCCTCCACCTCCTTCTTAAAGACCATGCACTTACTTGACTCGTAGAATAGGAGGGTGGCCTTCTCATCACCTTTAATCAATCAGAAATGCATCCAAAGTTAACATTTCAAATTGGCTGCCCCTGAGGTTGAGCTGAAAACTTAAGAAAGCTTGTCTGAAAAAGGGAGAAGATGACCCCTTGCTCAGGAAGGAGCTCTTTCGCTGCCTGTATCACCTTTGCTGAGGAGCCATTCTGGTCGCTATTTCCCTTGATCTGTCTCCTGCCCTTGTTGCTCACTGGCTACACCCTCGGCTCCTAAATCAAATATGCCAAGAAGATCTCAAGAAATGCCTGGGTGCACTACACATTTGTAGCACGATACGCAACTCCTTTCTCTCCTCCTTCCTTCCTGACCGATTCCATTCCTTCTGCAATTGCTCCTGGATTTAAGAGCTGTTTATTTTATTTGGGGATGAAAAATGGTGGCAAGCGGTGAACGTCTGGACCTCCTCCAACTACGGAGCAATAAAAGGAAAACCCATCATTTTGCGGGGAGGTTCTGACATTAATAATGCCTCAAATTAGGCCAGGACTAAGCCGCCTGCTCCTCTGCTGGCCTCCTTCCACTCTGAACCACGAGACCTTCAAAAGGGAAAGTCTAATCATACACAGTTCAATAATATCCCCATTAGCACATGGGCCATGTCCACGTCGGAGTCATCTGTCCGCATTACGAAGCACTAACGTAAAAACAGACCACGAACGCCCAGCGTTTCATCTACCCACCAACCTCTATCTATCAAGTGCTTAATGATTCTTGCCCAAGAATGAAGAGGGCTTTTTATGCTCTCCTGCATTCTAAACACCTGTCTCAGACGGCCTCCCCTAATGCACACGGGAGCACTTCCCGCTCACAATGCGAGGATTTATATATTTATAAACGACTACAGACAGCTGGTCAATAAAGGATGAACGCGATCCCATCATCTCAAGCAAGCCACATTAGAGCCAATTGATGGAGTCTGGGGAAGAAATTGGAGGCATGGAAGCAATCTGGGGGCAGAAGGGGGTGGAACAAGTGCTGGAACAGCCTGAAAGGTCTACGGAGAGAAACAGTCAAACCCGAAAGGAACACCCACGGGGTACAACCAGGACTAGTGTGAGAAAGGAAGCGCGAGGCTGGAGAGGGCTTCAAAGTCCTCTTCTGAATCCAGGCATTCAAGGTCTTGTTTCAGAACTGGAATCAATGCATGTACAAGGGCCCTGAGTAAGCTGGGGATAATTAGGAAAGGAATTGATAATAAAACTGCAAAGATTGCCGTGCTCTTATATAAAGCAGTGGTGAGACCGCACTTGGAGTACTGTGTTCAGTTCTGGTCGCCACATCTCAGAAAGGATATCGAAGAGATAGAAAAAGTGCAGAGAAGGGCAACGAGGATGATTGAGGGACTGGAGAACCATCCTTATGAGGAGAGGCTGCAGCGTTTGGAACTCTTTAGTTTGGAGACGAGACGTCTGAGGGGGGATATGATTGAACCCTACAAAATTATGCCTGGGGTAGAAAATGTCGACAGAGAGAATTTTTTCTCTCTTTCACACAGTACTAAAACCAGGGGGCATACATTGAAAATGCTGGTGGGAAGAATTAGGACTAATAAAAGGAAACATTTCTTCACACAACGCGTAATTGGTGTTTGGATTGGTGCTGCCACAGGAGGTGTGATGGCCACTAACCTGGATAGCTAACTGAACACTAACCTAACAGGAAGATGGCCACTAACCTGGGCCTTTGGAGTGACCAGCCACTGATTGGAATGCCCCCTTTTCGTCTCCTTTCATCTGGGGTCCCTTTAACATCAATGGGACCTAGCGTTCCCCACTCCTTGGGAGGGTTTTAATAAGGGTTTTATTGCTTTACTGTATTGACCGGTGTATTTTAATGGATTTTTTAGTTTTTTAATAGTTAATGCAGCCTGTGTTGTTTATTATATTCTGTATTTGTTGTTTGCTCTATCTGTTCTGGTTGTATTTTGTTGTGAAGTTATGGTGTGCACCGCCCAGAGCCCTCCAGGGGTAGGGCGGTATATAAAACTCAATAATAAATAAATAAATAAATACATAAATAAATAAATAAAAATAACTTTAAAAGGGGCTTGGGCAAATTTATGGAGGAGAAGTCGATCTATGGCTACCAGTCTTGATCCTCCTTGATCTGAGGTTGCAGATGCCTTAGCAGACCCGGTGCTCGGGAGCAGCAGCAGCAGCAGCAGGCCATTGCTTTCACATCCTGCCTGTGAGCTCCCCAAGGCACCTGGTGGGCCACTGCGAGTAGCAGGGCGCTGGACTAGATGCACTCTGGTCTGATCCAGCAGGCTCTTTCTTATGTTCTTAAAGTTGCCAATGATGGGTTGAGAAATTCCTGGATATTTGGAGGCGGAGCCTAAGGAGGGGAATGTTTGGGGATGAGGAGGGACAGCAATGGGATATAATGCTTTGAACACAATCCTAGCCCTGCGGTGCCCATCCTCCTACTTACAATGCAGAATTCAGGGAAGGTGAGGCAAAGTGAGCCCACAGAGCAATTAAGCGAACGGAATGGAGGAAATCTGCTCGTCGCTACTGTGAACAGGTTCAATGTAGAGCTCTTGTTGGCATACCGAAATCCTGGAAGGCGGCTCCTCTTGGAGCAGCTTGTGCAAACAAATGTAAGAGGGCTTCACCAATGGCAGAGAACAGGCGATGGGCAAAGCCAATTATGTGCAATAATGATTTAAACGAATCATTCCCAGAGCATTTTGGATATCTTTGTCAGGGGAAATTCTTCAACGGCCAAACTGCCGCAGCGCCTCGGCAACTTGAGCGATGGGAACAGATGCAACTTTATGCCTCATTATGAGCTGAAGAACTTCCCTCAGTGAGAATATTCAAAATACGTGGGGAATTATTCACAAAATCATTATTTTAATTGGCTTTTCCATTGTGTTTTTTGACTCCAGGAGGACAAGCGCTTCTACGGTGGGTAGTTTTTTTTGGAAGGCTGCATATGTTAAGACCGTTTTGGAGAAGGAACTCCTGGCCCATATCCCAGATGGATACATGATGGCAAGCATGGGTCAACAGTGGCAAGTCCAGCCCTAAATCCAAAGCATGGAACATATAAATTGTGAAACAGGGCCTACTTTCACTGTCAGCTGATTCCCAAAATCTCAAGCAGAGACCTTTCCTGTGATCTTCTCCTTGATTATTCAACTGGAGATGCTGGGTAATGAAAGTGGGGCCTCTGTGTGAAAAGCACAAGGTCTTCTGCTGGCCCACAGGAATACCATGTGCACCTTCAACTTTGTCAGAACATTGGTTCAGCTAGCCCAGGATTGTCATATATGGCTCAAATCAATTCTCCAGGATCTCAACTGGAGATTCCCCTCCCACAATTTCCTGCTATTTCATCCTCCAACTGGACCTTCTTTATAACAACGCATGGTCTCTTTTACTGAGCTGAAGCATTTCCCTTGAAATCATCCCACCTTAGACTTTGGGAAGCATCCAGGAAATGCCCAAGTCACTTGACAGCACCAGAAATAGGTTTGCCAGCTCTGGGTGGGGAAATACCTGGATATTTTCTAGGGTGAAGTCCTGGGGAGCAGAGGCATAGCGCCAACGGGATCGGGTGGGGCGTGATGCCCCGGGTGCGTGGCGGGGGCATGGCAGGGGGGGGCCCCAGGGGGGGTTCCAGGGCAGGGATGGATGTTGCCACGGAAGGGGTGCAGGGCACACGCAAGCCCCGGGTGGAGTTCCCCTTTGCTCCTCCCCTGCTGGGGAGGGAGGGGCTTGAAGAGGGAGGGACCTCAGCAAGGGGAACGATTTCTATCATCTAGCAATCAACTGTAACAGGAAGGTGGCAACCCTAATGGAAAGCCTTGGTACACTGGCTAACTCTGAGTTGGTCTCCCATGAGTACAGGATGGCATTTGCTTCCTTTCACTGACCCATGATGTCACTCAGTTTGCTCAAATCCCTCTAACCACCCAACCAACCAACCAAATACCGATTATAAAGGAACTGGTGTCTTCTGTTTCTTGTTGGAAGTTTTAACAACCGTGGCTTTTTTTATCAGCTCAATAAAGCAAAGACCACGACACTGTTTTCTGCTCAAAATTCCACGGTGAGGTGTAATTTTGGGGGAGTTGCGGGCATAAAGAGAAACAGCAGTGGCTTTGTTATTTCCCGATGCACAGCAGCCTGAGTGTATATTGGAGCAAGGAAACTTAGAAGGGAGGAGGGTGAGGCAGAGCATGATGGGATGCCACCACATTTTGTAGCCCACCGGTTTCATCAGCGAGCTCACAACTTTCCTGCAGCCTCTTCTTATCTGCTAGGAGCAGACGTTCCCGTGTGAAGGCACCTGGGTCCTTTGGCCACGCCGAACCAGCTGCTTTATCTTCACACCCCACCGTTTTGGATCTCATTTCTCTGCTCTGGCAGGACTCAAGACGAGCCAATAGTCTCTCAGCCCACCTTCAAGAACTGGTGCGAATGCTTTTGAGCGTGCAGCAGCAGAGGTGGAATCAGCAGCCGATCTGGCTAAGGGGAGATACAGCTGCTGTTTTCCTGGCCAGACACACTGCATACTGATTTCAGATTTCTCAAAAGTGCTAACGTGGCATCTGGAATGGCATCAGAACAGAGCTGTAAAATAGAGAGTCACGAGGAAAAACCCTCAAGGGCTACTGTGCAGGACGCGATGAAAGGAGATGCAAAGTTGGGAAATGTTGCCTCGGCTTGACCAATAGAGATTATTGCTCCACTGGGCAAGCTGTGGGAATTCATAATGAGGGGATCAAATTGCGCCCTGTAAAGAATTCTGGAACTTGTGCACGTCTGCACCAAGAGGTGCGTTACAGGAGAGAATTCCACCTACTCTGCCTGTGACTAAGTATGGTTGGTGTTGATCGTTGAGGAGTAAGGTGTGAAGATCAAACCAGCTGTCCTGCCTCAGGCAGCAGAAACGCATCACAACAAAACTGAACTGAATTATTTTTTCATCTTCCTAAAAGAATCAAAGATCTGGCACCAACGTTGTCACTGAGTGTGCATCACCTTCCCTGTGCATAACGTTTCTTACTGACACTTGTCTTTTTCAAGGCTGGAGTCAGAGGCTAGCATAGTTGGGCTGCAGTTGAGACCCAAGAGCCATGCATAGATCCTAAGTAGAGAGGAGGGATTGCTCCACTATCTCCCGGAGGCGGCTGTTGCAGAGTCCACGAGAACCTCTTTCTGCTGTGTCCTCCCAATTGGTCCAGCGGCCCCCAAACACTGCAGTGACTTGCTTGCTCTCTTCAGAAATGCTAACAGGAAGGCAAGAAAGTCACCCTTTGCTCCTTCCAGCATAGCCACAATTTATATAGGGAGGAGCTGTTGCCATGAAGCGGGGAAGAACAGAGATATACAACGGAGGGGATGGTTGCGGCGGAGGGGAGCTGCAATGGATGGGGCCACAGAGCGATGGGGCCACAGACCATAAAACCCTACAACTGTAGCCTCATTTCATTCTTCATTTTGTTTCAGAATCGGTCAAAACTGGGGTGTCCCTGGGGTGTGCTAGAGCTCCCAACACTGTGTAGGCAAATGCAAAAAGGTCTGGGAGGCAATGCCTGGGGAGCATGGAGATTGGGAGGATGTGATGCCAATGGCAGGGGATGCTCTAGGAACCTCGCTGAATCCCTAAGGTGGAGACCATAGAGACCAGGGGAAATTCCTAGAGTGCCACCACAGAGGCCATTTTTCCTCCCACTTCTCAGTTTCTGAAAGGTTGGCAACTGGGGTGGGCCTGAACAATTGGGAAACCTAGGACATGCATCCAGCAAACATCCCACCAACCCCAGTCAAATCCATGTATGCACACAAACAGACTTCAAAGAAAACATCATAGGCCTGCTATCTTAAAGCCATCTTGAAAAACCTGGAATGGAGCTCACCTCCTTGCAAAGTGTATTCTGTGACTGCTCTGCTGAAAGCTCCCAGGCCGGCTCCATTGTACGAGGCTACCTGGATCTCATACTGAGTCCAGATGATCAGGTCTTGGATCAAGCAGTAATTAATCTCTGCGCTGGTGATGTTCTTGTATTGGTACTCCCCAGGGAGGCCGGCCAGACGGTACCTACACAGAGAAAGGTTAATTCGTTATGGCCAAATCAATTCCACATACAAGACAGGATGCCCCCAACTGATTTCCTAAAGAGAACGTTTCCTAAGAAACCAACTGGTAACAAACTGAATCCAGCCAGACTGCTGGCGAGTTTATGTTTTCTCATCGCCAAGATTGCATGTTCAGGGATACACAAAACTCATGTTTCATGCTGTTGCAAACAAAACAAAATGGTAAATTTTGTACCCATCTACCCTTTGAAAGTTCTCTGCTCCCCCAAGGCATATTTTCTGCATCAAGGGACACTCATAAATGGGGTTTGAGATTTCACTGATTAATTTTTAGATCTTTTAGATATGTTTAGATCTTGAAGAAGAACAGTTGGATTTATACTCCCCTTTTCTCTCCTGTGACAATCTCCTTTCCCTTCCCCCCCCCCCTCGACACACAACAAACACCCTGTGAGGTGGGAGGGGGGGCTGAGAGAGCTCCAAAGAACTGTGACTAGCCCAAGGTCACCCAGCTGGCATGTGTTGGAGTCCACAAGCTAATCTAGTCCACCAGATAAGCCTCCACAGCTCAAGTGGCAGAGTGGGGAATCAAACCCGATTCTCCGGATTAGAGTGCACCATGCTGGCTCTCTGAGTGATCACATGATTGCTGAGGAGCCCAGAAGTGCAGTAACCACAGGCTCCACAGTAACCCAGCACTTCAGCTGCACACGGAGGATCAAATATCCAAGATCACCATGCAGGTAATGCTGTGAAACATGGTCATTAGGATCGCATACCTTTTCTGCAGGAATTCTATCATTCCCACAGGCTGGCAGTTACACAGTCCCACTTGCACTTGTAAACATGTGCACATTTACAAAAATCAAATAGTTGCAGGACACAAGCAGATATCAAGTCAAGAGTATCTGTGTCAGAGTTATGACCTACAAAAGTCACAAATGCCTCAAAGACCTATTTCTGCACTTGGCGGAAGGAGGAGGGAACCCTCCACATTCCAAGGAAATAACAACTACCAAAACCAGCAATCTTCACAAGCCGGAGACCTTGGCTAGCGGGAGGTGGAGACAGCTGACTTTTCCCCCTTCAGGAACCAAGACGCACAGTCGCTTTTCGGAATATGCTAATCCACCTATCTGAACTATGTAGACTCAAAACAGCAGTCTGACTTGCAAATGAAGCATTACGACGCCGGGAGAAGACAAACACAGAAATTGTTAGATTGCATTTTTATTGATTCTGGAAGGTAACGAGAGAGCCACTGTTGTGGGAAGGGGGCGGGAAGCGTGAAGCTGTCAGTCTAATGAGATCAGCAACTGATGTCCTGCTGTAGGTATCGTCCCTATCTTTGGGGGTCAGGAACATGGCGATCACCAGATGCGTCCTTTCCTGTGGAGATACCCCAAGAATGATCTGCCCCCACTGCAGGATAAGCTCCTCACATCAGCCCTGTTATCTTTTAAGCACCAGACTAAAAACGGTCCTGTTCTCCAGGGGGTTAAGCAATGTGGACTTGCCTTTTAATTTTAACGGCCGTTCACTACTGTGCTCCTACATTTTTTTTTAGATGTTTACCCTTCACTGCTTGCAAGCTGGGTCTAATGCATAGTTTAGGAGGGAAGGAGGTATGCTACACCCGATCTTGTCAGATCCCGGAAGCTACGCAGGGTCGATACTTAAAGGAGGTTGATATGGAAGATCCTGCAGAGGAAGGCAACGGCAAATCACCTCTGCTTCTCACCTTGAAACCCCCTTGTTGGGGTCGCCAGAAGTCGGTTACGGCTTCATGGCACTCTCACACACAATGTGTGAATTTGTACTGCTTCAAAAGAATTATAAATCATTTGGAAAGTCAAAGTGGTGGTGGGAGGGGGTGTGTCAGAAAATGTTCAAATAAATACATAAATTAAAACATCGCCCTGCTGCTGAAAATGGAAACCTTGTGCTGCACATTATCTTTAAAGTCAAGTTCCCTCCCCTGTACCAGCAACAGTACAATGTAAATTTTGCTCAGTTGCAAACAGTCAGGTGACCAAAAGGACAGCCACCTGGACAGAAAAGAAAGGAAACTTGACAAAGAATTTGCTGTTTCCATAAACCTAACAGCTAGCTGCCCCATGTTCTTTCGAAGGGCTTCCCTTGAGAAATGTCTGAACACTTCTATCAGCACGCAATACTGTCGCCCACCTTTTCATAGCTGCAGGTGAGCAGGAACACGCTACGCTTTTCACAGCAGCGTCTCCAGCTACAAATATATTTAAGGTAAGTTTTTTTAAATCCCAAAAGTTCTAAAAGATTTGGTGTCAACATATCTCAGAGAGTTGTTTTCTCTGTGAATTCCACATCCTCTGCTTTAAGGGTTACTAAAGCAGCTCTGCTCAGTCTCCCTCCTTTGTGGATGGGAAATTAGCATCCACTGAGAACAGGGCCTTTTCAGCTGTTGCCCCCATTCCAGTGAAACGCCCTCCCTGAAAAGGTTGACCTGGTACAGTTATTTCCTTGTTTCTGGAGACACAAAATCCTGGTTGGAAACGAGGCTCTCTTTTACTGGAATGAATGAATCCGTATTTGCGACTGATGCAGTGGCTGTTGAGGTTTTTGTTTGTTTGCGTGGATGGATTGCGCTCTGTTTTTTTATATTGTAAACTGATTGGCCAATTATATAATTGAAAAACTGTATTTAAATATGTCGAGTTTGTGTATTTGTACTAAAAGGCACAGATGTGTTCACCCCACAGAGCGAGAGCGGAACGTGACTCCATGGCAAAACATCCCCAAATCCACACATCAAGTGAGTAACCCAAAGCCTCGCCCCAACCTTTAGGCCTTCCCTCCATCCCGTCCTCCTCACCCACCCCATCTCAGGAGAAGCTCTCCCCTTCCCCTGCAGACAAGGAGCTTTTGTATGGTTTGCTGTTTTCTTCACTTCTCTCACTCCTGCGATTGTGCTGTTGGCTTTGTGAAAGAAAACACACTGTCCCTATAAATATAGCACAGTTGCCGAGGAGAAGGGAATAAAAAGAGGAAGGCCAGTTTGGAAATGTCACATCCCCCATGGTTCTGTTTTTTCCCCCCTCACTACGAGCTTTGACAAATATTATAACTGAGGCTTTTGCGCACCTTCCAGGGTTCTGTCAGTTGGCAGCGGAAAGGTGGTCTACTTCTGCGTCTCACGGTGTCTTGCCTGGCAGGCACAACACCTTACCAGTCCCTCGCTTCAACTGTGCAGCTAGAGTGTGCCAGCTCCCCAACTAGATGCTTCGGAGAAGAGTACACCTGTTTAGCTGTGAACAGTACAGCAAGCATAGGTGTCAAACTCGCAGCCCTCCAGATGTTATGGACTACAGTTCCCATCATCCCCTGCCAGCATCATGCTGGCAGGGGATGATGGGAACTGTAGTTCATAGCAACTGAGTTTGACATAGTCAACGAGTTAGACACATGTGCGTGTAGTGGATGCTGTTGAAAAACAGCTAGATGCTTGTAGTTGGCATTGGAGATGGCCACAAATTGACCTGGGAGTACTTCTCTTTCCTTAGTACAAGACCACACTTGCCTAAGGATGCCAACCTCCAGGTTGTGGCTGGAGACTGCCCAGAACTGCAATAGACTTCAGAGATCAGTTCTCCTGATGATAATTGCAGCTTTGGAGGGGTGGGGTGGGGGGCTCTATGGCATTATACCCTGCTGAGCTACCCCTCCTCCCCAGACCCCGCCCTCCCCAAGCTCAACTTCCAAATCTCCAAGAGCTTCTCCATTTGGAGTTCTCCGCTTGCAGTGAGGCAAAGGACAAGCCAATTGAGAGCTTGCAGTGAGGCAAAGGACAAGCCAAAGGACAAGCCAATTGAGAGCATCAAAAGCAGACTTTGACAGGGTCTTGACAAACTGCAGCTGTCTTGACAAACTGCAAGCCATCAGGTGGCCCTCTGACACCATTCGCATGCTCCGCTGCAAAGAAAAAATGGTCAGCTCTTTGAAAGGTTCCCCATAATTAGAATCATAGAGTTGGCAGAGACCTCGAGGACCGTCAAGTTCAATCCCTTGCCATGCAGGAAGACACAATCAAAGCACTCCTGACAGATGACCATCCAGCCTCTCTTAAAAAACCTCCAAAGAAGGAGACTCCACCACACTCCAAGGGCGTGCATTCCACTGTCCAACAGCCCTGACAGTCAGGAAGTTCTTCCTAATGTTTAGGAGGAATCTGTTTTCCTTCACCTTGAACCCATGACTCCTGGTCCTAGTCTCTGGAGCAGCAGAAAACAAGCTTGCTCCCTCCCCAACATGACATCTCTTCAAATATCTAAACATGGCTATCATGTCACCTCTTAACCTTCTCTTCACCAAACTAAACATACCCAGCTCCCTAAGTCTCTCCTCGTAGGACATGGACTCTAGACCTTTCATCATTTTGGTTGCCCTCCTCTGGACCCGTTCCAGCTTGTCAATATCCTTCTTGAATTGTGGTGTCCAGAACTGTACACAATATTCCAGGTGAGGTCTAACCAATGCAGGATAGAGAGGTACAATTACATCCCTCGATCCAGTTGCATTCACCAGTCCTGCATGCACTTAGTGTATGTTCCCTTGTTAAAATCATGCCTATATTCAATTAATTATTACCTGACATCTGAAACTGCTATCATCAGTTAAAGTCCAATCAATTGCCACAAATCATTGCCTTTGGATGCACTGTTGCTGCCTACTAGCAAGGGGAACTGGATGGGTGCCGCAAAGTCTACCAGAGGTGAGGCCAAAGGTGAAAATGGGAGATTGTTTTAATTCTGGGTTTCATGAACTGATGCATGTTCCCTGTCGCCACAGGTGCCATTGCGCCGGCACTCTTAGAGCTCGAAATGTTCCAAAATGACAACAATAATAAACACTTCCACTGTCTGCTGTACTTGCTATGGATTTGCTAATTAGTAGCTAGCACTTCCAGCCTCAGAAGTCTGCAGCCTGTGACTCACTTCTCAAAGCAAAGAAACCTGCCCCAATTAAACATGATGCCTATTGAATGGTTTGTTCAACACCACCCACAGAATCACAGAACCATAGAGTTGGAAGGGATCCCCCAGAGTAATCTAGTCCAACCCCCTGAACAGTGCAGGGAATTCAAAACTACCTCCCCCTGACGCTGCAGTGACCCTGCTCCATGCCCAGAAGGTGGCCAAACCCATTTGGACTGAAGGAAAATTGCTTCCAGACCCCTAAGTGATGATTGGCATGACCCTCGGCCTGCGAGAAAAGCCGCAGGAGCCAAGCACTGATGCGACTCCTCCCACCCTCCGTCTAGTGATCTACCTCAATCAGCAGGAGTGAAATTCAAGGTGCAATTCAATGTTGCCCATTTTAAAGCTTTCATCACACTGTGATTTGACCAACAATGCAACAGTCGGGTGGTCCATCACTACCTTATGCCCAGGCTTGGCTCCAGAGTTCACCCATTCGAGGTCAAGGGAAGGCCACTTACCGGAGGATATATCCGTGAAGAACCCCATTGTGTTCGCTTTCAGGAGGGGGTTGCCACTGGACCATGATAGACTGATTGGTCCGTCCGCTGGCCACAATGTTCTTTGGTGGAGCACTCGGTGGTTCTTCAGGTAACATCAACCTATGTGTAAGCGGATGTGACGGGAAAACATTCTTTGAGATAAACAGACATTTGTTTATAACGGGGTTAGTTTTCTGTTTGGGTTTTTTGCTTAAAGGCAAAAGAGATGCCAAAAAGAAACGCAGCTCAGTTGCAGCAGACATGCTTGAAACGGTTGCAACAAATCAATATAATAGAAAACCAGTTGAGCAAGGAACAAAGACGACAGCTGGGATAACCTTGTTTTGTTTGAATCACTCAACCTCAATCTGTTACAATGACTACAAGGCTGAATGAGTCCACAATCCAGTTCCTGCCATTTATTTCATATTAGATGCCTAACTCCACATTCTACTGGCCAGGCTGGGCTCTTGGGGGTGGTTACCCTCAACCGGGAGGGTGTTGGGGGCCTGGCCAAGCCGGGCTTGCTCTTGGGTCGAGGGAAGGTGGGCAGAGGAGAGAATGGAATGCTGCCCACCAATGGGCCAGCAAGAGTCAGTTTGTGAGTTCTGCTCCCTTATTGGTGGAGGGTTCATTTTTGTGACTTTCCATCCCTTAGCAAATTAGTGGATTATATGTTAGGATACCTGCATACTCACACTGACCTACAAAGAAATACTGAATAGAATCCATCCATCCATCCATCCATCCATCCATCCATCCATCCATCCATCCATCCATCCATCCATCCATCCATCCATCCATCCATATTTATACCCCGCCATATCTTCACACCTCAAGGCAGCCTGCTCAAGGCGGCATACCTGAAAGACCTCCCCCTTTGAAATGGACTTGCAAACAGCTCAACATAAAAACTAAGAGAAAATAGTAGATCCATTAAAAAGCTTGTAAAGTTTAGAAAGATGTTGGGTGACCTCTCCAGTGGCCAGAGGATGGGTTTTGCTACCAGTACTACATGTGTCCCATCATAAATCCCCACAAGTTCCATCATGCCCGTGAAACCAAAACTGCCAGAAACGCAGCCAAGTTATCTGCTGTTCTGAAGTCCTTCTGATCACAGAACACATGTCTGAGGTTTGGGGAGATGAAATCCCAATAAAATTTTTAAAAAGACTTTTGTTTGTGCAGCTGAACTGGATAAAAAGAGATACCCAAAGAAACGTCACCAGCCCCACATTTGTACAGGTTTGCATAGCAAGTCTTACCTGCTGGTTTCTCTGCTGTACTGGCCTTTGCCCACTTGGTTAACGGCACACACTCTGAACTGGTAAGTGCGGGCTGGCGTTAATCCACTCACAGTAATGCTGGTCATCTTTGGGTTAATGTCAGACAGGTGGACCTTCCATGGAGAGTCTGGTGGGAAGAAGCAAATTTGTAATACAATGGTGGCTATTTCAGGAACAGCACCCACTGCCTGAAAAGTCAACAGGATGGCCAACAGGAATGGCACCATCACTGACAGAAAACTCCATTTGTCATTGATCAGTCCTCGCCCAATTGCCCTCTTCCATTGATTCGTTTAACCTTGTTTTTCAACCTACTATGATGGTATAGCTCAGAGCCCCAGAGGAGAAATTGCACCACGTGGAAGGATTCAGAGTGAAACCCTGTTTCTCTAATCACGACCTCCAAATTAAGGCTACCCAACTGATCAGGGATTTCTTACGACTCAATCCATAAACCCATTATGCTGAGACACTTCGCCTTCAACTGATTTGGTCTCACAGGTGCCGGTTTAATTGCTATCAAGACAGAGCTGTTCTGCCCCAGTTCTGAACACATTTACTGAGCAGAAGCTAGTTCAGTTCCAATCAATGAACCTCGCTTCAAGTAAATGTTTTTAGGATTGGGCTGTTAGTCAATTAACAGTCATGCTTTCAACCAATTAATCAACCGATTAGGTGATTAAAGTAAGTATCAAAGGAGCTCGATACGGGGTATATTTAAAAGATGTTTAACACAGGAAACAGATTCTCTTGACTAAGATGGGAATTTACTCTTAGACAAACCATCTTTGCTCAGGTGCCGACGTTCTCAACAACAATATCAGTGGCAGCGAAAGTCTGCACATAAAATTACTATACAGTTAAAATTCACCCTTTAATCCACCTTTTAATTATTTCATACAATTTTGCCACATCCACCTTTGATTGTCTTCTTTTCTAAATCTTGAGAGAGAATCTGCACCTCTTTTCAATGCAGTTGTGTGCTGCTGCGACTTCAGCCACTTTCATCTGTTCATGAGAAAGGGTATAGGCTGGCTAATATTTTCGACTTGGCCCTCCTTCTAACTTCTCAGAGAGAAACTTCTGAGAAAAGTTTCTGTTTTGAAAAAGGAGTGTTTTCCCCCATCGACCCACCGGGTTGGGTAGACCCAACATTCCTCTGCTGAAAAGGGATGTAGCACATGTCATCGCGTAATAAATAAAAACTATATCCATTAACATTTTAATAAAGGAGGAAATGAGTGTGATAAAGACAGATGGGCTGTGTATTTCTCGACCCATCTGTTTGGCAGTCCATTACAGAACCACACCCACGAGTGTAATGAACTTCACAAGTAGCCGGCAATACCTTCCTCCCTGCAGCTTTCGTGCAGGTACAGACAAACAGATTTCTGAGCAAGGCAGGCTCCTGGCAGCACGGCTCAAGAATGATTCCGCTACCGATTCAACATGCTTGGGTGTTTCTTTTCGAAAAAGGGTAGAACACACTGCTTGAGGTAATTCTCCAATATATGGTGGGCTCAGGGGCAGTGGGAAAAGGTGCCCCACTGCCATTTTGCAGGCCAATCAGATGCCGTCCCCGCCTCCCCTCCATTCATTCCTTACTTTGCATGGTGCCTCAGCTGCTGTTCTGGGGCTGTTTGAGGCTCCAAGGAATACCTGGGAAATGTAGTCTGAGATGCTGCAGATGTGAGGGATGAGGAGAAAGCAGGTGGAATGAGGGAGGGCATCAGCTGCAGCTAACAATGCACTAGATCAGTGGTGGCAAACCTATGGCACTCCAGATGTTATGGACTACAATTCCCATCAGTCCCTGCCAACATGGCCAATTGGCCATGCTGGCAGGGGCTGATGGGAATTGCAGTCCATGAACATCTGGAGTGCCATAGGTTCGCCACCACAGCACTAGATGAAATTGGAGGGCAGGGACAGTCACTTCCGGTACAAAACTGAAAGTGATGTTATTGTGTTGGACATCACCAACAAGATCACCAAACTGGCGTAACTGTGCTGGAGATCTCTCTAGGATCCACCCAAAACTCGATGGTTAAAACCATAAAGTTCTGGGCTAATCATTGCCTGCCTCTGTGACATGACTCTGGTATTCCTTGGAAGTCTCCCACCTAAATACCTGACAGGATTGATCCCGCTTGGTTTCTGAGCTCTGACGAGATCAGGCTAGATTTTTCAAAAGTGTGATAAAATGCGATTTCATAGTAGTGTGGGGGTATCCACATTCGTCGTGTGATAATCAGGAGAAGAAACAAGTCCTTCTCCTGATTATCACACGATGAATGTGGATACCATCACACAATTGTGAGCATGGTAGGGAAATGACGCTAAAGAAATAGCAGGCCGTGGGAAAGTTCCAGCAGCAAAATGTCAACATAACTTTTTCAAACTATGAAAAAGGAAACTCTGGAGCTTTTGCCTAAAAAAGAACAGCGTCAGAGCCATGCATCTAACTCATTAGTCTTGTACTGCTGTCCCTTTGTGGGCATCGTGATGAACACATTAATGTTTGGATAATGAAGAGGAACTTTACAAAATGTCACACTGGTTGTGGGAAGCGCCACACCAACACATAAATCACTGCTTTGCCGGCTAGCACAGCAGCAAGTTAACATCCTCTGGGCCGCTCAGCTAGCTGAGTTCCAAAACAGCTACAAAAACATATTTTAGTCACTCCACGTATATCTATGTTATTATAAATTAGATTTATTTTCGAGAAAGGCAGGAGTTGGGCACAGCAAGCACCAGGGATACGAGCGGCAGACCACTGATGGAGGGCTGGGAAGGGCCGCATGAAGTTGGAAAGATGGCAGGAAGTCCTCCGCAAAAAAGCTAGCTTGACAGACCTCCCTTTTATCTGCAGTAACCATGATTCCCCGCTCTGCCACTTGAGCTGTGGAGGCTTATCTGGGGAATTCAGATTAGCCTGTATACTCCAACACATGCCACCTCGGTGACCTTGGGCTCATCACAGCTCTATGGAGCTCTCTCAGCCCCACCAACCTTACAAGGTGTTTGTTGTAAGGGGGGAAGGGAAAGGAGATTGTCAGTCCCTTAGAGGAGAGAAAAGTAGGGTATAAATCTAACTCTTCTTCTTCTTCATTGGTGTATATGCACCAAACCCATGTGCTCATCTAGGTTTGTTCAGCCCTGTTCACCCTCCAGTGTCTCGTTATCCTGACCACCAAAGCTAATTTTTCAATACTCCTGGGAAGTTGCCCATGGACTCAAACCCATGTGGACTCGGCTCTTGCCTGAACAGATTCCGATCTGCACCAATGGAGGTTCACACATATAATTTCAAAGATGAGGGATATCCTACATATGTAGCTCAGCTGTGTAAAGGTCTTTTCTCCTTTCCCTCCTTGGCTTTGCCAAATACTGATTGCTCAGGAAGTGCCTTTAAGGGTATATCCCCGAGGGACCTTTCTAGATTCCACAGGGGCAGTAAGATGGAGCTGTTCCACCCAACGTTCCACTGAGGATGGTCAAGGCCGGTTTTCTTCCACCTATTAGCAGTACTGCCTATTTTTGACAGCAGTCTATGTGGATGTCAGCTGTCAGATCCCCAATAATCATGTTGTATTCTGAGCTTATAGGATATTATCGTATGGATTGTATTTTAAGATTTGGTGGGTTTTTATCTCTATTGGTGGTTTAATGTATGTTGTGGGCCACCCTAAGTCCTGTGACCCAGAAGGGGGAGGGCTTTTATAAAATACTTTTTAATATATTTTTGTCCCGAACATTGGGGTGCTTTATGCATTCCCGATCACTAAGATTTCGATTTCTCTGTACCTGACTACTCCGACCAGCAACACGATGTAAAGAATGACGCAAGATGGCCGAGTTGAATGATAATTCCATTAGTTATGCCTGCAATGCTCCATTCATATATGCGCATGATTGCTCAGTGTAGCAATGAATGTGCATGTGTGACCTAGTGTGCTGACCGATGACATGTGAAACACGAACATTCACTTTAGCAAGCATCAAATCTACAGGGTAATGCTAAGCAAAGTTATCTCCTCTGAAGGGCTTAACTCTGCTCAGGATTACACTGTTAGTTACTGAGATAATGCACGTTCAGCCCTTCAAACACTCTCAAGAGCTATATAAATGCTAAGTATTATTTATGTGGATTGTTAAGATTTGGTTCAATTGCAATTCAGAACACATGAATGTGCACTGAAGGAGCTTCCTTCCAAGTGAAGTGGTTTGGCGCCAGGGTGCAAGAGAGCTACTGATCAATTCCAAGGCCTGGATAGTCCAGACAGCCAACGTTATGTGAAATTCTAATGAAAACCCAGCAAAGGAATATATTTCCCATCGCGCTCTATAGAGGGCAGATTACTCCTTCCACTGCTTCCCGTTCATTTTTATGGATGTTCCTCTTATGAAGTTAAAAAAAAAATAATTGTCACACAGCATCCCAAGTACATGACACAAAATGAATGGCAACCGGAACGAAGGCAGGACGGAATTAATAAGCAAGCTTGAAGGACTTAATCAAGAAAATGGAAGCGCAGACGCTAACGAGGATGTTGAATGTCCATAAATGAGCTAATTCTCACCCGTCTGTTTCCCAGAGCAATTCGGTTTCATTTGTTTACTGAGAGCGCAAACACCGCTCGAGAGTGCTTAACCCAGGCCCGTTCGATCGAGTGAACAGTTTGATTCAACCACAGTGCCTATTAATCTTTTCACTCGCTTAAGGTTGTGTGCTCTGTTTATATGCTGCATCTGTAGAATACTTTATTTATCCCCCCCCCCCCAATCCTCTTCGAGTGGAAGATAAAAGATCTGGCAGGAAGAGAGATTAAACTGAAAACTAATATAAACGAACCCTATTCATCTCCCAGGCTCTCGCGCTTTGTGCGGAAAAGTGGTTTGCGGGGAAGCGCCGTGGTCACGCGGAGCCCCGGATCCGGCAAGTTCACTGAGCGTCCATAAAATTTAAATCAAAAGCCTGCTCGAGACAATCAAGCCAAACTTTTCAAAGGCCTCTCTCCCCTTCAGCAGAGAACAGAAAGGTTGAACGGCAAAGGAAATTGTTGCGCAGCCTACAAAGGACAAGAGGCTTCTGCGTGCTCGATCCTTCTGGGTTGCCCTTTTCTCCCCGGCTTCCAGAAAAGGAAACACTCTATTAAAATGTCAACACCCACTTTGCCTTTCCTGTGGGGATTGCTGTCTCTCGCCTGGCTCAGAAAGCCTGGCGAAGCTCCGCGGCAGTTACTGCAGGCACGCCAGGTCAAGGTATTCTGTAAGCCTCCTTTAGACCAGATGGACAGAACTAATTTTTCATTTTGTGGAAGCTACCTGGAATATACTCACAGAGAAGGCTCTCTCTCTCTCTCACTCTCACTCTCTCTCCTCTCTCTCTGGTTACAACTGACAGCACCTAGACGACTTATATTTTTGGCCTTGAAAATCCTTTGGGGTCACGATAAGTCAACTGTGACTTGACGGCATACACACAGTTGTGGGTATTTCATCAGTAACCCACGCTGTTTTCAAACACCATGGTATTGTGTCTGCAGCACACCCTTGGTAACTGGAAAAAACACACACACCTAGACACCCATCAAATTTTATCTGCATAACAGCAAGCAGGGATTATGATACGCAACACATCTCAAGCCAGGGCTGACAGTTAAAAAGCGACCAACAGGAGCAAAGGGGCTTGTGTCAAGCATGCGTAACTTCAGTGACAGTTCAGATATGAGGGAGGGGAGCTCCTGTACCACTAAACAGAACAAGTGGAGACAGTACAAGCTGTTTGCTATCCAAAGAGCAGGGAAAATCTGCACGCAGGAGGGAAAAGAAAGGTAGAGGCTGTTACTCAATGGCACAGCATATGCTTTGCCTGCAGAAGGCCCCAGGGTCGATCTGCGGGATTTCCAGCAAAAGGATTTCAGGCATCTGATGCTGGGAAAGGCCTGTCTCTGCTTTGGACCTTGAAGAGATGAGGCCAATCACAGCAGGTAGCTTCTGAGCTAATGGTAGGCCTTTGGTTGCGATAGAATAGCTTGGGCATCCCCTGGAAGACTGAGGAAAAGACCACGACAAGATCTGCTCTAATGACAAGATCTGCTCTAGGCTTCTTTTGAAGCTTTTATCTCATAGGGCGTTTCTCGGAGCTGCTTTGTTTCTGTTTCTGGAACAGAACAAACCTTGGCCCTGAAGAAGGAGGAAAGTTGGATTTATATCCCCCCTTTCTCTCTTGCAAGGAGACTCAAAGGGGCGTCCAATCTCCTTTCCCTTTCCCCCCTCCCTTTCCCCCTTCCCTGTGAGGTAGGTGGAGGTGAGAGAGCTCCAAAAAACTGTGACTAGCCCAAGGTCACCCAGCTGGTATGTGTTGGAGTTCACAGGCTAATCTGGTTCACCAGATAAGCCTCCACAGCTCAAGTGGCAGAGTGGGGAATCAAACTTGGTTTCCCAGATTAGAGTGCACCTGTTCTTAACCACTACACCATGAATTGCTCTCTGAGGGGGGAAGAGAAGCAGAACAGGGGTATTTTTCATTACTCTGAAGGTGCTCTCGTTAAATAAAGGCTGAGGATCCCTGCGGGAGATAATACTTAGATGGACCAGTCCTCTGATTTGAGATGAGGCAACTTCAGAAGAGCGAGATATCAATATGGTGACATAAATTAAAACTAAAATAAAACTTCACGTGTCAGTTGTTCAGTAGGATAGCTGATAGTCCGAGGCCACCAAATGATTCCATGGGCAATCTGGGATTCGGAACCAGATTCTTTGGGTAGCAACTCGGAATTAATCTCCTGTGATTTGGCAGCACCCAACGAAGTTGATGGGCAATAGAGTCATGGTGACTAAAGGGAATTTTCATGCTCAAAGGCAGGCAGCCTCTGAAATACCAGGACCAAGATGCAACATTAAGAGCAGGCTTGGTCTCTATGCACCGGGGCATCGAGTTGGCTACTGTGTGAAACAAGATGCTGGGCGTAGATGGGCCACAAGTCTAATCCAGCAGAGGCCTTCTTATGCTGTTGACATTTCCATCAGTCCAAAAGGCCATCCATAAGAACATCAGAAGAATCAGACCAGTGGTCCATTTATGTCAGGCCTGCTCCATGCTCGGCCTGGCAGCTGACACGTCCACCCCAAGGTCACAGATGGCTCTGCCATTATCATCGCCCGAGGCTAAGGAGGTCTCCCCCTGCTTCCATGTAACTAGTCAATAGAGCTTAGCCCTTCATTCTTATCTGCCTTTCTCCGAGGAAGTGAACTGCCTGTCCTAAACAATGCCTCTGTCCCCACAGTCCTTTCAAATGCTGATATTATAGGAATGTAAGGGTGGGGGATTATGGGTTGAACCTTTCTGTAATTTACCTGTATTTACTGAGGCCAAAGAGCCAAACTTCAGTTTTAGCTACCTGAGCCTTGGGCTGACACAGTTCCAATAAAGCTCTTGAAATCTTCTTGAGTCTTGGTTGATGACCGGAGTAACAGACTCTTACGATTTAGTCCAGTGTGAGAAAAGAATCTCTTTCTCCAACTTTCTCCAATTCTTGTTTTGTTCACCTGCTTACCAACACAAAGCTTAGCCGAGTATGTGTATCTGATATGCTCGGAGACCTTTCCAGGGGCAGATTACAACGCCATCAGCTGAAATCATTGGATTTGTCTGACAGCGTGTGAGAGTTCGGAAAATCCCCTAGTACTCTACAGGATTATCGAAGCAATTTCTGTGGGATGCTATCAGATCTCTGCTGAGCTCCTTACAGATTTTTAGAGGCGAATTACTGTATTTTCTGGCTGACAGCATGAGCGCCATTTCCCAAAGCTGGCTCCACACCACCGTCCCCGATGCCTCTGTCCAGAGACTGCTCAGGACTCTTGTTAGCCATGAATTGCTTTTAACTTCTAAAGTGTGTCAGCCAAGCTTGGCCAGAGAAACAAGACCGTGACTGACATATATACAGCTGGGTTCCTTATCTAATAAGGAACACTGCAGCGAATTGGACTTTTCACATATAATACATATCACTTTAATGTCTGAGTCCCTGCCTTTCCCTTTACAGATTATGAATGAAGAAGGAACGTTGTGTCCACATGCATTTGGGCCTGGGGGTCCGTGTATCTGCAAGGCGTTCCCCCTCGACTGCATCGGCTGGCTGTGTTCCCTTCTCTCAGTCACTTAGACAGAGCAGCAAGCACCAGATGTCCTGGCTGGGGAGACAACATTAGCTCTGTAGGTCTGCTAGTATCATCAAGATATGGAAGAAGCCCAAGGAAGCAGCAGGGAGGTGGCAAGCTCCCTCTCACTGACAGTCTCCAAGGAGACTGATGGATGAACACTTGCCAGGGATGCTTTAAGCCAGAGGTGCCAAACTCTGGCCCTCCAGATGTCCATGGACTCCAGATGTCCATGGACTACAATTCCCATCAGTCCCTCCCAACATGAGCATTGGCTATACTGGCAAGGGCTGATGGGAATTGTAGTGCATGAACATCTGGAGGGCCAGAGTTTGACACCCCTGCTTTAAGCTGATCCTGTATTGAGCTGGGGGTTGGACTAGATGGCCTTTATGGCCCCTTCCTAAGGGTTGACTTGGGAGCAAAGCAATGCAAGGGAAGCAATCCTGTGGGAAAGCTAGGCTGGGGCTGAGGCTTAAGAAAGAGACACCAGTGACTTTAAACTTACTTCAATGGAAAACTAGCAGCAGGGTCACTACCTCTCTTAGTCACAGTAATGTTAAAGACACCTGTTGTGGCAGGTGGTTGGCTGTGTTAAGTCCACAGTAGCACCGTAAAGACCAACAAAACTTTTCAGAGCATAAACTTTCGTGAGCCAAAGTGCACTCAGTCTTTAAGGCACCGCTAAGCTCACGTTAAAGGAAGCAACAAGAAGGCACACTTGCATAACAAATGACTACTTCACGATTCACATCCATCTTTCCAATATTCCATTATTTAAGCAACATTCTGACATTTAGCTCTTGTCATGCCCTGGTCTCTTATCCCTCCACAGTATCATCCAAACTACCAAAAAAAGTGTTTTGTCTTCCAAGGTAAATAACTGCAGCCAAAAACATTAACACATACAAGATGCCATTTTCTTCATTGGGGTAGTAGATCCGGGGCTTTAACAAGTGAAACCAGAAAAAAAATTATCCCACCTCTGTTTCACTTCTCACCATTGTTGCAAATGTCCACAGCTTTTCCAATCATTAGTGTCCATCCCCCTGCCCCCAGCCCCCCTGTTTTGGACAGCAGGAATCCAGACACACTGCAGGGTAAGAGGGAAAAAGGGCCGATATAAGGACAGAAGAAAAATGAGGGGTGTGTATGTGTGGGTCAGGGCAGTGAGAGAAGCTATGGCTTCTCCCCATCCAGCATCAGATTGAAAGACAAAGGTTATAAGATGGTAAACCCACCACTACAACAACCAAGCCTTTATTGGCATATAGGACGATACAGGCAGGATACAAAAAACGAATTTAAAACAATCCCCAAACAAAATAATAATAGAGAATCTCTTAATAGCAGAGTGACACAACAAAATTACAAATAACAGAGCTATCCTTCAGGGTATATAATTTCTAGTAAAAACTTGGCCACCAATTCACAAACTACAGGATCAGAATTATTTGGCAAGTATAAGATCTTCTGAGCAGCTGATATCCTGTCACAGTTCAAGAGAAGAGCATTTGCATAGTTTCCCCTATTTCCCTCCTATTTAGTGCAGGTGGTAAATCCTAAAATGATCCCCCCACACACACACACATCTGTGAATGAACGAGACTGCAGTGAAGTTTAGGATGAGGGCATAAAGGAAGAGTTTACAATGGAGGTTGCACAGGCAATTCAGAAGGACAGGTTTTTTAATCGCTTAGGGTCTCAAAACCTTTAAACTGGGCTACAGGAAGGAGGCCAGCAAGCAAAATGGCACTTCAATGGATCTCCCCCCCCCCCCCACGCCCCCCAGGCTCTACTTCCATGAAAACAGTCATAAGCCCAACTTCGAGAACGGCACCAGAGCTCGATAATTGCACTCTTTGAGCAGTGAACATCAAGGCAACTGACCCTGGCACATTAACTCCAACACAAAGCCCCGTGCAGCCATCTGAAAAGCATCTATGGCTAAAGGGAGTGCCCAATTAGCATCCCCAGTGTAGCAGAACAAGGTAGAGCTCACTTGGGGAAAGAATGATTATTTCTTAACAAATAATAAAATCAACCACTAAAATTTGCAATTGAAGGAACAGGCAACCAGGGTGGCGCCTTCTAAAGTGCTCTACCAGGACGTAACGGAGAAGAAAAGGAAAGTTTTTAGCTCTTTTTATTGGGAGGAACAGAAGTGAGTGAAAATTAGCCTTAGGAGTACTTACTGTTCTCGGAGAGCTCTACAATGTAGTGAAGCACGGGGCTGTTTCCGTCAAAGGGGCGCACCCAGGAAAGGATGACGCTGCGGCTGAAGGAAGAATTCAAGGTGGCCAAAAGGTTCTGAGGGGGGTGAGGCAGTTCACTATGGAAAAAAGCAAAAACAGACCACAGGAAATTAGGCAAAAAAAAAGTCCAAATATCACTTCCTGGGGACTTCAGACCTGTTGGCGGATCTAACTTGGGAAATAACTGGAGCTTTAAGGGGTGAAACCTGAGGAGGGTGGGTTTTAGAGAGAGGAGGGACCTTGGTGGGGAACTGGGGATGTTTAGTTTGGTGAAGAGAAGGTTAAAAGGTGATATGATAGCCCTGTCTAGATATTTGAAGGGATATTATGTTGGTGAGGGAGCAAGCTTGTTTTCTGCTGCTCCAGAGACTAGGACCAGGAGTCATGGGAACTTCAAGGTGAAGGAAAAGAGATTCCACCTAAACATCAGGAAGAACTTCCTGACTGTCAGGGCTGTTCAACAGTGGAATGCACTGCCTCGGAGCATGGTGGAGTCTCCTTCTTTGGAGGTTTTTAAAGAGATTGTGTCTTCCTGCATGGCAGGACTTGATGGCCCTGGGGGTCTCTTCCAACTCTATGTTTCAATGCCACAGAGTTCACCTTTTGAAGTGGCCGTTTTCTCCAGGTGAACTGATCTGCTTTGCCTGGAGATCAGTTGTAAACTCAGGAGATCTCCAGCCACCGGCTGGAGGCTGGCAACCCATTTGGAAGAGAGCTTTACAGGCCTTGAAGAACTCAGATGGATGCCATGATGGATGTAAATGGGCCAGCTTACTGCCAAAGTGACATTAAAAAAACTCTTCAGAGTAACGCTGAGTTTTGTCTGGTTTCTCAATGATGATTTACGTGGAAATTCCTACAGTTGACACTTAAATAGCTAATGGCACTGTTACTTAACGTGGGGGGGAAAGCCAATTTTCAGATTTGTTTTTTAAATTGAGACAACTTGGTCCATAAATTCTTTTTACAGCGCGTTCTTGGTAATGGAATAGCTGTAAAACATATGAACAGGAGACCAAAGGGGGAGGAAGGAATGATTTAAGGTCGAATTTTTCATACTCGGGCGAACAGAAGACATGGCTGCCACCCGTTCAGAGCTCCCAATCAAAATTACTGGAAGCACTCTTAGGTTGCTGCCATCCGAAAGGCCATCTGCAGCCTGGGCTCTGGTTGGTATGTTCTGTTCCCCAACACATGGCAATTAAAAAAAAAGACACCAAGACAGAATACATGGAAATGCCTGCAGAAACTGCAAAGCAAAATCAATCAACAATCAACAATGAAACAATCAAAACATGGGCTGAGTCCCAAATTGTGTAAAGACATACATGAGTTACTGTGGTTGCTTGCTGAAAGATGTGGATTCGATTGAAACACAAGTTGCTTAAGTGCCCCCTATATGATAAGCTTAGAGAAGAAATCCTGGGGCCTAACTTGACTGAATGGGCTGGAAAAGATAATAAATGGAAATGGAACTATTTGCTGTTGGGCAAGGACCAAAGAATTTCCAGCAATGCAGCTCAGTTTTGTGTTTTAGTAAATAAATATAGGAAAGCAGGTGGACAGGAGACCATCAGTTCTTTTTAGAGGAAGGTTAAAATAAGTTCTATTTCATATTTGGAATTTGGCCTTTTGTGAATTATTGTATAACTGATTGTTAACCGTAAACATTCATTCATTCATTCATTCATTCATTCATTCATTCATTCATTCATTCATTCATTCATTCATTCATTCATTCATTCATTCATTCATTCATTCATTCATTCATTCATTCAGTGTTCTGGGAACACAGGTGGTCGACCACTGGAAGCCAGGAACAAAGATGAACCAGCTGACCCTTGGGTATCGACAGAGTCACTGGGTTCAACTCTGCTCTGGCCATGGAAGCAACAGCAAGCAGGGTAGGCTGACTCCACCAAGCCGCTCTGCTCTCATTGCTATGACCACCGATGCGCAGTTCTGAGCCAAGCAGACCCTGACTGCCCCAGGGGAGCCATCATCATCTCAAGCGACTCCTGAACATGCACATTATGTTGTTTTCACTTGAAAAGTGCCAATGAAGATCTAGCTGGGGAAGATCTTGCCAGAGAAGGCTCAAGAGGCATTGGCAGCACTGCCAAAAATCCAACGAACAGAGGGGTGTAGTGGTTAAGAGCAGGTGCATGCTAGTCTGGAGAACCAGGTTTGAGTCCCTGCTCTGCCGCTTGAGCTGCGGAGGCTTATCTGGTGAACCAGATTAGCTTGTGCATTCCAACACATGCCAGCTGGGTCACCTTGGGCTAGTCACAGTTCTTTGAAGCTCTCTCACCCCCACCCACCTCACAAGGTGTTTGTTGTGCTGGGGGGGGGGGAGGAGATTGTAAGTCCCTTTGGGTCTCCTTCAGGAGAGAAAGGGGGGATACACTGTTACATAACAGCGAATGTCCAACTCAATTCCTTTGTAAAATCAAAAGTGTGCTTGTTGGCTTATGAACATCCAAGAAACAAATGTTTTGGACTTGGGGTTGGCCCCACTTACAGGTAAGAACCCCAGGGTCTGCACTGAGATATTTCTTTTCTAAATGGAGGCCAAGACTCTCACTCAACTAACAGAGGAGAATGCCACTAGCCCAGCAATTTGTCACTGCCTGCTCACTGGAAGTTCTCTCTCAATATCAATTATCGCTGACCCTTGCTGGTCAGACCAGAAAAAGCAGTAATTGTACTTGACATTCTGTAATTAAAAAACGTACTCATTTCTTTCCATAATTTATTAAGCTGCCGTACACTTAGTGCTATCTTAAAACCACAGCAAGTCCACATTCATAAACAAAGAGCCATTCCAGCCCAGGGAGGCGGTTTTAAATCAGGACTGTTAGACACATACCCTGAATTTCAGATACCTTCCTGCGGCTGAAGGGAAGAACGGAGAAACAAATGTAATTTTGAATTAACGTCGGCCTGTGGCCTGTGCTTTATTGTAACCCACGCTAGCAAGGCTGCACAACCTGAGCTGAAAAATAGCATTATGTGTCTAAGCTGGGGAAAATGATTCCAGAAAGAGAACAGTGTTGTTCTGACACTATTTATTAAACTCCGAATCAAAAAAACGACATGAGAACCGCAGTAGAAGCTTTGGATGAATCTAAAACAGCACAAAAGGGCAGTAGCGAATAGAGACGACTTTACAAACTCCGGGTCCCACTGCAGAAAGGAAAATTAAATTATAGGAAGTATTCTTTCTGAGCCACATTCAATCCAAGCATGGGATATGTGCAACAGGTGCATCAAATGGATTTTCAGTGCAAATGCAATTTTTTTAAATTGGGAGGGGGTAATATTTTTCCAGAAATCACAGAGTATTGCACACAACCCTGCAAAGCCTGTCAAATTAATTGGCATACTGATTTCAGTGGGGAAAAAATACTTTCAGGGCTGGTTACCAGGGTAATCTAGCCAATCAGGGATCAATAATCAAGGGATGTTAGAACTAATGAGTTCAGAATGAGGCCAGTTCTGGATCAGAAAAGCATTTCATGGCCCTTCATGGCCAATGGGGGGGGGGGGGGGGAGATGGCCACCTTCCCCTTTCTGCAAATCACTGGAAGGACAGATAGACGGAGATTTAAAAATGGTAAAAATCCATCCCCTTTGGTCCAGCCTTAACAAGCACAGATGTACAAGCCTGCTGTGAACACTGTCACAACTGTTTTATCACACAAACCAAGGTCTGCAGTTGCGGTGCTGCAGAATCACTGGTTGTGGTGGAGGTTACACAGAGAAACTTGCCAGTGCATATGCCGTTTACTAGTCAAGTACATTCTACTGTAGATTGGGAAGTGGTTCTTGAGAGCCAGAGTGGTGTAGTGGTTAAGAGCAGGTGGATTCTAATCTGGAGAACCGGGTTTGATTCCCCACTCCTTCACTTGAGTGGCAGAGGTTTATCTGGTGAACCAGATGTGTTTCTGCACTCATTCATTCTTGCTGGGTGACCATGGGCTAGTCACAGTCCTCTCAGAACTCTCTCAGCCCTGCCTGCCTCACTTTAAGGTGTCTGTCAAGGGGAGAGGAAGGGAAAGGAGCTTGTAAACTACCTTGAGTCTCCATACAGGAGAGAAAGGTGTGGTATAAATCCAAACTCTTCTTCTTCTTCTCTTATACAACCTACTTTGAATTTTCAAAGAAACATATAGGGACCCTCTGACTTCCGAACCACTGAACACTGTGCTTGTCTTTGCACATTAGGAAAGCAGACTTGAGCTTTGACAGGGGGAAGATGGCCCAAATTAATGTCCCCAATAAGCTACACAGAGATTAAATGCAAAATCCTGTTTAGGATTTGCTTTGGATTGATTATTCTTGTCAGACTCCATGCAAATTTCTTTATATTAATAAAGCCAAAGCACAGGTTGAGTTTTCAGTCTCAAGTCAACTACACCTGACCTACTCTAATGTGTTGCACGCTCATTAAAGCTGCCACCTCGGTGCAAGCTCATTTTTGCTGTTGAACGATGTGGGAAATATAAGTAGTAACCTTTGATTGACATCAGCCACAGTAAGGGCTTAACAGTTCATTTTATGCAGCCTTCGAAACTGACTTCCACAACTATAAAATACGAAGGCACTGATGCCTTTGGTAAATCTGCTAACTGCTAGTAACAGATGATGCTTACACACAGCAGTCCCGAGAGGGAAAAGCAATCAGTGCACAAGAAGCACGTCTCTCTGGAAACGATCCTTTACAAACTGAAGAGGAACTCTTGAGGGAGGAAATGTGTTGCTCTCTCCATTGTATGCACAAGTGGAGATTAGCAAATATTAATCTCTGCTTAACCAACGCTTGCTCCTGCATCCTGTATAGAAACACTCCTCTGAAACCATCAAATGGAGGGGATGATAAATGGGTTGCTACTGCCATCGTGAATAAGTTGTGTATCGTCCATACAAAACTGTCTTCTTTTTCTTTACATCCATGCAATTATTTGCCCAGCTGAAGACATTAACTGGACTTCTGCCCAAGGGCATCTGTTGCATGGGGCCAGTCTTCTGTGGCAAGCCGAGGTGGAGAGACCAAAAGCAAAATCCAAACTCTTCTTCTCTGCTTTTCTTCTTCTAAATAAATAGGACCAGGAGAACACGCAGGAGGGCATTTTCCTTATCAAGCTGTAGATGAAGATCATTCATTAGAGCCACCTCTATCCCAAAGTCAGACTGGGCACCAGCTTGAAATGGGTCAAGGGCATCACCCTTTTTGGCTTGCTTTTGCAAAGAGGTGTGAAAAGAAAATTACCAAGTGTGTGTGTCGGGGGGGGGGGGGGTTGCAACACATGAAACTTTACACAGATTTCAGCTCTGCCCTTGTTTAAAGCACCTTAAAATAGCTACCGCCAGGCAGTGCTTGATCTTAAGGACACAGTCTACAGGTGGTGCCTCCTGGGATTTCAGAAAAGCCTCTGTTTAAGTCACTATGCAAACGGGGGGGGGGGGGGGACTGAGAAAACAGGAGACTAATATTAGGTGGTGAAATGTGGTAAACAAAGTGTTTAAGAAACAGTTTGGGAGGTGGGAAGCAGGTTGGGATTTTTTCCTTGGCAAACACCCACAGAGCAACTCAGAAAAGTAGTTAAAGTCAAGCTATTTGCTAAGGGAAATAAACCAGAAATGTTTCTGGAAAGATTTCTCAGACAGAGCGGGGAATAAGAGAGAGGCCAACAGCAGGTAATTAGAGAGACGGTGACAGAAGAGAGGATTACCAAGGAGGCGAGGGAGATTAAGCAAGGTTCCTTGTCAATTTTGTTCCTTTTTTGCTTTCCGTCTCAGTCACAAAAGACCTCCTAAGTCAAGTCTGTTGTGGAGTCTGACTTGCAGGAGGTAGTACATGGGGGGGGGGGGGGGGAATTCAAGGCCCACAAATCCAAATGAACAGAATTTGATGACTTTGGGCCGAGTGGAATGTTAAGTGGTAGACAGGAGCCTGGGAGTGTCCAAAGTGGGAGGGTAGTGTGATCTGTTGTGGAAAGAAGAGGAGGAGTTTGGATTTATATACCCCCTTTCTCTCCTGTAAGGAGACTCAAAGGGGCTTACAATCTCCTTTCCCTTCCCTTCCCCCCACCCCACCCCAACAATCACCCTGTGAGGTGGGAGGGGCTGAGAGAGCTCCAAAAAACTGTGACTCCCCCAAGGTCATCCAGCTGGCATGTGACAGAGTGCACAAGCTAATCTGGTTCACCAGATAAACCTCCACAGTTCAAAAGGCAGAGTGGGGAATCAAACCCAGTTCTCCAGATTAGAGTGCACCTGCTCTTAACCACTACGCCACGCTGGCCCTAGGGCACAATATCATGCTGAGGTGCAAAACCCTGCAGATTGGGCTCTGGGACCTTTCCCTAGCTGACCACTCAAGTCCCACAAGGCCAAGAAACATTCTAGCCCTGTTGGAGCACTTGCCATCCTAACTAGGCATGGTGCCCTAAAAGCTGGCAACCTCTTCCAGACTGGTGGGGCATGCATCTTCAATTCTTTGAGGGAATACTTAAGAGCACAGCTCACTCTCAGCAGATGGCTGGAAAAACATCTAAGCTGGAAACATCACGGCTGGGAGAACAACATTTTATTTGATATATTTGGTTGTACACCGCCCAGAGCCCTTCGAGGGGTGGGCAACATAGCAAATTTGAAGTATAAATAAATAAGTACTAAATAAGCTCTCCTCACTGTTCAGTCCACTCCCAGAAACTCCTTCCTTGACCCGGGGACCTCTGTCTACAGCAGGACATGTTCTAAAATAAAATCTATCTGTTGTCCAGTGGATTTCCCCTCCCTGTTGGTAGCAACACCTAAGTCTCCAAGTGGGATGGGATCCCTTCGTGATTATGCCTTCTTGCTGTTCTACATGAGAGAAATTGGGCCATATTCTAGGAAAGGAATCACTTTTCTAATGTGACCTGCATGATACTGGAATTGCCTCTGCAGATGACTTCGGGGGGGGGGGGGGGGGATCTAAGATCTGATCTTTCAAAAAGCACATGCTTTTTGGCATTTGATGGGGGGGGGAGCTGGTTTTATTATTATTATTTGCTTGTGTTACTTCCCACAGCAGGTATATTTGGATGCAGCCGTAATTTTTCTTTCCTGGATAATAGCCCACCAGAGAGTCTGGAAATTACTAAAAACCTTCTCCATTGTCTGGGAAAAGATAATCTGCTTTCTGCCTGACTTCTTCCCAATTGTTCTCCCGGAGACGAAGCATACGAAATGAAGAGAGTACAAATGGCAAGAGGTAGTCAATGCAATTTGAGGAATAGATAGAGATGGAATCCACAACAAGATGGGTTTTTAACAGGGTGTCATTTTGGGCTTTGTTACCATACATCCAAGAGAATCACTATTATTAACTCTCACTTAATAATGGAAAGATTTTCAGTGCGGCTTCGTTTTTGCTTGGCTTGCACTATGCCTAAATCTGTGTGTGTTTTTGTCTTCTCTGGTGTTCCTGCAGTTTGCAGTAACTTTAGGGAATATAAGCACTGGTAGACATGATGTTGGAGGATGCTCTAGTAGGGAAGTTAGAAAGGAAGATAAGGCCTGGAGAATTCTCGTTACGCTTCTGCTTTCCACAGGGGTGCCATTATTCATTCATTTAGGGCACCTCTGATATGTATGTGGCCACTCACAGGTAAGTATCGATACCATCAATAAGGGGTATAAAAACAACACAAAACAGCTGCTGAGCCGCCTAAAAGTACCCCTAGAAGAGACTTCAGATGGAAAACAGATCACTAAAGGAGTACAAAGATACAACTCCTTAGTTAAGAGCTTGGGTTAAAAGGAAGTGTTTTGACCCGACTCCTACAGGCCAGCACGGTAGGCGCACCAGGCAAGACTCAAGGGAAGGACCAATCTGCAGATGAGGGACTGCTACTAAAAAGGCTCTGGTTCTAGTCACATCCTCCCCACCTCTGCAAGCAGGGAGGCAGATCTGAACTGGAGGGCAGGACACACCATTGCTGTTTGGCTTCACAACTAAAGCCAGCATGGTGTAGTGGTTAAGAGCAGGCACACTCTAAATCTGGAGAACTGGGTTTGATTCCCCACTCTGTCACTTGAGCTGTGGAGGCTTATCTGGTGCATCAGTTTAGCTTGTGCACTCCAACATATGCCAGCTGAGTGACCTTGGGCTAGTCACAGTTCTTTGGAGTTCTCTCAGCCCTACACACCTCACAGGGTGTTTGTTGTGAGGGGGGAAGGGAAAGGGGATTGTAAGCCCCTTTGAGTCTCCTTACAGGAGAGAAAGGGGACATATAAATCCAAACTACACCTCCTCCTCCTACTACTAAAGAAATAGCCAGTCTATTCTCAAAATCCCCGTCCACCTATGTAGATAGTATAAAGTCCCTACACACAGCATTCTAAGCTCAGGAGGAAGCAATCAGTTTCCAAGTGTCTCTTCAGCACTGGATTTCAACCAAGTGTATGAATTGACTCCAGGAGGAGAACTGAAGGAAAGAGTGATCAAAAAATGGATGGCTTTAGAAAAGAACTCAGTCTATTCTTACCACTGACGAGGGGATGCTGCAACAAACCCCGAGGATGAATGATACAACATCTTGGAGGTGAACTTGGGATATAGCAGGGGTGGAAGAAGGAGCTTCATGCACCCCCTCCAGCGCAAACAGATGCAATTTCAAAAAGTATTAGTGCATGGCAATGCGTCTAAAAGATGGCTGCATTAGAATTCCTCCTTCTCTTGCCTAATGGAACAGGCCTGATTGCATTTAACTTCTGCCAAACGTAAAGGGTCTGTTCACTTTATATTGTCGAAGGCTTTCACGGCCGGAATCACTGGGGTGCTGTGCGGTTTCCGGTCTGTATGGCCGTGTTCTGGCAGCATTCTCTCCTGATGTTTCGCCTGCATCTGTGGCTGGCATCAGATCCTCTGAAGATGCCAGCCACAGATGCAGGCGAAACGTCAGGAGAGAATGCTGCCAGAACATGGCCATACAGCCCGGAAACCACACAGCACCCCGGTCTGTTCACTTGTTTAGAAAAAAACACACCATTCGGCCTCTCCAGAGGCCTGCTTAAGGTAGCTCACAAGACAAAACATGGCAAAAACAAAAACAACATCAAAACCATTCCGATTCACAATAGAAAAGCAAGCACTGAAAAACACAGCATTTTTAAAAGTCAGGGTATAAAAAACATCAGGAAACACTGAGCAGCCTGAAAGGATTCTCATAAAACAGTTCCCAGAAGCGGCTCTAAAAGCGGTTACAACTAATATCAGCCCCTTTCAAATTTATAAGAATGAAACAAAGATGTGCTGATGACTGTTGTCAAACTCTATTCTTGATGACGAGGAAGACAATTACACTGTGTAAAGGATTGCAGAGTTTGAACCCAGTCTGACGTTGGAATGACACAAAATCATCAGTGCCTCCTCCAGCGGCAGAAGGGAAGAGAGTCTATAGGAATGACCCCTGCGACTCTATAATGTATCTGATTCAGGCTAGCAGAAAACAAACAAAAAATGGTGGGAACAAAATTAAAGAAAGATAGAATTGATGAGCCGTATTGGATCCAGAGCTCCACACCACTAGCATACTCACATCACTTCCATTCGAGCCACTCTGGAATCGTTTCCTCCAAAGGAAGTGACTTCACACGTGTAGTCTCCGATGTCACCGGACCACGTCTGGCTGATGATGAGGGTCCCGTCTGTCTCGATGGCAATTCGGGAGCTGCTAGATGGATTTATGACAACGTTGTCCTTCTTCCAAACATACCTGATTGTCACAGTATTTCAGACCGTTAAAGTCAGCTGTCTATTTAGTTAAAAATGGTGAAATATCAAGTGCTGAAATTATATGGTAAAAACAGAGCTAAATAATTATGCCGAAGAATGATATTCACTAACAATCTTCCAGAGGTTCATCTGGATGCAGGAAATGTCTGACAGACTTGCAACAGGAATGAAATGTACAGAGGGGCACAATTCTACTTCTCTGAAATCAATGACAAATTTCCCATTGATTTTTAACCAAGGAGGTTTTGCAGAGAATTGCCAACAGCTGCTAGGCAGAGTTTACTGTTTTTAGGTCCCAGGTGTTGGAAAAACCATTTGGTTTTTCCTAAATTCTGGTTTTTGCCATTTTAGCTGTGCAGTGCAGAGGAGCAGGCTGCGTTGATGCTTGGCTCTTTGTGGGGTTGCTGGGTCTCCTATTAGCAACTTACCACTACTCCTCACTTGGGTTGCAGGAGAAGAAAACTGCTGTCATTGTGTGCAGTGTGACATTAGCTCTGGGGGAAAACTGGAAGTGATGTCACATCACTCTAGGAATCACTGGAGACTCTTTAGTTTTACCATACATTTTGTGTGTATTCCTAGAGTGACATGACGTTGCTTCCAGGTTTTCCTTGGAAAGGATATCACATTGCACGCAACAGCAACATCCTCCCATGTCCCTGCCTCCCAGTTCTCCTGCTGGTTGCCACTTACTGGCCAGCAAACCTAACTCCAGATCAGATCTAGCCATCTGGGCGTAACTCAAACTCACCAAAAAAATGATGGGCTCCAGCCACCTTCCTTGAACCATCAAGTTGAGATTTTGATTGTCATTACTACTACTACTATTACTACAAACACTACAAGAGGGGAAGCGCAAGACTTTCAGGAGGAATCCCTGAAGCGCTGCCAAATTTGGTGGGATGTTAAGTGTAAAACAAAACATATGCCATCCTGCCTTAGAGGATAGTCTCAAGTATAAATGCTTCATACGGTACATTGTCAAACTTCTAAATAAAGTTTAGCGTTAAATATATCTGGTTTATAAATTGACGATCCACAGATTCTTTTTTATTTCCTCTTGGTTATGTCAGTATTATGACTGATAGAAAAAGAATCAAGTTACATATAGTCTGTAGAAGGATTCTTCATAACCCCATCAGCAGAACTGGGGAGGGGGACTTGAAATGTGTTCCTCCCTTTATACAAATGAGGAATTATTTTCTCCCCTCTCTGTACAGGAAGCATTTGTCTGAAAACAAGCCATTTCATCCTCAGCTGCTCCCCTTCCCCACTTTGCACCTGTGTTACCTTTCATTTATGTACATTTTCATTGTGTCAAAGAAACGGGGAGGGGATTCCTTGTACTTGGAAAGCTGGCTCGCTAACAGACAGACTGTCCTTCCTATTCTGAATTTGGTATTACGTTCCTGAAAATCTGAGTCCGGGGAGGAGGGGCAAAAGTAATCCTTTCAGGAGGTTAAAACCCTCTGTGCAAACATTCCCACAATCCCATTAAACCTTGCCGGGCTTCATTCTCATTAAGAAGACACTTCTGACAAGACCGCTTTATTGATATCGTATTAACCTCGACAGTAAATCACGGGAAGTTGTGTTGAAGTCATGAAGTGGAACCACAGCTTATTGTAAATAATATATAAGACTGAAGTGGAAAAGGAGGAGTGGGGGAAAACCAGAACAGACTTGATTTATGGGGCAACCTACAACCTCACGACACAGTCACTGCGTACATGAGTGCCAAACCTGGGCTCTGGAAAGAGCGCCTCTAATGCCACTTGGAATGGTTTGTGGAATTAAGTTCAAATGAATTGCACAAGCAGTCCACCAACCTGATTGAAATCCTGGGATCATGAGAAGCCTCACAATGCAGTGTCGCTGTGGTTCCTTTGATAACCGTGCTGTCCTCCGGAGGGTGGACAATACAAGTGCGATCTGAAAAGAACACAACCCACAGTTCAGGTGACAACTGCCAGCTCGCGTCTTGACTCGGACCTTAGCGCTCTGCAGGCAGCAAGTCGAGTCATTTGTCATTCCAGACAAGAATATTTTTGTCCCCTGCTCCCACCTCAAAAGCGTGGGACTCTCAACGTGGGACTCTCTTTATCTCACACACAAAAGAGTAGGACTCTCGTAAGAGCTTCGCACGAATTAGAAAAGCAAATTTCATTGCTGAGAGGAGCCTCCCTTCTTAACTGCAATTAATAATTTGGACGTCAGCTTTGGGCTTCTTCTTCCCCACCATCTCCTATTGTCCCCACCATCTCCTATCCTTTCCCACCATCTCCTACCATAGACATAGTGACAATGGCTAGATTACCCTCATTTGCACTTTGCAGAGATCAAGGAATATGGTAGCAAGGTTGACCTTAACCGCAATTAACACCAACCAGGAACAGAAACCCTGGCGCATGCATCAAGCAACTACAAAGGAGGTGTGCCCTTAACTGTAGCTGCCTAAGGCAAAACAGGTGTTCTGAACCAGAGTTGGAGGGAAGTGCGCTGTGGATGCTTGTGTTGAATAAACGTAGCACCTGGTAGCACTTTTAGTAGTGATTTGGAGTTCGTCCTAAAGGGCACAATATTTCTTACCAGAAATATCTGTAGACCTGAAAGGTACCCAGTGCTGGCACGAAGCCACTGAAATAACCATAGACATGGTGACAATGGCTAGATTTCCCTCATCAGACATGGAAACAAAGGGGCATACCTTGGTCTGGAACTTCTAGTGCAATGTTGGTTCCCACGCTCCACCTCCAAACCCTGTTCTGAACCTCAAAGCCACCCCTCATTGGTAGAAGTCCAGTCAGTGGGCGGGGACATCTGCATGTCCTCCTTTTATAGACCTTCATGCCCCATAGCTTTATTTTGATGCAACCATGATGCAGAGATCTTTCAGCCCCCCTTTGGCCATGGAAATAATCAGCAAGCAGCTCCAGCAGCAGCATCAGGTGGGTGCCATTTAACACACATGAGAAAATTCTAGGTGTGTATTATGTGCAGCAATGAACATGGGTTCACTAGCTACAATCTGTATTCAAGAGCAGAAGACACACATAGCAATTTTTAAAAGACTATTAATTTCAACTAATCCTGCCCCTAACTTCAGCCCAATATTTAATACTTTTCAGTTAAGCCTGTTGGTTTGAATATCTGAAAATTTCTATTTCTGTTGACTATTTCTCCCAGGTTCACTGACGTCTGCAATTTACGTTTGCCAAATTATCCCAATCACCGCTGCCCAAAACACAGGGCGCTGCTTTGTTTTGTTTTGGGTAGATCGGCTTAAATCAGAAATCTCGAAAAACACGCACATTATGCGTATTTAATTATTCAGGGATTTTTTATTCCTGCCCTCGCCCATGAAATGGAAATTGTGCAATTGGTTTCCTGGGGGCACAATGCGAACTGATTAGGCCTTGATTAATATTAGAGATTCAAATGAATGCGAGTCCTTACTCCACACAGTGAGTGTGGCAGAAGCGTCCAGGTCTCCTTCCGAGTTGACCGCGCAGCAAGTGTAGTTCCCAGCGTCCTGAAGGAAGACGGGTGTTATCTGGAGGCCTCCAGATTCGAGGAGGATGAACCGGGGGATCTGAACAGACCCGCTGGCCAAAATCTGGCTCCCTGAAACAGAGTGCGAAAGAACAGCTTCAGTTGTCCAGTTTGCAGTGCGTGAAGCAGCTAATGCTCCACTAATTCTCCCCGGTGGACAACAGTAATTAAGAGTGATTTCCCAACAGGGAAATAAAGCTTTTACCCCGTTTCCACGTAATGGCAGGTTTGGGAGCCCCTGAAACTTCGCATCTTAAAACTGCAGTCATTCCTTCTGTAACCGTAGTGTCCACGGGTGGCCAGATAAAAGTGGGTGCAATGTCTGGAATTTTTTTAAAAAAAAACAGAAGTAATTAAAATCAGCTTAAATTTGACATCATCTCTCAGAAAGATCACTCAACTTTTTTGGTATGATTTTGTATCCATTTATTCAGCACTGGTAACAGAGAAGGGCACCACAATAACATGAAAACCTTTCAAAAGAGACAGTAACCTTTCATTACCCGTCTCCCAGGGAATTCTCCCAAACTTGGATTATTGGTTAAATGAAAAATAGAAGGAATTCCAGCAGTGCTCGTAACACGTACAAGCACAAACGCTTTTATGGCAAAGCAAAAAGGGTTTGCAAAAATGTGGAGGGGGAGGGGAAGGAGCTGAGCTGAAACAAACAAAACTGTTTGCTTTCATGCAACAGCCTTTTAAAGATGAAATGCAATTCAAGGGCAATATTCACTTGCAAAGTGAAATGCCATCAAAAGAAGTTTCCATTTGAGTATCGAACAATGACTCTCATCCCATTCCTATGGCTTCCCTATATAGAGACAATCCATCTCATACGAAGTCTTCCTCTTTTCCTGCTGCCTCCAACCTTTCCTAGCATTATTGTCTTTTCCAGTAACGCTTTTCTTCTCATGTGATCGAAAGTACGACAGCCTCAGTTTAGTCATTTTAGCTTCTAGGGACATTTCAGGCTTGATTTGATCTGTAACCCACTTATTTCATTTTGGTGGTTCATGGTATCTGTAACACTCGCTTCCAACACCCCATTTCAAAGGAATCTACTTTCTTCCTGTCAGTTTTCCTCATTGTCCAGCTTTCATTCTCATACATAATAACAGGGAATACCAAGGCATGAGTTAACGGAATCTTATAAAGGCACCATCTGTGTTCAGAGGTAACCTGGACAGATCTAACCCCACAGCCCAATCAAAATCTAAATGAGATGATGCTACCAACAGGTATTCACCAATCCTGCTCTAGCTAAGAAGAACCGGCTCCCTGCCTAGAGGATGCCATTGATGAAGTTGAAAAAGGTATGAGTGGTATGTAGACCCTTTTGTGTTGCGGCAACAGTCATATCGCTTGTACTTTTACAAGCAACGTTAGAACTTCTGTTTTCCATCTAGCCTGCCTCTGTGAGGTAGGGGAGAGACAGCAAAGCATTCATCCAAATACTGTGCCAACAAAGCACTTCCTAAACAGAAAGGCACTATTGCTCTAGATCTTCTGGATTCAACTCGAGAAGCACCTTAGAGAACAAGAAAAAGAAGGTGCTAGTGGCCTCAAATCTCACTATTCCATCGCAGACCTTCCCGACTACCCTTTGAAAGTATTATTCTAGATACTTCCATGTCACAATTGCACTGTAGGGCTTACAGATTTAAAAGGCATTTCTCTTGCTTTCCTGTTAGAAAAGCACTCAAATCAACTTACCAAATCAATACGAAAGAAACATTAATCATCCAATGTCAAACAAACAAACAAAAAACCCCTCGCACACAAACAATTTCACTAGTCAGAAGATGATATATTTCAGAAAGCGGCAGCAGATATCAGGGTGCCAGGTAAATTACGAGTTCCACAATTGGAGCATTGTGGTGAAAGAGATCGTGGCTGCCGTGGGGTGAGGCTCTGAGGCCGTTGCCTTCTGGAAAGAAGACCACTCAGACCACCATTTTGGCCTATCTTACAGGTTGTTTAAACATCAGCCACCCACAATCAAACAAAAAGGGGGAAACAAACTTTCAAACGACCCTCTGAAGATGCCAGCCACAGATGTAGGCAAAACGTCAGGAGAAAATGCTACTGGAACACGGCCAAACAACCCAGAAAACCCACAATACCCTAGTGCAGGGGTGTCAAACTCACAGCCCTCCAGACGTTCATGAACTACAATTCCCATCAGTCCCTCCCAACATGAGCATTGGCTATACTGACAAGGTCTGATGGGAATTATAGTTCATGAACATCTGGAGGGCTGCGAGTTTGACACCTGTGCCCTAGTGAGTCTGGCCTGAAAGCCTTTGGCAATACTTTAAAATAAAGATTGGTAGTGTGGGAGCTACGTTTCCCTTAAAGGCCTCTTCTTCAGAAACCTGCTAGACTGAGGCTGTGCTGATATGTGAAGTAAATAGGGAGCCCTGCTTCTTAAATTTTTGACTCGACTGACAAGACGCAGGGGGAGATGGACAATGAAGGTTTATTTAACAGAAAGCGAAGTCTTTTTAATAGGGAAATGCTCTGATGTAAAGCAAATAACCTCTGAGGGGAAATGGGGTTCCTTTTTCTGGACAAATTACCTCAGCCCATTCAAGGGTGCTCTTTCCCCACACAGAGCGCTTTTCCACAGAACCGACACGCAGCGGTTGGGAATAAAGGGGACCCTCAAAGGGTGCTTATTTATCACACTGAAATAAGTTTTCTTCCCTAATCTGGCCCCCCAAACTTTATCTAAATACCAAATAAACTGACGCTCCTTTCCACAGCTGCAAAAACCTGCCTGAGATAAAAGTTTTTCTTCACCCTTCTTCAGCTGAGGGGGGGAGGTTGCCCCTGGCCCCGCCCATCCATTGCCTCTGATTGGCTGAGGACTTGCATGAGGACTAATTCACAAGAGAACTTATTTCAGAGGAGAGGAGGGGCTTTGAAGGAAGATTGCCACAGGGGTCTGAAGGAGAGGCGGGGCTTTCAAGAATGATTGCCACAGGGGCCTGGAGGAGAGGCGGACTTTTAAGGATGATTGCCACAGCTATCTGGGGAGAGGCGGTGCTTTTAAGGATGATTGCCACAGAGCCCTGGAGGAGTGGGGGGGCTTTGAAGGATGATTGCCATGGAGGTCTGGAGGAGAGGTGGGGCTTTCAAGAATGATTGCCACAGCAGTCTGGAGGGGAGGGGAGGCTTTTAAGGATGATTGCCACAGGGATCCACTGACCACTTGCGTGGCTCTGGTCCCTGCATCTGACAGCATCTTGGGAAACTGTGCGCAAAGATGGCACAGGCTTCCTAGCCAGGCAATTTTTGTCCGGATTGCCCCCATTTCAAGTCCACCATGCCATTCATTCCTTTGCCTCCTGGAAGGCTCCAATGAGATTTTAAGAGGTTAAAAAAATTATAATTATTATAGTTATTTATTTGATTTAACATCTGGTTCTTTTCCATCAAAACGGACTAGAGCAGGTCACAACATATACAATACAATTACATAAAATGCCATATGAAATAGTAATATATAATGAACAATATGCAGATGGCACAAAAAACCCTTAACCACAGGTAAAGCAATTTACTGCCCTCCTTCCGATTTGATAAAAGATGAAGGAAAAAGTGGAGGCAATTTACTGCCCCCCCCCCCCCACCTGAACTCTCTCAGCTCAGAGAGGCAGGAAATGACAAACCACCTCTGTCCATCTCTTGCCTTGAAAACCTTCCAGGGGTCATAAGTCAACTATGACTCGATGGTGCCACCACCACAGATCCCTGAAGAAGAGGAGGAGTTTGGATTTATACCCTGCTTTTCTCTCCTGTTAGGAGTCTCAAAGTGGCTTACAGACTCCTTTTCCTTCCTCTCCCCACCTTATGAGGTAGGTGAGCCACAGGGAGTACTAAAAGTACTGTGATGGACCCAAGGTCACCAGGAAGACTTCAGGAGCAGGGGGACAAATCCAGTTCACCAGATAAGGGTCCCCTGCTCATGTGGAGGAGTGGGGAATCAAACCCAGTTCTCCAGATTAGAGTCCACCTGCTCTCAACCAGTACACCACGCTGGTATCATTTGCCATTCTTAGTGTAACGGTGGGTGGTATCCCAGAATACCCCTTTCTCCCTTCTCCCCTTTCCTCTAACATTGTGTTATAGTGGTCCAGACTTACTGGTAACATCGAGGAAGGTATAGCTGAGAATCTCTCCAGCTTCATTCTTTGCGACACACTGAAAGATTCCAGAATCATCAGGCTGTAGCTGCTGGATCTGAAGACTCCCGTTGGCCAAGGTTTTGTAACGAGGATTCAGTAGTCTGAGAACGGGGACAGCGTCCTTGTACCATACCAGAGAAGGAAGCGGGACCCCTGCAAATCAAAGACAGACAGAATTTCCTTAGGAGCCACACACGGCTGCTTGCTTATTTCCCATCTTTTCTTGAAACGTGTTCCTCATTTCATAATCACTGTGGATTATACTGGCAGGTTGTGATGAGAATACGTTTCAGAAAGCAAATGCGCTCCGCAGTCACACCATTCTTGGTCATCCTACAGAAAATGTTAAATAAGGAAATATGAATGTTGCCAAAGCATTTCTCCGGCTCTCTTCAGATCACCAGTCATTGTTTGAGGAGGCTCCCTCCTCAACCTAGTGAGCCAGCTCTGGGCACTCTGACACACGAACTTGAATGGCTTCCCCATTCATCTTAGTCAAGGACACCAATTCAAGTGCACATTCCTAAGCAAAAGAACATAAGAAAGAGCCTGCTGGATCTGACCAGAGTCCATCTAATCCAGCACTCTGCTACTCGAAGAGGCCCACCAGATTCCTTTGGGAGCTCACAGGCAGGAGGTGAAAGCAATGGCCTTCTGCTGCTGCTGTTCCTGAGCACCTGGTCTGCTAAGGCATTTGCAATCTGAGATCAAGAAGGATCAAGATTGGTAGCCATAGATTGACTTCTCCTCCATAAATCTGTCCAAGCCCTTTTTAAAGCTATCCAGGTTAGTGTCCATCACCACCTCCTGTGGCAGCATAAGCTAAACACCAATCACATGTTGCGTGAAGAAGCGTTTCCTTTTAATAGTCCTAATTCTTCCCCCCAGCATTTTCAGTGAATGCCCCCTGGTTCTAGTATTGTGAGAAAGAGAGAAAAATTTTTCTCTGTCAGCATTTTCTACCCTGTGCATAATTTTAGAGACTTCAATCATGTCCCCCCTCAGACGTCTCCTCTTCAAACTAAAGAGTCCCAAACACTGCAGCCTCTCCTCATAAGGAAAGTGCTGCCAGCATAGTTGCTTTCTCCATGACAATGAATTGCAATCACTGCTTGCCCTCTCTGAACCAACCCAGACCTCAACTGAGTAGTCTTCAAAATACTTCCAGGAGCAAGCCTGCACTTTACAGCACTGTAGGTACAGAATCCACCTCTCTATCGTGAGCTTCGTCAGTCAATTTAGCCTGTCACGCTAGATCACATCAAAAAGTTACATCTCGTCAGGCAACTCCAAAATGTAAACATTAACATCTGTAATGACCTGCAATTTTCCCCACCCTCAAGTACAGAAAGAATGCAACGTTATTTCCCTAGAGAATATGCATACAAATGCAAAAACATTTTTTAAATGGACAGAGGAGAGTGTTTGGCCATCAAATTATATTTCTGTACAAGGCTGCAATAATCAATTCTTGAAATCATATTCGAAGCTGGTTTCTATTTTGCAAGGAGAATAATGCTATGTATAGCCTAAGAGAATCATCTTTTGTGCACAACACGTGCTTGTTTGACACAAAATAGGCACAATGCACTGCTGTGAAATGCACACAATTCCAATTTCATACCAGCAGCCCATCTACAGAATCTGTGTACATGTCTCATTGTCACAATTCTCAGGGCAAATGTTCTTTCGTCTCTCAAAATCCCCCTGGGCAAACACAAATTACCACCAAGTAATGAGGAAACAGATGATGCAAAAATGGAATAGTCCTCCAGACAGGGGACGCTGGAAATGGTTTGAAGCTTAAATAACAATGCTCCCATTATATTTGATAAGAAAAACAATGCAGCAGACAAACAAATACACACAAAAAACACCCTGGCAGTCTGTGTTATTTTCCAAATCCCCTCTGACCGTTTAAAGATGTTGGCAATTATTTTAATCATATTATCACTGGTTGAGGTATCTTTACAACTCTAACTAACCTGAAAAACTGGATATGTTATTTAGATTGCTCTATATTTAGAGAGCATTGAACAGAGGAACTGTGCTCCAGTTATTGTGAAATATAACTGGATTCCATAGAAGATGAAGAAGAGTTTGGATTTATATCCCCCCTTTCCCTCCTGTAAGGAGACTCAAGGTGGCTTACAAGCTCCTTTCCCTTCACCTCTGCCACAACAAACACCCTGTGAGGTGGGTGCGGCTGAGAGAGCTCCATAGTGCTATGACTAGCCCAAGGTCACCCAGCTGGGGTGTGTTGGGAGTACACAGGCTAATCTGAATTCCCCAGGTAAGCCTCCACAGCTCAGGCGGCAGAGCAGGGAATCAAACCTGGTTCCTCCAGATTAAAGTACACCTGCTCTTAACCACTACGCCACTGTTGCTGCATAGGCAACAATCTCCGTGGGATGCCATGACACCCACCAGGATGGTTCCTGGCACTTTGTTGCCCCAAGTGTGACACCCCATCTGCTCCTGGGCCGGCTGGTCAGCTCTGCATCAACACCACAGAGGTCTAGCTTAGATCCAGCTAGCAATGTCACAGATCCAGGAGAGGATGCCAATCACGTGCCGTGCGGATGATGTCTGGGAGCAACCCAAACCCTGTGGGGCATCAGTTCTCTCTGCATTGGCACTGCCCTGTTCAGGTTCACGCTTTTTATCTTACACAAGTACTTTTTTTTGGTGAATTCATTTGTTGAGCTATCCTAAAGCTATACGATCCAAATAATAAGCATTGGGCACGCGGATTATTCTAAAGAAAAATATGTGGTGTCATAAGTACTTGAAACCGCCACTGAGAGAAGTGAAAAATAGAATTTGCTACCAAGGAGCTGAAGTTCCATTTACAGCAAAGTCCTTACAAGTTGTAAATGTATTTATAGTTAATCGTGTTCTGCTGAGTAAATTTAATTTTTGTCTCTCGTACTCACAGAGCACAAAGACGGCGTAAGTGGATTTTGTGCCAAAGAAACCCACTGGAAAGGTAAAAAATGAAAGCGTCCTGAGTGTTTATGGTCAGGAGGTCACACAGTAGCTGTGTTAAGTTCCCAGGGTTATTTGCCAACCCCTGGGTTGGCATTCTATGATGGAATGAATCATTCAAGGGTGGTGGTCTCTGGCCCCCTTCAGATAACTGCAGACGTGGTTTTGTCTCTAGAATTTTCGGTCTTAGTGAGTACACTTTAGATAATCCAGTTGCATGCATTGATCTCTGTAAGAACAAGCTATGACCCACAAAGTTCCAAACACTTATTCTTAGAGGAAATCCATAAGTTATTGGATCTTCTCACATGCTATACTGCAGGTATGCAAGCAGTTTGGGTTCACTGTGACCAATTCAGCTTCTCTTAGTCCCGCTGGGTGGGAGAAAAGCAATCTTTTAAATCAAACAAATAAGTCTACCTACTACCTACAGGAGGCGGCTGAGGGGGGATATGATTGAAGTCTATAAAATTATGCATGGGGTAGAAAATGTTGACAGAGAGAACTTTTTCTCTCTTTCTCACAATACTAGAACCAGGGGGCATTCATTGAAAATGCTGGGGGGAAGATTTAGGACTAATAAAAGGAAACACTTCTTCACGCAACGTGTGATTGGTGTTTGGAATATGCTGCCACAGGAGGTGGTGATGGCCACTAACCTGGATAGCTTTAAAAGGGGCTTGGACAGATTTATGGAGGAGAAGCTCGATTTATGGCTGCACCAATCTCTTGATCCTCTTTGATCTGAGTATTTGCAAAATGCTCTTAACAGTTGAACCAGGTGCTTGGGAGCAAACAGCCGCATGAAGGCCGGCCAATTGCTTTCATACATCACTGCAAAATGTGAGCTCCCAAAGGCACCTGGTGGGCCACTGCGAGTAGCAGAGAGCTGGACTAGATGGACTTTGGTCTGATCCAGCTGGCTTGTTCTTATGTTCTTATGTTCTTATGTTCTTATTGTGCCCAAAAACCCATGGAATTTTTTAAAGCTTCACTTAACAATAGTGTGAGCTGGCTGTCAGATTGCAAATGTCAACATATCTTCTTCCAAGTAGCGCCTATTAACCAGTGGATTTACTCTACAATCAATGGCAATTTCCAAAGTCTGCTTACACTGCTTACACTGTCATTTCATATGTTACACAGAGCAAACCTGGGCTTGCCCCCAGACTGTGATGGACTCACTTTGTCTCGGTTTCACTCTCTAAACACTGGATCGCCTGTTGTAGTTTTTAATTAGGATACAACTGGACGGCGCCTCCGTGCTTCCGTGGAATTAGGTCTGGAAAAGGCACTTCATTCTAAGTGGAATTATAAATATTTTGGCTGCTCTGGCCACGTTCAAAGGCCTTCCAATTAAGATCTGCGTGACAGAGCTTCACCACGGATGTCTTTGCTACGCTTGAAAATCATCTGCGGCTGACATTTCCCCTCTCACTGTTAAAGCTCCATAATTTTGAGAAACAAGAAGCTTTAACTGTTGCAATTATTGATTGTTTCTCCACGTCCCAAGTTATGGGTCCCAGAGCCACCGTTTCATTCTCGTTAATTCGCTCAGCTCCGGCCGCTAATCCTATTTGGCTGACTGCATTTCTCCAGTGTGTCTTTTTCAGGCCAGAAGCGGGCACGAGAGGGAGACCTTTTGCCTGGAAGACAAGCATATTCCAGGTTTTTTCTGACCATGCTCCTCATGCGTAGCAACTTCTCATTATCCTCCCAAAAAAACCATGATGCCTTATAAACTCCAGACTTACCCATCACCTGGCACAGGATCTCCACCGTCTTCTCCACTTCAGCCACAATTCGGCTTTCTGGTTCAGCAGTAAAATAGGGTGGCTCTTAAGAAAAGACAGATAAGGAGGGTCACTGAAAGAATAAATACCTATATCACAAATAGCAGGCCACCTTCTGGGTCTTTTGGGGGCTGAGATCTACAAGGAGATCCTTGTTAACTTCAGTGGAGGGACCCAAACTCTTATCATTCTTCACATGACCCCTGAAGACCTTGCACTGAATAAAAATGAATTGGGCAGGGAATCTGGCGTGTAGACTTGGGATGAATGTATTTAATACAACCCACCACAAGTGGCTTCCTTTGACTTCTGTTCTGAGTTTACAGTTTCTTTTAAGTGATAGCCTCATAAAGCAACCTCCACAATTATACGCGATGATGAATATGAATTTCAAAGAGCACTGAGTGACTGCCAATTTAGATTTAGGGTTTTATGCAGGAAATTAACATCAGAGCAGAGGCCGCTTTTCATTTTACAGGCGCAAACCACAGAATATTTTAATCCTCGACTTGGAAGGACCATCCTGGGAGGTCCATAAAGATTTTTTATTTACAGCTCCCCATTTTATACTTCCGTATCTATACACCGTCTGATGAAGCTTGGGGCATAAAACCCGCAACAGCATGAAAATAAATCTGTGCCAGAGGATATAAACCAGCAGTTTTAATAAGAAACTTAACCAGACTTTATTTTTTGAACCTGGAAATACATTTGACATCACTTTATTTGTAAGCAGGAGATTCCAAGTAAACAATGTAATCTAGGTCATTAGACTGAGTTTGGGAAAACAGTTCTCTTGGCCTGGGGACTACCCTTGCTGGGTCACCGTGACTCCAATTCAGAGACGTATCTAGGTAAAATGTAGTCCAGTGCAAAATCTGAGTTTTCTGTCCCCCATACCACGACCAAATGACTTTTCTTGCACCGGGGGGGGGGGGGGGGGGAGGAGGAGGGGTGTGGGGGTGATTTTCCACCCCCATGTGACTAAATGGCTGCAGCCCAGGGACATTTGACCCCATATGTCCCCCTGGGCAGTACGCCCCTGCTCCAAGTGAAGTTAGACACTCTACACAAGCCAATATGAGTCTCTGGCCCTCACCTTTGGCCTGTTCTTCCTACCACCACAAGGAAATGGGACAAAGACCTCATCTAGTGCCACATTAATCCCCCTGTTCCACTCTGACTGGAACTGAACCTGGGATCACCAGCAGTTCCTTCTATCTGGTTTTTTTAAGGCATGAGATCTATTCACAGACCTCCTGTTGTCACATCAGGCGAATCCCCGAGTTGGTTCAATAACATCTTGTATCTTTTAACACAACAGTAGCTACCCATCAATTGAACAGCAAGCATGACCAACTTTTTATCGTTCAGGCTAAGAAAAAAAAGCAACTAGAGCTTTGCAAAAGGTAACGCGCAGACATCGTACAGTTCAAAGTTATTTCACTGATGTTGATGCCACAACCAGTCAAATTCCTCACTCATCTCTTTTCTAGCAGAGCGGTGTACTCTTGGGGCTGGCTCAACTGGGCAGGGTTTACCCTTGCTGATGATCCCCTCAAACCACAGATGGTTTGAGGGGATCATCAAAAAGGGTAAACCCAGTTGCTGCACAGCTGCTAAAGCCAATCAGGATGGCCCACATTCCTTCACCATCTGCCTTTATAGAGAAAACTCGGGGAAACGCTTTCAGCCACAGACAACCTTGAAAAGCAATCTGAACAGCCACTAGTTCTGACCAAACAATTCATTGTGAACTATACTCTCATGAGCCTTCTTGCCCCAGAATACCGTGTGTGCTTTGCAAACATTAAAACATTCTCGGCATTCATTTTTCTTTGCTACAGAGGAAGCCAAATCTCTAGAACATTAACCTGCAGAGTGAAATGAATCAACTTGGGTCCGTGCAGGATTTATAGCTTTTTAATAATACACATGTCCAGACATTATTGATCTTCAATACTTAAATAGATGACGGTTATTAAACACAGTTGTATATGTGTGAGCTGTGCATGAAGTGATGTATTTATGGCGGGGGTGGGGTGGGTGGGACGGGACCATGAAGAGCTAGAAATGATTGAAAAGTCAAGTTGGACTCATTCTAATTGCTTCGTTTGGCTTTTCGTCTGAAAAAGCACCAAGGTTGTGTCATCCACACTCAAACAAAACAGCACGAGGGTGGCTTTAAACTGTTCAGTTGGCTGGATGCTCACACACAGAGAAACCCAAAAGATACTCCCAATGGGTTTGGTTTGTGGTTCAGTGGCAGAGCATCCACTTTGTAGGCAGAAGGTCCCAAATTTGATCCCCAGTATCTCCAGTGAAAAGGATCCAGGATCAGGTGATGTTCTTCAGGTTATCCGTGAGAGTCGCGGCCAGCCAGGGGAGTCAACAATGACCTTAACGGATCAATGATAATACTAGGGATGTCAGCCTCTGGGGTGGACTTGAGGATCCCCTGGAATTACACCTCATCTACGGAACACAGTGATCATGTTTCCTGGAGAATATGGATGCATTGGAGGGTAGCCTCCATGGTATTGTACCCCACTGAGGTTCTACCCTCTAGACTCTACCGTCTAAGCTCCAGGAGTTTCCCAATCTGGATCTGGCAATTCTACCCCCCTGCCCCCATATCCTGCTGGTGGCCAGACAAGATCTTGCAACTCCAGATCTTACTCAGAAAAAGGCAGGTTTATGTATGTTCACTTCATGGATCCACAAAGCAGGAGGCCACAGAGGTGTGTGCTTATATAGTGCAATGGCCATAAAGCTAGAAAAAATATCAGGGCACAAAAAGCTTTGACACAACCGGCACTTTTTAACAGGGGGTAGAATTCCTAATGCAGCGGACCACCAAGGAAGAGGCAAGAAGGGGGGCAGACGAAGGGCATGATCTGTGGGTTGGGCTTCTGCCAGGCTACCTGAAGCAACGCACAAACCATCCACACTTCACTTCAAAAGGTCACAGGTTTCATTCTCACACCACAAGGACTATCTAGTACAGCATGACAATGGGGGGAACTGGGTCTGATCAATGAAAAAGAAAGTTTCCAGGTTAACCAGTCCAAGAACCACGTTACACACGAAGCAGTGGCTATTTGATTTCAAACCAATGTAATATAATTCAAGCAAAATTGTTATATCTTAGTTTCTGTAATATGTTCTGGCTTTCTACAGTTGGAAGATTGTAGAAAGAAAGTAATTTGTGTATATATGTTCTCAGATCATGTCGATAAAATCACAAAAGGTGTTACAAGGCCTTTTGAACTAGTACCACTCTACATTTCAGAAAGCATTCAGAGGTCCGCTGGGATCCCTGTGCCATTTCCTTTAACTAAGCGAAGAGCATCTGTTGTTCAGTGCTGATTGTCTGCTATTAAAAAGAAAGGCGCAAGTCCAAATGGGTGACCTGGCATGCAATAAGAGCCTGCCAGATCCCATTACCTGCCCCGCGAGGCATCTGTTTTACACTGACGATGCCTTAAACCCGACCAAATGCTCTCCTGAAAGGCCATTATAATTCCCCCCTCCATACCACGTATACAAAAGACACGAAATGAGGGCAGTTAGATATTACACTACAGGAGGATCCGAAATAACCCAGATCGCAGCCGATGATCATAACGTTCGAGTTTTGGCCGGGTGGCACCACTACAACACCCTGAAGGATTAAATTATACACGCCGACAGCGACATGGCGCAGAAGCCACCAGGATGGCAGCGGTGGTTTTATGAGACCAGGACAAGCAGCTTAACATTTAATTAGCTCAATCGCTGAAGTTAAGAGCAGACAAGATTTATTAGGTTAAAATTACACAGGGTCAATAGGAGCTGAGCTACCTTGCATCTCAGCCTGGGCACCAGGTGGCCCTTTCTGAATTAGAGCATCAGCTCACAAAGCATCGTGTGCTGGTACAGAGGTCAAAGTATCGACATGGATGCTGGACTGATTTAAGCCACATGTCTTAAAGTCACGGGTTCACGGAGCCCCGCTTCCTACTCCCAAACCGCTACAGAGTTGACACTTTGGGCTGCCTTTGCAAAGAGCCTGCTGCCAGCTGCATAGGGTGAGTGAGAGGATGTACATAAAGAGGATGCCTCTCCTTGCATTCATGCACAAATCATCAGCACTACGGTGAGGCAAGGTCACTCCGCGATGGAGAGGACTCCTCCATAGCCCAGACCTTTGACTTCACCTGCCCTATGTTACAGCCTCTGCCGATTGGCTTGCATTTCCTGTCGCCAGTTTCCTTGATCTGCTGGTACCGACAGGATAATTCTGCCCCCTCTACCTGTCATGCGATCCAGATGCCGCATGATTCCCTGCCACGTGGTTGCACTTCAGGGGATCCCATGCTCTGCAGGGATCATGGATCAAGAAAAGTGAAAGATTGCTGATCTAAAGGTTTCAAAGAAGTAATGCGGAAAGAAAAAAAAATGGTTGCATGCCAATAAGTAGGTCTAATATTTGTGCAAAAGCAGCCTTCTTTGAAATTTCTGGGAAGCCACCAAATGCACACACACAAACATATGTGTGCATGTGTGTATGAGAGGTCTACAGATTGTGTGACAAAATGCTGTTCACATTTTATTCAAAAGCAATGAGGCAAATGGCACAGAATTTCACCTCTGGGAGAACATCTTACAAAGGGCAGGTGGCTTGAGGTCTATAGAATATTCTCTCCATGCTCAAAAGTGACCATTCTATATATAACTGTAGACCTTTTCCTAACTCCCAACACTGCAGGGCAACAACCCTCCTTGATAAATTACCGTTAATCTCAGCCTCCAGCAAAGGGCAGCCCTACGCATTATCTTTATATACGAGTTCTCGTGTGTGTCCTTAATAGCCTGCTTCTCAAAAATGCGGCCCTGCTTGAATCGAACACAGCTTCTGTCCACAGGGTCAGATCAAAGACATGCACCGTACGACTCATTCCAGCGTTTTCACTTTATGGCTCAACCAGTTTCCAACTGAAGATCCAAAACGGAAAAAAAAAAGTGTTGTTCTGTGGACCAAGCTACGCCTGGAGTCAAGATGCCTCAACAGACCCCATAACTACCAAGGACAGATTTTCAATTAGTCGATTCCTTACTGTAAACTAGAAAGGTGATTCAGGCAAGTGTATTCAAAGAGAAATAATAGAAACATAGAGCTAGAAGGGACCCTGCACAATGCAGGAAATTCACGGCAACTCCTCCACACCCTCTGTTACCCCTACTCCATGCCCAGAGGAAGCAGGGAAAGCCTCCTGGATTGCTGGGCCAATCTGGCTTGGAAGAAAATTCCTTCCTGGCCCCAAAGTGGCAATTGGCATTAGCCGGGGCTTGTAAGAAAGGCCAATGGGAGCCAAGCGCTGACACCTCTTCCTACCCTCCTTCTCAAGATCTACTTAAATTCACAAAATCAACACTGCCGTTAGGTGGCCATCCAGCCTCTGGTTCAAAATTTTTAAAGAAAGGGGGCCCACCGCCTCCTGAGGAAGCCTCTGCCACTTGGGAATTGCTCCAACTGCAGGAAGTTCTTCCTACTTAGCTGAAAACTCTTTGGATGTAATTTCAACCCATTAGTTCTGGTCCAACCTTTTGAGGCAGCAGACAACAACTCTGCTCCATCCTCTATATGACTGCCCTTCAAATCCTCTCAGTTGTCTCTTCTCCAGGCTAAACATCCTTTCCTCACCAGACATGGTGTCCAGAGTCATCACCAACTTTGTTGCCCTCCTTGGGGCACGGTTCAGCTTGTCAACATCTTTCTTAAACTGTGGTGCCCAAAACTGATCACGGTACTGTAAGCGCGGTTTAACCAGAACAGAATAAAGTGGCACTATCACTTCACATGATCTGGACACTTTAGTTCTGCAGATGCAGCCCAAAATTGCCTTTGTTACCATATCACACTGCTGGCTCATGTTCAGTGCACCGTCTCGAAGACCCCAGATCTTTCTGGAATGTGCTGCTATCAAGACAAGCCTCCCCCATCCTCTGATTATAGCATTTGATTTTCTTACCTAAATGCAGAAATTTACATTCATCTCTGCTGAAATTCATTTTTAGCCCAATTTTCCAGCCTGCCAAGATCACACCGCATCTTGATTCTGTCTTCTACTTTGTTTCCTGCCCTCCCAAACATCTTCATATTTAATAAGCATCCTCTCTAGCCCGTCATGCAAGTCATTTATAAAGACGTTGAACAAGACAGGGCCCAGGACGGATCTCTCAGGCACTCCACTTGTCATTCTCCCCCAGGGGGATAAGGAACCATTAACAAGCACTCTTTGGGTGTGATCTGTCAACCAGTTACATGTCAACTTAACAGTTGCAGGATCCAAAATACTTAGTTTAAATTAGAAATTAATTCTAACGCACAGCGTTTCCTCGCTATATTGGGAGGATTTTAAATAACCTGGAAAGAGTTCTGAAAGCTCCTAAGGTAGTAAAAACAAACCTCAATACCAATAGTTGGAGGTACCGGATGTTGAAGGGATTCGAGGGCCATAAATTGTACCAGCAGGCCTCTCTCTCCTCTTTTCCTCCTCCCTCTATTGTATGTATCATTGATGTTAGCCCTTTTTCTTAGACTGATATGCCAACCTGTCTTTGTGCTGAAAGGAAAACTTTCCTACAGCACCGTTCCTCACAAAAAGGCAGAGTGTCCCTTGACAAAAACACTCTTTTTAAAAGAGAGTTGGGAAAGGTGAATTTTGCCCCGTGGTGTTTGTCTGGGTTCCCACTATGTCATTGTCCCTGTCAAGCGGTCAACAGCAATGAAGCATTACAGCGCCCCGCTCAATTGCCTTTCCCCACAAGGCCATCCTGCCCTGATGTCTTTGTATATGGGTCGTTTTCTTTCCTCCTTTGTCCCGCTTTTATTTTCAGCCGCGGCCTCCGCTTGAAAACCACAATTGCTCGTTTTATGGAGTGGCAGGGTTTCATAAACTCCTGCTGCAATGGCCGTGCAAAAATAACTATTTAGAGTCATTATATTAAGGGATTTGTGAGGTGGGTGGAGGTTTTTTCTTTAAATTAGTCTCCTGGTTTTCAAATGAGCTAGATAGCGGCACTTGATCTTCAGAGCTGAACAAACGTGGTCTTCTCTAATCTGCAGCAAATCTTCCCCAAACCGATGCCATGCAAGCTCAGAAACACGCTGCCCTTTCCAAAATTTATAACAACCGCAGCTAATAAAAACCAGAGCTTGGAACCACCTCGGTTTATCTTTGCTGGAATTACATGAAGACATCCCGGGGAAGGCTCTGCCACGCTCCCCAGTGCAACTACTGGTTAGTAACACAGTGAAGATAGCTGGGCCTCTTGATGCATCGCTGGTAAGGCTTCCTAAATATTCAGATAAACTTGTTATGGGAGTTTCTGGCTCATAGGACTCAAGTGTGCTAGTAGATGTGTGTGTGGTTTTGTTTTAGGGGGAAGACATGACGCAGAGGTTGAACATCATCTTGGCTTGCAGAGGGGCCCAGGTTCTAACCTCAGCTTCTCCAGTTAAAAGGATCAGGTAGAAGGTGACATAAAAGACCTTTAACTGAATCCTTGGACTACCACTGCCAGCCAGCATAAAAAAGGCTATACATGATGGACCAGACTGCATATAAAGCAGCTTTGTCCATACGGAAATGAAAGGGTGGTATTTAATACTGCTAAGGCCAACGGCCTTCACACTACAGACATGATATTCATGCAGCAAGGAACAGATTGTGAGCTGGCGTGGCTGAACTGGTCACCGCATATCACATCATGCTGCTTAATGAAGTTGAACCAGCATAATCAGTACTTGGAGGAGAAGTCGGTCTATGGCTCCCCATCTTGATCTTCCTTGATCTGAGACTACAAAGGCCTTAGCAGACCAGGTGCTCGGGGAAGCAGCAGCAGCAGAACGCCACTGCTTTCACATCCTGCACATGAGTTCCCCAAGGCACCTGGTGAGCCACTGAGAGTAGCAGAGTGCTGGACTAGATGGACTCTGGTCTGATCCAGCAGGCTCATTCTTATGTTCTTACTAAGGCTATTCAACAAGTTTTAGGTGAACCTCTTATGAACCTCAACACATTAAGTATTTTTGAAGGCTTTCATGGATGGAATCAACTGGCTGTTGTGAGTTTTTTGGGCTGTGGTCAGGTAACTTTAGCTCCTAACATTTCACCCGCATCTATGGCTGGCATGCCTCTATGATATGCCTCTAAAGATGCCAGCCATAGACATGGGTGAAGTGTCAGAAGTTAAAACTACCAGACCATGGTCACACAGCCAGGGAAAACCACACCTGTTAGACATCAAGTACTCATTTGTGTTTTTCTTCTATGTGAGCTATAGCCCCTGCCCTTCATGTCAGAGGATGTGGTCATCTGATCTGCCGTGTGCACCAAAAGAAGAAACAGCTATCGCTAAACATCCCATTTGCTATTTGACTCCTTCCCTTCTTTGTGAAATCCCCAGCAATAAGGAATGTGTGACGTCTCTGCAATTTAAGGCAATGGCCAAGCATCTAATCAGCAAATGATGCCATATGTTCTGGATATTCCGTCTAAAGCTCAGTGGTTCCAGTAGGTTGCTGAGATATGATTTGCCATTGCAAAATCCACTTCATCTCTCCCTGTCTTGCCCATCCTGTCTATTCTTCGCCTCTTTAAAACTGTCGTTTCCACCAAGAGGTTTTCTGCGCTTGTTGAAATCGCTGTCCTGGATACATTCTCCCACTTCTTACAGAAAGGGTCCTCGTAAGCATCCAAGCCGTTTTTGTGTAAAGCTTCAAAGCTCTCAACCACAAACGTCTACACTTCAGTTTCTGATAGATTTTCAGCACCTAAAAAGAAAAATTCACACATGGCTCCGTCACCTTTTCAGAAAAATCCTGTTTATGTGTACATGGCAGGATTTAGGGGACCTGCTGTTTTTGTTTAAAAATAAATCCTCCTCCTGTACCAGGACCAGGGAAATGACAGAGGAAAAACTCCTCGCGCTTCCATGCATCTTGCCTGAACAGGCATTCTTCTGTTGAGAGCCAGCGTGGTGTAGTGGTTAACAGCAGGTGCGCTCTAATCTGGAGAACCGGGTTTGATTCCCCACTCTGCCACTTGAGCTGTGGAGGCTTAACTGGGGAACCAGATTAGCCTGTGCACTCCAACACATGCCAGCCGGGTGACCTTGGGCTAATCACAGTTCTTCGGAACTCTTTCAGCCCCACCTATCTCACAAGGTGTCTGTTGAGTCTCCTTACAGGAGAGAAGGGGGGGGGGGTATAAATCCAAACTTTTCTTCTTCTTTAAAATGGTGACCCTTCTTCTCCTCTGTCTGCAGATAGCAGGATCCCACACAAGAATGGGGCAATCAGTGGTGGGATTCAGCAGGTTCGCACCACTTCGGCAGAACCGGTTGTTAAAACGGTGCTTGTAAACAATCAGTTGTTAAATTATTTGAATCCCACCACTGGGGGACATGCCTTAAGATTTTGTCTCAACTGGAATGCTGGGTGAAGCAGTTATGGCATCTTACCCTTCACTGGCCTTTAAACAGAAAGGATTTCTCCTACCTTAAAATTCAAAACAAGAGAGATCCCAGTTAGCCCCTCGTGCAGTGCAAGGCCTCTTCTCCACTAATTCCCCCAACTAAAAGGGAACAGACCAGACCAATTTGGGTAACAGCCCTGCATAGAATATAATGTACACCTCTATCCCAAGCGAGCTTGCCAAAAAACTTTCTTAGACTTCATGTCAAAAAGTGCCAGTCCCTGTGTGTGATCTATCAGTGTGCTCCACAAATATTTCATGTGCACAAATGGGCAAGCATAATCGAGTTCTTAAGTGCTACTAAAACAGATTTTAATAATGTAAGATAGGAAGGAAACACCTTCAAGGAAGCTGGGGAAGAGAGAGAGATCCCTTTCTGGGGGTGCTTTCTATCCTTTTTGATTCTCATCTACAACCTCCCCTCAAATCTGTTCCCTCCCTAGTTAAGAAATGGCTCTGTTCCATTATGCAGCCCTTGCCTTTTAATGAATTATCTACTAATCTGTTGGCTTCGTTTCTTGCTAGAGACACACACACACACCACCCTACTTTGGCACAAAGGCATAACCAACAAAATATGGCGTGCGGAGTTGCCACTCGGAGTAAATGTCCACAGCCCACAGTGCCTTGTTCTATAAAAGTAATTGGTAACCAAATTTTACTGATTTCTTTTCATCCCCTCACTCGTACCGCAAGCACTTCTATCGTTCACCACCAGCCTCTATAGATCTGATACAAGAAATAAATAAAACATCTCAAAATCAGAGCACGCAGGCGACTAATCAAAGGTGCCATTGTGATTTTTAAGATCTTTGTATTGTCGAAGACTTTCATGGCCAGATTCAACTGGTTGTGGTGGGTTTTCCGGGCTGTGTGGCCTTGGTCTGGTGGATCTTGTGCCTAACGTTTCGCCTGCATCTGTGACATGAAACATGTGACATCTGTGACACCCGGGGACATGAAAAATTTATAACCCACTAAAACATTCCCTTCTCACTGGAAACAGTATGTAACAGACTTCCCTCTGTGATACACCTCTGAAGATGCCAGCCACAGATGCAGGCGAAATGTTAGGAACAAGATCCACCAGACCACGGCCACATAGCACAGAAAACCCACCACAACCAGTTTAAGATCTTTCCCTAATGTTTCATTTTTTTCTGTTATGTCAGAGCTCTGCTTACTGGCCATCTGCACCAGCAGAAACGGCATGAAATACTGCAGAAGGCCAGATCTGGTGGTACCACCGCAAAATTAAATTTGTCGTAATAAAATGGTAGAGATAAAGGAGAAAGGACTTAAATCAAAATCAAGCAAGTGAAATGTGCCTTGGCTTTTTCAAGGCAAAGGAGCCGAGAGGTCACTGCTTGAATACAGTAAGCAATAAAAAAGCAATAAAGTAATGATCAAAGCTAAAACCAAAGTTCACATAAAGTTCTAAAATAAAAGCAGGCAGTGAATAAAAGGCTAATCAATTTGGCCAAGAGGAAAAGACTTCCACTTGACTTTGGCTAAATGCTTCAAAATACCTGCCTGTAAAATAGCTAAAGTGTTGCCAACTCCAGCCTGGGAAATCTCTGGAGAGGCAAAGGGAAGGTGGAGGAGGGATGTGTTGCTAGAAGGTCTGCCTTCCAAAGGCGCCCCTCCCTCCATATGAGTTGATTCCTGTAGTCAATAAGACACACTGTAATTCCAGGAGAACTCCACAGGGAGATGACAACCCGAACTGTAGGCCAAATGTATTGCCATTTCATTGCTGCATGAAAATCCTCATTCTTCATGCAGAAATGGTGGGATAGAAGCCTGCTCTATGGTGGGGGAGGGGTCACATCAACCTGTCAATGCAGTACTTGTGGTCAGAGAAGGTAAGGTTAGCTTGCTCATCCATCCTTAGCAGCTCATCAAGGTCTCACCTCCTCGGCCACCTTACAATGCACTGATTGGTAGCAGTCGAAGGCTATCATAATAACCAAGCGTTTTCCTCTGGGGTTTGATTCATGAAGAAGAAGGAAGAAGGAAGAAGAAGAAGAAGAAGAAGAAGAAGAAGAAGAAGAAGAAGAAGAAGAAGAAGAAGAAGAAGAAGAAGAAGAAGAAGAAGAAGAAGAAGAAGAGTTGGATTTATATCCCCCCTTTCTTTCCTGTAAGAAGACTCAAAAGGGCTTACAGCAGTGGTTCTCAACCTGTGGGTCGCAACCCCTTTGGAGGTCGAACGACCCTTTCACAGGGGTCGCCTAAGACTCTCTGCATCAGTGTTCTCCATCTGTAAAATGGATAAATGTTAGGGTTGGGGGGGTCACCACAACATGAGGAACTGTATTAAAGGGTCGCGGCATTAGGAAGATTGAGAACCACTGGCTTACAGTCTCCTCCCCTCCCCCCCGCACCACAACAAACACCATGTGAGGTGGCAGGGGTGGGGCTGAGAGGGCTTCGAAGTACTGGGACTAGCCCAAGGTCACCCAGCTGGTGTGTGTTGAAGTGTACAGGCTAATCTGGCTCACCAGATAAACCTCAGCTCAAGTGGCAGAGCGTGGAATCAATCCCAGTTCTCTAAATTAAAGTGCACCTGCTCTTAACCACTACACCACGCTGGCTGTCCAGAGGAACACGCTGGGATCTTTGTGGGCACTGAAACTGGAATGAGAGCAAGCCCACCTTGCACCTGGTCGACTGACATACCAGCCTCACTAGGGGGATGGAAGGGGTCAAAAAATGGGTTCATAGAAATAGATCTCACAATGCAGTTCCCCTCGGCTGAACAGCGGCTGGAGCTTGGTCACAGACCGGTTGCTTCCCATTGTGAAAGGGCAAAAATCCTCCCCACAATTAAAAATAGCACAGAATGTTTTATTTATCAACAAAATGTCAACGTTGCAGCCTCGACAGCTTCCTGGCATGCAAGTTCGCCCTACAGAATGTCTCCCCCACACCTGTGGGAGCATTCAAATGTGCTATTGCCAATTTTCGATTGCAGGAATGGGTATTCCAGGTGCATTTTTGCTATGCAGCTTGAAATTTACGTGCAGCCTGTTTCAGTAACAACAATGGGCAGGATTACTCAGTACTACAGAAAAGCATGATGGAGCAGGGCGGGAAAGAACTGCTCCACTGCCCAACTAGGTCAAGGGGCATCAGATTTTTGCTTCTATCTGAGTGGTGCCTAGAGGTTGTGAGGGCCAGAAGGCCACCATAAGCGCACCGTTAGGGGTCCTGCATCTCAAAATGCACCCTCCCAGAGGATCAGGGGACAACACAGAAGAGATGACTATGAGGGAGCACTGTGGTTTCATAGCCAGATGACAAGATGACAGCCCTTTTTAAACAGCAGCACACAGTTTGCTGATTATGTTTACATCCCACCAAGTCTCCCAAGTCCCCGTCTTCTGCCGAGTACTAGCAAACAACTGGTGACCCCAATCTTGGCTGGAGTTTACAACACTGTCAGTTGACAAAGACAGACAGTTTCTGCTTGCAGACCATCTTGTCACAAACTTCACAAACTCTCTGAAGGATAGGAGGCCCCAGATCAATCCAGATACAGAAGTGTGTTTTTCTTCTACACCGTCAAATACATGTCTGGATCTCTGGTGAATAAATAAACTAAACTACTAAAGCTAGTTTCTTTGACTGATAAACACTATATTGTGATGAGTCCCTTGTTATTTTGAATATACACACACACACACACACACAGGCATTGTGGATAAGTTGGTCTGCTCCAAAAGTGCCCCAGGAATTGAGACAACAAATTTCAGAGGTCGGTGTCTTGTGTTTTTCTTGGGAAGGAAAACTATGTCTAACATAGCTTCAGAAGAATGATGATGATGATGATGATGATGATGATGATGATGATGATGATGATTTTGGTTTTATATCCCATCTTTCTCTACCTTTAAAGAGACTCAAGGTGGCCTCCTTCCCCTTTTCTCCCCACAACAGACACCTTGTGTGGTGGGTGGGCTTGAGAGAGCTCCGAAGAACTGTGACTACCCCAAGGTCACCCAGCAGGGATGTAGGAGTGCAGAAACACATCTGGTTTACCAGATAAGCCTCTGCCACTCAGGTGGAGGAAGAGTGGGGAATCAAACCCAGTTCTCCAGATTAGAATCCACCTGCTCTTAACCACTACACCAAGGGTCTGCTGGCAGGGGCTGATGGGAATTGTAGTCCATGAACATCTGGAGAGCCACAGGTTGCAGACCCCTGCACTACACCATCTTACAAACTCCTTTCCCTTCCTCTCCCCACAATAGACACCTTGTGAGGCAGGTGGGGCTGAGAGAGTTCCGAAGAACTGTGACTACCCCAAGGTCACCCAGCAGGGATGTAGGAGTGTGGAAACGCATCTGGTTCACTAGATAAGCCTCTGCCACTCAGGTGGAGGAGCAGGGAATCAAACCCTGTTTTCCAGATTAGGATCTACCTGCTCTTCACCACTACACCACGCTGGCTCACACTGATGAATTTAATACAAGTCAGAAATGACCCTGGAACTTCTATATTAAAAGGGCACCCTGTTTCATGGAAGCCAAACCCAGAACGGACCAGTGAAACTTTCCTGTTTGTAAAACTAACAAGTTTGCCGCTGTTAGCTCCTGACTGCCTCTGCTTCGCCCAAACTGGTTGCTGTCCTGAAGGCAGGCTTCCCCCACCCCTCGGGGGGAAAAAAATCTCTTTTCTTACACTGCAGAAGTTTTTTAAGATTATCTTGAACTCTGCAGACAAGATGAAGACATCTGTGCTGCTGCCACTTCAGTGAGCAAACCTTAATTCTCACTTCGGTGTTGGCTGCCAAAGCTGCATCCCCTAATTTCCGCCGTGCAATCGGCCAATGCCTCCTTTTTCCAAGATGATCAGGCCGTCAACAGAAAATGCAGCCATTTGCTCTTTATCAACCGAGTCACCAAAGCCAAATAATCCATATATAGGTAAACTACACCAGGCAATGCGAATGAGTTTTAGGAATGCTAAATGTTGTGCTTGCAAGAAGAACTCGCGCATAGGCTTTGAGAGGCCAACGGAAAAAACCTCAAGCCATTTGGAAATAAGGGGCACATTTTGAGCATGAGGTACATACCCAGCTTAGGGAGCTGGGTATGTATAGTTTGTAGAAGAGGAGGTTAAGAGATGACATGATAGCCCTGTTTAGATATTTGAAGGGATGTCATGTTGATGAGGGAGCAAGCTTGTTTTCTGCTGCTCCAGAGTCTAGGAGCAGGAGTCATGGGAACTTCAAGGTGAAGGAAAAGAGATTCCACCTAAACATCAGGAAACACTTCCTGACTGTCAGGGCTGTTTGACAGTGGAATATGCTACCTCAGAGTGTGGTGGAGTCTTTTTAAAGAGAGGTTTTTAAAGAGAGGTTGGATGGCAATCCATCAGGAGTGCTTTGATTGTGTGTTCCTGCATTGCAGGGGGTTGGACTTGATGGCCCTTGGGGTCTCTTCCAACTCTGTGATTCTATGAAATGGCATTTTGTTCATAATATCCATAGTAGTACTGATCAAGGCTCTGAGATGCTCAAAACTGTCATGATGAAAAGGGCGAATGACTACAATCAACAGATTTGCCACACAGATGGGATAGTGTGGATGGATATGTGGCCTCTCTTGGTCACTGAAAGTCTTCTGGGAGGGAACTAGATGCAGTTAAGAACCAATACTCAAGAGCCAGCGTTGTGTAGTGGTTAAGAGCAGGTGGACTCTAGTCTGGTGGGTTTGTTTCTCTACTTGCTGGGTGACCTTGAGCTAGTCACAGTTATTCAGAACTCTCTCAGCCCCACCTACCTCACAAGGTCTCTGTTGTGGGAAGAGGAAGGGAAGGAGTTTATAAGCTGCCTTGAGTCTCCTTAACAGAGAGAAAGGTTGGGTATAAATCCAAATTCTACTCTTCTTCTTCTATATTTTTTTGCAACAAACAAAGCAGTCTGGGGAAAAATGATCTCCCTTGGTTACTTTCCCAGAAACTGGGAGAATTTAAAGGTTTTCCCCAGGCGTTTGACAGGATTTCGGCATCTGGAAAACCACAAAAATGCAAACTGTGCTGTTAAGACTGACGCAGTAGAAGTAGACTGGGCTTATCCCTCAAGATGCCATCAGACCAGTAATGCATCCAAGCGGGGCCACCCCTGCTGCCTCTGTTTGCAGTCCAGTAGCGAGACTCTTCCCAGGGTCCTTGCCCAAACAAATTTCAGTCTGAAGCTTCCAGTATTATTTTCGACTCCCCATTATTTTGGGACACTCTCTTATGATATCTGAATTGCCTGGTCGCACACCTGCTGATGGCAAGGAAAGACAAGGACCTTGCCTGAGTTCAACTATGCCCAGACTGATAAAAGAAAAATTTACTCTTAGGAAACAAAGATATTTGGCCATTGTTCTGAAGTCCTTTTTGGATGTATTGTCGAAGGCTTTCAGGGCCGGACTCAACTGGTTGTGGTGGGCTTTCCGGGCTGTGTGGCCGTGGTCTTGTAGATCTTGTTCCTAATGTTTTGCCTGCATCTGTGGCTAGCATCTTCAGAGGTGTGTCACAGAGAGAAGTGTGTTACACACTATGTGCCACACAGCCCGGAAAGCCCACAACCATCATTTTTGGATATTTTTACTAAAATAATGAGCCAACAACTTACTGTCTTTCTTCTTATGCAAAGCTCAAGCATCAAGGCCAACCTCAGAATCAGATACATAATACACCAGCGCTTTCCTTAACGTTCCTCCAGGAAATGAGCCAGACGGTATTCAGGGCTTTAAACACCACTCAAAACTAAGTCACGACAAGGTTCTCAACAAGTACGGTACCTAGTACTTCTTTTTCATTTCCATGACCGGGTTTTAACATTCACACTGTATCCAGTGTACCATTAAAGTTACAAGAGAAAGGCTATCCTTGATGAATTTCCGTTCAGTGACGAGGAACAGCTGAATTAATTTCAAAGATAACCCAGTTCACTTCTTTTGTTCTGTTTACCGGAGAGAGGTACAACTGCGAGGTCAGAGAACTCTCGAAACATTCCTATTTCCTATTGTACTGCCATTCAAGGTTCGTTTTTGCAAGAATAAAATAAAGCCGCGTTACCCAGGATAGAGAGGAAAGCCTTTGCTCTCTCCGGCTCCGCAGGGCTGTCTCTCGACTGCACCTCGCAGACGTACGTTCCAATGTCAGCAGAGGTTGGACTGGCGATAGTCAGGCGTCTCCCAAAACTGCTAACTCCACTGGTTATTTTGACTCCGTTCCTCTTCCAAGCTACGCTTAATTTCTCAGTAGGCCTGCGAGGGTAAAAGTCACGCCAATTATTACTGTGAATTATGTTATCTGCAGTAATAACACAGCGAACATATGACTCACCTAACTCTTCCAGGGCTGCAGGCATATTGAACGTCGTCGGACACTTAGAAATAAATCCAGATACAGCTCTGGGGGCCTAGAGCAGCCATGCTTCGAAAGCAAGCAAATGGCCGGAGCGCCACCCGACAGGCACAGCTAATTGTTATAATGATGGAGCTTTTAAGTGCTAATAATTTAGTGGGTCTAAGTAAAAGAGGGGGGAAATAAACCCTGGCTTTAGGTCTCAGCTGCATGGGGGTGCTTTTATTAGAATCCAAGTTTGAAGATAGGATTGTTGCCAGTTGCGTTCTCAGAGAGGAGACAATCAATTGGCTTTCCAAGGGTTCTTTGAATGCTTCAGATCTTTATCTCTTTTAGGATGCATTTCCCCTTCCCTCACCTACTACATTAAGTGGCAAACATTTTCTTCAGAGTATTAGGGGAAACCTTCGGGTTTCCTGGACTCACTCGACATTATTGAGGGGTCCAAAACCCTGTGCTGGACTTTCATTATCCAAACTCTTCTGTGGAAGCTGAGCAAACCTTTCCACTCCTGCTTTCCCCACCAACACCTCAGTAGCCTCATTTCAAAATGTAATACAACTAATAAGGCTATTGTATTGTTGAAGGCTTTCACGGCCGGAATCACTGGGGCGCTGTGTGGTTTCCGGGCTGTATGGCCGTGTTCTAGCAGCATTCTCTCCTGACGTTTCGCCTGCATCTGTGGCTGGCATCTTCAGCACCTAACAATGGCCTTATTAGGGTGCTGTGTGGTTTCCGGGCTGTATGGCCGTGTTCTAGCAGCATTCTCTCCTGACGTTTCGCCTGCATCTGTGGCTGGCATCTTCAGTTCTCTGAAGATGCCAGCCACAGACTCTGGCAGCATCAGGAAAAAAATCTTTCTGAAAATATAACCATATGAAAATACAATATTTCGTCGATAGACCAAATCTGCCAGAGTAAATGGCAGCCACCGCTGAGCCTCCAAGCTACACAACTTCTTCTTCTGCACAAACAATTTTCTTTCGTCGCTCTCTGGAAACAACCAAACTATTTAACTCGGTAACAAAGTTTGACAAACTAACCGTGGATCTCCATATTTTAAAGACAGCCAACAGCGTACTCTATTCCTCCTGCTTCAGGCGGGCAAGAGTTCTGACCCGGGTGGGGTAGAATTGTTGTTGTTTTGTTTCACATTACCTGCCATTGGCCACACATTCCAGTACAACTTCGTTACTTCCAGCTGCCACGCTAGTATTGACAGGAGGAATTACGATCACGGGAGATAGGAAGTTGGAAGAAAGAGCGGCAGCGCCTATAAACAGAAGGAAAGCAAACCGTTATCAATTAATTCATACCCTGCTTTTCTCCCCAGCAGGGAACCCAAGCATCATATAACATTTCCCTCACATCCATTTTATCATGACAACCCTGTGAGGTAGGTTAGGCTGAGAGAGCATAGAACCGCAGAGTTGGAAGAGACCCCAAGGGCCATCAAGTCCAACCCCCTACCATGCAGGAAAACACAATTAAAGTACTCCTGACAGATGGCCACCCAGCCTCTCTTTAAAAACCTCCAAAGAAGGAGACTCCACCACACTCCGAGGTCGTGCATCCCACTGTCGAACAGCCCTTACTGTCAGGAAGTTTTTCCTGATGTTTAGGTGGAATCTCTTGTCCTTCATTTTGAACCCATGACTCCTGGTCCTAGTCTCTGGAGCCGCAGAAAACAAGGTTGCTCCCTCACTGGCCCAGTAACCCAGAGAGTTTCATGGCATGAGCAGCAATTTGAATCTGGGAATCTGAATTTTCCAGATACTTGTCCCACATCCTTAATTCCTGCACTACACTGCATCATAGGTCTGGCTCGCTCAACTGCGATAGGCAACGTGGTCCAATATTTCAGTAACCGCACCAAATAAGCAATCTTAACTCTCCGAATTCCTCTTTACTCAGTTTTACTCCCTAAATTCTTGCAACCCATTTCCTTCAATCTCTTTAGAAATGTGGAATCTGGTTCTAAACACTTTCATTTTGATCAAGAAAAGAAATTCAAGAGGGGATGGGGGCTTCTGCAAAACATCAGAATTGCACTCTGCAGATGCTCAGAGGAAGGCGATGTTTTCCCTGATCTCCAGCTCAAGCGCCACCTTGTGGGTTGAAGTTACAAAAGGAAGCACCAAAAAAAGTCAAAGAAAAAGGAATGGCTAGATTCGAGTCTAGTAGCACCTTTGAGATCAATAAGGTTGTAGGGGATAAGCTTCCAAGAAGCTCTATTCATCAGAAATGAAAAGAGGAATGGGAGAGAAATGGAAAGAGAAGACGTGACAAGAAGAGGGATCAATGGCTATTTCTTTAAAAAGTGAATTTTTAAATTCACTTCCCCATAGTAACAGTGCATTCACTTCCCCCATAATAACAGTGCATTAAATTCACCTCCCCATAATAACAGTGCATCAAATACACCTTTTCTGCATGCACAAGTTCAATTCAGGTGCCGGTTTTGAGATCCACCCTCCTTCCCTTCGGGGAGGTGGGAAGAGGAGATAACACACTTTTATTCGAATATTTGGTCATTGACCATAAATAAAATCGTCTCCGTCTCCGTCGTCTTCTTCTTCGTCTTCTTCATTCTATTCACATTCTCTTCATACATCTGAAGCCAAAACAGTCACCATCTCCTTTGCTCTTCCATGCTTTGCCCAGGTCCAGACATTTTCTGAGTTATTTAAACACAAAAAGTTGCTGCGTTGCTTCCTTTCCTCCCTTCCCATAATGATCTACCAGAGGCTATTGCTATAAGTGGCTGAGTCACAGCTATTCTACAAATAAGTACAATGAAACACATGGCAAGTGTTCTACCAAACATCCTTATTTTTTTCCTCTTTAGAGGGAATAAGCCTGTATCAACAATCCCAAGGCCCCTCCCCCCCCCAAAAAAACAACTTTCTAAGTGTCAGAAAGGACTACTGGAGAGAAGGGACAGAACGGAACGCCAACCAACTGTCTACCATCACGGCAGCTACAGAAATCAATACAGATCAGCTTGTTGCAGTGATGAATAATTTTAAAAGCCAACCGTTTGGTAGAGAAAAGCGTTCTGCATTGCCTAATAATCTACATGTTGGGGTTCCTCAGGCAGAGATTGTTAAGTACATAAGTACAAGACTGTCCCTATTTTAATTTGCAAAATTCGACAGAGGATGTCGTTGCTGAAACATCAGCAGTTAAAAACAAAATTGCATCAACCAGCAACATTTCACTCCAATTTTGCAGTAAATCTTCTTGTTGTGAAAGGTCCCAGCCAGTTATTTCCTGTTGCTTTTATTATCCTCTGCAACCTCTTTTTATACCAGCATTCAATGCTTCATGTCACTGAAGGGAAGGAGATCACAAGGGTTGCTCCCAAGCAAAATGCAGGGCTTGGTTCTCCGAGAACAAATAAATTAAGCTCAAAGAGGTCTCTCCACCGCTGCTCACTTTCATTTGCTGCCCAAGATTTGCTGACTTATGTTTTTAAGACCTATTCATGTTTCATTTCATCCTACCACTTCCCCCCAGTTTCCAAAGAAGCCGTCAAGCCCTTGAGTGAGCTCTTTAGAAAGATTTTTATACATCAGGGAACAAACACGAAATTAACAAAGCCGCATATCATAGGAACTGCAATCCTCTTTCCTTATCAGAAAAGTAAATACCTAAATCGGCTCCTCTTTGGTGAGTCTACAAACTAAATAATTTAGCTCATGCAACCGCCGGCAGACAGTTAAGAGAAAAATGCCTTAAAAATGCTTGTTATCTTAGTGTTATTTTTTTAATGCGTGTATTTACTAAGTCAATTAAAATGCCAGTTTGGTATTGCTTTGATTCAAGGGATTCATTTAGGGGAAAACACAGCTACGGGTTGGATCTGACCAGCATTTCTGCTAGTGAAGGAATTCCTGGTCTTTGACCATCCAAAAAAGGCTATGATGAGAATCATGCGGCATTCACATATATGTGGGATGAGCTGAAAATGGGTGATTCCGTGAGGAAGTTGACTGGATCCAACTCGTTTTTCTGTTTTGAACTGGGAACTCCAGCCTCTAAGAAGACAGCAGAAGGATCTTGAGCGCTTCCACAACTCTTGCCCCAGAAAGGACAATCTGATCCAGAGTTTGAAACAGAGAAGCTATTAGAAGCAGTCCAGGAGTAAAGGTCCAGTAGACAAAGTACTAATTAGGCCCATAATGCCTTCTACCTTCAATGCCACAAACGTGGTTTCTCGGTTCTTCAAAGGCTCCAAAAAGAAACACAGAACAGGGGAGGACTTTGTGGCGACCTCTTGGCATTCGTCCTGGAAAAAGATCCTCTTTGTGCAGTAAATAGGTAAACATAGCAGTTGGGGGAGATACTTTCACGGCCCTGCATGGAGCTGGATATCTGCTGCTGATTGCTAATTGCAAAGAGAACTCTGATGAATAGCGTTTGGGCTCGTTTTCATTTTCATTCATGACGCATCTCAGAAGCAGCCTATTAGCAAAATTAGTCATCTGATAATGGTTTCTGAGCATGTGGGGTGAAGACGCCGCCGATCAAGCCCTAATATATTTCTTTTGAATCCTGACATAACAGTAGAATAACACCAGCTTTTTATCTAATGGAGGGCTAATGCGCCACGGCTTCTAAATGGTGCGTAATATGTCACTTTATTCAATTATATTAAACTCATCAAAACGCTTCGTGATTGGCCTGCAGGACATCAATTGGAAATATAATTATTAGCAAGCCTTGAACAAATACGGCAATGCTTCCCATTCCCTAAAAGGTCCCTGTAATTAGGCCGCGGTATTACCACCTTCGTTTAGTTTGGAAAAAGGTGAACTGGCAGAACCATTTTTTTAAAAAACCACTCTGGGCCCCTGTCCTGAAATTAGGTTACCAGAGAACGTAAGAACATAAGACAGAGCCTTGCTGGATCAGACCAGAGTCCATCTAGTCCAGCACTCTGCTACTCGCAGGGGCCCACCAGATGCCTTGGGGAGCTCACATGCAGGATGTGAAAGCAATGGCCTTCTGCTGCTGCTGCTGCTCCCGAAGCCCACCTGGATCAGCTAATAGGAGAACAGCATTAAATCTTCAATTAGTCACTGAGGAATCAAAAACAGAGTATCTGCACACCTGCTTTAAGTAGAATGGGAAAGGTAAATGCCAGCTGTATATCCAATATTTTCCCCCCATATGAACTCAGGGCCTGTTTACATTTCCAAACGGCAGAAGATGAATTGCAGAGATCAGATAACCCCAGGTTTACAGCAACTTCAGTGGCCGCCTCTCTGCTTCTAAGCCCAATTTAATGGGCTATTTGTGACCTTGAGTGCATGAAGAGGCTTATGAACAGGTAGCGAAGGGACAGCACGCTCTCATCCGCACCTGCCAATTAACTTTTAACGGCAGGTGAGGTCTTGTTATAAACGTGTCTTGAGCACCTGCTTTAGATAAAGAGTTTTCAAAATAAGCACATGCCTGTTGCATCCCCCCCCCCCCCAATCCATTCTTGAGGTGTTCAGGCCTGCACTTGCCCATTTTATAACCCTGGGAAGTAGGTTAGACCATAAGAGGTCGAAGGTCACCTACTGAGCTACCAGGCAGAATGGGAATTCGAATTTGGTCCTTCCTGTTCCTAGCCCAACGCGCTAAGCATTTCGCCAGGCTTGTTTTCTTTTTCCGTACCTTACAGTAAACCAGAGACTCAGGTGTTCTCAGGAATTATCTCATGGTCAGAAATATGGGAAAGGTTGTCCCCTGATATTTTTTTACAGGAGGAAGAAACAAAATTGTCCAGCTATACCACGACGTCCTCAGGAAGAGCCCAGGGCACGATACTGATTCTAGCACACTCTCCACAAGATGCAAACGATCTGCACCATCATTATGGTGAAATCTTCAAACTCCCCCCCCCCAAAAAAAAACCCCACCTGCAATACTAGACCATCAACCACACCTCTGCATAGCAAGTGCCACCCAAACACTTACTGATTGGTTCCCCACCCGGGGACATGACAATGTCATACCCCGCTAAAACATTCCCTTCTTACTGGACACAGTGTGTAACAGACTTCCCTCTGTGATCCACCTCTGAAGATGCCAGCCACAGATGCAGGCGAAACGTTAGGAACAAGATCCACCAGACCACGGCCACATAGCCTGGAAAACCCACCAGAACCAGTTGAATCCAGCCTTGAAAGCCTTCGACAAAACATCCCCCCCCCCTCCAAAAAAAACACCCTCCCCATTTTTCAGTTTATCCAACTTACTGGTGGATTGTGATGGAGGCTCTCTTTCCCAATACCTATCCTTTTGGCAATTAAGTGTTTGATGGGGTTTGTTTTACGGTGATGGCTTTCATGATTTTGTTGCATTTGTTAACTTTGTGAGCTATGCTATATTAACCTTTTTAATAAAACAACAATGCAGAAATAAAGAGATCACAACGTTCCACATCACAGCATCAGCGCACCGGAACCAGCTTCACTGCCGGACGTCCAGCTGTATTGGCCAATTCTTAAAGGAGGCAGAGGAAATGCTGGCATCCCTGGGAATGAACGAGCAATGGTGGATGCTTGGGAAAGAACCTGCCATTTTGGCATTTGCTTTTCTGCAACATCCGCACCAAGCAAAAATAACAATAATTATAATAAAGAACACACACTGCAAAAATGAATCTTTGAACCAATCGGGTTTACCGTCTATTGACGCTACTCTGGGAGCAGGAGGTGGAGCTTATAAAGGAGGTAACCTTTTGCTTTCAAACCAATTCCAGAGGTTGTCCCACAGTGCCATGGAAATTAAATTGGTGCTTTAATTCGGGAGCTTTCCTATTACGGCCCAGAAGCTGCCCGACCTCAAAGCCAGTAGAGATTTCTGTTCTGCGCTCTGAACTTGCCTTCTGACAACTCTTTGAGCTGGGAAGAGCAATTTGGCAGCGCGCGGTCTGGCACTGACCTGACCTTCCCTGGCACACAGCGAGGGGCTTCTTTCAGCAAAGAAACACAGCACCCGAAGCATTATTAGCCCATTTAAGCTAAGGGAAAAGTACATAGCTGTGGCACATTTCATCTAAGAACGCTCAAGTAGATTTTCAATCCCACCCTCACCCGAAATCATATTAAATATCTGCTTCGCAGGAGGGTGTAATCATATTCAACATGAGCTGAAAGGGAGCTAGCTAGCACCATCAACAGCCATTCAAAAACCAACAAGGACCGCAACGACCAGACGACCGGCAGGGGGAGCCGGTTAGTTTAAAACTTCTACCTGGTCTGCACAGCCAAAAGAGAAAGGAGAAAAGAGACAGTTTTGCTCCCTTAATGATGGAATCTGCACTATGACAGCCAAGATTTGAGAAGGAATTTAAAATAGCTGATCAGTGGAACAGATACTGAGGAGAGCAATATATTTTTATGATATACTCAAGGCAGAGGAGCCTCTTTGCCAGCACACACAAAGATAGCGTTCTCTCAGGAGTGCAGAAAACAACGGTTGCACTTCCCATTTTCTTGAAGGTCTTCTGCATCAGAGGAAAAGGAGGGAAAGTATAATAGCAGCAACCTGACCGGCAAAACACCTCCCAATATGCTCTGGAGCAGAGATTTTGCGCTGCCTCTGGTGGCAATCCAGAAAGCCACATGAGGGAATCCATGGTCTCGTAAAATGGGAAATATCACGGGCTCAGGAACCATTTGTGAGTGGAGGACATCTACCTGCTCAGGAAGTCTGATGCTACTCTCGCCTGCCAAAAGGATGGCCAACAGGGAAAAGCCACCTTGAATGGACCATACATGGAATCTATTTTCAAATCTCAGAGCTCAAGGGCTTCTTCCCAATCTCCTATCGATCTTACTAATTGACACAAGATTGGAGAGACGTCCATTGACCTCTGATATTCAGAAATTCGCTTCATTTATAAATAACTGGAATATATGTCTGTATTTTCTTAAACCGGGCATGATTGCTTGCTTGCTTGCTTAATTAATTGATTATCTATCTATCTATCTATCTATCTATCTATCTATCTATCTATCTATCTATCTATCTATCTATCTATCTATCTATCTATCTATCTATCTATCTATCTATCTATCTATCTATCTATCTATCTATCTATCTATCTATCTATCTATTTGCAATAGCATGGAAAGGAATTGAAATTCTGATGCAAAAAAGGAATGGGAGGGGGTAAATGTAGTGGCATAGCGGTCAAGAGCAGGTGCACTCTAATCTGGAGAAACAGGCTTGATTCCCCACTCGGCCACTTGAACTGTGGAGCCAGATTGGCTTGTGCAAAACTGGTGAGCCAGATTGGCTTGTGCACTCCAACACATGCCAGCTGTGGGACCTTGGGCTAGTCACAGTTCTTTGGAGCTCTCTCAGCCCCACCCACCTCACAGGGTGTTTGCTGTGTGTGGGGGGGGAAGGGAAAGGAGATTGTAAGCCTCTTTGAGTCTCCTTACAGGAGAGAAAGGGGGAATATAAATCTTCCTCTTCCTCTTCTTGGCCACACTTCTTAGCCTATTTGTCTGCAAGCTGACTTGGGTGAGCGCAAAGTGCGTTTACTATCCAGTTGCACCCTTGGTTGGCTGGGAAGCAGGAGCTGAAAATGGAAGCCACCCCATGGAAACCCCTGTGGTTGAGCAATCACTTAAACCACAATTGCTTTAAGTAAACAAGGGTGACATCAAAATTGAGTTAATGAGATGGCATAAGCCCAACAAGGATTCTAGAAGCTGCCCCAAAAGGGGGAAAAACAGACATTAGAAATGAAACTGTTTGGAGAAAGACTGCAAAATAATTACTGTATATAATCATGTATAAGTCGACTTTTTCAGCACATTTTTAATGCTGAAAAATCTCCTCTCGGCTTATATTCGGGTCTTATACTGTTTGTGTAACCCAGGGTCCATTAGCTCAGATTTTCCATATAAGGAAGAAAAGGCTCCATTTCCTCAGAATCGTTAAGAGGAGTTCAGTTCTTACGAACTGTATTTACATATTTCAGGGCTACCCTTGAAGGCTTGACAAAAAGGAGAGAGGGCTCAGCAAAGAACAGCAAAGCTGCAAGTCCATCAACAGTGCCACAGGACACAGCTAAAGAGAACTGTAAAGGACTGAGACCCTGCTAGTCTGTTTTGCATAGCAGGCCAGAACTATTATATGTTGATTATTGTTTCTGTATTGGCTTGCCATATTTCACTGTTACACTGCACACTATTGTTTATGAAACAGAAAACAGATTTAAAGTTTCTTTTTTTGTAAGTCTGGTGGATGTTAAGGGTCACAAGGTAGAATCACACTGTCAAAGACTTGAACTCCTTTTCCATTTCTGATAATATCCCTCTTAAATCTAAGTTGGGTTATATTTGGACATACAGGTGAGGAGGAGGAATCCAGTTTTGAAGGATTTTAACTCTTGTGTTTTAGCTTGGTTGCTGATTGAGCTAAGGTTTCTGTACTTTTAAAGTTATCATTGATACCATATTGGTTTTGTTGACCTTCTTTTCCACTTACAGAGCTAGTTTACTGTTTTTCTTTGAAATAAATATTCAAAAACATTTAACCTACTGATGCCTCAATTAATGTAATTTTATTGGTATCTATTTTTATTTTTGAAATTTACCTGCTGCATTTCCCACCTAGACTTATACTCAATAAGTTGTCCCAGTTTTTTGTGGTAAAATTAGGTGCCTCGGCTTATATTCGAGTCGTCTTATACTCAAGTATATACGGTACATGCTCTGCAAAAGGTTACAAACAGAAATGAAGAAAGTTTTATCTGCTGAGGTATAAACACGCCTACAGAATCTCACGCCACCAAAGGCATTGTTCGAAAGCTATACACCAACACAATCCCCGACGAGAGTTGAGCTGTTTCTTTTCCCCCAATTTTTAGCTTGGCTCTATTTTTTTTTTAATGAATGGGAAATAACAAGGAACACATTCTCATTTGCCTGTTATTGGGCCCGAGGAAAATGAAAAGTGACAAAGGAAAGCAAACGCCAGGGAGTGCAGTTTGAAAGAGTCATTTTAAGGCTGAGGAGACACTTTGGGACAAAATTGCATGAGAAATTGCATCGACTTCAATAATAGCTTAACTACAGGGAATAACAGTTGAAGCAACAGCTGCTATTTGATCGCGACGTTCAGCTGAAATCGCATTTTCTCGGCCTATCCGTGTGCCAGCGTGCTTGATCGTCTTACACCCATCTCCAAAGCACCCACTTAGATGCACCACAGTGCAGGCACAAGATTTTGTGGCATAGTGTCGCACTGGCTCGACAGCTCAAGCCCACATTAAGGCAAGGGTATCAGAGGCTCCGCCGCTCCTCCAGAGAATGTTGACCTTGCGTGGTGTAGTGGTTAAGAGCAGGTGCACGTTAATCTGGAGAACTGGGTTTGACTCCCCGCTCTGCCACTTGAGCTGTGGAGGCTGATCTGGGGAACCAGATTAGTTTGTGCACTCCAACACACGCCAGCTGGGTGACCTTGGACTAGTCATGGTTCTTCGGAGCTCTCTTAGCCCCACCCACCTCACAGGGTGTTTGTTGTGGGGGGGAGGAGATTGTAAGCCCCTTTGAGTCTCCTTGTAGGAAAGAAAGGGGGGTATAAATCCAAACTCCTCCTCCTCCTCCTCTTCTTCGTCATCGTCATCTTTGTCGTCTTCTTTTAGTTTGAGAAGGGTGGCTCGAGACCCCATTAAGCAGGTATCTGTCGGGCTTCCCAAACACGGCGAAACTGAACTTGATCGTGGCCACCACGTCTGCAGTCACGATGCCGCTTCTTGCACAGGGATGCAAAGGCATTTTGCTCATTCCGTTCTGATCGCCGACGGCTGCCTGCAAAAAGGACACCTTTCTGCTTCTCCTCTGCCTCGCTCCTCCTCAGCCACCTCTACACAGATCCAATAAAAACAGGTCATCCTAAACATTGGGCCGTGTTGGTAGCAGGCAGGCCTCTGCTCATTTAGCCACATCAGCACAGTCTGGCAAAACTCTTTCCATAAAACACTGCCAAGCACATTCCCACTCTACCATCCACCAACAGACAGCGTTTTTGACAGAGCCCGGTTTACCACTCAGTGGACACACGGTACACTTATCCCCACTGAATAAATGGGAGCGGCACAAGACTATTATAATGTGGCTGGTGAACAACTTAGGAGCAGGGCATACACAACCTTCTGTGGGCTTTGTGCAGCTGGACTGTCCTGCTTCTCCCTCCTGGGGGTCAGTAGATCAGGAATAACATAGGAGTCATGTGGGGGTCTGCAGCTGGGGGACAGGGAGATTGGGGGAAATCCCCCCCTCTTGCAAATGGAAATGCTTTTCCATTAGTATGTGGCTGAATACTTGCCGTTAGTGTGGAGAGCAGCCATAGATCTGGGGACAGAACGTATATTTTGCCAGCAACAGGGTGACGGGAAGCAACACACACCATATCAAATATCTAACTGCAACCCAGACTTGGATGGCCCAGGCTAGCTCAGCCTCATCAGAGCTTAGATGCTAAGCAGAACCAGCCCTTGCTTACAATAGCATGGAAGAAGAAGAAGAAGAAGAAGAAGAAGAAGAAGAAGAAGAAGAAGAAGAAGAAGAAGAAGAAGAAGAAGAAGAAGAAGAAGAAGAAGAAGAAGAAGAAGAAGAAGAAGAAGAAGAAGAAGAAGAAGAAGAAGAAGAAGAAGAAGAAGAAGAAGAGGAAGAAGAAGAGGAAGAGGAAGAGGAAGAGGAAGAGGAAGAGGAAGAGGAAGAGGAAGAGGAAGAAGAGGAGGAGAAGGGGAGGAAGGGAGGAGGAGAAGGAGTTTGGATTAATATCCCCACTTTTCTCTCCTGTAAGGAGTCTCAAAAGGACTTATAATTTCCTCCCCCGCCAAACATCCTGTGAGCTGGGTGGGCCTGAGAGAACTCCAAATAACTGTGACTAGCCCAAGGTCACCCTGTGACTAGCCCAACTGGCACATGTGGAGTGCACAAGTTAATCTGATTCACCAGATAAGTCTCCACAGCTCAAGTGGCAGAGCAGGGAATCAAACCCGCTTCTCCAGATTAGAGTGCGCCTGCTCCTGACCACTACACCTTGCTGGATCTCATGTTGGAGACCACCAAGAAAGCACCAGGAGTCACTACGCCAGGGGCCACCACATGTCAGCTGTGACTTGACGGCACCTCTGACCAGAACCAGTCGGCTGGCACTCAAGCCGCGAAAGGGAAACTCTTTCCTCTGCATAAAGATTTCCTCCCCCCTTTCTGAGCTAACTTCCATTAATGCGGGCTTCATTCTGCAGAAACAAACGGGAAAGAATCCTGGCACAATTCACATTCAAATCTGGGAGAACAGCCCAGGCCCAGCGAGTGTCAGCTGGTGGTAATCAAAGGATATTAGCCAAGGCAATGAAAACCCGCAGGGAACGGGAGTGGAACTCTAACGGAGGATTGCTCTCAAAGCGTGCGGCATTTCCCGATATGAATTCCTACATCCATCAACAGCTGGACCATTGATATGTGAAGGGTGAACAGGTCTCGACTCTCTCAGGAAAGCCACACGCTTGATCGTGTTTCAAGCGCCGGAGACGAGTGGCAAATCCTCTGATGCCAAACGGCTAATTAATCCACACTTTTGTGTTGCTTTTTTTTAAAAAAAATCAATGATACTTCCCACTGTGTCATCTGAGTGGCTTTGATGCTGATTACTTGGTAAACACAATTTGTACACCCCCCCCCCCTCAAATGATTAGGCCGCAATATGTATTTCAATTATCTAAACTAGAATGATGGTATAACGATGCTATAATTGGCTTGGTTCACCCTTGCAGACCCAGGAAGGCTTCTCTGCTCTGGGAAAGGCAGCCTAGTAGTGCCCACGTCGTTTGGCCCAGCTGCCGTTTGAGCTCAGCAATTGCTTTTTAGAATACTGACGGTGCAGTTAGAACACTGGCGCTGTGTCGCTGTGTTGCGCCAACTGAAAGATTCCCTCCGCTGGTCTAATGACACTTGGGGATGCTCAAAGTAGGTTTGGGGCTGTTTTGATACCGACAGTCTACTTTGTTTTGATATTCATAATTTTGCAGCTTCTTTTTTTAATCTGGGGAGGGTCCATGGCTCAGTGGCTGAGTATCTGCTTACAGAACATCCCTGGTTCAATCCCAGCATCTCCATTTAAGAGGATCAAGAAATCAACATTGTGAAAGACTGTTGCCTGAGACCACGGACAGCAGCTGCCAGTCTGAGCAGACAATACCAACCCTGATGGACCAGTGTCTGATTCAGAAGCGGAACAAGAAGAGGAGGAGTCCTGTAAGATGACTCAAGGGGCTCACAATTTCCTTTCCGTTCCCCCCTTCCCCACAACAAACACCCTGTGAGGTGGGTGGGGCTGAGAGCACTCCAAAGAACCAGCTGGCATGTGTTGGAGTGCACTATCGGTTCACCAGATAAGCTTCCACAGCTCAAGTGGCAGAGCTTGAATCAAACCCGGTTCTCCAGATTAGAGTGCACCTGCTCTTAACCACTATGCTGGCAGAATCATGCACCCACATGTGTTCACGTGTAAGCTGCCTGAAGAAGGGCCTCTGGGCAGGCAGCATATAACATCTCTAAATAAATATACCACTGCATAAACGATCCAAAGGGGGATTCAGTTACTCAATGCAAGTGATTTGCCAACTCAAACCAGCCTTGAAAAGCTGACCTACTTGTTCCCTGGGATAATTATGTGTACTGAATAGCTTGCAGGAAACGGATAAGTGGGATCTGAACTCATGTTCCCTCTCACCATCTTTTATTTATATTTTTTGATTGTCAAAAGAGCTACGGAACAACAGAGAGAAACCGGATGGTGCATGAGTGGTTTTCTGCCAGCTTCTGAAATGGATGCTCGCCGCAAGGAGCACACGACTGTGAGGCACTGAAAGCTCAAGGTCAGCCATTGTTGGCTGCTATCTGTGCACTTCCATCAGGAGTGGGTTTCAAGACCCAGATGGCCACCTTCACTCCCAAAGGTCGGTTCTTTTCCGAGGCTCTTTCAGAACAGGAACGGGACGGAGAAGCAAGGGAGAGACCCCCGCGGCCTCTTCCCCACAATGAACTGAAACAAGCGCACCGAACGGCTTGTCAGAATAATATGTCGGGGAAGCGGTTGCCGGTGCCTCAGGTCTCCACAGATGGTTTGACGTTCTCAGCCCACCTCAACAAAACCTGCAACTTTCCTCCCCGGCGTCCGTGAGAAAATGAACGCAACCGACACAGAGGCGTCAAGGTCACAGAGATCTAGAAGCAATCGGAATATGTCCTATCAGCATGTTTAGCGCAATGGGAAAAACCTACGAGCATGACTGAGCCACAACCAGCGCTCAGGAATATTTACCCTGCTGGAAAGAAACAGCAAAACAACCCCTTTGAGCATAGATGTTCCCCCAAACAAAGCAATACTTTCCTTTCCCAGCCTTTGTGATTACCAGTCTTAGGGGTACTTATATTATAACATTTCTTCAAAACTCAGCAGGGAGGGGGGGAAATGCAGAGGGCTGGAGAAAGGAAAAATCGCAGAGAATGCACAGAGCGTTTCCCAGGGGCAGATAATAGGCCAGCGAAAGAAAGTACACCAACTTAGCAGTTCAAAAATAATTCCACAGATGGATAAGCATTTAATTTTTCTAAATTCACAATAAAACAGAATTTCTTTTTGAGAAACAGGAATGGGTCTTCATATTTATCTATTTATATACACATATATATAGCTCGTACAGTCACACACCAACCACGCAACCCTGTTCTTCAAAGAGGGAAGTGAAGGGGAAGTTATTACTCACAGGCTCTTTGTTGTAAGGGATGTTTGTAGTGCAGGCAGCATCGGTATTGTTAAGAATAAATTGTTAGATGCCCCTTCCTTGGCCAGGACTACTGCTTGCATTGATGCAAGATCCGTTATCTTGCACTTGCAGATAAAGCTCGGTTCAGGAGCACCATCTCTCTTGGATCTTGCATTGACTCTCTGCTTTCTATTAAAAATAGAGCTGGGGGGGGGGGAGTTGTTGGCCAGGTGGAAGGCAAATCACTCTCCCTGAATGAAACGGGGGACCACCTGTCTAGAAGCAAAATAGGACCTTGTGGCCACGCGGAACCTCTGACTAAATGGACTGTCTAACATGGACCCCTGTGGCGCATAAGAGAGAGGCAAGCGAACAGAGCCACCATCTTTAAAGAATGCCAACAGTGTGTGTAAGACAAGCCACTTTCAAAACTAATTTGGATAGCCCTGATTTTTTTTTACATTCATTCTATTTCTATTCATTCTCAGGGGTCTATTTATTGCATCCAGCCTTTCGTGATTTTTTCCACTGATTTTTCCCCCTCCTTAACAACAACTCTCCAAGTTTGTTCGGGTACCATGACAGAAGTGAATAAAATGGTAGGGAGAATGTAGGCAGAATACTGGAATACTTTCCCGGTATACTGAAGTTCACCAGCACCCAATGAAGTTGTCAAACAATTGAAGAGTTTAGATATATACCAACTATTTCTCAACCATGAGGAATCTCAAAGTGGCTTACAAACACCTTTCCTTTCCTCTCCCTACAACAGACCCAAATGCACTGGAAACTTCTTCATGCCGAATCAGAGCATTGGTCCATCAAGGACCAGATTTTCTCCTGGAGGTGGAGGACAATGGGGTGTGGAATCACCCACCCAAGATGTCCTACTAGCCTACCAGAAGGATCCTTCATGGTGAATATCCAATGGACCGGTCTACGCAGATGGCCATCAAGGAACAGACTGTCTACTCAGATGGCAGCAGCACTCCAAGGTCTTGTGTTGAGATCTTTTACATGACCTTTCATTGGAGATGCCAGGGATTCACTCGAAGGGCCTCCATAAACAATTATTATTATTATTTTTTATTATTTATTTGACTTAATATACCGCCCAATCCCCGAAGGGCTCTGGGCGGTGTACATCATACATAAGAACATAAGAACATCATAAACATCCATAAATTACAATAAAACAGCAGTTATAATATATCAAGATGGCGTCCTGTCTAGATCTAGTCCCTTTAGCGAGAGGGGGTAATGGTCCCGGTGGTATAAGGGGACCATAGATCTCAATAATAGATCCCGTTGGCATTGGGATCCCACCCTGGGGAGGGGGGGGGGGGGCACTCAGCGGCTGGTTTCTCCAAAAGCCCGGTGGAACAACTTCGGTCTTACCCAGGCCCCTGCGCGGAAATCCCCAAGAGGTCCCGCAGAACGGACAGTTGGAGGAAAGAGTGTTCCACTAGGCAGGGGCCAGGCGGTAGCCAGGCCTGGCCCAGAGTGGAGGCCAGCCGCGATCATTGAGGGCCAGGAGGATCTCCAGTAAATTGGCCTCTGCCGAGCTGTAGAAGGCTTCCAGCTGGGACATATGGGGTAATGCGGTCTGGGTCGGCAGTGCGAGGGTCCCAGGCCCGGCGTAAGGTCTTAAGCGCTGTCAAAACCCACACCTTGAAGGCAGACCGATTCGAATTCAACTGGGGAGCCAGTGCAGGCGGGCGCATATAGCACAGGTTGTATGTGGGTCTCCGGAAGGCACCCTGTGAGCAACCGGGCAAGCTGGTGCTGGACCTCAGGTTCAGTTTCCCGGATCAAACGCAAGGGAAGGCCCGCGTAGAGCGAGTTACAATAGTCCAACCTGGAGGTGACCGTTGCATGGATCACAGTGGCCAGGTCTGTGTTGGAGAGGAAGTGAGCCAGCCGTCGGGCCTGACGCAGATGGAAAAACGCAACCCGGGTTATATGGGCCACCTGGGTCTCCATTGAAAGAGACAAATCCAGGTGGACCCCCAGGCTGCGGACAGAGGGGGTTGGCGCCAATGAGGCCCCCTCCCACACCGGCGGCTGGAAATCCCCAACCCCTCCCCCACGGCCAAGCCAAAGGATCTCCGTCTTCGATGGATTAAGTTTTAATGCAGATGTTCTACAACTAAGTCATGGTCCCTCCCCAAATTCTCCACTTCCCATCCTGAAAAGTCATTTGCCTAGATGACAGCAGACTCAAATGACTCACTATGTACAGATGCATACTTTGGGCATGTGAACGAACTCTTGAATGGCTTAGAAGATTAAAGAGGGGAAAGAAAAAGGAGGGAAAGAACACTGTATTTTCTTTCTGCCTGTCCCAGCTGTCCTATAAAATCCCAAAACTTTCCTCTTGCATAGAAAAATGTAGCGCTTAAGGCAGACTTTAGTATGACCCCCAGGTAACCTCAAGTTTAGGTCCAGCTGAGTTTTTGCAGTTGACAAAACAGCCTGCCTTTGATTTGATACACAACAAACTATGGTTTCTGTTTGAGACAGAAATAGAACAAACCTGCCCTGAAAGCAGATTTTTATTTTTTTTTAAAAAGGTATTGAAAAACTCTAAAGGCATCAGTCTAATACAAACAAACCCCATATTTTTTTTTAAATCATTCACTTATATTCCTTAATACTGCCGAACGGATACTGGGAAGAGCGCCGACCATTTTCAGACCTATAAAAATGTCTTTCAGATATGGATTAAAATTATGTCAGGCAGTTTGAAATTTTACAGGGAGCCATAATGAGAAGTAGAAAGCTAACCAGATTGTACTGATGGGAAACAGAGTTCACTGTGAAGGATATCTGTCAGCCCACAGCACTGATGCCGTATATATTCAGCTATTTCAACAGTAGCTGTCTCTCTCATTTTTAAAAAAACCAAAATTGTCTGTAAGTGCCGCAAGCTCCAAGCAGCCTAAGTGGGCGCTCACAGTATTAGCAGCCAAGCAGGGCATGGCGTGCAAAAGCCAACACATGGCCTGCTCTGTGAAAACGCTTCGAAGCCCCAAAGGGGATAGGGGCACCTGTTCACAAAATAGACCCCCAAATTGTTGATAGCCTGCCAACTCTTGGAAGGCGCCCCCTCATCTGGAAACTAGTCAGCTGGCAGTCCGAGGCATCCATGTTGATTCCTACAGAAACCCGGAACCAAAGGTCACACAATGTCTTCAAATCAGGATCAGCACAGAAAACGATACTGACCAACCTTGTCTATTTCTCCTGACCAAGAGGCAGACCAGAAACCTTTCCATCCTGTACTGAAATTTTAAAAAAATCCCCGCTATCTATTTTTGAAACCCAGCCTGGTTAAGGGTCCTGGAGAAGTCAAAATAACTTGCATGACACCCATGCCATTTTTAGGTCGGTCCTATTTGTTTTTTTGAAAAAGTATTACACATCTGGGCACACACAGGAACTTGGGTTTTCACACATGTCAAATGAGAACAATCAAACGTTTCCAAGCCAAGCAACCTCCTGCAGTAGGGGTCTCCCTTACCGTAGGAGCCACTCAAAATGGCTCCTTGCCCCTTTAGCTTCACTGCCGATATCCAATAATATTGGGTATTTTCCTCTTTCATTACAGCACCCGCCTTGAAAAAAGAAACAAGGTGCAGCCACTCCTGAGGGCACCACCTTTCGAGAACAAGCAAGGACAGCCTCCACCCGGGAGATCTCCTGAAATGAGAGCCGTGCAAAGAATTCGAGGTGTGCCAGCAGCACTGTGGGAGCGGCCCTGTTTATCGGGGTTAACTTGTGGTGTGAGATGCACAAAAGCACGTGGCAGATCACAGCCCAGAGGGCGAGAGATCTGCATGCCTTGCCTGCGACAAAACCAACATGTGAAAGGGCAGCGAGAAATAATAATAAATCGTTCTGTTCTTTAAATGACCCGCATTAACCCCTCACAGCTTATTTACTGTTGAACTTTAACGGGGTTTAATTAGCTTAAACCTTCACGGTTCTGCTGCTACATGGTCTCTTCTCCTGTTTGAAACCCAAGAAGAGTTTCCCTAAGAACCTGGTGGTTATCAATACAAACAAATCGTTCCAAGGTTCAATGACAGGCACCGAATTAAGCAGCCAAACTGCGGTTTGAAATTTTTACAGCATGGCTACACCTGCCCTTCAGCGTGGCCAACTTTCTGCAGCAGACATTATGGAAGGAGGGAATCACAAATGGTTTTGTCCCAATTTCAGAGTGTGAAATATGATAATAATCACTGCCAGGATAATGGGGGGGGGGGGGAGAAAAGGGTTTTATTTTCTAACACCTCACATTTCCCTACCCTTTGCTAATAGGGTCTATCTGTAGATGTGCAAAAACATGCTAAAACAGAGGCTGGTGGTAACCTTAACCATTTTCGAAAGTTAATCTAATTATGCGCGAAACCTTTCTTCCTTGTCTCCGTTTTTAAAACCAATAGCGTAATTCATTATGAGAGGCCAATTCGAGAAGCCACATCATCTTTCAACAGGCGCAAAGTCAACATAGTATCTGCTAAGGATTTGTCTCTCTCCGTCAGAGAAAGAGATGTATTTACTAGAGTTGCTGCGAAAGAACAGCTCTGGCTGTGACCATCTCTCTTCTGTTCATCACGGAACAACTCAAAAGCACACCGGACAGATCTGCGACAGGATTTTTCAAAATTGTGCACGTGCAAAAATGTGCCGGCTTTATACAGTCTGGGAGTAATTAGCAACCCTGAGGAATAGTCGGATGGGCCCTAAGCGATAGTTTCTTAAAATGAACAAAACAACAATGTTTATGAATGATGTCTATGATTTGTGATGATTTAATGTTTTATTTCATTACTTTATATTATGCTGTTGTTGCTTTATGCTAATAAAAGGCACAGACTGACTGACTATCTAAACAATTACCTAGTGGATCAGCGTGATTTTGGGGACAACAACAAAGAACTTAAAATGTACATGTACAAGAGAGCAATTTATTGTCGAAGGCTTTCACGGCCGGAATCACTGGGGTGCTGTGTGGTTTCCGGGCTGTATGGCCGTGTTCTAGCAGCATTCTCTCCTGACGTTTCGCCTGCATCTGTGGCTGGCATCTTCAGAGGATCTGATGTTGGGAAAGCAAGTGGAGTATATATCTGTTGGAGTGTCTGGGGTGGGTGGAGAAACCTTGTCTGTGAGTAACAAAGAAGGCAACCAGGTCAATAGTTGAGGGCATCTGAATAGAAGTATGAGTAACAATGAAGACTATAGCATGGGCGTAACACTGGAGATAGCAAGGTCACTGGTAGGAGCATCTGAATAGAAGTATCCTGGCCTTTGTTTCTTTTGTCTATGGTCATCCTTGTGTTTGTGTCTAACCAGCTCCACACAAACACAGGATGACCATAGACAAAAGAAACAAAGGCCAGGATACTTCTATTCAGATTCAAACGTCAGGAGAGAATGCTGCTAGAACACGGCCATACAGCCCGGAAACCACACAGCACCCCAAGAGAGCAATTGTAACGCACTGCACTGCTGGGAAGAGCACCACTGAATCTACTGAACAGTCAGCGCCATGTAATGTCCAGCTTTTTTGGAATAGGATCTGGGAGACCCAGGTTCGAATCCCCACCCTGCCATGGAAGCTTGCTGTGTGACCTTGGGCCACTCACACATTTTCAACCTAACCTACCTCACAGGGTTGTTGTGCAGATAAAACAGAAGCTAGGAGTACTATGGAAGTCACTCAGGGTCCCTACTGGGGAGAAAGGCCGACTATAAATAACGTTAAAAATCACAGCCACCGACCAGTCGAAACAGATTCCTGTTTGCCATGGGCAAATTACATGTGAGCTGAACTTTAATTTAAATTTGTGTTTATTTTTAGTCCAGCTGCAAGCTCTACCAGGCAGCGCTGACTTGCTTTACATTAGCCTCACCGCTTGAAAGTTAAGCATGCGTGCCTATCAAGTCAGAGCAGCTATCAAGAGATGGATGTCCCCAGGCAGAGTCTGTTCCACAGTTACCAGCTTAAGCGTGGTGATGGAGCAGAGGAGCTGGTATGAACAGCACTTGGTACCATTTGGAGGGTTAAATAGGCTGTCTCAACCAGCTCACAGCAGCCCCACGAAGTTTTCAGTGCAAGATGTGAGCAGAGGCTATTTGCCAGTGCAGTCCCGTCCTTCCTTGGTGGTCTCCCATTCATGTACTGACCCTGCTGAACTTGCAAGTGTAACCCCTATGATCAGAATGAGTTGACCCAGAAAGGGGTGGAGACTCAAAGCAGCAGAGGCTGCAAAAACTGGTGAAGTTGGAGGTAGCAAGGCTACCGGGCTGGGACCTTGATTTAATCCGTTATAAGCTCTTAACACCTTGTTTAAGAATTTATTGTTTCAGGGCTTGCTATGTATGTAATTGATGGGAGTTCGTTTGGGGACCTTCATCATCTTGGATCCCATTCACCAAGCCTCTGAAGTCTTCATAAGCCAACCACCAGCAGGAAGAATTGGACTTGGCATTTATCAGTAGATTGTCAAGATAAGGACTTGAAATGCAACCTAGAAGGACTGTAAATTGTTAATGTTAAATGTAAATGTTCAAAGTGTTATTTGTTAAGTAAACCATTTTGTTTTAAAATTTAGTTCTTTGCAACTCCTTCCAAGTTCTGCCCCACAGAACCCACAGTTAGAGGTTACACAAGCTCAAAAGGGACCAGGCTAGTCCGAGCTACTAAGGCCTTTGGGGCATTGCTGTAGGGTTGCGGCATTGCTCCCTTAGCATCCATCCCTTCTCAGTATCCCTTTCCCTTAGCCAGTAGCTGACTGACACGTAGGGTTACACTAGATTTGCCTAAATTAGATCTAAATATGTCAGCTTATATCCTCGCTTTCCAACCTGAGTGAACAGATTTTATCAGATTATTCATCTTGCTGAACAACTCAGATTCTGGGTTTTTTTGTGAAGAGGTTGCAAGCTCTGTTATGGAAATAATTCAGTCAGTAACGATCTGTATTTATCTGCCGTCTTTTTTTGCTTTTAACCCGCTATTGTTTGCTGGGCTTTTGTTGTTCTGTTTATGCCAATAAAGGCTTTGCTTGCTTTGCACATAGGGTTACCAAGCTCCAGGGGGTGGCTGGAGACTACACTCCCCAAAGCTTCAGGTATTTCCAAACCTGGAGCTGGCAACCCTAGGAGAGATTTCTTGTGCAGTTTAAACTTATGGAGGAGAAGTGATAGCGATAGCGAACCTTTTTGAGACCAAGTGCTCAAATTGCAACCCAAAACCCACTTATTTATCGCAAAGTGCCGTCATGGCAATTTAACCTGAATACTGAGGTTTTAGTTTAGCAAAAACGGTTGGCTCCGAGGCATGCGTTACTCAGGAGTAAGCTTGGTGGTAGTTGGTGGCTTTGCTTTGAAGCAACTGTGCAACTCTTCCAACGGGTGAATCACGACCCTAGGAGGGTTTACTCAGAACAGGGACGTAGGTATAGATTTTTTATGGGGGGGTCGGGGGGCCACACCCCCACCCACCCCAGGGCATGGCCACGCCTCCCCAAGCCCCGCCCCTGGCATAGCGCTTACAAAAGCAGCTCTCTGAGGTCGGGGATGGCAGACTCCCCTCCCCTGCCCCTCCCCTCTGGGCTGAGGCATAGAGGGAAAATGGAGCCTGGTGCAAAATCTGAGTTTTGCACACACACCCCGCCCAGGGCAGCCGCTGTGATGCAGGAATCCACCCTCAAACAGCTCCACTTTCAATGGTGTTTAAAATAGAGAGCCCAAATTTTCCTTTTACATCTGCCTTAAAGGGAGAATCTGGGGTCTCCAGTTAAACAACATTGAAAGTGATGCTGTTTGGGGGTGGATTATCCCCCACCCTGAAACAGCATCACTTTCAATGTGGCGTAGTAGTTAAGAGCAGGTGCATTCTAATCTGGAGGAACCAGGTTTGATTCCCTGCTCTGCCACTTGAGCTGTGGAGGCTTATCTGGGGAATTCAGATTAGCCTGTGCACTCCCACACACGCCAGCTGGGTGACCTTGGGCTAGTCACAGCTTTTCTGAGCTCTCTCAACCCCACCCACCTCACAGGGTGTTTGTTGTGAGGGAGCAAGGGCAAGGAGATTGTCAGCCCCTTTGAGTCTCCTACAGGAGAAAAAGGGGGGATATAAATCCAAACTCTTCTTCTTCTTCTTCTAAACTGAGGACTTCAGATTCTCCCTTTAAATCCCATGCCGGAAGGGGGTGGATTTAAAAAAGGAGCAGAATCCTGGGGAGTAATTTGGGGGGTGCCTGCTGTCCAGGGGTGCAATGAAAGAAGCTGGACAGCTAACCAAACTTTCAGAGGGTATCTTTAGGAGTCTTCTCCTACGATGATACCACCCAGGATTTGGTGAAGTTTGGTTCAGGGGTCCTAAAAGTTATGGACTCCTCAAAGGTGTCAGCCCCATCTCCTAAGCTCCCATTGGAATCCAATGGGGATGGCATTCCCTTCCCAGGGAAAGTCCATAGCTTTGGACTCCCTGGACCAAACTTCACAAAACCTAGGAGTGGTATCAATGAAGAGACTCTCCCGATAATCCTCCCAGGGTTTGGTGAAGTTTCGTTCAGGATGTCCAAAGTTGTGGACCCTACAAGGTGTAGCCTTCAACTTCTATTAGCTCCCATTATTGAAAACAAATGGAGGATGGGGCACCCTTTGGGAGTCCATAACTTTGGACCCCCAGAACCAAACCTCACCAAACATGGGTAGTATCATCAGGAGAGCCCCCCAAATAATCCCTGAAAGTTTGGTGCTGCTAGCCCAAACAATGCGCCCCCCTGCAGGCCAAAAACCAAAAAAAGCACTAAAACGTTTCAAAAACCCACAAACGGGTGGGCGGAGCTTTGGACATGAATGGGGGGGTTCAAACCCGAGAACCCCCCCTTACCTACGTGCATGACTCAGAAGCAGGTAAAGGATCATGCTTTAGTTCTTCGCATGAAAATCAGTGGGGTTTAACAGCACTTAACAGGGTTACCTACACTGCTTCCCCAAAACCAGGTCTTATGTTTAATGCTAATAATCGAGCCCAGCGGCCCAGGCCAGCCTAGATGTGTGGGGCGGGGGGGGGGGACTCTGTGCATGCCCACGGAGAGGGCTCTGAGTGCCACCTGTGGCACCTGTGCCATAGGTTCACCACCACTGCTTTATGGCTACCAATCTTGATCCTCCTTGATGTGAGGTTGCAATGCCTTAGCAGACCAGGTGCTTAGGAGCAGCAGCAGCAGCAGCAGGCCCTTGCTTTCACATCCTGAACGTGAGCTCCCAAAGGCATCTCGTGGGCACTGCGAGTAGCAGAGTGCTGGACTAGATGGTCTCTGGTCTGATCCAGGAGGCTCTTTCTGATGGTCTTACATTCTTAAACTCTCACAAAGGCTTTGGCTATGTTTGTGGGATGCTTCCAGGCCCTTAGATGCTTCTATAAATACCACCCCCCAACACTCCAACCTCATTCTGCAATGATGCCTAGATGGCCAAGAACATTTTCCGCCTGGTAACAGGTTTCCCAATCAACCGAGCTAATTAGCCCATATCAAGGATTTTTATTGCTGCCAAGAAATTTCACAGCACAGACAAGTGTTAATAAATCAGCCACGAAGATGGATGGATCCTCTTTTGGTGCAACAGTCAAGGCAGACGTTGCAGTCAGATTGCTCTTTGCAAAATACCGTGATTTGAAGCACACCTTTCTCACTTGAGTAATGGCCGCTAACATCACGACTGGAATTGTTAAAAGGAGTTCGCTTGGAAATTAACGTCCGTTCAGGGTCGGTCCAACCACAGGGCCATGTTAGGCACCCACACTCCAGCAAGAACTCCAAGAATGCCTGCCTAAACTGCCTCAGTGTCTCCAGAAGAGGGAAAAAACATTTTCCTGTACTTTTGAAAGATGGGCATGAAGGAAATTTAGCCAGGTGATACCGTCTGCATTCCACGGGAGCCTTTTGATCTCCACAGGATGCCCAGGGCACAGAAAGAGTTGTCAAGGAGAAGAAAAAGTGACAGATGTTAAAACGAAAAGGAGAACAGAAGTTTCTCACACAGCTTTTGATCACTGAAAGTCCTACTCTTCTGCATCTCCGTAACCCACACAAGGGAAAGGGAGGTTTAACTCACTCCGAACAGCAACGTTGTAGGTACCTATTAAGTGCCATCAAGTCACTTCCGACTTACCAGCGGTCCTAGGAATTAATCACCTCCCTAGCTTGTACTCTCAAAAGCATATATCCCTGAGCCCTTTGGGGGGCAGAGAGGTTTATTAAATCAAACATATCAATAAATAAAATACCTTGTTGGATTCTAAGGTGTTGATAGACTCTCTGATACTCATGCTCAGCTCTTTCTTTTGGTCTTGTCTTAGAACAAGCTAGACCCTAAGTGCTGCCACTAAAAATAACTTGGACATCACCCTTTTCAAAAACAACCAGTGTCCTCCAGCAAGGCTAAGCAAAGCAAAAATAACAACAACGATGCTGGCAGAAGCAGCACTGGATGTCAGCTCTTTTGTGAAATCCACGAAATAAATCTGCATCTGGGTTGCTATAGAACGCAGAGGATTTTTTTCCCTGTAAAACATGGAAATGTTGCTTTAAAAAACATCGCACAAAAGGTACCCCTTCAAATATGTGCCAAGATCAATAGTATTAGGTAACCATCAGTCATATAACATTCCACTAAAGAAGATGAAGAAGAAGAAGAAGAAGAAGAAGAAGAAGAGTTGGATTTATATCCTCCCTTTCTCTCCTGTAAGGAGACTCAAAGGGGCTAACAAACTCTTTTCCCTTCCCCCCTCACAACAAACACCCTGTGAGGTGGGTGGGGCTGAGAGAGCTCTGAAGAACTGTGACTAGCCCAAGGTCACCCAGCTGGCATGTGTTGGGAGTGCAGAAGCTAATCTGAATTCCCTAGATAAGCCTCCACAGCTCAGGTGGCAGAGCGGGGAATGTAGTCGACCCACGCGGTCAGCGTAAGAACGAGACGAGACGCGGAGATAACATCTGGTGGAGATCGGCAGCAGCGGGAGACCGGAGGTCCGTGTTCCTAGCGAGTCTCCCGTCTGCCGGTTCCTGGCACCTTTTATTGTTATCCTATTGGGGGCGTGTAGGAGGGAGGACCGGGGGGAGTTCCGGGAGAGCGGGAGGTCGGGAGATCATCATGTGATGCATGATCTCATCTGGCTCACGTCGCGGAGGAGGAGCGTATCAGCCAGTCTGAGCCTAATCCTTCACCACCAGAGGGGCAAGACCATTGTCCCTAAGCCCGGTGATTGAAGCCAGACAGTTCATGACCCGTGACTCATGGGGGGGATGAGGAGTGGGGGTCGCGATCGCGATCGGCATAAGGCCGCAGGTCCGTTGGCTGTCCCTTAACGTTTCCTACTTCACGGCACTGCCGAATTAGGCAGTGCACTACTACATCTCCTCCTTTTTTACATTTTAGAAAAACGGGGGGCCGAAATGCTAAGGGGAAGGCGATTTACGAAGGGACGCCTTGTCTCCTCCGCCCGTTTGGTCAAGTTGACCAAGCTGCTTGTGTAACGTAGAACTTTGGTTGCGGCGTAAAGGGAAATTCGAGGGCTTCGGCTTACACACGTTACAGGCAATATTAGATAATGCGATTGAGCTTTAAACAAGATCCGATAATAAGGCACACAATTAAACCAATGCAGAGCTGTACTAATAGCACTCAACCATCCTCCCGGCAGCCAGCTCCAGAGGGCTGACCTTCACCAATGGGGCAAAAACATCATACTTCAGATTAGATACAACTTCTTGCGAAAGCTCACGCACTTTCATTGTGAATCAACTGGGAATTATCAGAGAGATTAAAACAACACATATTATGTACATTCTCGCCAAACCTTGGTGGTGTAACAACAACAAGTAAATCAATAGCGGCACGATTGTCTTTAGGGAATTCGCTTGATCGAAGTTCCTGCTGCTTTCGGAGGGCCAGGGCATCCAGAGCGATTGGAGGTAGAGTTGATGGTAATTTCAGCGGGGCGCACAGGCCAGCCGGCCAATAGTCTTAGGTGATTGCAGTTGCGAGTCCGGGGACTCCCACTAGGGAAGTTAGCGAGGCGATTTAACGCTCCGCTTCGAGAGTAATAAGGCGACCGCGTCGCCATCTCGACAGGAGGGGTCGAAAGGAAGAGCAAGAGCGGCGGCGGCGGCGTCCCAGCTCCCGAGGTGGAGACCTGAGAGGGTAGGACAATGGTGAAGGCTGACTGAGGCAGCAAAGAGTTCCGGCAGGGAGTCGTAGGCCCGGGAATGTAGTTAAACGTCCTCTCCCCGCAGGTCCAGAGAACCAACCTCTGGGGAGCAGGATGTTTCCGAATGCACGGGGGGAATGTCCTCCATGTGTTATTGTAGTTCCAACTGGCCGAGCCGACGTAATGGGCCCGGAGTCGGTTCCCCGTTCGGCTGTACTGCGCCCGGTGATGCGGGCGCAGAGGTGTTAGATTCGTGGTTAGCTTTACAGTCTTGGTGACAAGGGAGAGAGCGCCAGCCGGGAGGGTTTAGACGACGGGTCCCCAGTGCGGCGCTGCATATGAGTATCTGATGGATGAGGCATTCATGAAGGGTTGCTCAGCCCAGACTCCGCTTAATGAAGTCTCCACAAAGGGTGCTTTGCAGACGTGAGCAGGCAGGAGCTTAGCAGGCTCCCGACTCCTAGGTACACTGGCTCCAGGCAGAAAAGATGAAGACGTTGGCAGCGGCAGCAAACTGCTCCCAGATGTTGAGTCTGGTGAAAGCGCTTCGCCAGGTAGGCGGCCGATCGCCATCGGCAGGAGGCAGCAGAGCAGGCAAGCAGGATGGTGGTTAAGCGCTGAGTTGGTGGTGATGATACGCAAAGAGAGCGGCACAGAGGTTATGCCTCGGGTGTCTCCGGGGTGGTGCTTGCTGGCGCGAGCAGCCGCTTAGGTTCTGGCTTTCGGTGGTGCGCCTTTGGACGTCTCCCCAGGTCATTCGGGTCTTTGGAAGCTGTAATAGCGACGGCGTGCTCCTGTTGGGACCGCTGGGGCCGTGGATCCTCTTAGAGAGATCGCGTTCCATCTCCGGGATGGGGTTGGGTTTCTCTCCTGGCGCCATTCCATGCGGGTTGGCCTATGTCATGGCGAATCGGAGTCCACGGGGAAACCTGTAGGAAGAGGGACTGAAACACACCCCCCTTTCCCAGGCGTTGCAGGGGCCGGTCCCGCCAGGCTCAGTTCTAGAGCCGGATGGCGGGAGATTGGGATCGGGATTGGTGTTTAGATTTAAATATGGAAGGGAAGAAGGCTTGTTTCAGCCCAAAAATTGCCTGTGAAGGTTGCTTTTAATGTAACCCTCCCAAAATGGGGGCTGGCTTCACTCCTCTTTCTTTAGTTGTTTTGACAGTGGAGTGGCAGGAGGTAGGCTGACCCTGAGTGGGAATTGGCTTCAGAAGCGTCCATCAGGATGGCGTCAAAGCGAGTGAGTCCGAGCCTTGAGGGGAGGGAACAGGCGGGTCCTGGGGGGGGATTGTGGGTATGAATGCTTTAATCAGCAGCAACACAAAGGGGCTTTGGGGAAGCACCTTTTAGGGGGATGGAGTGCATCCGGGGATGAAGCAATCCGGCAGTTAGAGGCAAAATTCCTCGCACACACAAAGGAAAAAAGGAAAGGGGGGGGTTTCTTTTGCAAGGGAGTTGCACTTACCATCGTGACCTTGGTGGCATAATGCAGGAAGCTGGATGGTGCTAAATTTTGTGATCGAATTATCCTGGGGGGTTAGCCGCCCGCCGAGACCAGCTCCTTCTTGAGGCTGACTTGCCGTCGAAGCGTGGTAAACACCACCCACCCAAATCTTGAGAGGATCTGTGCGTTTTGCAGCAACCCTTGGCAGGGTATTAGGGGCATAATGGCGGCAGCCCCTTTTTAAACTGGGGCCTGTCCTGACAGTGCTACGGTATCAGATTGACGGGCTCCAGATTTTAATTCCAGGGAGGGCCAGTCAGCCAATTCGGGCCCTCCCGCGTTTCTTTACTGGTCGAAAAAACAGAAGGAGAAAAGAGGAGGGAGAGGGAAACAGATTTCCTGCTTGGAAATTGAAAATAATTTCGGAGTGTGGGCAAGATTGGGATCAGCGACCTGTGACGGCTCTACCCGTCTCCAAACCAGAGTCGTTTTGACCTGACTCCATGAGGTCCTTCCCCAGAGATTGTGACATGGATGTCCAAAATGATGGGAGGCGGACTGTGAGCTGCCGCTCGAAGTCCTGGGCTGCTGTGACCGTGAGCGGCGGATGCTCGATCTAGCCCGGTTTGTCTCCCCACCCCAGATGTGCGGGCAAGCCTCGGTCGGCCACTGGGTCGCTTACACTTCGCCGCTGCTCTGATGACAGTAACATCAAGCGCCCGGTAAAGTCCACCAGGCCCTTGAACTTACATCCTTCTATGGCGAAGCTCCAGATATGGACGGGAGCTCCTTCGATATGCGTCTCCACCGCTCGCGACGGTGGTGGCAAAATGCGCCATGTTGGCTGCTGGGGCCTTCGTAGCCTTCTATTGGAGTTTGGCGGCGGGCAGCGCATGAGACAAGAGAATCAGCTGTGCGCCCAGCTGGCTCAGGCTGGCAGCTCCCTGTGGGATGTCGGTCCGAGACCTGGAGGTGGATGGGTCCCTTGGTCGCGTGGAGTCGATCACTCCGGGGACGCATATGGAACAGTCCCTGTCTTCAGCGGCAGATACGCTTTGGCAGCACCTAGCCCAATTGTCCCAGGCAGGGATGGGCCTCGTCATACTGCCAGTTGGGGTGACAAAAGAACCTCGGTGGGGGAACTTAAAGGAGATGGGCTGGGTGCATGCGAGCGAGATGCCCACGCGATGAGGGGAGGTGGTTTTGGTAGGGGCCTTGGCGTTTGGGTCTGCTTCTAGTACTCTCCTCCTTGGTCCTGGGCTGGGGAGACGCCCGGGCGGGAGTTTCCCGACGGGCAGTCATTTGCGCCAATGGAAGCCCTTCTGGCAAGCGTGCGGCACCGGGTTTTAGGTGGCCTTCTCCTCCCTGGGGAAGTGACCCTCCTCTCCACATCGGGGGTTGTAGGCCCCCCCATCGGGCTGCCTACACTCCGCTTCGGAAGTGTCCGGGTCTGCCCGCCCAGTTAAAGCAGTCATCCTGAGACTGTCTCCCACCGGTGGAGAGTGCTGCATGGCGAGGAGGCCCCAGCAATTGGTATGCGGGGAGGACCCGATGTCCTGGCAAGCGTTAAGCAGGTCGGCCGGTTCAGGATGTTTGCCCAGGCCCGTGGATTGCTCTCGCGGCACTCCGTGGAAGCGTTCTCTTTTATGAAGCGCATGAGGAGCTCGTTTTGGGCCTCCTCGCTATCTACCTGCCTGCTTTGAGCGCTTCCTGGAGCCTGTTCACAAATTCGGCATAGGGCTCTTTTGGGTTTTGCCGGATGGAGGAGAAACTCTGGGCTACAGCTGGCCGGCATTGGGGACTTTGACAAATGCCTTATAGAGGCGCACTCAGAAGGCGACCGTAAGGGTGGCCTCAGGCAGGATGGTAATCTGGTGGTTGGGATTGAAGCAAAAGCATCGAAGCCGTGAAAGCTGAGCTGGGCGGTGTAGGCGCCGCCAGAGGTGGCTGCTCTGTTGAAGCATTGCTGGCCGGAACTCACTTTCCCAGACCACAAATTGGCGCGAGGGCTCAGGGAGCATGCGAAGGTGGTCTTCCAGTCATCTGGAACCATTAGGTGGTTCCTTTATGCGATGGCTTCCAGCATGCCTCTCCGCCGTAGGGGCTAGTGACTCCTACATCCCGCATTGCTTTGGCGGAGCCTTCCGGTAAGGGATGTTATAGCTTAGGGGGCGGTACTTTCGACTAACCTCGCCGGGATGAGACTTTCGCCATCCTCCCCCTCGAGTATCTGTGAAGTGGATGGGGCACAATGCAAGAATATCGGGCGGGCGCTCTCTCCGTCCAGGGTTTCTTTCTTCTGGCAGATCGTGGCATAATACGTTCTGCAAGAGTTTTTCTGAAACCCGCGCCATTCACGCTGGCTTGACGGGAGGTGCAGTGGCTTCCGAGGGAAAATGAGAGGCTACGAGCAAGGGGAGTAAGCGGCCGAGCCGCGGTGAGAGTTTGAATTGGGTGAAGGAGCGAGGGGGCAGAAGGAGGACAGGCGTCCAATTCTGTAGTGCGGATAGAGAAAATTCCGGGGTTGAAATTGAAGGTGAGAAAGATCGAAAGGAGGGCGGCCTACAAAGCAAGGGAGCCGAGGGTCTGCAGGCTGGATGGCGACGAAAACATTGTCCTCCACGTCAGTAGCAGCTTTACATCGGCGCGCGAGGCTCTGTCGCGAGAAGAGTGCTCGATGTTTTCCCAGTCCTTAAGATTCAATGTCCCCCTCTGGGTACCTATGGACACTGAGCTTCAATCTCCTCAACCAATTTGCGCCAGCTCCCTTCTCTTTCACGGGGACCCTGCCGCATTTCGTTAACAGCTTTCAGTTCGATCCAACGTGCATTGGCTGTCATAAGCCCTGCTTTTGCAAGCTCCTATACTTCACCCGGTGTTCCGTCGGACGAGAGTGAAGTGTCCTAGGACGCGTGTCTCTGGATGCGCCCGATCCAGAAGGACAGAAGCGATACCGAAACGGGTGAAGTCCCTGGATGCGCCGATCCAGCGGATTCTCGGTATCGCATGGCCCTTCCTGCAGTGACGGTGAGCAGGTGGGTGGAGGTTCGAGGATTCCCGGGTTTCGAAGGCAGCTTTCAGCTTGTAGTCGCACTCCACGCGGTCAGCGTAAGAACGAGGCGTGACGCGGAGATAACATCATGGTGGAGATCGCCAGCAGGCGGGAGACCGGTTAAAGTGCGGTTCCCTAGCGAAGTCTCTCCCGTCTGTCGTTCCTGGCACCTTTTATTGTTATCATCCCTATTGGGGGCGTGTAGGAGGGAGGACCGGGGGGAGTTCCGGGAGAGCGGGAGGTCGGGAGATCATCATGTGATGCATTATCTCATCTGGCTACGTGCGGAGAGGAGCGTACGCGTCTGAGCCTAATCCTCACCTGGGGGCAAGACCATTGTCCCTGCGCCCGGTGATTGAGCCAGACAGTTCATGACCCGTGACTCATGGGGGGATGAGGAGTGGGGGTGCGATGCGACCGGCAAGGCCGCAGGTCCATTGGCGTCCCAACGTTCTACTACGGCACTGCTGGGTCGGCAGTGCACTACTACAGGGGAATCAAACCGGGCTCCTCCAGATTAGAGTACACCTGCTCTTAACCACTACGCCACTGCTGCTCCTATCAGGGTGCTCCCACATTAACAATGGAAAATGTAAAGAAACCCTCCAGGATTTCGAAGTTGGCGGTGTCGCAGGAGATAGAATATCAGACAAATCCTGCAATCGCAGGCCCAGGACTGTCCCAGTGGCACTGATGAAACTTTCAAACCCAACTCTGTGAGCTGATTGTTTCCCAGAGACACAAACGGGTGGTTTAAATATCCAGTCCATAAAAACAGAGAAGCCCTCCGCACATAAACACAAAGGAAAGGTATAAACAGACATGCCAGTAAATTGTCCTCCAGCATCCTCAGTAAAAAGATCATTCTGTAGCTAATGAAACATTTAACTAATCCACCAAAGCCAAATAGGGTTTCTCCTTAGAAACAGAACTACTGACCACACGTTTACAAGATGACTGCTCTTCAACAGACTTGTTAAAAAGCTAGAAAGGCATACGAGGGGGGACCTCTATCTGCTTTATGTCTGACTCCATCTGGCTTCCATAAATTGCTACCAAATGGAATTTGAGACATCTTACTTTCTATCTGTACCAACTCATCAAATGCACAACCAGCAACAGAGAGGCCGTCCTAAGACACTGCCCTCTGCCGAGTCGGAACTGTGGCCTAGCGAACAGAAAACAGAAAAGCTAGGCCTCTCCTGTGGATATCTCTGTGATTTCTACATCTTAGAACACGCACCAATTTCTAGGAGGACTCTGAAGTCAAGGTGCGTATGCACACAGAGGGGACTTGACTCTCGTGTGCAGAGGAGAATGAGAAACCACACTCCCTCTCAGAACTTCCGAAGAACAAAAACTCAAGAGGGCTTGCATGATAAAGAAACAGGAGGCACCTGAAAGCATACTTCTATCAGCTCCTTCATTAATAGTTCAGGGATTCTCAGACTTGCGATCAAAATCCCTGCAGGGGGAAGCTCCGTGAGCTTTTGCAATTAAAAAGAAACATTCATGATGATTCCCCAATAAAGTGGCTGCCGGGGTTCGTTCACAGCGCCATCCCAGCCTTCCCTCGCAAGTCTGAAATATATACAAGGTCCATTTTAGACTTACGATAACAATGGGACTGAAAACTCCAAAGAAACCGCTTTGGCTAATTATTTAAGTTATTTCCCACTGATATTCCAGCCCCTCTTGGTTTCCACATCCTCTAGATGGGTTGGAATTTAAAAACAGCCTAGCAGAGAAATGGGAGCAGTTTGAGAATTGGGCGACATTTCAAAGTAGTTGGGTGACCATAAAATCCCAGGAGCTTTTCTCCGCAGTCACCAGATGCGTCCTCCAAGTGGGCCTCAAGTCGGATTCCAGCTGGGCTCTTTCTTCCCATTGCTGCAGATTCCGTTTCAAATTAAGAGAAAGAGAAATTGGGTTGAGAATAAAGGTATGTTGGGAAGAATGGAAAGGCAGAGCAAGATGCGGCCCCAGGCAATAGACCGGAAACAGGGATGATAGCCTCAGCAACACGGACAGTGTGCAGGCTCTGAGCACTCCCTAGATAAGACTAGCGGCTACAAGTGAATGCAGTGTCCCTACTTGTAGTAGATACTTCAAGTGACTAGGCATTCAAAAGACTCTTGTAGAGTTCACAAAGGATTGTGTTAATTGAAATGAGGACCTGTCTGCTGTCAAAGAAGAATGAGGTGAGTCAGATGACGCCAAGCGAGTTTCAAAGTGGATATTCTCAAGGTATTTTGTTGCCCCAAGCAAGGTACCCCATTCCTTTCTCCTGGGTTGCTGCAAGGACTTGGCTCCAGCCACCATAAGTCCAAGAGATCTATCGATGTTCTCATCATCACATCACATCAAGGACTCACTTGGATGGGAAACCAGGCTGGCCACAGATTTCCAGTCAGAAATGGTCTAAATAGATAAACCCACCAGTTTAGTTGGTTGTGGTGGGTTTTCCGGGATGTGTGGCCGTGGTCTGGTAGATCTTGTTCCTAACGTTTTGCCTGCATCTGTGGCTGGCATCTTCAGAGGTGTATCACAGAGGGAAGTTTGTTACACACTGGATTCAGTGTACACACCGTGAAAGCCTTTGACCACCAGTTTAGTTTCACGGCTAGGACTGGCACCACATCACTACATGCCTCAGAAAGAATGGAGCTTGTTGCCAAGGAAAGTTTCCAGGGTATTTATAATTTCACAGAACTTTGCAATTTCCTTCTCCTTATTCCAACTGACAGAACGCTGCTTCCAAATACTGGCTCCCTTGTACGCATGCTATTTAATTCTACAAAATTGTAAACTTCCCTAACTTGTTGAGTATGATTAACAGGTTTTTTTAATAGACACACATGCTGCTGAATTACCATCATGCCCATAATACTCTCAGCACCATTAATGCTCTCAGAAGAACACCCCCCCCCTTCAAGAAGATGGAACGCAAAGGAGGAACAGATGTGTGGTGCCATTGTTAGGTGACCTGAATAAAGAACAGACCCTTTTACCCCCAGAGACTGGATATTAATAGCGATAGCTCCACTTAATGACTGTTGAAATGCCAAACCTCCCATCAATAACAACTTGAGTGATGAAGAGGTCGCTATAGAATATGTTGTTTATGCCTCAGTGGCTGCAATTTCTGTATGGAAACATTTTTAATAAACCCTTTCCCCCCCATCAGCAAGTTCACGCGGCCGGGGATTTATGATTGCATTATCCCTCATAACTTGACTGATTGGCCGCATCATTCACAGTGCTTTGTTACCAGCGTTCAAATGATCCTGAAGGGTTCCAATCTCGCGGCCCGTTTCAATTTTGTCGCTGTGGCTCAGGATTGAAACTTCAAGTGACGGAAACAGAAGGAATTAACTATGTGCTCCGTTCTGTCACGGAACAGACGTGATAGGTCAATAGCCAAAAGGTGGGGGGGGGGATTTTGAGAGGCTTGATAACTAAAATTACACATAATTGCAGGACGGGGGAGTTTAATACTAGAGACCGATCCATGAAATCTCTGTGCTGGGGTCAAACTAGCAAAAGGTAACAACAGAGAGATGCTCCAACATTTGTGGAGGAAGACCCCTGTTTTTTGGAAGCAGTGTGGGTCCTGGCTAGCCAAATCTCACAAGGTTCCCAGAGGTTAAGCAGGGTCAGTCAGAGTCGTAGCAAGGGGGGGAAGCGCCTGGTGCACTGGTGCGTCCTCCACCCCCCACCCCACCCCGGAACACCCCTTCCCGCCCCCGCCACGCCCCCACCACTATGCCTCCGCCACACCCCCACAGGGGCACACACCACACACTGCCCCACCTTCTTGCCCCACCCCACCCGCCTCTGGGGTCAGCCTTGGTTAGGTACTCTTCCCCATGTCTGCGGCTTTTAAAAATTCCATCTTCAGCAATGCAATATTACTGGTTTCTGGGGGGAAGGAAGAAACGCCCAGCCCTAATCCCTTAAAACGGAATTATGAAATGCAATTTACAGTAATGCTTTCTAAACGGGGCCTCCTTTGAAGAGTGTTTGCAGACTTCAATTGCTTCGAAATTGGTTCAACGGGGCCGCTGCCAGGATTATAGTGGGAGCAATCATGCCGAGCGTGTAACTCTCCTGTTGTTTCCCAGCCCAGCAACAGAATGTTGCCTCTCAAAAAACCCAGGACTAATACTATCTTAAATGTCGCCTCTGCCCGCATGAACCTGCCTGAGCTCTCAGACTGGCATTGAAGACCTGCTTTGTGACCTCCCAGTGTCCTGGGTGGCTTCAGTTGTAACAACTCAGATACAGAATGCCCAAACCAAGGGAATTCCCTCCCCCCCTCAGACCCCCTCATTTGGAACGCTTCATTTGGAATGCAAGAACTTAGTTTTTCTTGTATTGTCGAAGGCTTTCATGGCCGGATTCAACTGGCTGGGGTGGGTTTTCTGGGCTGCATGGCCGTGGTCTGGTGGATCTTGTTCCTAACGTTTCGCCTGCATCTGCGGCTGGCATCTTCAGAGGTGTATCACAGAGGGAAGTCTGTTCCAGCCGTGAAACCCTTCGACAATACATTGAAATGTTCCAACAGAAAAACTGGACACAGTGTGTAACATACTTCTCTCTGTGATACACCTCTGAAGATGCCAGCCACAGATGCAGGCGAAACATTAGGAACAAGATCCACCAGACCACGGCCACGCTGCCTGGAAAGCCCACCAGAACCAGAGACAGAAACCTGCACTTGCCGAATGTGGCATACAGAAGGATGGTAGATCCTGGTAGGTTGAAACAGAGAGTGATCATGCAGGGCTCAGTTGTGATTCTTTCCCCTGGCGCCTTGTCTAATGGTCACCTAGCCTCGGATGGCATACTGGAAGGTAGACTCCTGAGACAGAATCCGTTGCCTAACCTGAACCCAAAGTGGGGGGTTTGCAATTCCTGGCACCAACATTGACTGAGGGCTGGTTCTGGTCTGTTGTGGATCCCTTTTCTTGTCTTTTACACATATTGTTAGATTTCATAGCGGTTATTAGACTACCAAATGTCCAAACTGATGACAACGGGTTTGTAAATCTAGAGATGTCGGATTTGCAGAAATTGTGCCACAGTGGAGGGAGAGAGCGAAGAGTTTCTCCTCATTCGTTCACACAAAAAAGCAAGCGGGCAGTTGCCATGTATTGTATCCTAAAATTACTAATATTCAAACAAGCCGTGTCCTTGTCAGGGGCCCCAAAACAACAAAAGGATCCCCATAAAACAATTCTCAGGGTAGAAACAGACTGTAAAAGCAGGCTTTTGATTAAAGCCTAGGTAAAGATAGGCTCCTCCTAAAGAACAATAAAGGGCAAGAGCATTCCAAAGGTGAAGCGTCACTATCCAAAGATCCCCTCTGGTTGGTAGCTACCCAAAATGCCTCTTTCAGCAGGATAAGAGAGGGATTGGGAACAGAATTGGAACTGCTAGGCTGGACAGGACAGTGTGTCAGCTTGTCATGGCCTAGCTGTTACACTGAGCTTTGTCCAGGGACCCTGAGGCCTCCTCTGATGAAGAATTAGATGCTGGCATCACACCCTTTCCTCATAGCAGAGCCAGCAGAGGAGGATGAGACTGTCCACACAGGGCCAGACTCAGGGCCACAGACAGGCCCAAGCACAGAAGCCCCTCAGCCCCCCGCGCCAGACTAGAAGCAGGGGACCAACACTGGCATCCCCTCCCCCCCATCTCTCCTGAGCCCCGCAGGCAGCATCAGAGAAAGCAGCACAGAGACTTGCATGAGAGGAGATGCGGCTCCCGCTTGGCTCAGCATCAGCCAGGACTCAACTATGACGGGGAGTGCTTGCAGGGGTTGTCTGTTGCACGAGCCAGGTGGACAGCATCCCTGGCTGCCAGGTGAGCATCTGGCTTCAAAGAGGAGGAGGAGAGTTGGATTTATATCCCCCCTTTCACTCCTACAAGGAGACTCAAAGGGGCTGACAAACTCCTTTCCCTCCCCCCCCCCCCTCACAACAAACACACTGTGAAGTAGGTGGGGCTGAGAGAGCCCCAAAGAACTGGGACTAGCCCAATGTCACCGAGCTGGCATGTGTGGAGTGCACAAGCTAAACTGAATTCCCCAGATAAGCCTCCACAGCTCAGGCGGCAGAGCTGCACCTGCTCTTGACCACTACGCCACTGCCAAAAAAGAACTGCATGTGGTAGTAATGTCTCTCCTACGTGCCTGCACCATGGCCTTTGCTGTGCTGAACACTGAGTTTCCTGCCCTGACCTTGGCCTGTGCTATGATTTCTGCTTGCGGTCTCTTGACCTGACCTTGGTTTCCCCATTTGACACAGTGACCCTTCAGCACAGCAAGGTTGACTCCAAGATGCCAAGTTTTCGCAAGTGCTCTATTTTCACATTCCTTGGTCAGCAGAAAAGCCATTTTGTGAATAACAATGAGAAATGGTTACCGAAAGGTTATCAAAACACAAAAATGCACATTCGACTTTGGTCCCGACGTACAACTTGGAACGACCACCGTCAACAACAAAAGAGCAGTTCTCAATGACTCAGCAGTGCTAAGTCAAGAAACAAATGCGCCAAAACAAATAAGCAAATAAAAAAGCCCCAGAAACAGCACGGATTGATTCTGAACATTATGTTTAGCTTTTAATTACCCAACAGACAGTAATAGCTCCTATGGAGCGGTAACATTTTATCGTGTCAATTTTCCTGCTGCAAACGCACAGCTAAAAAAAAATCATTACGAAATTATTATTGGAAGGGCTTGATAGGCAAGGGCGGTGGCAGAACTCTTTTCAGATTGTAAGACTTTAAAAAAAGGCTTTTATAAATAGCCAAAGCAATTACATCGCAGTTATCAAACAAATGAAAACCTTTTGCTTTCAACCCAATATCACCTGAGATGCTGGAAAATCACTCCCATGCTGATAAGCTTTCTCTTCTCTCCCCCTGCTCCCGGCTTATGTATTGCCCCCTATATGTTGTCTTTTCAACTCCTCAGTTTTTATGAAACCAGCCGCAGGAAGGATGACAAAAATACCACAGACCAGGGACCAACTCGGAAGTCTAGGGAGAACTGAGAAGACGGAAGGCGAGCCAAAACAGCAGAAGGAGAAGAAAGCGGAAGGAAAGAGCAGAGGGGGAGAGATTCATTCAAAGCATTAACTACAGCAGATGAGCTGTCTTGGACACTAATTACATTAAGACGAGATGGAAAGGAGACAAGGACGCGAGAAGGGAAAGCCAGATGAGGCTTAATTGAAATCGCAGCGTAAAAATAACAAGGAAGGTATTGGGAGGGGATATATGGTAGCACAGAGATTTAGTTAAGGAAGGAAGTGTGTGCCCCCCTCTCCCCCTCCCCCCCAATCTTGTGAACTTGGCATTCGCTGTGGATCACGTTGCCAATTTGAGAGGCAAGACAACAAAGCGGTGAACTGGAGGAATGCTCCACTGATGGCTTCCTGAGTGTGTTCGCAGTCGATTATTGTAGCATTTTAATTGCACTGTTTCCAAATGCTTTCGAGAGCATTCACACCAAGAGGAAGGAGGGAGCTTTGCAAAGTAGCCCCAAAGGGCATCTTCATGTTGCGCACTGGCTTCTCATTTCTGTAGCTCAAGGCTGCTGGTCTGATCCACGGGCCTGCTGGGATTGTGAGTCCTCCCAGACGCCTATTTCAAGTGCCCGAGAGAGTCACCAGTAAAAATAACAAAGCGCTCTCTCGGTGGGCATATACATATATACATATATATATATATACATATATATACATATATACATATATATATATATACATATATATATAAAAACACTTTACTCAATACTCCCACAGGACACAGCTCTAGAAAGGGAAAAAAGAGTTTGGATTTATATTGTCCTGCTTCCCTTCTCTCCTGTAAGGAAGAAGAAAAAGAGTTTGGATTTATATCCCCCCTTTCTCTCCTGTAAGGAGACTCAAAGGGGCTTACAATCCCCTTCCTCCTCACAACAAACACCCCGTGAGGTAGGTGGGGCTGAGAGAGCTCTGAAGAACTGTGACTAGCCGAAGGTCACCCAGCTGGCATGTGTTAGAGTGCACAGGCTCATTTAGTTCACCAGATAAGCCTCCACAGCTCAAGTGGCAGGGCGGGGAATCAAACCCGGTTCTCCAGATTAGAGTGCACCTGCTCTTAACCACTACACCACACTGGCTCTCACAGGGGTTTACAAACTCCTTCCCTTCCTCTGCCCACAGCAGACAACTTGAAAGGTAGGTGAAGCTGAGAGAGTTCAGAGAGAACTGATACTGGCCCAGGGTCACCCAGCAGGCTTCATGTGGAGGAGTGGGGATACAAATCCAGTTCACCAGATAAGAGTCCGCCAGTCACATGAAGAAGCAGGGAATTAAGTCTGGTTCTTCAGATTAGACTCCACCACTGCACCAGGTAGAGCTGTCGACCTTAACATCATGGTCTGTCTGTCTTGGTTTAGCAACCAACTATACTTTTTAAAAAAATAGAAAAAAGAGTTTGGATTTATATCCCCCCCTTTCTCTCCTGCAGGAGACTCAAAGGGGCTTACAATCTCCTTTCCCTTTCCCCCTCACAACAAACACCCTGTGAGGTGGGTGGGGCTGAAAGAGCTATGACTAGCCCAAGGTCACCCAGCTGGCTAATCTAAATTCCCCAGATAAGCCTCCACAGCTCAAGCGGCAGAATGGGGAATCAAACCCAGTTCCTCCAGATTAGAATGCACCTGCTCTTAACCACTATGACAGTGCTATTAAACTATTTGACAGTATACATCTTGTCTAACTCCCTCACCTCATTCTTGCTCCTAAAAGCACTTTCTGTATACCAACAAATTAGGTAAATTTGCCTTGCGCTACAGGAACGGGAAAACAGCACTTCCAGATATAAACAAGCTATAACATCACATGGTAATGCAAAGTTATACAGACACCCCTCATTTAAAATTACCTGGACCCTGTTGATTTACGGGCCATTAAAGAGGATTTGGATATAACAGCAGTAATTTTGTTTTCATTTTCCTGAGCCTAGCCTGTTCTCTTACAGACAACATGACGCCGCCCTTCCAAAAAATAAGAGAGAGAAGTATGTTTCTAACAAAAGATGCAGAGATATTTTAATATTTTACTGCAATCACATTATAGCAAATTATTCATTTAGCAAAGCTGTTTGGAACCCGATATTACCGGTATATATTCTGTGTAGCAGCAAGGCTTCTGAGCTGTTACATACAATGGAAATTTTTTAACACAGCCCTGAGAATATACAGAATAAAATATGCAAACTGATAGTAAAAGCCACAAACACGGCGATTATTTATTTTCTCTCAAACCTTCCATCTTTTGGAAAAATAAGAGTTCCAATAAATCTGTGAGCTATTTGGGGAAATCAGAAGAAATATAACTAGCGAGAGTTTATTGCACTCAGTAGAATCCAGTAATCTTCAGGCAGTCGCACAAGTAATAAAAAAAAGAAGCCCAAACATTTTTGTTATAAATTATGTTTTCCTAAAAATACAGTGATACGTGTAAAAATTGCATTGGAGTTTTAATCTCTTGGTTGATCTTTGGTCAAAAAGAGCTAGGTTTAATATAATAATTTTCAAATATCGGGGCCGGTTTGGACAAAATGTTGATGAGGTATAAAATCAGGGAGGCTTAGAACTTCAATGCCAACATAATCACTGGCAGAATCAACCTTGACTAAATTTCTGACGAGAGTCAGCGTGGTGTGGTGGTGAAGAGCAGGTGGATTCTAATCTGGAGAACCGGGTTTGATTCCCCACTCCTCCAACTGAGTGGTGGAGGCTTATCTGGTGAACCAGATGTGTTTCCACACTCCTATATTCTTGCTGGGTGACCTTGGCCTAGTGACAGTACTCTCAGGACTCTCTCAGCTCCACCTACCTCACAAAGCGTCTGTTGTGGGGGGCGGAAGGGAGAGGAGTTTGCAAGCCACCTTGAGTCTCCTTACAGGAGAGAAAGATGGGGTGTAAATCCAAACTCTCCTCCTCCTCCTCCTCCTCCTCCTCATGCGCATTGAGACCTCTTCACTGGGTTGCCTTTAAATGCCTGACATTCCATTAAAATATCACACAGAGCACAACTGTGCAATAGACCATGCCTTGGTCATCGAGTCACATTGGCAATTGTTGTGTTGCCCCTTTTGACCCTGGGTAGCCAGCCTCCACGTGAGGCCTGCAGATCTCCCAGAAATAAACCTTGTCCCCAGAGAGCAGAGAGCAGCTCCTCTGGAAGAACGGCAGCTTTGAAGGGAAGACTCGATGGCATTATAAAGGACTGAGATCTCCCCCCTCCCCAGATCCCACCCTCCAGAGGCGCTGCTCCCAAATTTATGGGAAAGTCACAACCCAGAGGTGACAGCGCTATTTTGGAGACATTTCCATCGGGGCAGGGAACAAACTGGAACTTCTCAACCACCAGAAAGAACAGGCATGCCCTGTTCCCTGGAGGCCATTCAAGTGGGTTGCTTACCGAGCACAGAGTCACTCGCAGTTAGCTCTCCTATTGGAGCCTGTGCAGTCACATGCAAAACTATTACAGAGATTTACACACGTACTATGAAATATGCAGGTGGTTGCTGTAAATGAGAAGCATCTGTGGGAAATGGATGGCATAAATTGAGTCCGATGGATTTGGGTAGAGGTCAGAGGTGGGATCCAGCAGGTTCTCACAGGTTCCCAAGAGTAGGTTATTAATTATTTGTGTGTGCCAAGAGGGGGTTACTAATTGGTGATTTTGCCATATGATTTTTGCCTTAGTTACACCCCTCCTCTCAGCAGTAGCGCGTAGAACTGGAAGCAGTCTAGCAGGAGGTGCACCGGTGTGCGTGGCAGCCTGCACCTGGGTGCATTCGTTTCCCACCCAAGGATCGGCGCAGCGGCTGCGTCCTTGCCACAGCCCCGCCCAGGAATGCCCCACCCCCGGAATGCCAGGCCACGCCCCCGTCGTGACCCGCCCAGCCCCATTGGCGCTATGCCACAGCTTGAATCCCACCACCATGGGAACCTGTTACTAAAATTTTTGGGTCCCACCACTGGTAGAGGCAAGGTGCTTTCGCGCAGACATACCCAGTTGCAAAGGACATGGGTATACTTGCGCAGATAACAGTGATACTTGTGTGTATGCACAAACACACAACCTCTAGCTTTTTGTATTGGGAGGTGGAAAATACGCTTGCACACAATTAGAATTTTTGTTACAATTCGTTTAAACATTGCATTTGGAGGTTTTGAGCACTTATTTCTGTGATTTTAAATTTAAAATAAACGATTTACAAACAAGGAAACAAAGCCTGCCTTCCGCCTACCTACAAGGCCGTTGTGGCTGCTCTTTACTGATTTCCTTCATTTGTACCCTACCTCTCTCCCTCAGAGGGAGTCAAAGAGGCTTACACCTTTCTCCTCTCCTCCACTGTGGCTGAGATGCATTTATTTAAGACGAAAATATAAAGCGCATGAAGATTCTTGGATGGGCCTGTACTTACTGTGGGAAACCAACCGTGCGAATTGCGCAGGCCACGGCTGGTCCCCTTGGAAAAACCGGGATCAGTCAGGCTGAAGTAGAGGTCATGTCTGAACATCAGGGATTGGAACTGTGGAAGCAGCTCACCCAAGCTCAGATCTGCCACTTATTATGTCGGTACCACTGCTGCAAAAACGGTATATAGGGATAGATAATAGAAGGGAATGCTGGGAAACTGGGGAGGGGGCACCGATCAGGACCGCAACCGGTTGTTTAACACAAGCCAAGTTTTGCAGTTTTCTGCAGCATCCTTCCCCCTTCTGATTCACCACAGATCAAAAACGTGTGCGCACGAGGAAGGAAAACACGAGAAAGGCTCAGATGAACAAGATTATTTGAAACCCATGAAAGCAATTTCCAGTAGAACGGAGGAAGGGGAAAAAAACCCATTAAGAAACACAGAAGTAATAGACCTCCGCTTGTCAAAGCGCACACTCAATCCATAGTACATGCATACTTGAGCTGGGCTAAGACTAAGGAATTAGTTGTATTCATTTCAATCGGCCAGCAGTTTAATCATCTCGCTGGCTTTTCCAACTCAGACATGATTAGTAGGGTAATGAAATTCAGCACAAAATACAGGTGCACTGGGGCAATGCCGCTGCTTAATACAATGTGACTGCAAAGTTGTCGAAGCAGGCATGGGAAAGAACATAGCAAAAAGGGTGAAAAGGAGGGTGTTAAAGGATAATGTTTTAGAAGGAGGGATTGAAGGGAGGAAAGCTTTCCGCTGAACTGCCAGAGGCTGAGGCTCATGTTAGACCCAGCAGGGAACAGTCATTCCTCAGGGAGACTCTCACCACTGGGCCACCTGGCTGAAGCTACGGTGGTCACAGTAGCATCAGCATAGGTGATTGCCTAAGAACTCCGTGCATGCCTCCCCAAACTCCACAACGGAAGCAAACTCATGTCTTCTTGTTACTTTCTCAAAGAACATGGAACATGCCTTGAGCATAGAGACCACAATGTCCACAGTTTCACTCTACAACAAAGGTGCAAAGTCCAGTTTTGTCCTGCTCCTTCTAGGCACCTACAGTCCCGTTTCCCCTCTGCAGTCTGTACGGAGGGCCGTCCCCTCCTGTAGTTCTTCCTTTATGCTCTTTGAGCAGCTAGTGGAAGATCACAACGTGTCAACAAGCCCTTGAAATCAGGAGCAGCCACCATGTTCCTCTAAGCCTCATCTTGCTCTTTTAATTGCAAGATCAAACTCCAGATTTGATTGGGATGCAGAACGCCGCTCGTGTTGCAGCCAAAACATGCATGCCGTCTTCAGGCAAGTACCAGCGTCTTAATTGAATGCACCACATCTTTCCAATAGATTAACAACCTTTCCAATGCATCTGGAAGGGGGGAAAATATTAATTAAAACACTTTTTGTCTGATTAGAATACGGCTGGATAACAAGGATAACAAAGCAGATTGGAACATCTATGTTTTTGTTGTGAACATCGTGGTAATTTCCGCCAAGAGACTTGAAGGCGAATGCTCCCCCGTTCCCCTGCCCCCTCCCTAATCAGCATTAGCAAACAGCTTGCAATTTTCCCATCAAAATATACAAGTGATCCAGGAGGCAAAAATTAAATGCTTTTTAGATAACAACATTCCCCCCCTCCCATTACAAAATCTGCATTCCAGGAAATGCTAATGTTATTCATTGGCAGTCGAGAGTAAAACTCCACATTATATAAAAAATCTTACACCTTTGGTTGCTTTGCCCCAACATGTTGGCACATGGAATTCTGAAGCGTAATCCTATGAAAAGTTACTCTAGTTTTGGTCCACTGAAATAAATGGGTTTAGACTGGACTAATTTGGTATAGGGCAGCACTGTATCTTAGGTTTGTCAACCTCCAGGCAATGGCTGGAGATCTATTATATTGCATATGTAGCTCACCTTTCTCCAAAAGACTGCAGGCAAGTTGCCCAACACTTCAAAAAACACAGTAAGAACAATTAAAACCTCACGTTCCAATGTCATTGCACAGCAGACATTCATAAAACTCCTATAAAACCAAACCATTTAGACAACAAAGCAGCAGAGGCGTATCTAGGGAAAATGTAGCCCGGTGCAAAATCTGAGCGTCTCCCCCCCCCCCCTCGGTATAGGCAGCTGCTCTCCCCCACCACGACCAAACCATTTTTTTGCAGGTTTTGAACTCAGTGTATGGACTTGAGGGGAAGGAGGAGGGGTGTGGGTGCGATTTTCCACCCCCCACATGACTAAATGGCCGCAGCCCGTGGACATTTGAGCCCATATGTCCCCCTAGGTGGCGTGCCCCTGCCAGGTGGAGGAAAGGGCATAGCAACATAATTCTGTTTCACAACGTGTCTGAAAGATCAACAAGCACAGGGAGAGGAGTCACTTCCTGATATCCTCAGGAAGGGCATTCCACCAAGCGCGTGCCATCGCTGAAAAGGCTCTGGGACAAGCAGCCACTGCTTTTATCGGTCTGCACTTCCCCAGCTGAGCCCAGCTGGTGCAGCGGAGCATCATCAGAGTTAGCTTCAGCCCACATGTATGTTCTAACCAAGCAGCTGCAAGCTTTCGGCCACACGTCTGTAAGAGAGAGTGTTTGACAAAACTGTAGAGAAACTTACCCATTTCCAGCAATTACAAAAGAAGCCCAGGTCAAGTCAATGATCAGGGCAAAGTCAGCTGTACAAAAGTTTCAGACATCGCAATTCTTTAGTAGTAGTTAAACACATGGTGCAGACGCTTATCAGTTTATCGAGTCTGTTTAAAGAGCCCAAAGTTGTCCATGAAGCTCTTGGAATGGATCCTACCATTTCTAAGGCTGTTTGGTTCTCACCTCTTTATCTAAAAATAATGTGCATCTGCTTTTGGGATAAGAAGAGATGGAGTATAGAGTGAAAATCCAGCACCGTGAAATCTGGAACCTTTAACCACAGGTGAAGACAATCTGTCGTCCCCAGTCGCCTACACTCTACCCCCATAAGCCAGATACTCATTTTACCAATCTCAGAAGGATGGAAGGCTAAATCAACCTTGAGCCAGTTATCTGAAACTGACTTCCTTTGAGATTGAACTAAGGTCATGAGCATCTATGTTTTTGTTGTGAACATCGTGGTCATTTGACTGTAGTACTGCAGCTTACCACTTTGTGTCATGGGGCTCCTGGACAATTGGTACGGTATATATTTCTGACAAATGAATCCGAGACAAGAAACCAACTTTCACCTCTTGGTTTGTAAAAACTGCCGAGATCTTTTGCAATTGGCCAGAAGTTCACACGGGCCCATTTTCCTGTAGCCAGCACCTGGCAGAAAGTTCCCGCGATTCTTTTTCGTGCTCTAATTTTCCACTCCTCCCCTAAATCTTTGGGAATGTACTGCCGATGGCCCCAGGAGCCAAAACAGCAGAGATGGAGTAAAACAAGAAACAGACCTGTCTGATTTAATCTACGAGTGTTCACAGCCGCAAGGAAATTTGTAACCAGGTGCTTCCCTGTCCATGGTGCTGAACTTCCATCACAAAAGGAGTTTATGTCGCTTGCAAGACTTCCAAAACAATAACTCATCCGTTTCTTTTACTTTTAAAAGATTCTCAAAAGCTACATGCTTGCATTCATATTGTGTCATTGGAACAACCACCAAAAGTAAAATGATTTACCTCCATAGTAGTAACTCATAAGCTATAGCAGTAACTAATAATTAACTTGTTATCTCCCTACTAGCAAGAAAGCCATGGCGCAAAACAAATATAATGGCTCAGCAACCTGCTTAGATCACAATGCCAGACTGAAAGCAGGTCTCCTTGTATACCAAGCGCATGATCCACTGCTGAGTGACGGCTCCCTGTGCGTAAAAAACCAACATGTCGAGGAGATAGCTTTTTGGAGATAGTTCATTCTGTTGTGAAGCACTCAAACATCCCAATCCTCTATCCCCTCCAGCAAGGGAAGTGGCAATAGAAGGTTTTACTGGGATTGATGCTGACGAATCAATCACAATAATTTGGGGAAAAAATTGGGAATTTACAAATTTACAGGATTAATTCACTACACCAAATTTGCTTCAGCACCGTGTCTGCATAAGCCGTCAACTTTCCAAACATTTTCTTCTGAGACCTGGTTCTGGGCACTTCTGTATAATCCCATAATAAAATAATACTCCCAGTGGAAGATTTGGCTTGCACAAAGAGAATTGCTTTAAAAACATACTTCCGGAGCCCATGGTAATTTCACCTATTTCATGTCTAGTACAAACCAGAGTTCAATCCACCGTATAATAACTTGGGCCGTACATTTCAAAGCCTTTGGTAATTTCATTGGGAGCGGGGGGGGGGGGGGGGCGCTTCAAACTGCAAACTGGCGAATGCTTTAATAATTGGAAATGTTGGGCAATCCTCCATTTGAGCAAACCTTTGATGCTCCTCCCTGTCTATATGCTGCCGCCACAGGAGGTGGTGATGGCCACTAAGCTGGATAGCTTTCAAAGGGGCTTGGACAGATTGATGGAGGAGAAGTCCATCTATGGCTACCAACGTTGATCTGAGATTGCAAATGCCTTAGCAGACCAGGTGCTCGGGAGATGCAGCAGCAGCAGAAGGCCATTGCTTTCACATCCTGCCTGTGAGCTCCCAAAGGCATCTGGTGGGCCACTGTGAGTAGCAGAGTGCTGGACTAGATGGACTCTGGTCTGATCCAGCAGGCTGTTTCTGATGTTCTTATGCACTGGCTAAAAGAGGAGAGTCAACTGTACAATTCAAGAACATCTGCCTCTCAATGCCCCACCTACCCAGGCCCATTTTATTAACAAAATCCTGACCCATAAACAACCACCAAAGAAAAAGAGGCTATGTTGTTGCTGAAAGCCAGTCCAGAGAAGCAGATCTAGATTTCAAATGATATTGAAACTCATAAGTGCTCAAATTCTAGGGGGAAATGAAAGAGACCGTATTTATTAAAAGAATAAATCATCCTAGTGGCAAAGGTGGGATTCAGGCAAGGTGGTTCAGAGCAACACAAGGTGACCCACCTTCCAATGGCCTTTAAGCTTGGCAGTTCTAGCGGCTTTTAAAATAATTTCTTTTCAGTCCTCAAAAGCACTAACCTGAATGGGCCCTGGAATGTTCTTTACTGCCCCAGACAGACGTTTATTAACCTTTCTTCCACATTTTGATTCCAGCTTTGACCGAGGAGCTTGCTTAATCATACATTCCTAATTTATTTCTAAAAATTTAGTGCTCTGTGCGTGATTTCCCCTCTCCCATTTTGTTTGCATGAGGACAATGAGAAGTAGAATTAAGCTGAAACAGAGAGGGAGACCGACCTAAAATTGTGGTTGGAGAGAGATGTGAGAGTGGGTCTCCTCAGACCTAACATTACAGCATACAAGGGTGTAGTGGTGCAGTGGTTAAGGGCAGGTGCGCTCTAATCTGGAGAACTGGGTTTGATCACCCGCTCTGCCACTTGAGCTGTGGAGGCTTATCTGGGGAACCAGATTAGCTTGTGCACTCCAACACATGCCAGCTGGGTGACCTGGGGCTAGTCACAGTTCTTTGGAACTCTCTCAGCCCCACCCACCCTCACAGGGTGTTTGTTGTGAGGGGGGAAGGGAAAGGAGATTGTAAGCCCCTTTGAGTCTCCTTACAGGAGAGAAAGGGGGATATAAATCCAAACTCCTCCTCCTCCTTCATAGCAATGGCCTCAGGTTAGCACTCTTGGGATCTCCTTTTAAAAATATTCAGCAGATACCGACCTGTACGGCCACACATTGGAGTCTGTTAGTTAGCTTGAACAGGTTTCCCCTCACCATTTATGTACCACCCCTCAAAGAACCACACAAATCACCGAGCTTCGTGGTGAGACAGCGTTCCCATCTATTTACAGTCACAGGGCTCTGCATACCCATCTTTCCTCTCTGTAAGCAGGACTGAATCTTTGGTTCGCCTGCCTCCCTCCCCTCCCTGCCATTGGCCTACTCAAGACTTCTCTGGCTCATTTAATAAGGCTTACTTGACCTCCAGCATTTTGACTGGCGTTTCTTGCCAAAGTCTTAACTACATTCCCTAGAGGGAAAACACAGTACAGGAGCTGACAGGACGTCCGCCATTATTTACCCTGACACAGCTCGTCTGAGAAGCTCTACACTTGTCCTAACAGCTTATAGAGAAATCTTATTTCCGTGTGCTCTTTGCTTTGTCTAAGGGTACGTGTGGGAGGGCGGATATAGGTTAACAATTCCTATTTTCACTGGTGGGAATTGCATTCATAAATCTCCCGAGCGGGGATTCTTTCTTTTCCCATTAAGCCTTCTCAAACGTTTTATCTCTGCGGCTGCATGCCTCTTCTCCAAATATTCAACTTGCGGCTTAAGATTTGCCTCCTTTTCAAAAAGCCTCGTTGTGTCCCGCCTGCCTCGGCAGACAAATTGAGTGCCACGGGGATCTTGGTAATATTTGCTTCTACTTCATTTGTTAGATAGCTACAGAGGAACCTCCGAGAAACGCACTGACCTTTCCATTGAGCACTCCCTGAGAGTTTGCCTGCCTGCCTCCCCTTCTGCTTGCCCCTTGGCAGCGGCCTCTGAAAGCAAAGCCCAGTATAAATCAGGCAGCTTGCAAGAGGGAGATCCTCTCCTGGGTATCAGGACGGGGTGGGGGGGGGAATAGAAAGAGAAGGGAGATCCTTTCCTGGGTATCCTGGTTCTTCAGGGCGGGTGGGTGGGCGGGCGGGCGGGCGGGCGGGGGGAGGAATAGAAAGGCTTTTAGAGGAACTGGCAGTTTCATATCACACAGGTGAGCATTGAAGGGTATGGGGAACTTCTGGGCACAGGTGAAAGAGAGTGGAATGGCAAAGATAGGGAATTCAGAGAAAAGTGGGTTTAATGCTAATGTTCTGCTGTGTTAAATAAAAGGATAAACCAACCGCAGGGCATCTAATACAAATTTCTTGCTCACAACAGCGATCCACGTATGAATACGTACTGCAGACAGGGATGCAATCGGGCAGTGGTTTCATGTATTATCACGCTCGCATGAGAATTATGTTTCCAGCCACTGGAGTAACTTGCAAGAGAGCAGCTGCTGCTTCAAAAAGATCATGAGAAGTCTCCTTCCACAGCAAATTTCTCTCCTGACGTTCATGAACAGCTAACAGTAAGGTAGGGTCAGAATTTCAGAGACGGAAAGAGATTCACATTTTTTAAAATGCATTTGGTTCAGAAACAGGGGTCTGTTTATAAGTACATGCTAAAGAAATGCTACCCTCTCATGACCACTAGCCGGAAATGACCTGATAGCTTTACCATCACTAGGAAGTCTCTTACAGATGCCAACTATTGTTATATTGCATGCTGGATCATTTCTGCCTTTGGTTATATCTTTTACTAATTCCTAGGAAAGCAGGAGTGTTGAAGAGCTAGAGCTGCACTGGCACAGGAAGTTGAGGGCAACTAAAACCACAGAGAGCAGCCATGAATGAGCGTGGCCGTCATTGCCAGCCAAGGAGCACACAGGAACTGATCTGTTGGGGAGGGGAGCCAGGGAGCTACCCCTCTTAGGGGGAACCTCCATAAGAGGTTTAAGGGCTGGAGCAAGCCATGTGTTGGGACACCTGGCAGGGGCTACTGAGGCTTGTGCCCCTTAGCAGTGAGTGGATCTTTAGCATGTGGCCTTCTGCCCAGCTGAGTTCCACTACTGCAGTGAAAGGTTTACATTGAAAGGTCGGAGGAAAGGCTTACTGGGGGACAGCACTTGGGCTGCCCAGTGTACAGATCAGACCCATGCCACGCCTCATGCTTCTTTGCATATTTGTCAATAAACGGTTTGGCTGTGGCCAACATTTTTCCCACAGTTGCGGGTGTTCGAGTGTTTTGGGTCTGAAGACCCTGAGCAAGACCAGTCCCGCCCTTGGGTGGCAATTGAAAGCTTTGCACCATCTTCCCTTTAGGCTTTGCACCATCTTCCTAACAGAAGAAGAAGAGTTTGGATTTACACCCCTCAATAATTTGACTTACTGGCCTGGCCATCCATGACCCTGGAGAGAATTGATGTCATCTGCTGCATGGATGCAGAGAGAAGCTGAAGGAACTGGATCTCCCCCACTATGGGGACTGAACAGCTGCAGAACTGCTTGGCACGTTGCTAGAGTTGGCTGGCAGTGAGGAGATCCGTGGTTTGGCTCACAAGTGATCGTGGCTGCCAGACACAGTGTGTTCACCTGCCAAACAGGTCTGCGGCATCCCTCATTCGTTCAGGGGCACCAGCTGAAAAGCTTAGCTCCCAAGCTTGCGATGCTGCCACAAATTTGCTACGGAAGATTGGACCACTCGCTTGTTTCTAGGAGGAAGGAAAGCAATTTTGGATCCATGGTAGGGGGGGAAAGAAGCTTTGTTCAAAACATATGCTTCTTGTTTGCAGTAATTTTTGCTTCCAAATCACATCTCTGTGAGGTGGAATATTTCAGATTTAGTTCTGCGTGTGTACCGAGAAAGTAAATTGAGCTAAGCTTATCTCAGGGTAGATACACAAAGCTAAAATGGGGGATACACACACACACACACACACACACATATATATATATATGCATTTTTTCCTTTGATCTAAAATTCTTTAAATTACAGCTGTGTAGTATCAGGATGTTTCAACCAGAATTTTTAGTGGGGATAGATGGCGTAAACAGCACCTGTTTCTACCCAGGCGTACAGATTCCCCCAAATTAGATCCACCCACCAAGTAAAGCATCCCTTTCATGTATAATTGATCCAGCTCATTTTTATAGCGGCGCTGTTACCATTGTTTGGAAATGATACCTTGAGCAAAGCATCATCGCCGCACAGTTTTGCTGAGTGAATAAAGAATAAAGCAGTTGCCCGTGACTGGAATTGCATCGCTTTATTCAATCAGATGTCCTGCGCTCAGTCCACAAAAGGCCTCCAGACAATCGGAACTCGCCATTTGCTCACTAAGCGGGGAGCTGATTCCCTTTAGTCCGCAATGGCTCCTCTCCGCCATCACAATACACCTTCCCTCTTCTCAGCAAGCTTGCCACTGGGCCATCCCGTTTAAATATTCCCTGTCACATCATCCTGCACCAAACTCTGGCAGCTTTTTATCCTCTTGAACGTTGCAAGGACCTTTCTATTCCTGTCAAATGATTCCACCAAGAACCCCCTCTGTTATCTCCTACTTTCACCGCCAAGATGTGTCCCTTATTATCTCTCTTAAACTCCTCGGCTCTTTCCTTCTCTCAAACTCTCTGCCTATTTTCTCCGTGCTTCAAAAAGCATTCTTCTTCTTTGCCAAACTTCTTGCTTGCTGGATGGAGTTTCCTGTCCTTCACCTCTGTCTTTTTCTATCATGACCAGGAGAGCAAAGGAACAGCCCTTGGGCGGAAGCAATCCTGTCTCTTTAACCACCCAACCTGAGCGCTTTCTTGGCTACATGCATTTCCTTGTTTCCCTAGAGCTGGAACTTTCTTCCTCCTGACACAAGACTGCTCTCCCACTTGCACTACTGACTTGCTTTTTTTCCCTCCCCGATCTCTCTCTTTTTCACTTCAGCAGTCCTTCAATCCCACCTGTTGCATTCTCATTTCGAGACGCTCCTTCCAATTGCCCTGTTTTTCCTCCCGGCGCAATCTCACCTCTGTCCTTCCCTTTCTCAATCTCCAGCCTGATTCTTGACTCGTTTCCTCCTCTCCCCTACCTCTTCACCCTCCTCTTTTGTGTTGTGTCTGCTTCGATTGTAAGCCTGCGGTCAGGGGCCTGTTCGTTTCACTTCTGTTCAGCACCTCGTATATTATAGGCACTGTATTGATTTATGACAGTCCTCCTGCATTAAAGGTCAGATTTTTCAAAGGGAAAAATTCATGCAGGCCTACCGACGTCTGTGGAAAGAAATGGCGGAGACCTAGCAGGCAGCCAAAGATTTTGCCTTCCTGATGGGTATCGCAGAAGTATTTGAGCAATAAAGACTGGATAAAGGGGAGGCCATCTCTTCCACTGGCCAACAGGATTTCAGTGTCCAATAGAAATGGCCAATAGGATTACAGGTGGCTGTAAAAGGGGACTCAGGGAAAGCAATGGCAAACTACCCCACAAAAACAACTTGCCTATGAAATCACTGCTTGCAGTGGTACCCCAGGGTCGAACACGACTGAAGGGAAAACTTTACTTAAAAGGGGACTGAGACAGATTCATGGAGGACAGGTCCATCAATGGCTACTAAGTATTGGTGAGTAAAGGGAACCTCCATGTTCAGGGGCAGTGAACCTCTGAATCCAAAGGCCAAGAGGAAACATCAGGGGAAGGTCAGTGTGGTGTAGCGGTTAAGAGCAGGTGCACTCAAATCTGGGGAACTGAGTTTGATTCCCTGCTCTGCCACTTGAGCTGTGGAGGTTTATCTGGGGAACCAGATTAGTCTGTGCACTTCAACACATGCCAGCTGGGTGACCTTGGGCTAGGCACAATTCTTCGGAGCTCTCTCAGCCCCGCCCACCTCACAGGGTGTTTGTTGTGGGGGGGAAGGGAAAGGAGATTGTAAGCCCCTTTGAGTCTTCTTACAGGAGAGAAAGGGGGATAAAAATCCAAACACTTCCTCCTCCTCCTCCTCCTCCTCCTCCTCCTCCTCCTCCTCCTCCTCCTCCTCCTCCTCCTGTTCTTCTTTTCTGTGTTCTGTTGTTGGACCTCCAGAGGATCTGTTTGGCCACTGTGTCAGATGGGATGCTGGAAGAGGTGGACCAGTGATCCAATCCAGCCAGGTGCTTATGTTCTAAAGGGTCAATTCTCTCATAGAGCAAAAATGGACTTGGTAGCCAATTAGATGCAGAGTTCGGACAAGGATTTCCAGGACTGCCAAGCCAAATACCACAAGAGGCAACACATACAAAACAAAAGAAGGGAAAAAAGGAAAACCGAGAAGAGCAAAGGTACTGCCGCAGTTTTAAAAAAGGTGACAGAACAAGCGTAATTAAATTAACGACTCGCCATTTAAGGTTCAAACTCTACATGGGCAGAAAGACTGCCCTTTCAGGTTGCTAATTTGCACACAGCCAGGTCTAAGTATGCAAAATGTCCTCCACCGTAGCTAGATGACAACTTGCAATGGATAACCTTAGGCAGCCCCATGGGTAGCCTTCAGATGGAACCACATCCCGCAGTTCCAACCATTTCACTCAAATAATGCTCTTTTAGCAGCTTTTTTTAAAAAAGTACATTCAGACATCATTCTGCTTCACCTTCATGTTTATTTACCTGCTGGAACTCATTCCTTAATCACCGTGACCCCCAAATTAAAATGGAAAGGAGCGTGTCTGGCTGTGACAGGAATGTCAACTAATTATCTTTAAAATCCTCAAAAGTCTCTGGTGCCCTGTTCAGTTTGATTGTTCCCGCAGCTCCCGGGAGGAAAAACGGACTTGGAGTGGAAATGGGACCGAGCTTGCTCTCTCTCTTTTTGTTTTGTTTAACAACAAAACAAATGAGTTAGATTAGCCCCAGCAACCCTGGCCCAAGGCATTCCTGGGGAATTAATGAGCAACCGGCGCTCTGAGGCTCCAGGCAAAAGTCTGCCACTCGGTCATAACTCCTCCAGAAAAGCCAAGGCCTACACTGTCTGGCGGAAGGCTGCTTTGCCCTCCCACAAGCCTGAGCTGCGACCATTTTTTCAATAATGCCGCATTCGCTCTGCATTTCCTTTCCTAGGGAAGCATTAGCGCCGTCACATCGGGAGATTTCCCGTGTAATCCTTCGGATGGCGACAGATAATGTGAGCTGTCTTCTCTGCAAACTAATCTACTTGTTCCCATAATAAAACAGATTATATGCTTGATGGTGAAACAAAATTAAAAAATAAAGCAGGTGTGATGAGAGCTTACTGGTAGATCAAAAGATTTAGCCCCAACTTCAATTGTAGCGATTAGTGCAAGGAGAAAATGGAGGGGATTTTAGAAAATGAGCCCTGCATTATTGCTATTATTCATGATTTCTGCAGCACTTTCAAGGTACAGTTACAATCCTTACCTGCAATTCCAAGCATCCTCTAGAAATAACTCCTTGTGGAAGGGAGATTAGTAACACTCCCTCCGCTTCCAGAGATCGCTCTCAAGCACTCCGCCAAAGGCCACCAGGCAAATTGGGGAAACGAGAAAAGGCAAGCAGAGCCTTATCCCGTTGACAAAACTCCATTAGAATGGAACTGCCTTCCAGAAAATGACCCATCAGGTCTTTCCAAGATGGTACTCCCCTCCTCCCCTCCTGTTTATGCAACCTTTAACCATATAAACAGGCACATATGGGTGGAACATCTGAAAGATGCAGGTAAGATGGAGTGAGGATGCAGTGTTCTCTGCAGGGCTTGCGCCCTGAGCTGAGACATCCTCTGCCACAAATGTCGTGTCTGGAAACGGAAATGTTGATGGCCCCTTTTACAGGGTTATGTTGTGGATTTCGTGGCTAACTGGCACGCAAAAGGCCCCAGGTTCAGTCCCCAGCATCTTCTGTTAGTGGATGAAGTTCCACCTGAGATCCCGTGAAGGTGCTGCTAGTCAGAGTAAACAAGCTTGGCCTGGAAAGACCAGTAGTCTGGCTCAACAGAAGGCAACGTCACGCGCTTGCGTTTGCTATCAGGACTGACGTGTACATATAAAGTGTCTTAGAAGTCACGCACAACAATAAGTGCTTCTACGCTCACCCCAACTCTGAAGCGCCAACCGTTACACCACACTGCCTGTGATTCTCTGGTTATCCATAAGAAGTGACAAGAGAGGTCAGAGGTTTGAGCCTGTTGGCCGATACATTTATGAGCTCTGCTTTTATTTGTACTGGTCAGTTTCCTTTTTAAATAGGGCAGTTTTTCTCTCCTTTCCATTTATGCTCCAGGAGTACCCTGTTTCCCCGAAAATAAGACATCCCCTGAAAATAAGATGTAGTAGAGGTTTTGCTGAAGTGCTAAATATAAAGCATCCCCTGAAAGCAAGACGTAGCAAAGTTTTTGTTTGGAAGCATGCCTGTCGAACAGAACACCAGAGCATGCAGCTGTGGAGCAGAAAAATAAGACATCCCCTGAAAATAAGACATAGTGCATCTTGGGGAGCAAAAATTAATATAAGACACTGTCTTATTTTCAGGAAACCAGGGGGTATTGTGTTGGTTGACGATGTGACATTACTGTATGATTACCACCATTTCTTGGGAGGAGCGGTTTACTTACATCTAAAAAATAGTAGTCCTGTTGAACACTCCTATCATTAGTTAGTGTCTGAAGTGCCACAGAACTGGCATTTATTCCTCTGACCCTGGCTGCTGCTACTAATATGAAACAACCACAGTGATTATCTCGTTTTGAACCGTAATGTCACTCTTGTATCACTCTGAAGAGCTTGCTCTCATTCATCTTCCCTTTGTCAAATCTGAAGGAATGACCTTTCCCAAAGCATCCTGTCTGTAGCCAAAATCAGATGCGCAATGTCATTCCGTAATGACTTAATAGCGCAGCATTATCTCCTCTGAAAGGAACGAGTCATGAAGAGGCCCTTCCCTTGCCTGAAGTCATATCAACCTTCGATACCACATTATTTGGCAGCACTTCCGAAACTTCCACTTCAGGGGAAATGGAGTGGACTGTGGTTCTAGTGATGAAGTCTTCTGGCAGGACACCAAGAGAGAAGGGCTTGGGTTTTGGCTGCACTCTCTTCTCTTTCCCCAAAGGAGCAGCCATGGCATAGTGGTTAAGAGCATGTGCACTCTAATCTGGAGGAACTGGGTTTGATTCCCCGCTCCACTGCCTGAGCTATGGAGGCTTATCTGGGGCATTCAGATTAGCCTGTGCACTCCCACCCACACCAGCTGGGTGACCTTGGGCTAGTCACAGTTCTTCGGAGCTCTCTCAGCCCCACCTACCTCACAGGGTGTTTGTTGTGAGGGGGGAAGAGAAAGAAGATTGTAAGCCCCTTTGAGTCTCCTACAGGAGAGAAAGAGGGATATAAATCCAAACTCCTCCTCCTCCTCCTCCTTCTTCTAGCCAACAACTTGCTAACCTTCCCCAGCATTAGGCTTTGACCAGCAAAATGCAATCAACTACACAGATGCGATCAACAATTCTAATTTACCGCTTTTAGGGATGTTTGTATTTTATGAATGATGATGAGCATTGCCTATTGGACTTTATGAGTGACGAGCATTCCCTATTGGAATTTGTGCAAGCAAATGAACTCCCCATGAATGATCTGATGAAGGTGAATACTCCACTAAGAACTGTAAATGCCCCTGAATGACAAGCACCTTATGCACATTTCTAGCAACAACAGAAATCAATTCTGTCTATAACGAAATGGTTTTCCTAAACTGTACCGGCTGTCAGATATCGGGCATCTTATCCCAAGAGTTACACAGAGGGATGGCTATTCCGTTGCGATTGGGAGCATGTTGTTCAAGAACCGGCTGAAACTGATCAGGAAACGCATACAAATGAAGACATTCAAGGAAGATTTCAAGGATGCAGATTTAAGACCAAAGAGAAGGTGACCTTGGATATTGGAAGTAAAGGACCTGGATAAACAAAAATAAAAAGGCATTTTTTTTAACAGAAGAATGACTTATTTAAGAGAGGGGGGGATAGTCCTGGAGGTAGGATAAATAAAAGTAACTAGATGGTTGTTTTTAATGCTGTTGAAGAATTTATGAGGAAGAAAAGGTTGCTTTTATTGGTTATAAAAAATGACTGTGGCTTGCCGGAGTCTGAGAGTGTCAGCATAAGGACAGGCCATTCCAGGGGAATCTGTGCTGCCGCTGCAATGCTAATGATTAAATGCCAACAAAGAGGAGACTCTTGAAACCCTTACCTCTCAAGGATGGAGCTCAAGATGGACCAGATAAAAGTGACAAATCATAGCATCCTTACAGAAGGTGCATATCGTTATAGACAGACTCAGCTTACGGAGAGAAGACAGTCAGTGGGAGGACCCAGAACTGGCGCAACTCCTGAAAACACGGGAGGTACAGTCACCGTGGGCTGATTGTACATCTGGTGCACAAATCATGCTCAAATTAAAACAGGTGCGGTCTAACCCATGGGATACCTAGTGAGTTGCTTGATATGGTCAGGCTCCTAGTTGATCACGGTCCATGTTGTCTATGCTGACCGGCAATGATTCTGTGAGATCTTGCACATCTCCTATAAAATCCTCATAAAATGTAGGTTGGGACACTGAAAATGTTATTTATGCACCTATCTTGTTACCAAGCACTCTCTGGGAACATACTGTTCATTCTACTTTCTGATAATTAATTTGCTTTTCCTCGTAGCTTTAATTTTCTCCCGCCATTTTCCTGATCACGTTCGCAATTGAAATGGAAAGCCAAGCGGGTCTGAGCAAGGGGGAAAGGCTGCATGGGGAAACGAGTTACTTCCTTCAGAGAAGACATGCAGCCTATATAAAGCAGACCTAGAACCCCATCTACAAATGTGTGACTCTTCATCTGAAGATCAATAGTTTTGATTTTCCGTTAGATTAAATAGCTTTGTCTTTTTTTAAAAAAAAACCCTTTGATGGGTCTTATAAAAGGCCCCCTGTCAATCTAAGTGGAAGAGTTCTATTGATTAAGTGTGCATTAAAGTTTCATAGTCCTCAACGATTGCTTTCGGCACCTTGTCCAAAACTTTTCATTAGAGACTAGTTTTTTATAAGATCTTAAACACTTGTATGGGCTATTCAGCATCCTCCCTTGTCATGGTACCTGGGACTCTACTAATCATGGATAAATCCAGCTAGTGAAAGAGAAAATTCTGGCACGTCCTTTATTTTGCATTAACTTTCTTTGTGATATCTTGGTTGGGGTTCTCATAAAAAGGCATTATATGGCTGTTGTTGTTCCTGTCAGAAGTATTTCGTACTCATAATGAATGCATATGAATGAGATTAGATCACACTCCCCTGGTTCTTTCAACAGCTAAACCCTGAGCCTTATATCCACCCTTTTCTCTCTGTGTAGGTTATTATTATCGCTAAATATAGCGCTATAGAACTTGTCAAGCATTTATATTTTGACCTGATTCGACTGAGGGATGTGCCCATCCTTGATTGTAGAAGCATCTTTATCTTTTTCTGTTAATGTCTCTTCGGGGAGGTAGGCGAACAGCAGCCGGGTAGAGCAGCACTAAACTCAAAGGCACAAGCAGATATTACAATCTGAACAGCAATTGTTCAAACGTTTTCAGACTGCGTTTAAAAAATGAAGTTTTTAAAATGACACTGCACAAAAAAGAAGAGTCATCAATGCCACTTGAGGGAGTGATTAAGCATTTTCAGGTCCTGCCAAAATGCAAACACTACCAGGTTCCAGAGAGCTGCCACCTTCACGTGCAGAGCAAGCCATGCCTCACTGCTGAAGGCTATGGTCCAATCTGTAATGCACCACAAAGCTCCAGAGGAGGAGGGCTGGAACTAAGTTTAGCATAACCACTGGCCCAAAGCAAGTCAGTTCCACCTCTGGTCCCCATTGCGGCACACCCACTTTGCCTTTAGAATTAGGGTTGCCAGGTCTGGGTTGGGAAATTCCTGGAGATTTGGAGGCCTGGGGAGGGTGGGATTTGGCCAGCTGAGGGACCCCAGTGCAGTGTAATGCCATAGTCTCCATCTTCCAAAGCAGCTGTTTTCTCTAGGGGAACTGATCTCTGTTGTCTGGAGATCAGTCAATATTCCAGGAGACACCCAGGCCTGGAGTTGGCAACAAGATTTTGTAATACAATATGATCTGGTGATGTTGAAGGAGCCAAGCAGGACATCTTCGAGACTTTCCTCCAACTGGCTGGAAGAAGAAGAAGAAGAAGAAGAAGAAGAAGAAGAAGAAGAAGAAGAAGAAGAAGAAGAAGAAGAAGAAGAAGAAGAAGAAGAAGAAGAAGAAGAAGAAGAAGAAGAAGAAGAAGAAGAAGAAGAAGAAGAAGAAGAAGAAGAAGAAGAAGAAGAAGAAGAAGAAGAGGAGGAGGAGGAGGAGCAGGAGGAGCAGGAGGAGCAGGAGGAGCAGGAGGAGGAGTTTGGATTTCTACCCCACCTTTCTCCCCTGTAAGGAGATTCAAGGTGGCTTACAAGCTCCTTTCCCTTCCCCCAATATACCCCTTGTGAAGTAGGTGGGGCTGAGAGAATTCTGAAGAACTGTGAATAGCCCAAGGTCACCCAGCAGGAATGTAGCAGTACAAAACATATCTGGTTCACCAGATAAGCCTCAGGTGGAGGAGTAGGGAATCAAACCCAATTCTCCAGATTAGAATCCACCACCTCTTGACCACTACACCAAGCTGGGTGGGTGGGTTATAACAAATAAGCCTGATCTATTCAGGGGACAACTGATGGGCAGCAGAACTATGAGGCATCTGAAAATGATGGGAGGTTTTCCCACGCCAGCTGATCATTGGTTGTGGAGCAGGAGTGTGGATGAAAAGTGGTTCTGGTAGCACTGAACTGGACTAGGCCACGTGGCATGGACGGAGATGAGGGTTGGTAGCACTAAGCACAGCCCAAAGGCCGAGTCTGGAGCCAAAGTGGCATGGCTCAGAAATGCTAGCAGGTGGGTGGGCCGGTGTACCCTGCACTGAGTCCTCGAGCGGGACGAGGCATAGAAAGATGCTGAATAAATAAGATGAATGCAAAATGTTTAAAGTCTTGTCAAAGGCTTTCACGGCTGGATTCAACTGGTTGTGGTGGGTTTTCCAGGCTGTGTGGCCGTGGTCTGGTGGATCTTGTTCCTAACATTTTGCCTGCATATGTGGCTGGCATCTTCAGAGGGAAGTCTGTATGTAACAGACACAGCCCAGAAAACCCACCACAACCAGCAAAACGTTTTGTTATAAATGAGCCCAGAACAGACGCCTCGAGCCTCGATCTCAGGCTACAGGATAATGTTTCTCAGGAAAAGTCACGCCTCTCGCAACCTACCGCCCGGCCTGCTTTTACAACATACACCACTTAAGGGAGCCCCTGCCTGGCTGTGAATCATTTTGGCAGGATTTCACCAGGGGAGCCTCCCCTGAAGTGATGTTCTCTTCCTGTGGCCAGTTCCACTGTGACCTTCTGACTTCCTCACATTCTGCCCACAATTAATGGGGACGCCTGCTTTTTCTCTCCCCTTCTCACCGTCTGGACTGAACCTCCCAACTGCTTTCCTTCGCTTTTCAGTTTTTTTCTTTTCAAACGCGACCTTTTGCCGAGGTGACTTTGCTGCTGCTTGACCAATAGTTAGGGAGCTAGAATGGTTCCCCCCTCTATCTTAGCCTCTGCAACACCATTTTTTCTGTTTTTCAAAAGCTGACCCGTACGAAACGCACCCCCAACCAGATTGCAAAGAGGAAAATTATGTCCATTAAATCAACTTTTCATAATTATGACATCCCTAATATCAGAAGTCTCGAGAATGATTGACCTCGGCATGTCGGATTAAGGCAGCATTCTTTTCCTTGATTACTAGTAGAATAGTGGGGGAAATTATAAAGCCATTGAGAGGATTAATATAAACTCGATCTCCGTCTCTCTCTTTCCCCCCTCTCTCCTGGCTTTTTATCTCAAGTGATTAAAATTCTCAAGGAAGGAAAAAACTGGTCGCGAACCATACACCGTCTGCCGTGCATAGATACAGCGTTGGATAAATGCATCAGCTCCCCATGACAGCCAGCGCAAAGGTTAATTACACACGCCGTATATAGTTTTAATCACTTTAATCAGAGCCGCATCCCAGGCTATAACTTTTTTTTCTTCGAGCAAAACCCACACTTCAAGCATGGCAGAGTTTGTTTAAGAAAGGGGAGAGAGAGGGGGGGGGAGGGAGGGAGGGAGGGAGGGACAGAAGTCCGGTACATTAGGTACAGACAACAAAGATAAGTTTGGAAATTACAGTATTGGGGTGGCACCTCGAGGTACCTTCTGATGGAAAGGCTAACGGGGACTAAAAGGTTTTAATGAGTTGGCGCCTCTTATCAGAACAACCCGGACTTTCAGGAGCTGCCTCAGCTTGCTGAAAACAGCCTTGCATTTGACTCCAACCTCAGCTGCTTCTCGGTTAAATAGAAGTTTCCAAGAAAGGTCAGGGTGGAGCACCTAATCTTGCTCAAAGGTGCTTCCGGCCATATTCTCTAGATAGGACTGGAACCAGCAAGAATAGTGTGAAGCTGGAGTTCAAACCCTGCTTTCCTTTAGCAGAGGAAAGGTAATCAGAGCTTCTTCCAGGTGGTCTGCCGTGGAGAACAGTCCCCAAGCGGCGATTTTTAAGTATGATCCGTCTCTGCTGAGCTAGAGAACAGCGCAGATGATTGATGCCCTTGGCCGGTCTTTGGTTATGCAAACCCCAAGGCCCATGGAAAACAAAGCTGCCTCCTTGTTGAATCACAGAAATGCACTCCTAGATGGAAGCTCTCAGCACCAACAAAACCAAAGATATTTAGGAGGGTGTTTAGTTCAGAAGTGAAGGCAGACAGCCGTCACTAGAAACTCAACAGCGGAACACCTTGACTTCCAGAACTCTGATACATCATCTCCTCCTCCTCCTCCTCCTCCTCCTCCTCCTCATCTACTCCCACCTCCACGGACAATTCTTATAAAATGAGAAACAGAAATGGACGCGTAGAAGCAGTGGAAGTTATACGAACACATTACCAACTAGTTGGAACTTCCTGAAAATAACAGCATTGCCCATTTAAAATGTCCACACGGATTATGTGTTAGAAAGTACTCTCGTCAATTTACAGCAGGAGAAGATTTGAGCATACGGGCCAGCTTTCTCCCTTCCTTCGCAAAGAGCATCCACTTGGGGAAAGTGAAGACTGGGGTACAATAGGGTCTGTTTTGGAGAGATCAAGGGGAAAATACACTGTGGACCCGCAGAATTAGAGCCATCTTGGGAACAGGGGCTGTTGATGGCAAAAGGAATGCTATCTACTTCCTCTTCCTCTCAGACCTGCCAAATTCCGGAGGAGTATTTGAGAAATGGCTTCTCACTCCCATCCACTTCCTGTACTTCTACTGATTATCAGTTACTGCTGCTAGAATATCTCTTTTAAGTAGCTTGGGCTTCACATGGGTGCGGGAACCAATGCACCCCCTTCTCAGGTAGGTCCACCATGTAGACATTAAAAGCCAGCGCTGATGCAGATTTTTCGCCATCCGCAGTCATGTAAAGCTTTAGTCATGGAGAAGTTACCTGACTTGAGCATCGCCTCATAGTTGATGCCTACAGTGCCATCCTAAGCAGAGTTATAACCTTCTAAATCCATTGACATCAATGGACTCAAAAGGAGGCGTCTCTGTTTAGGTTCACACCGAGATTCACCAACAGCCTAGACTTCATGAAGCCACCCCAGTTGATTTTAAAACTGGTTACTGCCAAAGCATTGGATTTTTCATCACACAAAGTAATTTAGTATTCCATCGTGGGTCTTGAAGAGCACGCTGACAACCAAATAATTATATTCCTTTTGAATGGTGATTGTAAGGAGATTCTGGAGCCGGTAGCAAAAATGTTATGTTTTGTCATCGACAAATGCGCATAAAGGGGTTTATTGTATCCTGCCATTGTATTATTATGCCAATAAAGGTTAACTGAATTGAAAATTGAATAGTGGTCCATCAATGGATGAATCCGTATAGATTATATGGGATAGTTTTGATATACTGATAGACCAGTGGTTCTCAACCTGGAGGTCGGGACCCCTTTGGGGGTCGAACGACCCTTTCAAAGGGGTCGCCTAAGACCCTCTGTATCAGTGTTCTACATCTGTAAAATGGATAACTGTTAGGGTTGGGGGTCACCACAACATGAGGAACTGTATTAAAGGGTCACAGCATTAGGAAGGTTGAGAACCACTGTGATAGACTGTATCACAAGAACACACAGGCAAGTCATAGGTGCTTTTGATAAGAAATACTATGATAGAAAGGTCAAGAGAAATGCAATAATTTCTCATAATCCCCCCTCCTCGCCCCAAGTATATTGACAGTGCAGAATTTCCCAGTCTAAGCCCACATTTAAATGACTAGACAGATTAACATAGGCCCCTTCCGCACATGCAAAATAATGCATTTTCAAACCACTTTCACAACTGCTTGCAAGTGGATTTTGCCATTCCGCACAGCTTCAAAGAGCACTGAAAGCAGTTTGAAAGTGCATTATTCTGCATGTGCGGAATGAGCCATACTTTAGGACTGCGCTGCTGCAGTGCAATCTTAAACAAAGCCATGCCTTCCTAAAGCCTGTTGGTTTCAATGCATTTAGAAGGGTATAACGCTACTTGGGAAAGCCCTGTTGGTACCATATCTTTGCTCAGTCATTCACAGATGGAAAGACAGTTCTTTTGGGGAGGGGGACCGTATATTTGATAAGCTGTGAAATTGATACGGCTCCATGACAAAAGAATGTTTAATAAAGGAGGGGGCAAATCAAGTTCTGTAGGTCGCCTGTATCCTTCCCGCTGACATCCCTGCTGCTAAATTGCTGTGCAGTGAAGATGACACTCCTCATCAGATGCTCCTCGTCAAAAATAAGTTTTGAGTCATTCATCTTCACACTAGAAGTCAGGCCATTGGAGAAGTCTACTAATAACTTTTGCCCTTCAGAAACCTAATAGCCCTAGATTAGATGGCTGGTCTTATGACTTCCAGATTTCTTCTGCAGGCTTTATTGTGTAAGAAGTCCTAAAATGATTTTTATCTTCTAGTAATTCACCGTAGACCATAAATTCATTTAATGGTGAGCGTATACCTGACTATCAACAGCAGAGCATATAAAAGTGGGCAAGGAGAATTTATTTATTTCAATTTATTTTTAAACCCTACCACCTGGAGCTGAGCGCCGACTCAGAATTATGCCATAAAGGCAGCATCCACAAACTAAAATTTCAGTTTCTTGTGAAGAAACGGACATAAAGAGCAAGCTCTGATGTCCTGCAGAGTTTAATCTACTCAACATACTTTGCAAACTTGCTTATTTATTCAGCATATTCAAAGCCAACTTTTCTCACTGAGGCTCAAAGTGGGATCACACAGAGTGCCTCGACATGGGGAAGAAGAAGAAGAAGAAGAAGAAGAAGAAGAAGAAGAAGAAGAAGAAGAAGAAGAAGAAGAAGAAGAAGAAGAAGAAGAAGAAGAAGAAGAAGAAGAAGAAGAAGAAGAAGAAGAAGAAGAAGCAGCAGCAGCAGCAGCAGCAGCAGGAGGAGGAGGAGGAGGAGGATTTATATCCCCCTTTCTCTCCTATAAGGAGACTCAAAGGGGCTTACAAACTCCTTTCCCTCCCCCCCCCACAACAAACACCCTGTGAGGTGGGTGGGGCTGAGAGAGCTCAGAAGGACTGTGACTAGCCTAAGGTCACCCAGCTGGCATGTGTTGGAGTGCACAAGCTAATCTGGTTCCCCAGATAAGCCTCCACAGCTCAAGTGGCAGAGCGGGGAATCAAACTCGGTTCCTCCAGATTAGGATACACCTGCTCTTCACCACTATGCCACTGCTGCTCTGAAAAATTCTCAGAAACAACAACTGTTCCAGAATACGGCCACCTGCCTCTACCCTGTTCCACATAAAGACCGAAGTAAAATTGTAACTTCGTCCGCCATTTCCTCCTGCCCCTTCCCCCTCAGCTGGGATTTACTCAGGCTACCTTTTGTTCAGAAACCTGGACATATTTTGTAAGAGTATTTATCTCTTCCACGTTTCGAATGCACTAAGCTACAATGCAAATTAGCCTCCCAAACTAGATGGTGAATCTTTAATTGCATGTTGCCGCTGATACAAGTTCAACGCGGATGCGACAGCCTTCCCTCTCTCTGCTGAAATAAAGTTTAGTTTCCTTAGGTAGATAGTTTCTATCTCATTACACTGAAGATTTTGTTCAACAGTATTTAATAACTCCAGGGTTATCAAGAGACCCGTCCCAGAAGTCGAGACGGGAGTGTTTATTGGAATAATTATACAGCACATTTCCCCAGAATCAATGGGTAGTGACAAGCGTGTTTACTGTTCGTTAGCAAACAATAAAAGGTATCGCTACAGCTGAAGAATATGGAGGTTACTTGATTAAACTTCCTTCCAATTATTGTGACTGACCTATAACTCACCTGAGGTGGAGGCATTTATACTGAACTTGGTACGGAATTCAGCCGCAGTCCCTCACTGGCAGCTAAATATGCTAGGATTTTCATCCTTCAAAATGTTCATTTAGAAGACTATGCCATAAGTACATGTTGGGATTTTGTTATGACCGGTTTTCAAAAATAAATTCAGTTGGAGAATTTCATTGGCTGTGAGCAGACAGAGAGATGGATAGATGAGCAGGCAGGCAGACAGACAGACCATCAGTATGCCAGGGGATGACATTTGTCCCTCTTTTAAGCAAATATAATTGACCCCGATGGTGAAATGAAAAAGCCACAGTAGAAACTGCAGATCTTTTAACCAACTCCAGTGCTCTCAGAAATAATTGCAGGGCATATTCAAAACTAAACTAAAATTCCCCCATTCTTTAAAAACGAAATTGCTTTAACCCTCTCAAACTATCCAAAGCGAGGGACATGACTGCTGAATAAATTCCTGCTGTAAGTGAAGGCCTTGTTCACATGACCTCTTTGGAATGCTCCAGCTATCACTCAGCGTGTGCCAGACGGCAAAGTGGCTCTGGCAGACGAAGACGGGATCTATTCTGCACATTTTCCGATCGGCTCAAAACTCTTTCGTCACATTTTCATTTTATATCTTGCTTTTCTTCCATAGAGCTCAAAGTGGCAAGAAGGGGTTTCCCAGGACGTCTCCCATCTAACCAGACCTGCTTAACTTCAAGTGCTGGATGACCAGTGGAGTGTCAGCTCAGTACGGCTCACGGGGGGACATTAACTATTTGAAAGGCTGCCACTTAGAGGATAGGGCTTGCAACAATTGGTATAAATCAGTGGTGGGATCCAAAAATTTTAATAACAGGTTCCGATGGTGGTGGGATTCAAACAGTGGCGCCACCGCACACCCGCACCTCCAGTCCCTATTGGGCAGGGAGGTTGCTTTAGTAACCCCTTCTCGGCACTCAGAAAAAATTAGTAACCACTTCTAGAGAAGTGGTGAGAACTGGTTGGATCCCACCTCTGGTATAAATTATGGGCGGAAAGGCACCGGCTAGGAGGTGGTGAGCTCCTCCTCTCTGGCAGTCTTGAACCAGTGGTTGGCAGAACTCTTGTCAGAGGTGCTTTTAGGCCAATCCTGAGCTGCGCAGAGTTGGACCAGATGGCCTGTATGGCCCCTTTCCCCTTTATTATTCAGTATGTGGTTCAAATTGTACCCATGGGCCCCATCAATAATGCAGGTTATTCAAGATCACAGAGGCTAAAAGCCAGACTCAGCCCCATCCGAGACCATTACTTTCGAGACCATTTCTGTTTTGCTTGCAATAGCATCGGAACAGACTTCCAAGGCCTGTCTCAATTGACAACAACCTTCCTTAGAGCCACTTCATTCATCGGTGATGCAACCAGCTTCTTCAATATGCAGTCATCTGGCATAGTTTAGATTCAGCCAAAAACAGTGCAGAAAGCGTAATGACGGGGAAAATAGGACCACCGTTTCTACAAGTTCCAATTTAGCTTCTAACAGGCCTGAATTAAATATATTATAGAGATATCTCTAGGGTCTACATTCAAGTCAGACTGATATTATAGATACACCTAGGTTCTACATTCAAGTCAGACTGATGAAGGGTCTTTCTTAACCCCTGCAAGAGATCATCAGTCTGCATTCCTTATGCTTTGGCATGCGTCCCCTTTTCCCTACATCTCGTTTGCCTTCTCAAGATTGCAGCTACTTGCTGAATGTTAAAGTTAAACCTAATAATATTCACAGAGTATAGTTTAGAGAACAGCGTGCCAATGAACAAGATCTGGGATATTTGAACGGTGGGAAAATACTTGGCATTGATTGGCTGCTGTAATCTGCTGTGATTTGATGACGCTCTACCACATGAAATCTACTGGCTCTATCAAAATGTACTTGATGATGTCAACTTGCCTATATGCACGTTGGGTTCAAACAGCATCTTGAAGTTTCTCAGGAAAAGATGCTTTCCTTGATTATGATCAATAGATAAAGAAGTTTCTACTCAAATTATCAGTAGTGATCTTGTCTTTGAACCAACCTAAATTTGCTTTTTTCCCATCAGGAACTGTCCCAACAAGATATGCAATAAAGGTCAGAATTCCTAAGGATTTGTTTACTTTTTAAGATTTACTCTCCACACTCTCCAGAATGCAAAGATGCACTTTTGAGTGGGGATTTGGATTTTACATAGGATTTAAGTTGGGGTAATAGCAAAACTGGGAGCGGTGTCATGGTATACTATAGCCTGATCTCATCAGGCAAACCACCTCTGCTTAATCTCCTGCCTTGGAAACCCCAATAGGGGTCGCTATAAGGCTGCAACTTGACGGCACTTTACTGGATCTATCATTGTTGATAGAGGAGCATGGGTGTACATTGTTTTTAAACGCACTGCAATCCTTCCTGGAGATTCATACTAGGAAGGAAAGATCGGATTCAAATGCAATTGATCTCAAAATAAATGTTCTTGATGGCAATGAAAACTTGTTAGCCTGAGACGGGCTGGCAACTCCGTTTTTTATGTAGGTTATCGTAAGGAAATTATCATGGACTTTCAGTGCGGAACCAGTTTTTTAAACATTGGTTTGAGCATGATTGCTCCAGAGAGAGGCTGGAGGGAAAATCATTATAAATGGTATCTCTGTTAAGAATCCAGACACATTTCGTAACCTCCATTGTCTTGCATAATTGCAATGCAAAGATAATATCGAACTCTGGCCAGTGGTTCACCCCACAGTGCCAGGAATGGCAGAGATCCCTTACGAAGGCATATGTTGTACACAAGTTATTTTTATCTTGCTATTAACAAAAGAATTTAAATGAACGTCTTCATTCAACATTGACAGAAATGGTACTTCAGCAGCTGCCTGAAATTGTTTTCCTTTCCCTTTTCCAGAAGGAGAATTCTCATTTTACGTACACTCTTCTAATTCAGTAATCAGGAAGGATAATTACACCCCCTTAAATTGTTTTCTCTTTCTTGCACAGTTTAGGGTCGTATCGATAGCAGACATTAAAAATTAGTCCACAGGCCGTCTGAAGTTTGCCGCTTGCTGATTAAAGCCCTAATTGAGTCAGAATGCTCCACAAATCAATCTCCGGGAATTACTCTGGGATCGCAACAGCAAACGTCGGAGAAACGTTTAATCAAATCTCCCCGCCATCTTGGCTGAGAAATAAGGGGTCGTAAATCTATCCCAGTAAAAATGCCTAAGAGCCATCTCCCAGAAAGGCAGTCACCCAGAGCAAGATATACCCATCCCCTCCCAAGGTCTGGGCCACTGGTGGATGAGCCTGTGCTGAGCCCCAGAGGTCATGCCGTGGGGTCAAGGGCTGGGGCCTGGGATGCACCTAGAATTATAATAGATCTCGTGACCACAGAGACCAATTTTCTTAAAGAAAATGGTCAGTGTGGAAGGTGGACTCTGTGTCATTATACTCCACTGAAGTTCCTCCCTTCCCCAAACCCACCAGGCTTTTCCTCCCCCTCCTAAAATCTTCAGGTATTTCCTAACCCTCTCAGTACGGACACAGACAGCAATGGCATGGAACCCACCAGAGGAAATGCTAGTCACCTCCCGTGCTGCTGATGGCTGGAAGGAAACCAAGATCCTCTGGTACTTCGACACCCTTCTCGTGGTGTGGTCCCAAGCAGCCACTTAAGAGGCTTGGCTGGAGAAGACGGCCTGGGATGTACGCTTTCTATTTTAGGATGGGTTTACTCATTTTCAGATGCAGCAGGAAGCAAACTTACAGTGCGTCCCTTTGCAGAGTGACTATGGAGGTCTAAGTCCATGGACATCTGGACCAGAGAAGTCTGATTTGGCATCAGACTGAAGTGACTGCGTATGAAAAAGGACCAAGGAAGGGAAATTATCTTATAGTACAGAGCAGGTGGCACGGCATGGGACAAACCTGGTACCAGCTCCTGCCCCAGAAATAAGATGGATGGCCGACAGCCAGAAAGGAGAAGCAGCTGGAGTCAGACTAATATCAAATCCCCCCCCCTTTGCCCCAAATGTTTGCTGGGTGACTTTGGGCCATTCTCTCTCATTCTCTCGTAGTGGCGTAGTGGTTAAGAGCAGGTGTACTATAATCTGGAGGAACCGGGTTTGATTCCCTGCTCTGCCGCCTGAGCTATGGAGGCTTATCTGGGAAATTCAGATTAGCCTGTACACTCCAACACATGCCAGCTGAGTGACCTTGGGCTTGTCACAGCTCTACGGAGCTCTCTCAGCCACACCTACCTCACAGGGTAGGGGGAGGGGAGGGGAGGGGAGGGGAGGGAAAGGAGTGTGTAAGCCCCTTTGAGTCTCCTACAGAAGAGAAAGGGGGATATAAATCCAACTCTTCTTCTTATGGTCCTCACAGGGTTGCCAACATGAGCCCAGAGTGGCAGATGGGGGAATGACATAAGTGTCTTAGGGTGTTTATTAAATAGGAAAATGGGGTAAACGTAAATCATCTCCCTTTGGCTAGTGGAAGTACCACCTTCCGCAAAGTGGTCCGAAAAGAGAATCTGGTTACTGACCTTACAACAGAAAAGCAAAGCAGGACTGAAAGAAAGAGAAATGGCTCTCTCCTAGCCCTTTGCATATTGGCTGCTTCCAAGAAAGCATAGAAGCCTCCCCGCTTCTCCAATGCAGATGCTTTCAAGTGCGCCCCATGCAATCCATTTTTTGAAACAACTCTCACCCTCCCCACACCTCCTCTAAGCCTCTGTACATCCAACTGCAACCCCACTGAAGCAATGAGAAAACAGTTGCTTCATCTGCAATGCTCATCTCCAAGGCAGATCCACATTTTGCAGTGGCAAAGTATCCCATTTCTCTCTCCTCGAGCGTTAATCAACTCTGCGTGTCTGCCTGGATTGTGAGCCGGGACTCCTTTTAAAAATCAGGATGTTAAGGCGCCCGTGGTGATCAAAGATGGAAAAAGAGGAAGAGAGAAGCCTTTTCACATTGTTGTTCTGAAGGGCTCATCAGACTGAGGCAAGTCCTTTCATATGCCTCAGTTTGCAGAGGTCAGAGTCTATATGGAACTACTTTAGTGCTCTCTCCTGTCCTCCCTTTCTCCAGCACAGATGATTAATTTTGGCTCACCTCATCTTCCCCCCTGAAAACGATAACACTCTTGTCAGTGTGGAAACCACTTAATCCACACCGTTGCTCCATTTCTCTAATGGAAAAGTCAGTCCTCCATCTGATGTTTCCAAAAAGTGCCAGACGTCACAAAACACACTGCCCTTATTGATAGATTGCACTGAATCATCCGCTTAACAGGGATCAATGGGGAACTGTGGCTGACACCTATAAAGGGCTACGGCTCAGCAGAAGATCCCGCTGCCAGCCAGAGATGCTTGGCCAACCTCATCCAATCCGGAACAGGAAATCCCTGCTGGACACTCCTAGGTCTCCAAAGAGGCTCAGAAACTAAACATTTCGGGAAATGTTGACAACATGGGGGGGAACTCATGACAGCCTATATGGATCTTTCTTCTTCCTAGTCATAGTTCTTCAGAACTCTTTCAGTCCTGCCTACCTCACGAGGTGTCTGTTGGGGGAGAGGAAGGGAAAGTAGCTTGTAAGCCACCTTGAGTCTTCTTATGGGAGAGAAAGGTAGGGTATCCAAACTACTACTACTACTACTACTCCTTCTCCTCTTCTTCTTCTTCTCCTCCTCCTCCTTCTTCTTCAATCATTCAGAGGAGCAATTAGGGTTGCCAGCTCCAGGCTGGGAAATCCCTGGAGATTTTGGGGTGCAGACTGAGGAGGAAGGGGCTTGGGGGAAGGGGGGACTTCAGTGGGGCATAATGCACCTTCAAAGCAGTCATTTTCTCCAGGTGAACTGATTTCTGGCACCTGGAGATTGGTTGTAACAACAGGAGATCTCTAGTCACCACCTGGAGATGGCAGCCCTCAGTTGTTACTGCAGCATTTCCCAAGCTATGGGATTCCTGACCTAAAAGGTGGGTTTTTAAGTGGGTTGCCATATCCAAATGGCTGGGAAGCACCAATGGGAGATTTCACTCCACTCAAAACTTCTACATTTGGCACTTTTCAGAATTTAAGCAGGCAGAGTTCGGAGTTAGTTTTTGGTTATGATGGTTGTGCTTGAAGATATCTGAGAGGATGGCACTGAACTTCTTACTCCCTCTCCCAAGGAGCCAGATGACTGAGGCCGTGATCTGAGACCAAGTCTTAAATAAGCTTTGAATCCTGCTCAGAGATGCATCTTACACCAGGCAGTGCAAATAAAAAGTGTGTTCGCGATACTTGTGCTTTCTGTGTTTTTCACGCAAAGTAAAATTGCCAGGCATTCCAATAATCAAGAAACAAAGTCCCCTTCTGTTGAAAGGAAACTAGGAAATATCTCAATCATTTTTTTCCAGTTAAGTCTGTCCATTACAGAAATTGTGCTGAGCCACTCCGGAGTTGAAAGAATAGTAGAATTCCTCTAGTACTTTGCCAAATTTACCTTGGCAGCTGTTAATAAATTGACTATCAGAAGCTTGATATTGGCTTGAACACTGACAGGAAAATAATGCAGTAAAACTAATACTGGATCAGGTGGTAGATGAACACCAGTAACAGTCTTGAAGAGGGGTGTGTGTGTGTGTGTGTGTGTGTGTGTGTGTGTGTGTCTGTGTCTGTGTCTGTGTCTGTGTGTGTGTGTGTGTGTGTGTGTGTGTGTGTGTGTGTGTGTGTGTGTGTGTGTGTGTGTGTAAGTAAATTAAGTGCTTTCTGGCACTCCTGCTAAAGATTACAGAGGTCCAGGTGTAAAGCAGAAATAATACTAATTTAAATATTCTGTACATCAGGCTAAGGGTGTTAAATGCAGCTAAACTAGAGAAATATTTTACTGCAGTCCAGATTTTTCTCATACCTGCCTGGCGTAATGAGGTCTGTCTATGCAGAAAGCTTTACTGGTATGTGGTGAATAATCAGTCATAAACGCACCCTATAAATCACACAACTTACACTGCAGGTTAATCCAACAGCATTGGTTAGGCAGTTATTAAAATATGACTGGCAAGTGTTCACATCACAAATATTACTAATCTAAATTGTAGCTCGCTTGGGATTAATATTTTGAAAATATCGCCCCATTAAAGATAACTGCTTATGACAAATCTAATATCTATAACAGATCCGTCTGGTACTTCCAGGCCCACTGATAGATTGCATCACGAAACAGGTGCAAAAGCGGCAGCACGAAATTGAAAATCACCAAAACTGCTTACCAGGTTATTAACACGAAATTGAAAGGAATTGCCAACCACATAACAGACTATCAAACATGATGCCTGTGACATTAAAAAAAAACTTACTTTCAGAAAATGCAATAAATGGGATTGTCATTAGAGTCGGCTAAAAAACTTCCCTTTTAAAAAGAACATCCCTGAGTACAAAGTTTTGACTGTGTGGGGTTTACAAGTAGTGAGATGTACTTCCTAGTGAAAATTTAGAACTAGAAAATCAAGGCATCATTGCTGTAAGTACTCCTCTATTCAACAGCCAAAGTGTTAACCACAATTTTAAGGAAGGGAAACAGGAGAGCGTCAGGGAAGGGAAATGAAATCCCTCGCACACAAGTGCATGTGGGTCTCCCGTTGGTCCTAAATAATTACTTGCAGGCTTAGCTACTTGTAGGTTCCATATTCTCTAACCTGAAGGTATGTATGCATCTATATTAAAGAAGAAGGAGAGTTTGGGTTTATACCCCACCTTTCTCTCCTGTAAGGAGACTCAAGGTGGCTTACAAGCTCCTTTCTCTTCCTCTCCCCACAACAGACACCTTGTGAGGCAGGTGGGGCTGAGAGAGTTCTGAACAAACTTTGACTAGCCCAAGATTACCCAGCAGGAATGTAGGAGTGCAGAAACACATCTGGTTCACCAGATAAGCCTCCGCCACTCAGGTGGAGGAGTGGAGAATCAAATCTGGTTCTCCAGATTAGAATCCACCTGCTCTTAACCATCATACCATGCTGGCAGAGCATATGTAGACTTCTAGAAAAACCCTGGCATGAGATATCCTCCCCTTACAGGTCCCATTAGAGGAGAATGGCCTTAGAAGATGTTGTTTGAGTATCTCCCTGAGGGTCCTCTCAAAAGGGTACAGCAGCCGCTGAGCTCATCCTTGGTACAGGAGAGCGGCAGGAATGCCTGTCTGTCAGCTTGCTTGCTATTCAGACCATAGTAGAGAATTGCACCAGCCTGTTGATTGTGGTTAAGAACATAAAAAAGAGCCTGCTGGATCAGACCAGAGTCCATCTAGTCCAGCATTCTGCTACTCGCAATGGCCCACCAGATGCCTTTGGGAGCTCACATGAAGGATGTGAAAGCAATTCTGCTGCTGCTGCTGCTGCTCCTGAGCACCTGGTCTGCTAAGGCAGTTGCCATCTCAGATCAAGGAGGGTCAAGATTGAGAGTCATAAATTGACTTGGGTGGGTGGGGAATATGCTTTGCAGTCGAGGCTGGCCATTGCAGAGTGGAGTGGAGGGAGACATCCCCCCCACTAGGGAGATAAGAAAATATTGGAACAGTAATCACAGCATGTGGATATGGGGAGCTACATACCCACTCACCCTGCTGTTTAAAGCATTTCTCTCCAAACCCTGATGACTTGTAAAACCAGAATTCAGGCACCACAAGGCAAGCCCTGAGAGGGGGCAGTGTTTCATTCCCCTCAGTTACTTAAAAATATACTATTTCTGACTGGAGAGTTTTCAAGGAATACGGAAAAATTGCTCAAATGGCAATTCTTGCTCCACTGTGCAAGTGAAACATTTAATTGGCTATCAAACGGGGACCCTTTTCTTCTTGCCTGCCTGAAATATGACAGAGCAGATCACCTGGCAAGGCTCAGATCTTTTAAAATTTCATCCCCGACGTGCGTACATGTTTCCCTCCAAACCCAGTAGAATATTTTCCAAAATATGCATAAACTAAATAATTCATCTCACGCAACAAAAATGTAACTAATTTTCAGCCTTGCCATTTTGGCTTGCACGGTTATGCTAGGCTTGGGATAATAAATAACGTTCTCTTTTCTTTTCTAAATATGTGCACATTCATAAATTACACTACTATCCTTTGCGTCACCCAAATAATTAAGCATCCGCTGCTTCTTCCATGGCAGACAGACTCTGTTTGAAATCGACATGGATAGATCAAAATAGCCCTGCCGCTTGGCCAGCCATGCATGTAACGTTGCTTAATGATAGGATATCAGCGACATCTCAGTCTAGAACAAAGATGTATAAATTGTCCAAAGACCCTTTCTCTCAAACTCAATTCTGAAGTGAGGAATTCAGTACACACCACAGGGTCCAAAAAGGTCTGTCAAATCCCATAATACTCCTCTGAATTACCCTATGAAGTGCAAATATCCCTTTCAATCATGAAGTATCTGATCTCATTCTTCTCGCGGAATCAAAGGCAGCTTCTCCTTTTTCTTCTTCTTGTCACTCACTCTATTAACTGAATTCCAACCCTTTATAAACCTAATATATTAAAACAGTGCTGACTGAACTATATACTTTAAAAATCCTATTGGACAGTGTATATCCCCAAAGTTATGTGTTACTACTCAGACACAGGCACATTTTTGAAGAATATTGTCCTCCAAAGAACTTCTTGTCTAGAAGTTCACAGTAAAATGGGGATACATTGAGCAACGTCCCAATAAATCAACGCTCGGATCACCCCAAGCCTGATTATGAGGGACTTGTGTTCATTGACTTCATTGGACCTGCAATGAGTCCCAAAAGCCCCCAACCCAATCTTTCAGCTAAATCAGTTTCGGCTAAACCCAATCAGTTTCAGCTAAATGTAAGGGTCTGTTACCCCAGTCAATAACAAGTCTCAAGAATAGTTCAAGAGTTTTCTTAGAGCTGTGTCAGCCCAACGGCCAGATAGCCGAAACTGGGGTTTGGCTCTCTGGCCCCTGGTATATACCTGAAGGTTACAGTTTGACTCAACCCAGTATCCCCCCACCCTCGCATTCCCATAATATCAGCATGTGAAAGGACAGCGAGAAAAAGACATTGTTTTTGGGACAGGCAGTTTACTCCCTTAAGAAGGCAGATAAGGAGAAACTGTTTAAGCACTATTGCTAGTTACTCACGAGCAAAAGAAAGAGGCCCCATGGCCCTGGGCACTGATAATAGCTGGGCCATCTGCATTGAGGCTGTGGACATGTGAACTGCCAGGCCAAGTATGGTGCAGGCCTGACATTACTTCATCTGCTGCACAGACACTTGGGTGGCCAACTGGACAACACAGGGAAGGGAACACCCTCCTTTTTTCTTACACTGATACCTTGCCTGGTTCACTCACTTTACACTGTATATAGTGGGAACTAGGTCACACAACATGTGCCGTCATGATATCCTTTTCATCTACCACTTGCATGAAGAGATGGATGCCAACTGAACTTTATGCACAGGTCAGTACAAGATGGAAAGGCAGACCTGGGTTCAAACTTCCACTCACCCCAGAAATTCAGTGGGTTCCTTTCCTTTCCCTCCCCCACAACAAACGCCCTGTGAGGTGAGTGGAGCTGAGAGAGCTCCGAAAAACTGTGACTAGGCCAGGGTTACCCAGCTGGCACGTGTTGGAATGCACAAGCTAATCTGGTTCACCAGAAAAGCCTCTACAGTTCAAGTGGCAGAGCGTGGAATCAAACCCGGTTCTCTAGATTAGAGTGTACCTGCTCTTAACCATGCTGGCATATAACAGACACATGAGAGTCTAAATGCTCCCTGGCTTCAACCTCTCCCAGTGCCTGTCTTTTTCCATAAGAGAAAGACTGCACTGTCTGTGTTTTTTTTTAATCTAGCCAGAAGAAAAAGGTTTAACAAGAACGCAATTTATTAACATTTATAAGTCAACTCCTTCGCTTCCACACATTAAAATTTTTAGATGAGGTTTGGCAAAACGAAAATTGTATGAGCATTTAAAAATTACTGTCTCAGCTCCTTGCATTTGTTCATTTAAAGGAAGAACGTCGCTTACATAAAACACTTCCCCCCCGGTAGTTTTGCAAAGTGCTTCTTTGTTAAGAAATAATGGGCCCGCAAAGCACAAGTAAGTGACATGTTCAGAAGAGACTGCCGAGTCTGCAAACCAAATGGCATTTTGCCTTATGATCATTAATTGTGGATAAACGAAGAAGGGGGGGGGGATCTTGTCCACATATTTCAGTGCCGTACCTTGAGGCGATGGCTAGGGTCAGAGCTGCAGGAGATTGGCTTGCATGAGTTCCATGAAACAAACAAAAACCCTGAGAGGTACAAATAATGCTCTGCAGCAACTCCCATTTTAATGATGCCTGAGTGGGAGAGCAACGTGGATCTTGTCTTTTCTTGCTAGTTCTGCCTTTACACAAAGATCCGTGCGACGTCAGGCACCTGGGGGCCTGCATTTGACAGCAAGGGCACTGATGAAACCTCCCCAAGGCCCCACTTCATTCCCTGCCGCTACACAAGCCAAAAAGCGCTTGCAAGAACATGACTAGCAGGGGCCAAATGGAACATTCAGAGCCGGGGCCACAGCAGGAAGGGCGAATTGAGAATTATGCCACAGATTAACATTGCCACAGACCTTAACTCACATAAAAACTCAGACTTTTATCCAAGGGGAATCCAACTGGGCCTGAGTTTGACACCTATGGCCTAGAGCAGGGGTAGGGAACCTGCGGCTCTCCAGATGTTCAGGAACTACAATTCCCATCAGCCTCTGTCAGCATGGTCAATTGGCCATGCTGGTAGGGGCTGATGGGAATTGTAGTTCCTGAACATCTGGAGAGCCGCAGGTTCCCTACCCCTGGCCTAGAGCAACCTAACCCTTAAAAAGGTTAAATTTCTCGAGGAAGTGGTAGAAAATGGTTCAAAAGCGGCCCTCTAGTGTTCAAGAGGACTGGGACAAAGTGCAAAGACACACAAAGAATCTGTAACCAGTGCCACCAGAGACTGGGGCAATCACAAGATACTGGGCTGAGAATCTGTAGCTATTTTCTGAAGGGATGCTCAGAAAACACAAAGGATCGCCACGGGTCCTTCTGAAGCACCCTCTGCCCCGGTTAAGAGGAGGAAAACTAAAACTGGCTCTTTGCTCTGGGAAGAAGCAAATGAAAGCCAGGAAACCAACAGTTGGTGCCAGGAATTGCAAACCCCCCACTTTGGGTTCGGGTTAGGCAACGGATTCTGTCTCAGGAGTCTACCTTCCAGTATGCCATCTGAGACTAGGTGACCATTAGACAAGGCATCAGGGGAAAGAATCACAACTGAGCCCCGCATCATCACTCTCTGTTTCAACCTACCAGGATCTACCATCCTGCTGTATGCCACATTCGGCAAGTGCAGGTTTCTGTCTCTGGTTGTGGTGGGTTTTCCGAGCTGTGTGGCTGTGGTCTGGTAGATCTCGTTCCTAACATTTCGCCTGCATCTGTGGCCGGCATCTTCAGAGACACAGTGTGTAACAGACTTCTCTCTATGATACACCTCTGAAGATGCCAGCCACAGATGCAGGCGAAATGTTAGGAACAAGCTCTACCAGACCACGGCCACACAGCCTGGAAAACCCACCAGAACCAATTGAATCTGGCTGTGAAAGCCTTCGACAATACATTTCTGTCTTCCATCTCAAAAATCAATCTCATATGAAGTGACTCTGGCATAATTTGCTAAGGGAAAATGCTTTAAATCCATTGTTTTATTCCCGCTCTGCTGGAATTAGCCCAAGAACTCGAACAAAAGATCTGCAGGAAATATGCAAAGCAAGTAAATTGGTGGAGCCCCCCCCCCCCCAATTTTCTTGTAGAAACGCCCACAGGATATGGGAATTGTCGAGAAACCCAAACATATACACTGAATTTTTTTTCCATTCAAACTAGTACAGAGGCACAGGAAATGAATTTGTGTTCAGAATGCTGTATTCTATATTCTCCTTATTGAGAAATCATAGTTGACAAACGATTTTAATGCAAGTCTAATTAAGCTGTCTCATAACAGGATCTTTAAATAATTCTAGTTTATATTTACTGCTTGGGTGGGCATGCAGCACTGAGAGAAACTGACAGTCCTTTATTATGGGCTATTTGTAGTTAAGTCATCTAACAACCCAAGGAAATGGTCACTGTGGGACATTACTATTCAGCTTTAATGAAATTTCTAGTCCAATAATAGAATAATACCCGGCATTATCTGGGAATTTTTAACCTTTAACTGTGGCGTTGCAACCGCTCAAGAAACTGCAGTAATTTTATTAAGAGCTTAACAGTGGTTGAACTTATATTTATAATCCTGGCTTCAATATCCACAAATGTCAATTTTCAGTGAAAATAAATGCTTTTAGACCTTGTTGCTAGCAGGAAGACGTCTGTTCCAGGGTATGCAGTCACCCCAAGAGCATTCCTAAGGGTAGAGCTTGGCTCTGTAATGAAGTTGGATAGGCTTAGAATCACAGAATCATAGAGTTGGAAGAGACCCATCAAACCCAACCCCTGCAATACAGGAACACACAATCAAAGCACTCCTGACAGATGGCCATTCAGCCTCTCTTTAAAAACCTCCAAAAAACTCCAAAAAAAACTCTACTACACTCCGAGGTAGTGCATCCCACTGTCCAACAGCCCTGACTGTCAGGAAGTTTTTCCTGATGTTTAGGTGGAATCTCTTTTCCTTCACCTTGAACCCACTACTCCTGGTCTCTGGAGCAGCAGAAAACAAGCTTGCTCCCTCACCAACATGGCATCCCTTCAAATATCTAAACATGGCTTCAACCGAGGGCTGCTTGCCAAGGGCTGCCTGTGTCCCCCCTCCCTTTAAATCCCACAAAAAATAGCTCATGCAGATACACTCTGCAGAGATCAGTTCAACTTGCTTTCCCACGATATTGGAGAGAAGTTACAGTCCCTCTTGAGATACATCCTACCGGTGCTCAGGAACAGGTGGGCTGAAAGGAAAGGAAGCCAGGAAGGACCAGACACAAAAGGAAATGGCCTCAGATTCTGAAGTAATGAGTGAGAGAGGAACCCCTCAGGGGCAGAAACAGATGTGAGGGCAGGAACGAATGACCTGGATTCTAGGATTCAGCCAGGCACGACAAAGGAAGGGATGAATGGTTTGCTTTGTTTTAACCAAGCCTACAGGCAAGGGGTTTGGATAAGGAGAGTTCCCAGGCTCTGATGCCAGAGGCAGTCAGGGTGAGACTGTGGCCCTTTCCACACAAACACGTTAAAACATTTTGAGGCAGGAAATAAAATATTTCCGAGGAGTTCTGCATTGATTCCCCCCCCCCAAAAAAAAGCATTTTATTTGCAGTCCCAAAACGTTGTCAATGAATTCCCTTTTTTAATGATTCTCTGGCTGAAATATGTTAAAAACAGCTTCGTTTGCTGTGAGGTCGCTTTTAAGTATTTTCTACATCTCTGTGCCTTCCCTGCACTTCCTCAATGGGGCCATTTTGTGAACTCACTCCTTACCTCCATGAGCCCCTTGCCCTGTTTTTGGAGCATTTCAGAGCGAGGGTTTTTTTTTGGGGGGGGGGTGATTTTTGTGGGCCTAATCGTCACAGCATTGACTACAGAAGATTTGGGAAATCACAGCATGAGGCTGCGAAGCATAGAAACTCCGATTTGTCAGTGCACTGGGGTGGGGTGGGGGACAGGGAAAAACTGAAAATGGTGGCCAGGAATCATTTCAAGTGTGAACAAAAATTGTGTGGGGGCACTTGGGCGGAAACAACCTGTTTTGGGATTGCAACCAGAATGTCGCCATGTCTCCCACAAGTTTCCCCCGAAGCTACAAAAAGTTTTGGGAGGCACGTCTAGTGTGCCAGTCTTCAAGATAAACAAATCAGCACAGTTTGCGCCAGACCATATTTCCCTGGATGGCGTGTGTAATTGATGCCTGCCACGTTTTTATATAATGATTGCAAGGAAAAATTCAATTTCCGATTTTCCTTGTTTGTGTCCTCTAAGAAGCCCTTATCACCACATATCAAACCCAGCGCCGCGACAGAGATAGGAAACAAATCACTGCAATGAATGTAATAGCAAAAGTGATTAGAGATAGAGAAAGATTAATTGTGTGCGCCAGATATAAATAAAAGGGTAGGAGACGTCCCAACGGGATTCCAAAAGTGCACTGCAAGCAAATATAGTGATATATATTCGGGCTGAATATAGGAATTGCATGAAGCTTATAAATTGTATTTGCAAATGTCAAAACTTAAGAAAGGCCATTTCACAAAACACAACAAAGCAAATTTTGATGCAGCAAAAAGTTTTTGGAGACTTCAAATGTAAGGGGCCTCTGTAAGTCCTTTTCGGAAAACACAAAAATAAGTGTCAGAAGCCTACCTACAGTGCCTCACGGAAGTGTGTGTTTGCTTGCAATGCTTCCAATATACCTGGTTGACACACTATGTGAACTATGAACGATGCCCATTTACCATACATGAACCGCTTCAGTAATGCACCAACTGACCTTCAAGGTTCCTGTTCATGTATATTAGAGGAGCACAAATATGATAAATACATGGGTTCTTCTTGTTCACAAAATGTGAATACCAGGAGAATTGTGGGTAATATGTGCCAATCAGTCAGTCAGTAGATTGATCAATCAAAAGTAACTTTACTGGCAGTAAAAAAGTATAAAATCATTTTACACCATAAAATTAATGAATTGGCATCACACTTGTCCTGTAAAAACTCTTTTGGAAGACGCAATTGCTAAAAATCCCACTACTTCCTCAGTAACCTCAGGATTATAATCAGCTAAAACAAATGCCATCCTTTGTTCCAGTCTTGTTGGGGCCTGCTTGCAGAAGGCGATAAATCAATTGAGGATGCAGTTGAGTATGCCCTGCACAGTGCAAGAGGCTCCGTATGGCAGTTTCAGGTTCTTTAAGTTGCTGCTGAGATGCATGATTGGAAGGGCCCTGAGAAATATGGATGTCATGCCCAGAAAGGACTACAGCATGGAGACATAGACTCATTCTGCACATGCAGAATATTGAACTTTCAAACTGCTTTCAGTGCTCTTTGAAGGTGTGCAGAATGGCAAAATCCACTTGCAAACAGTTGTGAAAGTGGTTTGAAAACGCATTATTTTGCGTGTGCAGAAGGGGCCATAGTCTTGACAGACTGAGCAAAGCCTTTTGCTGTTTGCCTCCACCGTGGAAAACTATGGAAATCCACAGACCATTAGAAAGGTCTCAGTAGAAGGATACATTAGCTTTCTCCTGTGTAGATCCCACAGTGATGCCTGACTGGGAGCCAGGGCTACCTGTGTCCCTGTATTATGGCCCAATTTCTTTGCTGCTGCTGTGCCAATTCTGACAGAGACACTGTGTCTCGCAGGTGTCATGTCCTCATACCAGTTCGAGGGGGCTGATGACACAGCATGTGATAGCATGTGACAGTTTGCTTGGTGTGAAACGGAGTCTCCCTCAGCCAAACATGACATGCTCGGCTGCTGCTGCACCAACTGACTCCCAGAACAGCCTCAGGGCACCAGATGATGCCGCCAACGAGTCTGGCAGTCATCAATGCTGGTAATGAATGCAAGCTCTTCCCTCCCAGGTGGCTACGAAACTTGACAACTGCCTAGTCAGCAGAACACAAACTGGCTGGGCTGTCCTGAAGACCAACCTGGTTGGAGGGTCAGGCGTTCAAGTTAGGATGGGACGCCTTTTGCTGCCAGACTTTATAAAGTCAGAAATTACGTTCGTGCAAAACAAGGATACATGCATCAATGGCCAAGTGTGGCTGGAACTCATCAAAACAAGATTCACAGGTGATAAATTACACATAGCTGACACTAAAGAAAGATGCCACAAATTTCAAGCTAATGTTTACAGAGGCTTGGACTTCTCTCCATTCAACTTCTTCAAACGTAGCATCCAATGAACAAAGCACCGGAGCCAAGAATCAGCTGGAAGATTTCAGCGGCAAGATAAATTTTTTAACATGGCAGCACACCAGGGCATTTCTGCCGATGCTATCCTTATGGATCTAACTCAGCTCCTAAACACATGTACAGCCCGTTTAAATTAGGTTCCAAGATGAGAAAAGAATATCGAATGATTGCCGGAGCATAAAGCGCACACTCGCTCCCCTGACAGGCGCCCCAGACAGAACAATCACCGCAGAATTTTTTTTTTCTGGGATTCTGGTTGACAGCAAGAAATTTTAAAGGTTATCAAGAAAGTGAGCAAAATGAAATGTCATTATTTCTGAGCGAGATTTTAAAATGGCATAACTCATAAAGCACTCTGATCGGGGGCCACATTGGATTCCCATCATACTTGTTGAGAAAACCAATAGTTTATGAAGTTCAGTTGCTGCCGAGAAATCCATTCCCGTCCCCCACCCACCGTTCTTAACCTCTGTTCCACATACTTTCTTTTTAGATAAAAAAAAATCTCACTGAAGCATTAATTTCATTTTAGCCCAACTGATCGGCTGAGCTTTGGCAAATGTAAACTCTCCCCCCATGGCATGGAATAAAAGCAATTTGACAAGTTTATAGATCCAGTACAAGTTTGACCACAGCAGAGCACTATTACCTGGAGAGTCTGCCGCATTCTTTTTCGTTTCCCCCTCCACACCTGAGCTGCCGCAACGCCGCATCAAAAATTCATGCAACAATATGTTCAAGACACCGTCATCTATATCTTCCACATCTGCTGACTCTGCCTCACCATTAAAATCTCAAAACAGATCTTTCTTTGCCCTTCATCCCCCCCTCCCCAATTTCAGCAAACTTTGATGGCAAACAGAAATTATGGTTTAGCAAGCCCTCCTTCCTGAGAAGAAGCTATCCTCTTTGACTCAATAATGCTTTATCTTCACAAGCATGTTGTTGGAAAGAGGGCAGCGTTGAAAAATGTCACAACTGAAAAGCAAACGTGGGCAGGGGAGGTACGGTGGAGCAGCACGTCAGGACTGATTCAGAAAAGGATGGTGTGAAGAAGAAGAAGAAGAAGAAGAAGAAGAAGAAGAAGAAGAAGAAGAAGAAGAAGAAGAAGAAGAAGAAGAAGAAGAAGAAGAAGAAGAAGAAGAAGAAGAAGAAGAAGAAGAAGAAGAAGAAGAAGAAGAAGAAGAAGAAGAAGAAGAAGAAGAAGAAGAAGAAGAAGAAGAAGAAGAAGAAGAAGAAGAAGAAGAAGAAGAAGAAGAAGAAGAAGAAGAAGAAGAAAAAGAAGAAGAAGAAGAAGAAGAAGAAGAAGAAGAAGAAGAAGAAGAAGAAGAAGAAGAAGAAGAAGAAGAAGAAGAAGAAGAAGAAGAAGAAGAAGAAGAAGAAGAAGAAGAAGAAGAAGAAGAAGAAGAAAAAAGTACTGTAACTAGCTCAAGGTCACCCAGCAAGAATGTAGGAGTGCAGAAACACATCTGATTCACCGGATAAGTCTCCACCACTCAGGTGGAAGAGTAGGGAATCAAACCCACATACACTGAGTCAATAGCTAAAAAGGAAGTTGATGACACACATAGTAATAATGTGATTTAAAAAAAAATAGATATGTGTTGTCATAGGAGGCAGACCCTTGCTGATGAAAAAGGATGCAAGCAAGGGGAGGGGGTCACTGGTGACTAGGAAACAGGCTGCTGCAAAGCCTAGATTTGCACGAAAAAAAGTAAAAGGTGGAATTAAATTATATCAAAAACTTTTGAAATGCTGAGATCTCACAGCCTCTCATAAAGTGGTCCCATGATTGAGGCCACCATTTTTGAGCTGCCTAGGCAACCAAAAGCAACTTCATCAAACCCCAGTGCTAAAGCGGAGGATGAGAAGGAACGGATTTCCCTTCCCCAGGAGATTCTGACTGTGGATCCTGGTCTGAACGAAGTAAACTAAAGATAGGGGAATGGACTTAATTCAAACAATCACATTAACCTACAGCTGAATCGTGGTTTTGTGCAATAGCTGATCTGAGCCACTGCAGATAATTCTAGTCTAACTAAATTTGATACAGTAGAACCCCACCTCTATTACTCGCCTCTTTCAGAGTTTGTACTGTGATTTAAGGCTAAGTGAATAACTAGACAAATTTGAGCATGGGGCTATTTAACACAATTGCTGCACCTTTAATGCCTGGGACAAAATGCCTTGCTATTCCAAGTGGAAACCAGCCAGGCCAACATGACATCCTTATATTTCAAATTAATTACACTATAACCAAGCCAAGAATTTAATTTTAGTCCTCGCACTACTTTAATCTTATCAACAGGACAATAGGTTCTTCCTCTACACTTGCAATGCTTGGGAGGGCGATTTATCTTCGTTAAATAATAATTGGCTTTATTATCTTTTGACTTTTCAGAACCGCTGGCTGGCAAGGTTTTTAAATATTTCATCAATCTTACTTTATATTTTTCAAAGCCCTCGTAGGCAGGGGGGAGGGGGGGGACGTCAATGCAGGCAACCAGCATTGTACCTTTTAACCGTACAAACTGGGCTCAAAAATATCTGACTGACTAGTACATCTCCTGAAGTGACATCACCACGATATTCCATAACTTGAACACAACAGTCCAGTAGAAAGCAGCTGATACAGTTCTGGGTGATTACTGCTGCAAAAGAAATCCAACTTGCCGCACGACGGGAGGAGGAAGCCCCTTGCAAGCCAGATGTGCCTTTTCAATTATGGACTCGAGCAACTTTCTTTCCGTCTTCCCTTGCAATATTTGTAAGTCAATCTATCTGTGTTGCATCAGCCATAGTGAAAAAAGGATTCATCAAAATAAAAGTATCTTTCTTTCGAGTTGTCTCCTGCTGGAATCCAATTATGTTTTGCTCGTGTGTATTGAGTTGATCTAACACCCTCCCTCCCCAATTTCTAATCTCAGGCACACACTGTTATTTTGTTTACTTAAGAACTGTATTAGCAAATTATACACAGTCGGGAAAATCAGCAATAGCAGAACACATGATAAACCAAGATGGACACAGAATGTTATTTGAAAACACAGAAATTCTGGACCACTCTGACAACCACTATGTCAGACTACACAGAGAGGCCACTGAAATCTCAAGCACATGGACAATTTCAACAGAAGGGAAGAAGAAATCATGAAAATGGACAAAATTTGGCTACCAGTACTGAAAAACACTAGAATCAAGACAATGGACACCACCCAGACACAGGAGGTCTCCAGGCAGGGAGCAATCAAATAGATTAAAATGCCAGGCAACTGCTCTGCAGATGCCCTCACTAATTGATTGTGCAACTTCATTGTTACTTACATATGCGAAAATGGGTGGATCCCACTCAACACATGCAAATCACACTTGCTAATTGCACCCTTTACACTTGTTAACCAATGCAAATGGTTCCTTCTCCCACCCTGGACGTTCCACAGGTATACACATTCCACTTGCTTTACTACCATCAGATCCTCTGAAGATGCCAGCCACAGATGCAGGCAAAACATCAGGAGAAAATGCTACTGGAACACAGTCATACCTGGAAACCCCACAACATAGTAATCATACACATTCAGCATTTCTGAAACATGAAGTTGTCAGGGCACTAAAGTATCACAGGTGTAACTGAGATCAAGATTCTAACCCATAGGTGTCAAACTCAGGCCCTGCTGGCATGGGCTGATAGGAATCGTAGTCCATGAACACCTGGAAGGCCTGAGTTTGACACCAATGGCTCTAACCTCCTGGCTGGCAAAATTATACTTTGGATCTCCATTCCTCCCAGTCCCTGCCCCCCCCCCACCCCCATTCTTTTCATCATTGTCAGACAGAAGTCCACCAGAATCCCAGCCTTCCTGGATCTCTTTTACAAACTCCATTTTTCTTGATATGTCCACGCCATTCTCACCCTATAGCACACTGTAAAACATTTTATTCACACGGCCACAGACAGACTATTCCCAAATGTTAATTAAGATCCGAAAATGAACTACAGAGTGCATTAGTGGTTATGTAATACAGACCATTAAAGCTTACGGTATAAATGAATGTCATTAAATTCTAAGTAGAGCTGTTTTTCCCGGGCTGCCAGAGAAAGGGTTATGCGGTACCTTTTTTTGTGTCAAGACTTTTCGAGCAAGTAAGTAAGGCTGTGGGAAGTGTAATTGCAAAGTGCATTTTACAAGGTGGGACAAAAAAAGCCTGTGGCAAAAGCTACATGTAAGTCTGGGCTTGGCTTCCATTATACAGAGCTCCTCAGAAAACAATGCAGCCCTCCTGAGAACACTGGCTGTTGTGTGCATTCTCCCAGAGTCTACACAGGTGAATGGTGGAACGGGAGAGCATTTCAGAATAGCTATCTTGGGAACTGCCATCGTAAGCTGTCAGGCAGGACTTAAGCAATACCAGGCCTTGGCAACAGACTACCAGGAACTTGCCTCGAGCGACTATTGTGGATGAGCATCCCGCTAAGTTTCAGCCTCTGTTGAATGCGGATGTTTGATGTGGAAGTGCTTGAACCAACGTCAACCTGCTCCCAGTCTTCCCCTAGAACAGGGGTCTGCAACCTGCGGCTATCCAGATGTTCATGGACTACAATTCCCATCAGCCCCTGCCAGCATGGCCTTGTTGGCAGGGGCTGATGGGAATTGTAGTCCATGAACATCTGGAGAGCCGCAGGTTGCAGACCCCTGCCCTAGAATCCAGTCAATGTTCAACACTCCACACCCGCCCCCCATCATTTAAGCGTTTGTCCTGAAATGGAAAAGCCAAGGACGTTCAAATGCCGACCAAACGTGCAGAGAAAATGTAGACCCCCACTGTATGAGATCTACATGGAGTTTCCATCTCTGTTCCTTGTCTCTTTGTGACCCAGCTTCTGTAAGTGAAAACAGGTCCTTCCTCGGAAGTTGACAAGCTGTGTCTTGCATAGTTTCACATGCAGAAGTCAGGCACAGGACAGGACATTATGTTCAAGAAGTATCCGTTAAATATTACATAACGCCTTTAAAAAATAGTATGAACCATATTTAGGAAGCCAGGTTTCTTTCCCCTTTAAAAAGAAGAAGAGTTGGATTAATATCCCCCCTTTCTCTCCTGTAGGAGGCACTCAAAGGGGCTTACAAACTCCTTTCCCTTCCCCCCCTCACAACAAACACCCTGTGAGGTAGGTGGGGCTTAGAGAGCTCAGAAGAACTGTGACCAGCCCAAGGTCACCCAGCTGGCTTGTGTTGGAGTGCACAAGCTAATCTGGTTCACCAGATAAGCCTCCACAGCTCAAGTGGCAGAGTGGGGAATCAAACCTGGTTCCTTCAGATTAGAGTGCACCTGCTCTTAACCACGCCACCATGCTCTGTGATGCACTTAACCTAATGAAACTGGCATAAAATGCCTACTTTCATTTGCAATCTGTGAAAACAAGAAGAGGAGTGGACCGTTTGCAGCACCATATGTTACAACTTAGACCAGTGGTGGCGAACCTTTGGCACTCCAGATGTTATGGACTACAATTCCCATCAGCTCCTACAATTGGCCATGCTGGCAGGGGCTGATGGGAATTGTAGTCCATAACATCTGGAGTGCCAAAGGTTCGCCATCACGGACTTAGACCATGCGGCGGGATGCCCATTATCTGAATCTTGGGCTCATTCCGCATGGGCCAAAAACAGAGGTGTGAAAACAGTGTGAAAATGGTGTAAAAGGGTTTAAAACGGTGTAAAAGTGTTCATACCATTTTCACGCCACTGTTTTTGGCCCATGCGAAATCAGCCTTGGTTTGTATAATAAAACCCTATGGTTACATCTCTTCAGTATATCTCTTCTGGCTCACAGCCCAGGTTGGCATAGGGTGGGGGGTGTCTTGCCAGATCAGACTGGAAGCAAGAGAGGCGTTGCCTCACCTCATGTTTGACACCCTGGATTAGATCATTTTCAAAATCATTACAATTTCAGACTGAAAAGCTAGTGTGTGAACCAACCATGCTAGCTCCCATAATCCAGACAGTGGTGCGATGCAAGCAGAGAACTTTTTTTAGAATTATGATTAAGGAGGCACAGCTAGATGCCTCAAGTAAGATGTGGTGAATGCCAGAGAAAGAAGCAAAAGAATGTAACAGTCACTGGACCATTATGACCAGATGCTAACTCCTCATCACTTTCAAATAAGGAGAGCAGCGAAGCCACCAAGAAGAAAGTGGCAAAGTGGCACGTGCCACGTAATTGCCCAGCAATAAAATGTTCTTAACAATTTAGAACCCGCTCCTCAATATCCCGTCTCCACTGGGGGCCATTAGGCTATCAACGCCAACAAGGAGAAAAGAAGTACATTCCTATTCAAAGATTGGTCACATTTAACTCAGACCTCTGCTTATGTGAATGTTTATATAGGACTCAGGTCGTCAGGATAATGACTGTATTTATGGCTGAGACCGAGAAAAATGCAAAGGAATGAGCCACCCACGCTCAGTGAGATTCTTCTTGGCATTTCTGAATAGTGGTTTCCCTAGCGCCCGTTACAGCATGAAATCATAGACTTCATCCCAAAATAGATGAGAAAAAGTGGGCGGAGGGAGCACTGCAAAATAAAACAGCGGTTCTTACATGTAGATGCAGGTCACTGAAGACAACGAATGACCATATCAAAGTTATGGAAACTGTAAGTAAAGGAGGGCCTCAGCAGATCATATCTGAGAGCCAGCGTGGTGTAGTGGTTAAGAACAGGTAGATTCTAATCTGGAGAACCGGCTTGATTCCTCACTCCTCCACCTGAGTGGTGGAGGTTTATCTGGTGAACCAGATGTGTTTATGTACTCCAACATTCCTGCTGGGCGACCTTGGGCTAGTCACAGTTCGTCAGAATTCTCTCAGCCCCACCTACTTCACAAGGTGTCTGTTGTGGAAAGGGGAATGGAAAGGAGCTTGTAAGCCACCTTGAGTCTCCTTACAGGAGAGAAAGGTGGGGTATAAACCCAAACTCTCCTTCTTCTTCTAACAGCTTGAGGGTCAGAAGGGCTTATATGAGGCGTCCCTGTTTATACTATCCTTGTGCATTTACATTGGACTCTTGTTGTAGACTCTTCCTTTGAGTTCTTGCTTGGGACCCTTGGTTATCTTTGCCTGTATCCAGTTCTCTGTTCTGATTAAAACAACTGAACCAGCTGATGCCTGCCTTCAACTCTGTTTAGATGGGGACAGGGCTATGACACGGCATAAATAAAAAACATCCATCCTTTCGTATTTCATGACAGCGTCCTTCTTAATCATTACGGGGTCTCCTCAACCAAATGTTAACCGTGACAGCCTTTCAGAGCACTGAGAGGGAAAGAGCACAGAACTCCTCCCAGAATTCTGATTTTAAAAGGCAGGAAACAGTCACTCAACAACGTGCCTCAGTGTGCAAGTGTGTGTGTGTTTTTTAAAAAGACCTGCATGGAAAGAAGCAAGTTAATATTGAGATAGATTCAAAATGTGACACACACCTTCAAAATGTGTCACACACCTGCAGTCTAAAGGGAAGCACCCCCATTCTACCGCTTCATTCTGCTGCAGGTATAGACCGAGCCTTTAGACCGAGCCTTTGAAATCGCCCTTTTGCAGCTGTGGATAAGAAGTATTCTTAAAGCTGTTTTGGTTGTTGGTACAGAAGGAGGGAGACTATCTTTCTGTGACACTGTGCAGGCAAACCCCATTTCAGTATCTAGTTGATGAAATTCTGGTACTTACTCGTCACACTCAGATAAATAAACGGGCTTGTCTTGTTCTCTCCATTTCTTTCGTTGACTGCCTGAACATAGTACGATCCTCCATCCGCCATCGACGTTGCAAGGATGACCAGCTGATTCTCTAGAGTGATGGCACTGTTTGGGAAGAAAAGGGACGGGCCTCAATTAGGGGGAAAAGAACCATTACAAAATCTTCACGGCCCTTCCAGTGGGCAGAGTTCACCCCAACCCAAATGACAGATGTTGAACTTCAAACACCATCCAAGATCCAGCTGTAAACCTTTGAAATTTTTGAAGTTGCTTTGCCTGATGAATTCAAAAGAAACACTTCTAGCATGTTCAACGGTAGCCAAGTCCCTTCATAGAGACTCAAATGCAATGAACTGTTTTTAAGCATGCCCAAGGAATCTGGGCATAATCTCTGCATTTGTTGAAAAAAATCATTAGATAGCTTTGCCAATACTCAGTGGTCAAGAGCCAATAATTTTGGCAGTGGTGGTGGGGCACTAAAATCACGTTTATTGACATTTAATTGTTTTTATCATTTTTACGGGCTTTATTTTAAGAAGAAAAAGAGTTGGATTTATATCCCCCCTTTCTCTCCTGTAAGGAGACTCAAAGGGGCTTACAAACTCCTTTCCCTCCTCCCCTCACATGCCAGCTGGGTGACCTTGGGCTAGTCACAGCTTTTCGGAGCTCTCTCAGCCCCACCCACCTCACAGGATGTTTGTTGTGAGGGGGGAAGGGCAAGGAGATTGTAAACCCCTTTGAGTCTCCTACAGGAGAGGAAGGGGGGATATAAATCCAAACTCCTCCTCCTCCTCCTTCTTCTTCTTAACAAACACCCTGTGGGGTAGGTGGTGCTGAGAGAGCTCAGAAGAACTGTGATTACCCCAAGGTCACCCAGCTGGCGTGTGTTGGGAGTGCTCAGGCTAATCTGAATTCCCCAGATAAGCCTGCACAGATCAGGCAACAGAGCGGGGAATCAAACCCAGTTCCTCCAGATTAGAGTACATCACCACTACGTCACTGAACATAAAGCACAAAGTCAGTGCTAACCAACAGCTTAACCCAAAACTAAAAGATAAGGGCAGGAGAATCTCGGCAGAGTAGTTATCTTTATGATCTGTGCTAATTGTCTCAGTTCCCTACATGCAGACTGGGTGCAAATGGCTAATTAACACGCTCAGATGAGCGGCCGTTGGGAGAGCAAAGCTCCTTCTAATTCTCAGCCATAAATTACACTGCCTCCCAATTCCATGGTGGCCTCATCCCAGAGGACTCGGCACGCAACCACAACCCCCCATTTCTGGAAACAACAGCTTCCATTAGTCTTTTGTTTACACTTGTCCATAGACAGTGTGACACATTTGTTTGGCTGTGGGTGTCCAGACATGGCCAAATGAATCCAGACCGTATGAGGAGAGGTGTCTACGCTGTTGTCCCAAGTATTCAAAACGCAGGGTGCCAAGACAAGGTTAGCACCTCGTTTATTGTCCTCTGGGAGGGCGATAGTCATTTAAGCTCCTGCCAGTTCTCAAAGAGACTACACTGCAAGTAACCCACTCCCCAGGTCTTTGCTGTGGCATCCAAAAATATGCCTTGCTGAAGTGACAGCAGATATGAACCCGCTTGCATGTTGAACAGCGTTGCAAAGGCCAGCCCCAGGTGGTGTCTCCATGTGATGAGATGAAAAAGTCTCAACTTCACCACACAAAAAATGCACACCTATGTACAGGGATAGTAAATCCCGGTGATTACCGTTGTTGCTACTTTACCCAATTAGCAGCAGGCATGTGTTTCCATACCAAAGGGTCCGAGACTGGAGCGGGGGGAGGAGACCTCTGGATGACTTCTATGTTCACAAGCTAGGGCCAGGGGGGGAAATAACTCTGCCAGTGGAAGGAGCTGGTGGTCAAAGGCGAAAAATGAAGAGCTGTGCCTGAAATTAAGCTGATAACTGATGAGAGCTATTTTTCGAACAAGATGCATCAGTTACATTAGAGCCACTCTAATTAGCTCTACTTTTAAGGGGTTGCATTATATATAGAAGACAGGAGAAAATAATTGGACTCTACAAATTTTTTTTTTCTGCTTTCTGGTGAATGTTTAAAAGTTGAATCTATTTCAGTGAAGCAGGACCACTCGCCTTCTCCCGCTCCTCCGGGAAAAGAAGCACAAAGTGTAAAGGGATAAAATAAAAACGAAGGAATTAGGGGATTTTTTTAAAAAAAGCCATAGAGGCAGTGGTGGGATTCAGCTGGTTCGCACCACTTTGGGAGAACCAGTTGTTAAAACGGTGCTCGCAAACATCCAGTTGTTAAATTATTTGAATCCCACCACTGCATAGAGGCTTGTAGAAAACTAGATTGACTATATTGTGTCTCAGCTAAAGATATTAGTATGGTCAGCTGAGATGCAGCAGTTTAAAATTGTATGCCCCCATGTTAGAATATAGTCCCGGATGAATATGAGAATTATCATTCACTAGCAGGAAAGCCCACTGTGCGAGCAGCCAGCCACTCTATGGCCCCTTCTGCACATGCAGAATAATGCACTTTCAATCCACTTCCACAATTGTTTGCAAGTGGACTTTGCTATTCCGCACAGTAAAATCCAACTGCAAAGTGGATTGAAAGTGGATTGAAAGTGCATTATTCTGCATGTGCAGAAGGGGCCTAGGAGACACAATCAGAAGTGCTACTGAATGACAGACCTCAGTCAGTTCTCTGGATTCCTTCCTTCCTTCCTTCCTTCCTTCCTTCCTTCCTTCCTTCCTTCCTTCCTTCCTTCCTTCCTTCCTTCCTTCCTTCCTTCCTTCCTTCCTTCCTTCCTTCCTTCCTTCCTTCCTTCCTTCCTTCCTCCCTCCTTCCTTCCTTCCTTCCTTCCTTCCTTCCTTCCTTCCTTCCTTCCTTCCTTCCTTCCTTCCTTCCTTCCTTCCTTCCTTCCTTCCTTCCTTCCCTTTGTGAAAAATAAACCTTAACCAAAGAACACTTTTCATGTTCAATTTGTTTGTTTGCTGTCTTCACTACCCCAGTTTTCTAACCAGAATCACAGTTCCAGAATATTTAGCTTCACGCCACATGTGGTAAACAAACGTGACAGATGGGTTTCAATCTGTCAATAATCTACCCTTGGCATAGAGTGAGAACACCGGTGAGAGAGCAGGATATCTGAAATAGAAACCTCTCTGGCAGGATGCAACATGTCGAGGGATGTGTCACTACCTTGACTCTTCAGGAGTGCAAGGTTATAGGTGAAATGAAACCTCAAAGGGTGCCTTGAAATCAGAACTGTCTGGAATCAAATAGAAGGATGAGGGGAGGGAGAGACAGAAGACAATAGCCGTCGAACTGGGAATAATATTTGCTTCCTGACAGATGGCACACCTGGCCTCACATAGATTATTGAAATACCGACACCGTCAGCCCAATATAATCATGAATTCTGATGCACTGTTTACATTCAGACAAATTTACAGACAGCAGGGGGAAAGCAAAGGGAAAGGGAAAGAGGAAAGGACACCTCTGCCTTCCTCAAATATAAATCAGGAGTCTAATTGCACCTTAAAAGCAAACAGCATCCATTCCATCGGTTGCTTTTTTTCAGTCATGGCTCACTTCATCGGATGCATGGATTGCACATCCACAGTAATTGTTAAATTTTCCTGGCACATACTATTCTAATGGAAACTGAGACGTAAAACAGGGATTAATGTATGCGTGGAATACAGGGGGTTGCATTTTCCCTTCCGTGCACAATTGGAAGCACAGGTTTTATCCCTCAAAAGCCTCCAGGCTCTAGATCAGGGGTCTGCAACCTGAGGCTCAGGAGCTGCATGCGGCTCTTTCATCCTTGCCCTGCAGCTCCGCATGGCTTGGGTCCTCTCAGCCTCCTTCAAAGAGTTGCCCTAAGGGTTAATGGGAAAGAACCCCTGTTCCTAGAGAGGCACAGCCCGAGACAGCTATCCCAAACCACTTCTGGATTCCCTGTCCCAGCGGCCTGGTTGGCTGATGACGGTGCAGGGCTGGGGCAGAGCACCACTGGTGGATCCTCTTGAACAAGTGAGCGGCGAAGGGCAGGAAATGGGAGGGAGTTGCAGGAGCGCAGATTTTCAGCACAATCCTAACTTCAGTCTGCCCCCTTGAATGGGGGACCAGGGGTTGACCCTGCTTTGGGTGGCCTCATTTCCCCCTCCCCCGGGTCCTTCTTGGGGGGCAGGACCACATGGGGGACACCAGCAGTGCCACCTTGGGTTGCAGACCCCCCAGCAGCCATACTGAGCTCCAGGGACTTTCCTGGCGGATGGCAGCCTGGCTGAGTCCAGGTGAGAAAGACAAGGTCAGGTTTTAAAGGAGTTATTTCCTGCAGCCCTGCAAGGTTGCACTCGTTGGGGCTGTTTGATGGGGAGGCGGGGGTGGGTGGGAATTGTTTGCTTCTGCATTGCCAAGGAGGGCAGGAGCGCACAGGGAAAGCCTTGCATGTGGATCTTGGAAGGTTTACTTCAGAGTAAGCCAGTGGAGGGTAAGCTTGTAGATCGTGGAAGGGAGGAAGGCTGGGATCATCCTCAGCCATGGTTGTCGCGGATTGCCAACTCCTAGCAGGCAAATCCCAGGACATTTGGGGGTAGATTCTGTGGCTTTTAAGACCAGGGCGGGGGCCATGCTCAGTGAGGAATATGGCTGTCGAGTCCACCCTCCATGGCATACATTTTCTCAGAGGGGGGAGAAGTTCAGGGCTCCCCCGGAAGTTGACAACCCCATTAAAGGCACCAATTTTGATCCACCATCCAAGTGGAATTTGAGGGGGTTCTTTTGGGGGGGGCATAATCAGTGTCTTTCAACACAAGAAAAGAGAAATGTGTGAAACGGGGGTTCTATTGCTGGTCATTTGAATCATGTACAAAACAACAGACCCCCCCCCCTTTTGCTTTGATGGGTAAAAATGGGCCCCAAAGAAGGGAACTTCTCCCTGCATGAGAATAAAGACAGTGTTATTTCATTTTAGAAGTCAAAAAGTATTTGCGGCTCCAAGTGTTTTCTTTTCTGTGGAAAACGGGTCCAAATGGCTCTTTGGGTGCTAAAGGTTGCCGACCCCTGCTCTAGATCTTCTCTAAAAGATGACGACATCAAGCAGAAGGTTTAAAGACCTCTGAACAAGCGGGCAAAACTTGAATGAGCTAGCTTTCCATACAGACCAAAATGTCAGTTTCTCACCTTACAAAAACTACATAGCAGATGGGGGCATGTTATATAATATAATAAACAGCAGTTCACTAAAGGGCCAACATTTTATTATTTAACATACAGTTGCTGGTATTTTAGTTGCCCGGCGCATGGCAGGCCGAGGCAGATAACAAAGAAAAACCAACAAACTTGTTATTTTTTCTTTGCAAAAATACAGCCGGTTTCCCCATGCACAGAATGCTTGATCAGCAAGGAAAAAGAAAACTGGCACTTTCTGTAGAAGATGCTAGGGTTGGGGCTCTCTCAGGAGCTGTACGTACAAGGAGACAAGACTTCTCTAATTACGTGTCTTGAGAGACACGCTAGCCATCCGCCCGGCAAGCACTATGGGTCTTAAGTAAGCGCCAAAAGACAGAAGTTAAAAGAAACACCATCCATCTTTTCCCTACACGTCAACAAGCTGGGACAACCGTGGTGATTCTGGAAGAAGGAATTCTGAAGGGATGGAGTGTTACCTTGACTTTTTTTTTAACACCTCAGAGAAATGTACGTGCAGCTTTTTAGCAACTGGACTGCACAACGGACAAATACAGTCAGAGTATTATATCACAGCAGAATGAACTCAAAACCACCACATAACCCGATTTAGCCTCTGCTTAGAACAGAGCCATCTGTGCAGAGCCAGAGTACAAGGGGTTTTTTTTTATTCCATGGGCCAAGATAAAGGCCCTTTCCCAGGGCTGCCACCCGGCTAATACAAACAGCGGCATGTTGCTAATGCCAAGGAAGAAAATCTCTGTTGAGATCTCACGTTTGCCTGGAGATGATCCTTCTACATGAGGACTTACATGACCCAGGGTGAGCCTATTTTATTATGAATTGCAGAGATTACAGGGCAGCAACAACAAATTACAGAAAGGTTCCCAGCAGGACTGGCCCTCCTTGGCGAAGCCTGTCTGATCTGAGCTTTAAAAGTCATCTGTACATTATTATTAAGTATGCTTTCGGGTTCAAGTTTCTTCCCGTAACACAAGCCCACCCCACCCCTCCGGGTCAGAGATCTCCAACATGGCACCTGCTGGGGACCAGTTGCTGCTGCGTCTCTTCCCCATTGACTCCAACCAGTGTGAAACAGCGCTGGGATGGTTCAGGAGCTGGACAGAGCTCTTAGGAAAGAAGTAAGAGGACATAGATGAAAGGAATAGAAATGTCTTTCACTGGTGCTCCTTGCTGAAAACTGCCCCCCCTCCATTGCTAGTTTCACTCACTGGTGCCTGCCTGCCCCCTTTCACTGCCTCTCCCTCCCCACGAAGTGAGATCTCTTCATTCAACCAGCTGCTTCTCACTTGCTATACTTTGTTCCACATAAAGATGACAGTACATTGGTTATTTCCCCACCACAGAACAAAGCATGCTGGACGTTCTTTGTTGTCGAATACTCTGACTGGGTCCTAGTGCCTACCTAGTCCTGCTCCTCCCCCCTTGACCCATCTACCTGAAAGTAAAAAAAACATGAATACTCTTGTATCAAAGAACCATGTTTTGACAAAGGCAAATGCATAAAAATGAATGATAATTCTGATATTCATTTGGGACTATATTCTAATGCGGAAGCATACAACTTTCCCAAGCACTGCACCTCAACTGACCAAACTATCATCTTTCTGTGGAACAGGGTACAGTCTGGTCACTAGGGGACCATGACACGTTGCTCCCTGTCTCCTTACTACGACTTGCTGCCTTGGTAAGGTTGTGTCTCCCCCTCTTCCACCCTTTGACAAGCCAATGGCAAAGAAATAACCATATTCCCACATAACCAAAGCACCCAAAGTCACAAAAGTCCTGCTGAGTCATGATCACTGTGGTCCGCGTTTCAATGTCTTCCGTTGTGAAGGAGGGCCAAGGTCCCTTCCACATTGTGTCTCCATAACAGAAACACCATAGTCTTCTTCAGAAGCTCAAGATGCTGTTACCTGGCATCCCTGCTCCCACTATGCTTCTGTAATTTGTGGAAACTGCACAGCACAACTCATGAAAGTAAAGCATTTTTAGGTCCCACTGATTTCAATGGAGGAATTTAAACCGCATGCGTTAATCTCCCACTGAAACCAAGGAGACCTCCAAGTGCTTAACTTTGGCTCAAAATCGCCCCCTCCAGATTTCATTCGTCACCTTCAGAACCCACGGTGGGACTGCTCTAAATTTACTGAAACACGCAGCCATCCGTTAGGAACTTGCATTTCCATGACAGCCCTCTTCCACTGGGACTGTCAGCCGGCGCACCGTTTGCAGAAGGGCGGTTTCCTTGACATCCATCCATCAGTGCGGAACAAGAGCAGAACTGCGGCTCGTTTTCATATCTGGAATGCAGCTTCGGGGGGAAAGTCAGCACAGTGGCTGGGGATTCTTGACTCTTTGCAAGCACAATCCCAAAACCACAGAAAAGACTGAAAAAGGGATCGCGCCAGGAGGAGACAATGGGCAGAATTACTGGCCTGGCAAGATTGGAAAAGAAGCCAGGACCATAGGAATGCATTTCTAACCCTATTTTGATCACTTCAGAGGTTAATTTATGACCAGCTATGAAGCTATCTGCACGTGACACTTCTCTAAAAATCAGAGGCGTAGCTCTAAGAGGACGGGGGGAAGGGGGGTGCACCCCTTGTGGGAATGTGGTGAGGGCGTTCTGGGGGCGTGGTGGGGGTGTTCTGGGGCGGGGGTGTTCCGGGGTTGGGGCGGAGGACGCACCAGTGCACCGGGCGCTTTTCCCCCTTGTTATGCCTCTGCTAAAAATACACATAAACCAAATCAACAGATACACAGAATCAATACAATAAAAACACAACTTCATGTCATTTCTATATTGCCAAGGACAGTTGTGCATTTCCAGGCTGGAATTCCTTGTTCCCAACACAGGAGAAACTGGAAAGAGGGCAGGGAATTGTGATTCTAAGATGAGTTCTCGAAGTCCTCAAACAGTTACTTGGGTAGCTGTTCTGGAGATGTAGTCAAGGGCTGACAAATACAGAAAGCTAACAAATTTGCAAGCTGAATACGGGTTCAAAAGATTTATTAGGATGTTGTGGGTTTTCTGGGTTGTAAAAAGATCTGTTCTTACTACAGAAACATTCCCCTTTATTGTTGTTATGAAACTGGCCCTGGGTGTTTTGATAGCTGTACCAGTGTGAAGGTGTTTGTGTGGAACCTCTTAGTGTTTTCCAGTTCCTTGCGGCAACTGCCTTCTTTAGACATATAAAAGTCTAAGGAATGGAGAAACTTGCTAGACTGGATTCAAGCAGTTTGTAGTCTAATTAAATTCAACCTTAAGTCTGATTAAGAGAGTTTCTGCCCTGGCCCTTGAATCTAGCTCTTCTGCCCAGGTACTTGCAATAACACCTAAGACATCTCATAGACCATAGGTGTCAAACTCGCAGCCCTCCAGATGTTATGGACTACAGTTCCCATCATCCCCTGCCAGCATCATGCTGGCATAGATGGTAAGGGAAAAACACATTTAAATCAAATGTAACAGACCCCACTGTACCATAAACTTTGGCTAAGTCATTTATTTTCAACCTAATCTGCTTCAGGATTCATCTAAATGGATAAGATCCATGTAGTTCCTTGGGAGTAAAGGTGGAAGAAAAAGGCATAGACAGATTAAAATATTGTTGAAGGCTTTCACGGCCGGAATCACTAGGGTATTGTGAGTTTTCCAGGTTGCATGGCCGTGTTCCAGTGGCATTTTCTCCTGATGTTTCACCTGCATCTGTGGCTGGCATCTTCAGGGGATCAGCTGGAACATGGCCATACAACCTGGAAAACCCACAGCACCCTAGATTGAAATATTACTGTGACCAAAATGTTCATATTTAAACTTCTTCCCGGCTATGAACATAGCTTGTAATCACTGGAGAGAGGGTTTCAGCTAAATCTGGATACTGAAAATACATCTAAGGAACTGATCTACAAAGAAAACCACCTGTACTGTGGTCAGTATGAAGTCCTTTGATATTGGAGGAACTGACAACCAATTTTCAGATACAAATAAACACAGCCCTTGCCTCGTTTTGAACTGTCATGATCACTACTGGGCAACGGCATCCTCGTGTTATCAAACGGCACCGAGCTTTCAGATATATTATAGCAAGGACTACGCTTTACTGCGCTCTCCCGGTGATTGATGCCTTTTCCCTGACTGTGAATGCTGCATGGAGCAACAAGCAGATTGGCAAGAAAGTATCTCGCCCCCCATCCCTCCCCCCCATCAAAGGGCAACATATTGAGCAGATGGTAGATAAGGTGACAATGACAGAGATGCATTTTTAATGACCGGGTGATCATTTTAGTCCAGAAATAGAGAAGGGCTTCAGCTCAGCCAACCTTGCTTTCATATTCTGCTATATCGCCGAAATCTGGGATTCTTGGTCCTTGCATACTAGCTATAAATGAGAAGACCATCACCCCCCCACAACTGAATTATTTTATCTTTCTTTTTTATCTTCAAATTTCTCTCTGAAGTTTAGATGGTTGGGGGTGGGTGGACACAGGCAGGAGCTTGGAAAAACTACAGCCAAAAGCATCCTCATCTTATGAGGGTTGTGGTCGGCTCAGAAACCCAACAAACCATATGGATTTATTTAATTATTGCACTTTTGGGGTTTTGTTTGTTTTAAACGCATCAACGTTTTCTCATTTGTTCTCAAACTTTAGGCTTCACTCAGTGTTCCCGAAGTCTGAGCACCAGACTTGGATATATACCTTATGCAGAATTCTTTATCAGCCTCCCGTGCTGTAATATCCTGAAACATCTGGGTCTAACTACTGCCAGTTATAGGATAGGTGGATTATCCAACACGCAGAGGAAATTTACTTTGACCAGATGCAGCGGAAGGTTTTTCTGCTTAGTGCGGCATGCAGAGGACAAGATTAAACGGACAACTGTTCGGGTTGCAACGGTCTGCATCAGCCAGCACAAATTTGCAGTTCCAAATGAATACAGTGTAAAGATTAGCATGTTTTTGGACAGCACGTGAAGCAGCCTTATGTTATTATTTATTGGTGCTGGGAAGTGATAGCTGTTGGGACCCAACCCAGCATATCAGAAGATGCCTCAGATGAAGACCTGGATGGGAAAGAGGGGACAGATTTTGCCCCAGAGGCCCTGGTTATACTTGCAGGCTCAGAGCTGGAGCCTCTGCTAGTACCTACAAGATTGGGTCCACAGGCTCAGGCAGAAGATGCAGATGGGAAACCACAGTCAGGTCCCAGTTCTGTAACTCCGCAGCTTCCTGACACCCAGCCAGGGGAGGACCTCTCAGTCCCTCGCTTCTGGGGTCATCAGAACCCCAGGAAAGTATTCTTAGGATAGCAGGTTCACTATACACCGGGTCCTCCATAGTTTTGTATCAAATAGACATTCTGTTAAGGAGTATGAGCTGGCAATTAAACAGTTAAAAGCCTGGGAAGGACAAAAAAAGTAGTAAAAAATTGTCTTAATGCGAAGTATTAGTATTATTACCACTACAGTTTAATTTTCCCAGCTCCTGCCTAATGCCTTTCCGCATGCCTGTCAGATATTCTGTTATGACTGCAGGCGAAAGACAACCACCACTTGCCGGCTCATTTTCAATTCCTTTAATAGCACTCGAATTTCACACAGTGGGTGGGTGGATATTTCACTTTCAAATGCTAGTTTCTCAACAACCCTCTGTGTTGGGAGTACCTGGCAAATCCCACATACCTTGAATTCACAGACTTGGCATATAGTGTTCCTATGAATGGCCGTGTTTATGTGTGTTCCGGAGTAATCGCCACGTCTTCCCCGAATTGTTCTTTCCGCCATGTTATGACCAAGTCAGGTTCTCGAGAGCCCCCGAGAGCCCTGGGCTGCTTCCAACTTTTGAGACCCTTAGTGGTGTAGTGGTTAAGAGGGATGGATTTTAACCTGGAGAACCAGGTTCAACTCCCCACTCCTCTATATGAAGCCTGAGGGGTAACCTTGGGCCAGCCACAGTTTTCTCAGAACTCTCAGATCACACAGAGGCAGGAAATGACAAACCACCTCTGAACCGTCTCTTGCCTTAATAACCCTCTAGGTGTTGCCATGAATCGAGCCCCTCAGGGAAGAGGCGGCCTAGAAATTTAAAATATAAATAAAATAAATAAATAAAATGGTTATGGCTTGACAGCACTTTCCACCGCTAGCCATGATGAACATATAGAGTGACAGCACAAGAAAAAGCATAAGATCTGTTATTTAATCTCATCTCCAACTATTTCCAACATGCGGCCTTGCAACACTCTCTGTGCAAGACAGCCCTCGCAATTTTTCACCTCAAATCTGGACTGGAACACTTAACACATTCCAAAAGGGGAAAAAACATTTCAGGTCCCCTATGATGAGGCCCAGATCAAATGCCCCCCCCCCCCCGACCCCTCTGTCTGGCACTGATAAAAGTCAAGTTGTTCAGTTTGCGTGCAAACTTATTTAAATGCCTTGAATACAGCCATGAAAAATGGTCATGAAGGAAAACCATTAAAGAGAACCCTAAGCAAATACATTAAAAAAATTAGATGTTAAGATCTTTAATAGAGCTGCACCTGCCTAATTTCATATAATGGCCTTGGGAGGGTAACTTGGTTTGGGGTGGCACTATAACACAGCCAAAAAACCCCCCACAAAATGGCAGAATCTTAAGAGGGAATCCAGATGAACGGCGGATGGTATACTAGCCATCTGCTGCCTGCTCTCTGAAAGGAAGTGTTAATACTTAGGAATAAGTATTACAAAGAAGAAGAAGAGTTGGATTTATATCCCTCCTTCTTTCCTGTAAGGAGACTCAAAGGGGCTTACAATCTCCTTTCCCCACTCCCCAAGAAACACCCTGTGAGGTGGGGGGGGGGGCTGAGAGAGCTCAGAAGAACTGTGACTTGCCCAAGGTCACCCTGCTGGTGTGTGTTGGAGTGCACAGGCTAATCTGAATTCCCCAGATAAGTCTCCACAGCTCAAACGGCAGAGTGGGGAATCAAACCTGGTTCCTCCAGATTAGAGTACACCTTCTCTTAACCACTGCACCACTGCTGCTCCAAGGCATTAACACAAAGAAGGCACACACACACACACACACACACACAGCCTTCCCTCAAAGAAGAGCTCCAGGGGACAAATTTATAGAGGAGAAGCCAATCCTATCCCATGCCACGTATGAACTTATAGAACTTTTTAAAAAAAAGTTTGCTCTTGCAACAAGGCAAACTGCCAGTGCTTGCAGATCCCTCCATCTCCAGAAGAAGAGACCCTATTACTGAGTTAATGGACAGTATATACGGTCCCATCATCCTCAGCTGCCGATTCGTATTATCCACTTCGCTCTGTAATGAGCATCTCATTTTGCTCACGTTTATTAACAGCAGAATCAGCAGATGCCGGGAACCGTTCGAAACAACGTCCCCTCGTGTTGCTGCAGGGATGTCAACTTTAAATAGGGAATTGATTTCCAATTAAAAATGATAAAATAAACATGCCCTGTTTCTTAACTAAACTTTGGAAGTGTTAAAGGACCCTGGCTTCATTATCCCTGACAGTTATTACAAAACCACCACTATCAGGAGCAGCAGTGGTGTAGTGGTTAAGAGCAGGTGTACTCTGATCTGGAGGAACAGGGTTTGATTCCCTGCTCTGCTGCTTGAGCTGTGGAGGCTTATCTGGGGAATTCAGATTAGCCTGTGCACTCCCACACACACCAGCTGGGTGACCTTGAGAGCTTTTCGGAGCTCTCTCAGTCCCACCCACCTCACAGGGTGTTTGTTGTGAGAGGGGAAGGGCAAGGAGATTGTAAGCCCCTTTGAGTCTCCTACAGAAGAGAAAGGGGGGGATATAAATCCAAATTCTTCATCTCTTATTTAAGCAAGGTAGAAACATGGTTTCTTTTTTTAAAAAAGCCCTTTCCCAACCCCTAATAACATGACTTCTGCCTGCCAGCCCCCTCCCCATTCTCCTGGGCCCTCTCCCAACCCCCCAACAACACATCCGCTGCTGAGGTGGCAGTGACTTGCCTGCACCCTGCCCAACATTCTCCCTGTCCCCTCCAAACACTCCAACAACATGGCTGGTGCCAGGGCAGCAGCAACCTGCCCACCTTCTGCCTGCAAGCTCCCTCCCCATTCCCTCAACCTCTTCAACTCCCCCCCCACCCACAACACACCTGATGCTAGAGTGGCCTGCTGCCCCCCACTCCCACAACTGCCCTCTCCCATCACCATACACCACCCCAGAATGCCCTCCTCATCCCCCCTCTCACACCCGCACACACCAACCCAGGATTATTCGGGTAACTTACTGGTGGCAAACCGAGAGATAAGTGGGGGGGGGGGGTTAGAGAACTGGCAGCAGAGGTGACGCGGAGGGGCTGAGAAGGCGGGCAGGCAGGAAAGGTGGCATTCCTCTCCCCTCCCCCATGCTAGAGTCCATTTTATTAAGCCATTTTATTAAGCTGCAAGCATATATATAATGTGATGAAGCAGAATATTTACATATTGCAGAGCTCACTAGGAAACACGGCTGTCCTGTGACGAGCGTCCATGAGTCCTCCAAACTGGTGGGGCTCCCACCCCCACTGCTGAAAAACTGCACTCAAAGTCCCTTCACGAGGGAAATTAAACTGTTTTAGCAGCAGTCTAGAAACTGGCAGGCCTCTGCCGCATCTCTCCTTAACTGCTATCTGGCACTTCCCAGTCAAACATCATAACGTGATTGTTGTTTGGCTTTTATTTCCCATTTGTTTGAGCCACAGCCGGAAGATTTTTTCAAAAATGATGAATACTTCTCATTGTCTCCGACAAAAGGCTCAGTGCTTTAATCAGCAGTGCGGTTCCTTTTCAGGTTTAAAATGCTCAGCAGAAAGAGCCAAACATGATGCCAGCCACAAAAGTGCAGTTACAAACTGGAAGCTGATGCCCGCCTTCAACTGTACGCCTCCCTCTCTCCCCACACCGCACCACAACTTTCAAGCCGCACGCCTTTGGTGGCATGCAAGCTACAGCCAACAGTAGCCTGAGATCCTCCTAAAGGTTGTGTTAATTTTTCTTCCTCTCCTAATGTTCTTACTGCTGTTTCAGTTTCATACAGCTGACCAGAGAGGGGGGTCTGGAAACGTTATGCAGCCGACTAAACGGACAAAGGTTGTTTGTGTAGTTCAGGGTAAATCCCACAAGCCAGTCAAGATTGCCGTGGTGGTGGTGGTGGTGGTGAAGGAGGAGGAGGAGGAGGAGGAGGAGGAGGGGTGGAGGAGGAGGAGGAGGAGGAGGGGGAGGAGGGGGGAGGAGTTTGGATTTACATCCCCCTTTCTCTCCTGTAAGGAGACTCAAAGGGACTTACAATCTCCTTGTCCTCCCACCTCCCACAACAAACACCCTGTGAGGTAGGTGGGGCTGAGAGAGTTTAGAGAGAACTGTGACTAGCCCAAGGTCACCCAGCTGGCATGTGTTGGAGTGCACAAGCTAATCTGGTTCCCCAGATAAGCCTCCACAGCTCAATCAGCAGAGCAGGGAATCAAACCCAGTTCTCCAGATTAGAGTGCACCTGCTCTTAACCACTCTGCCACTCCAGCTTTGGTTTTTAATATCTTGATAAAGCAGAAACAGAGATAGCAGGACCCGACCTCCCCACCCCGGTACTTTCACCCACTTGCAAGCCCGAGGGTCCCGTTGCCAGCATGCCGGTAGATGGTTGGGGGGCTAGAAGAAGGGATTCGAGCAGATGCCAGCATCTCACTGCATCCAACAATGTGCTTAAGGATGCTCCTCTGGGATGCTCCCTGGCAGTTCAAAACACAGCAGCTCTGCAGCCCTGGAACAGCAGAAGCTCAAAATTAATTTCTCAACGAGCAGATTTTCATAATGAAGATAAACTGCAGACTACAGACCTCTGACCACAGCGCCAGTTGCAGGTTTAATGGTGGCCCCTGCACAAATGTTTAGGGCCAGCAGGAGCGGATTAACACACCTACGATGACCAAATGGTCGGCTTGAGATCCAAATTAGCCCAGCTGTAACGTCGATGGCCGTTCACTGAATGCAGAAGTACAATTCTGAACAGTTTAATTAGACCGCAAATGGCTTAGCGTGTTTCAAAGGCCCGGCTGAACCACCCTGATGCTACAGTAAACTGAATTCATGCAGGAGAGGGAAAAATCGTGGCTGTGTGAACTTTTTCCCAAAAGGACTGTTATTTCTGATTAGAGCTAACAACGGCAGTAAGAAAGCCACAAAATAATGGATGACAAAGGAGTTTTGCACACTTCTTGAAACATTACAGGCCTCAAAGCACTAGGGAACCATCTCGCTGGGTATCTTCCGCGGGAAAGAAGTTGACAATAAACCATACGCTGTAGCATGTTCAAGGAAAACCTCACACAAATGTTAAATTAATAAGGAGACGTTCATTGCCGCAGTGAGCCATTTTGGAGGAGAAGGAAAATAATCTTGCTGGCCAGGATAACAACAGCTTTGCTCTTTCAAAAGAGGGCCTTGAAATTACCTAAATAAATGAGCAATTTCCATCCCACAGGAAAAAAAATGACTCCTAGCTGACATCATTAAAGGGCTCCCATTTTTTCTTCCACTTTTCCTGCAAAATATAGTCCATAGCATTCCTGTAATGTTTTCTAGCATTCGAAGCACTTCACATATATTATCTCAGAAATCTAGAAGGCAGCCCTATCAGGCAAACTGATGTTATAATCCCCATATAAAAGAGACAGGGGAGACCTGTGATTGAGGGAAAAACAGACAGGCAGAGAGACAGAGAGACAGACAGTGAAAGAGATTAGCCTGTGGCTAATGGCAGAGATATGAATTCCTGGGTAATTCCTAGTTCACAGTTCAGTCTATTTACACACTACACAAATGCTTAACTGAAGGAGAGTTTGGATTTATACCCCACCTTTCTCTCCTGTAAGCAGTCTCAAAGAGGCTTACAAACTTCCTTCCCTTCCTCTCCCCATGGCAGACACTTCAGCCGTTTCCACACAGGCCAAAAAAGCTGGTGAGAGGACGGTAAAAACAGCGTTATAGGTGGGGAGTTCGCGTGGCAGTCACTGCAGAAACGATGCTGCAGCGATGTGGCAACGCTCCAGCGGGCCCACAATGGTTTATTCGAAAATCGCTCACCAAGTGTGCATTTTCAGCAATGGCACTCTGCAGTTGGCGTCATACGAAGCGCCTACCAGGAATTGGTGCCGCAGGAATTGGTGCCTCCCACAATGGCGGCCCATTGGCCAATTCTGGAGCCGAACGCCCGTGATGTCTACTCTGGGGGAAAAAAGCATGCCGTTTGCAAAGTGCAGCTGTGCGAAGCACTGGGGTTCAGCCGACGCGCTACCTGTCTACAGAGCGCCCACCCTTGTGAACACTCCGTTGCTGCAGTGTTGCCAATAATACCATTGGCACAATGCTGTCATTGGCTGTGCAGAAACAGCCCTTGTGAGGTAGGTGGGGCTGAGAGAGGTCTGAGAGAACTATGACTGGCCTGAGGTCACCCAGCAGGCTTCATGTGAAGGAGTAGGGAAACAAATCCAGTTCACCAGATATGAGTCATGTGGAGGAGTGGGGAATCAAACCCAGATTAGAGTCCACCTGCTCTTAACCACTCCACCACACTGGCTCTAATCCTAATACCTCTTAAAATCTTGTCAGCCTCTAAGGTACTACTGGACTCAAATCTGACCGTAGTTAAGGAGTCCCTGATTCTCTTGGTCTGCTGCTCGGTGAGATGGGACTTTCCTGTCACTGACGTGCACCTCCACAGGCCTCAGGTCTGAACAAGTTGAAAACTGAAGTCAGTAGTAAATAACTTTTATAACACAGCATGTGGATTCTCAGATTCTTTCTTTTAAAAAGCTCCTACTGGACTAAATTCTGAGAAACAAACATCATTATTATTCTGCAACTGCTTGGTGTGTAAGGATTTTTACAATTTTCTGACTCTCTCATGCCCCAACAACTCTGTGCAATAGGTGGCTATAATGTCTAGGTAGATTCAGATGAGTAGTTATCTCGGCCTGAAGCAGCAGAGAAAAGTCTGAGTCCAGTGGCACCTTTTAGATCAAGAAAGTTTTATTCTCAGCATAAGCAATCGTGTGCATGGGCACTTCTCTGTAATGTCTAGAGACAGCCCAAAACTTTGATACTTGAGAATTTTAACCAAGAACTCCTCGGACCCACAACCACCGGACCCACAACCACCTTCCTTTGAAGCACACCACCATCACGCAATAATTTTGAAAGACTAGAATTGTCATGCACAGAAAAGTCAAATGCTCATTTATACTGCTGAGTTGTAGAAATGCAGAGATAAGACGGAGCGCTCAGCAAGCTGAATATGAAACACGTTTAAAATTATTAAGTCTTAGATTCTCCCCACACACACACACATACAACATTGCTGACATTTTTTAACACAGAGTTTTGCTTTCCTGTTGAAGCTGCACTCATTTCACTCTGCAGAGTATTCACTTGGGGAATAACACTGAGCTTTTAGTCAAGGTTAGAATTCTGAACTCGCAAGGGCGGGGAGGGGGGGGCGCTGTCTGTAGAAGTAATCAGCCTCGTACAACTTTCACACTTGAAAACTCTTTCACACTCTTTGGTACTTGACGCATATGTATGCAGCAGAGGTGTGTCCAAATTGCCTTAATGGCAAGGATCCCTGATGGCCTCTTATTATCATTCAGGAAACAAGTATTATGATTTTTGCTCCTTTCCCTTGTCATTTCCCCCCACCCCTTGCTATAATCTGCAAATACCAGGTACCAGAGGACAAAAAATAAATTTGCTTGCATGTTCTCAGCCAGACAGGAGCATCAGTTTATTGCAGTCCAAATGACTTCCACAACCGTAGACGGACAAGTTGCCTCTGCAAACTGTCGCATTTTGCATTTTGACAACTTCCCTTGGCTTCCCCCGTTGCACACTCTCAGACAGATTGTATGTTTATTTTCACATCAATCAATCTGGGGGGAAAATGTACTCCGAGAAAGGAAAACCCACAGAGCGCTTTGTGGGAAGAGAAGAAAAAGGGGAACATCAATAATTTAGCACTGTCTTTGTTAATTTCATTTTTACTCCCAGGCATTCAATTATAGTGTCACATAATAAAAGCAGCTGCTAAAGTGAAATTCCAAATCCTATTAAGTGTCAAGGATGTTAAACCTACAGAACTAACACATCCCTTGGTTTGAAACCGTTTAGCTGCTTTGTAATGCTGACAGCAAATATCCCAACTGAACGGTGCTTTGCTGGCAATATTTTGGCTATCAAATACAATCACTGGAACACGCTAAAATAATGAGCCCCGAAGGACTCTTTTAACCTTCTTTGCCGTAAGTTAAATAAAACTTGGAATCGTCCCTTTGTTTGAGGTGAGATTTCAGGCTGATGGCCGACTCCAAAACATACTTCTCTCAACTGCGTTCTAAGCAAATTTCCCCAAATTACAAGCAACAACCTTTATTCTTCGCTGAGACCCTAAGAACTGTGCTGCTCAGATCAAAGGTCTGCGTCGCTCAGGATTACTTTTCGAACATCAGAAAGCCAGCTGCTTAGAAAAGTTCGTACAAGTACAGCATGAAAGCAGCCTGCCTCTATTATTTGATAACCTGTAATACTTGATAACCTGTAATACTTGTCACAGTTGTGCAGAGTCGTATCTAGGGAAAATGTAGCCCAGTGCAAAATCTGAATTTTCTCTGCCCCCCCAAAAAATGGGCAGCTGCCCCTCCATGACCAAACAAGGTGGGATCCCCCATGTGACTAAATGGTCGCAGCCCAGGGACATTTGACCCCATATGTCCCCCGGGTGGTACACCCCTGCAGTTGTAATGAATTTGAAATTAGATACTTTCAAAAGGCTGCAAGGCTGGGGGACCTGGCCCAAACACCATTAGGCACTATGGACTTCCACTCTCGCTCCCAGACACATATGAACAGCGGTTTTAACTGCAGTACTTAATTCTATTTATATTCCAGTTTCAGCCCAAAGCATTTACCAGTCAAGGCCAGCAAAGATATCTACGCAAATGGTGCCTCTGAGGTCCCCATTTGTAGACCAGCGATGCATATTAAAGCCCTAAAAGATGAAATAATGGTCATATTTTGGACCCATTTCTTTGCCCGATACACAGCAATAAATATCTAGATTGAATTATAAACGTAAAGAGAAATGGTGAATTTTTGGATGTATGAAGAAGTCTTTGTTTATGCGTCAGACCATAACAGCAAACCACCATGCACCAGACAGAGAGACAACACAGGTCCCATGTATTGCCATTTTCATTTTTCCCTGCCATGGAGGAGTCGTCATTCTGGGAGATAGCGGACGCCTTGGGGGAAAGAAAACAGCAGCATCATGCTGTTCTGGATTGTTTACGCTATCTTTCTTTTCTGAAACACAACTTTGTTTTTAAGGCAGCTTGTGGCTCAGATGTTTTGAATGATGGCTTCATAATTTCTAGGGATGAGAACAGAGGTGGGATCTAGCTGGTTCTCACAGGTTCCCGAGAGTAGGTTACTAATTATTTGTGTGTGCCGAGAGGGGGTTACTAATTGGTGATTTTGCCACGTGATTTTTGCCTTAGTTACGCCCCTCCTTCTCACAGTGGCGTATGTGCCTGGGGACATATGTTAACTTGTTTTCCTGTTTTTCACTGCTTCACGTCGCACACCATTGTTTGTTTGTTGGTATTATTGAACAATTGTAAACAGTTTTTGGTATCTTTGAATCTAGAGGCAGGGTGAAAAGGAACTGCACCCGGGGTGCGCGTGCCCTGCGTCCTTGCCACAGCCTTGCCCAGGAATGCCCCACCCCTGGAATGCCCGGCCACGCCCCCGTCGTGCCCCGCCCAGCCCCATTGGCACTACGCCACTGTTTGAATCCCACCACCATGGGAACCTGTTACTACATTTTTTGGATCCCACCACTGGATGAGAATCACTGGAAGCCCTGGCCTAAGTCAGTTGCTGCGCAACCATCTAGCATGCTACCCAAAGTCCATCCAGGTTCCATCTTGAACCACACTAGTGCTAAACAAACAAACAAACAAACAAACAAACAAACAAACAAACAAACAAACATACATACATACATACATACATACATACATACATACATACATACATACATACATACATACATACATACATACATACATACATACATACATACATACTCCCTCCAACTTCTCTCTTATAAGGCTCACTGGCCCCAAACCAGGTCTGATTCTGCTAATTTAACTCCCACCTGGCTGGTTCTTACAAACGGGACCTGCCTCCAAAAAGCTGAGCTCAGAAGTCAACATAATTGTCAAACTTCTCAAAGACACTTTCCTGCATCTGTTTATTCTACAAACTGGTTTGCTTTCTAAGAAGATTTCAAACCCGTACTCATCACATCTGTGCCCCTCCCAACGAGATGATACTGATAATTTAATTCTGAAGGGGGAAAATGTTAAACATTTGCCCGACTGGGTTTGAGGGATATGATCTGTTTCCTAGTCTGTTTTCTTTCCGTTCACTTTTCAAAAATTCTACCTGCTTCCAGCAATCTCTGCGCTACCTGCCTGCAAAAAACGTGTAGAGTCACTAAGGCAAACCACATCCCCATGGATACTCACAGTTTCATAAATTATCCAGAAAGCAATTCTCCTACTTATGAATAATAATACTGTGTGCACAAAGATTTATACTGTATGTAAATATATCCTCTTCCAAAAGTCAAAGTAGGAGCAGATCGGCATTTAAAAGCAGGGTGAAAATAATCTGTGGAAATGCTATGAAGACAGTGGCAATTTGGGGAGCATTTATGGAATATCAGCATTCCCCCCGATATTTTAGAAAGTCAGGAAATCTAATAAAGAATTGACATTTTGTTTACTTACAATACAATCCTAAGCAGAGCTACTTCAGTGTAAGCCCATTCATTTCAATGAACTTAGACTGGAGTAACTCTCTTTAGGATTGCACAGTTAGATACTTATATCCTACTTTTCTCTACACTGAGGGACCCAAAGGGGTCTACACTACCATTGTCTCCTTCTGCGTTATAATCTTACAACTGCCCTACAAGACTGAGACAGAACGATTAGTCGAAGGTCGAACCCAAGTCTCACAAATGCTGATCTCACAATGTTTATGAATCGGTTCTGTAAATGCGACACGGAAAGCCTTTGCTTAGTGCAAAATCACAAATTTATTATATCTAATGAAAATGTGGGTGGTATATTTTTATCGCTATTTACAGCACGGCTGAGAAACAGTAACTGATTCTTGCAAGAAACAAAACAAGAGATAAACATAATTAAGCTTATTGTGGGAAGGAGTTTTTAAAGCAAAATTGTGTTTTCAGAATTATAAAACACACACACACAACAGCCCGTCACTTACATCCCAGTGTATAATTTCTAACTGCAGCACTCTCCTTCACGCTGAGCCACTTATTTTTAAAGGCAACTTAATTTTGCAGACTCATTTTCTGTTTTCTTTAGAAAATTCAATACAGAAATGGCTGTCATTAGACTTATCATCTACAAACAGGTTGCTGAATTGTGGGTCAAAATCCACAAAACACCTTCTTGGAGGGTTTTGCGTTTATATCTCTAAGATGAAGAATCAGGGAGGCGGCGTAAGTGACGTCGTATAGATATCTGGGGCTTATACCAAATCTGGTAATGATTCCATCCAGCTCAGTAACGTCTGCTGTGACTGACAACCATTCTTCAGGGACTACTACAAGCTTTCCCAAGAACTGCTCTCTGAGAATCTTTTAAACAATGATGCCAGAGGCCCTATGCAACTCCTCTGTTTGTGCAAAGCAGAAAGATGGCAGACAAAATGGCTCCAGACTTAATCAAATTCCCTTCTCTATTTCTGCTGTAGTACAAAGTGTGGGTGTTACAAGCCAAAAACCTTAGCTGCTTTTCAGGTGTGGCTTAGTTCATATTTGTCTATGCAAGGCTGAATAAATGAACCTGAAACGTTTTATGGGTAGGGTGTTTTTTTTTTTTAAGTGAAGCTGAAAGTTCTAGTGAGAGAGAGCCAGCATGGTCTAGTGGTTAAGAGCAGGTGCACTCTAATCTGGAGGAACCGGGTTTGATTCCCCACTCTGCCACTTGAGCTGTGGAGGCTTATCTGGGGAACCAGATTAGCTTGTGCACTCCAACACATGCCAGATGGGTGAGCTTGGGTTAGTCACAGTTCTTCGGAGCTGTCTCAGCCCCACCCACCTCACAGGGTGTTTGTTGTGAGTGGGGAAGGGAAAGGAGTTTGTCAGCCCCTTTGAGTCTCCTTAAAGGAGAGAGAGAGGAGGTGTAAATCCAAACTCTTCTCTTTTTTTCTTATCTTCTTCTAGTGCAGCCACTTGATGTGAACCCTGCCGCCGGAAAAAAAAACTCACAAGATGCAGCAAATATGACCAGGCTGGTTTGTTGGTGGTGGTGTTGTCGTTCTCCTTTCAACTGTTTTGGGGAAAGACCTATATGGCATTTAGATCCATGCCCCTTTGCTACAGAGAATCTCTCATTGTAATTCTTCCTACTGCAGCTGATCCAAAGAAGAGCAGGGCGTGCTGTTTGCAGGTACTGATATTGGGATTGTATGTCTGAAATGCATCTTGAATACTGAAGCCTGTATTTGCCAAAACACTCGAATCAAAATGGATAGAAAATTAGTTTGCATATTTTTATGCGAAACACCAAGGAGTCAGATCTCATTACACAGTGCGTGTGTTCTTCAGATATGGAAAGATAAGGGCTGTGCACATTGTCAGAAGCGGGATGTCACAATCTTCAGATACAGAAATGCTAGATCTGTCACAGAAAACTGTGATAATCTGTCATGCACGTCAATCTAGGGAAGCCTGACAACTGGAATATAAAAAGCATGGGGGGGGGGGGGAACCCACACAAAAGTCAACCGGAGCTAAGACGGTCTTTAAATCCACACTTAAAAGTCACATGAATGATTCAAGAAAAGACCATTCTCATTTTTATGCTGATTTCCTGATAAAATGTACCAAGCACCTTAACAGGGGGTGTGGACATTCATGCACCTGTATGCTCGCACAAACGCGTCCTTCTGCCCCTTCCCCCCAAATAATGGAACTGGCCAGATCTTTCATTATTACTTTCAAAAACATATTTTGCACAGCTGTGGCATTCTTAGATTTTGGACAGTACATGTATGGCAAGGGAATGCTCTCAAAACTTTGAATCCCAAATGACAATATTTCATGTTATTCATTTTAGAATTATTATAGCTTCTCAAATGATATTATATCACATTAAATATTACTGATACTGCAAGGCACACATTTAATCGCAACTGTTTCTATTTTCAGCAGCATTTTTAATATCCTTCAGAACAGGGGGGGGGGGTAAAGATATTGAAGTGGTCAGGTCTGGTGGCAACAGACTTTTTCTAGCAAATTCCTGAGGTAGTCTTTTTAGAGTTTTGAGGAGCAGCAGTGGCATAGTGTTTAAGAGCAAGTGTCCTCTAATCTGGAGGAACCGGGTTTGATTCCCTGCTCTGCCGCCTGAGCACAGATTAGCCTGTGCACTCCCAACACACTGCAGGTGGGTGACCTTGGGCGAGTCACAGTTCTTTGGAACTCTCTCAGCCCCACCCACCTCACAGGGTGTTTGTTGTGAGGGGGGAAGGGAAAGGAGTTTGTCAGCCCCTTTGAGTCTCCTTGCAGGAGAGAAAGGGGGGATATAAATCCAAGTCTTCTTCTTTTCTATCCCTCCTACTCTGGACTCAATGTCTTTCTTTCTAGGCTAATCAAGGTGACTTATGATTACATTGGTCCATTGACCATTTTATAAACAGTTTTACAGTCTAAAATCACCCTAACCTGGATGACCTATGGTCATGGACTACAATTCCCATCAGCTAATTGGCCATGCTGGCAGGGGCTGATGGGAGTTGTAGTCCATGAACATCTGGAGAGCCACAGGTTGCAGACGCCTGAGTCCTAGGCTGTCCTGATGGCCCAGGCTACCCAGAAAGCTAAGCAGGGTCAGTAGTTGGATGGGAGGCCACCACAAATGTCCAGGATCTCAATGCAGACCACCTATGAACGCATCTCACCTTGAAACCCCTACCAGAGAGCAGCAGTGGTGAAGTGGTTAAGGGCGGGGGCACTCTAATCTGGAGGAACTGGGTTTGATTCCGTGCTCTGCCACTTGAGCTGTGGAGGCTTATCTGGGGAACCAGATTAGTTTGTGCACTCCAACACATACCAGCTGGGAGACCTTGGGCTAGTCACCGTTCTTCGGAGCTCTCTCAGCCCCACCCACCTCACAGGGTGTTTGCTGTGTGGGGGAGGAGATTGTGAGCCCCTTTGAGTTTCCTTACAGGAAAGAAAGGGGGGTATAAATCCAAACTACTCCTCCTCCTCCTCTTCCTCCTCTTTTTCTTCTCTAAATGTGCTGTAACTCGATGACCCATTTCACCCCCCAAAACCATCATCATCACATACACCTTTAACATATATGACCAACCACAACAGAGATGCATAAAATCGGTCCCAGAGTCATCATGAGCACTTTTTGTCACTAATTCAAAATGAGTAAATGATTCAAGGCCCTGCCTTGCTACGCCAATCCATTTAATAATCCATAAACTGTCTCACAATATCCCTAATCCTTATTGACATGGCAAAGTTGAAATATGCAAACACTTCCATCATATGCAAATTTTTCATGAAACGGGAGAACGCGGACTTGATCAAAACCATCAAGCTGTCAGGGTTTATCTAATTAGTCCTGACATATATGAGAAGTACCGCTGTAAAGTAGTAGAGTGACATTGATGATTGTCTGGCAAGCAAGACAGATAGTAAAGATTCCTTTTTCTTTAACGTTGCAATCCTGGTGATGCTCATCTGTTCCGATTCAAGCCGCTGAATCGGCCCCAAACTGCTCAAATGGTAAGGGGGCTTTTCTTAAATCTGCCCCAAATGACACAGTCTCACAAGGCCTTAGGTGGCTAAAACTGCCACGGGTTAGGACATTATTAGTTCTAGTGGAGTTTAAGACTCTACAAGTTCACTCTCAGAATGTGTGCAGACTTCATTTCAAGGGGAGGTGGGAGAGGTAAGTATGTATTGATGTTTCCTTTGCTGCTTGGTTCAAATCATTGGATTTTTGTTAGATTCCATTATGATCCTTAAAGCATACCCACTACATACCTGGTGGCGAACCTATGGCACATGTGCCAGAGGCGGCACTCAGAGCCCTCTCTGTAAGCATGCACACACAGAGTTTGTCATGTGGGGAGGTGGAAAATTGTCCCTCCCTCACATCTAGGTTGGGCTGGGCTGCTGGGCGCAACGTGCATGCACCGCGGCAACCAGGGAGGCCTCAGCCAGCGGGTCTGGTACCTGTGCTCCATTCGAAATGTTGCACAGTTGCTTTAAAGCAAAGCCACCGACTACCACCAAGCTTACTCCCAAGTAACGCACACCTTGGAGCCAACCATTTTTTCTAAACTAAAACCTCAGTATTCAGGTTAAATTGCCGTGTTGGCACTTTGCAATAAATAAGTGGGCTTTGGGTTGCAGTTGGGCACTTGGTCTCGAAAAGGTTTGCCATCGCTGCACTACATAATTTAAACATCGCTTTTGACTCTTCGTCTCCTCCATCTTCAGGGCACAGCTCCTCTCTTCTACATCCAACAATGTTGTATCATTCTTTCTAACATGGGAAGCTCTAGCCTCATCAAACTGGTTGTTAAGCACTTCTGGAATGGGTCTCACACTGGAATGGGTCTCACACCCCTTCTGGAATGGGTCTCACACTGCTACAGAGCGGAGAGACAGAACTCATTTGCTCCAACCATCATCATCCAGGATTCTTTCCCAATATTTCAGAATTCTCAAACAAGAAGGCAACCTGCAGCCCATTTTACTTTGTTGATGGACTGTTAGGATGTTTTTTTATTTGTTGCAGCTCTTGATGCTTTGTTAGTCACTTTGAGGAGGTAAGTTGGGTGTATAAATAAGAATCTAAACTAGATCTCTGCATTCTCATCTCTTAAGATTTTGGAAAGATGACCACGGGAAACTTGCCATCTTCCCACTCAATGCTTTCAAACCTTTCCAGGGTGTTTTTTTTTAAAATTGTTGTACTTTTGTTTTTTAACTTTTTGTTTCTATCTACCACTAATGCAAGAACAACAAATGGTAGGATGGGCAAAAATGTCACACAAATACCCATGAAATCTTAATGCCATCATAAACACAAGCAAGTCATTGATCATGATTGTTGTTGTTTTAACAGCATAGAAGAGTTTTAGATTTGTACTCTGCTTTTCTCAACCGTAAGGAGTCTCAAAGTGGCTTACACATTCCTTCCCTTCCCTCCCCACAATAGATGCCTTGTGAGGTAGGTGGGGCTGAGAGTGTTTTGAGAGGTCACCCAGCAGGCTTCAAGTGGAAGAGCAGGAAAACCCAAGCGGTTTCACCAGATAAGAGTTCCCCGCTCTTAACCACTGCACCGTCTCCTTGTGCCTGGCTTATCACACCCCAAGACGGTTAGATAAATTCACTGTAACAAAAATCCACTATACTTTACAAAAGTGACCACTGATACATTCAATTAACAGTCATTGCAGAAATGCCCAGAGTGATTAGGGACCGGGGGGAGGGGGGGGCAAAAAAATATGCCACCAAAAAATACACAGGCACCAATGTCTTCAGAGGGAACCAACGACGGCTCTCCATGCCGCAATTCACTTTGAAAGTTTTAAAAAAAACCTTTTGAACCTGTTGTATTCCCCTGCCTCAGCCCATCATTATTTCAACACTTGGTGCTCACAGGAAACAGGTGCTATCTTGTCTAACGAGCCTCTCCGTCTTTTATCATCCCAGCTTTATTCATTGTGTATTGTTACAGCTGACAAGGATGCTTTTTTTTCAGTTACCTGGAAACCAGGTCATGGCGGCAGGGCTGCAGGGCTCCCTAAATAACTCAATGTTTTGGGAGAGGGCATTTGTTTGGGGAAGGGGGCAAGGGAGTTGGGGCAAAAGATGTGCTACGTGTTCTTCCTCTCCTCACCAAGGGATGATAAGAAATTAATGATGGCAGGCGCCCAGCCTCTCGCTGAAAGAATTTGGTGTATAAGCCGGAATTCTCTATGCTTGCTTAACAGGAAACAGGGAGTGTCGAGTGGCAACTGAACCCTTTCTCCGACATGCCCTAGGACTCTCATTTCAAGGCCAAGGTACTAAATACTTTCTAGCCATGACTGGCATGTAGATACACTGATCTGGAAGTCTGTCCCTCCTCCGGTATACGATTTCTTGGGTTTTCTCTTTTTGTCTTTGAAAGTAATTCACCCCCCTCTCTCTCTTTCTGTCTGATGCTAACATGACTTCTGAATGCCTATAGTCTGCAGCACTTACAATTACAGCGTGCCAAGCAGTCTAGCAAATTCTCCTTGCTTTCCACAGATGTAGAAAAAATCCCAGCTGCCACACAAAATCCTCCCCCCACCTACCTGTGCTCCTATGTGTCTGTATTCTTTCAGAGGGTGGGCTTTGGTTTGCCATCTGCTTGCTACTCTACACCTGACAGGTACATGAAAGGTTTCTTCCCATACTTCTTTAGTTATCAGGGTGCCTCGCAGACAAACTCCAGCTATTTTGCTAAAAGCTTTCTGGACAACCTTGTGAAAGAATCTGTAACACCTAAACACGTTGATATATACAGCACAATGTCTTTGTACTAAATTGGCTAGCGGAAGTTTGAGAGATAACCAAAGGAGAAACAGAACAAGAGTTGCAGTGGGAAGCAAGTCATTTGACACCCAGTAGTGAGCGCACGCACACACACACGCACACGCACGCACGCACACAAAGTTCAATGTTCAACTGTGCACAATGCACAAATCCCCAGTGCATACAAAAGCAAGACTGCTTAAAAGTGAGTCTACCTTCAAAGATGTTTCAGTTTAGTTGAATTAAAAGAAATTTTTTCAGCATGGGTTTCATGGATCTTGTAATGCATTACTGATGGCTATTCAAAAACTCATGTTCCAAAACAACCAATAGATTTTCCAATTAAATATGACCTTTAAAATAAAAAAGGACTTGGGGGCGGGGCGGGGGGGATTGATCCCACTATAAAAATTAGGTATGTGCACATGTAACCCCTATGTTCAGATTGGAATGACCCAGAAAGGGGTGGAGACTGTAAGCAGCAGAGGGCTGCAGAACTCATGAAGTTGGAGGAAGCAAGGCTACTGGGCTGGGACCTTGATAGACTATTATAAGCTCTTAACACCTTGTCTGAAGTAACTGCAATGTTGTTGGGTATGAGGGGAAATGTTTATTTTTGCTGTATGGTAAATGTTAGAATTTATTGTTTCAGGGCTTTGTGTGTGTAATGGATGAGAGTTCTTTTGGGGACTTTCATCATCTCAAATCCAATACACCAAGCCTCTGGAACATCGGTGTCAAAACTCGCAGCCCTCCAGATGTTATGGACTACAGTTCCCTCATTCCCTGCCAGCATGATGCTGGCAGGGGATGATGGGAACTGTAGTCCATAACATCTGGAGGACCGCGAGTTTGACACCTGTGCCCTGGAGTCTTCATGAGCCACCCACTTGCAGGAAGAAATGGACATGGCATTATCGGACTGTAATTAGAGGGATGTGAAATGAAACTTAAACAGGATCTTGAATTGTTATGTTAAATGTTAATACTTGATGAGGGTTACATGTTAAGGAAAAGTAAACAATTTTGTTTAAAGATTTAGTTGTTGCAAAACTCCTTCCAAGTTCTGCCTTATTGAACCCCTAAGCTGAGTTTACACACACTTACATACACACTAACATGCCTATTAAATATATTATCTTTTTTTTCTTGTATTATAAAACAAAAGTTTAAGTGTTTCCTCTTGGTTGGAGTGGAAACTTTTTATCGTCCTCACAATGGAATGGGCAGTAATATCACTGTGGTTTATTAGACAGAAATAAAAATCAGGCCACGTTTACTCTTAGAAATGGAATAATGACCATAGTGGCGCAGCATGTTGAAATTCAGCTTGTCACCTCTCCCCTGGAAAACGATTGAATTTCTACACAATGCTGTTTGTTCATGTCTTTCTGGCCGCCCACACAACATGCAGAAAGCTTTCTGCATCCCAGAGACCCCCACACTCATCACATTTGAACATTTGCAAGATGCTCTTCTCAGGTAACAGTCAAAAGAGGTCTTCTTGGGAATGATTTATTAGCTCGGAATGAAGCAGGTTTGAAAGACCCAGTCTTGAACATTTAAAACTAGGGGACTTGCAGAAACCTATCATGCATATACATGGCTCGGGCAGGCATAATGAGCCAGAGAGAATGTTATAAACTGGCAAAAGAGAAAGGTAGTCAACAGATTAAAACCTCAACATTCTTGGAAATGCTATGGTGGAGGAAAAAAATAGAAGCTGGGGAAGTCTCAGAGAAAGAACCACTGTTCTTAGCTTGCTGGCCCTGGATGGGATCTCCTGCGATCTGCAGTTTCTGTGCATCCCCTCAGTGACAAGGCTGCCATACCCGGAAGCAGAACCAGGACAAAGTTAATTAAAGCAAGATAATTGCTGCAAAAAGTCTCCACGATAGACCTTCAGTTAGCTTCTCAGTTGCCAACCTAAGACAGTAAGGCAAGGGAATTATTTATGCTGCTTTGGGTCCCCTTTAAAGAGAAGGTAGGGTATAAATTAAGTAAATAAAACAAAACATATGTCCTTGTTCAGTTTGCAGCAAATGCGTTGTTCTGGCTTTTGTCATTCTTCTAAACAGAAACTGCATGCATATAAAAGTGCACATGGTATCAAGAAGTGATGAAGCAGCAGATATTGGAAAAGTCTGTGAGTAACTTTGCTCTCACTTGTCTTCCAGAACACAATTAACACCTCTTTCACAATTTTTTCTGTACCTCTGCTTCGTTCCCACTGGAACTCAACCATGTCTGACACCTTGTCCTAAATTCCTTGCACAACGTTTTACAAAGGAAAAAAAAAATCTAAAAATAAAAAATTTGATATAAAAGGGCTAGAAAATCACCTTCAGCTCAGAGGACGTGTATCAACTTCCTTCTCTAAACCAACTGGTTCTTTTCCATTCTGACCTCATTGTTGTCCTCCTTTCAAGTGTCGGACGTCCTTCTCATCTGACCTTCCATCACACAATTTTACATTAAACCATCTGATTAAGCCATGAGGTGTGGAATAATGAAACTATGGTCTATAAAATATTCTCATTACTCGTTTTGTTTCCTTCTGCATTACATTTTTGTTTTGCTGCTCATTTTGAAGGTAATAAATCTCAGGGCAGCATCGTGAAGTCGCTGATGCCATTACAGTTTTCGGCCCCCCAGCAACGAAAGACACCAAAGTTAAACTGCAAGCGCAGCATGTCATACAAAGAGCCCCGAGGAAGGAAAGCACAAAATGTTTTGTTTTGCCCCTCAAGATACTTCGTTGCAGGCAACACTGTGTTCTCCACAGATTATAATGAGGGACGCAATGCTCTAAAGACGTGTGTTTATTTTAAAATCACAGACGCGTGCCCCAGCTCAGACAAATGGCTCTCGGCTTCCAAGAATATGACAGTCAGCCACAGAGCAAAAACGTCAAGACATAAGCGAGCAGCCCTCCCGCCCAGAAGCCCTGAAGTTATCCTTCGCAAGGAAACAAGATCTAGCAGCAGAATCACAACCACAGATCTAATTGCTGAAACAGTCCAAGGGAACCAGTTAGGAACAGGGATTCTCAAAGGAACAAAAGCCAGCCCAATCGAACAAAAAGTTTAAGTTGATGTGTCAAACTACACGAACTCAGTGCCAGGAAAATGGCAGCGAAAATGGTGTTGCTGGTATGTCAAACTACACGAACTCAGTGCCAGGAAAATGGCTGTGAGGATGCAGAGATGATATTCCATCGGGGAAAAGTCTTTGCCCCTACTGACAGTGGATGGACACGAAAGCATTAATTGATTGTTATGGTTGACATGCGTATGGGAGAAAACAACCTCCGAAGCACCCAGAACATTGAGCGCTTCAAAGGCAGGAACAGCACTGTGAGTTGTTCCTGAAAGCGAACAAAAAGCCACTTCCACAATGGGCAAGTTGTGTTTCCTGTAGCCTTTGCCAGCCAGCTGTTCAGCTCTTTCATGTTGCCCCCGCAGAAGCTCCCAAACAGTCTTCAAAGGCAGCCTCACCCAGGGTGCATCGCTGTAGTCTAAATCCAGCTCTCCTCAGAACACCTTAAAGAACACTTCTCACCCACAGCAATGCCCTTCCAGATACGGGCATGCACTCTAGGGCCAGGGCCTGCAACAAACCGAGATGCCAACCCTGTCCCCACATCTACTCAGACAATGCAATAATCAGACCTAACAACACCAGCCGTACCGTCTTAGGTTCATTGAAACCATATGGTTAGGTTAAAACAATGGACAGTCATAAAATTTCTCTGCAATAAAAGAATTACCAGTAAAATCAGCAGTAGAGTGCACAAAGAAGGCAGGATGAGAGAGAAGGTTAAAATACTATGTGAGCAAGTAAACATTTAAAAGCCTGGGTGAAGAGAAATATTCCCCTTCAGCTGATGAGCATTTTGGGGGGTGGGGGTGGCATTTCACAGCCAGGGAACCTCTGCTGTGAAAGCCGGGCTCATAGTTGGCCCTTGCCTTATTTCCGCAATGAAGGCACTATTAGTGGAGTTTTATCTTGGATGGTGGCGCAACACCCAAAGGAGAAAGTGGTCATTCAGTTACATTGGTTCCATGACATTTAGAGATTTAAAGATGAGCGCTGGCATTTGAACTGCGCCCACGAATTGACAGGCAGAGAAGTGCAGATCTTTTGGCCCAGGGATGATATAATCTGTACATCGGAAGGAGGACTGGGACTTCTGGGCTCCGTAATGCCACAAATAAGATTTACAGGAAGATTCCAAACTCCACGTTGGATGCATTCAAGATTAAACTGCAATAAATAAAGCAGCTGGTATATTTTATGAATTATTATTATTATTATATTATTATTATTATTATTATTATTATTATTATTATTATTATTATTATTATTATTATTATTATTAATTACATTTGTATACCGCTCTCCCCCGAAGGGCTCAGGGTGGTGAACACAGAGTATACAATCAGAGCACAAGGTAAAATCAACAACAACCAGGAATAATTAAATTGTGGCTCTGTAGATTTTAAAACTAAACCCCGTTAAAACACAGCGTTCTAATTACAAAACACAATAGATGGCGTCCCACATCCTAATCCCCTTAAGGGGGGCGGGGCGGCAGGGTCTACTGATGTTATAAAGAAGGGGCGGCAATCAGCGGCTGGCCTCCCCCAAAGCCCAGTGGAACAGCTCGGTTGTGTTCAGTTGTAAGGGAGGTGTCTGTTTTGGACCCACAAAGAGGAGCCCAAATCCTCTTTCTCGATCTAAACATTTTTCCATAGGAGAGAAGCTTTTCTTATAGCAAAAACATTCAAGTGACCATTCTGGAAGTGCTATCAAATCTCAAGGGAACAATTCTGCAGATCATGAAGAGGAGCCCTGACCAAAATGATACATGTCTATTAAAATTCACTTAACATACTGGTTCTGGTTGGTTTTCCGGGCTGTGTGGCTGTGGTCTGGTGGATCTTGTTCCTAACATTTCGCCTGCATCTGTAGCTGGCATCTTCAGAGGTGTATCACAGAGGGAAGTCTGTTATACACTGTAACACACAACGTTTCGCCTGCATCTGTGGCTTGCACCTTCAGAGGTGTATCACAGAGGGAAGTCTGTTACACACTGTAACACACAACATTTCGCCTGCATCTGTGGCTGGCACCTTCAGAGGTGTATCACAGAAGGAAGTCTGTTACACACTGTTACACACAACAGACTTCCCTCTGTGATATACCTCTGAAGATGCCAGCCACAGATGCAGGCGAAACGTTAAGAACAAGATCCACCAGACCACGGCCACGCAGCCCAGAAAACCCACCAGAACCAGTTGAATCCAGCTGTGAAAGCCTTTGACAATACATCACTTGACATACTTGCAAACCTGGAGATCCCAAACTCAGTACTGAATGATATCACACTTTGCAAGATGTGATTATATACTGCGATATGCTTTTTTAAAAAAAGGAACGATTCAGTCTTGCTTCCCATTCATGCTTCGAGCCAACACTGACTGCGATGCGCGAAAATTATGTAAACACAGCAGCACTGGACATGCTTGGAAAGAAAGTAACCAGGCAGGAGAGGCAAAGCCACAAAACCGATAAGGAGTTATCCTCTGCTGTCACTGTGTTTGCGACGCAGCGCTTGATTAGAAGCGAAGAGGCCAAACAGAGTTGATTTGGGCACAAATGAATTTGTGATGCCTTCTGGCATTCCATTCTGAAAAGCTGTCACTCCGAGAGGGCTGTCATCTGTGCCTCTAAAAAAAAAAACTTCTCCCTTCTGAGAGGAAAAACTCCTCTCTCCACAGACCAGGCAATTGGAGAGGGGGTGGTTATATGGATGAAGAGCCGTGGTCGCCCATATGACATGCTTCTCAACAGCTATGCCATCTCTGGCTATTTATGCTCACTGCCTCCAAAAGGCCTCATCATTTAATTAGCAGCTGCTTCCACTTCCGTAAGATTCCCAGGCCTAATTTTCTGATTGGAGAGAAAACTCAGTGACAGTGTTCATTCTGCCACGTCTTTTCCCATAGCTGAAACTGATGTGCCCTTGTCAAGCCCTCTCAGTCCTTCATCTCCTGAAATGACATGCGTATATTCTCCCAGCTTTATAGCTACACACAACCCAATCAAGTCATTGAGGTTCCGAATCTCTTCCCGCCGTGATCTCTGCAATTGTGTAAGGGCAGCTCCCGGCCTTGTCACATATTACACCTCACTAACTTGATGGAGATTTAGAAACGGATGATTTGTGCAAGTGTGATGTCTCCCAAGCCAAGCTCCACTTCCTTCCACAGCTAGTTATGTCAGTTCAGGTTTTCATTAAGTCTCACAAGAACAGGGAAACTTTTCAAAAAACTTTCTGCACAGTAAGTGGACGCACATTTTCCATTATTAGGGAGTAAATTCAGCACAGTTGGACCTAATAAGCTTACAGCTCTCATTAAATTTAGGGCCCTCCTGGTCTTCTGCAACTGACACTAAAAAAGTCTAACTAGATCTCAACCTGAACACCATGTACCCAAAAGGAAGCATAATGAAGTACAAGTTATAGTAGCAGCTGGTCACTGCATTAACATACACTTTTCTCCTAGATATATTACCCTCTACTTAAACATCAATTGGCGAGGCCTTGCAGAACATAAAAGGTGCATGTGAATAATGATGACTCAGACAATTAAGTGTGCTTCTAAGAACGTTTGGGGTCTTAACAAAGTTATAAAAAAGAAAAACATATTCCATGAGAAGATGAAGATGACGTGGCTGAGATTCAGAAGTGATAAACGATTGAATCCGAAAGCCGATAGACTGCACACAAACCAGGAAGCAGCCTCTGCTCCAAGGCATGGGGGACCTGGTGCCCAAAACCTTAATGTCTTAATTAGCGTTCGACTCAACAAAGGCAAGCTGATTGCCCTTTTGGCTGAGATAAACCATTTAGTAATTATACATATTAATCTCAATATGTCAAATAGAGATGAATTGTGTTTTTTCATGATTTTGGTCCTGAATGTGCATTATGCTGGAGGAGCATACTGCCCTTCCAGAGGTCTCCAGTGTATGTGCAGAAGACACTCACGAGAACATGTAACACACAAGAAGCGGCCTTGTCAGACCATCATGGAATCATAGAGTTGGCGGAGACTGTCAGGATTTGTAAAATGGCTGACAGACAAACAAGATGGCTGAGATATGTTCAGCTTCCTAGATTAGCAGAAAGCATCATAAAGTTATAAGTTATGAAAAGTTCAAGATGACAGTTAGGCTTCAGTAAAAAAGTAACAAGCGTAGACCTTTGAAGGGATTGGTGGAAAGTTATGGCCCAATCGCTGAGGCAGGATAATGTATCCAATGTATGAGTCTGAGCCTAAACTGGAGTTGGGAACCTTTATATGTTACCTCTTACTCTGCATATTTGTTCTTCTGTAATGAGCTGTCTGAAAAGTAAGCTGTGTGCTTAAAGAAAGCTGTGTGCTGTGTATAGATTAGAAGTGTTCTGTATAGTTAGATTAGTTTATATTGGTAGTCTTGTACATTCTTGCAACTTATTAAGTAAAGGCCTTCCTATGGAAAGAAGAACATGTCTGAAGAGTGTTTATTTCCATAAGTGAAGAAGGTTCCTGTTGTGTGCAAGAAGACTACACCACTCTCTCCTTGCCACAAGTACAACCATTGCGTTAAATTACCTCTGCCGACAAAGACCCCGAGGGCCATCAAGTCCAACCCCCTGCCATGCAGGAACACACATTGGTCCATCAAGGCCAGAATTGCCTACTCAGGCTGGCAGCAGCTCTTCAGGGTTTTTGCCCATCACCCACTGCCTGGTCCTTTAAACTGGAGATGCTGGGGGTTGAACCTGGGACCTTCTGCATGCCAAGCTGAGGCTCCTCCACTGAGCCAAGGCCTCCCTCCCCCACTCAATCAGGGACTGATGCATTACAATGGATAATCTTATTCATTTGGCAGATCAGTTCCCCCAAAGAGAAGGAGGCGCCATGTGCGACCCCTCCAGTCATGGAGCACCATCACGGCCTAGATGATCCAGCAAACCAAACTAGTTGGGTGGGTGCGGGGAAGGGGTGGTGGAACTTGCAGACTGGAACCTTGGGACTAGCTGCTTGTCCTCTGCTCTGAATTTCTTGGAGGTCCACTCCATCACCCTGCCCAAGAGACTGTGGATCCCCAGACATGCTGGAGGGTCTTATCAGGAAATCACTATCAACTCTTCAGATTGAGTTCCAATTCCCTGTGGGCTTTTGTCTTGGAAGGTAGACCCTGGCAGGATCTTCAGGCCCAACTCCATTACAAAAGAGAGAAATCTAAGTTCTAAGTGCTCAGGAAATGCAGAGGCAAATCCTGTCTTACAAACTTACTAGAGTTCTTTGAGGATGTAAATAGGCATGTGGATAAGGGGGAACCAGTGGACATTGTCTACTTGGATTTCCAAAAGGCTTTTGACAAAGTTCCTCACCAGAGACTATTGAGAAAACTCAGCAATGAAGGAATAAGAGGGGAAGTCCTCCTATGGATTAAAAACTGGTTGAGAAACAGGAAGCAAAGAGTGGGTGTAAATGGGAAATTCTCACAATGGAGAGATGTGGGGAGTGGTGTCCCCCAAGGATCCGTATTGGGACCAGTGCTCTTTAACCTATTCATAAATGACCTGGAAGTAGGGGTGGGTAGCGTGGTGGCCAAGTTTGCAGATGATACCAAATTATGTAGGGTGGTGAGAACCACAAAGGATTGCGAGGAGCTCCAAGCGGACCTTGATAAATTAGGTGCGTGGGCTCAGAAATGGCAAATGCAGTTCAATGTAGCAAAATGCAAAGTGATGCACATAGGGGCAAAAAATCCAAACTTCACATACACGCTACAGGGGTCAGTGCTATCAGTCACAGACCAGGAAAAGGATTTAAGTGTAATTGATAGTTCCATGGGAATGTCAACTCAATGTATGGCAGCTGTGAAAAGGCAAACTCTATGCTGGGGAGTAATCAGGGAAAGGAATTGATAATAAAAAACTGCCAAAGATTGTCATGCTCCATATATAAAAGCAGTGAGGTGCGCGACCACACTTGGAGTACTGTGTTCAGTCTCATGGTCACCACATCTCAAAAAAAAGGATATTGAAAAGAGATAGAAAAAAGTGCAGAGAAGGGCAGCGAGGATGATTGAGGGACTGGAGCACCTTCCTTATGAGAAAAGAGCTGGCAGCTGCTTTGGGGACATCTTTCCAGTTTGGAGAGGAGGCAAGTCACTGAGGGGATGCATGATTCCTGAGAGTCTATAAAATTATGCATGGGGTAAAAATTGTTAACACACACACCTTTTTCACTCTTTCTATCACTACTAGAACCAGGGGGCATTCATTGAAAATGCTGGAGGAAGAATTCCCAGGACTAATAAAAGGGAAACACTTCTTCACGTTAAACGTGTTGAGTTGGTTGTTTAAGGAATACCCTTTGCTGCCACAGGAGGTGGTGGTGATGGCCACTAACCTGGATAGCTTTAAAAGGAGGCTTGGACAGATTTATGGAGGAGAGAAGTCAATTTATGTGGCTACCAATCTTGATCCTCTTTGATCTGAGATTGCAAAAAATGCCTTAACATGAGTCCAGGGTGCTCGGGGAGCAGCAGCCTAGAAAGGCCATTGCTTTCACACATCCTACATGTGAACCTCCCAAAGGCACCCTGGTGGGCCCACACTGCAGGAAGTAGCACTTGAGAAGCCTGGACTGGATGGACTCTGGTCTGATCCAGCTGGCTTGTTCTTATGTTCTTATGTTCTAACCTCTGATTCAGAGCAACCTGTCAACCAAGGAGCTCTCCAAGGTCCTGAAGGGAACATTCCAACTGCTAAACCACGTGCGTGGCGTCAGGGTGGCAGCAGCTTGCCCACTTACTTCCCAACTGGCCCCCTCCCTATTTCCCCAAGCCTTCTCCTAACTCCCCAACAACACCCCTGCCACCGGGGCAGCGATGACTTGCGTGCCTGTGGCCTGCAAATACCCTCTCCATTCCCCAGTGCCCAGAAGGGTAAATCATGATTCTAAAAACTTGCGTTTAATACAAAAAACCAAGCTTATTTCAAATACAGATTAATGTGCACCATTTTTTTCTCGGTGTGTTGCCTGAAGGGGGAAAAATCCTTCAATGATTAATTGCACCAGTTTAAATTTTATGATTAAATATCCCCGAATTTGCAGAGTTTTAATTAACCAATAGTATGAATGAAAAAATAATTTTTGAAGAGAAAAAGTTCCTTTCTGCAGGAACCCAAGTACTACAGCAGCAAGTCCTCCCTGCATGAGTGAATAAGCCATCTCTAGCTTCTGCAAGTACTTGTATTTTTTAAAATTAATTAAAATGCAATACACTATTAATTGGAAGCTTCTTTATGTGTTGACCAAAAGGTTACATCCAATCAATTAAACTAATTAATCTGTTAGGCGGCCTATTGCAAATCTTCCTCTTTTTTGGAGCAAAAATGTTGTCTAGGAAGAGACATTGTTCCACAACAGTCGATTTAAAGATTTTTAGCCTTCAAGGAAGTGAATTTATTTTGCCTTCTCATTTCTTTAAAGAGGCTCCTAGTTCGAACAGATTTTGTCGCACCTCGAATGAGAGCTGCGCAGACTCTTGGCGCACGGGAGCAAGAACACACAGCTGCCTGTCCCTGTTGAAGTTGATTCGAATTAAGGATGGGAAACCAACTTGAAGCGGGGGGGGGGGGGAGAGAGAGAGAGAGAGAGGGAGAGAGAGAGAAGTTTGAACTACGTTTTACCTGCCAAGCAGCAGTCTATCTTCAAAGACACAGACGGTTGTGAGAAGTCACAGGGACACAGAACACTAATCTCTGTTGTGGGTAGACCTCCAAAGTGCTCAGGAAATACAAAACCACCTTGTATCTTTTGAAGGTATTACACGTTGGCCTCTACGTGACTAATGTGTGACCAGTGATCAAGAAGAGACTTTGGCAGCTATCAGAGTAGTTTTGATCTAACAGCCGCTCAGCAAGAGGCTTTGGCAACTATTGGAGTAGTTTTCAATCTGGCAGGAAGCAGGAAGTGGGCTCAAACCCGACAGATGTGCCATGGTGGGTGGGAAAGAAGCCTTAAATTGTCTTCCCCTAAACCAGGGGTAGGGAACCTGCGGCTCGAGAGCCACATGCGGCTCTTCTGCCCTTGCACTGCGGCTCCATGAGCTGAGCCGCTGGCTTCATCCTTGCCTGCACTGCAGGCAGCAGGGCAGGCGCACTCTCAATTGCCACGCTGCGGGCCGGCTGGAGCAGTGCCAGACTTCCCCTCTCGCCCACCCCGTTCGAACGAGGCAGGCACTTTCCTGGTGGCCGGCAAGGCCAAGCCGCTGGCCCCATCCTTGCCTGCCCTGCAGGCAGCAGGGCGGGCGCATCCATGCGCTTCTCAGAATGAGTGGAGTAAAAGGTAAAAAAACCAATATATACAGTGTTATCTTTATTTTAAATGTCAAAAATTATTTGCGGCTCCAAGTGTTTTCTTTTCCCGTGGAAAACGGGTCCAAATGGCTCTTTGAGTGTTAAAGGTTCCCTACCCCTGCCCTAAACAAACGCCAGTGCTGAAGCAGAATCAACTGAAATAATTGATACAATCCCAACCATGTCTTTGCTACGAATCATTTCAAACTCCAAAGGGATCTGATTCAAAAGACCTCTCTAGCATGACGACTTTCCTCAACTAGAGTTACGGGAGCTTCCTTTCTAGCAAGGATACTGACCCCTAATTCATTCAGTGCCTCCTGCAAGGCCAGCTCTTCCATAGCTGACCTTCAATGCAGATTTTAATAAATGAAAATGCGGAGGAATGTCTTCAGCTTGTTTCTCTGGCAGAGAAATAGCCCCAGTAATCCCTCCACTCTCCATTAAATATCCAGAAATACTTTGGTGTCTATATTCCCACCTCTCCTTGACTCTGCACTATACTCATTTAGTTAAGAAAAGCCCATATCCAAAGAGTTGTTCAATTAAATGGGAATAAAAGGCATTGGAAGCTTACCAGAACAGCTCTAATGAGCAGGTACCCATCTAGTGGTTTCCCCTAGAAGATAAAGATTCATGATCCCCGGAGAGGCATTTAGCTGCTAAGCCCTCACCTGAAAGTACAAAAGCAGCTGAACAAGACGGTGTAAAATAAAATAAAAAAAAGTCTTAACACTTTCTGGAGGAAAGTAATGTTTAGTACAGCCTCATTGATTTCTATTTTATTGAAGACTCTGGGGAGATTTTTAAAAAAGAAATCTGAGTTTCCTTTGAAAACAAGGTGCGAATAATTAAGATTCATCAAGTATCATAGAAATTTTCTATACCATCCCAAGATCATCGTCATATGAATCGCAACATCAGAGCTCTTCAGACTAATGGTTTTTATTGTGGTTCCACTGATTCTGAAGACAACGCTTTTGGAGCAGCAGTGACGTAGTGGGTAAGAGCAGGTGTACTCTAATCTGGAGGAACCGGGTTTGATTCCCCGCTCTGCCACCTGAGCTGTGGAGGCTTATCTGGGGAGTTCAGGTTAGCCTGTGCAATCCCACACACGCCAGCTGGATGACCTTGGGCTAGTCACAACTTTTCGGAGCTCTCTCAGCCCCACCTACCTCACAGGGTGCTTGTTGTGAGGGGGGAAGGGCAAGGAGATTGTAAGCCCCTTTGAGTCTCCTACAGGAGAGAAAGGAGGGATATAAATCCAAACTCCTCCTCCTCCTCTTCCTCGTCCTCCTTCTGCACATTCTTTGGAAAAGGTCCTTATTTTGCACAGGAAAAGGAAGGCAACTTCTGACATGCTATCATATTGGCATACATGCTGGAACACGAGTCAGACCTTTTCCGCATGAGTTTTTCGTCAGTTCTGGCCCCATACTGCTTCGATTTATTCTCTGATTTCCACGTGAAAATCCTCATTTTTGAAGGCATGTGCAGAAGAAAGTTAATTTGATGCTACAACAGGGAAAAAACACAGGGCGGGAAGATGTGTGGGGAAACCATGTGTGTGGATTGAGTCTCAAGAACATCAGGAGTTACTCGAGCAAGCGGGAAAGATTTCACTCAGGACAATGTACCTATGAGCAAACACTGCAGCAGATGTTAAGCACATGCAGGCTAGAGACATTGATATGCCACAGTCACCTCTGAAAACTCTCCCCATCTAACTTCTCCTGTGCTCCACTCATCATTTTCCTTTCCAGAACGCTGGCTAAAGAGCAGAGACAGTGCAGGAATTAAGCCATCTGAAAGGATGGAGAGGCAAGCGGTTAAGCAGAAGGCAAAGGGGAAGAGGACCAAGGGGGAATTCGAATCCCACCCTCCACACCTTTTGTACCCAGTTACTGGGTTTTGTACCCAGTTACTAGGGCAATGCATCTGCGCTCCACTGGGGACATTTCTATAACGCAGTGATGGCGAACCTTTTCAAGACTGAGTGCCTAAATTGCAACCCAAAACCCACTTATTTATCACAAAGTGCCAACACGGTAATTTAACCTGAATACTGAGGTTTTAGTGTAGAAAAAAACGGTTGGCTCCGAGGCGTGCGTTACTCAGGAGTAAGCTTGGTGGTAGTCGGTGGCTTTGCTTTGAAGCAACCGTGCAACTCTTCCAACGGGTGAATCATGACCCTAGGAGAGTTTACTCAGAAGCAAGCCCCATTGCCAGCAACCAAGCTTACTCCTAGGTAAAGGATTGCGCTTTAGTTTAACAGAGCTTAACAGGGTTACCTACACTGCTTCCTCAAAACTAGGTCTTAGGTTTAATGCTAATAATCGAGCCCAGCGGCCCAGGCCAGCCTAGATGTGTGGAGGGGCCACTCTGCTTGTGCGTGCCCATAGAGAGGGCTCTGAGTGCCACCACTGGCACCCGTGCCATAGGTTCGCCATCACTGCTATAACGTAAGCCACTGAATGGATAGGGTTGGATCCCCCCCCCCCCACTCCGCCAACAAGGAATCGGGAGAGCTCTGAAGAACTGTGACTAGGCCAAGGTCACCCAACTGGCATGTGTTGGAGTGCACAAGCTAATCTGGGTCTACAGCACAAGTGGCAGAGTGGCAAATCAAACCCGGTTCTCCAGATTAGAGAGCACCTGCTTTTAACCACTACGCCATGCTGGCTTGATTCAGCCATCGCAGAAGCAAGTACGGCAAACTTGCAACTAAATGTTTCAACTGTTTGGACTGAGAAGGAAGATACACTGTCCATGTGACAGAAGGAAAAGTTCCACAGCCTGAACGTTCTTTACAAATCTTTTAATATCATCTTTTCCATCTGTTTTTACCAGAGACAGTCTGCGATCTGCCAAAGGCAAGATGGCCAGGAGAATTATATTCGCGTACCTGAATCTTCTCAATTTCCTCACTTTGCTCATTTGAAAAACATGAAATTACAATGGTATTTATATTCCTGCAGCTTCTATCATCTCATCCGAAGCAAGATGACAGGTTGACAAAAAGACGGGCATTTTTTTATCTACTTAACTCCCCTCGCAAAGATGCACACTGAGGTGAATCTCAATTACAAAACAAATTAAAACATACCCAGTGTGGAGCACAGAAAAACCAGGCCTGTCGTCACCGGACCGGCAAACAGAATGAAGGATGCTTTTGATGCCATTCCTCATGCAGAGGAGAAGCAGGCGGAAGGGCATTAAATAAAACTGCCACGAATGCAGATAAGCAGTTTAGCAGTTTTAACTCAGACAAGCCAAAGCAGCATTTCTCGGCTGCGTGATCCGCCCTATGAGGTTTCTGTCCTCATTCCTAATTACTGGAACTGCATCTCCAGGTGAGAGTGAAGGACAGAGAGACACCGGGGTAAGTAACACTCCTTTATTGTCTATCACTTTTTAAAATAGGTCTCCAAAGATTTCCCCCTCCCCATTTTTTCATAGTGTGTTCCTTGCCGATTAGAGAGGGAGAAAGGCCCATCGGCATTTTGCATCTACAAAAACTAGTCATGAAGCTGACCCATTTGTTTAGCTTGGCTGAGATTGTCTGGTCATCCTCAGAGGCTACTTTTTGAGCTGAATGGCCTATTAACATTATATCCTCCACTGTTTTTGCTTCCTAGCCGGTTTTTAAAGGTAATTTAATATCCAAGAGTATATTAGGAGTTGATAGAGCTACATTTTACAGCATACTAACTTCCAAATTGTATGTACATTTAAAAATAGTGGATATTGTTTCGGTTCAGGTTTGTTCTAAAGACAAAAAAAGGCTCTTGATTTCATACGTCTGTCCTTGTCCTTTACTAGAGTTGGAGCCCGAAACCTCTAGAGTTCAATAAATCATCGTTTCTACCCAATGGTTTGTACCATCTGGTCTATTTTTATGTTTGAATTCTTAGTAATTTTTTAAAAAATCACCCCTCCCCATCACCAACATGCAAAAACTCTAGCACAGTTTAAATTATAATGTCTCTCAATGACTAGTGGCAATTGTATCTAAGTGAAACCTCCACATTCAGGGGCACGCTACCACTGAGGACAAACATCTGGGAAACATACCATGCTCATGTGCTTTCCACTGGCATTTGGATGACTGACGCTAGAACTGGAACACATTCCGGCGCCGCAGAGGTTTTCTTATATTCCTTACAAAGTGAAACCCCTTGAGCGCTTTGATCATTCTGTAATACAGAACACACATAACCAACACACACGCTGCCATTTACACTTTAAGTCTTGTGCATGTATTTTCAGTTCTACATAAGTGGAACTCCAGGACTGTTTGCTTGGCTCTTCTCTCTGGTTTTATGAGAATTCTTCCTCTGGCTGAAAATCCCAGAGACTGAACGATGAAGATCTTTCTGCTGATGAAGGGACACAGGCAGTTGTATACCCTTTGGGGACAGAGCAGGATATAAATCCAAACACACACGCACACACACACCCTGTCCCACAATCTTGATTTTTCAAACCAAGCAAAATGTATCCTGTATTGTATAATGAATCTATGGTGTCCACAATTGATCTATCTCACAATCCCAGCTAGCATTCTAGTCGATTGCCTGAACAGTCACAGGTCTGTTTAGGAGCAGCTACTAGGACATGATTTGTTCGCATACCCAGATGACTAGATGCATTAAACCCAACTGGCTAATTTAGCCTCATAAGCACTGAGCCCTCTGAAGAAGAAAACATCACAGAAGTCACTCTAAGAACAAGCACGTGCTACAGCATCTTGTGGCTTTCCTACCGAGTAGAATCGCACCCATGACTGCGACGTGAGATGCAGCTTTCACAAGAAATCCATCCACATTCAATTTTCTTGACAATTCCAAGTGCTTACAGGCTACAGGTCCTTTGAAGAGTCTGAGAACTGCACCCACACAACAGCAAAAGGATGAGGACCAAAAATGTGCGTTCCGGAAAAGATGGAGGAGACACAGCACACAGAGCTGGCCAGAACAGCCTCTTGGGACCACTGACGGAACAAAAATGGATGCTGTGGCAATTAAAAGCCACTCTGCTGAGTCACACAGTAAACCCTGTCGTTAAGTTTGTACACAGTAGAGTAGGGCTGCCCAACTAGAAGCTCAGGCCGAGTTTGGCCCCCTGGGAAGTGCAAGCAGCATCCCAGTTGCCATGCCAGAGGCACACGTGGCACTGGAGGAGAGTTGGCTGTAACAGTAATACTTATTGACAATCCACATGTGCCCGTGACCCTTCCTGTAACACTAGGTTCTGGTCAGAGCAGACCAGCTGCCAAAACATGAATTTTATCTCATCGATTTCATGGGGCCAGCTCGTACATGCCCACACCACCACACAACGACAAGAGGCATTGATTGCAACTGATAAGTCACACCAGCTGTGAACAAGCCGTCATTCCAACCGTATCCACTGTAATGCACTGGCCGCACGTCTCTCTGAACGCAACAGCACTTGTCATGGGCAATCCAGAAAGGAAAAAGCATTTGGGGCTTTCTTTCCCCCCTTTTCAAAAACCACTCCCCAGCTTTCCTGTCATTTCAAGCTAAGCGATAAAGCACTTAACTGAGTGTCTTTCTGCTCAGCACTTCTGATTCGACATTAGATCGCTAGACACAAACAAACGGGAGTCAGATAAAATCAATGCAGCAACAAGCCCGCCTTTTCAACTAAAAGTAACTGGATTCTTTTTCTGCCATGTAAACAGTCACCGAGTGATATGTCTTTTCCAATTGTCTATTTATGATACTGACTAAAGGGAGGGGGGGAAGGGAAGAAAGAAAGAAAAATCGGCAAAGCTGATTCTCCTTCTCTCACTTGGTCTTCAATACAACCACCCTGTGAAGGAGGTAAGAGGGCCATTTCCCTGAAGTGGGAGGGGAAATGCCAGTCCTGAACGCTCTGTTTGCTGCCACCACTTGACACAATGGTGGAGGAAAAATGACGGGGTGTGTGGAATCTGTTGTTGTGTTAGTACCATCATATCACTTCAGGCATCAACTTGAAGTGATGTCAGTGTATTAGAACACAGATCCAGGATGAATCCTACAGCATTATGCTGACAAGATGACATCACTTCCAGTTTGTGGTGGAAGTGATGTCACAACAACATGACGATGCCCTCACCCCCTGCAATCTTCCACTGGGTGATAGCTGGCATCACTGGCAGGAGGTAAGACACACAGGGAATATGAGAGCCAGTGTGGGTGTAGTGGTTAAGAGCAGGTGGATTCTAATCTGGAGAACCGGGTTTGATTCCTCACTCCCCCACCTGAGTGGCAGAGGCTTGTCTGGTGAACCAGATGTGTTTCCACACTCCTACATTCCTGCTGGGTGACCCTGGGCGAGTCACAGTTCTCTCTGAACTCTCTCAGCCCCACCTACCTCACAAGGTGTCTGTTGTGGGGAGAGGAAGGGAAAGGAGCTTGTAAGCCACCTTGAGTCTCCTCACAGGAGAGAAAGGGGGGATATAAATCCAACCTCTTCTCGCCAAACTCTGCTTCCAAGATCAGGTTCCTAGCTAAATGGAGATCTGAATTTGGGTCTCACAGATCCTAACTCAACCAATACATCACACTGGTATCCAGTCAGTGCAAGCTATTCGCTGATGTCCTACCACACTTAACCTCATGGAACAATGCCATCTATTAACATTATGATGTTACTTTGCACTATTAAATTTAATAGGAGCTACAGGATGATAGACGTGAGGATACCGAAGGCAGCAGCAGTGTTTTGAAAGGTTTTCGTTATAACAAAACTTGCATTCAGAGTGCTAAGACAAAAGCTTGATAAACCTAACTGACAGGAGAGACAGGGATGGAATTGTGCTGCTACACAAACATTTCCCATTAAAAGCACATTTCTCCAACAGCAGTTGTAATTATTCCTTTATTGTGGGTAGCATTGCAAAAGGACACCTTTATAATGTGCTATGTAAAAACTGAGTTCCAGTCATAGAATCATAGAGTTGGAAGAGACCACAAGCGCCATCGAATCCAACCCCCTGCCATGCAGGAACACACAATCAAAGCACTCCTGACAGATGGCCATCCAGCCTCTCTTTTAAAACCTCCAAAGGAGGAGACTCCACCACTCTCTGAGGCAGTGAATTCCACTGTCGAACAGCCCTGACAGTCAGAAATTTCTTCCCAATATTTAGGTGGAATCTCTTTTCCTGCACTTTGAATCCATTACTCCGCATCCTAGTCTCTGAGGCAGCAGAAAACAAGCTTGCTCCCTCTTCGAGATGATATCCCTTCAAATATTTAAACACAGCTATCATGTCCCCCCTTAACCTTTGCTTGTTCTGACAAGTCAAAGAACGAGTGGCAGTGAGTGGCAGTTGATTCAAATTGGTTGGGTGATTAAATAGAATCCCCACCCCTCAACAGCCTGGGGCAAACAGACAGCCAACAACAAACCCTCTCACACAGATAAAAGCTTCCCCAAGCCCTCAAAAAACAAACACACAAGCCCTCAAAAGCACAAACATCAGAAAAAGACTGAGCTTTAAGGATAACCCCCACAAAGAAATACAGTTCACCTTTTTCTCACTGTCTTTTGCCCTAGTGCTTGCACCTGTTCGATACTGTGTTTCCTGGGCCAGGTAAAGCACATGCTTACAGAGCATCACCTTCTGTGGGCTGGGAGCCACCTTTACTAAGATGGTGCAGCCCTTGTACCTTGGGTTAGACCAACCCAAGGGGGTAGGAGCCATTGATCCATGAGCAAACTGACCAGTAGCTATAACGGCTAGCCCACCCTGCCGCACTCCTACATCGTTCAGGCAATTATTTTAGCTTCAGTTGCAGAATTACTTCATGAGCCTACAGTAATCAATTGCCAGCTAGGTATTATTCACAGAATGAGACAAAATCCCTTCCCGTTGACAGATGCAGCTGCTAACAGTCTTAAAACTGTTTTCTGGTTAATTAAGAATACAATTATAGGATCTGAAGAACCTTATGGAATTGTCACATTGTTACTAGGCAAACCATGGTGGGTGGAGGGGCCTCTGCTTCTGAAGGATGTGTTTCCTACCCATCCCGCCAACCTTGCAGGGTGGCCTAGTGATGCAGTGCCAAGACGGATGCCATCCTCTGCATTAGCTCAGTGTCACCCAAGAGGGCAGTAAAATCTTCCGAGATTTGCCCCCACCAACATCAGCCTTGCAAATACAACTTGCATGTCCCTTCCTAAATAGACTAGGAAGAAACAATACTCCAGCTTGGAAAACATGGTTCTCATCTCCAGGCCTGGTCTATATGCTTCCACGAAACAAAGAAAGGCTAATGTAACATCATCAAGGTGTTCCTGCCAGAAATACTAATCCCGTTTTTCTAACCTCCGACTAATCTCTCCGAAGGACAACCTTCACTGACATTTGGCATTGTCTAGAATTGTCTAGAGGGATTGGAGCACCTTCCTTATGAGGAGAGGCTGAAGATTGAAGTCCATAAAATTATGCATGGGGTAGAAAATGTTGACAGAGAGAAAAAAATTTCTCTTTCTCACAATACTAGAACCAGGGGGCATTCATTGAAAATGCTGGGGGGAAGAATTAGGACTAATAAAAGGAAACACTTCTTCACGCAACGTGTGATTGGTGTTTGGAATATGCTGCCACAGGAGATGGTGATGACCAATGACCTGGATAGCTTTAAAAAGGGCTTGGACAGATTTATGGAGGAGAAGTCGATCTATGGCTACCAATCTTGATCCTCTTTGATCTGAGATTGCAACTGCCTTAGCAAACCAGGTGCTCGGGAGCAGCAGCAGCAGAAGGCCATTGCTTTCACATCCTGCATGTGAGATCCCAAAGACATCTGGTGGGCCACTGCGGAAGGAGAGTGCTGGACTAGATGGACTCTGGTCTGATCCAGCAGGCTCTTTCTTATGTTTTTATGTTCTTAGAAGTTGTGATTAAATCTGCTTCCCCTTGTCTTCAGGCACTTCCAGGCTTAGAACATTAAGCCAAGTGTCCAGTCAATCAGTACTTCGCAGGTGAGCTTGCCACCGCATATGTACCTGTATATATTTTTCATATGCATTCAGGACATATTTCACACGCAATAATAATCAACGACATGAAGTAGCGCTGAGTTCAGAAAGCGCAAAGGACTGGGCAGTGCAAAATACTACAGTGGGACATGGGACAATCAATCAAGAGAGACAGAGGAGGAAGAAGAAGATAAATAGAAAACCAAGCCATAGGGAGATGTTTGAAACAAAAGGCAATTGTCAACTACATAACAAAGCGGCAGAGAGCCCAAAGAGCACGGGATCTTTACACTGAGCCTCAAGGACATCATTTATGATATTTTTTAATGTCTACCTCTTGCATTCGTTGGGGAGCTGGCAACTTAATGTACAAGGAGAAGAAATTTTGATGTAATTTCTGGAGGCCAACAGAGATGCCGATCATACTCATTAAATTAGGAGAATCTATTGCAGTGCATCCATAAATGGGGTCTAGTTAGTGCTACTTAGAGAAATTTAACTCATGTTAATTGAATGCTAATGATATGTGCAATTATTCCGGATCACAGGGAGCTATAAGAGAGGCTGCCTTAACATTCAATCCGAGTCCTCCAGCCATCGCTTGGAAATGTGAACTAATTGAGAGGCTTGGGGTTTCCTAACATAATTCTTCATCTATTTTGCTTTAATAAGATTTTGATATTGTAGCGCAGAAGGTCACACCAGGGGAAAGAAAGAACTTTCGGTTTTCAGACTCCTGGAAGTTTGCACACAGAGGTAAGCTCAGGATAGCGTGGGAAGCTTCTAGAGCCACGCTCCACATTTCGCGTTAGATTTGGTATCATTGTAAGGATTTGGAGATTACCGGTTAACATGGTGTTACCATAATACAGCTGATACGAACAGCTGATGCAGCCATGCTGAAGTGGATTTGGAGTTGCCAGAATCCAGGTGGGGTCCAGGGTCCTCCTGCAAAATTACAGATCTTCAGACTAGAGAGATCAGTTTCCCTGGAGAAATAGGCTGCTTACAAGAGTAGCCTGTATGACATCACATCCCTGTTGAGTTTCCTCCCGAGGCTCTGCCCCAAATCTCAGAATATCAGAACCACAGCTGGAATTATAAGCTTTAAAAAAAATCCTGCTTCTATTCTTTCATTTTAAAAAGTGTGGCGTAGTGGTTAAGAGCAGGTCTACTCTAATCTGGAGGAACCGGGTTTGAATCCCCGCTCTGCCGCCTGAGCTGTGGAGGCTTATCTGGGGAATTCAGATTAGCCTGTACACTCCAACACATGCCAGCTGGGTGACCTTGGGCTAGTCACAGTCTCTCAGCCCCACCTACCTCATAGGGTGTTTGTTGTGAGGGGGGAAGGGAAAGGAGTTTATAAGCCCCTTTGACTCTCCTATAGGAGAGAAAGGGGGGATATAAATCCAACTCTAAATACATCTCTAAAAATAGTTAAGAGATGGGAACAGTTTCACATGCTTAATTGTGCATTTGAGTCTAGAGAACTTCAGCATATGATGGGACAGTTAGGGGACCATGGAGCCCCACCTGGTGCCATGGGAACCCCTTTACAGCTATACAACTGCTTCTGTGTAGAAGGGTCTGCGGCTAGTAAGCGTGGGCAGAGCAGGGACACTACAGCCCCTGCTTCTCTTTGCATGGAGAGCGACAGGAGCAGGAAGACCGTGAGGGGAGGATTCTCCCTTCACTGAAGTTCTCTCTTAATATCTCTTCTCTTCCCCTATCCTTGCCTGGTCTACCTACACCCCTGCCCAATCAGTTATCCATTTCTGGAAGCTGTTTTTGCAGCACGGCGTCTCAGCAGGGAAGCGGTGCTGTAGAGTCCTCCTGATGGAAGCTTTGTGGTCTGGAGATCAATTGAAGTTACAGGGAAATGCCAACTAACCTCACCCTGAAGTTGGCAACACTAATTAGTCCTGAGGGAATATCCTCCTTTTCAGCCCAGCATGGTGTAGTGGCTACCACACTTTGATCTGGAGAACAGGGTTCAAGTCCCCGCTCCTCCACATGAATGGTGGACTCTAATCTGGAGAGCCAAGGTCGATTCTCCGCTTCTCTACAAAAAGCCTGTCGGGTGGCCTTCTGCAAAACACAGTTCTCTGAGGACTCTCTCGGCCCCACATACCTCACAAGGTGTCCGTTGTAGGGAGGGGAAAAGAAGGAGTTTGTAAGCTGCTCGGAAACTCCTTGCTGGAGAAAAAAGCAGGGTATAAATCCAAACTCTACTCTTTTTTCCAACACATGAAAAGAGGCTACCAACATATCTGGGGAATGTCGAGAAAGGGTGTCAACATTCCACTGTGGTCGTTTTGGGTAGACCAAATTTAAAGCCATCTATGAGTACAATAAAAGAAGCCAATTTCCTTTGTCTTTTGATCTCTTAGGCCCAGTTCCAGTTTCATATGGGATTTGTGGAGGGCCTCAACCTGACATGCTAAAAACAGCTGATGGAGAAAGGAGTGAGAAGAACGGTTTTTAAAAGGGCTATTGAAATGCGAGCCTTTCCTATTTCCCCACATTTATGGTGTCACCTTGCTGACTGCCAGCAAAATGCCATTAATGGTGTTTTAAAGGCAATATACTTTTAAACTTTCCCCCCCTTCTCAACTGAGTTTTAGTATGTGAGAATTTATATGCAGCTTGGCTGCAGAGGATAACATCCTGATCCTATTTCGTTAGCTTTTTCAGAATTCTAGATGTGCGGTGTTTTTTTAGAGATCCATTCAACTTACACCATTTCCTGTTCCTTGATTTATAATAGACAAGCATTTTTATCCTTGCAATGCCATTAATCTGTTTATATCTTCATAGGTCAGAAATGGACACGATGCTAACTGAAGTTATGTTTTTCACTCTGTTAGTAAAACATTTGGTTCTTTGCACCAAGCAAAGGAAAAGACTGTCAGCAGGAGGAAGTCAATGTGGCCAGACCAATACCTTATTTCTCTAAAAAGGACATCTACGCCATCAAGCCAGATTGATGGGTTTAAAACACTCCCATTATCCATTTGTTCGTAATATCAATATTTTAAAATAACTGCACAAGGACATCCCTCTTTCTAAAGAACTTTTTGATGGGAATGGGTCCAATCTGAATGAATAATTATGAGGATACTAAAGGAAAAGGGGAGAAAAATTAATTGAGAAATGTTTGAAAACGACCCCATAATAATCATTTGAAAACATGCCACGCGTTTGTACCCTTTCACACAAAAAACCTCTTAGCATGTTTTTACCGTAAGCGTGGCAATTAATGAATCCAAAATAAACTTGAATACTAAAGGTGGATTAGTCCAGAATTTATAAAAAGCAGGAACTAATGGTACAAATGCTGACATCTATTATAAACATTCACCAAAAGACAGGGGGAAATGACTCTGCATTTAACTTCCCTTTGTGAAAATGGAATGTGATCAAAGCTTATTACAATGTAATTTAAGATCACGTTCAAATCTTTCTCCCAGCCCCCCGCCTTTGAAGCATCTAACTGCTAGCAAGGGAAAACATAATAATATTTAGTACTCTGGAATCTCAGTAATCTGGAGCGAAAAAGACACATCTTCTATACCCTGTTGAGGATAAAGATGATCAGAGATTTGTGAATTCATCTGCCATTTCTTGGACCATCTTTGTCCTAGATTGCTCCGCTTGGGTCCTAGACCCTTGGGGACAGAACTAGGTAGGCAGAAGGTCTCAAGCAGAGCACTCTAGAACAATGACGGTCCAGGAAATAGCAGATGAATTCACAAATCTCCAGACATCTTTATCCTGAACAGGGTTATAGACATGGCCATACTTGAAAGCTCAGACTAGGAACTTTCCTGCCATTCTTTTGACACAATTTGTAGAGCTTTCTTCCCAGGTAGTTTACAGAAGGAGCATCTTTTTTTTAAACTCACTTACCATATATACTCGCATATAAGTCGAATTTTTCAGCACATTTTTTGTGCTGAAAAAGCCCCTCTCGACTTATACGTGAGTGAGGTGCATTTTAAAAAATATTTTAGGGTTTTTATTTTGTCGGCCGCCAGGGGGTGCAGTTTTTAGGCTTGCAGCACCAAAATTTCAGGGATTTTTCAAGAGACTATCTTGATGATACCACCAAAGTTTGGTAAAGTTTAGTTCAGGAGGTCTGAAGTTATGGACACCCAAAGGGGGTGCCCCATCCCCCATTGTTTCCAATGGAAGCTAATAGTAGATGGGTCCATAACTTTGGACCCCCTGAACCAAACTTCACCAAACCTGGGTGGTATCATCAGGAGGATCTCCTAAAGATACTCTGAAATGTTGGTACTGCTAATATAAACATTCCTCCCCTGACCAAAAATCCAGTTTTGAAGGATTTTAACTCTTGTGTTTTAGCTTGGTTGCTGGTTGAGCTAAGGTTTTTGTACTTTTAAAGTTATTGTTGAGACCATGTTGTTTTTGTTGACCCTCTTTTCCACTTACAGAGCTACTTTACTGTTTTTCTTTGAAATAAATATTCAAAAACATTTAACCGACTGATGCCTCAATTCCTGTAATTTTATTGTTATTTATTTTTATTTTTGAAATTTACCAGTAGCTGCTGCATTTCCCACCCTCAACTTATACGCGAGTCAATAAGTTTTCCCAGTTTTTTGTGGTAAAATTAGGTGCCTCGATTTATATGCGGATCGACTTAAACACGAGTATATACGGTACTTCAAATACGGACCATAATCCTCATAGTCCATTGATTCTGTTATGAAGCTCATTTTCTGCCTGCTCCATTCAGCTCTATTACGCTCCACTTGCCTGTTAGATCAACTGGTTTTCTATAAATGTCTTTAGCATCATTCCTCCCACCTTTTGCAGTTCTACAAGTACTATGGTCCTCCTTGCATGAACATCGTACCATAGTGATTTCTGGTTCCCATGGACACTATATGCTCAGCGTGCATTCTTTGTGTGTGTGTGTTTTGACACCCACATGATTTTCCTTCTCGCTTTCCTCTACTTAACTGGGGTAGGAAGTGCTTCAGAAAAGCTCAAGAGCAGGGGTCTGCAACCTGCAGCTCTCCAGATGTTCATGGACTACAATTCCCAATTGGTCATGGTGGCAGGGGCTGATGGGAATTGTAGCCCATGAACATCTGGAGAGCCACAGGTTGCAAACCCCTGCTCAAGAGGAATCATCATGAGCACCCATTCAAGGGTTTCATACCCACAAGGGTGTCTGGGACAGCTGCCGCAATCTGGGGGAACCCAAACATCCTCAGCCCAACAACAGCAGAAGAAGAAGAAGAGGAGGAGGAGGAGGAGGAGGTTTGGATTTATATCCCCCCTTTCTCTCCTGTAAGGACACTCAAGGAGACTTACAATCTCCTTTCCCTTCTCCACCCCCACAACAAACACCCTGAGAGGTGAGTGGGGCTGAGAGAGCTCCGAAGAACTGTGACTAGCCCAAAGTCACCCAGCTAGCATGTGTTGGAGTGCACGAGCTAAACTGGTTCACCAGGTAAGCCTCCACAGCTCAAGTGGCAGAGCAGGGAATCAAACCCTGATTAGAGTGCACCTGCTCTTAACCACACCACACTGGAAGAACAGGCAGGCTCCCACTGCCATATATACCAGAACCTCTGGGGCTCGGACAGCAGCCAACTCAACAGCCACCATGCACGCTAACCCATTAAGTATGGAGAGACAGCAGCCCCTTGTTTGAGCCGGGGTGGTTCTCGTAGATTGGGGAGGGTTTGGTGATTCTGGGGCCCATCCAGAATTTTCGCACAGGGACCCAAAATCACTCCTGCAGCTACCTATCCAGAAACAGCTGCTGTCTCTTTCAGTCCTCCATACTTCTTACCTCACCTGGGGTAGCACTGCCTGGTGTCACTCCAAGCAACTCTTTACCAAGCAGTGCTCTGTGTTTCCTGCAGTCCCATTCCATACCTGTTCAATTAATCTACATTGATGGACTGGCGGGGCCCTGGTAGTAAATTCCATCAAATATTGTTTTCTGCTGTCTGCAATGTGCTAATTGTCCAAGAAGGCCAGATGACCCCTTGAGATGGAAGCGGGGGTTTTCAACGTACACAATACAAGCGTCCCTGCGTACACCTGTGACAGGTTGAGGATGCAAGCTCCTCTTCATGTGAAAGTGCTAAGAGAAAAGGCACATGTTCATTTCAATAAACCGGAGAGAAATGGGTGGGAGTTAATTGCCCTTTTTTTTTGGCCTTCTCTGAATCGTGTGGGCATGTTTTTACAAAGTGCTTACTTACCTGCATATTGTTTAAGCCTTAGTAAATGCATTAACCTTGCATCTATATTGACCTTAGCTTACTCAGAAAGATGATATAGCTGGGGAAGACACTATCGCTTACTGAGAGAACTGTTCACCAAGCTGAAAGAACAAAGCAGTAGTGTCAGGCCTGCGCCATTCTGGGCCTGGCAGTTCGCACGCCAACACCCGGATGCAGATGGCCCAGCCATTATCATCGCTCAAGGCTACGGAGGCCTTCCCCTGCTTGCATGTAACTAGTCAAAACAGCTTAGCCGTTCATCCTTATCTGCTTTCCTGAAGGAGCGAACTGTCTGTCCTAAACAATGCCTCTATTCCCACCATCTTTTCACATGCTGATATTATGGGAATGCAAGGGTGGGGGGATTCTGGGTTGAACCTTACTGTAACTTACAGGTATATACCAAGGTCAGGGAGCCAAACTTCAGTTTCAACTATCTGAACCTTGGGCTGACACGATTCCAATAAAGCTCTCGAAATCTTCTCGAGTCTCATTTGATGACCGGAATAACAGATATTAACAAGTAGACTGGTCACTGCTAGGATTACACGCAGATATGAACCACCTCTGCAGCAAATCATGATGGTCATTGTTGGAGAAGAGGTCTGTATTCAGCCCTGAACAACACTGACAGAATGGAGCCTTCTCACTTCTCAATGCAGCCTTCTGAGCTACCAAACATTTGTTTTGGGGAGTCATCAAGAATGTTAGGATCAGCATCAGGGGCCAAGCGGGAGTCTGCGACGGAGGGGGTGAATTGCAACCCTCTTCCAAAGACTTAACTGCAATTAAATCTTTGGCACCGGACGGCTGGATATGTGCCAGGATTATTATACTATACACAATGTAATGTAACAAGGTGCACAACTTGAACAGATCTCAACATAGAAGGCCTGATTTGCCAGCTGACATGTCTTCAAAATACTGTAAATTGATATATGCTGGGGAGGTACTCGTAATTACAGCCACACTGATTTCAATATATTGACTTTTCTCATAATTAGCATGGACTCACACAGACACATAATTGTTTTTTTTTCCCCCCCGTGGAGGGAAGAATTATAGTGGAAGATGTTTCTAGACTGAATACAGCAACTGTTCTTACACCACTGGGGAGCAGAGAAAGAGGAAGACATTGTGAGACACATTTCGTTTCTGTTTCCATCCCTACAACGACAAATTGTGAAGAACGGGGGAGCAAAGAAAGGGCCTAGATGGGGCCTCCACACAAGACACAATGAAGCCAATAGACGGTACAGAGAAGCTGTGCAATTTCTGCCCAATTACTTCAATTCATACACAGTGCAGTGCGGAATGCCCTCACCCTTTCTTTAGGAAATAATCCAGGTCATCCTCTATAGGGTCAGTTTCCTTCAGAAGAGAACAGCATGGAGACTTCTGCCATCTTCGTTATCGTATATTTATGCAATGTACAGGATGAACAGATGTTACAGGAACGGAGACTCGAGCGCACAGGAAGGGCAGAGCGACAGCAGCGAGGTTCAAGCAGTGAGGTTCAAGCAGCCCCAAAATAGAAGCCTCAAAATACACTCAAAACTGTAACGTTAACGGAGGTTGGAAATACATCTTGCACACCCAAACTTGATCTGTTATAGAAAACAGAAAGACCAATTCATTAGCAAGCCAGCAAACATACCCCATGCAATGTATTGTCAAAGGCTTTCACAGCCAGATTCAACTGGTTGTGGTGGGTTTTCTGGACTGTGTGGCCATGGTCTGGTGGATCTTGTTCCTAAAGTTTCGCCTGCATCTGTGGCTGGCATCTTCAGAGGTGTATCACAGAGGGAAGTCTGTTACACACGGTGTCCAGTAACTGTGTCCACTGTGGACACAGTGTGTAACAGACTTCCCTTCGTAATGCACCTCTGAAGATGCCAGCCACAGATGCAGGCGAAACGTTAGGAACAAGATCCACCAGACCACGGCCATGCAGCCCGGAAAGCCCACCATACCCCATGCATTTTGAGGGAAAACTAAAAAATAAGTCTTCTTTAAAGCATATGCATAAGTCAGTGATATCTCAAACACCACTTGTTTAACAACGAGGGAAGATGAAAACAGGACACAATAATGGGATGTATCAATTTCCAAAACAGAAATCATCAGAAACCCATGTTGATCACTTCCAAGTATCGTATTAGGGCACTATCAAGCAAACTTTACTTTTTTTCTATTAGGAATATATTCTATTGTATGGGAGCTGAAATATTCTTCCCTAGCAGTCTGTTTCACAAAATCAGTTTTCACTCTGGGGGTTTTTTTTTTCTGCAAGAGATTCTGTGAAGCTTCCTGGCGTAAACACCTTTGCCTACTCAGACCAAAGTCAAAATGCTTTTTCAACCTTCGCCCCAGGTGAACTGTTGTGATTTGCATCCCAGCATCCCTCGGAACAAAAAAGCAGCATAATTTGCCCTTCAACTCCAGAGAGCTAGATCAGACAGCCGCTTTGCCCACAATATGCCTTGATTCAGGCACGAGGAGAGACAATGGCTTAGTTTAACAGCACTTCAGTTTGGGAAGTCAATCCTGGTTTGCTCTGAAAAACGCCGATCTCGGTGCCATTCTTCTTTCCCACTACCTCTTTTGCAAGGACCCAGCTCCAAATTGCATTGGGCCACCTGACTGAGGCTTTAGCAGCCTCATAGAATCTGCTCCAGGAAGGATCACCAGCTAATTTTCCACGGAAGCAGCACTCCATGGCCAACAGCTCGGTTATGGTGGGCAGAGCAGGGCAGCAGTGGCACTGTGGTTAAGAGCAGGTGTACTCTAATCTAGAGGAACCGGGTTTGATTCCCCGCTCTGCCGCCTGAGCTGTGGAGGTTTATCTGGGGAATTCAGATTAGTCTGTACACTCTGCTGTCAGATCTGCACGTCAAGCACGACCGCCTGGGCTGCGGCCCCCAAAAAGGTCACAGCCAAGATAGGGCCAGCCATTCGCACAACGCAGCAGCGGGCGACCTGAGGCTCCTCTTCCTCTGTAGGGCTGCTGCTCAAACAACAACCCTTTAAAGGGTTGTTGTTGGGATCGCCCCATGGCGCTGCGCGCTAACCAAGGCTGGAAGATGCTTCTCGCCTTCACTCATTAGCCTGCCGCTTCAGCAGCCAGAGGCTCGGGCCGACACTGTTCCCGACCTCAGGGTCGGAGGGCAGCGTATGGGCTAAGCACTGGGCAGGCTTACTCCAGGGGACACGGGTGCGGGGCGGGAGGGGGTGCAGAGGCGGCTCCGCGCAGAGCCGCCTGCCTTCTGGGGTCGGCTCTTCCCTAGTTGCCTGCTCGACGCCTGCTAGCAGGCTCCCTCACTTCATCAGCCGGGCTAAACTCTCACGGGCGTTATTTAGGTGGCCGGGTGGCAGAAACGGCCCAACACATGCCAGCTGGGTGACCTTGGGCTAGTCACAGCTCTATGGAGCTCTCAGCCCCACCTACCTCACAGGGTATTTGTTGTGAGGGTTGTGAGGGAAAGGAATTTGTCAGCCCCTTTGAGTCTCCTATAGGAAAGAAAGGGGGGATATAAATCCAACTCTCCTTCTCCTCCTCCTTCTCCTCCTCCTCCTCCTCCTCTCACCTCCTTGGGAACCTTCAACAACTGCTGGCATTGCAAGCAGATGTAGATCCTGCCCCCCCCCCCCGTCTCCCCCCAAAGCAAGCTGCCTGGCTTTTCACATTAACACTTTCCTCACACCCTGCCCAAGGCAACAAGCCTCCTGCTGCGAGTTTAAATGTACTCCACATGCACAACATCAAACAGTCAACTCTCCCTTGCAAGCATCGTCCATCCGCAAAGCTGCTCCAGTCGAAAAAGATTCACCCAAATATCCCATCTCTTCTCCTCGCCATAAGGGATATTTGTACCAGCTACTGTATACTTTCTCCCCCCAGTGCCCTCTCCCCATGGGCTCTCTCCACAACCACCCCCACAAGATGGTGGCTATGCATGCTCAAACATCAGCTAGTCTACCAAATCCCAAAGGCCCGTGAGATGGGAGCAGAACCTCTCGTTCACAGGCATGGTATTCCGAGAGGCAGTTCTACGTTTCATTTTATTATTCATCTGCCAATTTGGTGAAGTGGTTAAGAGCACTGAACTCGAATCTGGAGAACCGGGTTTGATTCTCTACTCCTCCACGTGAGCAGCGGACTTTTATCTGGTGAACTGGACTTGTTTCCCTGCTCCTCCAATGAAGTCTACTGGCCAGTCAACGGTTGTCTCCTCGGGTCCTTTCAGACTCCACCTAGCCTACAAGGGAACTGCTAGAGGAAGGGGAAGAGTCATAAGCCACTCTGAGACTCCTCATGATTGACAAAATCAGGATATAAATCCAAAACTTTTCTTCTATTGGCCTAAGAGAGATATGGTACCCGAGACATTCTGGAGAATTTATAAATCATCTCAGAGATTTTCTATACCTATTAACACCCAATACCTTCTTGCAAATAAAATGTGGGAAGGTGTATGAAATATTTGTAACCCGGTACTATTGCCTGCATTTGATCGTTATGGGTTCAGAACATGGAATTATAAAATGTAAACTATTGATTTCATGTACTTTGTTTCAACTGTGGAACGCTGAATTAGCCCATTCCATCTTCTTTAAATCTTGGAGAGTGTGAATAACTAGCAAAGACATTAGCTGAAGCATATTTGTGCTGAGAGTAGAAAGAAAAAAGATCACAGAGAAAAAGAATAGGGGGAAACAATCAATACAATTGTTCTGCATTGGCTTTGGCCAGATAGCATTTTCCCCAATATGCCTTAACACTACAAAAGCAAACACTGTATCCTGTATTACTAAAGTCCCAGTTTGAACAGCATGGTGTACTTTTCAAAGTATCTTCAGACACAAGAGGGAAACCCGGTCATACCCAGCAGTGGATGTGAATTTGTGTAGTTCAACTGGGCTAGGGGGTGGTCTAAAAATTACCTTAGGGCAAACTCACACTTCTAAAATGACCCAAGTCATTTTAGATGCAGATTTTTAAAGCATATGATGTCTAGCCACTTGGGGTTCTAACTGGGCAGCAAAGTGAGGTGTAACTATCTAGAAACATAACATGCCAGTGTTCACACAAAGCAAGTGGGTTTTCTGCACCAGGTGTGGATCTAGGGCACTATAAGGTTGAAGGCAAAAAAGTAAAGCAATGGTCCTTCTTACTTTAAAAGATGTTGAACAATATTTCTTTTATGCCCCAGATTTGATCAGACTACGATAGAACAAATGCGGGCAACCTAAACAAGACTGGATGGAAAGACTCTTGGGAAAGCACGACAGCATGAATTCCACCAAGAGAAAAAGACAGGACGTGCGCAGCCTTACAAACAAACAAACAAACAAACAAACAAACAAACAATGTGTAACTAAATAGCTAACTCCTGTAACAGCAAACAGACAAAAACATAAATGAACCCAACTCCAAATCCATGTTGGGGCATAAGAACATCCCTTCCTATGACTAGTTAAATTGCAGGCTTGGCCACTGAATGCTCCTTTGAGTTGTGGTTCAGTTGCTCTGCTTTTACCTTTCCTCGTGTCTTCACTGTTCACACTCTCTTCCTCCTCTCTCGGGCCTTTTATTCTACTTCTTCTCCCTGACGTCAGCATGCTCTGCCCCTCACTTCACTTGCCCGGCATCACATAATGTCATAGAAATTGGCCTGATGTAGCCGAAGGTTCTCACGCTTAATGCACAACAGTTCACATTCCCTCACTGGTGGGGCTCAGGAGGAAGAGAAAGAAGAACAGGAGGAAGAGAAAGAGAAAGAAGAAGAAGGAATAGTAGTATATGGATTTATATCCCCTCCTATAAGGAGACTCAAAGGGGCTTACAATCTCATTTCCCTCCCCCCCCAACAAACACTCTGTGAGGAGGGTGGGGCTGAGAGAGCTCCAAGAAGCTGTGACTAGCCCAAGGTCACCCAGCTGTGTTGGAGTGCATAGGATAATCTGGCTCACCAGATAAGCCTCCACAGCTCAAGTGGCAGAGCGGGGAATCAAACCCAGTTCTCCAGATTAGAGTGCACCTGCTCCTAACCACGCTGGCAGAGTTGACAGCCTTGCATGGTCAAGATATAGCCGAAGCATGCCAAAGTAAAAGCAAGACTATAAGAACATAAGAACAAGCCAGCTGGATCAGACCAAAGTCCATCTAGTCCAGCTCTCTGCTACTCGCTGTGGCCCACCAGGTGCCTTTGGGAGCTCTCACATGTAGGATGTGAAAGCAATGGCCTTCATGGCTGCTGTTCCCGGGACACCTGGTCTGTTAAGGCATTTGCAATCTCAGATCAAGGAGGATCAAGATTGGTGCAGCCATAAATCACCCTCCTCCATAAATCTGGTCCAAGCCTCCCCTTTTAAAGCTATCCAGGTTAGTGGGCCATCACCACCTCCCTTGTAAGGCAGCATATTCCAAACACCCAAATCACACTGCTATGAAGAAGTGTTTCCTTTTATTAGTCCTAATTCTTCCCCCCAGCATTTTCAATGAATGCCCCCTGGTTCTAGTATTGTGAGAAAGAGAGAAAAATGTCTCTCTGTCAACATTTTCTACCCCATGCATAATTTTGTAGGACTCTCAATCATATCCCTCAGCCTCTCCTTCCAAACTAAAGAGTCCCAAACGCTGCAGCCTCCTCATAGGGAAGGTGCTCCAGTCCCTCAATCATCCTTGTTGTCCTTCTCTGCACTTTCTTTCTATCTCCTCACATATCCTTTTGAGATCCCAAGCACCAGAACTGGACACAGTAATTCCATGCGGCTCTGTTCACTGCTTTCTATATAAGGGCAAATGAAGCAATCTTGCAGTTTTATTCTCAGTTCCTTTCCTAATGATCCCCAGCATAGAGTTTTGCCTTTTTTTTTTTACAGCTGCCATATGCATTGAGTTGACATTCCCATGGAACTATCAACTAAGACGCCTAAATCCCTTCCTGGTCTGTACCGATAGCACTGGACCCCTGGAGTGTGTATGTGAAGGCTTGGATTTTTTGCCCCTAAGTGCATCACTTTTTACATTTTGCTACATTGAACTGCATTTGCCATTTCTGAGCCCACTCACCCACCTCTATCAAGGTCCATTGGAGTTCTCAGTAATCCCTTTGTGGTTCCCCACCACCCTACATAATCTTGGTATCGATCCTGCAAATCCTACACCACGGGGCTACTCCACCCCTACTTCCAGGTCATTTATGAATAGGTTAAAGAGCACTGGTCCCAAACTAGATCCTTGGGGACACCACTCCCGACATCTCTCCATTGTGAGAACTCTCATTGGGTACACCCACTCTTTGTTTCCTGTTTCTCAACCAGTTTTTAATCCATAGGGAGGACTTCCTCCTATTCCTTCTATTGCTGAGTTTTCTCAACAGTCTCTGTGAGGAACTTGTCAAAAGCCTTTTGGAAACTTTTCAAGTAGACAATGTCCAATCGGGTTCACCCCCTGTCCACATGCCTGCTTACACCCCTCAAAGAACTCTAGTGTATTTGTAAGACAGGATTTGCCTCTGCAAAAGCCATGCTCACCCTTTTCTCAGCAGGTCTTGCTTTTCTACATGTTTTATAATTCTTATCTTTAATGATAGATTCTACTAATTTACCAGGAACAGATGTCAAACTGACTGGCCTGTAATTTCCCGGGTCCTCCCTAGATCCTTTCTTAAAGATTGGTGTGACATTGGCCATCTTCCAGTCTTCAGGGATGGAGCCTGATTTCAGGGATAAGTTGCATATTAAAGTGAGAAGATCAGCAATTTCATGCTTGAGCTCTTTAAGAACTCTTGGGTGAATGCAATCTGGGCTAGGGGATTTGGTAACATTTAGTTTATTCAATGGCTGCTAGAACCTCTTTCCTTTGTCTACCGTACTATCTTCGCTTAGTTCCTCGGATTCGCCTCCTAAGAAGCTTGGTTCAGGTGCAGGAATGTTCCTCACCTCCTCTTTGGGTGAAGACAGATGCAAAGAATTCATTCAGCTTCTCTGCACCTCCCTGCCATCTTTTAGCACACCCTTTGTTCCTTTGTCATCTAACGGGCTCACCGCTTCCCTTGCTGGCTTCCCTGCTTTTGGATGTACTTGAAGAACTGTTTGTTGCTGGTCTTGATGTTCGCAGCCATGCGTTCCTCATAATCCTTTTTTGCCTCCCCTTACAGCTACTTTGCTTCCTCTCTTTTATGGCCAAGCAATTCATTTGTGTTCCCTCTCTATATTCTTTCATCAGTCAAACTGGACTTCCATTTTCTAAAAGACATTTTCTTTTTTTTTCTGATAATTTCCCTCAACCTCTCTCTTGTTAACCATGGTGGCTTTCTTTTGGACTGGGTGCTGCCTTTTCTAACCTGTGGAACACATTCCAGCGAGCTTTTATTACTGTGTTTTTAAATAACCTCCAAGCATCCTGGACAGTTTTGACTCTCTTGATTTTTCCCTTTCAGCTTCCTCAAGCGACTCATCCCCCTCAGCTTTGAGAAAGCTCCCTTGCTGAAGGCGAATGTAACTACATTAGTAGTTGCCACTTGTTCGCATGCTGAGATACTGAATCTGACAGCATTGTGGTCACTGTTCCCTATCGGCTCAACAACACTGACTTCCTGCACCAGGTCCTGGGTCCCACATAGAATTAGATCTAGGATCACCTCTCCCCTGGTTGGTTCCACAACCATCTGTTCTAAGCCACAGTCATTTAGCATATCCTATGACCTGAACATGCATTTTTCCAGTTTATATGGGGATAGTTAAAATCACCCATTACCACTACATTTTTGTTTTTGTTGGCCTCTCTAATTTCTTTTTCCATCTCAGAATCCTCTTGTGCACTTTGGTCTGGGGGACTTATAAATATATTCCTAATATTAAACTGTCCTTCACACCTGGTATTGATATCCACAGTGATTCTGTAGGGGAACCAGCTCCCCTTGCATTGTCTATTTTATGTGATACTATGCTCTCTTTGATGTAAAGGGCAACTCCCCCCCACCCCCAATGCACCCTGTCCTATCCTTCCTATAGAGCCTGTAGCCTGGTATAACAGCATCCCACTGGTTCTCCTCATTCCACCATGTCTCTGTAATGCCCACTATATCAAAGTCCTCCTTCAAAACTCTGTACTCTAGCTCCCCCATTTTAGGTCGAAGGCTTCTACTATTAGCATAGAGACACCTGTATACCCTGTCTCTGTCCTTAACCTGGGATTTATGTGCTTTACCCTCAAGTCTTTTGCAGACACTATCCCTTGTCACATGCACATTGCTATGTTCCTTGCTTGTATGTGGATGATTTAGAAAAACCTCCTTCTCTGTCTGCATCCCCATAGATACTGTATTCCGAACCGAAGTCACCACCTTCAGCTCCTGCCTAAGCTTTCCCCAGTGATTCAGTTTTCTTCTACAAAGCTGTTCTGCCACCTTTTTAATGTTGAGGCGCCAGCAGCCTGGTTCCTCTTTGGTTAAGATGAAGCCCGTCCCGGTTTAGTACAGGGCCTGCCTTGTCCCAACAGGCTCCCCAGTCCCTGACATAGCTGAAACCCTCTGCCTTACACCACCTTCTCTCATCCACGCATTGAGACCCTGTATCTCGGCTTGCCTAGCTCGCCTCATGCGTCCAATGGAACGGGTAGCATTTCTGAGAATGCCACCCTTGGAGGTCCTGGACTTCAACCTGTTGCCTAGCAGCGTAAATTCAGCATCCAGTTCCGGCCGGTTACATTTCCCAGTGTCGTTGGTGCCAATATGGACCACAACTGCATGACTCCACCCCAGCACAGTCTAAAAGCCTATATCTAGATGAAGCTGCTGACATCCGCAACCTTCGCACTCAGGCAGGCAAGTCACAGCATGTGGTCGATCACGCCTCTCACAAACCCAACTCTCTACATTTCCTAATGATCGAATCAACACCCACTGGCAAGGGAGCTCCCCCACCCTCCCTCGAGGGGTAATCCTCAGTGCGTAGAGGATAGCTGATCACCAGTTAAGGAAGGGATCCCATCTAAGGGAACATCTTCCCCACCTCAGACTGGCACCCTCCGTCCCCTTAAAGACCTTTCTTCATTCTCCATGCCATCTGAAGAGATGTCAAATTTGCGGAGTGGGACCCGGCTGTTAGAGTCCCTGAAAGCCTGATCTGTCATGCCCTCTCTGCCTCTTTCAAGCTTCTCCAGGTCTCAAGCCACCTTGGCTTTCAAGAGAACGCACACGTTCCTTGGAGTGCCAGTGGGAGCTCATTGCAGCTGCAGGGGCACACCCACGACTTCTGTCCTAGTGGCAGATAGTCATACATGTGACACTCAGTGCAAAACACTGGAAAGCCCCCCTCCCCCTGCTGGCTTTCTGCCTTCATATCTGATTTGTTTAGATATTTAAATATTAAGCTTTTATTCAGTGCCCCCCTGGAGCTATCTGCACGTACTATCTGTCAAATATGTCCTTATTACTTTAAAAAACAAAAAAAAATTAAATTAAAATTGCTGGTTCCAGAGACTGAACTAAAGCCCCACCTCTCAGGACAAAAGCCCCACCTCTTAGGACAAAGGTGTTCTGTCAGGAGAAGAACTTTGGAGAATAAGCTCTCAGCCAGCCAGTATATCCTCAGATTACATCAACAACTCTTGTGGATGGTTTTATGCTCTGCAGGGAGACTTTTCTCACTAGCTGGCTGGGGACAAACAATTCCAGCAAAGAGAGTGTGAACAGTATGCCTTTGGCATTGTGTACAAAAATATTATACCCCTTAGCAGCACAAATGGAACCCCAGACAGCACACTAACAGAGAAGCAGATGGAGTCCCAGCTTCAAAGTCCACAAAGAACTGGGTGCCTTCCAACGCAACTATAGTACGGTACTGTTCGTAAGCCTCAGAAATCTGCAGCATATGTTGTACAGAAAGCTGGCGTTTTGGTAACATCTTGCAAGCTGGAAGGACTCAGAGCCATGAGGAAGCATGCTGCTGGACTGACTCTTTGGCCGGAACAAAGCTTTCACAGGTTCTCGACGCTCTTGAGAAAATGCTACAAAGCTAATAAATGAACAACACGCAGCACGTGTGTGTTTTTTTCCTCCCTACGACCCAGATGCTTAAACCCATTAGGACTTTTAGCATAATCAACCACAGGATCAAGCTTGAACGTGATCCCGCAGAATCTGTTAGCTTTTCATAAATGGCAGTAAGACAAAAAAAAAAATAGCTACAGCACAAGTAGCTCTCTGTAACAAAGTATGCAACACCTTTCAGGCATCTCAAGATGTCAAGCACATGAGGTATAGCAGTGTATGTTCTTATAACGTAAGTAATTTTTATCAGATTATGTTATTTTAAAAAAGAGTGCTTTCAAGGACTTTGCGAATAGTTCTGGTCCTCTTGAGATGTCTGTCAAACAGAATACATGGGAATATTTTTCATATTGTGTTTTGGGAGGTATCCACGTTGAGTAATGGAAAAAAAACTCAATTATAGCAGCAGGAAGGGAACGGAATAATTGTTGTTAACGGTAGCATTTCTTGATTGCTGCTGCTGCTGCTGCAGACACAATACGTTTCCGAGGAGAAAAAAACTCACAATGTAGAAAGCATAAAATGCACAAAGCTCATGGTTAATATTTCAGGTGGCAACACGGAACAATGAAGGTGTCATCCACCAATACAACTAGGAACACTCCAATGAGAGAATGAGGCAGGGAAGGGCAGGGGACAGACATGCCACTTTGCAGAGAAGGAGCACTCTGTGAATCACTCTTTTAAAGCAAAGGGTTTCATCTGAAAAAAAAAACACCCCTCTGTAAAATTGAACAGCCTCAGAGGAACAGAAGACTGTGAGTAGCTTTAAAGATCATAGCCCAGCAGCCAAGGGTAGGGAATGCTAATCTTGTTCCAGTCAACTTGTAAGCAAAGCCTTGTAACTGGTTGACACAGAACTGTTCAGGCTGAGTTCAGATCCTGTATATTTCATGAAATTGACATCAAGAGCTCCACACCTTGAAAGGCGAAGTCTTCAGAATTCATGTAAGAAAAGCTAGAGATTTTTCTGGATTTTTCAGGTCCATTATCTTTGCAGGGCTCTGACAGATTTTTTTGAGACAGAGCCACCAAATTTGCTAAATGCACACCCCTAATTGGGGTCTCCAGCACAACATTCCAGCATGGTGTGGTGGTTAAGAGCAATAGGCTCTAATCTGGAGTACCAGGTTTGATTCCCCACTCCTCCGCATGAATGGTGAACTCTTATCTAGTGAACTAGATTTGTTTTCTCCTTCCTGCACAGGAAGTCTGCTGGGTGACCTTGGGCAAAACACAGTTCTCTCAGAACTCTCCCAGCCCCACCTACCTCACAAGGTATCTGTCGTGGGGAGAGGAAGAGAAAAAGTTTGTAAGCTGCTTTGAGACTCTTTACAGTTTCGAAAAGTGGGATATAAATCCAAACTCTTCTTCACCATCCTTATCAATGTGAAAAGGGTTTTGTTACATCTACAAAGCAGTTCTTATACATGGCACCTGCTATTTGTTAAGTGAGGCATGAGTTCCCCAGTTCATTTGCCATTACCTGAGTTTTCATCCTCGCAAGCAATACATTTGAGCCTCAAATTCTGTTCCTCCCACTTCTGTGTTGCTTGTGCCTGTTCTATGCAGTTCTATTCAATCCAGTTTGGGACTTCCTTTCTCTGACGTAACCTTTTTTAAAAAATCTAATGAGAGGCTGGAGGAAACATGACGAGCCGGTCAACTCTCACTGTTTTAACAGGCAAAGCGTTTCTCCTGTGATTGTATGAAAACCAGTTCAATGGTATGTGTGACTTCCAGTGCCTTTTATGTTATTCAGTAAAACAGATTTATAAGTGCATACTATTTATTTAATGGAAAAGGCAGCGTTTTGATGGCACGTACAGGAGCCTGAGTTATATTAATCCAGCTGAGTGCACAGCAGCTCCACATCTTCATTGTCTAGTGCTATAAGGTGCCCTTTTAATACAGTAAGTGAAGTCTTGGTGCACAATTTATTAGCTCAGGTTAAAAATGGGACCTTAACTCAGCTGTTTTACAGCTATGACATTCATGAGTTATGAGTTCTCCTTATGCTGGGTGTCATAAGATATTATGTACCCTTGTGGAATATAGCTTTTGCAACCGCTCCGGTTATTGAAAGGGGGAGGGGACAAAACGAACTACCCTCCACCCTCAAATATTGAAGAATGAATAGTGAGCAACTTCTCCAGCTTGTTTTCCAAAGGAGACTTCCAGTTTTGCTCCAGACTAAATTATGTCCAGTGGACAATACTGTCAAATATTTAACTTTTTAAAATAAAAAACTGAACAATTTGTAGAAATGCTAACACTGTTTACATCTGTGTAGATTGCGTAGAATCTGTTTCCTATATGATGTTATACTGTCCCTTCTATGTGTTATCTAGGGAAAAATATATAGTCCCCCTTTTGCGGGAACTTGAAGGGATAACTGATAAACAGAAGGTTATTTTTCTTTTAAATAGTGATAGATGCAAGGTTTTGGCAAAAATTTTAACTGGTGTTATTACTATGCATTCCAAATTGTGTTAATTGTGATGGTTGTTATGTTTTGTTTTATATGTGCCATTAAAGGTTTAAGAAATGGTTTACACCTGTTTGTTTTTAAGCACACTCTATTTCGTTTAACATTTTGACTGGCCTTCCTTGACTTGCCATTTGACTTGCCAATATAAAAGCCGCTTGCCAGGCTAGCATTGCAAGCAAGGGACCACTATAGAGCTCCTGATGCTATCTGAGAGGGAGCCCAAGAAAATTGCACCACACTGAACTCTGCACTTCAAAAGTGTTCTGAGAAGGGGCCCTAGATGACTGATGAGTCCCCATTGTTACAATGGAGGAACTGGTAAGTTGTCAGCTGAGTAGAAGGGAGATTTTTTTTATTAACAGTTGAACTGTATCAGTCAGATCAGCTCAGAGAAAGGAATAATTATATCTTTGCCAAATAAGATCTGGTTACAGTTGCTTCTGCTGCCAACTTCCTTATTCCCTGTAGGTCGTTCCGCTCACTTTTTCACTTTGCCTCTCCTGAGCAGGGACAGCCATGATCATCTCTCTCCAAGTGCTGATATTTGGATAGGAGACTACCAAGGAATACCAGGGCTGCTATGCCAAGGAAGGCTATCGCAAACCATCTCTGCTAGTCTCTTGCCTTGGAAACCCCAGTGGGCTGTGACTTGGCAGCACTTTACACACAACAGGATTGTACCACAACAGAACAGCTCCAAAAGATGCTTGGATAAAGAGTTAGGGACTGTGGACTATACTACTTGGGCATCGTTCATACTGTCAGCCGCCATAAGTAGGATTTTACTGTTGGAATTTTGCATTGTTTGGGTTAATACTTATTCTTGGTTACAGACCTGTTTCAGATTTCTGCACTTCAAATTCTTTTGCTCTGCTCATTGGATATGATATCCTGCACGGATATGATATCCGGGTTGAGTGACTGTATAATCTGCCTTCAGTCCCAGTGAGAAAGGCGGACTAGGAATAATGTAAATAAAATAAATAAATAATATGCCTGCAAAAACGTTAACGAGTCAGGATTTCCCTAAGAACAAGAAAGGAAAACCTCCAGTAGATTTCACAAGGCAGAGAGTGTAAGAAAATCTCCTTGCTGAGAGACTTTAAAGCTCGTTGAAACATGCTGTTATTTCACTCCAAAGACCATAATTGAAAGCTATACGGTACGAAATTGATTTATCCTAGCTGAAGGCCCATTTAAAATTATCCAAACTGAAGGAAATACAAAGCTTTTAAAAAAATACACCAATAGCTCCACCCTCAACATTTACTTTTGAAGGAGGCCTACAACAGAATAGTCCCATACGATTTAGAAACGAAACAAAACAGTAGTTCGTGCTTCCTAAAAGTACAAGTGATCGGCTGCTGTATACCCTGTTTTCCCGAAAATAAGCCCTACCCCAAAAATAAACCCTAGCATGATTTTTCAGGATTTTTGGAGGATGTTTGAAATATAAGCCCTACTCCAAAAATAAGCCCTAGTTACAGATTCCCTGACGCAGCTGATCTGGTCACGTGGGGGGGCGCAAAGTCATGGGGAATAAATTAGCCATCCCCTGAAAATAAGCCCTAACGCATCTTTTGGAGCAAAAATTAATATAAGACCCTGAATATACCAATGAGAAAATACACGCAACAGCAAACGGCAGAGGAAGGAATGGAGGCTTGGGCAAGGGGGTGATAAATCTTGTCAGATCACAGTTGCAAAAGAAAACGGAACCCTGTGCACCAAGTTCAAGAGAGAATTGCACAATGCGACAGGTAGCCAAACCAAGACGCTACTCACCTGCAGAGTGTGAATCAATCTATAGGAAAGCGCTGTCAGAGCAACATCATGCCGCCATGTACGGCTCTCAGCCTAAGTTGCACAATCATTTCATTAGCAGCAGAACAACGGTAGTGTATCAATTTGGAAAAGCTTAGAAAGGAAAGAAATCTAGACAGTCAGTTGGGTCACATCACTTTGTACCTTGGTCTTCATGTTAGTGATACTCCAACTTCTGTCTCTATGTGTTCCTGGGCAACCCTACACTTGTCTACCAGGGCCTGTTACACACTATGTATGGGCGCTTCATCATCTCCTTAAGTGTGTCTCTGTCATTTTGCTCAACAGGTATTGCAGGTATTTGAATCGTTGAAATACGCACTTTTTTTGTCTGACAGCTCATTTTATTACAACCAGAGCCAGGAGTAAAACCCATTTTCTTTTCCTACTTTCAGGTTCTGCTTTCTAAACACAAGGCTGATTCACGAGATTCCTTTAAAAAATACCGGAGCAGAGATAACAGCTTGTCGTATTTCAGAAAACCTCGCAAAGGTGGACTGAACCAAGGAAAAGACGAGCAATGGTACATGACGTGTTGCGAAATGTGTTGGAAGATTCTGGGGCTCACCGGCTACACAGAGGAAGAATGGTCCTTGCTCTCTACATACTGCAGGTGAACATGAGGACTTGGTTGAAAGCCCTCTATTTATACTGGAATGTAAATTGAACGTTCCCAGACTGTGGGTCATTTGTTTTGTTTTCCACATCTGCCGGGATATTTTTGTTGAGGTTTTGATGGGTTCAGTTTCTTATAGCTCAAAATGGCTCTACTGATATCCCATTTACTCCTGGAGAATTGTCTCTCCTGACTGCTTTGAGTGCCGCTTTCCAGAATTACAGGTTCTTCCTCAAAAGCTTCTCCTTGGAAGCAATTCTATCATCCCTCCATCTCTTCTGTATCGTTCTTTAGTGTCTTCATAGAATCACAGATTTGGAAGACACCCCAAGGGTCATCCAGTCCAACCCCCTGCAATGCAGGAACACATAATCAAAGCACTCCTGACAGATGGCCATCCAGCCTCTCTTGTTCCCATTTTTTAAAATTTTGTCCTGTTCAGCTAATACACTTTCATGTTGATCATTCAGCATGCCTAACTGAGCTTTGGATGGGAAAGGGGCCTGGTCCAGCACATTCTCGTCAGATCAAGAAGCTAAGCAGGGGCAATATTTAGAAGAAGAAGAAGAAGAAGAAGAAGAAGAAGAGGAAGAAGAAGAGGAAGAAGAGGAAGAAGAAGAAGAAGAAGAAGAAGAAGAAGAAGAAGAAGAAGAAGAAGAAGAAGAAGAAGAAGAAGAAGAAGAAGAAGAGTTTAGATTTCCATCCCACCTTTCTCAAGGTGGCTTGCAAGCTCCTTTCCCTTCCGCTCCCTACAATAGACACCTTGTGAGGTAGGTGGGGCTGAGAGACTTCCCAAGAACTGTGACTAGCCCAAGATCACCCAGTTGGTGTGTGTTGGAGTGCACAGGCCAATCTGAATTCCCCAGCTAAGTCGCCACAGCTCAAGTGGCAGAGAGGGGGAAATCAAACCCAGTTCCTCCAGATTAGAGTATGCCTGCTCCTTACCACTATGCCACCAAGGAATAGTTAGCAGGAGAAGGCAAGGGCAAACTACCCCTGCTTGTCACATGCATTGGAAGCCCTTACCGGGGTTGACATAAGTTGGCTGGGACTTGACGGCATTTTACACACACAACTGTGCTTTAAATTTCACTTTGATTTATTGGCTCTTGTGGAACAGACCTCTTGTTCCTCTCCTATTGTTGTTCTGTTTCCTCACAATAGTTATTATAATAGTTTCCTTTGCCTCTACATGATTCTACTTCTGCCAGCTTTTACTTTCGTTCTTGACTATTTTGGCAATGTAAAAATATAGTACGGAAACATCATTTGTCCTACAACATGGCCGGCCCAAGGGTTTTTGGCGCTCTAGGCAGCCTGGGCACATGTGGAACCAGGCTGACAAGGAGTCACCCTCCCTCTAACTCCTCAACAAACAGCAGGCAGCCACTTGGTCTTCCTCCTTCTCTCCCTCCCTCCAAGAAGAGGGTGAGCCCATCCTCACCTTCAGTGCCAATACCGACCACGTGATTCACCTAGGGTGGAGTCTGTAGCATTGCCTGGGGCTGCCACTTGCTGGGATTGATCCAGGTCTGGCTGGAATCTGCCCTGAACCTGTTTTGGCACACGCGCACGCACACACACACACACACACACACCACCCAAAAGCATCTGTCTGCCTAATGGATGGGGAGGCTCTGCCTACAACAGATCAAAATATTCTCGAAAGGATCTCAAATCGTCTTTAATCCAGATGCTGACTTCACGGGAAGGATCAGCTCATGTGTGCTCAGACCATGCTGTGGAGCCCAGAGTCCACAGCAAATGCTGCCTATTAAAGTGTCGCACTTTGCCCAGCACGACAGCGGCCTTCACATCCGTGTCTATTTATATGCATCAGCACTGGAGACACAACACACCCACTCTACTCAGAGATTTAACTTCTAGAGGCCCTGGAGAGGAAGAAGAACCATGAATAACTCTAGTGTTTTGCCCTAACCAATTCTTTTAAACAAACATCCTCCAAAGGCAACAGTAGGATTTTTAATAAGACCAGAGATGAACCAGGAACATTACTACAGTGACTACAGGGAACCCACATGTCCATAGGCAACAAGTCTCTAAATACCAGTGCTGGAAGGCAGCATCAAAGAAAGGCCTTGGGCTTTATACCCAAGGATCTGTACAAGGCAGTTGCATGTATACGTGTGCCACATACCAAAGGAAAAGTTGGAAACGTGACTCTTGAACAGCAACTTTTTGTTTCCCCCCACCCCACCCCTCCCCTCCTTCCCCAAAAATGCCTAAGGTTGCCAGCTCTAGGTTAGGAAATAGCTGATTTGTGGAGTGGAGCCGGAGGAGGGTGCGGTTTGGAGATGGGAGGGGCTTTAGTGAGCTATGATGTCATAGAGCAGGGGTGGCGAACCTATGGCACGGGTGCCAGAGGTGGCACTCAGAGCCCTTGTCATGTGGGGGGTGGGCAGAAAATCACCCACACACACACACACACACATCTAGGCTGGCCTGGGCATGAACCTTTACCTGGGAGTAAGCTCGATTGCTGGCAATGGGGCTTGCTTCTGAGTAAACCCTCCCAGGGTGGTGATCCACCCATTCGAAGTGTTGCACGGTTGTGTCACCAAGCTTACCCCTGAGTAATGCGTGCCTTGGAGCCAACCATTTTTTTCTAAACTAAAACCTCAGTATTCAGGCTAAATTGCCGTGTTGGCGCTTTGCGATAAATAAGTGGTTTTGGGTTGCAATTTGGGCACTCGGTCTCGAAAAGGTTCGCCATCACTGTCATAGAGCCGTTTTCTTCGAGTAAACTGATCTCTCTATCACCTGGATATCATGGTAATAGTAAGATATCTCCAGATCTCCATCTGGAGCTTGGCAACACCACCCGTGCCACAAAAGCAAGCCACTTTAGAAATTCAAAATACTTAAGAACCTAAGAACATAAGGAAGAGCCTGCTGGATCAGACCAGAGTCCATCTAGTCCAACACTCTGCTACTCGCAGTGGCCCACCAGATACCTTTGTGAGCTCACATGCAGGATGTGAAAGCAGTGGCCGCCGCCGCTGCCGCCGCTGCCGCCGCCGCCGCCGCCGCCTCCTCCTGCTGCTGCTGCTGCGGCTGCTGCGGCTGCTGCGGCGGCGGCGGCGGCGCACCTGGTCTGCTAAAGCATTTGCAATCTCAGATCAAGGAGGATCAAGATTGGTAGCCATAGATCAACTCCATCAATCTGTCCAAGTCCTTTTTAAAGCTATCCAGGAGCAGCAGTGGTGTAGTGGTTAAGAGCAGGTGCACTCTAATCTGGAGGAACTGGGTTTGATTCCCCGCTCTGCCACCTGAGCTGTGGAGGTTTATCTGGGGAATTCAGATTAACCTGGACACTCCTACACACGCCAGCTGTGTGACCTTGGGCTAGTCACAGTTCTTCTGAGCTCTCTCAGCCCCACCCACCTCATAGGGTGTTTGTTGTCAGGGGGGAAGGGCAAGGAGATTGTCAGCCCCTTTGAGTCTGCTACAGGAGAGAAAGGGGGGATATAAATCCAAACTCTTCTTCTTCTTCTTAGTGGCCATCACCACCTCCTGTGGCAGTATATTCCAAAACCCAAGACTTGTTTAAAGTTACTAGCTGCTCTGAGAAAATTGTCACCCAGCTAATAAATACATTCTCATTGTGCTTTGGTCTTGGGTTTTGGTCACTGTTAGATGTGTCTCTTGCAAATGGCTTGCAATTTTTCCCCACGCTTAATCTTCGTTTCAGACTAGGACGGGGGACTGACTCTGTGCCTCTCAGTCACGGCAGTCTTCAAACTTCATAAATGTATTGTTCTCACTCTAATTTCGGCAATTATATGCCAGCATTCCCAGTCTTAATTTTCCTAATGCTATTGCGTTGCCTTCTCATGCCATCCTTCTCATTTTTATGTAAATTATAATTCTCCTGCTACTGTAAGCTGTCTATATCTGACAATTACTCTTGTTGCTCAAACTCAACAGCTAAGTGTTGCAGATGTCGTGTTGAAAAAGGCTTTCAAATCATAACCACACTAAAATGAGAACCTGCTTGCTAAGGCCATAACCCCTTATGTCTGCAACAATAATTGTGTATTAAAAGGAAGCCACGGGGGTTAATGAATTGCACAGTAGGGATAAGGAAATGCTTGTTTGTACTGAGTATGCATACTGCATTGTTTTTATATGCAAAATATATGGTATTGTCGAAGGCTTTCATAGCCAGAATCACTGGGGTGTTGTGGGTTTTCTGGGTTGCATGGCCGTGTTCCAGTAGCATTTTCTCCTGACGTTTTGCCTGCATCTTCAGGGGATCTGATGGTAGTAAACTAAGTGGAGTATATTAGAATCAAGACAATGGCTAGTGAACATCGCCCAGACACTGGATGTCTCTCTGAAGGAAGCAATTAAATGGATTGAAATGCCAGGCAACTGCTAGACAGATCCCCACACTAATTTGATTATGCAACTTCAGTGTTATATGCTTATGCCAAAATGGGTGGATTCCACTTAATACATGCAAATTACACTTGCAAACTGGACCCTTAACACTTTTAACCAATGCAAATGGTTCTTTCTCCCACCCTGGACGTTCCACAGGTATATATACTCCACTTGTTTTACTACTATCAGATCCTCTGAAGATGCCAGTCCCAGATGCAGGCAAAATGTCAGGGGAAAAATGCTACTGGAACACGGTCATACAGCCCAGAAAACCCACAACACCCCAAAATATATGGTGTTTGCACGTATAGAGTATGGCACATGTGTAACAAAGACTGCTAATTTACTGCACAACAAATTGCACAAACAATGCTGAAATAAATCTCACCAGGAGACGAACATGCTGTGAAAATAAAAGATCTGAAAATCAGTCCACAGGAGTGATTGGCAACCTGGGCTTTTCAAAACTGCCCCTAAACTAACCTAACGTGGCATTATCAGCCTGCATTTATTCAGTTGTGTCATCAATTTACAGTTCATCTGTCAGGTGCACTGGAATGCCATTGAGTGAGGAACATAATAACCATGGACTAATTGACAGCAAATCTCCTCCCTATTAGAAGAGCAGAGTTAGTCTGATTTGTACTGGCATTCATTTTGTGGGCAATATTTCTGTCCCAATGGGTCTGTTTTCCCAAACATAAGATTACTTAGAGCTGTCTAATCATCAACCTCCCCCAGAAATACTGTTCTGTTGTTTAAATCAAGCCCAGGTTTCCTTTTTTAAAAAAGTACGGCCCCAAATCTGCTGCTAAAGCAGGTAAAGTGCTAATTCAGCTTCTTTTTCACTAGCAGAAAGGGACAAGTTTGGAATACGAAGCTTTCTTTTGGGCAGAGTGTGGGAAATACACTTCTGGAATCATTAACAGAGGTCAAGAGCCTTGCCTGTTAAATTACTTTTAAATACATTTAAGTGCCAACGTTTATGAAATATTAAATGTTCTATTCAAGGTTCTATAAATGACTAATTCAGATTCTATTCTGTAGCACTAGTAAATTCCTTTAGAAAAGTGATAAAAGGGGCAAAATTCAACTATTTCAGAAGACCGGAAAACCATTTTCATGTAGCAGAAGGCTGGAGCAAATCTCCATCTTCTTTTATCAGCCCTTGCATTATTCGAAGCATTACACCATTTCACGTCAATGAATGGAACTTTTGGGGCAATTGGTTTTTAAAATATTATCAGAGATGACTCTCTGTCTGTTTGGACAATTTACTCCAACAGTTGCCTTGGTTCACCGTTCTAACATAATACATAATAGCTCGGGCGCAACCGAAGGGAATCTGAAAATTAAAGAGGGCATCTTTAAAACATTAGATGCTCCATGTTCACATAATGTTCTGTAGTGTAAAACCTCCCTGTCATCGTCTGGCAAATCATACCCAAAGAACAAGGGAGGAGGAAGATACTTTTGAATACCAAGTGAACACACGCATTTAGCTCCTACGATCATTAAAATCTACCACCTTCCAGTTAAATACTGCAATTCATTTGAAATGATTAAGGAAATGGCCTATTGGGGAGTCAGAGCTACAAGGGTTACAATAGAAGTCTGAAAGAGTTGTAATTCATTATCTTTCAGTAGATAGCAAGCAGAATTCCAAAGTGCACTAATCAATAACTACAACTAGCCATTAGCTGCTGGGTTTTTTTTCCTGTCCTATAATACAAATGTCAAAAATGATATGATAATTTGCATGACAGAAATCCGTATACTCCTTTAAAAAAATAAACTGCAGTTCTGCAATTCTACATATTGTTTTTTTCCTCATCTCTTCTAAACCCTTGTGGAATTTCTTCTGAATTAAATTGGTTTATCATTTACTGCAAGGGGATGACAAGTGATATTTTACCTTTATGAATCTTGATTAGCAAAACCTCCCAGTAACGAGCCTTTCTCAAAGAAAAAAAAATTCCAGTGGAATTAACACTGACAGCTATAGATTAAAAGCTATCAGGCATTAAACTATTAAGCCTTCGTTTCTTTTTTTACTTCCGTAAAAAGATTTTTTTTTACAAACTACCAGCCCATTACATTATCAATGATGTATCAGTTTAGCTATGCTAATGGAAATCTAAATCACCCCTGTGTCAAGAATACTCTATTTACAAGGTCATATATCTAGCCACTTATCAAAACTGGAGCTTCTCCAATGAGTGGAAACATATTCTGCTCAGGGACAGTACAGGAAACACTTCTAAATTTGCAGCCTTAGAGCACACCCAGGTTACAAGATGCCCCCACAACAGCACACTCAAAACTCTTTATTCTTTAATGCTGTGTAGCTTCTTGAGAACAGTCCAGTGGGGTTGAGGGCGCCCAAAGGACTTCCTGCTGCCTTGCTGTCTTCCTGGTCATGTGGGGGGCCGAGTTTGCGCCCCCACATGACCAGATTAGTGGCGCCTGGGGACAGAGGGTACCCCTTGTCCCTAGGTAAATACGCCACTGCAGTCTACACTAGCAAGTGGCCACAAAAGGAATGCCTTAAACACTCTCATATCTATTTCCATAGATCATTCATAGACTCTATAATAAATATATAAGACCAAGAGTTCCTCTAGTAACCCATTTCTTACATTGGTCAATCAGATACTCAAAGGAAGCATGCCAGCTGGACACGGGCAAATGCTCCTATGACTGGCTTCCTCATTTGTGTGGTGCTGGGTCCACTATTGGTTGCCTAGATTTTGGGAGTCCTGCCTAAAGAACAGGTTCCCTCGCTATAAGCTCCTGTTTTTCTTCTTTTTGATCTATTGGGTGAGACATATTCCACAGAATTTACACCGGCATCTTAATGTATGCTTCCTAGAGTTTTCCCACAGTTGTTGTGTGTTTAGTATTATGACCATCAATAAGTCACTCTGATTTCACTGCAATCCAAGACTCAGGATTTCTTCCAAAGTCATCTAGGAGCCTCACCTCTTGGTCAAGCAACCCCCATGGTTATTGCTTCCATACATCATCCCCTCCAGCCACGCAAAAGACCTAGTCAGCAGCTTCTGTTAACAGAGAAGTGAGCAACAGTAGAAGGGCTTCCTCCAGAGAGAATGTGGTTTGGACTGCAAGGCCTACTCATTCACATGGACGCATATCAGTGATATGCGTGCCTTCATGGGCACATATCAATGATATGCATGTCTTCCAGACACAAAGGGTAACACATGAAGCATTACCTTCTTGTTTCTTATGATTCTACTGCAAATCTATTTCAGTGGACAGCCCCAACTTTCAGTATTCTAGCATTACTAGTTTCTACCCTTTTTTGACCCCCCAGTGTAACTGTTATAAACTTCTATTATCCCAAACACTGTAGCATTTTCTTACAGAACACTTGACCACTGTAACATTTACAACTGCAGTAGCACTCTTTGGAGTTCATGGTAGCATCAAATTGATGCATATCCAACATGGAGGATAATACCCACATCATGGCAGCATGGCCAGGAATCCTCTGGAAGCCCCATAAGCTCCTCAAGGACTTGCATGGAAGATGTCACAATGTCCAGCCAGCCCATACCTGATTATTTGATTCCTCCCCTCAACTTAGGTTCTATTCCAACACAGCGTACATTCACAGGATTAGTCATGTTCACCCTACACAGTCCAACTGAAAACTGAGTCCACAATCATTTCCTTCCTCAGACTGGCACTGCGGGCTCACGGTTCTTGGATACAAAACAACCCAGACAGATAGAGAAAGGAAAGCATATGACAGAATTTCAGCTCAAGGAGTATGAACGTGCTTCTCCTGCCTCTTGGTCAATGATTAAAGAAACCAGTGCAGACTTTGAACAGAAGTCTGGCCCAGAGTCTGGTAGGGAAGAGGCTGGGATACAGAGAACTGACAGATGAGATGGAATACTTTCGGAGCTGACTGATTAGCTGCCTCGGGAGGTTTTGGGGAAGTCAGGCTGTCTCCACCTTGGTACAACTGCATCAGCTGTTGCCGCACCATTCTTCCTTCTCTTGGCTTATCTAGTAGCTGGCCTCCTTCTAAGTCTATTCTATTGGTGTTCTACACGTACTCTCTCCTAATGAGAGCAAGCGCCTCCAAAGTGCTGAGCAAATAATAAGCTAGGAAAGCAGACCAACACAATGGGACCTGTGTGGTGGCGAGACCCTACCCTTGCAATGGATATTGTGAGATATGACCCATTAAGTGATGCATCACAACGTTGTTTTAGAGGTACATTTCAGGGTACTTTCTGTCTGAATCTGAATGTTGTCCAAGTGTTGTGACCGAGCCTTGCCCAATGCACAAGCCTCCAGACTGAGAGTGAGTGAAACATTTTTAACAGCTTTGTCCTTTATTTTGTTTTTTTTGCAAGTCACAGCTGATTTATGGCAACCTCACATAGTTGTCAAGGCAAGAAGCTTGCGGAGGTGGTTTACCATTCCCTGCCTCCACGTCACACCCGTTATTCCTTGGAGATCTCCCATCTAAAGAGACAGCGTGGTGTAGTTGTTAAGAGCAGGTGCACTCTAATCTGGAGAACCAGGTTTGATTCTCCACTCTACCACCTGAGCTGTGGAGGCTTATCTGGTGAACCAGATTAGCTTGTGCACTCCAACACATGCCAGCTGGATGACCTTGGGCTAGACACAGCTCTTTGGAGCTCTCTCAGCCCCACCCACCTCACAGGGAGTTTGTTGTTGGGGGGTAGGGGGAGAAGGGAAAGAAGATTGTAAGCCCCCTTGAGTCTCCTTACAGAAGAGAAAGGGGGGATATAAATCCAATCTCTTCTTCTTCAAATACTTGCCAGGCTTGAAGCTAAGAGTGAGGTCCCCAAGGTCCCCAGGCAAACTTTCATGGCATGAGTGGGGATTCAAACCAGGGGGGGGGAGGTTTCCCAGATCCTAGTTCAACACCTTGACCACTAAACCACGCTGGTTTCCCACTGTGTTTATTAACTAAGCACAAAAATGCCACGGAGAGACAAATGGCCTGTATCCTAGCACTCTGTCCAGCAAAGATTGAGACCTTCCACCAGCCTACGGAGACCCTCCTCCAACTTAGGTCCCTCCAGGGGAAAAGCCGTTTGATTGAAGAAGAACCGGGCTGGAGAAAGGCTAGAAACTTTGATGAGCTGAGTAGCAGGGGAGATGCCACTCCCATGCCAGAAGGAGCAACACGGGAGAGAAGTGAAACCGTAAATATAGGCGTTAACGTTTACCGTGCTTTTTCCCGAGAGGAATGCCGTCTTGTTCCATGGGGAGCTCCATCGAGAATACGCACTGAAATAATTTAGTACGCCCTGCTGATCAAGTGGCAACCGTTAATCTGGCAAAAAGTTCCAGCAGCTCTAGAGCTATTAATAAGTAAAAGTGAGCTCAGATTCATCATACTGTCCCACACCCACTCCCACCCGTTGGCAGAGCATCAGTGCTGTGTGTTTGTTTGTCTGGGGAGGACCAGAAAGCAGGAAAGGTCTCTCTTCACTATTTTTAATTATTACATTTCCCAAATTAAATTTCCCTGGGATTCGGAACTGGGTGGGCTCCAAAATCTCAAGACGCTATAAAAAGCATTTGCATCTGGCGATTGGCCAGGATTGAAATTTACAAGTGTCCCAATAAACCCTACATTTGGATCCTCGGCTCCTGTTCCGGTTTCCACGGAAACAGGTGATGGATTGCCAAAAAATGTGACCTGAAGTTTTAAAATAATCAGTGTTTTGAATCAGTGGTTTGTGGGGGGGGGGGGGGGGGGAGAGGGTTAAGAGCATCTCACAGACTGTTTCGAATGCAGCAGTGTCCCCAGGGAAGGGAGAGGATGACAATAAATGACAGCTTGCAGCCAGCAACAAAGTTGGGAGAACTTTGGAAAATGTCATTGTGGCCTAACAAGAACAAATGTAGCCCTCCCTAAAATCAGACAGAGATATTTGGAGAGAGAGAACTAGATAGCAGAGTCAAACACATGCAGGATAATAGTGATGGATATGTCTGGGAATTTCGACTGCTATGCATCACTGGGTGGCGTTACCCCAATTAAGCATGAAAATAGCTTTTAAAGAGATGCATACATTTCTTTTCTCTCTCTTCACCTTAAATCAACGAGACATCACCTGAAATTTGTCAGCGCGTGCCCAGAGAGCGTGCGTTAGAAGGGGACCGATACTCAGATACCTGAGTATATGATGAGAATGTTCTACTGAAATACTAGAAGTTACCTACTGGTTGGCCTTTCTGATTTGTAACTAGTGTGCCCAGGTAACTGTTGGTAGCTTGTCGAATGTTGCTTTTCCCTCCCACTTGAGCAGGAAGAGAAGATCTGGCCACTATCAGCCAAGCCTCCCACATATTTATAGATAATACTTCCTTCTAGATAATACTTCCTAATGAGGTCAATGTGTGTGGAGTTCTTCCCACTACCTGGCAACAGAAAATCGGCTCGCCGTACTGGAATCAATACGGAAGCAAACTTTATCTGCTGCTTGAGCCCAGCACCTACAATTCAGTTCACTGCCCGGGCCCACGTTCCTGGGCCTTTCCAATTAAAACTGCTACTAAAGCTACTGACATTTGAAGCCTTCTCCTTCGGACTTCCCTATTAAAGCCGTGAAAATTTCGAGCTGTAGAAAAACAGTCAGCTGCACACCAGTTTACCTATTTTTATGTTATTTGTACTACTAACATTTTGCAATTGATCTCCCAACTACCCTGTTTTTAAAACTGCATGCCTCCTTCAAAAAATTCTCCTCCAATCAATAAGATGAAGAAGTTTGGATTTATACCCCAACTTTATCTCCTGTAAGGAAACTCATGGTGGCCTACAAGCTCCTTTCCATTCTTCTCTCCACAGCAGACAACTTGTGAGGTAGGTGGGAGCTGAGAGAGTCCTGAAGAACTGTGACTAGCCCAAGGTCACCCAGCAGGAATGTAGGAGTGCGGAAACACATCTGGGTCACCAGATAAGCCTCCGCCATTCAGGTGGAGGAGTGGGGAATCAAACCCGGTTCTCCAGATTAGAATCCACCTGCTCTTAACTCACAACACAACGCAGGAGCCTGGATTCCGGTGCATGTCAGTCAAGCCCATGAAAATTCAAGCAAGCCATTTCTGTTTCATTTAAATGCATTTGCAATCTGTTAGGTAAGGTCCAGACACAAAACTGTTAGAGATTCCACTCACAGTGAAGTATCATAGATGAACTACGGCAGGCTGCCAGCGCCTTCTTTTTCTCTCCTGCATCAATTAACGCAAAGTTGGCTTCACATTCTTTGCCATGGACCAAATCCTTAAAACAGAAGCTGACTTCTATTTAGCACAGTCGACCTGATTCTAAGGGCCCGCAAAAGCCAACCCGCAACCGAAACATGCAAACATTTTTCGGTTCCTTTGTTTACTGAATCATGAATCAGGCTTCCCAACATGAAACGGAAAGCTTTCAAGAGAGACCTCGGAAAACTCACAGCAGAAAACACTGTTACGTAACTGGCTGAGTAACTTCTCCAGGCCCACTCAATAGTTTCTGCTGATTTGTTCCTAAGCAAATTTTTGAAAGCCACACACAAGCGGTGTCAAAGTGTGAAGGCACGTTCTCGGCACCGACGCTATTGATATTAAGGGGGAAATTAGACAACGTGATTGGCTTTGCATAGCAACCAGTGCCTCACATCTGAGCAGATACCTTCCAGCCAACAGAGCTGTCACATTCTTTAAGCAGGCAGGAGATGACAGAGATTAGTGTGATAACCTTTGCTGTCAGGGTGGCCTTGATTCACAGTCGCTCAGATTTCAGAACCAGTCCCTTGACTGAACACGCCTCTGCTATTCATCCTAATTTCTGCATCCCTGCCGTGAGACAAAAGGCGCATCTAGACCACGGATGAAGCCACGTAGCAACTGAGTTGGAAGTGCAGGTGTACCCAAAAGATCTTGCGGTGATTTATAGATAACGAAGTAGCAGTCAGCAACTAAGGCCTTCTCTTTCCCTGCTTGTGATGTCCAGGTAAACCAAGATGCAAATGGACAAGTGTCGACAGAAACAATGGAGGACATAAGAAGGAAAAAAAGTTTGAATTTATACCCCACCTTTCTCTCCTGTAAGGAGACTCTTAGTGGCTTACAAGCCCCTTTCCCTTCCTCTCCCCAACTTGTGAGGGAGGTGGGGCTGAGAGAGTGTTGAATGAACTGTGACTCGCCCAAGGTCGCCCAGCAGGAATGTAGGAGTGCGGAAACACATCTGGGTCACCAGATAAGTCTCTGCCACTCAGATGGAGGAGTGGGGAATCCTCCATCTACCCATTTTTTCTCTCTCCTACTGCTAAAATTAGCAAAGTTGCTTGTTGCCACAGGGACAGTAGCTACACATAAAAAGACCCACAAGGCTGCTTCCTCAAAAGCAACCTACTCATGTAATCGCACAGGTTTCCCTTCTAGTGAGTGGATAGTTAAATTGATGGTGCTGTGCTATGATAAAGTTATGGCACAAGAATTGTCTTGACCTGCAGCACAAGCCTATGCAGAGTTTGTCTAGTCTGGGGCAACAAATATTAATGGGCTTATACTGGGATAACTGACTAAGATGGTGCTGTGGGAGGCCTATACCCCAGGGTCAAATGGGAAAAAGAGTTTAGTATTGCACACAGAAATATACATTGGAAGGCATCCAAGGACATACCCAACAAATGGCAGCGACACTGGGAGTGGGCATTTGCAGGCCTTAACCAAATTAAATCCCACCAATGGGAGGAAAACACTATTGTGTGTAGGCTTAGAAATATAGTCATGCACATATATATATAAAGAAAACAACTCACACAGATTTGAGAGCTTGAACACTCCTTGGATAAACACTGACATTCTAATACTAATGCTCACAGATTTAGAATGGCTTTGTGTGTGGGGTGTGTGTGTGTGTGTATGTGAAGAAGCAGCAACAGCATTATTCAGTAAATGCACCACTGACTTGGCAATCTTAGAATTTATTGTTCATTAAAAATACATGCTAATTATCACAATTTTAATTAAAGTATTATCTGGTGGATGTGAAATGCAATTATGTGCAACTGGAATAAGCTGTAAGGCAGGCTAATATTTGCAGAGAAATGCAGCGCCGGCATTGGTTCAGCATGTGCACCATAAACTAGTGTTTGTTTCCACGTGAAACATTTGTACATGGAACATTAAGCCAAGCTATTACAATCAACCCCCCTCCAAAAAATCTTTAACCCCCCCCATTTAAATTCTAACAAGTAATTCTCATAAGCAATTTCCTCTTTTGCTGTCCATATCAAGGTAATTCTGTGTTGTTATCTGTATCTGTGTTGTTTAAAGTACTGCCATTACGACTGTTACAATTCTGTCTTAACCTGCACTGTCCTTTTCCCTGGTAAGTGCACAAAAAGGCACGTCCAAATAACTTAACAGAGCAATTATGTAGACAAAGGCACAGGTCTTCCATTGATAAGGTTCCCCACATTGGTTTAGGCCAACCGCTTAGGTAGTAATTTAATGTAGACTTATGAATATTGTCTGCAAGACAGACTGCTTGAGACACTCCGCCCAGCAAGCAGTTTAATTGAGTTCAGCGGGATTATTATCAAAAAGCAGGCTAACTGTGTTTAGGTGGAACTTGCTATGCAAAGATGTGATTGATAGTATTGTATTGCGGGTGGGGCTTTTCAGTCCAGGGAGTGATTCACCTTTTCATGCCCAGAAAACCCTCCACAACCACTAGATCTGGTTCTGTTTACAGTTTACGGATCACTGTTTGTTAAACCCTGCTATTTGTTTCCAAAGAAAATAGACGATCATAAAACAGGCTTATAGAAATTGGGCGAGGGGGTTGGATCTTTCAACAAACCGATGTTACCAAAGAGAAAGTTGATTAAGAATTCTCAAACTTTAATGCATAAGTGCAATATTATCCGGGGCCCACTTGGGTGATTAGAAATAACAAAACAACACCCAAAAGTGAAATGTGTAAAAGAAAACTAAAAGATGCTGAAACAGCTCAAGAAAGAGCTTAAAATGAAAGGATGTAATAAAGAGACCAGTAAATTGGATTACTGCATCCCTGGCATGAGACATTCATCATATCACAGAGAAGGAAAGGTAGTGTGACAACAGCTGGTACATTAGGAAATCCTCTGAAGGAGCAAGGAGTACCAAAAGAATGAAAGCAATGCATAATATTTACTGAATACAGATAAAAGGGGAACCAACGAAATAACGCATTATACGTCTGTACGGCAACCAGACACACATCAGTATCTGCCGAATGAAGTCCCGAGAAGACTTAATTTGTGATCTGCTCTTCGGAGGCTGTGCCAGCACACGTCAAGGGAAAGGCTGAGGAGCCAGCTGTCTAGTGCGCAGCGAGTGAAAAGGGACCAAGTACAAAATGAAAAATGGCCCCCGAGCCGTCAGAATGGCCTCGCTGCAAACGCTCTGAAGCCGACGAGCGGTGTGCTCCTTTTGCAGCACAACGTGCCCCTCCTTGGCCTGTCTCTGCAGAGCGATAGGTTTATGTGGCGAGCAGCACAATTAAGATGTTTGCAGAACTGCACAACAGGAAGACGAGATAGGCTTCACTAAGGCAAATATTTAGTCCCAGAGCAGGCTTTTCGTTCAGAATTCATTATTAGATAGATGAAATACTTCTTTTAAACAGATGAAATTCTGATTTTTACAATGCATCTGCCCTATGCTTTACTGAAACCTGGCTAAATGAGAGCATTGATGATAATAGCATGTGCATTCCGGGGTTTCAGATATTTCGTTCAGACAGGATTGCAGAATTATCAGGGAAGAAAAAAGGAGGAGGATTATGTATATACATCAACAAAAGCTGGTGTCAGGACATAACAATAATTCAAAAATTCTGTGATGAAAACTTGGAGTCCTTACTTATTAATTGCAAACCCTTTTATTCCCCTCGAGAGATAAATTCAGTTCTTGTTCTTTTGGTTTTCACGTTCATCCACAAGCCGTCTGTAAAAAAGGCATTAAGAACTCTAGCCGATCAGATTCGCTGGGAGGCTGAAGCCAAATACCCTGATTCACTGGTTATTATTTTGGGAGATTTAAACAAAGCAAACTTAAGGGAAGACCACCACCAAAATACTTTCAGCATGTCAACTGTCCCACCAGAGGCAAGAATATCTTAGACCACTGCTATAATAATAACAACACTGGAAAGATGCTTATCGGTCTTTACCACGAAGCAGCTGTAGGCCATTCTGATCACGGTGCATGATTCACCTTTGTACCTGCTTACAAAACAAAGATTTAAAGCCACAAAACCAATAATCTAAATCAGTGAGAATCTTGGACTGAAGAGGCAAAGTTAAAGCTGCAGAGCTTGCCCTTGACTGTACAGACTGGAATATTTTTAAAGACACTCCTCTGCAGATTTGGATGAACTTCAGATACTTGTAACATCATATGTCAGCTTCTGTGAAGATCTTCTGTATACCAACCAGGAACTTGCGATATATAGTAACAACAAACCTTGGTTCCACAGCTAAGCTTAAAAGCAGTTACATCGATTTCCAAAGAAGAGGCCTACAGAAAGGGTGATAGAATGCTGTATAATAATCAGGCCAGAAATGTATTAACAAAGGAGATCAGAGCAGCAAAAAAGAAACTACTCTGAAAAGCTAAAAATCAAGTTTTTCACCAAACGAAACCCAGCAAACATGTGGAAAACTCTCAAAAAAAAATATCACCCGGGTTACAGCAAACCACCTTCCCAAGCTGAAGGAAATCAGCAATTGGCAGACGACCTGAATGTGTGTTCTACTGCTAGGTTTGAAAGCAATCTACAGTCACCTTTCTCCTTTACAACCTCTATATCTCCAGACGCACTAACAATAGCCAAACTTCCTACTAACTGAACCCATTTCATTGGGTTTACAACCCTGAGTGATCCTCAAGAAAAGGAAGTGCAAGATCTATTTCACAGAACAAGAAGCCACAAGAGGAAAAGCACCAGAGGCCCAGACAAGGAATCAACACCTTCTTGCTTAAAAGTCTGTGCTGTCCAATTGGCCCCCATTTTCACTCCAAATCTTCAACAAATCACTAGAGATGTGCTATGTTTCCTTCCTGCTTCCAAACACTCCACTATCGTCCCAGTGCCGAAGAAGCCTTCCATCAAGGAACTGAACGACTACAGACCAGTTGCTCTAACATCTGTAGTTATGAAAACTTTTGAAAGGCTAGTGATGTACCATTTGAAAACCACCACGGATCCACTGTTTATGGACCCCTTTGCAATTTGCATACCGAGCAAACAGATGCGACATAGACGATGCTGTTAATATGGCTTTGCACTATATCCTACAGCATCTTGAATCGCCAAAGACCTATGCAGAGGGTCCTCTTTGTTGACTTTTAGTTCAGCATTCAATACTATCAGACCCGGACATTCTTCTAACCAAACTAAATCAGCTTAGCGAGTACCTGGCGAGCATATTTTGTAAGTGGGATCACAGAAGCTTCCTAACAGATGATAGGAAACAGCAGGTGAAGCTTAGGAAAAATTACATCAGACACCCTGTAAAATGAGCACAGGGGCCCCTAAGTACCTGTGTACTTTTACGCACTTCTCTTCTCTCTGTATACTCAATGACTGCATCTCAAACGATCCAATCTGTTAAAATACTGAAATTTGCAGATGATACAACAGTGATTGGTCTCATCTCGAGGACAACTGTGATGAAACCAAGATACAGACGGGAGGTTGAACAACTAGCCTCGATGGTGCCACTGGAACAATCTAGAACTGAACACACTTTTAAAACCCAGTAGAAATGGTGGTAGATTTCAGGAGAAACCCTCCCCATCCTACCTCCTCTCACAATACCTTCAAACAACACAGTATCAATAAGTAGAGACAGCTTTAAATCTTCTAGGCTCCATCATATCTCATGACCTAAAATGGTCACTAATATCAAAAATGTCATCAAAAAAAGCACAACAAAGAATGTTCTTTCTATAATAGCCAACTCAGGAAGCTCAAACTGCCCAAGGAGCAGCTGATTACAGTTCTACAGAGGAATCATTGAGTCTGTCATCTGCACCTCCTCTATATAACTGTGTGTGGTTTGGTTCTGCAACCCAACAAGATCGACACAGACTTCAGAGAATAATCAGAACTGCAGAAAAAACAATTGCTGCTAACCTGCCTTCCATTGAGGACCTGTAGTATACTGCCGCAGCGGGTCAAAAAAGGGCTGTGAAAAATATTTACTGACCCCTTCACAGATCCTGGACATAAACTGTTTCAACTTCTTACCCTCTAAACGGGCCGCGTACAGAGCACTGCACACCAAGACAACTAGACATAAGAACAGTTTTTTTCCCCTCAATGCCATCAGCTCTGCTAAACAAATAATTCCCTCTGATAATGTTAAACTATTTATTATATACTTATTATATAATTACTGCACTACTTTTTTTCATCATTCCTATTACCCATCTCTCTCCCACTTATGACTGTATGGATCTATAGCCTGTGCTGACATTTTATTTTACATTTTATTTTATTTTATTTTATGATTTTACATTTTATGTTTTCATTACTACTGATTGTTTCCTGATTGCTTACTAGACCTATATGACAATCATTAAGTGCTGTACCTTATGATTCTTGACAAATGTATTTTTCTTTTATGTACACTGAGAGCATATGCACCAGAGACAAATTCCTTGTGTGTCCAATCACACTTGGCCAATAAAGATTCTATTCTATTCTATTCTATTCTATTCTATTCTATTCTATTCTATTCTATTCTATTCTATTAACAAATGGAGGTGGCCAAGGTGAGGGAGTAAACAGGCTCCTGAGCTTGGTTCTCAGTTTTGACCCTGAACTGTGTGCTCTCTCCTGCTATGGAGCAGTGGCAACAGTCAGTCGGGGTTTTTTTAAGGCAAGAGGCATTCGCAGGTGGTCGGCCATTTCCTGCCTCCACATCATACCCTTTTTATCCCTTCGAGGGCTCTCATCCAAATACTAGCCAGGGTCGAGGCTGAGAATGAGAGACTGGCCAAAAAATCACCCAGCAAGTTTCCACACCAGAGTGGAGATTCGAATCTGGATTTCCCAGACCTTGATCAGAAACTTTAACCGCTACACCACAATACCCTTCTCTCTGTATGCAGCTACGGGGCTTTTGTTTCACTCACAGCGCTGGGTGCACATTGAGAATTCTTCCTGAGAATTCTTCCAGCTAAAATAGAGGCCGGCAATGGGTTGAAAACCTTGGTCATTTGGTACAAAGCCATCTGGTTTTTCATTTGTGAGTTATCCTACTATCTAAGTTGATCTACAGGGTTGGAAATAAGTGGCCTGTGTTTTTTTTCCAAAAGATAAAACTCTCTTCCAGCAGCTGCTCTAGCTTCATATACACATGCAGCAGGACTTCCCTCTTGACTTTTGAGGAAAGGTGAAAACTCATCTCTCTGTTGAATCATAAATGGTTTTTTGTTCCAGCCTAAATAACAGCTGCTCCTTAACTTAATGACCCACGAAGAAGAATAAGAAATTGGTCTATTATCTCTGCTTATCACAAGGTCCAGGGTGTCTCCCACAGAATGGCAAGCCATCCTCAGGTGTCAGTAGATAACGTTAGAAAGGATAAAGAACAAAGAATGTTGAAAAGGCCTCAGAATTGAGAAGAGTGAAAGAATGTGGCAAGAACGGCTCCTCTTTAGCTCAATTTAAAAAATAGGATGGGAAAGTTAAACAGTCCAGTTCTACATTTTCAACCTTGCTAATTCGACTGCAGCAATTTATCTTGGCATGAATATTAAGTAACAGAAAAGGCATGACCTGATGGATTCCTGTCTGTCATGCACATGTTGAAGACATAGAGCCTCTATGGAGGAAAAGCGGCATCTGTTTCTCAGTCAGAAACGTTAACATAAGCAGACAGGGAAGCAACTGAAAATACTGATTAAAATGCAAATTAATGAGCTCGATCTGCTTTAAAACTCCAAGGTTAGTCCCAGCAAATTACCAATAAGGGCAAATTAAATGAGCTTCGCACTCACCAGTGGAGAATTTTATACTTTCATAAATTGTATTACATTCTCATTTTAACCTTTAAGTTTCTAGAGTTCTAGCACACCCCATCCTGACTTCCACTGCCGTGGTATTTAGTATTTCAAACTGCAAGAGCTATCGCCCTATATACTTCATGGAAAAAATTCATTAATGCACGGTAAAGGTAAAAGCAGTCCTTTCACTAAAATGGGAACTGGAAGTGCAATGGAAAAGCCATCTGTCATTACTGGACAAGTTGTCCCCCTCCCCCCGCCCATCCCCCCCGATGCAAGACATTAAAAAAGGACAGACCTGTAAATGCATCAGAACTGTGACACATTAATATTTCAGGTGGTTATTGAACAAGCATTCTGTGTGAATTTGAGTACGTGAAATAATTCCAGTTCTAATGAGACAGTCCAACAGAAAATCCTGGGACATGCTTAACAGCTGAAAAAACCCCACATATACTTGCTATGAAACATGTAGTGGTCCCTTCTGTTTTATCCTTTTTATTCTAGGGAACTTGAGGGGATCTTACGCTGAATTCTGTTCATGGTGTGCAAAATTTCAGAATAAAGATTCAGTTAACCAGCACTAATGTAAGAGCCCCCCCCCCCAGGGGATGGGGGGGGGAAACCTGCAAAACCATGTTGCAGGTACCAGGAGTCAAATCTTCATCTCTTGTTTTATTTGCATTTGTTTACAAGCAGACACAACATGTCTGACAAGGAGAAACGGCACCACTCCATGTCGGTAGGCCTGGTCCTTTCACTGCCGCTGCCTCTCCCAGTAGATAGCAACTCTGCCTGTCCCAGCTAGGACATGCCTTGAAAATGCAAAAGGCTTGTCTGCTGGAGACATTGTCAGGCTTTCTGCACCATGAGCAAGTTCTAAGGATTGGCGAGGAACCAGCGGTGCAGAAGGTTTGCAGGAAACAGTTAAAAGCACAAGGCAAAGAGGAGAGAAAAGGCAGGAGAGGCTCAACTTTTAGGCCCCTTTCGCACAATTGTTTGCAAGTGGATGTTGCTATTCCGCACAGCTGCAGAGTGCATTGAAAGTGGATTGAAAGTGCATTACTGTGCATGTGTGGAAGAAGCCTTAGTAAGCACAGATCTGCGTCTAGCACTCTAGCTAGAGGAAGGTGGAACAGTGGCACACTGGCAATGTCTCTGCTTTACATTCAGATGAATACTAGTGCAAGATGAACCTGTACTTGTTCAATTGGATCTCTTGAGACACAGCGTGGGGACTTGTGGTGCTGAAAAGCAGACCCAACATTTTAACATCCCACAAACGGTTCCATTGAACCGCCTGAAGGACTTCTGGGCACGCCTCAAAATAGCCATCTATTGTAAGCAGGAAATGCACATTTTGGTTTCTGCATTATCTTTATGCCTTAATCAAGGTACTGCCAACGGAAGCTGTGCGATCAAATATTCTCAATGTAATTGTAATTGTAAGAGTGTAATTGACTGTGACTTACATTCTGCTGCTTGGGATGATCTTGTGGCCATCTCTAAACCAAGTCACTTGCGGTTGCGGGTAGCTAGAGATTTGTGGGAAGCTTAGGATGGCGGCTTGCCCTTGAGGCACCGTTGCCCTCTGGTCGACGTCCAGGAAATCCCCCATGTCTGCAGAGAAAAGTCAGAATGCCAAAAAAAAGTTATTCTCCCAAAGTGTGTCATTTTTTTTTAAGGGTCAGAGAGAAGAATAATTATAGTTTATAGCAGTCATTGGCAACTCTGTAATTAAGCAATAAGATATCGCAGACCTTGTGGTTGTGCTGATGAGAGCAGGTTTGGGGATGTGTAGCGAGGCATAAGGCAAAGCCCAGTGACTCTAGGACACCAAGGAAATGCCTCTGTCAGCACACTGTGGCAGGCTCATTTCCCAGGATAGGCCATCGGCTCCTCCGCCCGGCTCAAAACAGATGGGTTTAAAATGGCAGAGGAGCCTTTGAAATTTTACTGTCTTGTAAGACAGAGCAGTGATGCTAGAAAACTGAGATGAAGACTCAGGCAGGGAAGAGACACCCTGAAGGTGATGAAGTTCAGTTGGGATGTGGAGTCAGAGGAAAGGGTGTGAGACCAGGAAGAGAGTTGCACGGGAGCTCGAAAATGCAGCAGTGGCTGAAAGGGTGGGAAGGACATTGACCGGACTCCTAGAATATTAGAAAGCATGGCCACTTAATTGACAAGGGCTTTATGACAACTCCTCTTCCAAGGATCAAAGGAATTTTGAAGGCAAGTTGGTTCTTTAGTCCAAAGACACCAACCAATAGCTTTCAAAGGGTCTTGGACAGATTGATGGAGGAGAAGTCGATCTACGGCTACCAATCCTGATCCTCCTTGATCTGAGATTGCAAATGCCTTAGCAAACCAGGTGCTTGGGAGTAGCAGCAGCAGCAGAAGGCCATTGCTTTCACATCCTGCCTGTGAGCTCCCAAAGGCATCTGCTGGGCCACTGCGAGTAGCAGAGTGCTGGACTAGATGGGCTCTGGTCTGATCCAGCAGGCTCTTTCTTATGTTCTTAATATTAATGGATAAAAGGGGGAATCAAGGAGGCCATTTTATGACCTCAGTATCAACATTGTCACCACTTTTGTTCAACGGTACATCTTCTTTACATTCACAGCTTAAGAGAGCTGTCCCTTTGAGTCTACGATGGCGTAGACTGCATTCATCCAAGATTGCATTCATCCAGATTGCATTCATCCAAGAGTTCTTAAAGAGCTCAAGCATGAAATTGCTGATCTTCTCACTTTAATATGCAACTTATCCCTGAAATCTGCCTCCATCCCTGAAGACTGGAAGATGGCCAATGTCACACCAATCTTTAAGAAAGGGTCTAGGGGGGGACCCAGGAAATTACAGGTCAGTCAGTTTGACATCTGTTCCTGGTAAATTAGTAGAATCTACCATTAAAGACAAAATTATTAAACATGTAGAAAAGCAAGACCTGCTGAGAAAGAGTCAGCATGGCTTTTGCAGAGCCAAGTTCTGTCTTACAAACTTACTAGAGTTCTTTGAGGGTGTAAACAGGCATGTGGATAAGGGGGAACCAGTGGACATTGTCTACTTGGATTTCCAAAAGGCTTTTGACAAAGTTCCTCACCAGAGACTGTTGAGAAAACTCAGCAATGAAGGAATAAGAGGGGAAGTCCTCCTATGGATTAAAAACTGGTTGAGGAATAGGAAACAAAGGGTGGGTATAAAAGGGAAGTTCTCACAATGGAGAGATGTCGGGAGTGGTGTCCCCCAAGGATCTGTATTGGCACCAGTGCTCTTTAACCTATTCATAAATGACCTGGAAGTAGGGGTGGGTAGCGTGGTGGCCACGTTTGCAGATGATACCAAATTATGTAAGGTGGTCAGAACCACAAAGGATTGCGAAGAGCTCCAAGCGGACCTTGATAGGTGAGTGGGCTAAGAAATGGCAAATGAAGTAAGAAATGGCAAATGTAGCAAAATGCAAAGTGATGCAGATAGGGGCAAAAAATCCAAACTTCACATAGACGCTACAAGGGTCAGTGCTATCAGTCACAGACCAGGAAAGGGATTTGGGCGTCTTAGTTGATAGTTCCATGGGAATGTCAACTCAATGCATGGCAGCTGTGAAAAAGGCAAACTCTATGCTGGGGATCATTAGGAAAGGAATTGATAATAAAACTGCAAGGATTGTCATGCCCTTATATATAAAGAAGCGGTGAAGATGCTGACCGCGCCAGGAATTTTGTGTTCAGTTCTGGTCACCACATCTCAAAAAGGATATCGAAGAGATAGAAAAAGTGCAGAGAAGGGCAACGAGGATGATTGAAGGATTGGAGCACCTTCCTTATGAGGAGAAGCTGCAGCGTTTGGGACTCTTTAGTTTGGAGAGGAGACGTCTGAGGGGATATGATTGAAGCCTATAAAATTATGCATGGGGCAGAAAATGTTGACAGAGAGAAATTTTTCTCTCTTTCTCACAATACTAGAACCAGGGGGCATTCAATGAAAATGCTGGCGGGAAGAATTAGGACTAATAAAAGGAAACACTTCTTCACACAACGTGTGATTGGTGTTTGGAATATGCTGCCACAGGAGGTGGTGATGGCCACTAACCTGGATAGCTTTAAAAAGGACAGATTTATGGAGGAGAAGTCGATCTATGGCTACCAATCTTGATCCTCCTTGATCTCAGATTGCAAATGCCTTAGCAGACCAGGTGGTCAGGAACAGCAGCAGCAGCAGGCCATTGCTTTTACGTCCTGCATGCGAGCTCCCAAAGGCACCTGGTGGGCCACTGCGAGTAGCAGAGTGCTGGACTAGATGGACTCTGGTCTGATCCAGCAGGCTAGTTCTTATGTTCTTATGTTGTGGTTAAGAGCAGGTGCATTCTAATCTGGAGGAACCGGGTTTGATTCCCCGCTCTGCCGCTTGAGCTGTGGAGGCTTATCTGGGGAAATCAGATTAGCCTGTGCACTCCCACACACATCAGCTGGGTGATCTTGGGCTATTCACAGCTTTTCAGAGCTCTCTCAGCCCCACCTAACTCACAGGGTGTTTGTTGTGAGGGGGGAAGGGCAAGGAGATTGTAAACCCCTTTGAGTCTCCTACAGGAGAGAAAGGGGGATATAAATCCAAACTCTTCTTCTTCCCTTGATCAGGAGTTTGTCAGCTGGCCCTACTTCACCCAGTTCGGAGCAGTTCGGGCTCTCCTTGTCTGTTCCTCTTGGACCCCAGTCCTAGTCAGGGCCTCTCTTTTCCTCGAGAGGTGCCTCTGCTCCTCCATTGAGCAAGTTGTCTCCAAGTGAGTCTCTCCCAGCTAGCCTCCTTTCCTTCAGTCCTTCCTCCTCACTCTCAGCTGGGCGTGCCTCCTATCAGGTTCCACCCTGGGGAAGAAGAAGCTGCCTCACCCTCACTGTTTAAAAACTCAGCCAGATTGGCAAAAGACACAGGAGCTAGAGATGTCAGCCTCCAAGTGAGACCTGGGGAATTAGAGGCCACCTACAGATGATGAAGATCTGTTCCCATGGAGAAAATAAAGGCATTGTGCCCCAAACAGTCCTCCCCAGGTTCCATTCTCAAATCTCTAGGAGTTTCCCAGTCTGGGTCTGGCAATCCTAACTGGGGCCTACATATTCAAGGCCCAGGCCATTCACAAAAAAATTATGGTGTGAGGGAGCCATCAAGCTTTGCAGCCACATATATGAACTGCAAAGGATTCTTGCAGTATTTTGAAAGTGGAGTGTTGTTTTATTTTTTAAGAATCATGAGAAGAAATTTTGCAGGTTCCAATATAATTAACACTTACGATTCACAAAAAATCCATATTTTTGTTTAATCAGATTACCTACTTTAAAAGAATTATTGAACCATGCAAGTAGTTCTAATTAACCCCATTGTTACACGAGCGGTTCAGCTTTCATATTTCAGACGATTTCTAATTAAGAATTGTTCGCCAATTCTTGCGTGCCTCTGTTTGCATTAATTTACAACTCAGTTAATTATTTTGGGAGCAGAATATACTGCCGACGCATAGACATTAGCTGAGAATTAAAAATGTTATGCCCTTCTAGGTATACTATGATTTTACGGAATAACATTTCACATTGCAAATGAAAAGGACATAGCATGTAGGTGCCAATTTCCACACTGAATGTGTTATTTAATGGGGAAGAAGATGTGTTGTAAACATGTTGCACTTTACTTATGGAATATAAGACGAATATAAGACTGGTAAGGGAAAAAAATCTGAATATTTAATTACCTTTTTGTCTGATCTAAAAATAGTGAAGCGCCTACACTAGAGTCCAGTTTTATTTATAACATCCTGTGTGGGAGCAAATTTTGAAGTTAGCTGAAAGACCTGTTTATGAGGATACCTAAAGTGACCATCTCTGAGGACCAAACTAGATATTACTGCATCCAAAGTTCTGGTTCAAGGTTGCCCGCCACTTGAGAGAAGAATCGGGCTGTTTAAAAATGTTGCCAACAGCCCAAACCATGTTAAAACTGCAGTGTGGTTGGACCAAGCAACCTTGTCGCCCCCCCGCCCCCCATCCCTGCAATCACCTTTTCAAGTCCCAGGACAGCCCCTCGTAATGGTTGAACTCTTTTCTAAGATGGCATCCTTGGGTCAACCTGAGCTAAATGCCGGGAACAATGCTTAACTGAGATAAACCATTTAGTCCTCAACTAAGTGACCCTCCCTCCATTTAATCCACTAAATGCAATGTACACAGAAGAAGAAGAAGAAGAAGAAGAAGAAGAAGAAGAAGAAGAAGAAGAAGAAGAAGAAGAAGAAGAAGAAGAAGAAGAAGAAGAAGAAGAAGAAGAGTTGGCTTTATATCCCCCCCCCTCTCCTGTAAGGAGATTCAAAGGGGCTTTCAAGCTCCTTTCCTTTTCCCCCTCACAACAAACACCTTGTGAGGTAGGTGGGGCTGAGAGAGCTCCGAAGAACTCTGACTAGTCCAAGGTCACCCTGCTGGTGTGAGTTGGAGTGCACAAGCTAATCTGGTTCCCCGGATAAGCCTCCACAGCTCAAGTGGCAGAGCAGGGAATCAAACCCAGTTCTCCAGATTAGAGTGCACCTGCTCTTAACCACTACGCCACAGAAGTTACATAAGGGTTATCTCTGCTGAGAATTGCTCTGTAATCCTGTAGGGAACTCCTATTGCAAACGGAGAGGAAACAGAGCAGCACCTTGGGTTCAGGGTCAGATTTTGGTATCTTGAACTTGGTTAAGAGATGCCCCTCACACCCCTGAACCAGCCCAGCTTGCTGTTGGCTAGTCCACGGAAACGTGGGGTGACTCCATAGCCAAGTCAACTTTCTCCCCAGGATGCGCTGGATAATAACTGCAGGACAGAAGTGGAAATGAACAGCTAACTGTAAGAGTTAATGGCTGCCTGGTCATTTTGCACCCTCTTAGACTATCATTCTTGATGCTAACGCTAATGTTAAGCAGCGGGGGGGGGGGGGATAAGTTCAGCACATTTTTTGTGTACGATACATCTCTCCTCCGTTTAATCGCTTCCTTGTAAATGCTCATGTCTAATAAAGAATTCCATTCACTGACTTCATCTTCCTGCCATTTATCAAATGACAGTCACTGCAGCTGACCTTCCAAGTTAAGTGCCCCCAGGAACAATAATCAAAGCCTCAGACAGAGACGTGTGGGGTATAAACAAATACCGAAACTTCATTTCGCTTGTGACAGTTCCACTTTCTTTTCTAGAGGCAGGGAATACGGAAGGGGTGGGCAGAGCTTCCTGTCAACGTGTCAGGGATCGAGCGTTAGCGTCTTCGCTCTTAGGGGAGCATCTCTGAATCCTTCCTCAGTAAAAATGTGAACATTTTCAAATTCTCCAGAACTCTGGATCAGGCTGGTAGTTTTTAAAAAAGTAAAAGGTATTTCAGTCCACGAACCTAGGGGCGGTCAGTTTCAGGCACCCTAGGATTTCTGGGAGGAACAAAAGAAAAACCCACATAGCCCCCAATATCATGCATAGAAACCATATTGCGTGGTTTTTTAAATTGCTCCCCACCCATCCCTATTTTTAAAGATCCAGATTTATTTAGAGTTCTGGAGAACCTGAAAGCTGGCATACAGTTTTTCTGTCGTTTTGGGTGACTGTTTTGGGGTGATTTTGTTTTTGGACTAATACGGCTATCCGGAACTGTCATCTATCTACAAAGACTAATTTAGAAACAATCAAACTCACAACATAAAAGAAACTCACTTTTTAAAAAAATATTCCTTGACAAATTTAATCTAAATTAAAAAAAAAAGTTTTAAGAAACGGTCCCAGTTATGTTTCCTGGACGATGTAATTATTACATAGAGGCAGATGGGAAATCCAGTCCTATTTTACCATTCTAATCAGGTAGCATTTATAATTGAAAAAAATCCACACACACAGGCAGATGAAAGTCAAGCATCGAATCACAGGTCATGTTTGACAGTTCCTCCAATGTGAAGTCTGGATATATAAGCCCTCCAGGAGTTGGCTTGCTTGGTCTTTGACTTTGGATTGTAAGATGCTTGGCTATCAACCAACTGATTGATTTTCAGGTATGAGTATGCTGGACTTAAAAGTTGACATCTGCTTTAGTCCCTTTGTGTGAGCATACTTAAAAGCTTCTCGGGTTCTCCACAATAACAGGACCCTTCTCATCCTGGGTGTTCTAGCCTGCCATCCATTTTGTAGCTTTCTTTGAGAAGAAGAAGAAGAGTTTGGATTTATATCCCATCTTTCTCTCCTGTAAGGAGATTCAAAGGGGCTTACAAGCTCCTTTCCCTTCCCCCGCCCCACAACAAACACCCTGTGAGGTGGGTGGGGCTGAGAGAGCTCCAAAGAACTATGACTAGCCCAAGGTCACCCAGCAGGAATGTGCTGGAGTGCAGAAGCTAATTTGGTTCACCAGATAAGCCTCCACAGCTCAAGTGGCAGAGCGGGGAATCAAACCTGATTCTCCAGATTAGAGTGCACCTGCTCTTAACTATTACACCAAGCTGGATGAATGAAAGAAACAGATACCAGGTAGGATTAGTCATGCTTGCTGGGGAGGAAGTAGAGCCTGAAACTGGTATAACCTCTTCTATTTCAGGGATAGCAGAACAGGTCTGCACCAGTGGACAAACCTAACAGTCAGCAGTCTTCCCATTTAGGGAGGGTTTAAAAAAATGGGTTTGCTGGGCGCCCGATTCAATTTTAAACTTGTATTAACCACTGTTTTAAATGGGGAGCTAGTAATTTATTTATATTGGATCTTAATTGTTTAGTTTTGATTGTACTTAGCCGAATTGTGGTTTAACTTTGTTGTACGCCGCCCAGAGCCCTTCGGGGATAGGGCGGGATATAAAACTAAACAATCAATCAATCAATCAATCAATCAATCAATCAATAAAAAAGCTAGCTCAGGGGTCTGCAACCTGCCACCTGCCAATTGGCCATGCTGGCAAGGGCTGATGGGAATTGTAGTCCATGAACATCTGGAGAGCCACAGGTTGCAGACCCCTGAGTTAGAATATGCTCACCCAGGGAAAAAAAAAACTCAGGAAATTTTGTTAGGGAATTTCTGAACAAATACCATGTATACATACATGCAACTTGGACTTCTGATTTTCTTTGCAAAAGTGCCCCCATTCTGTTCCTCACCACACACTGATAAAAGCCAGCATCAGATCTTCGCAAGGAAGGGATGACATATCTGTAAGATACAAAGAGTCACAGTTATAACATAAAGCAGTGGTGCTCATTCAGTGGCTCGGGTGCCACGTGTGGCTGTTTGATAATGCCACCAGAACCAGTTTTAAAACAGTTATATGCATAGGAAGCTTGCGTCTTAGCCACTCCAAACAATGCTGGTTTCTACTACCTGTTGTTACTTTTTACACAGTGTACTGCACCTTTATCAGTGGATAAATGACGATTCCCCAGCTATGTTACAGTTCTGTTTAATGTGATATCCCATGCTGGACAGAAGCAATAATTATATAACATTCCATATATGAGAAAAATATATAAACATACAGAATTGTGCACTTCCTGCCACTCAACATTCCTTCATCAACAGGGCACGGGAAAATAGTGAGGTAGCACTCTCTCCTGGTTCCTTCCACGTTGAGATTTGGCTCCATTTTGTCGTTCAAACTGGAGTGGGGCTTCTTTGAGCATTCGCATGACATCGTCCCCTGATCAGGATTTTCACTAATTTATCCCCATCCTTAAAGCTTCAAACGTAAGCTGTGGTATCAAATATTTTCAACAGAAGAAGAAGAGTTTTGGATTTATATCCCCCTTTCTCTCCAGTAGGGAAACTCAAAGGGGCTTACAAACTCCTTTCCCTTCCCCCCCACAACAAACACACTGTGAGGTAGGTGGGGCTGAGAGAGCTCCGAGAAGCTGTGACTAGCCCAAGGTCACCCAGCTGGCGTGTGTGGGAGTGCACAGGCTAATCGGAATTCCACAGATAAGCCTCCACAGCTCAGACGGCAGAGCTGGGAATCAAACCCGGTTCCTCCAGATTAGATACATGAGCTCTTAACCTCCTACGCCACTGCTGCTCCTTCAACGTATGCTGCTGCAAACGAAGAGCATTTGCAGGGCACGTGGGATGAGGTTTTGCAAATCGCCTCCCACACCAGCCCCATTTTCCTTGCTTCACATCTGCTGAAGTCACACACACACCCCACACACACATGCACAATTAGAGGCTTAAGAACACTGCACATTGCTATATCACAGCAATTGTTGGTTTCCTCTCTTTTTAGAAGTCCCCAAAGTCTTCTGGTGGTGTGGCGGGTATGCAGGGAAAACCCATGTGGACATTTAGTTACCACTGCAAATGTGTCTGCATTCAAAGAAGCAATGAATTCCAGCTGTGCCATTTATTCTCTAGAAGAAGACAGATATTCATGCAACCTTTTTTAAAAAAAACCTACAGAATAACAAACTTTACATCACAATGCTATTCAGCACTATGTTCTGAACAGTGAAAAATAAAAATCTTGGCTCATACACAGTTAGATCTTGGCACATACACAGACTTGACAGGCTTATTACTAAATATGTAACTACTAAGAAGACCACACAAACATGACTATATAAAATTCCTGAGCCACAGTTTGGCCATCTCTCCTGTATGTTCAGCACACTGCAAATATCACTTAGCCTAGTAATTGTTCTAGCTCCTTCATTATATGTTTCTTCTGATTAGTTTAATTAGCTGGCGGAAGTATCTTTAAAGTGAATAAAACATCTGACTAATCTTGGAAATCAGCTTTTAAAAATATAAAATCAGATTATACATTCCCCGGAGTCACGTTTGGAAGGGTTTTATAACACAATCATTGAATCTTCAAGAAAAGAAGGATTTTAATCTTTCATTTCAACTGGAGCAGAAGAAAAGCCTTCACGTGTGTGTCATTTTTATACACAAACAGAATAACAAACTGAATTTTGCGCCATGAGACCTCTGAGGGGTATATCAGGAACGCCGCTTCACATGCAGACATCTAAGCCCCGTTTAGCTGAAGCAAGCCGCTAGTGGTTTATGTTGTTAGCTTGCTCCTGAACATCTGTGGGCATTGTGCTACTGGTTCACCATAGCTGGTTTGGTTGCAGCTGGATTTTTCCTAGTGTACACCTGACAATCCAGTTGCAAATGGTTGCTGTAACCCAACAACCAACACTGAGCCACTCCAGTGTCAGAGAACATCCTGCCTAAAAGGACTTGCTATGAGAGACAAAAAAGCACAATATTTTGCAAAATCCCCAGGAAAACTTTGCCCTGAGCATTAACTAGTCGCTGATTCCCCACACCACACCACCACCACCCGCAAATTGATAGTTTTGCTTTCCCCGTGAGAGTGGGGTCATTTTGTAGGCAGAAGAGGAAAAAAGGAATGTTCGTTGTCTGGATGCCAGAAGGGCACTTAAAGTTTTTTTGCAGATCTGAGCAAGTAATTTAGGAAAATGGACAATTTGCTTGGAGCAGAACAGCTTGGAAGAATCCAGCTTCTTTAGAAAGTCAGAAGATGGATAATACATCACTGTATGACTCAGAGTACAATGAAAACCATGAAAATGGGGGTTTGGGGGGGTTGGCTCTGGAACATAAATGATCAATTTGTCACAACAGAGCTGCTTAGGTATCTGAAGTCAAAACTTGGACGGTGCAAAAACCTCTAGGTCAGGATACAGTCACTGAACTTTTAACAAAATAGAAATAAGAAAAATCCAAATAACAGCTTTGATTAAACTATGTTCCTGAACCTAGAGGCATTCTCTTCAATAGTGGGATGTATTCCATGCCTAAAATCCTGAATATGCGTGGAAAGCATAGCGGGTTTTGTGGTTATCAAAAACCATGGGATTTCTGGTAATGTTCTTGAATATCTATTTTTATTTAAAGTTGAAATGTCCATGAAAGACAAACTACACTCTAATTTGGAACCTATATATACTAAGGTGACCAGATTTTAACATTGGTAAAGTGGGACACCATTGACCGATTGGGGGGGGGGGGGGGCGTTCTTGATAAAAAATTTGGTCTATATGGAGCAAATATAGGGTTGCCATAAACTTGAAGACACTTGGCTGCACGTAATGCACACAAAGATCAAATCAAACCTGAATCCTTTCTAGCAGCTAAAAATGACCAAGCTGAAGCTATTGACTTTGGCCATATCATGAAAAGACGAGACTCAGTGGAAAAGACAATAATACTAGGAAAGGCAAAAGGCAACAGGAAAAGAAGACCCAGCATGAAGAAGAGAAGAAGAAGAAGTGTTTGGATTTATATCCCCCCTTTCTCTCCTATAGGAGATTCAAAGGGGCTTACAATCTCCTTGCCCTTCCTACCCCCCACAACAAACACCCTGTGATGTAGGTGGGGCTGAGAGAGCTCAGAAGAGCTGTGACTAGCCCAAGGTCACCCAGCTGGCGTGTGTGGGAGTGCCCAGGCTAATCTGAATTCCCCAGATAAGCCTCCACAACTCAAGCGGCAGAGCTGGGAATCAAACCTGGTTCCTCCAGATCAGAGTGGTTGCAGCTTGGTGAGATGAATTAACTCTAAAAAGGAAGCCAGGATCTCCTTCTCTTCCCTCCACCTTCTCTCAAAGAAGGAGGAAACAGCGCCAGCGACATGCCTGGTGCACTGGAGCCTGGCTAGGCAGGAGCCCCAAGCAGCAGCCCCCTTAGCCTCAACCTCTTCCTTGTGCTTGAGGCAGCTGCCCACCTCCCTTGAGCCTTGTCGGAAAGACAGGAATAGGAAAACCATGGACTATATTCCAGGAAGGGATTCTGTTTTGAGCATCACCACAGATCTAGTTAAGTGAAAAGATTGGTGAGATTATTTCACAATCCAAACAAAGCACTGCTTTATACGCTAAAGGTGCTTTTGTAGTGATGAACAAAATACTGATATTACACCAAGCCTGCAAGGTCCAAGAATAGGGGTCCATGTGACATTTCTGGCCAAAATGAGACCTTCTATCACCACCCACCCCTCTTCATTACACCACCACCTTGCCTCAGCCTATTTCTGGCCTTAACATCTCAACAAGATGGAGGCTCTTCCCTTGCTCATTGGACATTCCCTTTCTGTTTCCCACTCTGACTTGTGGGAAACCCAGCAGCCTTTTCGCCATGGAATCAGACATAAACAAGTGTGTGTGTGTGTGTGTGTGGGTGGGGGGGGGGGATATCTAACAAGGCCAGAAGGGCCATGGAAATGAAAGGGGGAGGGAAGATAGAGGCGAGAAATAAAGAGAGGTAGGTACAGTGGTAGGATTCAAATAATTTAACAACTGGTTGTTTACAAGCACAATTTTAACAACTGGTTCTGCTAAAGTGGTGTGAACCTGCTGAATCCCATCACTGGTGGAACAGGTTGGGGTATGCAGGGAAAATGGGAGCTGATAAAGCAGAATTATTAAAACCCAGAGGTCCTATTACACCTTGCCCTATTACACCTCTTTGCTCTGGCTGACCTACACTCCTGCGGTCCCAGCTACATGCACTGTTGTGTGTATGCTGCAGAGAGAGGCTTGAGAGTAGGGCCTCTTCTACACATGCAAAATAATGCACTTTTGATCCACTATCAATGCATTTTGCAGCTGTACGGAATAGCAAAATCAACTTTCAAACAATTGTGAAAGTGGATTGAAAGTGTATTATTCTGCAAGTGTGGAAGCAGCCTAGATTAAGGAGACATGGGGCTAGTGAGTGAGGGGCACATGAGTGGGTGCTAAGGGACGCATGCACAGCGCAAGCAAGGAGAGGTCAGCTAGGAGGGCTGCTGCAACTCTGAGTAGAACAGCTTTTTTGGAGTCTTTGGAACACAGCTGCAGTGAAGACCCAGCAGGGAAACTTTGCCCAATGGTTGCAGCTTGATGAATTTTTATTTCAACATAAGCTTTTGTGGACTAGAGCCCACTTCTTCAGGACCAATGAATGGCTCCTCTGAAAACTGCCATTTGATGTAGGAAACATGAAGAGCTAAAGCAGTGGGGTAAATGAACTAGGAAACAAAAGGTGATCTGGTACACCCTAGTCTTGTCAGATCTTGAAGAAGAAGAGTTTGGATTTATAGCTCACTGTAAGGAGACTCAAGGTGACTTACAAGCTCCTCTCCCTCCCTCTACCACAACAGACACCTTGTGAGGAAGTGGGGCTGAGAGAGTTCTGAGATAACTGTAAATAGTCCAAGGTCACCCAGCAGAGATGTAGGAGTGTGGAAACACATCTGTGGTTCACCAGATAAGCCTCTGCCACTCCCAGCAGGTGGAGGAGTGTGAATCAAACACGTTTCTCTAGATTGAAGGCCACCTGTTCTTAACCACTACAGCGCTGGCTCAGCAGGAAGCTAAGCTTGGGGGGTGTGTACTTGGAAGGGAGACCACCAAGGAAGACTCTGCAGAGCAAGGCAAGCCACCTCTGCTTCTCACATGCCTAAAAAGCATACCAGGAATTGCTTCTCACATACCTAAAAAGCACCTCCAGTAAAACCCACTTTAAACAGCATCACTTTCAATGGTGTTTAAACTTGGGAGCCCAGATTCTTCTTTTAAATCCTCCTTAAAAGGAGAATCACAAGTCTACTGAATAAAACAACATTGAAAGTGATAATCATTAAGAGATGGATTCTCCCTCACCCTGAAACAGCAACTGGGGACCTCAGATTCTCCCTTTAAAATCCATGCCGAAGGGGGTGGATTTAAAAGGAGAATCTGGAAGAATTTGAGGGCTATCTGCTGTCAGGGATGCAATTGTTAAGCTAGCAGCACCAAACTTTCAGGGTATCTTTAGGAGACTCTCCTGATGATACCACCCAGGTTTGGTGAAGTTTGATTCAGGGGATCCAAAGTTATGGACCCACAAAAGGTGTAGCCTTCATCTCCTATTAGCTCTACGACCCAAAAAAATTTTTTTTTGCACCAGGTCATTTCTAAATCATAATCACATTATAGAAAAATGCCCCAACTCACAAATCTGAACACAGCAATTGGCCATGCCACACAGCAGAAATAAAATTTTAGACATTTTCAAAATGCTTTTTTACAATGTTTTTTTACTGTGAAGACAGTGCATTAGAGAGTAATTTTAGAATCCTAATGGATCCTCATGGATCTGACTGGTTTTTTCATTTGGTCACCCACTTGTTGTGTTCAGACATGTGCCAAAGGGTTTGTTCTGTGATGGTGTGGTTTAGGGCAACAAAGGGAAAAAACCAGAGCAGATCCATGAGGATCCATGGTTTCAAACAGGTTTGGGCTGCTGCTATGCCGCAGTGTGGGAGGAGGGATTGTTCTGTTCAGTCAGGTGTTAAATGGCTTGTTCTGTGATGTGGTTGTGGTTTTGGGGCAACCAAGGGAAAAACCAAAGACATGAGAGGATCCATGGTTTCAAGCAGGTTTTGGGCTACTGCTATACTTGCGCAGTGGGAGGATTGTTGTGTTCAGTCAGGTGTTAAATGGCTTTGTTCTGTGATGGTTGTGGTTTTGGGGGCAACCAAGGGGAAAAACACCAGTCAGATCCATGTTTTTCAAACAGGTTTTTGGGCCACTACAGCACCACAGAATTGGGATGCGTGATTGTTTAGGTGCTGCCTGGTCTATATAGTTTTATGGTGGTTTCATTTCATTCCAATCAAAAATTCATATGAATTCACGAGGATCTGTTTGAAATCATCTGGATCTTGCTCGTTTTTGCACTAGTGTATACGGAGCATGGGATGTGAGTGATTGTTGTGTTCAGGGGTTGTGGCTAACGGCTTGGGTTGTGAGTTGCTGGTAATTTATTGGTGATTAAGTGAGGAAATCAGGAGGATCCATGGGGATCCATGCTTTTTAAGCACATTTTTATGCCACTGCGGCGCCACGGAGCGTGAGATGTGTGATTGTTTTATGCAGACATGTGGCTAAGGGCTTGAGCTGTGATGTGGTGGTGCTTTTGGGGTGACTTAGTGCAAAAATTATGAGGATCCGGGAGAATCCATGATGATGTTTCTCAAACAGGTTTTTGTGATACTACTGTGTGTTGCCAGAGCATTGGGATGGGTGATTGTTTTTGATGCTGCCTGTCGTCTAAGGGCTGCTCTACAGTTTCATGGTGATTTCATTTCTTTCCAATGGAAAAATCATATGAATTCCATGAGGATCCATCTGGATCCGACTTTTACCTTTTTCCACCTGGAAGCTGTAGGGGACTGAACAGAGGCTAACTCAAGGGCGATAGAAAGGCTTCACTTCCAGAAAAACAGAAGATGCATCCCAAAGGCAAAAGAAAAAGTTCCCTGTTAGTGGTGGGTGCTTTTCACAGAAAAGCTTTATTGAAATACCCCAAGAAACCAGAGGAAAGGACCCTCAGATAGTGGGGGGGGGGGGGGGGATTAGTTAAGCTTTTAAGAATGAAAGCGAGGGAAGCCTATCAAGGAGAACAGAATATCAATGTTTTTGGGAATTCCGCAAAACAAATAAAATTATGAAATTTCTTTTTCCAAAAGCGTGTCTCACCAATGAGGGCATCCTGGAATTTCTTTTTGGCTGCTCTCCACAAACACTACGTGCTAATGCCTCCCCCCTGCACCATTTCGCTAAAGTGGGAACTGGTGATAGCTAGGCAAGAGAGTGTACACTCATGCCCAAAATGTTGCCCCAGCTTGCAGGAAACCTGACAGTCACTATGCCAAAGCAGCCACTGGTCAATCCATTCCCAAGAGAAAGGGGACTTCTGCGATTCATTTCTCTGAGGGGTGATTGAAGGGAGCACCTGAGATCACCACTAGCAAAGACAGAGCCCCTCACATGTGCCATCCTCCCTGCCCAACCAAAAGTTTCACCCATGCTGGCCCATGTGAAATCCCGCCCACAGCTGGCTTCTTATAAGAACCCATCATCACTGGGGAGGGGAAGCAGGTGAAAGGGAAAGAGATTGGAAAATTGACTAAAAAAAAGAAAAGCCACCGGGTCTTTCAAGGAAGACCACCCAAAGTTCCCATTCATACTTTGGAGGAGAGAGAGCCCCTCCCAGCTGTTCCAGGAGTGCCCTTACCTGAGCAGCTGATCTGAAGGAAAGGAGTAAGCCCAGGAGCGGCTGGGACTGCGCCCGACAGGGGCTCCTGGCTCAGCTCTTTAAATCCCCCCTTCCCAGCTGGTCCAGCAAGGGCACGCGGTGGAAGGACTGCCACTACCGGAGCCGGAGGCGCTTCATCCCACACCCGAAAGCCCGGCTCCCTGTTCAGCGCTTGGGAGAAAGGAGGAGGATCTAGCTCGCACGCCTCCTGACAGATGGACTACAGAGCAGAAGTGGGAGGTTTGAGACTGTGGTGGGGGGAGGCAAAGGGTGAGGGGAGGAGAGAGGCAGCTCAAGCAAGGAGACCCGGAGTTCCTCTCCTTCTCCCTGCCTGCCACGCGGGCCGGCTACGCGCTGGATTTTCCCTCCCTGGATCGGTTCTTCAGCGCGTGCTCGAAGTGCGCAGCCCCAGCAGAATGGCTGAGGGCACAAGTGACAAACGGAGTTTCTGTTTCGCGGGACCTGCTGCTGCGAGTCAGGAGGCAAACTCAGAGCATGTGACTCTCCACTCACATGCCCCCCACGTGACTCGGAGCTTCGATGCATCCAGGAAGAGGAGGCAAGGAGCGCCCCAGAATGCAGTGCGGGAGCCCTTCAACAAAAATCGGGACTTTTTAAACTCGCAGCGTGACGCGGGAGGAATTGTTGGAAATCGGGACCGTCCCACGGAAAGCGGGTCACCTGGTCACACTAATATATACTGAACTTCATGCTCAAATGTGATACATGACGATAATGATTCCTCTGCTTTCTATAACAGCCAACATGGTGTAGTGGTTAAGAGCAGGGGCACTCTAATCTGGAGAACTGGGTTTGAGCCCCTCCTCTGCGGAGGCTTATCTGGGGAACCAGATTAGCTTGTGCACTCCAACACATGCCAGCTGGGTGACCTTGGGCTAGCCACAGTTCTTCGGAGCTCTCTCAACCCCCCCCCCCCCAACTCACAGGGTGTTTGTTGTGGGGGTGGGGAAGGGAAAGGAGTTTGTAAGGCCCTTTGTGTCTCCTTACAGGAGATAAAGGGGGGATATAAATCCAAACTACTACTACTCCTCTTCCTCTTCTCTTGTGTGGTCTTTAAAGAAGCAGAAGTGCCACAATTCTTCCTTACTAGATGGATGGCTCAGGTCAGCCTGATTGATCTTGGAAGCTAAGCAGTGTTGGCCCTAGTTCGCACTTGGATGGGAGACTGGCAAGGAAGAAGAGGGTTGTTGGCAGAATCAGGCCATGGGAAACTTCTGAATGCCTCTTGTCTTGAAAACCCAACGGGGTCATCATAAATCAGCAGCAACTTGGTGCTTTCCACCACCACTGTGTGCTTGCACTATCAAAAGTCACAGGAAGTTGGGACAGGGAGGCACCCCAAAGCAAGGCACTCCATAATGCCTCACTGACTTCCAAACTGGTCACTGCACATTACAGAAGAGGACCAGAGAAAATGCTGTTATCATCACAGGCCCCTTCATGATGTGCCCCTGATGAAGGACCAGGAGTCATCTTAGCACCGATCCAAGGCTTGTAGCCTGGGTGGAGTTCTCCATCCTAGGTAAGCAATGGGAGTATTATTTCTAAGCTCTCACCTTATAGGATATCTGTACAGAGATAAGGGAAGTTTATTCAAATATTAACTTTTAGCTGATATTAATATTAACTTTTCGCTGTGGCTTTCCGTGCAGCCTGATTATTCTGATCTCTGTGTCTTCATTCTAGGAGTGCAATTATTAGTTACTTGTTTAGAATGCAAACCACTTCCTATGACAGCCAGTGGCAAAATTCCAACTGATTTTAAACACAGGATTTTGTGTTTAGTCTTCTATACAGAAAAACACACACAAATATTTTAGTATGCTGCTTGCCCACAAGATTAGAGTAAGGCCAAATTTAGCATGCCCAACATTGTTCTGCGACAAAAACAAAGATAACTTTTGTTTCTGCAATAACTTCATCCTAATGAATAAATGTAATTCCCTGCATCTAAAATATAAAAAAAACAAAGAAGGAAAAAGCAGAGATCATCTTGGTTTGTAGCAAGCAATTAAAAATAAATAATAGACCCTGAAATATTCATAGCAACATATTTATTCAGAGTTTATTGTAAATTTTGATTAGCTTTCCAAGCACATTCCAAGCACATGTTCCAAGATAAATGCTTCAAGGGCTGGAAACAAGTTAATCAAACCTTAAGCAAAATAAATATGCCTTTCATTATGACCCAAGAATCTTGAGTACTATGCTTTGGCAAAACTTATCAGCCTGTACTCAAACAGGGCTTTTTTCTGTAGGGCAACCTAGGATTCTGAATGGGCTTGCCTCTTGTTTACTGCACATGCAGAATAATCCACTTCCAATGCACTTTGCATTTTACTGTGCAGAATAGCAAAATCCACTTGCAACCAATGGTGAAAGTGGATTAAAAGTGCCTTATTCTGCGTGTGCGGAAGGGGCCTTGATGAGGCATCTGTGGTTGTGGGAAAGTCCACAGAAACCAGAAACCCCACCTTGCTAGTGCAAAAGGGCTTGAATTAAAGGCATGGACTTTGAAACACCTAACTTTTAAACGACAACAGTACTGTCAGCCCATTGTGTCATTTTGTGATGTAACAACAACATGCCCTAAACCAAACTGAGAATCGCCTGTCCACGAAGCTCTGACAATTCAAAATTAAAATCAACACTCCAAGAGCCATTTACTTGTATTTGCTGGAGAAGGCAGTCACTTCGACGTCATTATGCAGCCACTTAAATTCCAAAGGCCAGCTTCCTTCTGCCAGGCATGTCAGCACGAGACGGTTCCCTTCAAGATGAATCTGGGGCAGACCCGGCTCCGTCTTGAAATAGGGTGCGACGTCATCTGAAACAGAAGACAGGAAACAAGGTCAAAATAACGTTGCAAAAGTGATTTATTGCTTCTGAGGAGAGACCACCTAAGCACTGGGACGTGTTTGCGGTCTGCGAGGTGGCTGTGAAAGTTGGTCTTGGAATACACTGTTTGACTGAAGCTGAAAGGTTTTGCATTTAACTGACACCATTCTCTCAAGCTCTTTCAGATAAATGGCTGGATATACAGAAATAAGAAATCAACGTTCTTGATATTCCCAGTTGCTATACACAGATTTTCCATGTGCATACGTGCATACGTACAGCTGAACAGCTGAACAACAAGAAGACAAACATAATGACTACCAGAGAATGATTCGGCTTTAAGGTGGACAACAAGGAAATTGAAATTGCCCAAGACTTTCTATTCTTGGCTCCACCATCAACCAAAAGGGAGACTGCAACCAAGAAATCAAAAGGTGACAGGCTAAGCTGGGGATGCCCGGAGGTGGGCAGAGTACTGAGTCCAAAGCAACTATAGAACAGTGGCAAAGGAAATAAGGTGGTCATTAATTAGAGAAAGATCAGAGAAAGAAGGTTTTGGGTTAATACGATACTGGCAGGAACTTTGTTTTTGCATGGTGGATAGTTCAGGGCTGGAGAAGGGAACGCTCTCCAATGCAGGGGCATTATCTTCTCTTAATCTTTTTAGGAAGAGTTGAGGAAGGTACTTTGCAAGTCCAGACGAGCCTTGACTGTGTCCTTGTGGGTACACTAGTCCATGCAGAGAATGGGCTCCCCATTTTGGCACAGCACTGCTAGGCACCCCAAGGGTTGGCAGGATGGATTCTTTAAACCAGGGGTCGGGAACGTGCGGCTCGGGAGCCGCATGCGGCTCCCCCGCCCCTGCACAGCGGCTCCGGACACAACACAGCTGTCCGGGAGCAGGGACTCTCCCCTCCCCAGACCTCACAGAGGTCAGCCCCCGACCGCGGGCGCTCCGGCAAGTGAAAGCGCCATGGAGACGGCTGGCGGCAGCCCTCCTCCTTCTGCTAAGGTCGGCAGAAGCAGGGGAGCGGCAGGCGGCTACCGAGCCTGGCCCCAGCCAGCAAAGGAATGGGACCAGAGGGAGGACAGGGCCGCTGGCGGCGGCATGGCGTGGAGCCCATAGACTTGGCCGAATTGGCCAGGGCAGCGGGCGGCAAGGGGAGCCGCGCCCGCTCAGCGGGACGACGGCCACAGCCGTAGAGGGCACCAGCAGGCGCTGGAACTGCTGCCCGGACGGGCGAGGAGGAGGGAAGCATGAGGAGGAACCCAACGCCCAGATGGGACCGAGGTGACAGCGGCGTGGCGTGGAGGCAACAGACTTGGTCCGAATCGGCCAGGGCGGTGTAGGCGACAGGGGAAGAGGTAGCCAGCGCAGCGGGACGAAGCGACCACAGCTCCCACAGAGGGCACCAGCAGGCACTGGGACAGACGCCTGGACAGGCAAAAGGAAGGGAGGAAAGCAGGAGGAGGAACCGCGCCCAGGCGGGGCCGAGGTGGAGAGGACTTGGCAAGCTCTGGAGAGAATAAAAGGTGGAGGGCTGCTGCGGAAGAGGGCAGTGTACTGGAGTAGCGAGACAAAGAGGGGAGAAGGACATGAGGGACGGGGAGAAGAGGGAAAAAAAAAGAGCGAGGAATTAGAATGGCGGAAAACGGAGGAGAAGGTGGTGCCAGGGAAAGTCAGAAAGAGGACAAAAGCAGGGAGGGAGCACTCAGAGGTCCTGGTGTCCCAAGCCTCACCCCAGCTCCCCAGGCAAGCTGTGGCCCCAATGGCTCCCCACAACGGGCGTACGGCTGCAGCCGCTGGAGCCATCCACTACAAAAAAGGATTCCCTCCGCATCTTCTCTCCCTCCAGTGCACGCGCCCACAAGGCTCCACCCTTTCCCCACACACCCCCACAGAAAATGTTCAAAATGTGTTCTCTATGCAAATAAAATACAATTTTCTCTATAGCACCTCATGGACTCCACAAGCAACACACTACAACTGTCTACTCAATACAAATGTAAAGGCAAAAAAAACCATATACAGGGCTATCCTCATTTCAAATGTCAAAAAGTATCTGTGGCTCCAAGTGCCCTCCCCTCCGTGGAAAATGGGTCCAAATGGCTCCTTGGGTGATAAAGGTTCCCGACCCCTGCTTTAAACTGTTCTTAAATCAGAGCCCCCACCCATCCACCATGGGTCAGTCTGGTAACAACGCAGGGACCCTGGAACCATCTCATGGGATTAAAAATAACAATTTCTCCAGTATGCTACAATCAATGGCTGAGCCTGGCTGAGCTCTTGCAATGGGAAATGACGACATCTTCTAGCGAAGCTGTACATAACTTCCAATAATGCCTGCTTTTTATTCTACATTCCGTTTGACAAAATTTTTACAATTTACTGTATTTGAAGTTCTGATCTCAAATATAGTTATATCTTACATGCCCTCCAGGCCAATTTTTTTTTCCAGCAGTCAGATCTTCTTCCTCTTGCATCCGCGAGAATTAAATCCAGTTCATTAAACTCTCTTTAGAAAGTTAGGAAAGTAAGCCCAGATGAAATGATTATCACAGCAGGACATGTCTCAGGATAAATGAAGAATTTTGATAGGAAAGAGAGCAGCGCTGGGAAAAAAAACATCCTGCGGAACGGCAAGATTAATGTGCCTTTCAATGCTGTCTTTAACCAAACTGTTTTAAAATGACATTTCTTCTTTCTCTTTTAAATCAGCAGTGGGGTTTGGGATGGGAGAGTTTTAATAAAGTGCAAGGGTCAGATATGGTTATGAATCTCTCATCCACCTGTGGATCAAAGTGTCTGGGTGGTGGCAGAGATGACACCATGCCCCCCCTTCTTCTCAGTTTCCCACAGGGTCAAGCCCATCAACCATCAGGGCTACTGGGGTGACCAAGGAGCCTTGTGAAGAGCAGTACACCAGCCAGCTGATCAACAGCAGCTGGTCCTTTAAGGCTTGGGTGCCCACTGACAGCTGGCCCTCTGATAGCCAGTGATGTGACAGTCACCTGTTGAGAAGCTCCACTCTGAGGCTGGAGAAGGAAGGCAATGGGGCAGAGGATGCCGAAGAGTTGCTATTGTTCTCACAAGCTGGGCCACACCCTTGGAAGGCTTCTGGGTCCAGGGAGGCAACTGAGCATGCCCAAGTCCTGGCTGAGGCTTGAGGTTAGAAGCCAATGAGGACAGATCACCTTTGGCGCCCAGCTCAGAAGGGAGTACAGGTGGATTAGGGTGGGACTCAAACCTGACCAAATGAAAGGAATGGCTGATCAGCCCAATTAAGCCCTGGTGCATGACAACTGGGTCTGGGCTTTCTACACAAAGCTGCTGCCAAATTCCTACAAGAGGGAGCTGTAGATTCAAATAGGAAGACTCAACTTTGCCCCCCCTCAAAACAACAACCAATACTACTTAATTCCCACTGTTTCAAAACACCCATTCCCACTGTTCCAAAACACGCAGTTCCCCCTCCCCCAGAGGAGACAAGATAACAGGATTCCCTCAGAAGCAGGAACGCACCTGGGAGCTCACTTTCAAGGAGAAAGAAGAGGCGTTGTTTGGATTTACATCCCGCTTTTCTTAACCAGAAGGAATCCCAAAGCGGCTTGCAAACTCCTTTCCCTTCCTCTTCCCACAACAACAGTGAGGTAGGTGGGGCTGAGAGAGTCCAGAGACAACCGTGACCCAGTGTCACCCAGCAGGCTCCATGTGTAGGAGCAGGGAAACAAATCCAGTTCAGCAGATTAGAGCCCGCCACTCATGGGGAGGAGCAGGGAATCAAACCCAGTTCTCCAGGTTGTAGCCCCCAACTCTTAACCTCTCTTAAACAGCCCCATTTGCCCTGGTCTTCCACTACTGATCAGAGTAGTCTGTGTTTGCTTTGCACTGAACAACAACAACAAAAACACACACAAGGGATCATTTGTACACAGGAAGAGAAAGGCGCCTGCAAGCCCCTTGTACTTGGGAGAGAAAGATGGGATATAAATCCAAACTCTTCTTCTTCTTGGAGTGTTGTGGGGTTTCCAGGTTTGGTCACTTTCACCTCAGTGAGTCACGTTTCTTATGGAAATATTCAAGAATCAACTAGGAATGCCTTCAAACAATACATGAACCTCACAAAGCAAGCTGAAAGGGCTTAAGCCCCAGTTTATATGGTTGGGAACCAATTGTGCTGTGGTAGCAGTGGAGGGCCACACTGCTATTAGGGGTACCCACACTGGCAGGAAGAAATGCTGGTGTCCCACCACCCCACAGCTCTGCGGCAGGAAATTATAGAGTCATGACAGAATGTTTAAACCTTTTCCTCTTTCAGCCTTTCTAATTTCTGCTTTGCGATCACTTTGTTTTTTTGTACTGCTAAGAATTTCAGAAATATCTATAAGTCCAGGCACGTCACTACATTGTTCCAATAAATCTTCTAATAAAATTAATTGCATTGATACCGGAACATTTTACATTAAAACACGAGACACATCTTTGCATCTCACAAGAAAATAATACCGGATAAAATTAAACTTGAATGAAATATTACTTTGTAACTACTTAATGCATTAACAAGTTCATAATAAACAGCGCCGAACATAAAAGAATAAAGTTTGAAGGGATTAATGTTTCATCCTTCTTCATTTGGGACTCGATGTTTGGAGACAATAGTGTTACCACAATATTTTTAACAATTTAATTACAGTGATAGAACTGCATCATAATTTCCATTTTGAATTTTTTTTTTTTAAAAAAAGCATTCAATTGCAAAGCACAATGTGGGACTACGTTAAAATTAATATTCCTGGGATTAAAGAAGTACAAATGCTCGGTTTCCAAGCTAGTAAGAATTCATGAACACAGAGGAGAAAGGTTGATGTGATTATAACATGGAAACAGTACATGTTTTACAGTAAGCTGTGACAGTGGATCCTGACAAATTTTTACGGCACAAACGTTCACGCATAATGTCATGAGCAACAGCACAGAAATGATCTGCTGATATAGCTGGTTCTGGTAGGTTTTCTGGGCTGTGTGGCTGTGGTCTGGTGGATCTTGTAGCTCCACCAGACCACGGCCACACAGCCCGGAAAACCCACCAGAATCAGTTGAATCTGGCCATGAAAGTCTTCGACAATACATTGCTGATATAGCGTTCAACATGCATGTCGATAAGGAGGGCAATCACGGCAAGTTCTGCCGCTTATCACGTTTGTGTTGAAGTTTTCATCATCCCTAATTATGTTTTCACTTTTGCAATTAGCCCATTTCAGTAGGGAATCACGTGGGCTGCAAAGCAGCTCCTTGAAGGAGGAAAATAATGGGGTGGGGGTGGGGGGAATGCTGCCAGGAGACAGCATGGCTTCACTTCTGGGAAACACCTGCAAGTGGTATCAGTCTGGTCTAAGAATTGCCAGACACTCTGATTTTGCCACAGAGAGGTCACTTCTAGCTTTACATCACACCATCACCTGACTTGGTGCCCACCTCAGACTCATGCCAACTGACAGTCACTGGCTGGCAACGCTGTTCCATGCCCCTGTTGGTAGGACAAGAAAACCTCTGGAAGAGGGAGAAGCAGACAGGCTGAGAACTCTGCAGTGAACAGAAGGTGAACCGAAAGGTGTCCAAAAGGTGAACACATTCTCCACAGCTACGATCCTATCATTTCCTTCTGTATGTCAGTCAGGTTTGTCTCAGGGTCCTCTCAAACCAGTAAGGATGCCCAGCGTGTGGAAAAACAACTGGTGGAGTAAAATCATCAGCCCACTTTCTTTTTCCTTAAGAAAAATCTGCATATGGGGTTGCCATGTTGGGGACAGGAGATCTCTACACACACCCCAGCAGACTTTGCCTGTTAGCACTCTAGCAGCCAGCAGGAGAAAGAAGACAAACTTTAAATGCTGCCAGCAGTAGCATGACATTACTTCCAGGGAAACTGAGGATTGACATCAGTCCTCTGTAACAATTGCAAAAAAAATAATAACAATCTAGATTCAAATTCCCACACAGTCATGGAAGCTTGCTGGGTTACCGTGGCCAGCCACATACTTTCAGCTGAACCTACCTGATAATAAAATGGGGGAGGAGAGAGGGTTGTAAGCCACTTTGGGTATCCACTGGGGAGAACAGTGGGGTATGAATGAAGTAAATAAAGAAGTCATCGGTAATGTCACAAACCTCAACTTGAAACTCTGGCAAGAACAAGGGTCCCAGGCAGTACAAAGCTGCTTCCCACATGGCCAACAGAACACATCATCTTTTGGCACAAATTACCGCCGATAGCGTGGCGTAGTGGTTAAGAACAGGTGCACTCTAATCTGGAGAACCAAGTTTGATTCCCCGCTCTGCCACTTGAGCTGTGGAGGCTCATCTGAGGAACCAGATTAGCTTGTGCGCTCCAACACACATCAGCTGGGTGACCCTGGACTTGTCACAAGTCTTTGGAGCCCACTCAGCCCCACCAACCCCTCAGGGTGCTTTTGGGGGGGAGGGAAAGGAGATTGTAAGCCCCTTTGAGTCTCCTTACAGGAGAGAAAGGAGCCATGTGGCATAGTGGTTAAGTGCTTGCACTGCCACTCACATGGTCAGGAGTTCGAGTCCCCTGTGGGTCAGATATCCTGGTAGCTGGCTCATGGTCAACTCAGCCATCCATCCATTTCTTGGTTGGTAAATGAGTACCTAGCTCATAGCTAGGGGGTAAAGAATAGCTGGGGAAAGCAATGGCAAACTACCGCACAAAGAGGCTTGCCTATAAAATCACTGCTCACAGTGGTACCCCAGGGTCGAACACAACTGAAGGAGAAACTGTACCTTTACGGGAGAGAAAGGGGGAATATAAATCCAAACTCTTCTTCTTCTCCATAGCTGGAGAACAGTGACTTCCAAGGCTAGATTCCAGTATGGCCACTCACAGACAAAAGCTGTGCCAGCAATTCCTAAGCTATATTCCCCATTTCCGTGATCCCAGCTGTCGGGATGCTGGTGAACACCTGCCCTGAGAGGTGAATTGATATAATTCAAGTGGCACAGCGAGAAAACGCTCCTCCAAATCCAATCTTCTCCAAACCTAAAATTTAATAGACCTATGAGAACATTTTTAAAAAGGGCATCACATGCTTGACAAGCTACCCTGATGATCTGTAAGATTTAAGCCCCTTCCTGAAACTGCCCCCGTTTCAACTTTGATTCTCATGGTTAGCACACACTGTGAGTCTACAAATTAAATGAAGGAACCTGCACTCACTAAAATTCATTTGAGATGAAATGAAAATAAAATACTGAGCAAGATCTCAGTTGGAAAAGGTCGTAATGAGCCTCGGCAATTCTAAAGCCGTACTCCCTTGACTATTTACCAGCACTAACAATATCTTGAGAGAATTTATCAAGTATTTAACCTTCCTCCATACGTACGTTATACATCCTTTCACCCCTGGGAGGCAAAATGGAAACACTGCTCAGAAGAAGCAAAGGGTACCGTATCTTTCTGCCATTCTCCCAGATGGGAATGGCAAGATTTCATAAGCTGCTGAATGGAACAGCAGGCCCTTCTAATATTGATTTAATCCCCAAACACTAAGTAGAACAAACTGCTCATCACAGGAATAGTCTCTTTATCCTCTAGCTGTTAACTGTAGCATGCCAAGAGTTCACATTTCCCAAGTAAAGGGCAGACTGTACATCAGAAAACCAACCTGTTACTGCCTAGTGTACATTTTGGCAGAAACCTTACATTCAAGATCCGGAAAGCCAACTCAGAATTGTGGTGAGCCGAGTTTACATTTTCCAGCCACCTATTTTTGTGGAATTTTTCTCTGCGTTTTGTATTCCTCCTCAGTTTTTGCTTTATTATGATAATTTCTAAAATTGATTTTGCAAATGGACAACATATGTTGGGGCAGCCTTCAATTTCCTTTTTTCATTTGTAGTCTCCCCCTTTTTATATTATGAGTACATACGTCTGTTTATTCACTTAATTTATAACCTGCCCTTCTCTCCAATGAGAACCCAAAATAGCTTACACATTTTTCCTTCACAGTATCCTCACAACAACCCTGTAAAGTAGGCTAGGCCATGATGGGCTGAGAGTGTGTGATGGGTCCAGTTTTACAAGATTTCATGACTGAGGAGGGATTCAAACATGGGACTCCCAGATCCTCAGTGGTGTAGCACCAACGGGGTGGTGGGGTGGGCGCAATGCCTTGGGCGTACACCTGTGTGGGGGTGTGGCCGGATTGTGGAGGGGACGTTCCAGGGTGAGGCGGGGGCAGGTGGGGGCGTGGCAGAGTGCAGGGTGCATGCGTGCCCCAGGCACAGCTCCATCCCTGCAGATCATAGAACAGCACTCTAACTGCTGCACCACGTGGCTGGTCTGTATGACTGCATCTGATATTTTTTCAGATGCTAGTGTTTTCCCAAAGTTCATGTGCCTCAGTTGTGCAGAGGCAAAGCAGCATATTAAAAGGATTGCGATACAGTGGTATGTGCAGTAGGACTGATTCCCAGTGGCCAACTGAGTGGTGGAAGGAAATGGGATGAGGGGAACAGCATCATGTGAAGCTGCAACATCACTTCCACCTAGGAACCTGCAAGTCATTACGCCACATATGCCACAACGCTAGATGGGAATTATCCAAAAAATTGAAGGCCGAAAAAGAACTTCTGAGAAAGCTGTCAAATGTGGTTTTAAAAAACCTATACCTTTTAATTTCCATCAATAAGCTTTTTAGCTTTATTTTACCTTGCTTTCATGAGCCATGAGTTCCCACTGTAACTCTCTGGTCCTTAGTTTTTCAGGATTATGGATCTTTTTATATTTTCAGGGAAAAGTAATTGCAGCAACACAAAAATTATTATTGCTGATTGTATCATTAGCGAACCCGCTGCCAGTAATCAGGTAGAATAAAGCTTTTCGCCTTGTTCAGTCCCTTCACGGCTTTGAAACAAGGACATCCAAAAATAAATCGTCCCACAACAAACTAATCAAATGCAAATTCCAGTATTCACAGGACAAACCTGAAATAGGGAAAAAAAATGCAAAACATTTCATCTGAATCAAGAGCTTCCTTCCATCAAAAAACAGAAACGGAGACTCAAGCCAACGCATCACTTAATTATTCCCTTTATACCCAAGTCAAATCCACATTATCACAATATTACAAAAGTCATCTGCTAGCTGTTCTTCAACCCGCTTTCAATCATGCTATTAATTAAGAACGAGAAACTCGCAAAAACATTTCAGCTTGCGGATGTTACCTGGGAGTGAAGGAAAGGAAGGCAGTTTGGGGCCGGGTGGTACAACGGACAGACGGTCAGATCTTCCTTTGATAAGATTCAGCATGCCTTCGGTAAACAGACCAGAGTTTGGCAAGTGGTGCGGAGTTCTCCGGAGGGATTAGACGCCTCAGTACCAGCTCCGACATCAGATGAGAAAGGTCTTTCAATTACTAAGGGGCACAGACAAATTATATCTGCAGACCCGGACTAATCCTCTTCATAATGGAATGTGCTCTGATAGAAGGTGCAACCTGAACTCTGAACCGCTGACACCCTTTTCCCTCATCGGAAGAAAAGGTGGAGAGTTCCATGGCGCCTGGAGGAGGTACCCCCCCCCCCCAAAATGTTTGAATATTTATTCTGAAACACAAGTTCTTTTCCAGCCTCGAAAGGCAGCAATGAGTGCTTACCCACACGGGAAGAACATAAGTTCACAGGACGTAAATAAGTGTATGTCTTAAAGGTAATCAACCTGGATCATCAATCCTATGGAGCTTTTGGAGGTGGGGTCAGTACCTATATGACACACTGTCATTCTAGCAATCCCCCAAAATGATGTGTACCAGAAATGATACTTCATTGTCACCTCAAAGTCTCTCTCTTTCTCTCTCTCTCTCTCACACACACACCCCCGAGACGGAAGCCATTCTTCACCTTGCAGTAGATGGGCTATCCTCAGTGACAGGCACCTCCCCACCTCCCCGCAATAGCGCAGTGCATGTCTGAGAACGATTTGTGCAGTATACAAGCCCACACATGAATGGCAGTTAAAACTGGCAAAGTGCCTTTTAGGACTGACACCATTTCTGAAAGAGTGAAATTAAGCAAATATACCATGCCTGTCATCTAACAGCAGATTTCACAGAACTTCACACAGTTACTGCCTTTTGAAAACCTATTGTTTGGATAGCAATTTTAAATGTGTGTTACATAATGCCCTCAAAAGACACAGCTACCAAAAGGCATGCAGAGATAGAGATTTGTATTTCTGATCTAAAGTACCCTTACATTAGAGTGTGCCAGAGTTTGCAAAGCTCTGCATCAGACAGCAATTATACTCCTGGGGGGATCCCTCCCCGCCCAGTCACATCACACATGGTACAGTTGAGGTAGGTTAGTATTTTTTTTTAAGAAAAGAAATATTTCACCACCATCAGAGTTTGAGCCAGCAAGGAAATGTGTTATATTCAAATGCTCTGTATCTCCATTTATACAGTATTACCACAAGTTAGGAAAGACCAGATGTAACCACCACCAATTTTATGTTGTTGATTTGGATACTCCTGATATGTTTCTATTCAGGACAGTCAACTGTAACATTCAGGGATAAGGACTGGCTTTGCCTTGGAGTCTGGAACAGGAAGAGCAAGAACAAAGATTCCCATCATCTCTAGGTGTCTATCAGCCCCATCCAGGTTGCGGGGTGAGGGAATTCCCTCTTGGGAACAGCAGGTAGAATAATAAATAACACATACATTGTCATGACAATTGGGGGCAGACCTTCAATCTCAGAATCATAGAGTTGGGAGAGACCCCAAGGGCCATCAAAGCCAACCCCCTGCAATGCAGGAACACACACTGGTTGATCTCATTTCTCTCCAGGATCGGAGACAAAAAGTAGCCCATGGGGAGAGAGTTTTGACACAACACCCTTTGGTGTCTGGAGTCCCCGAGTGAACATTCCTCTCTCCAGTGGTCTTTAATATCTATATGTGCCACCTCATCCAGTTGATTCAGAGTTTCGAGCTGGGAGCCATCAATATATGGATGACACCCAGCTATATTTGACGATAGATGGTCAGTCGGGCACCATCCCACATACTTTGGCCAGGGGTCTGGAGAACATGCTGAAGTAGTAGAAACAGAGTTGGCTGAAACCAAATCCATCAAAGATAGAAGAAACCTTGTGGCAGGGTCAGGAAGGACTAGATTAGGGATTTTGCCTCCAGACTCTGGATGGGGCTCAATGTTTACCAGCTACCTCTGTCAGGAGTTTGGATGAGATCCCAGATGCCTCACCAGCCTTGGAGGCTCAGATCACAGAGACTTTCAGGAAGGGATTTTACCATTCTCACCAGCCCCGGCAGCTGACACCCTATCCATCCTGCCCTGCCCTAGCCGCAATGATCCATGCAACCGTCATCTCCAGACTAGACGTCTGCAATTCGCTCTATGCATGGCTACCCTTGAGACTGCTCCAGAAATCACAACTGGTTCAGAATGCAGTGGTGCAGGTCCTGCAGTGGTGTAGTGGTTAAGAGCATTCTAATCTGGAGGAACCCGGTTTGATTCCCCACTCTGCCACTTGTGCTGTGGAGGCTTATCTGGGGAATTCAGATCAGCCTGTGCACTCCCACACACACCAGCTGGGTGACCTTGGGCTAGTCACAGCTTTTCAGAGCTCTCTCAGTCCCACCCACCTCACAGGGTGTTTGTTGTGAGGGGGGAAGGGAAAGGAGATTGTAAGCCCCTTTGAGTCTCCTACAAGAGAGAAAGGGGGGATATAAATCCAAACTCCTCCTCTTCCTCCTCCTCCTCCTTCTTCTTCTGGAGACCCCTGGGAGAGCACACAGGCATTGACTCCAGATGAAATTCAGGATCAGGTTCAAGGTTTTGGGGTTGACTTTTAAAGCCCTAAATGGTCTGGGACCATTATATCTGTGGGACCATCTCTCCCATTATACCCCTCAGAAGAGTGCTGTGCTCAACCTGAACCAACTCCACAGCCAGGGCCACAGCCTTTTCAGTCCTGGTCCTAGACTGGGGGAACTCTCTGTCAAGTGACACCTGAGTCCTGTGGGACTTGGCTCAGTTCCGTAGAATTTGCAAGATGAAGATATTACACTAGGCCTACAATTGAGGACAACGATGGTTGTTCATCAGTTGGCCTCCCCTGCGGACCCTCTGAGGCCTGGTATCCCCTGCTGTTTCCTCTGCCTCCTACCAATCACCCACAGGATTTCTGATTTGGTGTCATTTTTGAAGTCAAGGTAGCCACCCTGAACCTGACCCTGGTTGGATAAAAATTGAATACCTTTTTTTAAAATGTTCTCTTATGAAAGCAGCTGTGCGGGTTTAATAAGAAAGTCTCTACGAAGCCTAATCAGACCGAACCAAAAGTCTGAAGTATTTGGAAGCTGCTGCTTTAAACACTGGTACAATGCAAATATTTAATCATTTGTCACAACAAATGTTTTCTGCGACGATGTTCCTTTGATGACTTCACACTGATTTCCTACAACACATTGGTGAAATGAAAAGCAACTTCTACTGAGCACGTTGTTGAAAAACAGTAAATATTTTCTTGTTTCTGGCTGTTCTGTCTACTCGCAGAGGGTGTTTTTAACAATTTCTACCAAATCTTCTAAGACAGGCCTTTGCACTGCCCGGTCTGAGCTACCCAGAGGCCAATATCAAGCTACTCCATTCACCATCATTCATATTTCATCCTTTCATTTCATCAAGGCTGAAGTGCATGTCCAAATCGAGTCAACATTTAATAAACTCTAAGTATTGACTCTGGAGGAATCCCACTGAGCCGGTGCTCTGGACCCACACTCAAATTCAGCAAAATTGCGCTCCAAGAAACCATTTTTCTTTCAGCTCATTTTTAAAGCCCTGCTGTGTCTTACAACTGCCTCCAGCCATCAGTTGCTGTAGCACGATATATCATTTGAATGACAATTCGGAAAGCGGGCCAGATGGCTGCATAACCCAAAACCACAGAGATGTTTCCAAAGAGCAAAAACTATTAATAACCTAAATAGTGCACTCTGAAAGCCGTGGGGGGATGTTTGTGCATTACCTTTGATGCTTGTGCTATTATTACGAACCCGTGTGAATCTGAGGTTAACCTCATATTCCACTAGGTCAGACGATATAGGGATAACTGAAATACATTCTAGTGCAGTGGTGGCGAACCTTTGGCACTCCAGATGTTATGGACTACAATTCCCATCAGCCCCTACCAGCATGGCCAATTGGCCATGCTGGCAGGGGCTGATGGGAATTGTAGTCCATAACATCTGGAGTGCCAAAGGTTTGCCACCATGGTTCTAGTGGCATGGTACTTCACTCTCTCTCTATGAACAAGAAACCTGTCACAAAGTGGAGGTGGGGGGATCCATTTTACCCGAATCTCATCTCTAGCCAAATGGGCTGCATCACTCAGTCTTTTCTCTCCAGTAGTTTATGGCAGGAGCAGGGCTGCCCAAGTGATAACTGCATTTGTTGTTAAGAGAAGAAAAATCCTCAGACAGAATACAATTTGGTTATGAGAAAAGAGAGGAAATAATGTTCTCTAATGAGTATCAGTCAACTTCTGAGTTCGCCAGAAATGTGTTGCTAACCCACCTGAACAATTAACCTTATCCACTTAGACCTTGTGAACACTGAGCATACACGCTTTTCTTGCAGCCTTTGGAGCATAGGCTTCCCACCACCCGGACTATTTGAGCTATTTGTTTCATGGAGACATGACGGATATTGCCATTTTGACAAATAACAACATTGTAACGCAAGTGCAAGAGGAGCCCTGTAAGCACACGTTCATTCCTTGAGGGAAATCAGAACGGATGGATACATTTTTACAAGCCTCTCCCGTGTTTACATTACAGCCTTGTCTCTTCATTCTATGCCACGGGCAGCTAATACAGAGTTTCAAAATATAAATGATTAGGGTTTTTTTTAATGAAATAACAACACTGTATTGTCAAAGGCTTTCACAGCCAGAATCACTGGGGTGTTGTGAAGTTTCCAGGCTGTATGGCCGTGTTCCAGTAGCATTTTTCTCTTGATGTTTTGCCTGCATCTGTGGCTGGCATCTTCAGAGGATCTGGTGGTAGTAAAGCAAGTGGAATATATACACCTTCTCTGTCCTTTTACCAAACATAGTCTTTGGAGAATGCACATATACTCCACTTGCTTTACTAACATCAGATCCTCTGAAGATGTCAGCCACAGATGCAGGCGAAACGTCAGGAGAAAATGCTACTGGAACACCGTCATACAGCCCGGAAAACCCATAACACCCCAATAAGAACATTCATTTGCCCAAACCATAAATAGGTGAAGAAACTTCACAGAAACAAGCCTGGTCCAATCAGGACCCATTTAATCATGCAAATGTGTTTCCATTTTGTAAATTACATAAATATGGCAGCCAGTATGACTGCCAACTCTATCTTGGGAAATTCTGGAAAAAGTTGAGGATGGAGTTTGGGAAGGAAGCAAAGATAATAGCAAGGAGAGATCAGAGGATTGGCTGACAAATGATGGCAAATGTCACACCTACTGGACAGCAGCAGTGGCATAGTGGTTAAGAGCAGGTGTACTCTAATCTGGAGGAACCGGGTTTGATTCCCCGCTCTGCCGCCTGAGCTGTGGAGGCTTATCTGGGGAATTCAGATTAGCCTGTACACTCCAACACCTTAGGCTAGTCACAGTTCTTCGGAGCTCTCTCAGCCCTACCTACCTCACAGGGTGTTTGTTGTGGAGGGCGAAGGGAAAGGAGTTTGTAAGCCCCTTTGAGTTTCCCTATTGGAGAGAAAGAGGTGGGGATATAAATCCAACTCTTGTTCTTCTTGCTGCCAGGAAATTTGCAGCATCCCTAACTATATTAGAAAAGGCAAATTTGCACTCACTATGTTCCTAGAGGTGCTTCTCACTGACGTTAAACCATCAGCAAAAGAAAACTCTTCATAATGTGGCTTTTCCCCCAAAATGTCATACACAGCTTACTGTTTTTCTTATGGATAGTTCTGGTGAGCCTTAATTTTCACAGTCTAATTTGTAAAGCCTTCCTGTTAAACCTTCCATGTCTCTTATTTTGACTCTGCCAATACATATTACCTAATCTTCAAAACAGATTTGTACAGATGGCGTAGATAAAGGCTGAGCGAGCTTTCGATTGTTTTCTTTGGGCTTCTACTCTGGAGTCACAATCAAGCCATAGTGGCAGCTAATTTCAGGAGGAGGTGATTAAAGAATGTCATTCAAGAACAAATCGACAGTGTTAACTAAACCCAGATATATTGCTTGAAATTCAAAGGCACATTTTCTGTTTAACATAAACCCTATCCTCGGGGGCAATCGTATGGCAGATACCAGAATCGTATGATACCAGTTTTTGTAGCATCTGCCCAGGCTGTGTAGGTGTATAAAATACTGTAAAGTCACAGCCAACTTATTGTGATCCAAACTAAGAATAAGAATAAGAATAAGAAGAGGAAGAGGAAGAGGAAGAGGAAGAGGAAGAGGAAGAGGAAGAGGAAGAGGAAGAGGAAGAGTTGGGTTTATATCCCCCCTTTCTCTCCTGCAAGGAGACTCAAAGAGGCTTACAAACTCCTTTCCCTTCTCCCCTCACAACAAACACCCTGTGAGGTAGGTGGGGCTGAGAGAGCTCAGAAGAACTGTGACTAGCTCAAGGTCACCCAGCTGGCATGTGTTGGAGTGTACAGGCTAATCTGAATTCCCCAGATAAGCCTCCACAGCTCAAGTGGGAGAGCGGGGAATCAAACCTGGTTCCTCCAGATAAGAGTATACCTGCCCTTAACCACTGTGCAACTGCTGCTCCTTTGGAAAACAAGGAGTTTTCAAAGCAAGTGATTAAGCAAAGGTGGTTTGCCATTGCTTTCCTCTGCTGAGTTTTCCTTTGAGATTGCCCTTCCAAGTACCTTCCAAGTACCACTTAGCTTCTGGAATCTGACCAAGCTATACAACATGCTGCTTTCCCTCCTTGTCCAACCTGTGAGGGCATGTATTTATTTAGATCCTGCTTTTCTCCCCAGTTGGGACTCAAAGAGGCATGGGGCATCATTCTCCCTTCCTCTGTTCTTTCACAACAATAACCCTGTGAGGAAGACCAGACTGAGAGTTCGTGACATGCCTGAGGTCACCCAGTGAACTTCTGAGGCAGAACTGAGTATTTGAACGTGGGTCTCCAACGATCCCAGTCCAACACTCTGTCTACTGCACCGTGCCTGGGAAGGACTGTGCTTGGAAGAATCAGTGTTTTACCGTGGCTCTCAAAACAAAAGGGGGCTGAAGGTTGGTCTCCAAAATAATTCTTCTTACTTTGGTGTCTAAATGTGGGGAGGGCAGAGCAGAGCAAAATCAGGATACCATGATAGGAGGGAAGTTACCATCACCACTACAAAGACGTTAAACAAGCGGCAAGTCCTAATGGTCTCATGTACCATAAAGCAGCTTCATGTGTTCATGTGTCCGCTGACTGATACTCGGGGGCTCACAACAGCCACAACAAAACCCACAACAGCCAAGGAATTCTCATTAGTCTTACATTCACATAACATAATATCTCTTTTCATTATAAGACCTCGCACTGCCTGTAGTTACGCACGGCACTGAAAGAATGTATTTAACCTGGAACCTTTGAGAATGGCGCAGGATGGACTCAACAGCGTATTATTCACTCATTAAAAAGCAAATTAGTTGCATTCCATGTTGTTTGCTTAACATCTTCAGGCAGTGCCAATTCTGAAATTGGTTTCAGGTGCAAACAGATTAAATTAGCATGTTTCATGATTACAGAAAACATTAACTGGACAAAAGCCAATTCAGAAGGCCAGTGACAAAAATGGATACGTTTTCAATTAAGGCACAAGACGTTAAATGAAAATGCATTACAGTTTTCTCTGTGCGTTCCGCAACAGCTTGTAGCATCTGGCCACAATATGCTCATTGACACAGCTGTAATGCATCTTGAAAGAAAACCCAAAAAAAGGCCAAGTTAGTCTTAAATTATTGACACAATAAAAGAAACGGAACCATGAAAGAAACAGTGTTATCTGTAGATGCTACAATGATCTACGGGAGCCTGAAGCACATCTGAAATCGCCTCCTCACTCTTTTTTGCTAATAATTGCTGTAGGTTAAGATAGATTCTTCAAACGATTAATGTTGAGAGCAGAGATGGAAAGACAGCAAAAGGGCCTTTACAGATTCACTATGTAAAAGCATTAGCAAAGCGACGCAACGACGCACCAAAGCACATTCTGTAATGAAGTCAACGATCTATAACTGGAGTTTGTTTTCCTTTGAGAAAAATAAATGCTATCATAGCCTCCGCAAGTGAAGGAAAAAAAATGACAGACGACAGAAAAAACTGCGGCAGGCGAAATTCTGAATGCATTCATTAGGGGGGCACTATCAACTCCACAGGGCCAAGTCAGACTTGCTCTATGCTTCTTCCAAAAGTTAGCAGCCGTCGGTCAAGAAGCCCATACGCCCAAGACACAAATCAATTCAAACCAGACAGGTGTAGAGATGTACTTCTAAATATTCAGGATGGAAGAACTCGTGGAACTGTTACCAGATGCTTGGCTCTGAGCAACCATCACACATGGCTGAGCATTAAACACACAGGACTAAGGATGCTGGAAATTAACGGGGATGAATGGCAGGTGGCTCAGATCACGGGTGGTAATAAGACTATCTACCTGTCCTGATCTTTGACAACGTGCAGCAGCATCTTTAATTTTTTTCCTGATGTGCGAAATTGATTTCAAATAGGCAGACACATTTAAAGACAATGCTGTCACGGCAAGGGGGGGAATCATTTAAAGGCAGAGACTTCGGTGTTCCCATTTTTATATGATTATTGGCATCACTGCTTATATAAAGCTGGAAGGTATGAACCCAGGCAAATAATAAATTGCTCAATAATAACATGTTTTACCAGCTTTGAAAGACAGGAGCGACGAAGGACAACACAACAGGAAATGGGAAAGGTCTGCATGGATTCGGATTCACGAATTGCATTTTCCATGGATTTTTCATCCCACGCAGCATTAATGAAATATTACTCATGCAACTGTTTGACAAATTCCTGTTCTGTGTACAGTGATCGATATCTGCAGGTGTAAATATGAATTTCTCAGTCTTCTCTTACGGAGCAGAGAAAGTGTATGAAATATTAAACAGCTGCAGTCAATATATAATGCGAGGCTAAACTGAGTTAGATTTGAGTCCAAAGACCAACAACATTTTCAGGGTAGAAGTTTTTAAGAGTCAAAGCCAGCGTGGTGTAGTTGTTAAGAGCAGCGGACTCTGATCTGGAGAACTGGGTTTGTTTCCCCACCCCTCCACATAAAGCCTGCTGGGTGACCTTAGGGGAGTCACGGTTCTCTCAGAACTCTCTCAACCCCACTTATCTCACAAGGTATCTGTTATGGGGAGAGGAAGGGAAGGTGATTTTAAGCTACTCTCTTTAAAAGTATAGAAAAGTGGGGTATAAAAACCAGCTTTCCTTCAGCAGAATCTAGCTTGTCTTTCCAGACCAAGATGACTATGCTCCGAAACTAGGTTGAACTACATTAGGCTCTGCTACTCCAATCATCAAATGAGACTCAAGAAGATTTCAAAAGCTTTTTTGGAACTGTGTCAGCCCAAAGCTCAGATAGCCAAAACTGAAGTTTGGCTCCCTGACCTTGGCATATACCTGTAAGTTACAGACGGCTCAACCCATAATCCCCCAACCTTCGCATTCCCATAATATCAGCATGTGAAAGGACGGTGGGAACAGAGGCGTTGTTTGGGGCAGACAGTTCACTACCTCAGAGAAAGGCAGATAAGAGTGAACGTTTAAGCTCTCTTCACTAGTTACATGCAAGCAGGGGGAAGCCTCTGTAGCCTCGGGCGATGATAATGGCCGAGCCATCTGTGACCTTGGGGTGGACGTTCGAGATGCCAGGCCAAGAATGGCGCAGGCCTGACAAACAGGTATGCCAGTTAGGAACACAACGTATGCAAATCACAACATGCCAGAAGAAAAGAATATCCACTAAATATTTTATACAGAGAGGTAGCATTCAAGTCATAGGTCAGACTCTGAAAGAACTGGTCAGTTTGCCCGTTCCTGATGATAAGGGACTGACAAGGGGAAGCGGCTTACACTTCATGGTGCAAAGCAAACTGCATTTGCGAGCTGGCGATGGCTTCAAGAGTTATTTTTCTTGAAATAGAACTGAGAGGGGAGGCTGCTAGTCCAAAATGCCTTTGGGGACACACATACTTCATGCCACTCTTACAGCACTTCTTCGCAATGGAATCGCAGTTTTAATAGTGGGTTTGACAGGCAGCATTTAACTTACAGATCCATCCTCAGCAAAATTGTAACCTTCTAAACCAAAAGTTGATGGACTTAAAAGGATGCCGCTCCATCTAGGACCGAACTAAACACTTTTAAAGCCAAAAAAAGTTTTTAAATAATTAGATTTAGGTTTTTTGTCCTGCCCCATCAATTTATTATACTGGACGTCTAGTGCCTGCATTCCACACTAAAGGTGTGTTCGCCTACTGCACTTGGCAAGTCCCAGAAATCAACACCTTATCTATGTCTACAACCTCTTGTTTTTTTTAACCTCTCAAGTCAGAGCCAATTGTGTTTTCTTAATGTTGCCATTCTTCAGTGGATGCACAATCAAAGGAACTCAGCTTCTCTTCTGGATTCCCTAGACTTGCCTCCAGCTGTGACTAGTAATATCCAACAGGAGTTCACAGCATCTTAACAAATAACAAGAATTTCATCATAAGCTTTTTTTGTCACTGATGAAAAGGAGCTTCAGCTTTGTGACTCTTCTGCTGGAACGTTTTTGGGTTAGTCTTTCAAGATACCACTAGACTCCTGTTGGAAATTACCAGTTACAGAGGAAAATGGCTAACAATCTGTCTAACTAGCAACAGATCCATAGGCATCCAATACCTTTGCCAGGATTCCACAAACAGGAGTACAAAAGCCATAGGTTAGAATCATAGAGTTGGAAGATACCCCCAAGGGCCATCAAGTCCAACCCCCTGCCATGCAGGAACACACAATCAAAGCACTCCTGACATATGGTCATCCAGCCTCTGTTTAAAAGCCTCCAAAGAAAGAGACTCAACCACTCTCCAAGGCAATGAATTCCACTGTCGAATAGCCCTGACAGAAAGTTCTTCCTAATGTTTAGGTAGAATCTCTTTTCCTGCACCTTGAATCCATTACTCGATTCACTTTGACCTTTGTCCTATTCAGAAGCCTATAGAAAATTAAAAGGTCAACTATTGGATAGAGAGTTCTCTACCCTAATCACCGCAGCCAAGAAAACATGCCCCCCCTGTAGTTTTCTCTCCCATTTGAACAGGGCCACTTGGCACACTACCTGTATTGTTTAATAAACCCTGCTCAAAGGAGAGCCATAATGCTCGCCAGGTTTAATGTTATGCCTTCTGACTTGTTACATGGCAGATTTAACAAGCAAGAAAAGGCTAAAAGATTGTGCCCGTGTAATAATGGCTCAGTTGAATCTCTGGCCCACCAATTATTACACTGTTTCAGATTCAAGGAAATCAGATCCAAGTATGTGAATCTTACTCCTTTACATTTACCTGATATCCCCGATTTATTTAGATTACACTACTTGCTGGACAATCCTGATCCTTCTCTCTGTATGACAGTGGCAGACTTTCTCCTGGAAATTACTAAATGCCAGTAGATTTCCCTCCACTTAACATTTATTTCCTGTACTGTATATGATTTTTTAAATCAGTTTTTCTACTATTGTTGTACTGTTGTCTATGCCAATAAAGGCTTGCTTGCAAAAAAAAAAAAGAATCCATTACTCCGTGTCCTAGTTTGCAAGGCAGCAGAAAGCAAGCTTGCTCCCTCTTCGACATAGCATCCCTTCAAATATTTAAATGTAGCTATCATGTCCCCCCTTAACCTTTGCTTCTCCAGACTAAGCATCCCCAGCTCCCTCTCTTCGTAGAGCATGGATTCCAAACCTTTCACCATTTTGGGTGCCCTCCTCCGGACCCATTCCAGCTTGTCAATATCCAGAAATGAACACAGTACTGTAGGTGAGGTCTGACCAACGCAGAATAGAGTGGTACAATTACTTCCCTCGATCTAGACACTATACTCTTATTGATGCATCCCAGAATTGCATTGGCTGTCATATCACTCTGCTGACTCATGTTCAGTTTGTGGTCTACTAAGACTCCCAGATCCCTTTCACATGTCAAGCCAGGTGTCCCCCATCCTATATCTGTGCATTTCATTTTTTTCTGCCTGAGTGTCGAATCTTACATTTATCTCTGTTGGGCTGTTCTACTGGGCTAAAACTGTGCCAATAGGAGGCCCACTGTACAGCCATCATGGTTTATTTGTCTGATACCAGACTCCAGCAATCTCATGCTGTTGGTTTTAACAGGATGGCAACTCATCACTCTCAGATACAATCTGACATTTGTTATAAATATTCTTTCAGTGTGGATACTACTGAGACAGAACTCGCCTGCATGTATTTGCCAGCTACAATCTATTTGGAAGTTTTTTTTAAAAAAAAATGGATAGATATGGTCTTTGCATTTCAAAAGGCAGTGCCTTTGATGGAAGACATGTGAAAAAATGTTTAAGTGCCTCTCCAGGGAGATTTTAAAATTAAATTGATCATGCACCGTTATTGTCAGTTGTGTTTATATGAACACCTTTTTATCAAGGAGAACTTAAATGACAGAAAAACAGTTTCAGTGAAAGAGAAGCGGACATCTTGAAATCATAGGAGCTTAATATGATGGGTGACATCTGGGGAATAAATCAAAATTCTATTATAAAATGAATAGATAAAAGCTTCCTAATAAAAACTTCATTATTCCTTGCATGTGTTTCCATCAAAACATAGGAAATCGAGGTCACTCGGTTTTTGGAAACACCAGTCTTGCAGAGAACTTGGCCTTCAACCAATGACTACCTGTGAGTATTTTTGCTGAGGAACAACATTCCAGTACATACTGTGCTCCACCTCTCCTTTAGAATACGGAAGGTTTGGTCAAATTAACATTTTCCCATCCAACTCACATGCATTTTTGTCAGAACAACAGTCCACAGTAGTCCTGGCTAGTTTGCTTTGCTGTTGACTTATAAACTAAGCTGCAAACTATTGTTAACATTAAGAAAGCATGCCCACAAAAAAGGAGGGATTATAGAAACCCCTTTACAGTGAATGTTATAAAATATTGTACTTGTAAATGTATAGATGTATACATCTAAATGTTGATTGGTCTGAAAATTATTCGCAATAGGTACTTGTACAAGTACTTCCTGCTTGTATCTGACCAAGAGAGCTTTGACTCTCTAAAGCTTATAACCCCAACATTTTGTTAGTCTCTAAAGTGCCACTGGACTCAAATCTAGCTCTTATTTACAATAAGTGATCCAAGTAAAATACTGCTTCTTTAAATCAGCATTTGAGATCCTCAACTTTCTTTTCCCCATAATTATTGCAGATATAAATATGTTAAATCTGCAATCACTGAAGAGCACACACTCCACCCACAAAAAAAAATACACAAAATTATTCCCTGCATTATAAATGTCGCATTCAGGACACTCCATTTTAGATCCAAGCCTGCCCGGTTTGGTCTAATACAAATGTTTCTTAGATGCAGTAACAATCAGTTTCTCAGTTCTCTTAATTAATGGATTTATTGTAATATTTAAAATCTGATTCCCTTTTTATTATAATGAATCTGCTACTTTAAAATCATTAAAAAGCCTGAATAAGTGTTATTAGGTTAAATTCATGGGGTTCATTCAGCATTCATTTCCTTGATGGGGATTTATTCAAACTCTCTAAGAATTCGCCGTAGCCCGTATTTGCTTTAACTCTCATTTATATTTGATGGGCATATTAAAATGTAACCATGATGAATTTGAAACCAAGTATGAAATTCTTAAACATCTTTGGAAGGGGAAGATTATAAGCTGGGAATGGAAGCTTGTTCTAAAAGGGAGGTGTGCCATTTGCTCTCCAACAGTTCCTTATACAGTGTCCAATTGTTGTTCTTATTAACAGACTGGCTTCTTTGGGGGGGAAGCTACACCTTTCATGACGCAATTTCAGAATATGCATGCATGAAGTATTCTTGAACGGTCAACTTGTCTATCTTAATTTTTTTTAATCACCTCTAGTCATGTAACTATTCTGGTCAGGAAAACAGTCATTTCAGCCTTTATATAGCTGATAATTTACTCAGTGATCAAGTCAGTGACCAAAAAATGCCATGTTCTAGACTCAACAGTGCTCTTTTTCTCTCTATTTTTTAAGTACAGGAGAAGTTTTATCTCAATGGGAAGAGCTAGAACAAAAGAAGAAAAGAAGAGTTTGGATTTATACCCCCCCCCCCTTCTCTCCTGTAAGGAGACTCAAAGGGGCTTACAATCTCCTTTCCCTTCCTCCACCACAACAAACACCTGCAAGGTGGGTGGGGCTGAGAGTGCTCCAAGGAACTGTGACTAGCCCAAGGTCACCCAGATGTCATGTGTTGGAGTGCACAAGCTAATCTGATTCTCCAGATAAGCCTCCACAGCTCAAGTGGCAGAACGGAGAATCAAACCCAGTTCTCCAGATTAGAGTGCACCTTTTCTTAACCACTATGCCACACTGGCTCTCCTATAAAGAAGGAACTGAGGTCACCAGGCCTCTGACTGAGGACAGCAATGGCTGTACATCAATTGTCCTCCCCTGCTAGATCCTCTGAGGATGTATACCTCCTGTTGTGTTCTCTGCTCCCTATCACTCACTCACACAATGAGAGGACTGCTATCCTGCTGCCATTTGTGAAGAGACATTTTAACTGTTACAGTTTTAAAATAGTTTTAATATTTATTTAACATAAATGTTTGCATACTTCCTGATGTTATCTGCCTGGAGCCCAGCCTTGGTTGGGACTGTCTCTTCCCCGATGTCCCTACTTGGCCTCTGCTATCTGCAGAGGCAAACTTACTGGTGGTCCCCAGCCCCTCAATGGCCTCCATCCGGGCCAGGGCCTTTACCCCTGCCTGGTGGAACACTCTTCCTTCGGCCATTAGGGCCCTGCAGGACCTTGGACAGTTCCACAGAGCCTATAAAACAGAGTTGTTCCACCCGGGTTTTGGGGAGGCTGGTTGCTGATGTGCCACTCCCCCCGCCCATCCCCTGTATACCATCACATCTGGTTGCCACTAATGTTGTGCCCAGTCCTCTCCCGGGGGAGGGGGGAGGGGGAAGTCTTTCTCTGCGTAGCCATTTGCTTTTGAGTTACTTGTTGTTGAGTTACTTGTTGTGTTAAATCATTTTTTGGTTTTAATGAGTATATTGTAACTGTATGTTTTAATGGTATTTTATTTGTAGTACACTGCCCAGAGCAATGTAGTAAGTCTCACAAACAAATACATAAATAACGGGAGGGATAGAAATCAAATAAATGAGGCCGAGGGGTGCCTCCTCGTCGGATCATGCGATCATTCCAATGGGACTGCAATGTGGAACTGCACAAAAGACTGAAGATGAACATCAGCCATGCAGACCCAAGACATGTTGCATGCGGATCAAATTATTAACACCAAGACTTGGGTAGATGTAAAGTACAATAATTTCTTTGAGGAAATATAGGAAAGTACTCAACATCCAGAGAGTTCACCTGCCTTTGGCATTAACAAATGCTGAGTCAGGCAGCTATAAGGAAAAGAAATGTCATTGTGAGTGGGTACCGGTGCAGAGCACTGTGGGAAAGCAGTATGCACATGTTAGAATGACCCATTGGATACTCACCGTGAAGGGGTCTTCTCTTGGGTGGTGGAAGCCACCTTGTGGGTTTTTCTTTCTCCATCCGATAGGTAGGTAGGAAAAGATATTTGGTCACTTCCTGTCAGTCTGTTGCCGCCAATTTGCTCCAGTATCTGAACAGCTGAGTAACTCACAACATAAAGTCAACAGACCAACAACATAGAACCAGAAAAAATAACAGGTCCAACTAACATGGAAGGGACCAAATCCTAACAATATTGGACAGACTCCTTAGAAAAAAGGTTGACATTGGAACACGTCGGAAAGGAACGAACAAGGAGGGCCAAGATGTCTTCCACCACCCAAGAGAAGACCCCTTCACGGTGAGTATCCAATGGGTCGTTCTCTTGGATGGTTTCAGCCATCTTGTGGGTACTCCCCCAGCAGTGACCCAATAGGGTAGGTTCAGTTAGTCTCTGACAACGTGCTCCAGGACCCTTCTCCTGAATGATGCCTGTACGGCATCCTGAGACGTCAACCTACAGTGTCTCATGAATGATGACGGAGAGGCCCAGGTGGCCCCTCTGCAGATCTGCTCTAAAGGAAAGTGTTTGACAAGAGCCACGTTAGCGGCTGCGCTCCTTGTAGAATGCGTTGTAATCCCAGGCGGGATGGGAAGCTGATTTGCCTTATGGGCTTCGATAATACAAGCTCTGATGTTAGAACTAATGGAGGCAGAAGACATCGGCTCACCCAGCTTAGGTGGGGCCACATTTATGAACAATGATTCAGACTTCCTCAGCTGCTCGGTGTGAATGATAAACGCCTTGAGGGAGCCCCTCACGTCCAGACAATGCCAAAGCCGCTCCCGCAGATAGGAGGGCCTAGGGCAAAAATTAGGTAGGACCATGTCCTGTGCTAGATGGAACACTGAGGTGACCTTGGGCCGGAAGGAGGGGTCTAGTTTCAAAACCACCATATCTGGGAAGAATAGGCATAAGTTGGGGTTTACAGAGAGAGCTCTGATCTCGGACACCCACCTGGCTGAGGGGATGGCAACCAGGAATGACAGCTTCATGCGAAGCCAGCGGAGGTGTATCGACTGGACCGGCTCAAAAGGTGACTTAGTGATCCAGCACGGCATGTAACCGCCAAGATGGAAAGCGGTGGACAACAGGGGGCTGAGACTGTTGAGTTCCCTTCAAAAAAGTTTGTATATCAGGATGCCTGGTAATAGGGAGACCCTCTACTAGAGGAAGCACTGTGGCCAAAGCCGCCAATTGGCGACAGAGGGTGGAACTACAAAGCCCGTTGACCAGGCCCTCCTGCAGGAAGCTAAGAATGGAAGGAAGCGAAGGAGCCTCCAGATTTACACTCTTCCTCCTGCACCATCTAGCGAAGGCTTTCCAAGATGCCTTGTAGATGGCAATGATTGATTTTCGTCTGCTGCGACAAAGGTATCAATGACTGCCTCGGAATAGCCTCTGCACCTCAGTCTCTGCTGCTCAAGAGCCAGGCGGTCAGCCTGAACCATCCTGGATCTTGGTGGAACAGGGGCCCCTAAGACAGCAAATCTGGAGTGACCGGTAGGTGGAATGGAGGAGCGATGGCCAGCTGTTGAAGCACCAAATATCAGGATCTCCTGGGCCAGTCCGGCGCTACCAGGATTATCGACCTCCCTTCCGTCTGAACCCTCTGAAGAAGTCAATGCAATAAAGGCAGAGGAGGAAATGCGTACAACAGCCCCTCCGGCCAGGGGGCAGTCAGCGCATCTATCCCCCATGCCCGAGGATGGTAGAAGCGAGTGCAAAAACGACTGATCTGAGCATTGGGGGGGGGGGGGAGGCAAAGAGGTTGATCACTGGAACTCCAAATCTGCCTGCCATCACCCTGAAGACCTCTGACTTCAGCTTCCACTCCGAGTTGGAGACCTTGGTTCGACTTAACCAATCTGCCTCGACGTTCAGCTGCCCTCTCACATGCTCTGCACACAGAGATGAGATATTGACCTTGGCCCAGATGAGGATTCGGAACGCTTCCCTGTGCAACTGAGAGGACTTGGATCCCCCTTGATGGTTCAGGTAACACTTGGCCAACATGTTGTCTGTGTGAATTACTACATGTCTGTGCAGGATCCAACGACGAAAGGCTTTGAGGGCTTAGAAAAATTGCTCGGACTTCCAGGATGTTGATTGAAAGGTGGGCCTGATCTGCTGACCAGGAACCCTGGGCCAGGTGATGATCCAGCTTGGCCCCCCAGCTGGATAGACTTGCATCTGAGAAGATGTGGATCTGGCTCTGGGGCGCAAAGACCTTCCCCCCACCCAAGTTGGATTTGTGCGTCCACCACAAGGAGACTGTGGCGTACTGCCGGTGGCAGAGACAGGGACTGATTCTTCCTGTGAATGATCCGACTGGCGAAGGAACACAGGAAGGCTTGAAGCAGACGCACGTGAGCCCTGCCCCATTGAATCAGGTCTATGGTGGTCAGTTAGAGACCCAGTAAGCTTGCCAGGTGCAGCAGAGAACTGGTTGTCTCCGCCAAGACCCTGTGACAAGCCTCCTGAATCTTGACAATCTTTGTCTGGGGGGCAAACAGGGTGCAGGACGCGGTGTCTATATGAGCCCCGAGGTGCTCCATCTGCTGGGAAGGAAGGGTCGAGCTCTTGTCCAGGTTGACCAGGAACCCTTGCTCCACAAGAGTCATCTGCACCAGGCCCACGTCCGCAGATGCCTGGGCCTGAGACCTCGACCTGATCAGCAGGTCATCTAAGTATGGGTATATGTGGATGCCCTTGCTGCGGAGAAGGGCAATGGGTTCCACTAGTACTTTGGTGAACACTCTGGGGGCGGTGGCTAGCCTGAAAGGAAGAGCCACATACTGGAAGTGCTGATCCCCCAGAGCGAACCTCAGGAAACGGTGGTGAGCCTGATGGATGGGAATATGAAGGTAGGCTTCCTTCAGATCCAGGAACGTGATGTAGTCGCCCTGTTGAATTGCAGCTATGGATGACCTCAGAGACTCTATCCTGAAGCGGAATTTGCGGAGATGTCGGTTGAGATGTTGAAGGCTGAGGATTGCTCTGGTGTCCCCGTTGCTCTTGGGGACAGTAAAGAAGTGGGAGTACACTCCCGTCCCACGCTGATCCATCGGCACAGGCTCGATAGCTTTGATGGAGAGAAGGTGATCGATGGCTGCATTCAACCTGTTTATCTTCTCTGGTTGAGAGCCTATTGGGGAGGGGATGAATTTGTCCCTGGGCCAGGAAAGGAACTCTAAGGAGTAGCCTAAGGAAACTATCTCCTGAACCCACTGGTTGGCATAGAAAAGTGTCCATTGTTGCTGGAAAAACTGGAGATGGCCGCCGACTGGGAGATCTGGACAGTCAGGCCTTATTGATACTGTTGGAATCAGACCTGAATGGCTTGCCTGAGTTGCCCTGACCCTTGGACTCCTGTCGTTTATGAAAGGAGTTCTGCCCCTGCCAACCTGATCTCCTGGTGTCCTTTTGGGAATGGAAGGATGACCGAAAGGGCCGAAAGGCAGGTCGGGCGGTAAACCTGTCTGCCCTGACAGAGCGGGGCATGGTCTTTTTATGATCCTTGGTCTCTACCAGGATTTTATCTAGCTCGTCACCAAACCGAATCCCCCCCTGAAAGTCATAGCTGGCAACTACTGTCTTTGATAGGTTGTCCGCCTGCCATGGTTTTAACCACGGCAGACGTCGTGCCACAGATGCTGACGCCATGATGCAAGATGTGGTTAAGAAGGCGTCAAATGAGGCGTCTGCCAGGAAGGAAACAGCTATAATGACTCTTTCAACTCTCCCCCTAACACCACGATCAATTGGGGGAATAATGGCCAGAAGGCGTTGCAGCCAAATAATGGTGGCTCTGGAGACCGTGGCAGTGGGGACCAGAATTCTTGCGGCCATAGCCACGCCCTCATGGACCTTGTGCATGCTATGGTCCACTCTCCTATCAATTGGATCCTTTAGATTACCTTCTCCATCTCTATAAACCAGGCCCCCTGAGTGTAGCACAGATCCACTAGTGGGGTTTTTATAAGGTTGTGAAGGTGTTCGGGTGCCAGGTACAATTTCTTAAAAATTGTAGGGAAACCCCTATTTGCTGCCGGGCTCGCCCATTCCCCTTTAAATGTTCTTTCAAAGGATTCAGGCAACGGAAAAACCGGTTCTCTCTCATCCTCAGCAGGAAAAATGGAATCACCCCCACCCTGTTGGCAACCACCAAAAGCACCATCCCTTGCCTGCTTGAAGCGGCGTTGGCTGCCTCTCTGGGGCTCGATGGCTGCTGCGCTGCTTGGGCGGGAAGAGCCGTTTGCGCTGTGGGAACCACTGCAGTCTGCCCGTCCTGGTCCCGTCTTCTGGTCTTGTGGCTGCAGCCGCGGCTCCCTTCTGTTTGTTCGCGGCGCCCCGTATAGGGGTCGGCTGAACTGGCGCACCGCCCTCTGTGGCCGCTTGGCGACCATGGAGAGGCCCTACGAACCCGGTCTGACTCAGGGCCAGTCGTGCGCACTTCCCTCTCAGCCCATCAGCTGCGTGGGGGAGAGCGCAGAAGTCTTGTGGAGGCCCTGGTGTTTTCTGCAATCGATCTGCAGAAGGCTTCCCTCTCCAGGGAATCGCTTCCCTCTCCAGGGAATCGCTGTAGCCATTGATGCTGAGGAGAGTTTTTTTGGCGGGAAGGCTCCCAGGTCCAAGTGAGAGAGGGGGGAGCAAAATCATGGGTGGGGGCCGGGTGGGGATGAACGACACACACACAGGCACAAAAGACAAAGGAACAGGGAACCAACTCACACAGAAATGAAGGGTAAGGAACAGGAATAGACAAGGAAGCAAGGAGCCTGTCGAAGTTGCTGAAAAAGATACTGGAGCAAATTGGCAGCAACAGACCGACAGGAAGTGACCAAATATCTTTTCATGCCTACCTATCGGATGGAGAAAGAAAAACCCACAAGATGGCTGAAACCATCAAAGAGAACACATGTTCAGTGGAACCAATCACAAACAGACAGCAAGCTGAATTGGTGAATCATTAAGGATCCCTGACCAGATGTGAAACCAAAATTGTGGAAGGGAATTGAAGCACATGACCCAGAGACTCATTCATGCAAATGTCAAAGCACCATTAAGGGTCTGGTTATAAGGACCCATGACAAGAAAAGGAACTTTAATATCTGATTTAAAAAACCTTGAATAATATTCCCTTCAGGGCATCTTCAACAATGTTAATACTATGTACAAACATTGGAGTTTATTAAGCCGTAATGAAATGTTACCATGCTGATGATAAAATAGTAAGCCTTGTGTTATTTTTCAAGGAACAACCGTCTGTTATGATGGCAAAAAAATCCTTGGAAGCCAAATTCCAGTGGCGACTTCCGAAATAAAATCTGCTGCAGTGAAAATTAAATCAGGGGCAATTTTCCGTTTCTTTGTTCATCCTTATATAATACCACATTTACCATTTCGATTCAGTACCTCCATTTGTATCATTCTGCCCATGAACTCATATTGAAAAGCTTACCAATCCGCGACTTATGTTACAAATGCGTCTTGAAGTAGATTTTTTATACTTTGATCTAAAACTATTACTCAAGTCTTGTACAGCATAATTAAATAAATGTAACCAGCCCTTGGGGACCTCCTGCTCCAAAATGAAATTTCAGAGCCCAAACGGCGCTTGCTGCCATTATTGTCACCGGGTCTAAAACGCCACTTGTAATTTCGACACAATAATCAGATCTCCCTAGAAAAGCAGACACTTGTTGATGGGAACAATGCTTCCAGATGTCCCTTAGGACATATTTACAATATCATGATTTGCACAAATCCTATTAGGGCACTATCCAGGTTGCAAAAAGGGTATTATGGCTTTTTGAAACACTCTGTAGCAGTAAGGCAGCTACTAAAGCAGTTATAGCTTCCTGTCTTCTTGAATTTAATATCAATGATTCATACTCCTAATTGGTGATCTTACTCGTGCATATTCCTTGTAGTTTCCTTCTGACATAAACAATAGTTTGTTTTTGTTTTTTCTAACGCCCTGGGACTGATTCCAGATATTGTAAGATGGTTATGTTTTGAGTTGGGTTTGAGTTGGCCCATAAGGTAGCATCTTTCTTCAGATATGATCTACCCAATGGGCCCTGACATGACAATTCACTCTGTTTTACCCAGACTTAAGGACACCACTCAGGCAAATTTATGGCCTGTTTCAAACTCTTCCCCCTGCTCTCCATCAGTGCTTGGTATCAGATATCTTAATCCCTTTTGCCCAGGGAAGTATCTAAACACTTTAACGATCCAACCGTTATCGCTGGTTATTTACCAGAGCCAGATTAAATTCATTTCCATCTGAATTATTAACAGGAAGGTTTCAGAGACTTCCTTACTGTCAAAGGCTCTGTCCCTGTGATAAAAAAAATGAACTAGAGATGATAGAATATATTCTCTCATATGAATTTCATACAAGGGAGTAGAAAGTGAGAATCAGGCCGTTATTGAAGACCAGTTTCCAGGCCATTGGGTCAGGATTCTTCTAGAATGGCAAAAATTTCTCTCAGCAGTGGTGAGATCTAGACATCAGCTGTGGGTTGCTAATGCGGGTTGAATGTTTTCCTTTTAAGCTGCTTTTACATTTAATACATTTTAATTTGTTTACTTTTGCTTTTACTTTTGTCTGACACATTTAATTTGTATCTCACGACTCTGTATATTTTACAGACCTTGTCAACAGACTGCAATAAAATTAATTTGTAATTTGTAACAATAATGTACACATCTTTACTCCTTCGACGCATTACATTTAAACTCAATTGTGTGCTTCAAAATACCAGTCACGTTCCACATTCTGGTCTCCCTGGATCAATAGAAGGAAATTGCCATCCCCTTTGGTTGGTGGTTGTGATGGTTCTCGATATGGTTGCCAAGTCTGAACAAAAACTCCTGGAGATTTGGGGGTACAGCCTGAGGAGAGTGAGATTTGGGGAGGAGAGAGAACTTGGCAGGGTATAATGTCATGAAGTCAATGCTACAAATTAGTCTTCTTCAGGGGAATCGATGTCTGCAGTCAGGAGATCAGCTGCAGTTCAAGTAGATCTACAGGACTCACTGGGAAGTTGACTTGGAGATGCCAGCCTCCAGGTTTGACCTGGGGAATCCCCTGGAATGACAGCTTGTTCTCGAGACTACACAGATGAGCCCCCCTGGAGAAAATGGATGCATTGGATAGGGGACTACAGCACTGTACCCTACCGAGGTCCCTTCCCTACCTAGGCTCCAACTCTAAATTGCCAAGAGCCAGCATGGTGTAGTGGTTAAGAGAAGCAGATTCTAATCTGGAGAACCGCGTTTGCTTCTCCATTCCTACACAGGAGCGGCAGACTCTTATCTGATGAACTAGATTTGTTTTCCCATTCCTGCACATGAAGCCTGCCAGGATGACCTTGGGCTAGTCACAGTTCTTGGGAACTCTCTCAGCCCCACCTACCTCACAAAGTGTATGTAGTGGGGAGAGGAGAGGAAGGAGTCTCTAAGCCGCTTTGAGCCTCCTTGAAGATTGAGAAAAATGGGGTATGAAAGCAACTCTTGTTCTTCTTCCCAACCTAGATCTAGCAATCCTACCCCCATCCCCCGCCAGTGACCAAGATGGACCTGGCAACCCTGGGATGGCAATCCTAGTTCTCTGCAACACTGAAACGACAGATTCTGGCAGCACCATCTAACCCACTGAGTACTGCATCTTTCAGCAGCCAAGAGATGCAGAAAAGGGGTTTTTCTGACTTTTTGGAAAACAAGCTAGGTTGCCTACAATAGAACTGAGCCATGAAGACTATAAATCACAGGCTTGCTATTCCAAATTGAAGACCTGTTGATCTTTAGCCACCACCTGCTTCACAGAATCGCAACTACACATAACAGCTTCGGCTAATGGTCCTGAAAGCAATGTCAAGGTTGACGGTCTGCAGGCACAGAGCTGGCCATCGCTTGACAGGCAGGCCAGAGGGGGTAAGCACTGGGCAGGCAGCACAGGAAATACGATGTTCCAGCCTAACTGCCAGAGTCCTCAGTTGAAGGCGACTGACAACTTGCGCCCGTGGTGTCAGGAACCATAGGGCAAATGTTAGGATGCCCTTGAGAATTGACCGGTGAAAATCCAAATCTGTGCAATTATTTGTACTTCCAACTGCTTAAAATGGCTATCACTTAGGCACTTTGTCAAGATGGATTATGCAAAGGACCCAAATCAGACCTGAACCTGTCTAGCGCTCCCCTGCTACCCCCCCCCCTTGTTCCATCTAGCTGGTTGCTTGTGCTGTGCCGGTCCCATCCTGGGGGGACAGGAGGTTCCTCAGGTGCCATCTGAAGTTAGGCTTTTCTGTGATGTGGAACTTGCAATTCTTTAATGTACTTTTAACGATGGATTATGTGTTGTTGCATTGGTTTTATCCCTGTATTGGTTATTGTGTTGGTTTTATCTTGAACGCCGCCCACAGCCCTTCGGGGGTGGGTGGTATAACAAACGTAATTGATAATAATATTTAATACAATTAATTTGAACAAGTACTAACCTTTTTCTTTGGAAGGGCTGTGAGGAAGGAGACTAACTGAGCAGATATGTGACAGAAAGAGCAACAGTGTCATCTTTGCACAGAACCAGGGCAAGTGCTTAGCGTCTGCTCACTGCTCAGGGAAACGTAAGTGGGGAGGGGGGGCATTCAGGCATCCTGCAGTGGGCAGCGGACCTGCTTTGGAGACAAGGAAAAGGGTAAAGTTTGCCTTAACCCCCCCCCCCCCCCGCCGCCATTCTAAATTGACTTAAACACAGCAAAGCAGATGAGATGAAATCAGCAATCAGACAGGATCAGGTTTTTCCTGTGTACGATCTATTGTTCTCTTTGGGTTTATTTAAAACTGATTCCTTTTAATTCCAAAGAACCCGACTAAGGTTTTCTACAATAAACCAAGTCACGTTTTTTAAAAACCTGTGCACAAATGTCTAGTCATGACATGAGAGGGTCATTCTGACTACCAGCTTCGAGACACCTGCTGGTAAACTGCAACGCCCCCTGTGGGAGTCATAGAAGAAGATCTAGGCTTGGGGAGCATCACCACGGTAGCTCAGTGGTAGAGGATCTGCTATTCATGCAGAAGGTCCCAGCTTCAGGGTGCAGAATATCTAGTTTTAAAGGATCAGGAGATGGGAAGGACCACTAGCCAAGATCTTGCTGAGCTACTGCCAGTCAGAGCAGACAATATAAACTCCGAAGGACCAATGGAATGACTCAGTAGGAAGAAGAAGAAGAGTTTGGATTTATACTCCACCTTTCTCTCCTGGAAGGAGACTCAAAGGGGCTTACGAACTCCTTTCCCTTCCTTTTCCCTCAACTGACACATTGTGAGGTAGGTGGGGCTGAGAGAGTTCAGAGAGAACTGTGACTAGCCCAAGGTCACCCAGCAGGAATGTAGAAGTGTGGGAGTGCACATCTGGTTCACCAGATAAGCCTCCGCCACTCAAGTGGAGAACGGGGGAATTAAACCCAGTTCTCCAGATTAGAATCCATCTGCTCTTAACCACTGCACCACGCTGGTAGTTTTATATGTGCACATCCAAACTTATGCTACTGAGCTACAACATGAAGTGAACACAGGCTAAAGGGCTGCATTACTTAGGCCACTGAAGAATAAGCAAGTGTTAGATACTGACCTAACCCATAATACTCAACACTGTTTTGAACTGCCTTGTCCCTCAAAATGGTTTCATCCATATAATTCAAATCTATATATGTACAGGTGTGTGAGAGGTACACACACACACACACTCGTTTTGTATTTGTGCAGTCTGCATTCCTCAGACTAGTTATGATGAAGGCAACCAGCCACAGAAAAGAGAACAGATGTTTGACATAAATGAACCACTCTCCCATTTTGAAAACCCATGTTTCACATTCTCAGACAGTCAAACATTTGCTGCCAAAATAAAACGTGATCCAGACGAAGAAAGAGTTCTAATCCGATCTATACAGAGAAAAATTTTGGATTCCAAAGAAGGCTGCAAAAATAAGCCACAGTAACCAAGCAGCTATATTAGTTTTCAGGGGCGCCTAAGAGACTAACAGTGTTTTTGGGGTATAAGCGTTCAAGAGTGAAAGCTCCCTTCAACAGAAATCTTATACACCAAGAATCCTGTTGGTCTCTAAGGTGGACTCTAACTGTTCTACTGTGGACTAACACGGCTACCCTCTGAAAGTAAACAAGCAGAAAATCTGAAGAATTTTGAACTTTTTAGTTCAGACAAAACTAGGTGTGGGGTGGAGAAAGTCGACACAGAGGATTTTTTTTTCTCCTTCTCCCATAATGCTAGAACTTAAGGGCATCCAATTAAGTTGATGGGCAATAGATTCAGAACAGATAGAAGCAAGTGCTTTATCACTCCATGAAAAATTAAATAGCTCGGTTCACTGCCAGTAGATACAGTGATGGCCACTAGCTTAGATAAAGCGAAGAGGTCCATCAATAGCTACTAGCCCAGGGGTCTGCAACCTGCAGCTCTCCAGATGTTCATGGACTACAAATCCCATCAGCCCTGCCAGCATGGCCAATTGGCCATGGCAGGGGCTGGAAGGGCCTGATGGGAGGGCCTGATGGGAATTGTAGTCCATGAACATCTGGAGAGCCATAGGTTGCAGACCCCTGTACTAGCCAAAATGACTTAACGGAGCCTTCATGTCCAGAGACTATAAGGTCATGAATATCAGTGCTAGGAAGCAGAACCAAGGGAAGGCTGTGGTATATATGTATGCAGTGGAACAGGGTGCTCTTCCCCTATCACCTGTGTGATTTAGTTTGGCCCTGTTGGGCGGAACTCTTGGCTGCAGTTCCTAGTTCTTGCATGTTAGCTAAAGCTGTTGATTGTAAAAGTTGCCCTTCTTGCAAATGAAAAACTGTTGTTTTGCATCACCTGGTCTCTGCTAAATGGACTTGAAAACCAGTGCCTGAATTAATATTATAGCCCAGGGGATACCACAAAGGCCTTGGCCTCTTTGTCCAGTTTGTTGACGCAGAACGACCAATTGGTGAAACAGGGTATTGGAGCAGCAGTGGCGTAGGAGGTTAAGAGCTCGTGTATCTAATCTGGAGGAACCGGGTTTGATTCCCTGCTCTGCCGCCTGAGCTGTGGAGGCTTATCTGGGGAATTCAGATTAGCCTGGGCACTCCCACACACGCCAGCTGGGTGACCTTGGGCTAGTCACAGCTTCTTGGAGCTCTCTCAGCCCCACCCACCTCACAGGGTGTTTGTTGTGAGGGGGGAAAGGCAAGGAGATTGTCAGCCCCTTTGAGTCTCCTGCAGGAGAGAAAGGGGGGATATAAATCCAAACTCTTCTTCTTCTTCTAGATGGCCTGGTGGTCTGATCCAATGGGCTACCTTTTACATTCTTATGTGTAATTGCTTCTCCGAACAGCTTTTCTGAGACAAGATCCATAAAGTTTCATTCTTATCAGTAAAAGAGATGCTCAGTGTAAATTATTACCTTTATGGGTTCTTCAGGAGAGCATTTCTTTCTCTCTCTCTCTCTCTCTGTGTGTGTGTCTCTCTCTCACTCTCTAAGGAAGAGCAATCAAAAAACATGTCTAGTTTCTTTTTATACAGCAGGAAATCAAACTGATGTCATCGATTCTCAAAATCATTTCATTGTTCAAGATAAAGATAAAATATATCAATTACAGGCTGCAGCTGAAGTATAATGTTCTTCTGCTTTAGTCTCTGTATCATATCGTGCAGCCCATGCCAATAGATGCTGTCTCATATTAGGAGTGCAGTTTCTGGTCTGCATTGTAGTATTTGCTGAACAAGCCAAAACATCCAGCTTCATTTGCAAAGCAACACAAAAGCTCCTGTCACCGCTGACACAATCAGCAAATGCCTTGACCTTAAACGATACTGAATTTCAGGCCCGTCACCGCTCCTTTGTGTGACCACGCAGAGACATGCTCAAATCCACTGCACAACAATGAAAAGAACTGCCCCACTCCTTTACAAATATGCACCATTTGAAATGGTGGTTTACACTCTTTACTCTGCTTGCCCTGAAACAAAAGAGTGGGAAACAGAACGCCAAAGGTTCAAATCCCCAAACGAAAAGTATGTCAAGTTTCACTGTGGGGTTTTAACAGCATTAAGCTTTGGCAGATCAGTTTCCTTAAATCAATTACAATCAATACAAGCCAGATGGCGGGGCTGTCATGCCGTATAGAGCTGTCTGCAGGATAAGGTCACTGCATCTGTCAGTGGGAGATGGCAGCAGAGGCATCACATCGGAAAACTCCCTAACCTCAGAGCCTATCTGATAACACTCTATCAGGGATTAAGATGTGCAGGGAAGGGATTAGATGGGGTTACCATGTTTGACAGCGTTTGTCAAATGTTGTCTTTCGTGTGTGTGTGCGCGCGCGCTTTGTTGTTGTCTTGTTTTAACTTCCACAAGGATATAAGGGACACCAAAGCAAGGATGTTTTCCCTGCTAGGTTGCATATGTTTCTGAGGTTCTTTATTACATTGCTTATCTTTGAGTCCCTTTAAAAACACACACACATATACAGTGTTTTTATGTACTTTCCCACCAAACTGCATAATCCTAAAATACACCATATCATGCAAAAGTTACGTGGAAAACCAGTGCTATAATTAAATGTCATTTCTGGGCGGAGACAGAGATTACACATCCAGGCTCAGGCGTATCTGATATTGTATTGCAATTTACAAAAACCATCTCGCTCCCGCTGTTTCAGAAACTCACTTTAGAACAGTGAATGACTATTAGGCATTTCTTTCAACATAAAAGGCAGATATGATTTCTGTAGTTATGAAATGAGAGCTATTATGGACGGCGGTGGATTGTACATCTCTGTGAGGAACAATAGAGAGCCAGCAGGTTGAACGTGCCTCTAAAGCTACTTACAACAATAAAAGAAACAAGTACACCTTTGTGAAAGATTCTGCACACATCTCGTTTTCCGCCAGTGCTTTTAAATATCAATATTGGTTATGGATATTTGCCTGAAATCTTTAAGAACGTGGGTCATTCCATTATTACTTCTCTTCCTGGCACCACTAGGTCATTCTGTGCAAACAGAATGACACGTCACTTCCCCCCTCAAACAATAGTTTAGAATTAATAGTACAGCAATGTTTAATAAGTGGCAATAAATATTTTATTCCAGAAACACTTACCAAATAGTCAAACATCATTTGACTGGAACAGTTCGCGCAATTTACATAAAATGGATTACTCAACGAAACTAACTTTTCCATTAGTCTTAAGTGTTTTACACAGAAACGGGGGGGGGGGGGGGTTTACATCAGGGTTACAAATAGATGTACTTTAGAAAAGCTTCCAATAAGCACAAGAAGGAAATTATAGAGCTTTCGTTGTCTTTGGGCATGTTGTGTACCAAAATATAATAAAGAGGCCACGCTTCTCATTAGCCAATTCAAAAGGAAAGGTTTCATTCCTATTAGAAAAAAAGTATTGAGCCACGTTTTAATCTGACAAAAATGAGTTCTTGGTATAATTTTATGACCATTTCTGGCAAGTCAGCAATAGCAAAGCCTTCATAGCGTGAGCATGGAACACAGCACATATTTTGAGGAGAACGGCAATAGGAGGGGTCTTGTCGTTCATTAAAAAGCAGAGAGGCTAAGCAAAGGCGACTTAAATACTCTCGCCCTGATTCAGAAAAAGAGTTTGTTGTTTGGAAGTCAGTTGTGATTCTGGGAGATCTCCAGGCCCCACCTGGAAGTTGGCAATCGCAATCTACAGGTGGCTGTTTTCAACCACGCAACCTGAAAGCACCCTTCCTGTCTCTCTCACGAAAGACCTGAAATGCACAAGTGCCATTTACTTGGCTCAGACAAGAAATGAAAGTGGTCCAGTGGGAAAGAACGCCATTGTTCCATCTCTCACTGCGAGTGCAAGAGCTGGTGGAAGACAGGTCACTTGGACCATGAGCCACAACAGTCAGAATGCCTGGTATCAGATTGCTTATGAAGAAAACAGGGAGTATGTATTGTCGGAGGCTTTCACGGCTGGATTCAACTGGTTCTGGTGGGTTTTCTGGGCTGTGTGGTCGTTGTCTGGTAGATCTTGTGTCTGAAGATGCCAGCCACGGATGCAGGCGAAATGCTAGGAACAAGATCTACCAGACCATGGCCACGCAGTCCGGAAACCCCACAACAACCAGCAAAATAGGGAGGCTTGCAAATGGGAAAATGTCCCATTTAGGCTCTAAGACAGCAGTGAATAAATCAACAACAGAAAAAGAGATCCATCTTTAGTGGATCAGCCTACTTTCAAGGTTCACAAGGCGAGATGGTAAATCTATCCATTTTTTTCCCTCCTCACCAACCATAAGACGATGCTCTAATTTAAAGGCAGGGTGCTCTAATTTAAAGGTAGGGTGTAGGTGCTCGTGTAACCCCCATGCCCAGAATGGGTTGACCCAGTAAGGGGGTGGAGACTCAGAGCAGCAGAAAGGCTGCAAGAGCTCTTTGCAGAAGACAAGGGTACCAGACTCGGACCTTGATTTCTATAAGCCCTTAACACCTTGTTAAGGGTTTTCTTTTGTGGTTGTAATGGGTGAGAGTTCTCCTGGAGACCTTCATCATGTTGCAACCTGTTCATCAAGCCCTTGGAGTCTTCAGGAGCCAGCCAACTTGCAAAGAAGAATTTGGACTTGGCAATATCAGTAGACTGTAAATAGAAGGACTTGAAATGCAACCTGAACAGGACCTTGAATTGTAACGTTAAATGTTGATGTTTTAAAAGTGTTAATTGTAAAGAAAAGTAAACCATTTTGTTGTTTAAAAATTGTTGTTGCAACTCATTCCAAGTACTGCCCCACAGAACCCACAATCTGAGGTTACACTCGCTAGCTAGAATTTTCAGCAAGAAGAAGGGGGGAGAAAAATATACAACTCCTCACTAAGGAGATCTATCTTTTTACAACTTCCTTCTTAAAATAACATCATTAAAATAACTGTATAATAATTAAGAACAGCATCAAGGAACCACAAGTTAGCTTCTTTGTAGGTACATCCCCAACCTCTGAAAGGTCTCGGTAAAACTTTAGAAACACCAGAAAGATTAAAAACAAAACCCTGATATAATTCTATAGAATGTGCATCAAAGAACGACTAGTAGCCAATATGTTCAATAGAACTAGAATTAACTTAATGAATTATGATTGGAATCTGATTTTGTTCATGGTAATAGCCGCTCTCAGCGAGTCGTAAACATTTTGCATTACTTTCATAAAACCCGTGCCTTATGCCTAGTTGTATTTTTTTTTTACTAATTTTAACCGGATAAAAAATGAATTATCCTTTTAAAAACATCAAAAATGCAAAATACCATCACATTTCTCCCAATAAGATTAAGCCACTTGGAACATGCAGGAATGGCTTTTGATGTTCGTCGACTTTGTTTAAAGTTCCATTTAATGTTCCCGCTCTCAGTTTCAAAGGGAACTTTAAATAGCTACTTTATAATTTGCTAAGCTTATAGTGAATAGCTGTTGAATTAACTGCAACGCATTCTGATTAAATCACTCCACATTTAAGTTAAGTAACAAGGTCTTAACATTCTATAAAGAGACGATTTCTTGTAATTTTTCTTGCACATGCCCTGGAGCAGCTCGCTCTTGATGATTTGAGATTCTCCTCTCAAATCATTTTGGGGTAATAAACATAGGCAGGCAGGGAAACCAAAACCATTATAGGAGGCTTTCATAATTTAAAGGTAGCAATCTGATATAGTTTGACTGAGATCCAAAGAGCTACTTCCAACGTGCACAGTGTTTTGTACATGCCCAGGGAGATAATACTCTCTTTACCAGAATCGCCCATACCCTTTGAAGAACTGCTTTTGAAAATCTTCTCAGTTTGAAGGGATTTCTTGCCTTCATGGAAAGGACTTGCTGTCAAGGAACAAAAATCCAGAGCTGGAGCAACAGTTTCATGTTTCTTTAGGCTATATTTAAGCTGTGGTTTAAAATAAGCTTCAACACTCCGGTTTGCAAATATCTAAATAATGGTGAGAAAGACAAATGTAGCCCAACTTTTATTTAACTACTCACTGGGGAAAGTTACAATTCAAACAGGTAGCCAGGATCACTGAGCAAAAAGCCTCGGGCTGGATCTACTGAAGTGTATCTATGGACAGATTTCCTATGTAGTATTATCACTCTTTCCACTCCAGCTGAAGCTCAGAAACCCACCTGAGATCCTGTTCCTTGTCCCCATGATTCTCAAGATCAGCATTTCAGGGGACATTTGGGGTTACAGAGGAAGAAGAAGACAAGAAGTTAAGCTGCACAGTTGGAGCTCTGAGATTTATGAAAATGACAGACGAAGGTGGACATTAACTAAGCAGCTAAATGCAGCCACCAATTCAATGGCTTGGTGGCTCATGGGTCGTGCAGAAGGTCCCAGGTTCGATCCCGTGTTAAAAGGACTTGGCAGTAGGTGATGTGAAAGACCTCACCCCAAGGACAAGTTTAAAACAGCTGCATATGGGCAACAAGCTGAAACAGAATCCCTACAAAGACCATGCTAGCTGGCTACGCTGATGCTCTGGAGAAGACCAACTTGCTCATATGGATGGAACTTCTCCGAATAGGTGAAGGACCAAATAGCTCCATCGGACCTAACCCTACTGCTGAAGGACCGAATAGCTCCATTGGACTTAACCCTACTGCAGGAAAAAAATGTCGAAATGTGGATTTGGCAGTGGCCATTCGTACCGTTGTATCCTTCAGCCTGGATTATTACAATGATCTTAATAGGACTGCTGTATCTATGCCTTGTTTGGGAACTTCAGAGAATCACGTAGCTGAATAGCTATGTAGCTGTTTCCCTTTTGGAAACAGAGTGCTGAGTTCGCTGGTTATTTGACCTGATCCAACCAGGATCATCTTCATTCCCTAGGGTATCCATGCTTCCTTTTCAGTCAGGACAGCTTGTTTCTACCCATGATTCCACTTCCATCATTCTCTGTCAAGGTTTGCATGACGGACATCGTTTTACTGGACTGTATCCAAAGGCTATGGATTGCATCCAAAGTACAGGGGTTGTACTGAATCTTGTGCTGGAATTCTGTGGGAGAAAAACAAACCTAAACCCTCACAATAGTAAGAAGTGTATGAAATGCTACTGGTAGGAATATACAGCACCAACATATGAACTCCCATGGAAGGTCTTATGGAACATAAAGAGCGGCTTTTCCTCTTTTGCTCACAGCTCTTGGGTGAACAAGATCAACTAGAGCCAAACCTGGGGGAGGAACCAATGTGAAAAGCCAGTAATTCCATTATGGCTTTTTCTTTGCATCTTTATGAAAATTGTATGCTGACTTCTATTCCTCCTTATCCATCAACAGAATTACTTCAATCAAGGACCTCAGTGTTTTCTAATTAAACCAGCAGGATTTTACAGGTGTCATTTGCCCTGACTCTATTAATGTCCTACTGACTTCAGGGTTGCTAAATTTAGGAGGAAGGTGTGGGAGGGAAATACAATTCAGGGAAGGATACAAAGTTAATCAAGATGTAGTAAAGCGTGGAACCCCACCAGGCTATCCTAAAGACAAGAAAGGGAGCTTTAAATTCCTGTTTGAATAAGCTCAAATACGGTAAGCTTTAAATCCATGGTCCTTCATTTGTATCCAGCTTCTCATCAATGTAGGACAGTGATGACGAACCTATGGCACAAGTGCCAGAGGCGGCACTCAGAGCCCTTTCTGTGGGCACGCACGCACAGGGTTCATCGTGGGGGGGGGGGGCAGAAAATCACCACACAAACACACATCTATGCTGGCTTGGGCCACTGGGCACGATGCCCCGCAGAGGGCAGGGAGGACTCGGCTGGCGGACCTGGTGCCTGTGCTCCGGATGGCTGCTGCCCGAGGGGGGGCAGAGGGTTAAATTGCCGTGTTGGCACTTTGCGATAAATAAGTGGGTTTTGGGTTGCAATTTGGGCACTCGGTCTCGAAAAGGTTCGCCATCACTGATGTAGGATCATTCAAGCTAAATATGTTGACCGTAAACGTGACTGCCAGATGAAGTTAACACACTCCTGACTGGGGTCATTTTGTACTCCACATGAAACTATGTAGAAGAAGGCAAAGAGTTTGGATTTATATCCCCCCTTTCTCTCCTGTAAGGAGACCCAAAGGGGCTTACAATCTCCTTTCCCTCCCCCACCACCCACAACAAACACCCTGTCAAGTGGGTGGGGCTGAGAGAGCTCCAAAGAACTGTGACTAGCCCAAGGTCACCCAGTTGGCATGTGTTGGAGTGCACAAGCTAATCTGATTCACCAGATAAGCCTCCACAGCGGGGAATCAAACCGGTTCTCCAGATTTGAGTAAACCTGCTCTTAACCACTACACCGTGCTGGCTCAAGAGCGAGATCCTAGCTATGCTTTTTTCTGAAGGTGGCAAACAGCACCACCCCCCCCCCACCCCCCGGGTTAAGTTTTCCAATTCTCCTGTAGTAATAAAATGCCTTCAATTCCGTGTTCCACATTAAGGTATCCTTGGCATTGTTAGGCAAGTGATTACAAGCCCACAGTTACTGAGAACTAGGCCAAAATTATGCATTATTTCAGTTTAATGAGGTGCAGCAAGAACAGAAGGCCGTTTCCACTGCCTCACCTTTGGCTTTATCCACCACTCTCCTGCTTTGTGAGAAAAATAATGCTTGCAAAATATAAGTATAGGTAAAAATGTTATTCTTTTGTGCAGAGGCAGAGTGAAAATCTATACTGCTCTGCACTAATCTCTGCAAATGCTAGCAAGAAAGTATATCATTAGAGTTCGTTGAATATATAAAGAAGAAGGAATCAAGCTGATTCCAGACTGGAAAGCTTTTACCAGAGACAGGACTGCTCTGCAATTCAGAACATGTTTTAGATTTGTCAAAAGGCTGGAATCAACTAGTTGTGAGGGATTTCTGAGCTGTATGGTCTGGTAGTTTTGCTTCTAACATTTCACCTGTATCTTATGACTAACATTTTCAGAGGCATGTCATGGTGAGCAGTAAGGTCTAAAACCCTTGCAAACTTTCAGGAGGGCTTCATCTTCTAGATCTGGGACACAAAAGTGATGATTTTCAAAAGCGCTAGTCATTGAGAGCCAGCGTGGTGTAGTGGTTAAGAGCTGCAGATTCTAATCTGGAGAACCGGGTTTGATTCCTCATTCCTCCACATGAACTGCAGACTCTTACCTGGTAAACTTGATTTGTTTCCCTGCTCCTGTATGTGAAGCCTGCTGGGTGACCTTGAGCTAGTCATAGTTCTTTCTAGAACTCTCTCAGCCCCACCTACCCCACAAGGTGTCTGTTGTGGGAAGAGGAAGGAAAGGAGTTTGTGAGCCACTTTGAGACTCTTTACAGGAGAGAAAGGCGGGGTATAAATCTTTTCTTCTCCTAATTGTACTTCTGACATTTCAGGCTTTTATTTTAAATAAATTCTTTAGATCTATTCAAATTAAGCCTGTCTTTCTGGGATCTTCACTGGAATTCCATTTCTCCTTGAGACGACATTAGTCAGTAACTAAATTTGCTTCTGAAGACAGGCAGAACTGCCCCCCAATTTCTGTCGTATGGTTTGTTACCCCTGAAATATTATTTTAAAATATACATATTTAAAACTCCTAAGTAGGTTAGACGAGCTTTTTGATAGTTTGTAACTGTGTACTTTAAAGGTTTGTTGTTTTTTTAAAAAGGAAGCCGCAGATAGAAAGTTTCACATAGAGAGAACTGAGCTCTCTGGGATTAAAGTAAATTACTGTAAAATTGGTGTCAGTGTCCTGGAGCAAAACAGTTAACACTGAATTGTGTTCTACGAAAAGCTCATCTTTTATGGCAAGGAAAACAGAGGAAGATCAAGAGCAGTGTCTGAAGGTTCAACAACCACCTTGTTAAGAGGTAATAAGCCATGTTGCTACAACAGAGCATGTTCCATCTTGGATTATTAGAAAAGGGTACATTCCTTTCACCTTCCAGGGAAAGCAGAAAATACTTCTAGGAGTGTTACATGGTGGGGGGAATTAGTTTCCCTTCCCCTTCTACATTTCCATTCATTGGGTATTACAAAGTCTGTTAACCAAAAACATCCCTATCAAAAATTTTCTCATTCATTTCTAAATAGGAAAAAAAGCACTTATAGGATGGAGTCACTCACTGCTGACAAACTTACCTTCCACACATGCAGAATAATGCACTTTCAATCCACTTTCACAATGGTTTGCAAGTGGATTTTGAAATTCCGCACAGTAAAATCCAGCTGCAAAGTGGATTGAAAGTGTACTATTCTACATGTGCAGAAGGTAAGTTTGTCAGCAGTGTCTTACATCACCACCATTAACTGGCACTTTACAGTCAATTTTAATCCTATTGCTGCCAAGCAGAGACCACACAGAAGTATTTTCACATCAAGCCACTCTGTTTTGATGATGTTATCACATTCAAATACTTTCACTGCAGATGTGCACAGACTGGCACAGAGGCCCTTTCCGCACGGGTGGAATACAGTGCCCCAGGACGGCAAAAACACCGTCCCAGGGGAAGCGTTTGCCCAGGAGGCGCTGCTGTTTTGCAGCAGTGCCGTTCTGGCCTTCCCAGAGTGGTGTGAAGCCGCCGCTTTAAACCTCGCTCATCAAGCGAGGTTTTTGAAAAGTGGCGTCTTCCTGCCAGTGCGGTGCCCACGCTGCTCTCCAGGTCGGACGGCAGCGTGGCCGGGTCCCTGCAGCCCTCCAGAGCGACGCAGGACAGGCAGGTCAGTGGAGGCAATGGACTGGAGGTGGCTCCGTGTGGATTTATGCCGGTGGAGGTGTGTTTCCGTTGCCGTGCGGAAAGGGCCATAGGTTTTGTCAGCATGCTAGTGAAACCACTATCCACACAGGGAAGACAAACACATAGATTCCAAATTAAGGATGCAACTTGTGTGCCTCAGCTAAACTTAACTAACTACATTTTTCACTGAGTAATGTCTTCACACAAAATGTATCTATATTGCAGTACACTAAAGCAACAATGGAACAAATAGCCGCCAAGATTCATACTTAGGCCACTTAGAAACACAGAAGTTTAATACTGTATACTTTCTCTTTCACAGTGATTCAAGTAGAACTGGCAATTACTGTTACTTTTATGCTCTGAGTAAGATTTGAGCAAAGGGATTGTAGGCTTGTGCTCTGCATAGTGTGCCTTCCCTCCCAACTCAGAGCCACACAGCAAATCCATTTTGGAAGTGGAAGGAGCCTGTTTTCGTCCTATGATATGTCCATTACTAGAGTCTGGGCTGGAGTAATTTCGGTCACTATAATGGCACATTGTGGACACTTTAACTGCTAGTTACATTTCTGAGCCAGAAGAAAATTCTATACACAAATGTAGGAGGTGAAGCAGTGAACAAAGACAGCTGGGGGAAAAGGATGACCTATCACAAAAACACTAATTTTACAGATATCAAAAAGATCAGAAAATGAAAACTAAGTCAAGCATGTTAATTTTAATGTTAACATTGAAGACCAGCACTACATTAATTCATCTATGTGATTTGAGGAAAGAACAGATATCTGTTGCTAGGCAGAATTCAGTCAGGCAAATCCCAGGGTCTTCTGTTAATCTCTAGGCCCTATCCCCAACTTCAAATTGATGGAACAAACCCAAGTGCCCAACGTACCCAGATTCTCTGACAGCTTATAGAAACCACAATTCAAATCAGAAAAGATGGAATCACATGGTAGTTTCCCCACTGTCTTCTCCTACATGAAACTGTTTCCAAACAAGTGAGCATATGAAAAAAAGTAGGTTAGTTGAAAGACATGCCAGGGACTTCAGATCTCTCCTGTCTTGAACAGAGTTATACTCTCCCTTGAAAAGCCAGGTTCACAGTTGGGAATGCTGCTGGACTCCAGAGAGCTTTTGCCCAGTTTCAGCTGGTGCATCAGATGCACACATTCCTGGTTCAATCAGATAGCCACAGTGATCCATGCCATAGCTATAGCTAGGCTGGACTGCTGCAATGAGGACTACATGGGGTTGCCCTTGAAGGCTGTTTGGAAGCTGCAGTTAGTGCAGAATACTTGCCAAAGCAGGGCTCAATCTGCTTAGATCTGGCTGTGGTGACAACAGCAACAGACGTTTGTTGGGTGACAACCCTAGATCTATTGTCATCAATGTCATGGCCTTAGCATAAACAGAGCAGATACAGTGGCACTGCCAGCATCACAGGGGCCACCTGTGATAACACAGGGCACCAGGAACTTTCCCAGTAAGTTAAAGGACCACTTCACTCCTTAGTGTTCCATGGGAATGAGGTAGGCAAGCCATTTCTGATGACTTACTAGCCAACCACTGCATATGAGCCTGCTGAATCGGCTGTAATTAGGTCCTTTGAAAAGCTGGGTTCCTCATCATTTGGACTATGCTCTGAAAGGGTACAATTCAGTGCACAAAGTGCTTATAAATGTTCACATAGAGAAGAGATTGGGAACAGAGACTTTATGAAATGTGCCTCCCTCCATGCATTCAGAATAATGTCGACAGGGCTAAAACTGACAGGAAATCCAGGCAAACGTCTCTCAAAACGTAGTGAGAACCAGCATTCTCCTTCCTCTCACCAATGGAAGTGAACCACTGCTGCGGCAACACTTTCAAGCCAAGTAGAGGCTTATTCTAAGAATGGCAAAGGGAGAAATAGAGGGCGGGACACTGTATGAAAATATGAAAGAGAAGGAATTTCATAAACCACAGGCTGGGATTGTGGTGTATCCTATTGTGATGACCTCAGAGGTGCTTGGGATGAGCTGTGAATATTGAATATTGCTGAGATGATGTCACCACCGTGAAACAGTTCCATTTCAATAGGCTTCCAAATCTTCCATTGCACAGAAAGATGTTAAACCCATTTGCAGGTCTAGCATCACAAAAGGTTTGCCGCTCAAGACATTTTGGCTGCATTGTACTAATGTCATGATGAAGGTTCCAAGTACAAGATAAATTTGCGCAATTAAGTTTTTGTTTGGATTACTAGACCAAGTCATAATTGATTGCTCATATCCCCAACTACATTAATGACTCTCTAATTAGCAAAACTTATCAGTATCTGTGGCTGGAGGGTTAATGCCTAGTGATAAAAATACAGGTGTGAAATAACTCAATTCACGGTTTCCAGACAATGTTAATGATCTCACACAAAGAAGCAAGGTCCCATGAAAAATACTCCGACTTTCTATTACTACCTACTGACAATCACAGTTTTACATCATGCAGAAATTACTATACTTATCTTCTCATTAGCAACTAATCTCGCTCATTCTCCTTGCCAAGCCAATTATAAGAAATTTTCTAGGCTGAAATGAATTAATAGGCCACTCGGACCCCACTCGTTTTTCTGCCTCTTGAATAATTGATAACGTACATAAAACCAAAATAGTGGTGTTAATGAATCAATAGAACCAAGGACAATAAAAGCTACAATGGACGAAAGTGAATACAAATCTCTAATATTATATTAAAAAATAAAATCATTTCCCCCTAATATACAATCATATTATACTGTTGCACATACTTCTGGACTTCACTAACAGAATCAGTACATGCCAGAGATTCAAACTTTGCTACACGCTGCCCATTGAAAGTCCCATGGAATGCAGTCAAGGGAGCAATTGGAGGGAGAAGGGATTCTTCCTTTATTGTAAAATCTAATCAAATCTGCCTACGTCATAATCCCTACTTTAAAATGCAATAATTTCTCTATTGAGAGCCAGCGTGATGTAGTGGTTAAGAGAAGGTGGACTCCAATCTGGAGGGCCAGATTTGACTCCCCGCTCCTCCACGTGAGCAGCAGACTCTTATCTTGTGAACCTGATTTGTTTCCGCACTCCTTCATTCCTGCTGGGTGACGTTGGGCTAGTCACAGTTCTCTTAGCACATTCTCAGCCGCACTGACCTCACAAGGGGTCTGTGGAGGGGAAGGGAAGGAGTTTGTAAGCCTCTTTGAGACTCCTTACAGGAGAGACAGGTGGGGTATAAATCCAAACTCCTCCTTTTTTTTCCCCTTGCAGTGGGAGCTTATCAGCTTTTTGCAGTTCTTGGTCACTGTCTCCAGACTGTTAACTCATCCAGTATGGTGTGGTGGTTAAGAGTGAAGGATAATCTGGAGGACAGGATTTGACTCCCTGCTCCTCAACATGAACAGCAGACTCTTATCTGGTGAACTGGATTTGTTTCCCCGCTCCTACACATGAATCCTGCTGGGTGGCCTTGGGCTAGACACAGATCTTCAGACTCTCTCAGCCAGATCTCCCTCACATGGTGTCTGTTGTGGGGAGAGGAAGGGTAGGAGTTTGTAAGCCGCTTTGAGTCTCCTTACAGGAGAGAAAGGCAGCGTATAAATCCAAACTCCTCTTCTTCTATTAGTGGACAGGTATCTGAGAATAGAAATTCACTTGTGCTATGGCTATGTTTGTACAATCTCTCTTTTTTTTTCTGGTATAACTGTGAACTAAGTTCCAGATTACTACGACTTTGCACCATGGACAAAAACTTAATCATACTCTGATCTATTAAAAATATTCTTCTCTCCAAACAACCTTTTCGCTTACATTATTTCTTTGTGGCAGAAAGAGATCCCACCAGGCTCGAAACCTTAGGAAGAACTTCCAATTTGATCAGAATATAATTGCCCGCTAGCTTTCTTTTTAATTGTCTTTTCTGAAGATCAAAGAAGACTCATCCAGACAGATGCATTTTCAAGCCAGTGGCTAGAACAGGGGTAGGGAACCTGCGGCTCTCCAGATGTTCAGGAACTACAATTCCCATCAGCCTCTGTCAGCATGGCCAATTGGCCATGCTGGTAGGGGCTGATGGGAATTGTAGTTCCTGAACATCTGGAGAGCCGCAGGTTCCCTACCCCTGGGCTAGAAGGAGAAACAGCCTTCAAGGGGACTGCTCAGTCAATCCATAAGCAATCAGAAAGCAGAATAAAGAATGCAAAAAGATCAGTGGACAAGCAGAATAATTTTGGCTTGTGCTAAAAACTCTCATTGAGAAACTGATTTGATATAACCAGTCACTGTTATACAAAAGAAAACTTTCATTGGAATGAAAAACTTCAAGAAAGGGTTGAAGAAACACAGAAGTTGAGTGATGTGTATATGTATATACATAACCTGGCCTGTTGTTTCTTATTTACACTTCTGATACATGCAATTCTTGGACCCAGAAAAACAGAGACAAATAACGCCACTGCAATTTGCACTACATAGGTGCATTTACTGCTTTGAATTCATACTTCCTTGATAACCTAACATTTTAATAAGAACAATGAGGAAGTTTATGTTTCTGAAGGATGGGAAAATATTATTATGTCTGCCAAACGTTTTGCTCAGGCATCTCAGTAAATTCACCCTCAAAAATTTACAAACTAATCTGAAAACAAACTTTTCATCTTTTACTTGTTGCTATTGCTTGCATATGTTTTATGTCACTAATAAACTGCAGCAATAAAAAAACCTATGGGAGATAGTTTCCTGAAAGTGTGAATTCACGACAGGCTTGCTGTGAAATATAATACATTACATAAATGCACACAGGCTCTTTGAAGAGACCACAGTTTCCCTTCTTCACTTAATTAAAACGTTGGCTGGTCAAATAGATTCAGAGCATGACTTAACAATTCCATCCTAGTCTTTAAATCAAGCCCTGATCAGATAGGTTATTATCATTATATATGAGATTACACCATTAATTTGCTTCGGCTATTTTTCTGGAAATAGCTACTCCAATCTTGCAAATTCATTGATCTGTAGATATGGATTGGACTGTGTGCACCAAGAGAGAAATGAGGCTCTGGAAGAGGACACTGAACTAACTGAGCCATTCATAGTAAGAGTTAATTTAAAATCCGATGAAGTCTTCCATCAAGCAATTCTCATTTTTTTCCCAAAAATTCAGCTGTAATGTCGTTTCTTCAGACTCACCTGTCAGTCAGAAAGGCTAAGGAATGATAAAAGTGACTTTCCCACTCACTTATATATATCTCTTGCTTGATTAAATTTCTTTCTGGAAGACATCCATCTTTTGTTCAATCTCCAGTGAGCATTTGTGTATTGATTATACACTGGATGAGAGAGCAAAACAAAAGCTATTGGATAGTCACAAGAAATTAATGTAAAAGAATAAATGATAAATGGCTTAATGGTGGAAGTATTTTCTTAAACAAGTGCCGTGACTTCTCCGTATCTGCTCACCAATAAATTCCCCTTTCATGTCAGAGGCATTATGGTCCATCACCACGGTGACCAGAGTCACCTACCCTGAAGCCCTCATTAAGAATTCTTCCTTTGCACAGAAGGAGTTTGAAACAATGCACTCAAAATAGCATGGCAAGGGCACGGCTGCCTTCCTGTCGGTATCTAACCCATTGCTGGGACATTAGAAGAGGCACCTAAGGCCACTTACAATATTTTTGTGCTCTGGAAACCATAGAGTGCCCTCGTTATTACATGATCCTCTTTGAGTCCCCATGGATGATGCTGCATTGACCATTGTCCCGATAGATAAGTCTGAGTAACCAGAAAGAACCTAAGCATTTCTTCTCTTCTGTTTAACTGTTAACTATTTGTGAACACCAGTTCTTCCTACTGAGAAAAAGCAGAATCTTGCAGAACAATGCTGTGTGGAACCATTAAGGCCTGAGACAATAGATAGATAACAATGGAAGCAATCAGGGGATATTGCTGAAAGCACCTTGCCACAACCCTTTGCACAAGGCAACGAAGCTGATGAGAACTACCATTTTGCTGAGGCCCTTTCTGCATGGGCTGGAAACAGCGCCCTGGGGATGGCAAAAATGCAGTCCCCAAGGAGCTGTTCAGCCAGGGGGGAAAGCTGCTGCGTAGCTGCGCCGCCCTCGCGCCTCCCAAGCGGCGCGAAGCCATTGTTTTCCAACCTCACTTCCCCAACAAGGTTTTCGGAAAATGGCGGCTTCGAGCTGCTGCCGTGCAAATGGCAGCGGCTCGAAGGCGCCCTCCCTCCCCCCTTTTCACTATTCACCTACCATTTCTGTGGCCGTCCGGCGCGTCGCCGAGGCCTGGGGACACGCCCACCTGCCCTGCGACGCCGGAGCAGTCGTGCAAGGCAGGGGGGCATGTCCCCAGTCCTCGGTGACGCGCCGGACGGGCACAGAAACAGCAGGTTGACCGGGCGACGGCGCTCTGCGGCGCCGTCTTCCCGGTTGTTTCTGGGACCGTTTGTGCGAATGGTCCCAGGGGGGTTGGGTGGGCATCATGTACGCCGACCCAACCCCCATCGTGGCCGTGCGGAAACGGCCTGAGTGCGTTTTCCTTAAGTAGAAGAAGAGTTTAGATTTATATCCCGCCTTTCTCTTCTGTAAGGAGACCCAAAGGGGCTTACAATCTCCTCCCCCCCCCAACAAACACCATGTGAGGTGGGTGGAGCTAAGAGAGCTCTGAAGAACTGTGACTAGCCCAAAGTCACCCAGCTGGCATGTTTGGAGTGCACAAGCTAATCTGATTCACCAGATAAGCCTCCACAGCTCAAGTGGCAGAGTGGACAAACCCAGTTCTCCAGATTAGAGTGCACCTGCTCTTAACAAAGCACACTTTCTTGAAGCGAATGACCTTCAGAAATGGCTTGCTTCCATCTAAGCTTGAAAAGCTCCAGCAGGTATCAAAAAGGCATTTATTAAAGTTTGGATTTATATCCCCCCTATCTCTCCTGCAGGAGACTCAAAGGGGCTTACAATCTCCTTGCCCTTCCCCCCTCACAACAAACACCCTGTGAGGTAGGTGTGGCTGAGAGAGCTCCGAGAAGCTGTGACTAGCCCAAGGTCACCCAGCTGGCGTTTGTGGGAGTGTACAGGCTAATCTCAATTCCCCAGATAAGCCTCCACAGCTCAGGCGGCAGAGCTGGGAATCAAACCTGCTTCCTCCAAATTAGATACACGAGCTCTTAACCTCCTACACCACCGCTGCTTATATGTACTCTGTACATATGTACTCTGCTAAGGCTGGATTTAGAAAAATGCAAGTTGCTTTAGGGTTGTATCATAGGTTTATCATCAGAAAGGATGTTCAAAGTATATTACCAAAAAAAGTCAACGGATTCCACCTTCACTTTTCACACAGGATGAAAATCCAGCAAGTAGGCAAGCAAACAACATGAGAAATTGGGATTAGGAATATAATTTAGTAAATTTTTCAGTTTCTTTGATGAAGAGAAAAAGCAAGAAAACCGCAACAGTTAAGAGTTACCTTGTGATGTAAACACAAAGCATGCAGTTGGTTTGTGGGACTTTACTGCTCCCAGAGAAAGCAGTAACTTATAACCAACCCTTCTAAAATCCAAGTTGCTTTTGGGGGGATGAATTTCAAAGGGAGAAAAGAGTAGAGTTATTGTTCCTGTCAGCCAGAAACTGGTGAGGTTGCATATGATAAAAGGGGCTTGCATGCGCAGGAGTAGTAAAAGAGCAATTACACACAGAGGAGGAATAACATTCCCCAAAATCTGTAAGCAAACTGTTTATTAACAATAAATAGGAGATTGAACCAGAATAACTTGGGAGAGGAGGCAGAACAAAACAGAATCCCTCATGCCATGACTTCTTTATCCAGTGGGTATGGGGACACTGAGCCCCATGTCCGCTCGTGTATAGATTTCTGTCAAGCTGCAGCCGACTTCTAGCAACTCAGTAGGGTATCCAAGGCGAGAGACTAACAAAGGTGGCCTGAAGTGCTAAGAATTTGGCTTTGTGATTCCTCACAGTAACCTCTCATGGCCCCGCCATGTTGCAAGGGCTCCACTACCGACATGGTCCAATCATTGCAGCTGTCACATTCAGCCAATTCAGCTGAAGAAAAGTTAGCCCTGATTTCTGTCTATGGGGCACAGTGTGATTCCTACCCTCTCTTCCCCAGTGCTTTTCCTATTTGGAGGCGGGAAGCCAGCAGGGCCCTGAGGGCAGGGATATTCTCCTCTAGCGCAACAATTGTTTAAAGTTAAAATAATGGTAGTTCTGAAAGTCTGACTATAAATGCTTTCCAGCGGGCACTCAGCAGGACTCTGCTTACAAAGCATCTTTTAGAATCAGACCTCACACAGGTATTATTTTTCATTGATCACTGTCAGTGTACACCTGAACACGTCAAGAGCTAAGAAGTCACACTGAATTTTCTGAAACAACCTTATTTTAGCCTGTCTTGTGCGTGAGATAATGGCAATGTCAGCAAGGGGCTTTCCAGGGAAGTGAGAAGCAGAGGTGCTAGGCCATTGCCTTCCTCTGCAAGCCTGCCTTGGCGGCCTCCCTTGAAAGTACTGACCCTACTTAGCCCCTGAGATCTGATGAGACTGGGCTATACCAGCGGTGGCGAACCTATGGCACAGGTGCCAGAGCTGACACCCAGAGCCTTTTCTGAGTGCACAGAGCCCAACATGTGGAGGCCCAGAAAATCACGCCCCCGCCCCCCCACACACACATCTAGGCTGGCCTGGGCATGATCATTTACCTGGGAGTAAGCTCGGTTGCTGGCAATGGGGCTTTCTTCTGAGTAAACCCTCCTAGGGTCGTGATTCACTCTTTTGAAGTGTTCCGCGGTTGCTTCACCAAGCTTACTCCCAAGTAATGCGTTTCTAAACTAAAACCTCAGTATTCAGATTAAATTACTGTGTTGGCACTTTGCGATAAATGAGTGGGTTTTGGGTTGCAATTTGGGAACTTGGTCTCGAAAAGGTTCGTGTAACTGGGCTATACCGTGTTGCCTTCCCTTCCTTTAATCTGCTGTGTATGTGTGAAGTCTTGCAACTTATGGCTACCCTATGAATTAAGGGCCTCCCAAACATCCTATTGTTAACATCTTTGCTGTTGTCTTGCAACTGAGGGCTGTGGCTTCCTTGAGTGGGTCAACCCATCTCATGTTGGGTCTTCCTCTTTTCTTCTGCTTTCAACTTTTCCTGGCCTTATTGTCTTTTCCAGCAACTCTTGCCTTCTCGCAATGTGACCAAAGGATGATAGCCCCACTTCAGTCATTTTAGCTGCTGGAGAGCTCAGGCTTGATTTAACCTGTGTGTTATGTTAAGTCACTTCCACCTTATGACCACTACACTATGTGGGATCTCTTAATATTGGTCCCCAGCAACATAGGATTACTCTTAAGAATTTTTGTTTGGCTCCTTCATGGGTTTCCTTCCCAGCCTATGTCTCCTGATTTTAGTCTGCTAGTCCTGTGCAAAAAACATTTACATATAGAGCATGCAGCATGTCTGCCCAAGTATATGCTTCATCATACACACACACACCTCTCCTGCTGGAACACCCACGTCTTTGCAAATAAGACATTTTTTCCATCACAAAACAGTTGCTTCTCTCTCTCTAGACTAACAGCTTACTGATTTCTTTTCTTTGTGTCCAAGACTCAGACACAGTAGTGATCTATACTGAACAAATCGCTTGTACCTAGTTTGCATCGCAATGCAGACCAGACAGGTGAAAATCCATGTCATCTGCCATAAATCAACACCCTACTGTACTGAACAAAAGATGAATTCTCATTGAAGCAATGCTAAAAAAAAAAAAAGAAGAAGAAGGAAAGGAAAGACAGGCACCAGACAGCTAAACTATCAAACCACTGTGCCCAGGGGTGACCTGCGAGACAGCTGATGAGTGCAAAATTCTTTTACAAGGAATTACAGTTATTTCAGTGTCTGCTTCAGGAACCACATTGCTAATAACACTCTTCTCTTAACAAATTAAAGGCCAGTCAAAAGTCAATGAACTTAGCGCATGGTTTGTAATTTGTGGGCTCTTTACATATTTATTATGTCAGACAAATGTCGAGCAGCACGCTCTTGTGCTTCATAAAACTATCCAACATCGGGCTGTTGTGATCAGTCCACAAGAGTTTGGTCAGCAAAATCTTTCCTTGACAGTCTTGTCAAAATGCAAGTAAGGGTGACAGGGTTATAACTAGCAGGGTCAGTTCAATCAAACCACTTAAAATCTGAATTGTTGACCACTTCTCATTTACCAAGAACTGATGAGATTCAGATCAGTTCTGATTTTAAAATTTGGCTTTTATGTATACTGTGTTATGTGTTTTGTCTATTTCATAGGCTGCCTAAACTCCATAAAGAGGAAAAGGAGTTAATTAATGTTTTAAATAATTTTTTTTTAAATCACAAAACAAAATGCTGCCAGTCTGAAGATTCATCATACAATTTTCTGAGAATGGGCTGCTTCACTATATCAAACCACAGGAAATACATATCAGACCTTATTATACTTTAGAAATATTCACTATTTAATTTTATTCTGAAACCATCACATATGAACGGGTGAGACTACAGGAACCTCAATCATCAAGTTCATAACCATATTGACTGAGAATCCACCTATCCACTTCATGTTGTATCACCTGTAAAATGTCAGACCTACAAATGAGTATCCTCATTTTAGATAATTGATCTCTTCTGCTACCCGCTGCTTGATCACTGTCTTATTCACTGGAGAAAAGAATATACTTAATGATAGAACATCTCAAATGAAAGTAATTGGACAATCAAGTATTTTATCTCTAAGATTAATACTGGAGAGCTCATAAAAACCCTTCCATTCAGCGTAAGCTAGAAAAACACTCTGTTCTGCCATCTCTCTCCAGCTCAGAAGTGGGCCACTCACCTTGCACCATACCAAATAACAAGTAAACAGAAAGGCATCAAGTGTTGTTGGTATATTAGTCTTATTTCCCTTCTCTGCTCCGAAAAAGAAGTATCAAGATCCTGAGGTGATTTACTGGAGAAAAGCAGAACCGTGCCATTATTTTCAAGCCACATGACCAATTTGTGCTGCATTTTCAGAATAACAGTGATTTGTGTTATTGGGAGAAGAAAATGCTTCCACAAAAGTGACTTTGTCCAATCTGTCTAAACTGCAGAACTATCTCCAGAATCAAATACAGCTCAGCGATTCAAAGCCCATCATTTTAACCACAGCTAGCCTTAGGAACACAACAGACTGCTTCGCAGGCAACCCTTCTGGCTGTGTTTTAGGAATACGTGATCCCCTGACTTCCCAGCAATCTAGTTTACTGCATGTAAACAGGTCACATATTTAATAGACGTTTTGCACTGCCACTCCCATTCAGAATGGGAAAGCCATTTTATACTATGATTCCTATCTCTGGCTTGAAGGATAAGTGAAACCATACCTTGCCAGTTTTGATACAATGGCAAACTACAGTTTGTCACAGACTAGGAAACAGGGAGAGAATCAAAGCATGTAAAGATGTAAAGGTTTGGTACTGGCAAACTGAGCAAATAGTTACAGGAGGAGCTTTCTCTCTTGGTATACAGGAAGAGCTGCCAGCCAAAGGCTAGTAACTCCAAGAAACTTCTGGGGTGTGGCTGACCATCGCATATTCAGCAATCCCCTGAAGCTCTGTGGTTTTATGATAGAGTTGTTGGGGGTTGCTAGAGTGTTCCCAGCAACATGTGATATAACTTCCAGTTGCATGACTGGAAGTGATGCTGCAGCATCACCATGTCACTTTCCTAGCCTAGTTTCTCCCAAGGAGCAGCAGGATGCTAAGAGATCTTTCACTAAAGTAGGAGACCTGGTCCTCCTACTAGTGGGGCATGGATTAAAAAAAAAAATTACAGGCAAGACCAATATCAACCTTGGATACTCAGGCAGTCACTGCATGGTGTGGCTTCTAGCTGAATTCAATATTGTTCCATTCGTCATATTGTACTGCCTTGCCAAAAGGTATAGCGGACAATACACTCCCAGCTTTGGGACATAAAGACATCTATTTGCCTTTTTTGTAAATAAACATAATTGACATATGCAATTTTATTAAAAAGGTAATGGCAGTCCCCTGTACAAGAACAGGGTCATTAGTGACCCAGGGGGTGATGTCACATCTCACTGTTTTACTAGGTGGACTATATTTATGGGGTAGTTTGCCATTGCCTTTCCAAGTCATTTATACTTTACCCTCAGATAGCTGGGTGCTCCTTTTACCGGCCTTGGAAGGATGGAAGGCTGAGTCAACCTTGAGCCGGCTACCAGAAACCAACTTCCGTTGGGATCAAACTCAGGTCGTGATCAGAGCTTTGACTGCAACGCTGCAGCTTACCACTCGCCTTCAAACCTGATGTCTATATAACCTCTTGTTTCCTTGAATCCATTTTTAATAGATCATTTCAGCTCCACTCTTGGTTAAGTTAGAGCTGCCTTTCCCCAGCCGAACGTAACCCAAATAAAATAGAAGAACAATTCTTTTTTCACGAAAAAAACCTTTCTTCTACAACAAGGTTGTCCTGTTAAATGAAGTCCTGAATAAATACTGTGCCCTACATCTGAATTTTCTATTTAAATGGTAATTTTAAAAGAATCAGCCACAATATTGTACCATCAGGTCTCTGAAGTCATCAGGAAAGCTGTTTCTTTTCTTTTTGGGGGCGGGGAGCAGTAACCTTCTACCCTGCTGAAGGTCTAGAAAGGGAAGTTTTAAAACAAGTAATTGGACATAGAATCAGCTCAGTGACTAAACTCTCCTTATCTTCCTTAGAGTCACACTTCAATATTCCTATCAGGGAAACTGACTTACTCATCCTGAACAGATTTTTAATAATTCCAGTTTCTCCTGAAAATAATATTTCTGTACTGAGAATATTTGAAACATTTAACTAAGAATAATTTGCTCACTGCTCCAGTCAGTTTTACATTTGAAAGTCTTTTTTATATGCCTGCTCACGTCTGGTCTCATGGAATCCCATTGACTTCTTACCTTTCTTCACAGCAGTCGAGAAGCTAATTCATAAATGTGGTGGCGCATTTTCACAATGGATGCAGAACGACTGCATATTGGTTGCGGGTGAAATAGAAAGGCACAGCACCCTACAACAGACTGTATAAATCATGATATGGGCAAACCTGTTATTTGGCCTTTGTTCGCACTTTTCAATATACAATCGCGCTGCTTTACATGATTATCTTCAGAACTGCCTATTCAGAGGCTGTTATCCTGACCAGCTACTATTCATACTAGTTTGACTTATAAGGTCAGAACGAACAGCGGCTCACCAGTGGGAATATGTATGCCAGCCAAGTGCTCTGGCCCAGCTATCTGGTAGTACGGAGAGCGGAATATGGATCAGCATGCTGTCAGAAAAGCTTTCGGGTTAGAAAATTCAGGTGGCCGTTTGTGGAAACCAGTGCAGATATAAATTGGTGACAGGAGACAACCTAGCACAACATTGACTACATTTTAGATCTAGTATAGCAGGGGTCTCCAACACCCTGACTGCGGCACAGTAACTCACACATTCCCTAGAAAATCCTGGAAAAGCTTTGTTCTAGACTTTTAGAAATATTTTTATGGCATAGGATTTCAGCTGATCATTCCATTTCTGGTGCTCTTCCTAGTCCACATTCCTTTAGTAAGCCGGTACAAAACATGCTGGGGGCAGGGAGAGAGAAAGCAGCTTGGCATGTCTTTCATTACTCCAAAGTACCTTTCATTAAAGAAAAAGCTGGAAAACCCTGCAGTACCTAGTTAACGTCAATATTATTGTTGTTTTTAGTGGAGTAAATAGTCTACAGCTTCAAAATCACAGGAATACACCTGCATATATTTACAGACTCTATATGGTACAATATAGCTATGTGGAAGCTCTTCCATTAATGCTACTGTCCAGTGTACGTGATATAAGGCCCCACTGAATGAGTAAAGGCTTGGGATGTGTAGTGTAATGGTTAAGAGCAGGTGGATTCTAATCTGGTGAACCCGGTTTGATTTCCCTCTCCTCCACCTGAGTGGCAGAGGCTTATCTGGTGAACCAGATGTGTGTAAGTCACCCTGAGTCTCCTTACGGGAGAGAAAGGTGGGGTGTAAGTCCAAATTACACCTTCTCCACCTCCTTCTGTACCCTTATGGCCATTGAAGACATACCTGGCTATGAGTACACCAAGATCCCAATTAAATCTCTAGCAACTCCAACTTAGAAAGGATCCCACGTTGCAATTCTGAGAAAAGACCTCTCTATCCAAGGCCATTTCTGCACGGCCACGCTGGGAGTTGGGTCAGCGTACATGACAACGACCCAACCCCCCACCCCCGCGGAGAGCCGTAGTCCGATCGACCTACCTTCTCTGTAACTGTCTGGCGCGTCGCCGAGGCCAGGGGACAGGGGGGCGTGTCCCCAGGCCTCGGCGACGCGCCGGACGGTCACAGAGAAGGTAGGTCGATCAGGCACGGGGGGAGGGATGGCGCCTTCCAGCTGCTGCCATTCGCACGGCAGCGGCTGTAAGCCGCCGTTTTCCAACAACCTCGCTGGGGTAGCGAGGTGGGAAAATAGCGGCTTTGCGCCGCTGGGGAGGCGCGAGGGCGGTGCGGCTGCAAAGCAGCTGCACCCCCCATGCGAACAGCTCCCTGGGGACGGCGTTTTTGCTGTCCCCAGGGCGCTGTATTTGGCCCGTGCGGAAAGGGCCCAAGACAGTCAAAACCTTCAAAAGAGGGCCCTGAGCAAAGACGGTCTGACAGGCTGAATCAGTAAAAGGCAGCCTCACAGTCACGTCTTGGGAATTCAAATTTTATCCATTGGCCACTTGAGTTCATTTGTAGAAGCATTAAGAGTATCTTAATTCAGTATTCTTGATTTGTTAGAGTACGAAACGTTTATTACCATTAGATACCTGCTCAAGAAATAAGTTTTTCCTTAGCAAACAATGCTTTTCCAAATCCTTCAAAGCATTCTGAGGATGTAAACATTCGTCATTAATAATAATAAGATTCCCCACTTGCTACTACTGCTCTGATAGGGCAACCTAATTTTGTCAATTTGCAGAAAGTAGAAAATTTGCATGCGTTTTTGGCCTCCCCGCCTATTTCTAGCACAGGGGAAAAGAGCATACCTTTGAAACCACAGGTTGCCGTCAAGGCTTCTCTTGAAAACTACATCAAGGAAAGAATCAGAGCTTTGTCACTTTTCAAAAGTCACAGCTATATACCAAGTTAAGATGGGAACTTTCAAGTAGGGGGCGTTATTAAGTCTGTCACTTGCTGTCACTGCGGGAACCATCTTCACTTTTAACAAACACTTATGGTGACCAGAGTTCTTTCCTCAGGGGGAAAAAAAAGCACACCTTTTTTCAAGCAACTAATATTTCTATGACAAAACGATCCCCCTCCCACACAAAGTAATACTAGAATATTTTGTTTGAAGTGGAGCCGCAAGACAATGTTTTTTTTTTTCCCAGAATTCTTCAATCTACTCATACTGATTCTCATCTCCATTTGGGCACGGAGAGTCCTAATAGACAAATTGATAATATATGAAAATCTGTAAACAATGAAGGTTTTATCTTGCATGCTGCAGAATTGAATATTTACAAGCAATAATGGGGATGCTGAGAATTTGCAAACCGTAGAAATAAACAATGGAAATGTCTTTCCAGAAATATAATAGGACACAATCTATGTCCATTATGACTTGCAATGGGTGGCAGAATTCCTTTTGGAGGATGGCATTAAGCTTCCTCCTTTGTGCTATCATTATCATAAAATGCTAGCAACAGAACGATATTGCATTCCATATCTGTTACAAAAGCTAACATGCCAAAGTACCATTAAAAACAGCTAAGAATCCGGTCTCAGAAGATCACCTGCCATTTAAAAACTTCCATTGTAGAGCGGAGGAAGTTTGATTCAAAAGACAGCACATATCAGCCTCCGTACTGCCCTACATAATTTGCAGCCAACTTCAGCTACGTGTGCATTGTGATCTCTTGTTAAGTTTACTTCTTATACTTGCTAGCATCATTCTGGGTATTGTTGGCTTATTTTGCAACAAGTATTTCACCCACAAACAATTTCAATATGTTTGGCATCAGAAGAATCAAACGCAGTCTGTGGTAACGAAAAGGTATCAGTGTCTTTAAGTAAAAGAAATTACACAAAACTGTCCTCACATCCAGTTAAAAGCGATCAAGCTGGCTTTCCATAATCAGCCCGTCCACAACAACAAAACTCACAAGTAAGTCACAAACCAATAAAATGCCAGCATCAAAACAAGAATCAACAGAAACAGAAAAGAGAGTAGCAAAATGTCATTCAATCGTTTATATAATCTCTAATACCATTTATTTATTTATGAATAGGGCTCCCCTTCCCCCCCTTTTTTGCATTTTTTCTAACTAGTAATCTAGTATCAGATAACTGCCTCTTTGAACTGCCTGAGAGAAGGTGCCCTGAGTATTATACAGAAAGTGTGACGCGGCCTTCAAAAGCAATTGAAAGACAGTAGGTACCAGAGGCGTTCCTCCCATTGGGCAAAGTGGGCAGTTGCCCTGGGCGCAGCCCTGTGGAGGGCACAAAACTGCAGGTTCGTTTGTGGGATTTTTTGTATTTTCAGTGTTTTTCCATTTTTGGCCTGCAGTGGGCGCGGTTTTTAGGCTAGCAGCACCAAAATTTCATGGATGTTTTGGGAGACTCTCCTGATGCTATCAGCCAGGTTTGGTGAGGTTTGGTTCTGGGAGTCCAAAGTTATGGGCTCCCAAAGGGGGTGCCCCATCTCCCATTGTTTCCAATGGGAGCTAATAGGAGATGAGGCTACACCTTTGAGGGTCGATAACTTTGGACCCCCTGAACCAAACTTCACCAAACCTGGGAGGTATCATCAGGAGAACCTTTTACTGATACCACCCATGTTTTGTGAAGTTTGGTCCAGGGGGTCCAAAGCTATGGACTCCCAAAGGGGGTGCCACATCATCCATTGTTTCCAATGGGAGCTAACAGAAGATGGGGCTACACCTTTGAGGGTCCATAACTTTGGACCCCCTGAACCAAACTTCACCAAACCTGGGTGGTATAATTAGGAGAGTCTCCTAAAGATACCCTGAAAGTTTGGTTCTGCTAGCTTAACAACTGCACCCCTGACAGCAGGCACCTCCCAAATTTCCCCAGATTTTCCTTTTAAAACCCCCCGCCTTTGACATGGATTTAAAGGGAGAATCTGAGGTCCCCAGTTTAAACATTGAAAGTGATGCTGTTTCAGGGTGGGGGAGAATCAACCCCAAAATAGCATCACTTTCAATGTTGTTTAAACTGGGAACCCCAGATTCTCCCTTTAAGGTGGATTTAAAAGGAGAATCTGGGCTCCCTAGTTTAAACACTATTGAAAATGATGCTGTTTGGGGGTGGATTCCAGCATCACTTGTTTAAACTAGGGAGCCCAGATTCTCCTTTAAAACATTGAAAGTGATGCTGTTTCCCCCAATCGGGGGGACTGGATACAACACCATAAAATGTTTTCATAGCAGTAATAAAACATTTTGAAAGTATTTTGAAAATGTTTTCAAAAAATTATTTCTGCTGTGTGGCATGGCTTATTGCTGTGTTCAGATTTGTGAGTTGGGGCATGTTCTGTAATGTGATGGTGACTTTGAAACAACCTGGTGTAAAAAATCATTGCTTGGTCACAGTGGGAGGGGGGCTGCCCATGGGGGGGGCACTAAACTCCAGTTTGCCTGGATACGCCACTGGGCGTATCCAGGCAAGGGGGGGTGCGCGTTGCATTGGGCATGCGCCTGTGGGGCATCAAACTCAGGTTTTGCCCAGGGCTCCAGTTTGCCTAGTTACACCACTGGTAGGTACCACTGAGAAGGCAGGTGCATGGGCCACTGGCAGTCTTACCCATTTCCAGGCACACTTTTAGAAATTCTTACTCACGTGAGTGAAGATGTCATGAACGAGCATGACCACAGAGGTGGTCTTGCAAGCACGCGTATCGAAAGTTAGAGTTTTATAGGTGGACAACCCATACTTGGCATTCCCGTCTTAAAGGAGCAGAAGGCGTAGGACGTTAAGAGCTCACGTATCTAATCTGGAGGAACCGGGTTTGATTCCCAGCTCTGTCACCTGAGCTGTGGAGGCTTATCTGGGGAATTCAGATTAGCCTGTACACTCCCACAAATGCCAGCTGGGTGACCTTGGGCGAGTCACAGCTTTTCGGAGCTCTCTCAGCCCCACCCACCTCACAGGGTGTTTGTTGTGAGGGGGGAAGGGCAAGGAGATTGTAAGCCCCTTTGAATTTCTCTACTGGAGAGAAAGGGGAGGGGATATAAATCCAACTCTTCTTCTTCTTCTTAAACACAAGCCGAATTCCAAGTTCTGCTCTGTTTTACACATCATACTAGCGAATCGTCTAACAAAAAAACTGAGGCCCATTGAAGTCAGTGGGCATAGACAGGTGTAATTCTGTTTAGGATTGCACCACAAGAAGTGTCTAGGAGAGCTAGGTGTGTCTAGGAGAGCAGGTGTCTAGGAGAGCAGGTCTACTGAACAGGGCTACTCAGAATCCTGCTCTTAATAAAACTTATATTGGACAACATGATCTTAGGATTGTACTGTAAATCTTTCCAAGTATGTTCTTCCAACTACACAAGAGTTTGTGCTATCTCTTGGGCAAGGGAAAGCATGAAAACAGCACAAAGCCTATCATAGTGCAGCGTCAACTCCACTGCAAGCGCTGCAGAACAATGCTAACAGCTATTTTATTTTTGTTCACAGTTCATTTCGATACGAGACAATGAATGACTGATGTTTACAGCGGAATGAAACCTTTTTGATAGGCTGCATGCATAAAAAAGCTACCAACCTCAAAGAAAATTCTCTCCACTTTCAACTGACCTGGCTAAGAAACAGATGCTAAATCAAATAGAGGAGCTACAAAGAAAATATGAAACTACCATTGACTTTGATCATAAATATACACTATTATAAAAATATTTTCATCAGTATTGAATATTCCAAGGGTCACCGCTTCTCATGCTACAGTCCAGGAGTTGCGAAGCACCAAATCAATAAAATCATGTAATTTGTTTGCTAGGTTGATTTCAAGTCTCCATTTAAATTTATTTGCAAGAACCTTAAGTCCTGTGTAACTGATGACAAATATGAACCGAGGGGTAGGGCTACACAGAAAAATCTGATGCTTTCCTGAGAAAAGTTTGCTTTAAAAAAATGGGAAAAGATAATAAGCACCATACTATGTGCATCTTGGGTAATAAATACCCTCCTCTGAGGTGCTGGTGGAAACAGATTTCCCTTTAAAAAATAAAAACCTTTTGTCCCTTAAGCTCAGCCTCTCCAAACAATAAAGCCGAAGCCATTCAATTTCTGGCTGAATCAGCACAATTAAAACCTTACTGACACTGCTATTATTGCCTCAAGCTAGAGCCAGCGGGCACAGCATTTTTACCTTTTTTATGTTTGCAGGAGGATCTGCAGCTGTGGCTGAGGATTTCTATGCACACACAAACACACCATCTACAAAATGCCAGCTCTTAAGAAAAACGAGAAGCTTGTTTACTGTAAACAAAATCACCAGCAGATTATCAGCGGACGCCAAGGCCAATTGTACACAGCTATTCTGCCGCGCAGCGAGAGAACATTTCCTTCGGGACAGAGATTTTGGTCCTGATGGGTTCTGTGTGACAATACCACAGATTCTGAAAGCCCCACAGTTGGTGAAGGAGGGGAAACCTGAATGTTTTCCCTCACTTCAGGCTTTCTGCTTCTTTCGGTGCCAGTTACCACTGGGATGGCCTCAGCTGGTTTGGGCCATAGTTGCTGAATCTTGATTTTCAAATTGTGGTATTTAGTGATGTTCTCATGTTCTTGTCAATGACCTTATTGTCACCAGGTGTTGCTATGTCGATGATGGTCACTTTCTTGTCCTCTATGACTGTGATGACCGGTGTATTATGTGCCAACACTTTTGCCCATTTGGATTTGAAAGTCCCACAAGATCTTGATCTTCTCATTTCCTTCTCTGGACGATGCTCCCACCAGTTTTTAGCTGTCCTAATGTTGTAATTTTTGCATAAAATTCCAGTGGATCATTGTGGCCACAGAGTTGTGCCTCTGTTTGTATTCAGTCTGAACGATAGTTTTGCAGTCGCTGAGTACATGATCTACAGTTTCGTTGGATTCCTTGCAGTCTGCACTTTGCATCATCTGAACATTTTTCAGCTCTGGCCTTGATTGTATTTGTCCTAATGGCTAAAATCAGTGATTCGGTTTCCTTTTTCAGAGTTCCAGTTGTTAGCCACAGCCAGGTCTTTTCGTTGTCCACCTTGGCCTTGGCCTTGGCCTTCTCCAGAAATTGGCCGGGCAATGCTTTGTTGTGCCAGCATTCAGTCCTTGTTTTAATCAGATTTTTTCTGTGCTTTTCAGAAGCAGACCATTCTCCTTCTAACTTTTATTGACACTATGATAACAATCACCACAGACAGATGTGAAAATCCGAAGACTGCATGTTCACAAGAAGTATAGGGAACAGGAGAGCCTTTCAGCTCCCAGCACTTCCTAGTCAATAGCATAGGAGAGATCTCAAAGGTATCCTATTTTCAAACCAGGAACTTTACTGGAAGATAGCACACTGGCTTTCTCCTTTGAGAACACAGTCTTGTCTCCCACAGACAGGTAGAAAGTACAGTGCTGAACAGGCAGGAATATCTCTGCCAGAGCCTGACTCCTTTGATGGCTTCTGAAGCTGTTTAGACTGAACATGGCCCAGTTTTCCTTTATCCAGATAAACTTTGTTGAAAGAAAAAGACTGAGTTTAATAGCAGGCTCTATTCCACTATCCGCATTTATGGATGGCTAATTTTTTTTCTCCTGGGTCTTGAGATTTTTGTCATCAGTTTTAGATGTAAGTTGCTAGGATGTTGTTTTACTATTCAAGTGTCTGGCAAAAAAAGCTGTAGTATCCCAAAAAGCTCAGGGGTGATGCTGGACCGCACTTCCTACGGGATAAACAGGTAGTAGTGGTACCCAGGGGAGCTTTCCACTAGCATCAGCTGGTGAGCCAGCTGTGGCCATTCCTAGGCAGCAAAGACCTTGCCACTCTGGTCACACCTAGGTTAAATTACTGCTGTCACCCTTAATGGGACTGCCCTTGAAAGCTGCCCAGAAAGTACTGTTGGTATAAAATGCCACAGCCAAAACAATGACTCAAATGGGTTGCAGGAGCCATATTTCACTCCAGTTGTGTTCAATCTACGTTGACGTCCACTTGTACTCAGTTGAGTCATGCTGTGGAGAGGGTCAGCACAAAGCAACTCTGATTCAGCTGACAATGCTTGTACAGTGGAAGCGGTTACCTTTTCCCCCTCTTCAGTTTGTTGGCATGTTGATTTGTTCTTTCACTTTTGGCTGGAAAAGGCAGCATAAAAATGTTTAAATAAAACAAATCAATGGCCCTCTGAATCCCAAAATTGCTGGAAGGATTCAGAGTGCATCAATTTATGGTTGCCTCCAAGACAGGATCTATGGAATCACTGATAAGTTTCTACTCACAATCTCTTCGTCACAATTTCTGCCTTTGTAGATCTTTCCTTTAAAAAAAATTCCTCAGGGTGAGCCATTCTCACCTCACAGCAGAAGCATGACCGTACTGAACACATGACTTTCCATAACAGGAAAGAACTTTTTCAAGGGTGTTCTTATTGGCACACTTCCACTGTCCACAGAAGTATTTTTCCCTTGCTTTGAAATTCCCATCCCCAGATGAATACCTGAGCTACAGGAATCTGTGTACACTTCCACTTTTTCAGTCAAAACACTGTCCAAGCAACTAGTAATCACATTCATCGTGATAAAGAATCTGCGGTGATGAAATGAGTCCATTGCAGCCTTCACTGACAATGATGAAGGATGAGAAGAGGTTGACACTGAAAGATTTGAATTCGCAGCCTAAGGGAATAGTTGGACAAGAACTGGCTTGCAACAGAGGGAGGCACTGATCTTGCAAACCAGCTTAGCTGGACATCTTGAATACATTTCTGAGAACTCGCAGGCTTCAAAGTACCTTTTTCCTCTGGAAATTTATCTATATTTAACTTCTTGGCCAGAATTAATTTGTCTCTCTGTCAAAAGAACAAAATACCCACATCATGTTCACTTTGCCACTCCACAAGTTAAAGGAAGTCGATTTTGCTTTTCCTTTATCGTAGGTCAGTTTGAAAATTCCTTACTCATCTCATCCACTGTTTGGATCAATTGACAAAAGAACAGACTCTGGATTCCCTAGACTGCCTGATCCAACTGGGGCTATGCATGATAATAAAACAAAGCAACCCCAAAGGAGGAAAAGAAGCTGGCAGCTGTCTGTGAATTAAACCTTATACTGTGTAGTGATGTTGGACTAGGATCTGAGAGATGTGAGTTTAAATCCCATTTCTGCCATGAAGCTGAATGAGTGACCTTGAACCAGCCTAATCCATCACAGAAAGTTCTTGTGAGGATAACGTGAGGAAGACAACCATGCCGGCTGCTCTGAGCTCCTGGAAATATAGGTGGGATAACATATCCTCGATAGAGTTGCAGTTTCGAAGGCTGGAAAGCCTTATGGTCTAGTCAAATCGGAAATGTGGCCCTGCCATTTTAAAATATTTATGCCGTGCCTACCCACAAAGAACTCGAGGCAACCAAGTTAGCAGTAAAGCCTCGTCATAAAAATAACCCAAACCAAAATATAAGTAGAAAAACCCATTAAAAATCATCAAAAGGTAATGAGCCTTCTGCATCATTTAGAGTGCTGTGGACACCCTCCTAAGAGTTCTACTAGTGAAGTTCTACTACTTCAGCAGTGGCATAGTGGTTAAGAGCAGGTGAACTCTAATCTGGAGGAACCGGGTTTGATTCCCCGCTCTGCCTTGTGATCTGCGGAGGCTTATCTGGGGAATTCAGATTAGCCTGTGCACTTCCACACATGCCAGCTGGGTGACCTTGGGCTAGTCACAGCTTTTCGAAGCTCTCTCAGCCCCATCCACCTCACAGGGTATTTGTTGTAAGGAGGGAAGGGAAAGGAGATTGTAAGCCCATTTGAGTCTCCTTACAGGAGAGAAGGGGGGGTATAAATCCAAACTCTTCTTCTCTTCTTCTTCTTCATCAGTTAAAACCACTAGCACCATTCTTGGCAGTGGGAACCTCTTCATGGCAGGATTGTCATGGGCTGTCTTATAGTATGGTGGTTTACTGGTGGGTCCACACTCTCTCCACCTTTGCTGTCTGGGGAAAGTTTGAACAGCCACAGTATCACCCGAAACACTAACATCACTTCAGGGTTTTTAGCCAGAAGTGACATCACACATATTGTGACATAATTTCTGGGCTTGCCCTGTCTTTAGGGCTCCCAGGGATGCTGGCCACTGGGCCGCCATCAGAAGTCCTTTTCATTCCAAACATGCAAGGTTTCTGAAACAAGATATATCTGAGCAGAATTTTAAGATGCAGGCTGCAGATGAATCTGTCTCGCCCTCTCTGATATAGGCTGTGCTACTGTATTTGAAGCTGTAGCGTGCAACGAGAATGATTACATGTAGGGTTTTTTTCCTTAATGGAACATGTATTTTACTGTCAGCCACATAACAGACAAAACATAAATTCATTTGGTTCAGTGTCGAAATACAGTGGCAAGGCCAGTCATGGAGGTCAGGAAGAAATGCTCAGATGTTATATTTGCATCAGCCGGAACCAAGGGTTGCCAAAACCCGGCTCTTTTTATTAATAAATGTTATCCACAGAGTCACAGGGTATACAAAAGGTTCTGCGTAGGATCAGCTTTTCTCAGACAACAGTTTCCAATATCTTTAGGCACAGCAAACGCAGTAATGACATTACTGAGCACTTGTCAAAATGAGCACAAAATTATTGATGACAACAATTTCATTGCTCCAAATAAAACACTTCACAAGGTTTGTATTTATTTAATAAATGAAAATATCTACTGGATTTGTTAGGTTCACATTGGCCAACTCCCTGTCAATCATGCTGCGAATTCGAATGTGAACAGCAATTTCAGGAGATTAGCTGTAAAACGTCACACATCACGTCACACAGTTATTTTTCTGGACGCTCAGAGAAAATGCATGCTCGGAATTAATTACTCACCCCTCCACTATTATCATTAATTTATTTGCCGTAAAGAATGAGAATTCAAACATGTTTTCATTCTCCTTTCAGGAATTTGGCCACATGTGAAATTGGCAGATAGCTCAATCTACTGTTCCAACTCTCAGCTCAGGATGAAACAGTCCCAACTACAGTTTAGCTCGAGCGTGGCTGCAGCCTGAATAGGCAATATTGTCGTAGATGGACCAATGATCTGAGCCGATAGAAGGCAGGCTCATGACCTGAACAGGATTGCTCTAATCCTCACAAATGTAAGTACCTCCCCAGCTTCCCATTTTAGATCACAGACAAAAAAAATAGAGGGTATAACAGTTTGAAAAGATATACAGAGGTCTTGCCATACATGAAATGTTTCACCATTCTAAGCCAGCATAGTGCAGTGGTTAAGAGCAGGTGCACTCTAATCTGGAGAACCAGGTTTGATTCCCCGCTCTGCCACCTGAGCTGTGGAGGCTTATCTGGGGAACTAGATCAGCCTGTGCACTCCAACACATGCCAGATAGGTGACCTTGGGCTGGTCACAGTTCTTCAAAGCTCTCTCAGCCCCACCTCAGCCTCATGGGGGCGGGGGGGAGATAGTAAACCCCTTTGAGTCTCCTTATAGGAGAGAAAGAGGGGATATAAATCCAAACTCTTCTTCTTCTATACAGTAATTAATACATGGCAATTATCTAGTGCACTTAATGAAGGCCATCAAAAAGCACTCATTCGGTCAGTGTTTTTGCACAAAGGATAGAGGAATCACACCCTGGGCATTGACCCTTATATAAGCCATGTCTGCACAGTTGTATAATTGTATACAAATGGAGCTGCAAGACAAACTGGATTTTTTTAAAGCTGTCAACAAAAACTCCAGAAAGATGGCAGGTAATGACAAAACACCTATTTTTCAAGCTTCATATTCTATGCCCCGTCTATAGGTCATTTTGATATCTCGTATCACTTCATGCATTTCAGCTCCTCTGTCTCCCACCCCCCTCCCCGACCATTCAATCTCTTTTAGTGGCCCCTTCAATCCCTATAACTCTCAGAGTTGTCGTTTTTATTTTAAAACAGCCATTTTTAAAACACAGGAGGGGTGGCGGCATGGTGCAGCCTGATCCCATCAGATCTTGGAAGCGAAGATGATTGGCACAGGGAAGGTTGGAAGGGAGACCTTCGAGGAAAACTCTGCAGAGGAAGACAATGGCAAAATACTTCTGCTCCTCCCTTGTCTTGAGATCTCCTTGCTGGGGTTGCCATAAGTCAGCTGCGACTTGACAGCACTTGACACATAGACATTTTTAAAGACATGGCCTTGTACCTTTTTATCTTACCATGGTCAGTAGCATCTACGTCTGCTAGTAGCACCCTCCTGGGTTTCTGGTGGAAGTATTTCTCGTCATCTTCTAACTGATCTTTCCAACTAGAAACACCGGGGCGAAACCTGGGACCTTTGCTAGAACTTTGGCCACCTGAGTTTTGCTTTTTTGCTTATCGCCTTTTATCTTTCCATACAAACACATATTTGTTTCCACTGTGAGATCTCTTCCTGTATTTCCTAACAGATCTTCAATCTGTACACAGCAAAAAAAATATTCTGCTGATATTTCTACCAGACAGTGTTTCCAACATTCCTTTTTGTTAGCGACACTGTTCCACCCACTCTCTTCAAAGCTGCCTCCTTGGGAGCCTCTTTCACCTTTGCGTTTTCCCTTGATTTCTACAGGACAGTTAATTTTAATTTGGTATGCAGAATATCTGAATGGGCACACAAAAGTTAACTTATTTGGAAAACTTACGTGACATCTTGCTAGACACCTGCTCAAGGTCACTTATGAAGTAAAACATGATAAAAATTATAAAAGCAGCATAAAATGATTAAAGCGGACGCAAGCATTAAAAACCCAACCATTACAAAAAAGAAAGCGCGAGAATAAACATGTCATTTTACACTATAGTGCCGATGAATAGATGGTCTCCTTTTCATAACCACTGGTGTCAATATTCAAGCAATTTATTTCTGTACGACTTTTTCTAATCCTGCATTATTTATGGCAGGTTTGAATATCAGCAAAAGTCTACTTCTTTCAGAGCAAAAGCAAGAAGGCAAACGTCAACAGAACAGCACCCTTTTTGCTCCTTTCTTGTTACCAGGGCTGAGTTACAGATCTGGGAAGCCTATTTGCATGTGGTTAACGTATCACACAAAATCTGCAGGGTTGTAATTTACTTTGCCCAACAAGCAGCTCCTCTGCATTGCATTACAAATTGCAGATCCGAGACAACAGCTGGCAAGTACCGTTTTGGGAAATTTGACAAAGTCCTGCCAAATTTGAATTTTTGCCTTTCTAAAGTATATATTCCCCCTTTCTCTCCTGTAGGAGACTCAAAAGGGTTTACAATCTCCTTTCCCTGCCCCTCCCACAACAAACACCCTGTGAGGTGGCTGGGGCTGAGAGAGCTCCGAAGAACTGTGACTAGCCCACAGTCACCCAGTTGGCATGTGTTGGAGTGCACAAGCTAATCTGGTGAACCAGATAAGCCTCCACAGCTCAAGTGGCAGAGCAGGGAACCAAACCCAGTTCTCCAGATTGGAGTGCATTAGCTCTTAACCACTGCACCACACTGGGACAAATTATTCAGCATCATGTGACACCAAATTATCCCCACCTATTTTCCCTCCACCAGCCTGTTAAGCCTGCTGTGAACAACGGGCTTACAAAGTTGAAAGTCCGCTTAGTGACATTCAAAAAGCTATCAAGTTCAATATGAGTATCTCGATTTTTCTCTTGTGAACACCAAATTGTTCCCATCCAAATTAACACATTTCCAACGTTATTTTTTGTGCTAACTGCAAACAAACTATGTATGGTGTAAAAAAATCATTTAAAATGGCATGCATCAAATGGGGTAAAGGAGAGAAAATAATCACCAAAGACAGCAGTGGGATGGGAGCAGATCACGGTGACAACACACGCACAAAAAATTTAAAATCTTCTGCTGCAAATCATTTGTGATCATCTCTACTTGAATAGAATGTTAAAATGGCCGTTACAGAATTGGTATTTTTCCCACATTAGGTATGATACTGGAACACGGTCAAAGAAACATAAACCTTTCTGGGGAGCAAATGAAAGAAGACACAGAGTGACAGAGTAAGAGAATTCCAGTACCATCCTAAACAGGGTAACTCCTGTCCAAACTCCTTGTCCTCAGTCAACTTAGATGGGCGTAAGTCTGTTTAGGATAACTCTGTTGAGTATCACCAAACTTACGGGCTTGGAAACACTAAACAGGACTTACAGCAACATGCGGCAACAGGAAGCCTGTTAGAAAAGTGATTGATCACGACAGTTTATTTCGAGGAAAACAGATATTCAGGAGAGAGAAACTCAAAGATCACAAGAGAAATCAAAAGGAAGTGTAGGTTTCAAAATTAAACATTGTTTAAAGTGTTCTCATTAAAAGATAAGCATTAATGAATATTCATTCGATAAATCATGAGTGTTTGGCTTACAGTGTGTCAGCTGTTTGCACATCCTACACAATTACTTTAAGGGTTTTATGGATCCAGTTCCATCTGGTACACAGAATTCAACTTGTGCCTCATGTTTTGAATTCAGAAGAGGGCCCTGCACTCTGTTTCCCAGCACTTTAGCATAGCATTTATCTTTCTAAGCACACAGCTTATCTTTTTTTTTTATAAAAAGGACACTGACAGCAACTATATTTTTAAATATAATATATCCCTCTTTGCTTCGAGGAAGTGATTTGTGTCCCGTTTTTCTGTCTTTTGATAAGCACGGAACAGTTTGATCATATTGCCTTAACCTCTATCTGAACAATTTTAGAACAGATTAGATAATGAGAGGAACATCAGTAAGGTCTAGGAAACCTGTAGCACAGGCACACTCAGAACTACTACCGAATTCAATAGAATTCAATAGTCTCGGGCTTGCTGTAGGATCCCAGCTTAAGCTGGGGAAAACTGTCCTGCCAACCCTACAGTGCTCTGAGAAACACCATTAAAATCTTTGGGAGGAGGAGGGTTTACTTGTGACATCCCCAAAAGGTTTTTTTTAATTACAGGGTATATCTATTTCTATTCAGCAAGGAGTCGGGTCTCAGTGGCACATTTCTCCTTCAGTCAGTGGGATCCTCCTTGCACGTGAAGACAACTCCTCCATTTTAACAGGCTTCGATCCAGCCCACAGATTTCAAAAATCCCCTCTTGCACAACACAAGTACAAATCCCCCTTCCTCAAGTACAGCGCTGCCATTCTTTTTAGTTTATACATAGCCTAGGTGGAATGGTGCAGCATTTGTGAGCTATACACTTTCCCATCAAAAGCTCTAAGTATGGTCAGTAGTGGTCAGTATGGTCAGTAGTGATTTGGAAAAGGGAGAGTTTAATGCATCTGCAGTAGAACATAGTCCCTTGGTGTATGGTGCAGGGGGAGGGTTGGAGGGGGCTCTGGGAGGGCTCATGCCTGGCGCGGCTTGGTGTTTGGGGTGGGTGGAAGGTTGGAGGGGAAGGAAGTGGTGGCAGATGAATTCACCATTCTACTTATATCTTTTGGGGGCACAGAGTATAGGCAGACTCACTGGGACATTATTCCTCCGTCTCTCTCTCTGATGGGATAAAGACAGCAGTGTAGGCTGTTTGGTTGTGGGAGAACTGGTGGACAAGACCCACTCATCTCTACCTCAACAAAATCCCATAAGGCAGAATTAATAATCTGGAGAACCGGGTTTGATTCCCCACTCCTCCACTTGAGTGGTGGAGGCTTATCTGATAAACCAGATGTGTTTCCACATTCCTACATTCCTGCTGGGTGACCCTGGGCTAGTCACAGCTCTTCAGAACTCTCTCAGCCCCTCATACCCCACCAGGTGTCTGTTGTGGGTAGAGGAAGGGAAAGGAGCTTGTAAGCCCCTCTGAGTCTCCCTACAGGAGAGAAAGGTGGGGTCTAAATCCAAACTCTTCTTTTTCTTCTTCTATATATAAAAACAATGAGGCACAACAGAAACCTCTAGAATAGGTGACTATGCTCTAGTGTTGAGATTCTGTCCCTCCATACAACCTCACCTATCAATGTTCCCTCTATGTCAGCTACAAGGAAACAGACACTAGTGGGAAAGAGGCATCCATAATTTTAGGTTCATGTTAATGAGGCAGCAATAATTTAACTAGTGACTGTTTGATTTGGTTGTTCATTATGCATTCAAGTTGCCTTGGAAAGTAACCCATGAGTTCTTTGTCTAAACTACAAAGAAGACATCACCATAAAGAGATTCGCTGGTTGGATGTGATCCCAGTTACAAGCATAGTGCGCTTCTCAAATGAAACGGACTGGTTGCAGCACAGATATCAAGAATATTATCAGTCATGGCATGATATGCTTGTGCCACGGCACGCACTTTAAAGAGATAGTTATAAACCTTTTGTCTTTTGAATATTACGGATTGTTAAACAATGGAAACGGCCCAGCGCCGAGCTAGGCAAGTGAAGGTGTCATGTTTAAGTGGGGCAGGAAGAGTTATAAATAATTATGAGATGTACAGAAACTATTATTTGAATAGCAAATTAAGTCTAAAGGGGATTCAGACTCCCTCCAGGGACGGGGAAGGCAATTAAAATGGTCCGCCTCCAGAGACTGATGGAATGCAATCGTTTCCCGCCAACTCTGGGGAATTTCTGGCTGTTGGATGGGCCTCTGGAATTGGAAGGCTACCCCAGCTATAGACATGATTGCTTCTTGCCTGCACGCAAGAAGTTTTTGGAGATGGTGGGGGGGAACCTCATTACTCAAAACTCATATAAAGTAAATAGAGCTCATTTATTTGCAGGTAACGACAGCAGAGAAGTCCCATTTTCCTGCCACCATTGTGTCTGGCTCAGCACCACCCAGCAATTTTGTTCCGAGTGGTAAGATACCTTTTACATCTCATCCCCTAGGAGGAAACAGTGTCTCTCTCGCCGGCTCGCTGTGACTAACTTGCAAAGCACTTTGTAGATTAAAAAAAACAACAATCAATCATAGTGGACCTGACTTGGATTCCACATTAATTACATATGCAGGAATGTTCTTCAGGTTTCCACTTGTCGTTTTCATACAAATACCTCTCAGTTAGTGCAGCCTGTGAACGTGGCTGGAACACTTGGAGACATGAGGCCCAACACCTGTTCATTTGATCTATGCCCGGCTAGTCTTCCAAAGAGGGGTTGGCCGAAAATTGAAGCTAATTAGAAATTCCAACAACCATACGAGGCTGTTACTGCGATGGAGGGGAAATCCTTCCGTGCAGAAGAGCTAAATGATCATTGCCCAGTCTCAAAGTTACCATTTCCGGGCAAAGTCCTTGAAAGACTGGTGACTTCCCAACCCCCACTATTGCTGGATGACAAAGATAACTTGGGATTCTTTTTGATCTGGTTTCTGGACTTGGCATGCCATTGGTGCAGTGGCCACTGTAGCCCAGCAGCACCAGCTCATTGCAGACTAGACACAAAGCTGGCATGGAGAAAGATATGCAGTTGTGAAAGATCAGGTTTGCAGTTTGTGGGTGTCTCGGGACTATCGCTATCCTTAGACAAGAAGATTAGGAACGCTTCTTCTTCTTGTTTCAATCAGCTTGAGCTGGTTACCAACTACAGCTATTTCTGTAGAAAGGAAACCTGGCTGCTACCTAGGGTGGTGAACCTCTAAGTCATAGGTGTCAAACTTGCGGCCCTCCAGATGTTATGGACTACAGTTCCCATCATCCCCTGCCAGCATTATGGGAACTGTAGCCCATAATATCTGGAGGGCCGCAAGTTTGACACCTGTGCTCTGAGTGATGGTTGGACATCTCACAGAGTTACAACTAGTCTCCAAACAACAGAGATCAGGTCCCATTGAGAAAATGGCTGCTTTGGAAAGTGAACTGTATGGCACTATACTGTGCCAAAACCCCTCCCCTCCTTAAACTCCACCCTCCCCAAGCTCCACCCCTTGACACAGTGGGCTATGCCATCTTGTTGAAGTGCCTGGAGGTAGAAGCAGGCATCAGGCGTTGGACCGGTTCAAATAATTCTTCATGGACCAGATGGTCTTGAAGGATATTATGCTCCCCACATTCGATGGGAGTCATCTGACTCTTGCCAACTCAGTTAAGTGTCTCAGGGTTATATTGGACCAAATATTATTGCTGGAGAAGCAAGTTAACGCAGTTGCAAAAAAGGCATCCTTCCAACTTACCCTAGCTTGAAAAATGGCCTCTAACCTCAGTACAGCTATCTCATTGTTACTTTATTCAGTGCCTTATCCTGTTGTCTGTATTGGCTCACACTGTGTAATCCACCTGGAATCCCCGTGAGAAAGGCGGAATATAAATGACATAAATAAATGTCTCCCAACCCAGAGGAGACAACTCGCCTTGAAAACATCCAGGTTAGATTACAATGACCCATTCTCAATCCACAGTTGCCTTTGAAAATGTCTGAAAAACCAACGCTGCAGAATGTAGAAGGCGAGGTACTAACTAGAGATTCCCTGACAGACATAAGGAAAGTACTTTAACCACTCTGTTAGCTTTCAGCTTGTTTCTGAACTCCATTCAAACCCCTAGTATTGATGTTTAAAGCTCCAAGGACAGGCTTGAAGCAGACAGAATGCCCATCTCCACCCTACACATACCAGGCCCAAATGCTCTGTTCTACAGGGACATGCACTTTCTGACACAAGGAAGTGAAATTGTTACTTCAAAAAAAAAGAAAGAAGAAAAAAGTCTAGTGTAACAGACAGATGGGCTATCATTTTCTTGAGTAGAGGCTGTCAAAGAGAGGTGGGAGGGAAATCCGAAGATGGGGACGAATAAAAGTAGGTGGGCTGGAAAGACAGAAGAAAGCAGGAAGAGGCTATGAGAGCTTTCGGGGAAGGAAAAGATATAAGGGAGAAATGAATGGGCTCCCTGCTTTTAAATGCATATTTCATTGTGTGCTTATATTAAATATATGCTCATTGTACAACCAGTATACACATACTGACACTGAAGTTAAGGCTTCAATTTTGTCAGTATCATTTATTTGGTTTTTATCCCACTCTCCCCCCGCAGCAGGGGGCTCCGAGCATCTCCCAACAGCAGGAAAGCAATAAAAATATAATACATAAAAGCGTAACAAACAATAATATGTTAAAACATATAAAACATACGAAGATGGCACTTTATGTTACGCTGGCCATTTTTCCTTGCAAGCTACCCCTCGAACTAGAAAATATTTAGATTTCTACAGTGCCTTTGAAGACACTCAGTACTGACCAAGCGAAGTAAGGCCTTGGCATCCCAAATTAGTCAAGAGCCCTGTTCTAGGAAGAAGTTAAAAAGCCCCATCGCTGGATGCCTTGGAACAATTCGCAGTATTACAAATTTAGAAAATGGAAGGGCTTGTCGTTCAGGACACCGATGTGAAAAAAAGGAAAGGAAAAATTGCTGTGAAGATTCTCTTTTTTTAACACATAAAACATAACCAAAGGTGAGAAATTAAAACTGAAGGAGAGAAGAAAAGCCAAGTAGCACAAGGTTATAAGTAATTAACAGGAGCTGCCAAGCTTGAAAAACATTTAGCACAAGCTGATACCAGAAGAATTCGAGGTGTAAAGGCTGAAATGGATATTAGAAGCAAAGATAGCTATGGTGTGTCGTGTCATCTGTACAAAAGATCGGGTTTCTCTGTCCTTGGACAAAGTAATGGCTGCTACTAATGGAGAAACTTTCCTTTTCAAACTATTAATGTTATCATTGGAGTCGTTTATGCTGCAGCATTCACATCTGTGGTTTCTTTACGGGCCATTTTAAAATGGATACTGGATGAGGGACATAAACAATAAATTAATCCAAAAATTTTGATGTTTTAAAGCACTTAAATGCATTCAAGACTTTTTTAATTTACTTCCTTCACTTGTACTCCACCTTTCCAGCATTCAATCTCAAGGCAGAAGCGGGAAGCATGGATTTTCCCAGACCCTGCACTCAAATTATGCTTTTTGCCCCCCAGAAATTTCAGACAGTGATCCTGGACATGCTCCTAAACCATCTTAATCCTTACATTGGAACAAAGAAGGTTGCTCACAGTGCCCAACTGATGAGACAAGTGCAGACCTAATTAGACAGATTCATGGAGGATAGACATTAGACAGATTCATGGAGGATAGATCTACCTGTGGCTATTAGCCATGAGGACTAAAGAGAACCTCCACTTTCAGAGGCAGTAAACCTCTGAATACCAGTGCGAGGAGGCACCACTAGGGAAGGTCACAGCCACTATGCCCTGTTGTGGAACCTCCAGAGGAACGGGTTGGCCACTGTCTGAGAACAGGTGCTGGACAAAATGGACCACTTGGTTCAGCAGGGCTCTTCTCATGTTCTTACATTTCCGGCAGATAGAGAAAAGGTGTCCCTGTCATACAGGGAAATAAAATTCTCTCTTGCAGTGACGCACAGGCAGGTGTGCATGAGCACTCTCCACCATGGCGGACTCACATTTCACCTGGTCCAAAGTGCATGTGTGTAGTGTATTGCAGTTGAGGGGCGAAGCTTTAGCTAGAGTTTCGGGAAGTTTGAAAGCATGATATACATTAAATACAATATCCCTCTAAGTCTACAGTGGAGCTGCTTATCACCAGGAGTAGAGCCAAGACTCTCTGTTTCTCTCCAGTACCATCTCATTTCTGCCATTCTGCCTGCCAGCCAGCAGATACTATCAATCATATACTCATGATCCCCCTCCCCAAAAGCATTTCCTAGCATGCCCCCTCCCCAGAAGCACAATATTTCTGGTAATCAAGATCCAAATCCACGCTTATACAGAACCCTGAAGTTCTTCCAAGGTTAGTAAGATGGCATGAAGCCTAAAAAGAATGCTGAGCACAAAAACACCAGTTGGGATAAAACTATCCCCATTGCCCATGTCAAGCCAAAGCAACCCCCCCCCCCCATCCCTGCTGTCCAGAAAATCAAAACAAGACTTCTCCACACTCCCCCAAATAATGTTATAAGTGGGTCACACTCTTCAGGTGACATCGCAATTAGTAAAGTTCCCGCTGCCTACAGTGTGTCACAAATGAGGCCACCTTAATGCTCCCCAGCCCCTCGTCTCCACCAAACTAACATTTATGCCCACTGAACATGTGAGCCCTTTTGCCTCCCGCTATACAGCGCTTATTAGTTTAATGTATCTGAGAGCTAATTGCAGCCACCGTCCAAAGAGAAAGATTAACATCAACTTCCTTTATTTTTCGTGAAGGACGAATAAAAGACCTCTATTGCTAGCCAGGCCTTTTGAATGGAAAATTAGAAATTTGCTCAATGATAGGTCCCTAAAAGACCAATTTTCCTAAATGAGGGGTTTATCAAATGTTTAATTGTACCACTCAAGCGCAGCTGACGAAAGAGCCAGATACCGGGTAAAGCTGTGAATGACAGAAATCACACTCATTATATTAGATGCTTCATTGCTGATGAAGTTAATGAACATAAAGGGTTTATCAATCTGACAGCCTATTAGAAAGAAACACATATAAGGTTCTATTATAAAGCGTTTAACAATGTAAAAGGAGAAAAGGCCATAACGTTACAGAAAATATAGAGCAGAACATTTATTTTTGATAGCCAACTGTCCGTTATTGAATTCCCAATCATAATTAAAACACTATTCTGTATAAGACATTTTAACTATCAATACCGTTTTACAAATGTTAATATTTTCTTCCTAATAACTGTTCTTGGGTTTCAGGGGAAAAAGTCAGAGGCCGCCTCAAGACGCGGCCCTTTATGGCGGCCTGGAAACTTTCAAAGCCCGTTTCCAGGTTCATACTGTTCGCGAAAGCGCGCTGCGGCTTCGGCTGCTGCAAACCTGACTCTTCTTCCTCCCCAGGAAGCGGCGCTGTCAAACGCTTCTAAACATAACGCTAACCCTTTAAAGGGTTGTTTGTTAGAGGAAGCGTCTTCCCTGGCGGCCGCGCTGGTAAGTAATACCCAGCCCACTGAAGACGCTGTCTCCGTCGCCTCCTCACTTCACTTCACACGGCGTCCTCTCGTCGCCTGCGAACGTCGCAGCCCAGTCGCCTCACTACTGTCCCTCCGACCTCCAGGGATTGGAGGGCAGCGCGTATGAAGCTGCGACGTACTCGGGCACTGGCTTAATTTGAGAGGATAATCGCGATAATGAAGATGGGTTCGCGGAAAGCGCAGAAGCGTCTCCGCGGAGAACGTACCATACCCGACCTCGCTTTCGCCTGTTTGCACGCTTTAGCGTGCGAAGCAGGCTTCGCCCCCCCATGCCTCTACCGCAGAGACTCACGCCTGCGGTAAAATTTTCTCCTAACCGTGCAGAAACGGCCAGAGCCACACAATCTAAAAAGGTTAACAGTGATTTAAGTTTGATATACCATGAAAACAAAAAGCATGAACTAGGCTCGGTATTCTCAGTTCTTAATAGTGAAGAGAGACAACAGCTAGACATTTTAGATTCCACCAACAGAGATATGAAGATACTTGGTGATCCTATGACCTGAGGGAGGTGTGGCCAATAAGGAATGCCCAGGGCTGTCAACACTGTGGAGCATAGGTGTCAAACTTGCGCCCCTCCAGATGTTGTGGACTACAGTTCCCATCATCCCCTGCCAGCATGATGCTGGCAGGGGATGATGGGAACTGTAGTCCATAACATCTGGAGGGGTGCAAGTTTGACACCTGTGCTGTGGAGTATTCATCTGTGGAGTAAACATCACACAAAACCAAGGCTTGCCTCCTTCTGCAAAAAAGAGTTCAGTGACAAGGGAGAAACCTGTTACACAAAGACAGAAAGGAATTCACCTTTGCATATACAATTGTTGGAACATGCAAATTGTGAAAGGAGGTGCCTCCCAGTTGTATCTAGTGGCAGCAGGATGTGAAATACTATAAACTCCACCAAAAAACACATTGAACACAAGGGAGGGGGAACTGACTGTGATTGGAGACACTAAGACCACAGGTCCAGTCTGTGTCCTCAAATACAGTTGCAAACCCTGGGTTGGGAAATAGCTGTGTTTTGGGTGACAGAGTCAGGGGAGGCTTATGGAAGGAGAGACCTCACCTGAGTGGACTATAATGCTATACAGCCCACCCTTGAAAGCAGTCATTTTCTCCAGGGGAACTGATCTTTGGCCCTTTCCCCACTTCAAAAGGGAAAGTGGAGGGGACCCCTGCTCCGTGTTCGGCGCGCGATTTCAAAAAGGTGTACTTCTGACCAGGATCCGAAATGACGCGCGCTGAGGGATGGGAGGAGCAGCAGAATTGGGTGACTGCGTTGTCGCTGCGTTGTCACTGCTGGTGTAGTGGGGAGTGCTGCAGGACCCCAGGGTATCTGCCGTGAGGAGTGCGCATCTAATGGTGGGTGGGGAATCGACCTTTGTTGTCTGGAGATCAGCTGCAATTCCACAAGCTGTCCAGCCCCACCTTAAGGTAATTGTTTTGACACATTAAATGGGTATAGAACGCATTGGCCTTGGTAATCCATACACACGCACACACAAAATGAGGCCATTTTGCTTCTGGAAAAATCCAGATGGCTATCAGCAAACATTGTCTTCCTGAAAGGGCCCAGAAAGGTGCTTTGGTGTTTAAGTGGAAATATTTGTTGTCAAGGAAACAGTTTTTTATCAGCGTAAAATATCCATGAAGCCTGAAATCTATGCATCTTCAGAGATATCTCCTAAGTCCTTAATAGCAGGGTCCCTCGACTATGTTACACGTTTCTATAGGAGGTTATTAGGTTATTTTGAGTCTTCCGGATCTTGAGCATGAAATGGCCAGTGAAATTAAAAAGAAAACACTCCTTTTAAACCTACGGGATAAAAGATGTATGTATACACACTGGTTCTTTGAGAACATAAAACCATCCTCAGCTGCACGCAGGTTTTCCAGTTGTCAAGCACTAAGCCATTTTTCCCCTTTATGGTTCCCATTGTCCCGATACTTTTTTTCATTTAACAAAAGTTAGGTTTGCTATTGTTCTCTGTTTGCTCACATTTTTCACATGCCACAGTGTCTGTAAATCCCCCACTTTTCTCCAACATTACCTTGAGATATTTTGCTTCTCTTTGCATCCACCTGGAGAATGATTGGCAAACGCTTTCACTAACTCATTTTAGTCCCGATCGCACACGCACATGCACATGCGGAAGTACCTTTGAAAATACCACACAAACTTTGAAGGATGGGCTACTAAAGTGGCAATCACAGAATAACATTTGAACTGATGTTTGTCTTCCGCTACAAGCAGAATCAATGACACTGCAAAAAAGGTTTGGCAGCAGGCGGTATTGTGTGTCATAAAAATTAAATATGACTGCATCTGTAAAATGGGACTGATTTCATTACAACTGTATTGTGAATTTCCACTTTGCAGGTACCCTGCTTACCCCACAGAACATCAAGTGACACCACCCAATCTCTGGCAACTACTTAAGCCTATAATTAATGTTCTTTTTTTAACAGGGAAAGGTAAAAGTTATTAACTCTTTGAAAGTATATAATTACTACGTTTTATGATATAATAAAATCTTAAACCTACCAAATCAACCTAATCATATGTTTCTAGAACACTGTGAGTGCATGCCGACTTGGTGAATTTTCAGGGAAAAGGACAATTAGCCACTGTTGAACCCAGGCCCAAAGGACATTTGGCCAAACCTTTAAGGATCTATATCTCTATCGTGCTATTTGACAGACTTTTTAAAAACATCAAAACACCCACCAAGCCAGCATAAGAGTCAAGTATTTGTTCTGACCATTGCTAAAACATGTGAGCATTTATAAAGGATGATGTTGCCAAGGCTATGAGAAATGTAAACCCTAGTAATGATTCCTACACGAGTCTAGAGCTCCATAGACCTAATACTTCCACCTTCTTAACAATGACTTACATTACAATCCTAAACAGAGTCACAGCTTTCTAAGCCTGTAGAAAGGTGTACCTCTGCTTAGGGACTGGCAAGTTATAATCTTCAAAGAGACAAGCAATGGCAATGTGCACTCTCCTCCTCCTACGCCAGGCAGTTTCACACTTCTCCCCATAGTATTATCGCTCGTGTTGCCACTTCCTAAAAGCTGACTTTGTACATGTTTTGTTGGAATGTCTTAGAAATTTGGGGGAAGAGTTTGGGGAAGGAAGAGTTTGGAGTCACACAGATTATAAAGACTCTTCCCAGCTTGTTTTTTGATTCACACAAGGAAGTCATGAGGCCAAAAATTATTCAAGGTGTTCATTTGTCCTGTTCCTGAACACCTGTATCTGGTGAAGAAGCTTTTAACCTTGTGATTTCTGTGGACTAATGAGCTACATGTATGTTTCTCCAGTGGGGCAAAGAGTCATTCCTTGGGGGCCATTGCAGGTCCGGAAAGTGATGCAAGGGAAGGAATATGGACCTGAAAGCAATGTAACATCTAATGAGGCCCTTCTGAATAACATGTTCAAAGAACACCGTCTAACCATAAGGGAGATGGAGTTACAAGAACATATCTTCTGAATATAGAAGTGAGTGAAGAACAGTGAAAATCTTTACCACAAATGTGAAAACAGTTCGGTTTGCCCTTTGGCCACACCTATTTGTCCAATAAAAGCTCTGGCTATGCATATTTTTTAGATGGTGCAGGATTCTAATGTGTTCTATGCATCAGAAGTGCTCTGTAGTCATTAACCTTTGAGAACTGCCATAATTTGTATAATTAGCCTGAGAGAAATAATTTTCCTTGGACACATAGTATGCTGGGGAAAGTGCATATTCTTAAGCTTTCTGGAACTATATTTTTAAACTTTCTGGAACTATATTTCACTAGATGACAAGTCAAGAAACATCTTTGTCTTAATCCATTCACTTTTAATTATATGCCTTTAAATTTCTTTTTTAACAAAAAGAATAGGAAAAATAGGACGAGCTTTCCTTCTGTGTCGCTGTTTCTAATGGCAGCCCCTTAAGAATAGATGAAATCATTCCTTGGGACTTGAACTTCCCAAATTACTTGGTGTGCAGACCACATCTTTTATGAATCACCTTGTCAAGCTATTGTAATCATGCCTAGCTCTTTCTTACTGGTATATACAAGTTATGTTCCCTGCAATCTGACACAAGTTCTTCATCATTGATGGTAATATGAAGCCGCTTAGTAGTGAGTACTTTAAAAACCCACACTGAATATTTACAAAACTCAAATGCCATGAAATACATTGGGAGATGTTAAAATTTACTGTGCATACACAGTAACTTGACTGATAAATTTCATAAAAATTTATACGGCCGCCTTGCATGTTAATTTTATACAGCTCTTGCAGCTGTTACATAAATATTTGTATCTGTTTTAAGGTTTTGATTGCTTTCATGCTATTTTGGAATTTGCCAGCAATATTTCCCAGTGAAGGCTGATAGGGATGGACATATAGAACAACAAATAATGATTACAGATGGGATATGAGTTCTTTCCTAAAATATCTTTGCACTTAACAATTTTCTAGTACGACTAGAATGTTAAATGTTTACAAAATAATCATCTATCGTGTGAGTACAGGCAAGCAAACTTTGTAAAATTAAATGGCTACAAATATATATTTATGGCATCAATAACTGAAGCACAACAGATGTCATCTGTGTATTTTTCAGCAGGGAGAGGACTGAAATAAAACTATTTTTACTTCTTTAAAAATCGCTTACTGCTTATACTACAAACAGTCTCACTGTACAAGTAATGTTGTTCTGAATTATTTTAAATGGATTTACATAATTTTAAAAAGTTAATCAATGGGGAAAGTATTGGTTTTCCGTGTTCAGTGGAGTCAACAAAGTTTTCATAATAGAGGTAAAATGTTTTTAGACTAGATGGTCCTTTGAACCAAATCCACTTTCTGGATTCTGAAGAAACTAAGCTTGGGCAGTGGGAAGGCAAAGGGGTCAGGGGAAACCAGCAATATGCCTTTTATTGGAACTTGTGAGAAGGATGCCAGAGAGAACATAAATGATAAGCAGCCATTATCAAACAATCACCACTGTGGTCCTTCATCCAAGTCAGTCTCGCTTTTGGCACCAACAATGTTTTTGTGTGCGGTTGTCTGTGTGTGTGATTTGCATCTACCTTGTCTTCTCTAAGAGCTGTTCTGAAGCTGTAACAGTTGGAATATTTATTTTGGGGTTTTTTTTTATTAGTGTATCTGCTTTTCTGGGCCATTGGGCCTCATTTTATTTAATTGCTTTCAATTTGCACAGCTTTCAAATCGCCTACCAATGGGGGCTTTAGAAAATAATAGAAACAAAACCTCCAAACTGCTTGAACTGTTGCCAGTTCCTTTTCATTTCATACAGTCCCTCTCCAAACCAACATGCTGCTTTGTTCCCTGCTAGAACAGGTTATCAGAAGATGCTAATTTTCACTATCAATAAACTGTGAAATGCATTTCACCGTGTTTTAATTATAAACGGCATTCATAAAACCTATTTTTTGCGGAAGGCTATTTTCCTAAGAGATTATGTGATGTGTAATGCAAGCAGTATGAAAACCCAGAGCAAACCAGCTTCCCAACTTGGTTACTAATGATGTTTTAACAGCACGAAGAAAACCTCAGAGAGAGTTTTTTTAAAATTTTTGTTTGTTTCGGATACATCTTTTTAAAGATTCAAAATTAATTTTCTCAGAAAACATTTACATCCCAAACATCTTTTACAAGCATCTTTCTCCAAGATACGACAGGCTTATTTCATCGTCAATACCACGGTGAATGTATTAGGACTGCTAACATATTCTTATGAATTTAACTTATCTGACAATGAGGGTCTTTTTTTCCCTGTGTTGGTCTTGGGCAGAGAGGACGTGCAATGCTAAGATTACCAACTCCACGTGGATTTTGGAGATCTCCTGGATTAACACTTATCTCCAGACTGCAAAGATCAGGTCCGAACATAGCTGCTTGACAGGATGGCCTCTATGGCATTGTGCCCTGCTGAGATTCTTCCCACACTAATCCCCCTGCTCAGATGCCACCCCCAAATCACCAGGGATTTCCCAACCAGGAGCTGGAAACGCTAACTTGTATGTATGGTGTAGTCTTCTAATTCCAGTGAAGTGAATTGGTTTAGAAGGATGTAACCCAAACATTATCCAGGCCTTTTAATTGCAAACACATAGCCTGCACACTAAGGCCACTTTTATCTAGTAAAAAATATTTATATCCTGCTTTATCTCTGTCAGCTACAGACAGCTAACAAAGACACAAGTTGAAAACACACACGCACACACCACAATTGTACATTGATGAGATATAAACAACACGGAGATTTAAAAAAAACACAGCCAGACTGCAAATAAATATTTGTAAGAATTGGAAGCACATAGAGGAGAAAAGTTTCCAAACGTTTGAAAACAAGTCTGTGGAAAGAAAGGACAGAAATGGCTCCATCCCTTTGGGCTTAACATTTGTTAAGCTGTCCTTTTCTGTTGGCACATCCCTTACTGAAGAGAAACAGCCATTTGCCCGGCTGTCTGGAATACCTTACTCCCATATTATGAAGCAGACAGTACAAATCCCATGTATACAAAACACTCATTTGCTGCTACAGCAATTTAATAGTTAGACCACTGAGCAATTTTTCCACAACACTATTGAATGAAAGATTGGAATACAATATAAGCCCAACTAACACAGCACTGCTTCTGACAACAAGCACCAAACAGATGCCCTGGAAAATTTATAAACAAGGCGCCCCTCCCCAGTTGCAGGGGGACATGGATGTTCACTAAGCTTGCTAGCCAGCCATTGTGTCTAGTAGCAAAGAGCCATGGATCTCTCTCTGTTTTGCCTGAAGATAATCCCAGGTTTAATCCCTGGCAGCAGATATGAACCACCTCTGCATGAGATCTTTGTCACACAAGGGTGGCAAAACTGATCGTGAGAGACCAAAGGTCTGACTCATTCTAAGCAGCTTCAAGCATGGTAGCATCCACTGCATCTGGTAGAAAGGCTCCCCTGGATTTTTTTCTCTCCTCTGTCTCAGGGCCGTTTCTCAAGATCGGTGCAGAAAATGACGGGCCTGGAGGCAATTAAAACATACCGCTCCTCCAGGCCGCCATTCGCATCGAAGGGCGCGGCTTTGCTGTGCAGCCGATCAGCCGCCCTACGCGCCGCCCGCCTCGGCCTGGAGCGGCTAAGTTTCCCCAGAAAGGAGCTTCACAAAGCTCTTTTGAGAAGCGCGCGGTGAAGCCGCTGTCGGTTTGAGCAGCGGCGGCTTCACTCCGGTCAACTCCCCCACCCGGCACTCACGACCTTGTCCCTGGGCCTCCAGCGCTGCCGACGGTGCCTGGGGACATCCTCTGCCCCGCGCCGCCGATAGCCACTTTGCGAGGCAGGCCAGGCGCAAGGGGCCAGAGTGTCCTCCAGGCCTTCCCGCGGCATCCGGAGGCAAAGGGACAAGCTGGAAATCGTCGAGCTTGACGCTCAGCGGCGCCGCTGCTCGTTTTCTTCAGGACCGTCCCATGCGGGCCCGGTCCCAGCCGTCTTCGGAGTTGGTCTGCGGCGCCGTCAACCCAGCCGTTTCCGCTGCCATGCGGAAACGGCCTAGGTAAACATTTTCTCCCCTGACTAGGAACAGCAGTGGGGTAGTGGTTAAGAGCAGGTGTACTCTAATCTGGAGGAACCAGGTTTGATTCCCCACTCTGCCACCTGAGCTGTGGAGGCTTATCTGGGGAATTCAGATTAGCCTGTATACTCCAGCACATGCCAGCTGAGTGACCTTGGGCTAGTCACAATTCTTCGGAGCTCTCTCAGCCCCACCTACCTCATAGGGTGTTTGCTGTGAGGGAGGAAGGGAAAGGAGACTGTCAGCCGCTTTGAGTCTCCTATGGGAGAGAAAGGGGGGATATAAATCCAACTCTTCTTCTTCTTCTAAACTACAGACAATACTTTCATAACTGTTGCTTGTGAGGATGGTTTCCCAGGGGGGAGTAAGCCAGTTGTACTAAAATACCCCCTCAATTTATATACCAATGCTGCATTCTGGCAAAAGCATTCCATTTTGAAATTTCTTTCCACTTTGCTTCATTACCAGAAGCTCTTTTTAAAAATTAATCCTATGGTGAAATAACTCCATTAGACGGTTTTTTGGGACAATACTGGAAGCCATATTTGTGGACCCCTGGACAGTTGTTTCAATCTGAATGCCGAGGTTACTTATCTGGTTGTTACATCTAATCGCCACTGTATCAGTCATTATTTCGTCAGCTTTAAAACATTACACATGCCAGGACCAATACCTCAGGGCACTTAATTCTATGATCACGTGCTGTGTGAAAATGGTACCTTTCGTTGGCCCACATAGCATTAATAAAAATCAACTGGCAAGGGTGAATTGGTCAAGAAAGAGCTGGTGGACCCTGTTAGGGGGGATTTGACAGCCCTGTGGTTCTAGTTAAATTATTTGATCACACTTGGTTTTAACAGAAGGCAAACGACATTCCCTAGTGTCCTGACATCTCAATGCAGAATCCATGCTGCTAATTTCAGTCCGCAGAGTATATTATCATGATGAATTGTGATTATCAACCAGACAAGACTAGCGTGTACTTTCTAGCCTCTGGAGGGGGCTGCAGCTTTGATTCCTGGTAAATCTGAATACTTTGCCCAAAGTTCAGAGTGATTAACTTAATAATGGACTGGAGCCTCGTCTACAACAAAGTAGAGATAGTTGAGATTGAATGTTCCTGCTCAGAAACACTCTGTGGAACTAATGTTAACATTGCTGCCTTTATCTCTAAGGAGATAGAAATGTCACAAGAGCTTCATAACTAGAAATTTACGCTCTTAAGTAGATTTTATTTTAGTCACAGGTCTACTTCAATGGTTATAGCAAAGGATTTTTGACCTTTACACCATGACATTTTTGTTTCGTCTGTCATATCCCCAAGCCTCTGCCACTCAGGTGGAGGAGTGGGGAATCAAGCACGGTTCTCCAGATTAGAATCCACCTGCTCTTAACTATGACATCACACTGGCTCAACAGCAGGTACTCAAGGGATGCTGAGAAGTTGCTTCCACCCTGGTTCACCCTTTTCTGGTTGCTTTTATCAGGACAACCCTGATCAGGAACATGTGCAACTCCTCTGACTGCAGAGTCACCCATGGAGAGATGCAATGCATCGGTGCCGGAGAAGCCTATGTGGCTGGAAGCCCTGATCCTGGGGTCCTCCAAGCTCACCAGCTGCGAGGGCCTGGCTGCCAAACCCGCACTATGGCACCGCTCCTACACTTCACTCTGGGACTGCCTTCTTGGCAGTCCATGGCTCTGGGGACGCCAGGCATGAGGCTGGCAGCATTTCTATGTCAGCTTCGGCTCTCAGGCTGGGAGACTGGGGGCGTGGCATGCTGATTTTGGCCTAAAACGTCCTCCCCACATCTGATGGAGCCTCTGCCTTGTCTTCCAAAGGCTGTGACAGCTTCCTCTACCTCTTCCTCATCCAAGGAGGTGTTGAGATTTTGTTGCCTTTTCCTCCCTGCCCCTCCCCATTGACCAGCAGATGCTCATGCCAGATCACCCTGGTGAAGACACATGCACAGTCCTTCGTATCTTAGCCCAACTGAAATGCCTTCCAGTATTTTCTTTGCACACCTATTTTTATCCAATTATTCTTGTATGGAGGAACAGTTTTACTTGGCAAGTGGAATTCAGCAGTGACACAGCTGGCTCCGAGAGCATTTGTGCCTTGAGCAAAATATATACTTGACCAGAGCAAATGCAGTGAGCTGGCACTGGGGTATCTTTTAAAAAAATTATTAACACTTTTCTGTTTTTAAAACAAAGCCAAACAAAACTTTAAGTACAATATGAATATTTAACACCATTTAAAAAAACACCCCAACATTCTTACCCTTACAATTACCCTTTCCAACATTTACATGTTCTCCTGTACCAATCGTCATCCCTACCTTCCCTTAACAAATAAATAAATAAATAAATAAATGAACACACACCCCTCTTTATTCAGAATCGTTTAAAAATTAAGGCTCTTTACTAACTACTCACTCTTCCATCTTTACCTATTACCTAATACCCTCATAATACCTAAATATACAACCTACCAAGTAGCTCTCTAATTTAATTCTATTCTACTTACTTAAGGAAAACTTTACTTAAACACATCTGTTCCCATCTAGTTACAAAATAGCCCACAATCTGAACCGACCATTCCATTTTCTTGAAGGGTGTCATTCTGTGCAAAAGCTACTGCTTCTAAAGTGAGGCACATCCTGCTTTATTTCCTGCCATGAAGCCCTTCATGGGGTTCCAGTTGGACAGTATTTAATTACTGACAAATATATGGGACAAATATAGGTCTCTCAATAAGGCAACTGTTCTCTCAATATAACAGAGTTTACTGAATGTTCTGAAGGGAAGCCAGCTTCCTGAGATTCAAGTCAAGTAGCACCTTAGAGGCCAATAATAGTTCCAGGTATTGCTGTCGAAAGTCAAACCTCCCTTCATCAAATGTGAGTGGGAATGGAGATCTCTGAGTCTTGTATTCACAGACATAATAGTGGGATGGGTGTTTTAAAGAAGAGTTAGATTTATACCCCCCTTCTCTCCTTTAAGGAGACTCAAGGGGGCTTACAACCTCCTTTCCCTTATCCCCCCCCCACAACAAACACCCTGTGAGGTAGGTGGGACTGAGAGAGCTCAGAAGAACCCTGACTAGTCCAAGGTCACCCAGTTGGCATGTGTTGGAGTGTACAAGCTAATCTGCTTCCCCAGATAAGCCTCTACAACTCAAGTGGCAGAGTGGGGAATCAAACCTGGTTCTCCAGATTAGAGTGCACCTGCTCTTAACCACTACAGCACGCTGGCTTGTAAAAGATGCAAAGGTACAGTGCATATTGTAATCTGCAGCCATTCTCTTCTGTTAATCTTTTGTCGTCTGTACAGCCACTTCCGCACGGAGGCGGAAGCGGCCGGGTCGGCGTATTCGATGCCGACCCGACACCGCTGGGACCGTCCGCATGGAAAGAACCGGGAAGACAGCGCCGCTGGGCGCTGTCGCCTGGTGGACTTACCTGGTCTCTGGCCCTCCGGTGCGTCGCCGGGGCCTGGGGACACGCCTCCCCTGCCCTGCGCGCCTGCTGCAGCGTCGCAGGGCAGGGGGGGTGTCCCCAGGCCTCAGCGACGCGCTGGAGGTCTGGGGACAAGGTAAGTGAAGGGAGGGAGTGGGGGGGGGAAGCGCCTGGAAGCCGCTGCCGTTCGCACGGCAGCGGCTCCCAGCCGGCGTTTCCAGGAAAGTGCGCTTCCAAGCGCACTCTGGAAATGCCGGCTTGGCGCAGGTCGGGCGGCGCGAGAGCGGCACGGCTGTGCAGCAGCTGCGCCCCCTGTGCAAATGGCTCCCTGGGGACAGTGTTTTTGCCATCCCCAGGGTGCCATACAACGCCCGTGCAGAAAGGGCCTACCATTGATTCAACTTGCCAATTGCCCTGGAACCTGCAAGGCATCATGGTCCACAACTCAAACAAGGCTGTGGTGGCAACATCTTGGATTCTGTTAATGCCATACACTACAATTTAGAGTTTAGATCTTCCAGAATTCCTTTAAGTCATTGTCACAAGAGGGCTGAGACTCAAAACTGTCTCTCTGCTGACTCACAGTGTTGCAGTTGCTGCAAAACTCATATGAAGTAAACAGCTGAATGACAGCACAAGAGCTTTGAACGTCTTCTGACAGAAACAGCAATTCACAAACACAAAAGGCAAATTTATGTAATTCGCTAAATGGAGTGATAAGTATCTAGCATGCATATTAAATAATTCCTTTGGGAAAACTAGCCACTGCTCAATAAACAGACACAACAGATTAAAACTACACACCAAGGGGAAAACATTAGTTAATACTGGATTACAGTCCTGTTTGTTAAATATTTTGTTTGTATCTAATTATTCGTGTCTAAACAATTTAGACATTTAACTCTGAACCCAATCCAAGGCCAATGAAAAGGACATCACAGCAGAATATCTGGTGGCACCCTTTGAACCACAACACATTTAGTCAAGAGCCAGAAGACACTGTCAAAAGATTCTTGTATATTCAGAGAAGCAGCAGCTAGGAATGTTTTCTTTTCTTTTTTTAACTTGATTATTAGAGACCTAATTTTAGACTAAAGAGCAGGAATTATAGCCAGGGAGTCACTGGGTCACCTTGTCAATCTCAAACCAATCCCGACTTGCTCTCCACTGTGTTTTACTGCAGCCTGGGTTTAAATTAATCGCTCTAGGTTTTTGCTACTGTCCTTGGAAGGCTACTTCGTAGTATGAAATATTTCACTATTGATTTCTCATATTTTATGTCCAATATCCTTTGATTACACTTTGGTCCGAACTAGATGGCCACACTAGACAATCATTCTTCCTCCTGACTTTTATATTCTTATAAATTTTTTCAAGTATTCACACACTTTGGACTCCTCTCCTTTCTTGGGCTCTATTATTTAGAGTTTTTGAGCAAGATGCATATAAATGCTGTTACTCTGAACCATGCTCCTCTCCTCAGTCGGCATTTCTTCCTTGAAGCACTCCTTGCCCCCCACCCTATCCCCGCTTCAGAGGCACAGTACTAAATGAGCCACAGGGGATTCTGCCATCTGGACATAGTCTCTTAAGCACTTTGGGCTATATATAGAATGACATACCGTTTCAACCAAGATACTCAATGCAAACACCTTGGCACATTATCAATCCGAATGTACCTACTTGGACATAGGACTGAAACATTCCATGCTCTTTATAAGAATGACTAGGCAAATTCAGGGAGCTCAGAATTATTCTACACATGGCTACAATTATCTAAAAGAGGAATCACCATGTTCAAAGGATAGATTCATTCATTCATTCATTCATTCATTGACCTTTAATGGCATAAATAAAATTTTACATCTATTGAAGATGGATGGATGGATGGATGGATGGATGGATGGATGGATGGATGGATGGATGGATGGATGGATGGATGGATGGATGGATGGATGGATGGATGGATGGATGGATGGATGGATGGATGGATGGATGGATGGATGGATGGATGGATGGATGGATGGATGGATGGATGGATGGAGGGAGGGAGGGAGGGAGGGAGGGAGGGAGGGGTAGCTTTCATTCCACTGGTCTCGCACTGTACTTTTTTACAACCTTTTGAAAGCTTTTCAAGAACAAATTAAAGGGACTCCATCAACACACACTGTCAGCTGAAGTTTCACAACTGTCAACTCTCAGTTGATCAGCCATATCCAAACAGGATTAAAAGGCACTCAGATTAAATTAAATAGTGAGATGATCATAAAACCAGGTGACAGGGCCTGGCTGCTAGTCTTCTAGACCTATGAAGACTGATACCTGTTCTAACATCAGAGTACAAATGGTTCCATGTCTCTGTACAAACAGAGAAGAACAAATGGTTCTTCTCTGTACAAACAGACCGCGCCTGTTAATCACACTGCATTTAGTTCATTCCACCAACAAAACACCTTAGATGAAAATGCTCATGTGGCACTCCACAGAATATGGGACATGTCTGGGGAGCCCCAACAATGCACATCCACAATGGAAATAACCCATTTAAGAATTGGTGCCCCTTTCAGCAGTCCAGAATGAACAAGGAGGCGGGTCTGACAGTCAAAACCATTTGACTAGCTTAGCAACCATGGCTGTGGGAGCAGGTTTTCAGTGCCCTGACATCTAGTAAGAGATAAAGATCTCATGGGATAGGAGACTGGGGAAACCCAGACAGTGTGCCTGCCTTGTCATGCCCTATTTAATCCAGGATAAGACATAGTCAAGGTGCAGATGCTCTAGCTCCTGTTCCATGTTAGGAAAGAGAAAAGAAACAGAAGAAGAAAAAGAGTTTGTGAGGTAGGCAAGGCTGACAAATTTCTGAAGAATGGTGACTAGCTCAAGGCTACCCAGCAGGGATGTAAAAGCAGAAAAGAGTCGTCCACTCATGGAGAGGAGACTATTCAGCAACCCAATTCCTGAAACGGCTGCAAGTTTTTAGAATTATATTAAGGACCACAGTTTTGCATCTGTTTAGCATTATTTTAAATATCAAATTTAATCAAAGTGGTTAAGTAACATTAGCATAAAACATTAATGTCTTAGACAGTTTGCAATATGAATTGCAGGACACTGTGAACATGAACTGTCCGGTTCACGCAAAGTTTCATGAAATGCTGTTTCTTAACAAGCCTAACAAAGATAAGAGATGAAAAGTGGGTAAGAATAAAGTCATTTTACATAAAATGGAGAGGTTAATTTATTAGATTTTTATTAATCACTGAAATTTACTTCTGTTTAATGGAAGCAGTTTAAACTGGTTTTATTTTGTTTCCTCGCTGAATTCAGACTCCCTCTGCTGGACTGCAACAGAACACAGGCCTTGAAACGTTTTGCCCAGTATCTGCCATAGATGGCATGATGCAGTTTCTCAGCAGTTGTTTTAAAAACAACAACAACTCTAAACCGAGTAACAATCCAGCATGCAGCCTCTACAAGCCATTTCCCATCAGATCATACAACACATGTGATTTCCCCAAGATGCTAGTAATTAAAAGTTAACAATCCTAGAGGATGCTGTACTTATTGTGGCCACTCATGTGGCAACATCTACGATGCTACAATAATTATGGGGCTATTCAGGGACTAGGATGACCTGGAGGAGATGAGGCATCCTTTTGGAACAGCACTCAATTCAGATTGGCCAGCCAACCGATTACCTGGGCTCGAGACTGACGTGGGAACAGAGAAGGCGATGACACAGCTTCTTCCAAAGACTGGTTTACCACATTTAGTATGCACAAACCTTTACTTCAAATGCCAACTAAAAAAACAATCTTTGTTAGAAAGACTCACTAAGGGTAGATTAGAAATCCTTAGTAGGGTTATATCAACACTCTGAATGTCTGAAAGGTGTCTATAATACATGAAAAATAAGCTCACAGGAAACCTGTAGATCAAAGTGAAGTAAAAGTGAAAGCCTGTGAAAGGAAAATTTCTTTTTTAATTTTTTTAAATTTTTACTTGAAAGGAGTGTCATTATTAAAGATAATGTCATTTTATTGTCGAAGGCTTTCACGGCCAGGATCACTGGGGTGATGTGGTTTCCGGGCTGTATGGCCATATTCTAGCAGCATTCTCTCCTGACATTTCGCCTGCATTTATGGCTGGCATCTTCAGAGGATCTGATAGATCCTCTGAAGATGCCAGCCACAGATGCAGGTGAAACGTCAGGAGAGAATGCTGCTAGAACACAGCCATACAGCCTGGAAACCACACAGCACCCCATAATGTCATTTGCAGAATGGGAAAACTCACAGGTACAAGACTTCGGTGCTATGCTGCAATGAAAATGTCTATATAAATCCAAATGACATTTTTCAATTAGTTTAAAGTAAAACTTCACTGAAAATTGCACATGTGCTTCATTACCATTACTTTAGGCAATAACACATGCCAGTAGCCTGGCTCTCCATCAGTATTAGAGCATCTTACCAAATAAATTCTATGCTAATGTAAATATATATATTGTATTAGGCTGAATCTTGGCAGTCGGTTCCTTGCATAAAATTAGCCACAATACCCTTGTAAATGTTTTTAAAAGGCAGGCTTCTAGCCAGAAACTGTGCAGTGAGGGGCCAAAAGGGCAAATCGGTAAATCAATTTGAAGCAGCAAAAACCTAACACAGTTGCTCGGATTTTGTAAAAGTTAGTATAATAATAAATTTGAAATGTAATTCTTCTTCATCATCCCAGCGCCTTTATTCTGATTGACAAGAATTCTGAAATGTGTACAACTGTACAACTGATTGACAAGAATTCTGAAATGCGTACAACTGTTCATAACACAACTGTAGACTTCTTTAAAAGCACAGGAGGGATGGCTGTTGGTCATCTAAAAACTCACTGCAGATAGGACTTTGGAACAGCATTGGGTGGAACAGCGGCAGAGACTGTGCACGCCTGGTTCAAGCATTGGGTAGACCGCGCACGACATGGAAAGCCCCCCAGATGGAAGGTAGGCTATATCTACATTACAAAACAGAAGCTTGGACTCAGAGGCGTAGCGGCAGAAAATGGTGCCCAGGGCAAGACGGGCGAGCGCAGCCTGGGCACAGAGGAAGCCGCTGGGTGCCGCACTGCAGGACAGGCCGGGAGCAAGGACCTGGCCAGTGCTTGGCGTACCCCCATATAACTAGATGGTGGGCACCCAGGGACATGTGACACCACATGTCCCTCTGGCAGGTACACGTCTGCTTGGACTACAACAGGTGAGCATCCTGTGTTCTTGCAGAACAATCCTATGGAGAGTTACATTCAGCCTATGTATGTCTGCAAGCGCAGTTATGCTGCAACTGACAAACAATGAACCAAGCAAGGGGGTTTCAAGGCAAGAGCAGTTCAAAAGTGGTTTGCCTTCCTCTGCTGAAGGTTCCTTGATAGGTACCCACTCAAGTACCAACCCTGCTTGAGCGACTTGAGCTGTAGAGGCTTAACTGGGGAACTAGATTAGCCTGTGCATTCCAACACATGCCAGCTGGGTGACCTTGGGCAAATCATAGCTCTTCAGAGCTCTCTCACCTCACAAGGTGTTTGTTGTAGGGGAGGAAGGGAAAAGAGATTGTAAGTCCCTTTGAGTCTCCTTACAGGAAAGAAAGGGGGATATAAATCCAAATTCTTCTTCTTAGCTTCCAAGATCTGGTGCAATCGGCCTATACCTTCACGTTCACTTCAGGTTTAACAGCCCAAAAAGCTACAGACCAAGAAAATGTTATAGAATTTAAAACAGCAAAGAAAAATGTCACCGCATCAACTATGCACACTTTATAAAAGTCACTTGAAACCGATCTTAATTTATGTGTGTTAGCAGTGCCCAATAATTCAACAGTCATTTGGGGAGAAAGTTCTCCCTGACAACAGTGTGTTTTGAACAATGAAGGAGAACGTGCAAAAACAAGTCAATCATTGACAAGGAACAATTACAAAAATGTTGTTCTGGAGGAATCCCAGCAAAACGCCCCTTCAGCTGTTCTGTAGGTAGCAATAAACAAACAAAAATATAATAAATAACAGCATGCAAGCATATATGGCTGTCTTAATTTAGGTATTTTCAGCATGCAAAAATAAGATAGGAATTAAAATTCGGCTAAGTATCTGATTCCCAGATGGAGCGGGAAACGTTTCCATCTGGCATCTTGGATTAACAGATTCCAGTCTCCTTTAAAAAGCTTAATAATTAACACTCTTTCCCTCCCTATCAAAGAGGTCAAAGACCTCTAAGGAGCCAGTTCCGTGATTCTGGATCTATGATTTTGTTCCGCCAGGACCGACAGAACTCCTGTGCTGCCAATGGACGACTGCAGGAAAAGTTCTCAGCATTAAGTACCTGATGTTTTAAAACTGATCATGGCTTTCCAAATCAAAGCAGACATTTTTGGAAGACCCAGTTCTAAATGCACAACTGAAGATGCTATACTTGGAAGCAAGGCAAGGATTTTACAAAGAAAAAGAAATCTGAAGCTTGTCAGATAAGTCAACGGGACCAAAGAACCAGATTTGAGTGCCATCCGACATGAACGGAGAACTGGTACCCTACATGTTCTCAACAGCGCTGGGACAACCTGAGCGCCCTGGATAAAAAAAAAAAATTCTTACATCTTAATAGTGACTGTTCGGTTTTATGCTTAGCCTACTTCATGTGCTCAGACCATGATTACTTGGACCTTAGGATGATCCCTAAATATCTAAATTCACTGTCCACTTGAGTCTAATGTGGGCCAATTGTCGTCCCCCTTTAAGTTAGCGACTTCTTAAGTTTTGCACAAGTCATTATTTTAGACTTGTCATTGATCTCTAGAGGTTCGTGGAAGCTTTTACAGCTCTTGTCAGGCCAGTCTGAGATCTAGAAAGCAGGGCTAGATCATCCCCGATCTGGATGAACTGAACAACTTTCCAGACAAGGCACATGAGTGGGAAGATCTTAAAAATTAGGTGCAAAATCATTTAAAAATAGATTGCACAAATGTGGAGTAGGTACACAGTCCTGCCACTCTCCTCTCTGGACAGAAATTCTTTTAGATACAGAGCATCAATTTATACCACGCCACCTTTCCTCCACGCAATCTAGTTTAAGATCACTGAAATCTGCCTGTTACACAGAAATGCATTCCTCAGTGAGTTTAGACTAGAATAACTCTGCCAATTATAGCATGGTTATTTATTTACATAAATCAAAATATATTGAAAACAATCATTAAGCATTACAAATGGGAACAAAATGCTAGCAACAAATAATGCTGTACGCTGCTTTGGTAAGAATTCTTAGCCCAGTCCAGTAGTTCTAATTTTAGCTGCAGTTTGTATAAATCAGTTGTTTGTGCAGAAGAGCAAATACCCAGTTCACATCTAATGCCTTCAACTGTCCTATGTGTCATCTTACTTCCCATTTCTGTTCTTTCTACTATACCTATCTACAAAGGAAGCAGCAGCCATGCCACCAGATATTCCACCAAAGAGTCCATGGAAGAATTCTACCACTAACACAGAGCAGCTATACCACCAGATATACCACCAAAGAGTCCATGGAAGAATTCTACCACTAGCACAGAACAAATACCGACAGGTTCAAAAGCACAGTTGTTGCTGGTCAGATGCAAAGACATCAGTTGTGTCCTAGCACTACAGACAGGGCCGCTCTATCCCAGAGTGAGATCTGTATTACCGACGCTGTGAATTATGTAAATATGTAATTAACATCAGATCTGCAAATATACTGTATGACATAACTGAGACATCAGCACTTTTAATAGGCCTGTATCTGATGAATGGTTCCAATGGACACTTAAAGGCCGACTGCCAGGTAAACTGCTAATAAAGGATGCAGAGTTTGTCAGAGCAGCAATGTGTTTTTTTCCCCAAGATTTTTCATAATTGAACAATGCAACAAGGAAGCACAGTTTTGATTTGCGACTTGTGTACGATGAGCACGTTTCCCCAGGGGTGGAGGCTGGAAATAGCAAGGATTGCGGAGAAATCGCTGCACCTAAAAATCTCTTTATCATAAACATCTACTTCTCTTTAGCTGCACTAAATTGCCAACAGCACCATCTAAGTCCACTGAAGCCAACGGTCGCTGAAGAGTATAGTTCTGCATAAGATAACACATTGTTTGATGAGCGGAGTTAAGAGCACCAAGGCTAGAGAGCTCTCTGCAGAAAAATTCCAGGGAAACGAGGGAGTGCCTCCTCACGTGTAAACAGAAAAACATGAGGACAGCCTTCTGCAAACCCATTGTGCAGAGATAAGGTAAGTGTCCCATGTGAAGTGATCCACAGTGTTATGATAAGTTAAGACCATCTGTGAGATCAGAGTCACATAAAATATGCTGGCATGGTATATGGCTACAGGGTCAGACCTGCGTCTCAGAGAAACCACTTCAGATCTCAACTCTGCCATTGTAGCTTGCTGGGTGATTTTGGTCAGTCACACATTTTCAGCATGACCTACCTCAAAAGGTTGATGTTACCAGGTTAAAAAGGATGAGTGGAGAATGATGTCATGAGCCACTCAGGGTCTCCTTTGGGGAGAAAAGCAGGGCAGAAATAAATATAAGCGCGTCCGTCATCAATATAGTCATCATATGCCCATTCAACAATTTCACATCAAGATTGGCACTGCAACAGTGCAATCCTAAACACAGTTATACTCTTCTAAGGGTTTAGGGGACAATAACTCTGATTAGGATGGTACTATTGCATGACAATTGCCAACAAATGGCACCAGTCTTACCAGAACCAGTGTGGTATGGTTAGAGTATCAAACCATGATTTGTGAGACCCAGGTTCAACTCTTCACTTTGCCATGAAAAGTTTCTGGGTAACCTTGGGCCAGTCATGCACACCCTGGACTAGCCTACCTTGCAGGGTTATGGTTGTGAGAATCAAATGGAATCAGAGAGAACAATGCAGTATTCCACCAGGGGGCTTAGAATACCTACAAAAGGTCTGGTCACATGACCAATGTCCTATGATCAGTGGTATCAAAAATCACTGAGAAGTCAAATATCATAAAATACTCTCTTTCAGTCTCCAGGAGGAGATTGTCTCAAAGTGATAAAGCAATATCTCAGTATCACATCCAGGAAAGGTTTTCTATCTTCTGTAATTTGGGGGCATGATTTTGGAAATAGCCTCTCAACTAACCGTTTTCTGGAATATAGAGAAATTAACAAGGGTGTGAGCTTTATGACAAGGTAAAAAGTTTTATTGCCACTTTCTAGGACGAACCTTGAAACGGTACTGATGCTGCATAGTCCATCTCGTAACATAACATGCTCAAAAAATGAATCCACTAACAAAACAGGCAAGAAGAAGTTTGTTCTTTCTGCTAATATTCTGACCAGTGACGAAAAAGGCATACAAATCGAATCAACAAATCATTGCACAGACAGTCACGTTAGCCTGTTCCAGCAAAAATAAACAGAAGTCTGGTGATACTGAACAGAAACATAATTTCATACCAGTACAAGCTTTTGTGGACTGGATCGCAGTTCCTCAGATGAAGGAGTAGATTCTAGCCCGCAAAAACTCATGCTGGAAAGAATTGATAGTCTTTAAAGTGCTACTAGATTCCTGTTTATTTCAAGCTGTGCTCTTCACATCTTTTAATATTCAATACTTGGCAAAAGTAGCAGATGCGAGTCAATCATTTGTTCCTTTGAATTACTTGAGCTGCTGTCTATTTTCAGCTTGGGTTTTTTTTAACTTTACTGCTCTTGCCCAACGAAATCTGATCATGCTGAACTGAATTTGATTTTGTGTGTGTTAGAAATGCTATTGATCCCTGAGGCTACAAGATGTCACTAATGATTATTTTTCAACCGGAATTCTTCACTGCCATTCACAGTAAAAGAAATAGTTAAAACCTTAAGCCCACCCTGCCTAGAAACAAACAAGCATCGAACAAGCAGCCTTGGAAAAGGAGACAATATCCATACTGGGGTAGGGGGATTAAATCCACATGCTGGGGGAAAAAACATTATAAGATGCCTTCAGGTTACCAAATGGTTTGCATTTTAAATACTAAATGGCACAAATGGTTTGTGTTTTAGTAAAATCAATACAAACAAATGATGGAATGTATAGCGTTGGTCTTTTATGTTATATGAATTCCTTTTCCTGCACCCTAGAAGGGCAGAAGTCCTAAGCAAAGTGAGGCAAGGGAGGAAGAACACTGGTGAAGGAAAAATCAGACAGGCTGTAAGTGGATAGGGGTCTAACTTAATTCTGATGCTGTCAAACTGATCCACAGTCTCCCTTATGTGACTTGCCTTTTTAGTTTGTCAGCTGGTCACTTGACTGATATGAGCTGGGTTGAGAGACAAGTGTCTGAAACACGGAAATACAAATAATATTAAGACTGTATGGTTGAAGGCTCTCACAGCCGGAATCACTAGGGTGTAGTGGGTTTTCCGGGTTGTATGGCCGTGTTCCAGTAGCATTTTCTCCTGATGTTTTGCCTGCATCTGTGGCTGGCATCTTCAGAGGATCTTCTGACGTTTCACCTGCATCTGTGGCTGGCATCTTCAGAGGATCTTCTGACGTTTCACCGGCATCTGTGGCTGGCATCTTCAGAGGATCTTCTGACGTTTCACTGGCATCTTTGACTGGCATCTTCAGAGGATGCCAGCCACAGGAAAGACTTCCCAGGAAAGGAGACCACTGGGATTCTAAGATGGGACGACATTCTGGTTTAGAATCCCAATTTGTGGAGGGACAGAACTAACTTCAGGGAATCTGCATGCCTGTATTTGTACATCAGCAGTACCTAATTATCTTTCTCTGACCAGTATTCCTTTATCATGTTCTGCACGCGAAGAAAGGACAGAGGAACAAAGCACACCCACTAGTTGAACAACAAGCCATGTTTGTGTACATTTGGTTCAACATGAGCTAAATGGGATGCTTGACTACCACACCATTTGCCTTCAAGAGCTGTTAAACCCTTCGCTTTTCTAGAAGACAGTCGATTGGTGAGTTTTTGCATGAAGAGTGGCAGATGATGAAGAAGAAGAGTTTGGATGTATATTCCCCCTTTCTCTCCTGCAGGAGACTCAAAGGGGCTTACAATCTCCTTGCCCTTCCCCCCTCACAACAAACACCCTGTGAGGTAGGTGGGGCTGAGAGAGCTCTGAGAAGCTGTGACTAGCCCAAGGTCACCCAGCTGGCGTGTGTGGGAGTGTACAGGCTAATCTGAATTCCCCAGATAAGCCTCCACAGCTCAGGCGGCAGAGCTGGGAATCAAACCCGGTTCCTCCAGATTAGATACATGAGCTCTTAACCTCCTACGCCACTGCTGCTCCAATGGTGAACAACCATTATATCCATTTCTTTCTTGTCTGCCTTGCTTTTGGTGGCTTTGGCAATGCACCTAATTTTACTGAAAGCCACATAAACATTAATGATACTAAGCCGATAGAAGTATTCTGGAAACGGATAATGGTTTAGCCAGTGACGGCAGCCTGCAAGACTTATACAAGGCATTTTTTTTAAAGGGTACTGAAGATTATTGTTTTCCAGCTAAACCTCTACTACCAAGTCACCAGCAGTAGCTCTTAAATGTCCCTGTTATTAGCTATCCTGAAGAGTCCAGAGTATTTATACAGTCAAAGACACAATCCTCCAGAACACACTTTTAAAATCTCAAGGACTGTTGTGGGACCTGACAAATCTTACATTATTGAAGCTCAATATGCACTTATCGCATAAAGCCAGAAATCTACTCTGTTAAATTGTCCAAGATAAATAATTTCATCTTTGTCTCTCACTGCGCAAACTGCATGCATTACTATGGCAGCAAGTACCAGCCACCCAAAGGAATGCCTTCTCCCGTATCGACCTGCCTGTGCCCTAAGATCAGCAAGATCAGCCCTTCAGGTGGCACCACCTCCAGTGGTTAAAAAAAAAAGGTGGAGACTCCAGATAGGGCTTTTTCACTGGTGGGCCCAAGACTGTGGAGCCATCTTCCCCTTGAGGTGCGTCAAAAATACTCTTCATGTGCATTTATAAAATTGGTAGACACACACCTATTTTCCCTGGCCTTTGGCTGAAGAGATGCCCCCCCCCCCCCCGGTAATTTTATGAATTTTTAAAGAGGTCTTATGAATTTCGGGAGCTTTACTACCATCAGATCCTCTGAGGATGATAGCCGCAGATGCAGGCGAAACATCAGGAGAGATGGAACATGGCCATTCAACCTGGAAAACCCACAATACCCTAGTGATTCCAGCCATGAAAGCCTTCGACAATGCAATTTTAAGGCATCTTATTGTTACAGGTTGTAGTTGTTGTTAGGATTGTATTGGATTGTATTATTTTTTATCAGTGTTAAGTTGTAACCAGCCCTGAGATCTTCGGGTACAGGGAAAGATAAAAATGCATAGACAAAAAATATCTGCTCCAAACTGCCCAACTGGAGGATGGGCTGCATTGTCCTATGATTTGACACAATTCCAGACAAACATCCTAGAGATCTATTGCTTGCTAGCAGAAACACAAATTTGTGGCTTTGTTTTTCTACTCCTTGAATCAGACTGAGCTAATTCACAGTTAAAGTTTTCTGTAAGAATATGGCAGGTGCTTTTGCTAAGAGGTCTTCAGCTGGACTTAGAAAAGGAGGGGTGAAAGAAAGATGGGGAAGGGACAGGCTACAATAAGAGGCAGTTCCCATCTTCCAGTCTGAGATATCCAAGAGAGAAATTTAAGTGGTTGTTAGCTAAGGCCGTTTCCGCACGGGCAATGAATGGCGGCCTGGAGACGGTAAAAACGCCGTCTCCAGGCCGCCATTCGCACAGGGGGCGCAGCTGCATCGCAGCCGCGCCGCCCTCGCGCCGCCCGCCCGTCGTGAGGCCGGCGTTTCTCCAGAGCGCTTGGAAACGCTCTTTTTGGGGAAACGCCGCCTTGAAGCCGCTGCCGAGCGAATGGCAGAGGCTTCGCGACGCCTTCCCCACCCGGCACTCACCTTGTCCCCGGGCCTCCGGCGCGTCGCCGAGGCCTGGGGACACGCCCCCCTGCCCTGCGCAGCTGGAGCAGGGCCGCAGGGCCAGGGGGGCGAGTCCCCGGGCCTCGGCGATGCGCCCGAGGCCCGGGGACATGCCGAGTTGGCCGGGCGCCGGCGCGGCTGTTTCCAGGACCGTCCGTGCGGACGGTCCCAGCGTCGTCGGGTCGGCGTCGTAAACGCCGACCCGGCCGCTTCCGCCTTCGTGCGGAAACGGCCTAATTAAGTTGTTATTAGTTGGCAGAAAACAAATAAATTTGAGATGGATTTCAAAACTATTTGTGACATGGGTTAGGAGAATGCTCAAATGACAAATGGCACGGTCCCACTGACTGCTGCTGTCAGCACCTATTCTGTTATTGAGAGTTTTGTAAGCTAAACAGCTGTCCTCCGTCATGAGGGAGGGACTGAAACATCAGAATCTTAATTTCAAGATATGTAAGCAAATATATAATAAACTGCCCTATTTGTAGCAGTACATATTTAGGGCATGACATCTCAAAGCACGCCATACTAGTGGGGTCAGATGGAGTGGTTTATGGCTCTCTTCCCAAGAGAAGATAGACAGATTGACTGACCTTGCAGTTTATGGAAAGAGATCAACAGGAAGATAGGAAATGCCATAAACTGAAAAAAAGAATTATTACCAATTCAAATTACATGGCTTTTATCTTCGGCCATATTTAACTGTGAGTTTTTCGCAGGCAAAAAGAGAATTTATATCCATACAAGAAGTCTCAGAGCAACAGTAATAAACGTGGAACAATTTACACATTGATATATTTAGGAATAGAATTGCTATCGAATTAGTTCTTATAATTTCAGTAGTACTTATGAGTAGGCCTTGCTCTATACATTAATTATCCATACAAAAACGGAGTGCTTGGATTCTGCAGCCAAAAAACATGCTTTCAGAACTCCTCATTAAACTATTTTAATGCAACAGAACATCTTAGTATATTAATAGTATAATAAAAATTCAGGGAGTTTCAAGTAAGCCATTCAAATTAGATTTTCTGACACCTGTTATTAACACAATTTAAATGGTTAGTAATATTAGATTTTTAAAAAAGATTGTCTTCAAAGAACCTTGCCGTTGTTACTGAAATCACATAAAGTTTTAAGTTGGAGTTACAATTAACTTATCCATGCTATAAACATAGAAGAACAGTTTTCTGTTGTAACACAGAAGTTTTGTTTGTAGATTCTTACACACAAGTGGAAAAATGAACAGTAAACCTGTTTGAGAAAACACATATTTGAAGAGATTTTGGCCAAACTTTTAAAAGACACACCTATATCAGAGCATGAACTTCAAGCCACCGATGGATGAATTTTCATGTATATAAAACGTAAACTCCAAAACTTGACAGTTAGTGCTACATAAACACGGACCATAAAATTTAGTGCCACCTATTTTTCTCCTGCAAGAAGGAACTCTACACCTAGTTAGATTAATATACCTACTAGAAACTGAAATTAAAACAATACGATCAGTACCATAACAGTTTGGCTTGGGAAATATCACTGTTTCAGCTGGTCATAATTCGGAACTATTTATCTACTCACCTAAGGAAATAAAATAGCGGCTATATCTATAAGTATACAAGTAGCAGTAATGTTGGAAAGTTGAAGCCGCTTTAAACATTTTTACTTTCTACAAAGCAAGGGTGATATAAAATTAAAGATGGGAACAAGGAGCAATTCAGAATAGATCTGGATCCTTTGCTGTCTGTCATTAATTGACTGAACTCTTGGATTTTCCAGCTGCATAGATTACCAGTGCCATCCCAAATACAGTCCATTGAAGACACTGGTCATAGAAGGATGTATCTCTGCCTTAGGATGGCACAGTTAAACAGATGTAGCGCTAGCACTTATATGGGGCAGTTCACCGGGTGCATGATACAACCCCTGGGAAGTCTGAGAAGGTTTGGTTCTACCATATAAAACCTTTGAGACGATATTTTTGGGCTGCCTTCCACAGCTGGAATTAGAAATAATGGCCCACCAGGGCGGCTCCATCAGGCAGTGGCCGAAAGAGAAATACAGGTAGGGACATATTGCCATAAGCAAATTTTGTCGTGTTGGCACTAAGATGCTTGCTGTGGAACACACGACCCATTGCTTCCAGTGGAAAGCTTCACAGGATCTGACCTTCACCCCAAAAGTGCCTCACACACACTGTCTTTCAAATAACGATGATAATTGCTCGTGACAGAGGCCGTGAGTTTCAAAACCACTACATACCGCATGTCAATTTGGTAGCGGTTCTTGAATTCTTGAAGCACGAAACAAAAACAGGGGAACAGCAAGGCATGAAAAATGCAGGAGGAAGAGTGGGTCGTCAAAGTTAATACTATGAAAACTGACATCTTTGCTAGAAAGCCTGTGTTAACAGAACACGCCGTGCGCACTTCAGGATGTTGCAAGTGCCATTTTCAGCATCTTAACTTGCCGGGTATTTTTGTGTTTTCCGCTCTGAGCTATTTTATCAAACTCTCTGTTAGTCCTCTCAGTGTTAGTTGTGTCAAGTAGAAGGAGGGGGGGGACTGGGGGGAATAAAAGCACACATTGTTGCCTTCAGACCAGCATTTTCCAACCTACATTACACCCCAAAGGCCATCACTTTGAACAGCCAGGTGACAAAACACACCAAAGGAGACACAGTTACTTAATCTGACCTCAAGTAACCGAAAGCACCTTTCTCTGCATGCTGAAACATATACATATCTACATACCGTGTTTCCCCCAAAATAAGACAGGGTCTTATATTAATTTTTGCTCCAAAAGATGCATTAGGGCTTATTTTCAGGGGCTGTCTTGTTTTTTCCATGATCTTGTGCCCTCCAAATGACCAGATCAGCTGCACCAGGGAATCTGTAACTTGGACTTATTTTTGGAGTAGGGCTTATATTTCAAACATCCTCCAAAAATCCCAAAAAATCATGGTAGGGCTTATTTTTGGAATAGGTCATGTTTTCGGGGAAACGTACATATAGTAGAAATGCTAACGATTGCAATGATTTCATATCCAGTTTTATCAGTGGAGTAATTTGTTTTATTCTCCAATACATCTTTCCTCCAAACATGACAAGGAACCAATTAGGGCCTAATAATAATGAAAAGGAATTGCAAGGAGGAGATGTTGCTCCCTTCCTAAGAACATCTATTTTCTTCCCATGCAGGGAACTAATCCACTTTGGGGTATATTAATCGGTGATAGCAAACAGCCACACTGCATGGATCTTCTGGAGGTGACAATAAACTTGATATTCAAGTGTAACTGACAGCTGGATGGCCGAACTGTGCCCAGTGCCTGTATAAACTGACAGATGGGAAAATAAAGGCTAGAGTATGTCATAATTTACCAAAGCAGCAATGCCTGCTTGTTTCATGCTGCAATGTTTCTGAAGCAAACACAATACAACATGCCATTAATCCAAAACAAATGACAATCAGAAGTTATTCCACTGTAGTGAGCTTGTACACAAAAGTACTTTTTTGTGCAACATCCAATAACAAACCCAAAAAAAGTTTAGGGAAATTCAAACAAAATTCTTAACCACTAAATCATATGCACATCTGGTCCAGAAAGCTGGAAAAAGCAATTCAAGAAACACGCATCAGGAAGATATTACTTTGGTAGATACTCAATTACAGTTCCTGGATTGCATCATGTTCCTCTGGAAGGCATTCAGATACTGCTACCCCAAGCCACTTCATGGGATGGAATGAGACAGTATTTGAATATATTTCTATCAGTGGCTTCAACTCTGCTTTTTTTTGCAGTTTTTTAGGTAGTGTATATGAATGTTTATGTTTATGCAAAGTATATACAGTGGACAACATGCATATATATAATATAGACATATAGTACTTGATGCTTGTAAAACTTTGAACAGCATTCATTTGCTGGGAAAATTCAAGGCGAGGAACAGAAATGGTGTGAAAAACAAAGAATCCACACACAAAGGAGAGCTGAAACGGAAATATGTATTTGGGGTTAAAAATGAGAAAGCATGGAAGTCCCCTTGAAACATTTAGCATTAACACAAAACTACAAGAAACTAGCCAAGTTCACTCACCACACAACTGCCATAATTCTAAAAAAAACATCATTTCGTATTTTCTCCCTCTTTTTTAAAAAAAACTATATTAGTCACACGCATCGATGCATTTCTGTTCCATCCACACAGAATAAATCAATGGAAGCTCGCAATCATCTCAACAGTCTAATATACGTCCACTCATAGATAGGTTTTTTCACTGGCTATATGAATAGTATCATCACTTTGTGATCAATTGAATTCAGACGCAAGTCTGTGTCACAGGCAAATGTCAACCACTTCTATAACAGATTTATCAGCGGTCACGGACCTTTTGCGCCTACAGGCACGTTTAGAATTCTGACATGGCATGGTGGGCAGAAGCCACAAAATGGCTGCCGCAGGAGGCACAGCCAGCGATAAAATGGTTGCCACCCATTCACTTCAGGAACACAGCATAGATCTTTGTGTTGTGGTGGCAGCTGCTGCTAAAGCGACATCTTTTAAAAATCTGCATACAGAAGAGACTTTGGGATCTGATCTGTCATCAGGGAAGGGACAAACAGCCTAGATGAATATGAAGCCTTTGGACATTTTAGGAATTAAGTCTTTATACTATTCACTTATTGCATAATACATGCTGTTCAATCAAAGGAAACAGCTGTTTAAACATTTCCTTGAAACAATAGGTTACAAACAATAACCTATCAACATAAGCTGCATGAATTAGTTGATATCAGAGGGGGAGCAGTTGAACCAGACTTTTGGGAGCTGTGTAAACTTTGGCCCTCTAAACAGAGACAGAACTAAAGTTTGACTGTAAAAGTATTTCATGCTGGCAAGCAGACTTTACACACTATAGAACAGCGGTTCTCAACCTTCCTAATGCCACGACCCTTTAATACAGTTTCTCAAGTTGTGGTGACCCCCAACCCTAACATTTATCCATTTTACAGATGGAGAACACTGATGCAGAGAGTCTTAGGCGGCCCCTGTGAAAGGGTCGTTCGATCCCCAAACCCCCAGGTTGAGAACCACTGCTATAGAATTTGTTTTCTACCTAGAGCTTTTATTGTTCCCTACCTCCCAAATTAAGACAAATTTACAAAGGTAGCATAGAGTAGCAGCAGTTTTCAACCCAATTACTGGGTGTTATGGTTTCCAATTCCAGTTTGGGAAATTCTTAGGCCCCTTCCGCACGTGCAGAATAATGTATTTTCAATCCACTTTCAATGTACTTTGGAGTTGGATTTTACTGTGCAGAATGGCAAAATTCACTTTCAGACCATTGTGAAAGTGGATTGAATGTGCACTATTCTGCACCTGCACCGCTTCATCATTGCTATTAAGTAAACCCTTCAAAAGGTGCCTACATTCTTGGCGTGGCAATCAGTAGCACACCATCTCATATTTTTATACAGCTTTCACAAAGGGCTGGCCCTTATCTGAGGCTGTAGCTCTCAAATCACGTGTGTTTCATGGCTCATTTTTTATTACTTGTACACAAACAGGAGATTAAGATCAAGCTGCCATTGTGCTAACATAATGGAGCTGGAATAGACAAAGTAGCATGTCTGTCTAGAAGTTACAGGTGGGAAAGATAGACTCTAAGAACTCTGGTAGAGGGCAGGCTGGCAACAGTCACAGAGATAACTAGCCACGCAAACTGAAGCTGTCATAGAATAGTAAAAGTTGAGTAATTCCATGAAATAAAAACTGCAACTTCTGTAACGCTGATATAAATCATGTGTTATTTTCCCCCAAAGTAAAGGAATTACAACGTCCTTTACTAACATACATCTTCTACAAGAAGCTCATTGACCCTCCATGTGAAAGCCAGAGGACCGCAAGGCCTAAGAAGTTCTCTTGAAGCAACCTTACCTTGGGCCCAACCAAAGCAGTGGCATGCCCAGGTCTAAGGGTGACTTGACAATGGGGAGATCATGAGGGTTTACGATATTCTGGCAGAAAAGAATTTTTAAAACTGTTTACAAGGCCTACAAACAGAGGTGGGATCCAACCAGTTCTCACCACTTCTCTAGAAGTGGTTACTATTTTTTTCTGAGTGCCGAGAAGGGGTTACTAAAGCAACCTCCCTGCCCAACAGGGACTGGAGGTGCATGTGTGCAGCGGCGCCACTGTTTGAATCCCACCACCATCGGAACATGTTATTAAAATTTTTGGATCCCACCACTGCCTACAAAGCTATTATTTCTAGCATCCCAATCCAGCAGGGGGAAGGGGGCTGGACTCACCATAGGAGTCGGCATAGCCCTGTGCCCATGTGGGTGCACAAGGGGCAAATGCGCAAATGGATCTTCCAGATGCTAGTGTAACACTCCACCATTGATCACACTGATACTCACATAAATTTAAAGTCTTAAAAGTCCTTTGTCCACAAAAATAGGTCTTCCCAATACTCATTTTCCTGGCTCTTGCAAATCATAATAATTGTTAATGCTACTTTAAATAAGCATTCTGTCCCTTATTCAATTTTAAATTATAGATTTGATCCAGTGGCATAAAAAATTATGCCATCATCTCTTTTAGCCAAAGAAAATTGGACAAGTTTTCTTTCTTTAAATATTAAGGCACTGCTTCTTATTAAACAATGCTTAAAGCTATGCACCGGTTTTATTTGCCTTCAAAATATTAATTTCATCTAGAGGCAGCATTGCCAAAGAGGAGAATATTTCTGCTCTGCCTCTGAATAGTTAAAAACAATGTAGTTAATATTGAGACCATTTTCCTGAAATAATTCTTGAACTCAAACAATTTGCACTGTGTGTGTTTTGAGTAAATGCCAACTTGACCATTTCTATTAAAATGTAGGTCAAAAGGCCTTGTTGCATATTAGTGTATCTTGCCAGCCTAGTAAGAAACCTCCTGCCCACTAAAGACTGTGTTAAATCTGGCCCCAGCTTTAAAACTATCTTCATATCATTTTCCTTTCCACAGTGGAGCTGAGGTCCGTACTCATGCATATAGCTGCTGCAGATGCATGGTTTTGGAATACATTTACTGGAAACACAGGAGTTGCAGAAGGCATTCCATTCTGTTTGGGAAATGGCCTTTGGAGTCCTGAATAGTAGATGGCAGTGAACGGCCCCATAAGTCCTGAACTAAATCATTATAATTGTAATACTGAAATTACTCTGTACCAACAGTCCCCTCACCTGTTTCAATCTCAAGTGTGCGGGAGGACTGTGTATGAGAGTGGGGTTGCCTCTGCTGGTTCCACGCTCTACAGAGGGCAGTTATGTTCAGCATGGCTTCTGCCCTCTGGTGCATAAGCTACACAGTCTGTGCATGAGATGAAGGGCCCTGCAAAAAGCAGGAAGGGGAGGAGAAAGAGTCATCAGGTATGATCCCATCTCACTCCCATGCATGCACACTCACTGTAGCATGTATAGGTACGCTGATGAAGCAAGCACTACTTTAACACAAAACACACCTTGATTACTGTTTTGGTGGGTTTTCCGGGATGTGTGGCCGTGGTCTGGTAGATCTTGTTCCTAACTTTTCGCCTGCATCTGTGGCTGGCATCTTCAGAGGTGTATCACAGAGGGAAGTCTGTTACACTGTGTCCAGAGAGAAGGAAATGTTTGGGGTATATATCGTCCATGTCCCAGGGTGGGGAACCAGTCAGTAAGTGTTTGGGTGGAACTTGCTATGCAAAGCTCCATGGACCAGTCTTGAAGGGCACCCTGCTGGGCAGTTATACCTGTCCTGTTAGTCTACTTCACTGTTTTCAAATTCACAGGTATTTTGCAGACCCTCCTCCCCTGTTTTCAGGAGGAAAGGCAGGATATGGATATAACAGTTCCAACAAAAATACATAAATGTGCTTATTCGGGTAGACTTGAAACCATGCTACACTTTCAATATTTGGCTCTTGGCTTGCTATTAGAAAAACAGTGGGGTAGTAGATAAAATGTCAGACTAGGATCTGGGAGACTCCACTTTTGAATTCCCACTCTGTCATGAAAGCCTGCTGGACTATCTTGGGCCCAGTCACACACTGTCAGTCAAGCCCAGCCCACATGGTAGTTGATAAAACGGAGGAGCAGAAAATGCTGAAAAAGCCCCCCTCGACTTATACATGAGTGAGGTGTATTTTAAAATTTATTTTAGGGCTTTTATTTGTCAGCCGCCAGGGGGTGCAGTTTTTAGGCTAACTGCACCAAAATTTCAGGATATCATCAGGTGACACTCCTGATGATACCAGCCACGTTTGGTAAAGTTTGGTTCAGGGGGTCCAAAGTTATGGACCCCCAAAGGGGGTGCCCCATCCCCCATTGTTTCCAATGGGTAGATGGGGCTACAGTAGATGGGGCTACATTTTGAGGGTCCATAACTTTGGACTCCTTGAACCAAACTTCACTAAACCTGGGTGGTATCATCAGGATAATCTCTTGCTGATACCAGCCAGGTTTGGTGATGTTTGGTTCAGGGGGTCCAAAGTTATGGGCTCCCAAAGGGGGTGCCCCATCCCCCATTGTTTCCAATGGAAGCAAGTAGTAGATGGGGCTACCCTTTTGAGGGTCCATAACTTTGGACCCCCTGAACCAAACTTCACCAAACCTGGGTGGTATCATCAGGAGGATCTCCTAAAGATACTCTGAAATGTTGGTACTGCTAACATAAACATTCCTCCCCTGACAGGTTGTGTGAATGTCCCTTCTAAAATGACACCTGCCATGTGCAATTTTAACAATATGTACACTAAAAATAATGAACTATTCTTTTAAAAAGCAGGGTAGTTTTGAGTCACAGTGAACAGGCATGTTCATTCCAGTTTTTATTGTAAGATCCATTGTTTAAAACCCTTCCTTACAAAAAAAAGCTAAGGTTTTTGTACTTTTAAAGTTATTGTTGATACCATATTGTTCTTGTTGACCCTCTTTTCCATTTACAGAGCTAGTTTACTGTTTTTCTTTGAAAAAATATTCAAAAACATTTAACCTACTGCTGCCTCAATTAATGTAATTTTATTGGTATCTATTTTTATTTTTGAAATTTACCAATAGCTGCTGCATTTCCCACCCTTGACTTATACGCGAGTCAATAAGTTTTCCCAGTTTTCTGTGGTAAAATTAGGTGCCTCGACTTATATGCGGGTCGACTTATACACGAGTATATACGGTAGGCTGCTTTGGGTTCCAACTGGGGAGACAGGTATGCATTAAGTAAATAAACCTTCTCACACATGAAACAGAACAGAATACATGTACAACCTCTCTCTCCTCTCCCTCAGAGAGAAAGAAATGGAGCTGGTCCAATATCCCAGTGAATCCCTGTCATCTGATACAGGATCTTTTGCTTTGTACTCACAGGTGAGCAAACATCCCTCTTCCCCCTGAAACACAGGAAGAGTTGCTTCTTCCGTATACTCTGAAAGCAGCCCTACTGAGCCTCAAACATGGTTCTTCTTTACAGTTTCCCTCCATTTTTAATGTTAACTGAAGTTCTCTGCAGGGGCCAAACTGCTACCTGTTGCATCCCTCAGATGCATAGAGCTCGCTGACTGATAAGATTTCCCAAGGAAGTAGATATGAACCTATCTAAGAAGTTTATACCATGTCCTTGGTGAGTTTAGTACTAGAGTTCAACTGATGATAACTGATCCCTAGAAATGCTAGAGAGCCAGCATGGTGTAGTGGTTGAGAGCAGGTAGATTCTAGTCTAAAGAACCGGGTTTGATTCTCCACTACTCCACCTGAGTGGCAGAGGCTTATCTGGTGAACCAGATGAGTTTCCGCACTCCTACATTCCCACTGGGTGACCTTGGACTAGTCACAGTTCTTCGGAACTCTCTTAGCCCCACATCCTATTAGATTTGTGCATTTAATATAGCCTCAGTTAAATGCTCTACCTTTCAAGTACTTCAATGTCCAGAGTAGGCAGGGTTGAACATAGATAGTCATAACTGAATAAAGGGAGAAGTAAACAGAGCAGATGGAACTCAGAAAACAAATGAGTTCAAGAAGGGTCAACGTACAACCAGGCAACGAGTGGCTGAACATATAAACAGGCCTGAAGCACCGCTAGGGACCTCTCTATAAAGCTGTTTCTCTCAGGCAGTGGCTTTGTTGTGTTTTCTTTCATAGGCCTGTTGGGAAGCTGTGGCTAGGGAGCCTGAATCTCAAGGCAGAACAATTATGAGGAGTGACTTCCCGACAGCAGGAGAACAAAAACAAAAGGGGGGAAAACCCCACTTCCCAACAGTATCTAACCTAGAGCAAATAACCAGGGCAGAAAAGGATGCTGGATAGACAAGCAGGGGAAAGAGGAAGAACCATATAATCACCCTGAAGGTGCTGGATCAGCTGCTCAGAAGTAAGAGCAAAAGATTGGTGGACCAGAGTCCATGGAAATGGTACTGAAATACCCCCTGTTTAATTTCCTCCCTCTGCAGGAGTGGAGCCTCTGGTGCCCATTAGCATAATAATGAAAAGCATCATCATAACGCTCAGTCTATTAATCCCAATATCATTAGTAATAAGCAATGACTTTTTCATTCAACAGATGGGAAGCCTAGAACGAAGAATCCAGCATGAAAACTCTGAATTAGTGTCACATTTCCATTATGTTCGGCTTCGCACTGCAATCTGTCTGGGCAAAAAAAATTAGTTGACCATCTATAATGTATAGCTTAGTATTAATGAATAGTTTTCACTGTCTTTGGTGCATAAAATATGTTGCCTGAAAACCTATTTTCGTCTGGTTTATTGTGAATTAAGTTAATAGCATCTCTCGTATGTGCTTCGTTAATTCCAAGAATATGATGCCTAAGTAATTTATTAAAAACTCTCCTGTCATAGAGTACTACTTGTGAATGGATTCTAATCACCGGTAGCTCCAGTCTTATTTTGAGTGAACACAACAGACTAGACAGCCACAGAGGGAGCAATTCCAAGGCCTACTCAGGAGGTGTATCCCTTTTATTCAATAGGACTTGCTCCAAGGAAAGCATCCTTAGGATAGCCAGCTAACATTCCTGGGCTCATGACTAACAGATCTCCTCATACAGAACCTCACTAGACATTCTCCACCTTCAAGATAAGAATCCACATCAATGAAAAGGGTGAGATACAAACTTGCAATCAGATTTTTTTTTAAAAAAAGTTGTGGGCACTGAGCGACTCAGGAGAATAAAACAAAAAGCTGATCAGAATTGACGCTTCCAGTAAAGTTTGACACAGTAGAGCACGCACTCTTCATTATACACTCAAAAGGAATACTTCGTAACATCTTTTTCTTCCTGTTTACAGTGAAATGTTCCTACTCCACACAAGTCACCATCATACAAATTACAACACAATATATATGACTGAATTCCTTAGACAGCCAATTCAGTTCTACTGAATTCTGTTGAACAGTTACTTAAAATACTTGAGACCTTGGATTTCTTCAGCTACAATCATTCATTTTGCTCCCTCCATAATTCTAATAACATTTCACAAACTTTTCATGAACTTGTGGGATCTGTTCTCTTAAATCTACAGAAACCAGGCACATAAATCTTCCATCAAATCAATAGTACAGCAGCATCATAAGCATAATTGTGGAGTAAATCTGTTCAGTAGTAGACATCTTGGCAGTATACTGTATTTAACAGAAATGGATTTGAACTTTTAAAACTGTGAAGTTTATTCATAATCTTCTTAAAAAATGCCTTTTTTATTTTGGACCATTTTAATTTGGAAGGTTTTTAACTTTTAAATGTGTTTTTAAGTATTGGTATGGTTTATGCTTGTTAATGCATGCATTTTGTACTGATTGTAATGGCAATAAAACCTTCTCTTCTCATAAGCTAAGTTCCCACTATATTCAGTGGGAACTTATTCTCAAGTAAGTAAAGTAGGGTTGTGTAATAATATGCACGGGTTGCAGAAGTATACACAATAGTGCAGGCCTGCCCCTTATGATACCAGGGGATACATATGTATTCTCCAGTGCAAGGTGAAGGTTACTTTCACCACTCAACCATAGAAAACAATTCCTTTTTTCTAAAGGTCAGTTTAATTGTTTCACATGCATATGCATATAAACTTGGCTTCTCCGCCGACTCCAGGAAACCCAATTTCAATAGCTGTTCAAATATTTGTCTTGCAAAAGGTCATGATGATGCTTAGCAAAAACGTTTACAAAAACAGAAAAATGTAGCCTGCAAGGAGATTAACAAGGCAGCTTCGGTATAAACATAATATCCAGCTGATGCCCAGAAGGCTCTGTTGTTCAAACCGTTCAGGGAAAAGCACATTCAAAGGGGTCTAAGGAGGCAGATGTAAAAAGCTGGAGTAGATTACCAAGGAGTGTTTCGGAACTGTTTTGGCCTGCTGATGCACTTCATTGAAACAGTAAAACTGACAAGGCCTGCAAAGGATTTGCCATGTAGCTCCTCCTCTTACCACTCAAACTGCCCAATCACTAGAGTCCTATTCTTCCCCAAACAACACCAAGAGGGGGGAGAAGGTAATACACAATCCCACATTTTTTTCCAGGGTTCAGTGAGTGTAAGGGGGGGGGTGTTCCCTAAAGTCACACACATCCCTCAGTTGTCTTCAGTGTAAAAGGACTTGGCTGACGGTGAGCATCAAAAAATCTTGGCAGCCAAGGCTCCAATCCCTGCTTCCAATTCTTCTAAAACAATCCACATGGAGGAAAACAAATTGGACTCGGAAAGAATAACCAGGAAGTAACTTTTGTTGGTTAGGAGGGAGACGCCCAGGGGCCCAGAAGTGAACACTCTGCTTTTCTTGGCAGGAGCAAACTTCTACACGCTACTCGCAGGGAGACAACCTGACTGAAGATCAGCAACATGCCAAACAGACAGCTTCAGCCTGGCTTGGCAATCAGTTGACAAATGAACTCACAGCACTGGGAGGGGGGGGGGGTGCAAACAGTGAAAGTGGTGTTTGAGTGCATCAGGTTGTTCTGTGCAACCAGTGCTAGAGCCCAGGCTTCAAATTCCACCACCACCACCACCACCACACACACACACACACACTTCTGTCAAAGCATTATTGAATTACTACAGATTTGGCTATTTCAAACAAACAAACAAACAAATGGGATTCAAAGCTTCTGGCGTTTGCTCTGTGAAGTCTATTGTTCCCCCTGCTCTGCCACGACCTATAAAGATCCTTGATGTGGAAATGCTGAGACACGAATCAATCGGCCCGTTTGTCTGGGCTCACCCCTGGTTGCTGGCAATCTGAATGCACCCTGCCCGAACCGAGGCAATGAACATACAAGGGTATTCAGTTCTCTCCCTGGCTGCCTCCCTCCCCCTCTTTCTACGACATGCCTTCACAGGCAGATTTACGACTCCGGTTCTCTTGACAGTTTAGCCCAATGTGTTTTATATACATTACACCACCCAACCAGAAGTTAACTCTTGCGCTACCTGGACATGTACATCCACCCTCCACCCACAAGCAACAGGGAGGTTGCAAGACAGCCACACACCAACCAAGAAGGAAAGCCAAGAGATTCTCTGGCTGTGTATAGAAATCGAGCCCTTGGGATACAAAACCTTTTGTTCAAGAGGAGGGTCCAGCCAGCGCGGCAGTCTCCGGACTGTGGACGAAGCCAGGGCTCCCCTGAGTGGCAGCATGCTTGGCACCTTTTCTATGCATTCAAAGACAGGCAGGCAGGCAGCATCTTTCTGGGGGAGGGGGGAAGAGATAAATGGAGAGTATTCTTACCTTGTGCCAGCACTTGCAACATGTGGAACTGGAGGAAGAGCAACGCCCACCATCCCCGGCAGAAGAGGCAGCAGTGAAAGAAGTTGCACCAGAGCATCACTCGACCCAGCCAGCTATTCCTGGGCAGAGCCAGAGCCCCTCGCCTTCTCTCCTGGACCATTCTGCCTGCGCCGACCCCCAGGCCCTCCGGTCGCCCCACTGCCTCCGAGGCCCGGCTCTCTCGGGCGGCTGGGACAGGAGGACAAGGGCGCACACTGCGTCCCTCCCCAAGTTTTCGGGGCCCCGGCAGCCCCCCAGCCCGGAAGGAGCTGAGCCCTGCGCAGGCTGAGCAGCACACCGAGCGCGGGCAGCATCCTGTCTCACAACCGCCCAGCAAATCCATGGACCTGGCCCAGGAGGCGACTGCGCCAAACAGGCAGCAGGCGGAGAGTTTGGGTGGGCGCGCGCCTTTGGTGCGGGAACTTTCCGGGAGTCCGTGGCTTGGCTTCAGCACACGCCGCCCCCCTGAGCAGCAGGCAGCAGCAGCAGCAGGCCACCCCCGGCACCAGGAGGAGACGGGGCCATCTCAGCCCAGCAGCCGGCCGCCGGCAGACCATCCGGGGAGAGGCGTCCCCTCCATGCCGCAAAGATGACGGGCGAACGGGTCCCCCCGGCGCTTAAGCCTGGCTGGGTCTCTGTGCCTCCATCCTGCCGCCGCGGGAAGTTCTTCTGCTCAGTTCTGGCACAAGTCATGCAGTCTCTCCCAGAGCCCAGGCGGAAGGCTGGCTTTGCTCCCGACTCCCGAGGAGTCCTCCTCGGCTGCGAGCACGCCGACAGGTTTCAGCCCTCCCCGCGACACACACACACACAAATCCTCCGCCCGCTTCACGCTGCTTTGCAATCCGATTTCGCTCCGGATCCCCCTCGCCGCGCTCGGGAGCTGCAGCTTGCAGAGATGCCCGGGCAGGTAAAGGGAGCCGCTCGTCTTCCCAGCTCGCTTTTGCAACCGGCGGCTGGCCAGTGGGAGGGGAAAGGAGGCAAGGAGGGAGGGCAGGAGGGAGGGCGGGCAAACAGGGTCTCTCTCTCTCTCTCCCCCTCTGGTGAACTCTCCCCACTCTCCAGCCAAGGTGGGGGATCCCTGCTCCGATGTCCCCGGCCAGGAGGAAGATCCACCCGCTCACCTCCAGCCACAAGCCAACGGGGCTCCTGGCCTCTGCCTCCCCTCGTCTCTGGGGGGTCAGCTGCGCCGCCGGAGGAAGGTGAGAAGCGGAGATGCGGCTGCTGCCCCAAGGTGAAGAAGACAATCCTCCGGCGGAGTTCCTGAGGGGCAGGGAGGAGGCCGGGAGGGGCTGCGCCGCTGCTCTTCTTCTCGGGAGCTGTAAACACAAAGACACAGAGAGCTTGGAGGAGCTTGGCGCAGGCTGGGGAGACGGAAAGGCAGGCAGACGTTCACGCCTGGCCTCGGGGGAGAAGGAAGGCATGTGCCTGGGCCTCCCAGCTGCAAGGGGGGAAGGGGCTTCCTCTCCCCCTCCCCTCCAGGGCGGATCCTGAACTCTTGGAGAGCGCCTTCTGGGACTGACTGACTCCCAAGGCTGCTGCGTCCATTGCATCGCCTCGTGGGAATGGGAGGCTTCAATCAGGCGGACACACAGATTGTCTTGAGGGTGAAGCCCCAGTGAACGGGGGGGATGGTTCCAGAGAAGAGTTGGGCATTCAGTCCACACCTTCTCCCCCCCCCCCACATCCCACACCTGCCCTGGACCCCCAGCCATCGCTTACTTGCAAGGAAATTGTATTGTATATTTATTTTATATACAGCCCTCCTCCGAAACGCTCAGGGCGGTGCACAGCAACATGAACCACATCAAAAGCATCACATAATAAAACAACCAGCAATAAACATGGCAACAACAACAGGATCAATAAACATAAGATCAATAAACATATCCTACCGATTACAGCAGGATTAGCTTCTGAGGAAATACTACCAGGTCCCTGTTTCGTCAAGTTTTGACTCGCATCCTTTGACTATTTCCTAATTGGCCCTTCCTGATTCCTAATTCTGTAGGAATTCCGTCATCTTTCCCCTTCTAACACAGCCCTGTGGCTGGCCTTCACCCTTTCCCGCTGCCCTTCTCTTTGAAAAAATTATTTACCTCTCTATATCTTTCTCATGGCTGTATCGCTCCTACTCTGGCCCCGTCTCTCAATCCAAGCTACCTCACAGGGGTGTTGTGAGGTTTAAAAATGGGACAATAAGGCCAACAGACCAATAAACAACCAACTTTGGGATTTCTCCCCTATCCAATTTACATTCCCAATGCTACGCAAACATATACAGGTCATTGCATTATTTTTTAAGTCTGCAATCCACCTTGAGTTTCAGCTAAAAAAGGCAGATTATAAATACAGTTATCCCTTCCACGCTGCAACTTTCCCTATCACAGTTTTGATATGTCACGTCAACAGAAGAAATGAAATGGGAAGGTATACAGAAGCCGCAGACAACACAGAAAAAGTGTAAAAACTCACAAATACATAAAATATATGCATGGTATTGTATATCAACCTGTTTTATCGATTAATACCATATATATATATACATAATTTCTTCTTTAAATATAAAAGAAAAAGAACAAAATGCAGACTTATTCTTTGGGGACCAAGGGTGGGCCAAAGATTTTTGTATGGATTTCCAGGTTGTGGGGGGTGGGTGCTGTGCCCGTAACAATATGAAAAGGATAACCGTACAGTAAATAAGTCTAGGGTTCCCATTTCTTAGAAATTTCTTAGAAATGGGAACCCAGCTGTCTCTAGGAAAGAGACCAGTCTCCTGGGTTACCTTACCTAAGAATGGTACCTGTGGGGTCAAGGGTAGGGGCCCAAAGACAGCTGAAGAGAGAAAGTGGGGTTCTGAGGATTCAAATGTAGGCAAAAACTATATACTGCATAAGGCAGAGCCTTTTTAGTGTTGGCCCCAAATTATGGAATAGCCTGCCAATGGCAGCTAAGAAAGTCTTTATTGACTTTCCAGACGGCACAGCTGTTTTAGGCATGCTTTGTTTTTTTAAAAATACGTTTGGGCATCTGTGTGCATTGAACACACTGTTTTCGTATTTAGAGGAGAAAATGGACGATATTTTAGGTTGTGGGTAGACTGGGGTTAATTACAGTTGTAATTATATAGTCATTCATGACTGTGATCCTCCAGGAGACCCTACCTCAAATAAAAGGCAGGACAGAAATCCAATAAATAAAAGGAAGAGTGAACAGAAAATACTAGTTAATTTCACCTCCCGCTCCTTCCAAGAGTGTAAAACAAACAAACAAAATGCTCCTTTCATGCTTAACTGAGAGTAAATCTCACTGTAGTCTGGCATTTCCTGTGCTGAATAAATATTATACAATAGGCACCAAAGATGACTGCAGCCCAGTCTTTTGTTTGGAATTAAGGCTGAGGTCAATAAGACAATTGCAAACAAAATATGTTACTCTGTCTCTCATCACCCCCTCGTTGACTTCTTCCCGCAACTGTAACCTTGCGTTTAACACACAGAGCTTGTGTTTCCTTCCAAACTAAACACAAACAAACCCCCAAAGGTCCAAACAATTGCAGACTTGAAACACTTGCCTTAGGAAGCCAGTCAAAAACGCCTGGGCTTTTAAAATTTTGTTTTTAAAGGCTATTGAAGCAAAATAATGGAGGTGTCTACAGAATTAGTGAAAGCAGACAAACTTTTCTCCCTCTTGCATAATATGAAGCCAGCAGTAGATTCAAGGCAGACAAAAGGAAGCACTGTGTCACACAGTAAATGGTATGGCATTCACTGGCTTAGCTAGATTTAAAGGGTAAAGGCATTTATGGAATACAAGTTTATTACCTACAAAAGGTAAATGAGGTGGGTGTTGAAGCAGAATATTTCTGAGGGTCAGATGCTAAGGGGCAAACTCTTGCCAACAGGTCCTATTTGTGGGAAATCTTCTGCACTGTTGCTACCTGGGTTCTGGACAAGAAGACATTAAAGGCAGGACATAAATGCAATAAATAACGGGAACAGTGGACAGAAAATACTAGTTCATTCAAGGTGCACAGTTCTTCTTTCCCCTCCCTCCCCCCTCCAAGAGTGTAAAACAAAACCCCAGAGTTTAATTGGCATGATCCAACATGGCTGCTCTTACATAAAGCTCGCTTTCATGGAAATGTGTCCTGGGGTGAAAGGCAAAGTATGAAAAGCAATTGCCCCAGGAGGGTTGGGGTAGGAAGAATGAGGCAAATTAGAACTGTTTGCTTGTGGACTTCCCTTTGGCATCTGCAACTGTGGGCAACAAAAGGGCTGAGTAGAGTGGACCCTTGGCCTAAGCCAATATGGCTGCCCTTATGTCAATCCCTCATCCAAACCCAACAGTCAAAACGTGAAAAATTACTTAAAACCAGGAGGAGGCTAGGGTTTGTAAGAAAAATGGCTCTTAAATCACAGTTCTCAGCGCTCCTCAGAGCCAACTGTGAGGCCTCAGCGCCATTGACTGGACGGCGAATAAACGCGAGACGTTCCCGCCATTTTCCAGTCACCGCCTCCCTGCTCAGCCATTGGCTAGAACGCACGCCAGGCGAAAGCAAGCGGGCAGGACAAAAAGTGCCGAGCGCGAAAAGAAGAGCCGCGCGCAGGCTCCAACGGTCGGGCGGCGGGCGGAGGATGGTGGTGCGCGTGCGCATCGGGAGGGGCGAGCGAGAACGAGAGCGCCAGAAGGTGGCAGCCAGCCGCGCAGCCGCTCTGGCGTCGTAAACTTGCTCGCTTCGTTGGAGTTTCCCGCTTTGGGGAGCGCGGACGTGTCGCTGCGCCTCCTATCGGCAAGCAAGTTGAAAAACATTTCAAAATAAAATGAATATATATCAAGACCCTTTGCAAAGGAAATCTACACTGTCAGTCAAGACCCCTTGGAAAAATCTGCGGTGGGATCGCCCTGGAAGCTGTGACTTGCAGGGTATTCCCTTCTCCAGGTTTCCTGGAATTGAGTCTGGCTGCGCCCTGCAAGGTGCTGAAATTTGGATATGCTTTTGACAAAAATCCAGGAAGCATTATAGGCGGCTGGTTAAAAAATCCTCCCCCCACCCCCCACCCCTAGTGTTGGCAACAGCCAGCAAATGTTTAAGCCATAGCTTAAATCAGATTTTTTTTAAAAAAAGTAAAGGTTTTCAAGTGCCTTGGGATGTGTGCTGGCGGATTCATTCAACACGATGTGGCTTGTCACATCCTGTACAAAAGGCGTCTTTTTTTGTATTATTAATAGCTGGCATTCAGAGGAGCAGGCGGAGTGCTGGAAGAGGTGTTTTAATACGGAGCTTTGTTCCTTGTGCACACTCCTGCGTTAGACGGGCAGAACAAACGGCACCCACATGCCAACCCACCCGTGCTCTTCCAGATTGCTTTTCCCCCCTCCACCTGTCATTCATTTCCCTCTCTTGAGTACCAAAACTGTGCCAACTCTCTTAGCTACAGTCCAAGACAGGGATTGCCAACAGGGTGCCGGGGGGCACCATGGGGCCTGCTAACACCTTACCTGACTTCCACCAGGTGTGGCTTTTGTCCAGCAAGCCTTCAGATTGGCCATTGGAGGTTTGCTGGGCAGTATTTTGGCAAGAGCTGGCACCAATGCGTAAGGATCCTGTCTGCAGGACTGAAAGTAAGCTGCAGTAGCTATTTTATCCCAGAACTCCAGAGGTGCCCACGGGCTCAAAACGGTTCGGAACCCCTGATCTAAGGCCCCTTCCGCACATGGAGAATAATGCACTTGCACTCCACTTTCACAATTGTTTGCAAGTGGATTTGGCTAGTCCACACAGCTGCAAAGTGCATTGAAAGTGTGTTATTCTGAATGTGCATCAATACATTTATGAATGATTTGTGAATCCCAGTGTGATTCTGTGCTTGGCTGCATCAACATCTTTTTTTCCTGTGTGGTGTTTTATTGTTTCGATTTGGTAAACTCTTAAAATTGATACTCTTAGGGCCTCAGAGTTTAAATTCTAAGAAAACTACAGCTGGCATAGCACACCTGTTTAGTTTGGTTTGGTCTTCTTCCCCATTTTATGTGAAGAGATGCAAACATGCGCATTGATAAATCGCCCAAAGAGGACCTGCTTGTGCCCAGAATTGGGTCCGAGATCTTTTTGTGTGGTGTTTTACCAGATCGAAACAATAAAACACCATACAGGGGGGGGAAATATATGTTGATGCAGCCAAACACAGAATCACACTGGGATTCATAAATCACTGCCACGGTAAAAGGAGAAGGTTGGCGTGGGGAGAAAAATTCATTCAAACTGGAGCCGTGGCAAATTGCACGTGCCTAGTTGTGCCTACCATGCTTGAAAAAAAGAGGCTTTTTAACGCTGCAGAAAGAAGAGCGGGTCATCTGAGGAGGTCCAAAAACGGGGGAGAAATCGAGGGGAGAAGCTAGAGTTGCCAACTACAGGTTTGATAATACCTGGAGATTTGTGGGTAAAGTCTGGGAGAGTGGTGTTTAGGGAGGGGAGGGACTTTGGGAGAATGTAATGCCATGCTGTCTATTTTCCAAAGTAGCCATTTTCTTCACAAGTGGAATGATCATTTTAAAATAAATCAATAATCAGCAACGTGTGCGGTCTGGAGATCTGTTGCAAATCCGGGAGATCCCCAGCCTTCCCCCAGATGTTGCCGGTCTGATTTCTGAAGCGTCCAGATTCCGACCTCCTCAAGCCACTCCCCAAAGCGACAGATAAGATGCTGGCAAGAATTTTCAGGGCCGGGGGAAGGAATATTTCACACGTGTACCCATTCATCATCAAGAGTTGCGAGGGATAAAAGCTATTTGCTTTTCCCGTTCCAATTCTCGGTTGGTAATTGTTATGAAGTGTCCGTGCTTTTTGCTCATCCCCGGTTGCAAATTTTGGCTCGGACACAAGAAGAGCCAGGCGGTGGGAAGCGCCGATCCCCAGGGAGCAGCTGTTATTTACAGCTCCAGCCGTACAATTACCCATAGTTAATTCATAGCAGCGAGGAAGACCTACCTTTATCATAGGTTTTCAAGGCGCAGCTGTGCTTTAATTTACCTTAGCGGGGAATGCAAAGCGCCCTTAATTGGGTTTTTAATTACTACTAACCAAGGAAAAAAGAGAGAGAGAAGAAGAAACTTACCTCACTGACTAGCTTTAGGATTTTAAGGCCAGTTTGGCCAGGTTCTCCATTTCAAACAAGCGCCTCCTTGCTGGGCCAGGGGCTTAAACGGGTGCACAAAACTTATTTTCACTGTGATGTCGCTTCGAGCTGTAATTAAAAGTTGTGCAAAAGAAAGCAACGAGTGAATGCAAGTCTGGAGTCTTCTTCCATCCCACGTGGTCCATCCGCCAATGGAAGAACCACTGAAATTGGCAGAAGCTTCCTTAAGCTACGAAGACTCCTCCAACCCACAACTAGATAAAGGTCAGAATCTACAAACTGTTGTACAGGATCCCCCAATATGGTGCCCATGGGACAGCACTGGAAGTAGCTTAGTATTGACGCCGTCCAGTTGCAACCAATTCAGGGCAACCTTATAGAGTTTTCAAGGCAAAAAGTGAGCAGAGGTGGTTTGCCATTCCCTTCCACTGCATAGCAACCCTCGGCTACCTTGGTAATCTCCATCCAAATAGTAACCAGGCCAAGTGGGCTTCACTTCCAAGATGTGGCTACCCAGAACCACCCTGGCCTGGCTGACAGGGGTTGGTCAGGAGTCAGCTGATGGGCAGCTAGTGGCAAGAAGCAGCGTCACGCTCCAGTGGCGCTCTCAAAGCGCAGCACTTGAAAAACCGACGAGAAAGGGCACGGGAAGAAAATCTGCTGAGAACAACGTTTGGAGACTTTCTCCGACAGCGCCCACCGGGGAGGGGGGTGGCTAGAGGCGGAAAGCTGGCGTAATATTAATATTGGGCCCGCAGCAAAGAGAGCGCTGTCACTCCCATGGCCATCTCAGTCATCTAAATCACTCCCAGCTTTGGTCAGACTTCTCTCGCAGCCTTATTAACTTCTTTCTTTTTAACAAACAGAATTATGCTTGTGTCACAAATGACTAATTGGTCTTGACTCATGCAATTATTCTGAATAATGCCTCTGCGGGCGTCACTTTTTTCCCTCCCCCCTCCCCCCCCCACCATCCAGACTCCTAGGGAGAGGCTATTGTGAAACTTCTTGATTGAAACCGTCGCGTTCCTTCCCAAACGCACCCTTTTGCAGCCTTGCTGAGTTCTCCCCACTTGCTCGGATGAATCGCCGGATTGTCAGCTGTACCCGGAACCAGTTTCCCAACCAGAAAATTACTTTCACATGGTTGCTTATTTTAGCTGTGTAATTAAAGCTGAGTCACTTTCTCCTCTGTCCATTCTTTGGCTGACTGTATACCAGCAGGTGTAATCCACCCCCCACCCCCCACCCCGATCCAAATTCCCAGCAACCTGATTCTTTGCTGTCTGAAAAAAACTGAGATCTGGACAATTGTTAGCCAAAAGGCTGTTGGGCAGCAAAAAAACCTTCCATGCTGAAATGACATTAGCACCTTAACTGGACACAATCTTTTCCATGGACACACTCTTTCCCATGGAGCCAGCGTGGCGTAGTGGTTAACAGCAGGTGCACTCTGATCTGGAGAACTGGGTTTGATTCCCCACTCTGCACACTTGAGCTGTGGAGGCTTACCTGGTGAACCAGATTAGCTTGTGCACTCCAGCACATGCCAGTTGGGTGACCTTGGGCTAGTCACAGTTCTTCGGAGCTCTCTCAGCCCCATCCACCTCACAGGAGAGAAAGGGGGGGATATAAATCCAAACTACTACTACTACTCCCCCATTCTTCTTCTTCTTCTTCTTCTTCTTCTTCTTCTTCTTCTTCTTCTTCTTCTTCTTCTTCTGGCCAGAGAAGTTAAACACGTTCCGGACAAGCATAAGGGAAGAGATGGTCCTACAGATAAGAAGATGAAGATTTGGGGAGTCTGTCAAAGTCAGTACTGCGTATGGTGATTGTCTGATGCTTTCCTTTCACATCTGAGCCTTATACCAGGAAATGCATGATTTAGACCTGGGACCTTCTGCATATTTGGCAGACCCTCTACCATGGCCATAGACAGTCAAGAAATATGAACTCAGGAAACTCCCTTATACCGAATCAAACCACTGGCCCATCGATCCCTGTACTGCCGGCTCTGAAAAGCAGCAGCCCTCCAGGCTCCAGTGGACACATGAATCATACCCGCCGCTTTTAACGGGTGATATCAATGATTAAAACTAGAACCTTCTACATGCAAAGGAGATGCCGTACCATTGAGGCACAGCCCGTGAAGACACAAGAACCTGGCCTAAAGCATAAGAACCTGGCTTGAACCGACTGGATAAGTCAGGTCCAGTCTTGTCTGCTCTGACTGGCAGCCACAGTCCAAGATGAAGAGTTTGAAGAGTTTAGATTGATTCCCCACCTTTCTCTCCCGTAAGGAGACTCAAGGTGGATGACAAGCTCCTTTCCCTTCCTCTCCCCACAGCAGACACCTTGTGAGGTATGTGGGGCCAAGAGAGTTCAGAGGGAACTGTGACTAGCCCAAGGTCACCCAGTAGGAATGTAGGAATGCGGAAACACATCGTTCACCGGATAAGCCTCCGCCACTCAGGTGGAGGAGTGGTGTCATGCCCCCACAGAGCCTTTGTTTATTTCCCCTTTAGTTTCCCCACAGTTAGTATGGGTTTAGCTATGTTTTGTACAGTATTCAGTGGGAGGGAACCGAATTTAGTTCTGTCCCTTTAAGAAGCCCTAGGGCTGGTGTTCTACGGCAGTTATTACCCAGCAACCTGTCTGATTTGGCAGTTGGGGGCCAACGGAAGCTGGGTGACAGCAGCAGTTAGGTGCCAACGGAAGCTGGGTGACAGCAACAAGTTAGACAGTCCAAGATGTTATAGGCTCACAGTATTTAAGTTAAACAGTCAAAGATGTTATAGATTCACAGTATTTAAGTTAAACAGTTATAGATGTTATAGTCTCACAGTATTTACAATAAATTCCAGACTCCAGAAAGTTTCTGCAACAAAGTAACCTTTATTTAGTTAGACCCGGGAGGAGTCAGGGTCTGTCAACATTGTTACAATTAAAGCTTTAAGTATTGAACTGTTAACTGAGTCAGTGAGTCTTACATTCTGCTTTGGCCGGGTGCAGGCACCTAAATAACCACCTGGGGAGCAGAACAAGTGGGGAATCCAACCCTGTTCTCCAGGCTAAAATCCATCTGCTCTTAACCACTACACTACGCTGGCTCTCAGGCAAAAGTCTTTCCATCACCCATTTCTGGACCTCTCAAAGGGAGATGCCTGGAGACTGAACCTTTGGCACCCAAACTTGATTTTTTTTTCACGCAACCCCATGTTTACCACAACGTAAAGTTTGTAAATTTATAGAAGTAAATTTTGTTGCATGCCATTGAGTTTACTCCCAGGTGAGTGTGCAGAGAATTGCAGCTTTTTAGCCTGCTTTTATGGTGTTGAGGAGTTTTTGATACAGTCACAAGTTGGATTGAGTAGAAGCTTGATTTATTAATTTTTTTAACAAACGAATAGCTTTTAGGAGAATGCAAGAATCAAAACATTCTTCTTGGGACTCTTTGGGTCTGTTTCTTGAGTGTGAGTAGTTGAATCCTCCCATTTACTCCTGGACTTAGATTTGGCTTTAATACATCAGAACTGTTCAAATAGCTCTCAAGAATATACAGCCACACTGCTTAAGTCACGTGATTGTCCCAGAAGATTTGATTACTGCCTTAACACAAATCTTCTCTCCCAAGAGACAAAGTTTGAGAAAACAGCAGAAGCAATATGAATAGGAAGCTGGTTGGTAAAAAAGGCCTTCCCACTTGACTTCTAAATCTGCCCAGTTTGAAGTCTTGGAAGGTGTCGGACTCTTCCTAAACAAGGAATGATTCCTAAGGGTCAGAAGGCAGGTGTTCTACTGTTATGGGGCAAATCTGTTCCTACATCAGTAATGCAGGTTGGAAGACAACAGGGGGGGAAATATCTCATTACATAGCTTGAAATCCCTCGAGCAGCATTCAAACAATGACCTCACGATTCTTCCACGTGTCTGTTGGGAACGGACCCGCAAGAAGAAATATAAGACGTCAAACAGAATTCTAGTGGGGTTAAACAACTCCAATGTGGTATCAATTAACTCGAGCACTGACGGATTTGGGCTCTCTTTTGCTTCATAACGGGTGGAACTTAGAGAAAATAAACTTCTGAGTTTATTTTAGGGAAAGCATAATATTCTGAGCTAAAAAAGAAAACCTTGTTGCTTAAAACCAGTATAGGAATGAGAAGTTAGAAGGAGTCAAGAAAGACAGTTGAACTTTCTGCTCCGCATATCTTACAAGTTTAAAGCCTGCTCTCGTTAGCTCTGAAAACGTACAAAATGTAGGATGAATGAATTTGAGCAGAATCTGTATAATATATTGTCAAAGGGTTTCGCAGGGAGAATCAGGTGGCTGTTGTGGGTTTTCCAGGTTGTGCGTTCGTGGTCTGGTGGTTTGAGCTCCTAACGTTTTGCCTGCGTCCGTGGCTAGCATCTTCAGAGACATGCCAGGGTAAGATATGTTTCTGATCTTATGGTCACATGCCTCCAAATAGGCCAGCCACAGATGGAGGCAAAACATGAGGAGCTAAAACCACTAGACCACGGCCGTGCAGCCCAGAAAACCACAACAAGCTAAGTCTTTGTATGTTCCAGGACAGAATAGGTGAGGTCTCTGTTATCCCACCTTGTGTATTATTCTGTTAGCGCAAGCCCCTCCCATTTTACTCTCAACAAGAAATTTACAACAGTCAAGCTGTGTGTTCCCTGCTGTGTTTTATGGTCTAAGAAGCTGCAGAGCGTGACCCGAAGGACAGAGAGAAAAGATTATTTCCTTGTGAAATGTTAGGTGTCTTGAAAATACTCACCTCCCAGGTAAGAGATCGATTCTATTCCAGACACACTTAGGAGGAAGTGAATGAACGAGGAACAAAACCTGGGGCCCTTGAACACTGATAGTCCCTGATATCCAACAATGGGAACAAATGATTAGGTTTTCATGGCTCGGTGGTTGTCCCAGACATGGGTGACTTGTGCTGATTTAAGAATGGCTGATATCTTCCACCCTTTGTGGAAGACAATGCTACAAAATGTGAAAAGACCTCCTGAACTTTGGAGGACTTTCCTTTCATACATACAGATCTATTGCTCACCGACTTCAATAGGTTCCCGCCCTCCCAGGTTCTACTATTATGGGAGAGGGAAGTTCTCTCTGTTGTGACATGCCTCTGAAGATGCCAGGTGTAGATACGGGTCCGTGGTCCGGTCCGGCCACACAGCCCAGAAGACCCCACAACAGCCACTTGATTGTGGCCAGGAAAGCCTTCGACAATATATATTTTTTCTCCCCCAAGTGTGGCCACACCACTTACAGGAGTATTACAATATCAACCATTTCTATGGTCATTCTCCTTCCTAATCAACCCCCATATGAAGCCGGCCTTTTCACCAAAAGGTGTCTCAGGAAGAGAGTCCCAAGATGCGTATTGTATGGCTCAGGTGCTTAGAAACACAAGTAGAACAGGCAGAAGGGGAGGTCAACTGAACAGGTAAGGGCAACATGTCAGGAAAGTTCTGGAAATTTGGAAGCTGGAGCCCAAGGAGAGTGGTACCTTAGCAGGGTATTATGCCGTACCGTCCATCTTCCAAGGCAGCCATTTTCTCCAATGGAAGTGATCCTTGTTACCTGATGATGAGTCATAATAGCGGGAGATCTCCAGCCATGACCTGGAATCTGGCAACCCTATTTCTTCTCCTTCTGTTGTCCCTGAACCCCATACGATGGCTGCTTTCCCACCTGACTATCTCCTCCCCTTCTGCTTAGCAGACGGGAATCATTAGAGGTAGGCATGAATCTGGAACTGACAATCTCTAAAGATGCCATCAAACGTTCTAGGCCCTTCCAGAGAAGCCAATCCATTCCTTAAATGATGATTCCGATTTTTTTTTTCATAACCAAGTTCCAATCTATTACATGGAAGTCATAGTCCCAATCTTCTCTTGTACAGGGAAATAATTAAATGTGTACAGAGATAACATATTTCGAAAAGGTGTTGGGGTTTTTTTTAATCGGGTTGAGTTGCTGTAATTAATTTAGTTGACAAATGCCCCGAGGGGGGAAAAACCAACAAGAATGCATTGATTCCATTATTATCGGACGTCCTCTTTTCGAATCGCTTGACGTGTTTATAATAGAATAACCTTTTTTTTATTTAAAAGAAATCATGTTTACCACGAGGTGATAAAGAGATCACACGGAGACGGATGAAAACAATTACTGCGAGGGCTCCAACAATCGCATTTTACTGGGAGAAGATAAAAACCAAGCACCTTGGCTGTATTACGACAGTAATTGTCTACCGTTTGCCCATTGTAGTAAAATAAACAGATCATGAAATGCAAGGATAAGTTTCAAAACACACATAAAAGGGGGTGAGAGCGATCGCGGCCCAGTCTGTTTGACTTAACTGTAAATTGTTTTTCATGCAGGCGGATGAGAGAAGGTATTAATTAGTCGTGATTTAGATGGAGATTCAAATCCCACTGTTTGCTGTAGGGCCGGTTCTGGCAGCCGGCTTTCATCTCGAGTAAGAGCCGCTTATTTTTTAATGATAGCGCCTGCCGGTTCACCAGTCTTCCGTGCCGTGTCTCTTCTCTCTTGCCGAAGGATTCTCCAGATTTGCCATTAGCTCAAGCATAGGCAACAAGGTTTAAATGTTGTATATTTCAGTATGAAGAGGAGGGATACCACCCAAACTTCATTGGATCATAAGAGTCCAGGAGATGAAAACAGAGAAGGGCAGATGAGGTGACTGTCGATCAGAAGTCTAGAGGTTTTTCTTCTATCATTACTCAGTGCAGCAAGAATGAGCAACGTTCTTATCCTCTCATGGTCACAATAATTCATTTGTGGCCCCTGTTCTCCTTGGCCGAGTCCTCACCTAGATCAACCCAACCCTTCTCTGAACAGGCTCTCCATAATTCAGAAGATGTCCAATGGCTCTTCTGCCTCCTTCCCAAGTTGGCTTCTCCCAATCACCAAGGCTGCTTTTGGGAAAGACCCGTTCCTACAGTTAGCTAGGGTTTTATCATAGAGTTTCCAGTGATTCCTAGAGAGGCATGGTGTCATTTCCAGGTTTTTCACCAGTTACATGACACCATTGTGCTATCTCGTGTCCCTGCCCCCAGACTCCCCTATGAAAACCAGATTTTGCCTCCTCTCCATTACTGAGTTAGATTTAAGTCCAGTAGTACCTTAGAGACCAACTAAGGCCTTCGGGAATACATATTTTGAGTGGTGACCTTTTTGATCAGTTGCATAACCTTGCATAACCTTCATCCCCTTCGGGGATGGGGCGGTATAAAAGTTCCAAAAATAAATAAAATAAATAAATAAATAAATATAATCACATTTAGGACAATCCGTTCTTCCTGCTTATAGACCACTCATTGGCTGACCCTTGTGACAATCGTGGAGTTATTTCTCCTCCCTCCACTGCCAAGAGGGGTATTTAAAATGTAAAACAATGGGTGGGATTCTGGCAGCTTTGCTGCTCCATCTGACCTGACTCCTCTTCTCTCTGTGATTCTTGTTCTGTTTGGCTTTTTTCCACGTGTGTCCCATAATTCCTAGACCACCACCCCCCTCTCCTCTTTCATTAGAGGAAACTCTGGCACTAAAAAGACTCTTCTTTCTCCAGCGCTGAGTGAATGTTTAACTGAAAATACATGCCAGATGTCTGAAAAACTCCTTGAAATCCATTTACCGTATTCCGGATTTTTATTAGAATGATCCAATGCAAATTTTCTCAACATTTCCTAGAGCTGTGTTTTAATTGACATGACGTCAAACAGCAGGCATCTACCACAGAGCAAACATGATGGCTGTGTTCCTAGAACGTCATATGGCAGTCAGCAGCATTTGGAACGTTTATAGTAGATCGGATCACTTGACTAAAGAGGAGCAAACTAACAAGCTAAATTTCTCCTCTGCACATAGTTGTGGCTATCCAGGATTGCGGCTGAGTTCTGCCCCACAATTTGTCACCACTTTGGCTGGGATGTAATCTGGGGTCTTTATTCCAGATAGAATCAAGTTGTGCATCTGTGTGTAAAGTGCTGTGAAGTCGCTGCTGACTTACATTGACCCCTAGTGGAGCTTTCAAGGCAGAGGTGGTTTGCCATGGTCTTCCACTTCCTGGGAGGTCTCTCTTCCCAGTTCTGACCTGCTTAGCGTCTGAGATCTGATGAGATTGGGCTATACAAGGCCACCTTCCCCCCGTCAATTGAGTTCGTGAATATGCAGTAAGATATTTCTTTTTTACTCCACTGTAATTATTTGTGGCCTACACACATGAGCAAACACTGCCAACGAAAGAATTATTCTGAGCCGTTCTGGAGGAGAAGTCCACAACTGCCACCAAGTGTGTGGGCATTGCAGAAAACTGGCCATTGTTCCAAAGACGTAGCTGGGATTCCCGTCATTTTGACGCCCACCACAGACTTCCTTAAAGCCTGAACGCCATTGTTCCTTATGAATGGGCTGCCAGTTGTGCATTATTTAAAATCGTCCGTGGAGATAAATGTTTCTTCCTCATAAAGATTTACAGCCGGCAGTACATGCTGAGAAATTTTGCGTCCGGCCACAAAGCACAAGCATGTTCAAGACAGCCCAGGTGCTTTTTTTTTTTTTAAGGAAAAGTTGCTTCAAGGAAGTGGAACTTCCAAGCTCAGGGTACATTAACGCTTTCCCTTCTCACAGATGTGCATGTCCACTCCAGAGAGGCCTGAAGCAACTTTTTAATTATTGAAAAATGTGTACTCTGCCAAACATAGCTCCATTGAGACCTCGCAAGGTGACTCACTGCACAGTCGCATGAACACATGAAGCTGCACTATACTGACACTGGCCACTGGTCCATCAAGGCCAGGATGGTCTACTCAGACTGGCAGCTGCACTCCAGGGTCTCAGGTGGGGGTCTTCCCCATCCCCTCCTACCTGATCCTTTAAAAGAGAGCCAGCGTGGTGTAGTGGTTAAGAGCAGGTGGATTCTAATCTGGAGAACCGGGTTTGATTCCCCACTCCTCCACCTGAGTGGCAGAGGCTTATCTGGTGAACCAGATGTGTTTCTGCCCTCCTACATTCCTGCTGAGTGACCTGGGGCTAGTCACAGTTCTCTCTAAACTCTCTCAGCCCCACCTACCTCCCAAGGTGTTTGTTGTGGGGAGGGGAAGGGAAGGAGTTTGTAAGCTGTCTTGAGACTCCTTAATAGGAGAGAAAGGCGGGGTATAAATCCAAACTCCTCCTCCTCTCCTTCTTACTGGAGATGCCAGGGATTGAACAGAGAACCTCCTGAATGCCAAGCAGAATCACTGAACCATGACTCTACCGCCCAACTTAAGCCCACTGAATTGAAGACCCTTTGAAGGGTCTAACTCTGCTTAGGACAGCCCTGCAAACATCTTGGCCCTCTAGAGTAGCTTCCTACCCCAGACACACTTTCCTAGCAAAATCCCCAAAGGAACTGGCTCTGTTTCTTGGCCCTTTTTGGACACTGGTGTTGGCCGTTGGTTGGACAGTGTCTCCAAAAGAAAACAAATTACCGCCTTTCATTTCCTTCAACCCAGAAAACAACATCCATCAAGTCCACCATGAATCCCTCGATGCATCTGTTATCTTGGAGATAGCCATAAATGTAGATTGTAGACGTAAATTATTTGGTCATGTTTTAAATGATTTGGTGTGTGTCACGGACAATGGTCTCTCTAACAGTGGGAGAGAACTTCACGGGAGCTCCCTACTGTTGGTTGGGACTGCCCAAACTGCACACCACCAATACGGTGTCCGTGTAGCTGAAGTTCTTTATTCTGTTTTCAACAGAAGATGAGCAGCCCTTTTCGTGAATTATGTTTCTGGCACTCTGACCACAAGTACAGAGCAAACACGATCCAATGTGTGATCGACATTTATTTGGAAAGGGGCAACGCTTGGATTTCCCTCCTTAGAAAATGAGTACCAGATGTTAACAAGGCAGGGATTCATATATTGCCTCTTTCCCAAGACTGCGGACAGGAAGAAGAAGAAGAGTTGGATTTATATCCCCGCTTTCTCTCCTATAGGAGACTCAAAGGGGCTTACAAACTCCTTTCCCTTCCCCCTGCACCACAAACACCCGGTGAGGTAAGTGGGGCTGAGAGAGCTCAGAAAAACTGTGACTAGCCCAAGGTCACCCAGTTGGCGTATGTTTTGTAGTGCACAGGCTAATCTGAATTCCCCAGATAAGCCTCCACAGCTCAAGCAGCAGAGCAAGGAATCAAACCCGGTTCTCCAGATTAGAGTACACCTGCCCTTAACCACTACGTCACTGGAGGTGTCACGTGTTTCTCAATGGAAAGAACCTTGTGGCTAAGGAACGGGTTGGAATGGGTGCCTAAAACTGCACCTCGAAACGAATGATGTGGTTTCAAACGTTCGCTTTCTGCACATACTTTTTAGAATAAGGCAAAGAAGAAAGGAAGCCTGTGAGGTACCCAATGGGCTTGAAGACAGCTCATGATCTTTGAGGACAGTATTCTCTGTTTTACATGAAGTTCACTTTCTATAGTTGTCGTTTCTTCACAGGTCACTGACACAGGCTCTGATCTTATCACGTCTCAGAAGGTAAGCAGGGCTGGCCCTGGTTAATATTTGTATGGAAGCAGTGGTGGGATCCAAAATTTTAGTAACAGGTTCCCTCGCCAGTGACCTCAGCAAAGGGGGCAGAGGCGTACCTAGGCAAACCTGAGCCCTGGGCAAAACCTGAGTTGGATGCCCCTCCCCCATGGGCAGCCACCCCACCACGACCCCAAAATTTTTTTGCACCAGGTAATTTCTAAATCATCATCACATTATAGAAAATGCCCCAACTCACAAATCTGAACACAGCAATGGTGAAACACACAGGTTCTTTGATAGAGACTGGTGAGATAAAAGGTACGAAAGGCTGAGAAGCCATGAATTGCAGTACCTGAAAGGGATTAACCCAGTTCAGGGAGTTACATTATTAGTCACAATTGCTATATGGAACCTTCACGTTCAAAGGCAGTATGCCTCTCGGGGAGGTGAGTGCGCGGAGATGGAAAAGCGGACCCAATTAGTAACCCCCTCTCGGCACACACAAATAATTAGTAACCCACTCTCGGGAACTGGTGAGAACCTGCTGGATCCCACCTCTGCATGGAAGACCAGGGTTGCTTCGCAGAGAGAGGCAGGCAATGGCAAATGTCCTCTGCTCATCTCTTGCCTTTAAATCCCCAAGGTCCTCGGGTCATCATGAGACAGTTGTGACTCGACTGTGCACCATGGCCCAAACTAGCCCAATCTTGTCAGATCTTGGAAGCTAAGCAGGATCCGCCCTGGTTAGTACTTGGATGGGAGACTACCAGGGAAACCCAGGGTCACTCTACAGAGGCAGCCAGTGGCAAACCACCTCTGCTCCTCCCTTGCTTGGAAATCCCTACAGCTTGGAAATCCCTGTCAAACTGAGGCCCTCCAGATGTTCATGGACTACAATTCCCACCAGTCCCTCCCAACATGAGAATTGGCCATCCTGGCAAGGGCTGATGGGAATTGTAGTTCATGAACATCTGGAGGGCCTCAGTTTGACACTCCTGCCCTACAGAGTCACAACAAATTGGCTGCGACTTGATGGCAAAAACAAGTTCCACAGTGAGATGCGGGGAGACAGATGTGGAAGAGGACAGCATTTGTATCCCTTTTTAAGTTGTGCAGGAGGAGGATCGACAGGCCAGTGTGTCTGGCGAGGCGTGACCGGGAAAAAGGCCCCCTCGCCAAGTTTTCCCCTCGGCACCGCTGTCCTTTGCATCTGGTCACCAAGCGAAGGAACAGCGGAACCATTAAAAAGCATCCTGCATTTTAAAGTCTGGTAATAGCGACCGCGGACTATTGTGCCATTAGCAAAGGTTGGCTGAGCTCAACGCCGGCCATTAGGATGACAAAGGAAGAAAGTGAAAATCCAAGGTCAGGGCCCTTAATGGCAGATTCCGCTCCGTTCCAGTTTCTGTGGTTAATATGTAACTACTTAGGTTTACCAATTATATTTTTTCTTGCTGTAATAAAAGCCGACGAAAAGGGAAAGGAGGGAAGAGGGAAAGCAGTTCACCAATTCCTCTCTGTGTTTGCAAGGAGCCGGGAACGCGTGACGCCTGTGAAGCCAATTGTTCTAGATCGCCTTAGACCCCTTGTAGGAATGCAAGATCCTCAGGGCCCCATTGCAAAGGACTGGCGTAGTGAGGGGAGTGGGATTATGCCGCATGGAGTAAAAACAGGGGCATCATGTCAGTCTTTTGCAAAGCTTGGCTGCTCACTTAATGGCTGCCGATGGCTTGTGGCTACTCCGAGTATCTGGAATTTGGTCAAACGGCAAGAAGACAAGAGTCACAGGAAAAGACAATAATGCCAGGAAAAGTTGAAGGCAGTAGGGAAACAAGAAGACCCCAGATGAGATGGATCGCCTCAACCCAGAAAACTACAGCCCTCAGTTTGAAAGAGTGAGTAAGGATGTTACCGATAGGACATTTTGGAGTATGTTAATTCATAGGATCGCCATGATCAGAAGCAAGTTGAGCAGCAGTGGCGTAGTGGTTAAGAGCAGGTGTACTCTAATCTGGAGGAACCGGGTTTGATTCCCCACTCTGCCACCTGAGTTGTGTAGGCTTATCTGGGGAATTCAGATTAGCCTGTGCACTCCCAACACACACCAGGTGGGTGACCGTGGGCTAGTCACAGTTCTCCTGAGCTCTCTCAGCCCGACCTACCTCACAGGGTGTTTGTGGTGAGAGGGGAAGGGAAAGGAGATTGTAAGCCCCTTTGAGTCTCCTATAGGAGAGAAAGCGGGGATATAAATCCAACTCTTCTTCTTCTTCTTCTTCTTCTTCTTCTTCTTCTTCTTCTTCTTCTTCTTCTTCTTCTTCTTCTTCTTCTTCTTCTTCTTCTTCTTCTTCTTCTTCTTCTTCTTCTTCTTCTTCTTCTTCTTCTTCTTCTTCTTCTTCTTCTTCTTCTTCTTCTTCTTCTTCTTCTTCTTCTTCTTCTTCTTCTTCTTCACTTAATGTCTATCGCAAGGAACCCAGCACTGCTGCTAAGATTGGTGGCAGCCCTGTGTGGAGTTCTCCCATCGGAATTGTAAAGATATTCAGATTATGCCGTGCTGTGTCATCATTGCGATGCACATTTCCAGCAGGCCGTGCTTGGGAAGCAGGGGTAGGGACATGCAGCCTGTAATGACATCAAGACTTGTAACTTATCAACGTGGTGCAGTGGTTAAGAGCAGGTGCACATTGCAAAATTACCACCGAACTTTGAGAATCAGCACTGAATCTTGTTCTCAGTGTGTTAGAATTAGAATGTGAGTCTTCCTTGCTCTCACTTGCCATTACAATCAAGGACGTTGGATAAGGGGGGTTCTCGGGTTCAAACCCCCCCCCCCCCAATTCATGTCCGAAGCTCCACCGCTCCGTTTGTGGGTTTTTAAAACATTTTTACTGTTTTTTCGATTTTAGGCTAGCAGCACCAAACTTTTAGGGATTGTTTGGGGGACTCTCCTGATGATACTACCCGGGTTTGGTGAGGTTTGGTTCAGGGGGTCCAAAGTTATGGACTCCCAAAGGGGGTGCCCCCATCCTCCATTGTTTCCAATGGGAGCTAATAGAAGATGGGGGCTACACCTTTGAGGGTCTATAACTTTGGACCCCCTGAACCAAACTTCACCAAACCTGGAATGTATCATCAGGAGAGCCTCTTACTGATACCACCCAGGTTTTGTGAAGTTTGGTCCAGGGGGTCCAAAGCTATGGACTCCCAAAGGGGGTGCCCCCATCCTCCATTGTTTCCAATGGGAGCTAGTAGGAGATGGGGCTACACCTTTGAGGGTCCATAACTTTGGACCCCCTGAACCAAACTTCACCAAACCTGGGTGGTATCATTAGGAGAGTCCCCTGAAGATACCCAGAAAGTTTTGTGCTTCTAGCTTAACAATTTCACCCCTGACAGCAGGCACCCTCCAAATCTCCCCAGATTCTCCTTTTAAATCCACCCCCTTCGGCATGGATTTAAAGGGAGAATCTGCGGTCCTCAGTTTAGAAGAAGAAGAAGAGTTTGGATTTATATTCCCCCTTTCTTTCCTGTAGGAGACTCAAAGGAGCTTACAATCTCCTTGCCCTTCCTCCCTCACAACAAACACCCTGTGAGGTGGGTGGGGCTGAGAGAGCTCCAAAAAGCTGTGACTCGCCCAAGGTCACCCAGCTGGCGTGTGTGGGAATACACAGGCTAATCTGAATTCCCCAGATAAGCCTCCACAGCTCAAGTGGCAGAGCAGGGAATCAAACCCAGTTCCTCCAGATTAGAATGCACCTGCTCTTAATCCACCCCAAAACAGCATCACTTTCAATGTTGTTTAACTAGGGACCCCAGATTCTCCCTTCAAGGTGGATTTAAAAGGAGAATTTGGGCTCTCTAGTTTAAACACCATTGAAAGTGGTGCTGTTTGAGGGTGGATTCCAGCATCACAGCGGCGGCCCGGGGGGGGGGGGGGGGCCCAGATTTTGCACCGGGCTCGATTTTCCCTCTATGCCTCTGCCCAGAGGGCAGGGCAGAAGGAACTGCCGGCTGCCGGCTGGGAGCCCAGCTGGTGGGGGGCAGGGGAAGGCAGGGCAGGGGAGCTGTTTTTATAAGTGCTAGGCCAGGGGTGGGGCTTGGGGAGGTGTGGCCATGCCCTAAGGGTGGTTGGGGGTGTGGCCCCCCGAACCCCCCCATAAAAAATCTATACCTACATCCCTGATTACAATCCCTTAGAACATAAGAACATAAGAAAGAGCCTTGCTGGATAAGACTGGGCATTATACGGCCCGCGGGCCACATCCGGCCCGCCAGATGACCCGGACTGGCCCCCCTGCCATGCTGGGAAGCGAGGCGCCTTGGCTGCCGGCTTCTGCGGGGCTTTCAAAAGCGACTCGCCCCCCTGCCTTTTGGTCCGGCCCTCCACAATATTTTCTGTTTCTTATGCGGCCCCATGGAAAAAATAATTGCCCACCTCTGATCTAGTCCAACACTCTGCTACTCGCAGTGGTCCACCAGATGCCTTTGGGAGCTCACCGGCAGGATGTGAAAGCAATGGCCTGCTGCTGCTGCTCCCGAGCACCTGGTCTGCTAAGGCATTTGCAACCTCAGATCAAGGAGGATCAAGGTTGGTAGCCATAGATCAGGGGTCGGGAACCTTTTCCCCTCAAAGAGCCATTTGGCTCACCCTCCCCCGCTCACCCCCCCACTCGCTCGCACGTCCCCCCTCCACTCCCCCGCCCACTTGCTCGCTCGCACACACACACCCCCGCCCGCTCACCCCCCGCCTGCAGGGCAGGCGTAGATGGGCCCGGCGGCTCGGCCTGGCCAGCCGCCGGAAGAGCAGGAGACAAAGCCCGCGGCGCGGCCTAGCCGGCCACGGGCGAGTGATGCGCCCGCCCTGCTACTTGCAGGGCGGGTGAAGATGGGCCCGGCGGCTCGGCCTAGCCGGCCGCCGGGCAACTGATGCGCCCACCCTGCTGCTTGCAGGGCGGGTTGAAGAGGGGCCCGGTGGCTCGGCCTGGCCAGCCGCCAGGAGAGTGCCCGCCTCGCAATCAGCGAGGCGGGCAGGAGGCAAAGCCCACAGCACGGCCTGGCCCGCCGTGGGCGAGGGATGCGCCCGCCCTGCTGCTTGCAGGGCAGGTGAAGATGGGCCCCGCGGCTCGGCTCATGGAGCCGCAGAACAGCGGCGGAAGAGCCGCATGCGGCTCGCGAGCCGCGGGTTCCCGACCCCTGCCATAGATCAACTTCTCCTCCATCAATCTGTCCAAGCCCCTTGCCCTCAGTGGCTTAATCATGTAGCCATACAATCTTGACCACGTCTGTCATTTGGTCAAAACAATATGCTCTACCTCTATCCTAACAGATCAAAAAAATCCCCCCTCGAAAAGATTTAACAACAAAATGGACCCATTTCTGAGACCTAACTTCCCCCCTCTCCTCCAGTTTTCTGAGATGAAAAATACAGCTTATGCTTTCTCACATATGGGAATAATTATTTATCATTGTAACTTTGTAATGGGCCATATTTATCTGCAATGTGTTCTTGGAGTTACCTAGAAAAGCGGGACTCTAGCAAGAAGCTTTTCCTGAAATCTAAGGAATTGCAAACTAAACAAAGGAAGACATATTAATTCAAAGCACCTACAGTAAAGCTGCAGAGTGAGCTATACATATTTATGCCCATTTTTTATTATACATGTATAAGGAATTGTGTGTACATACATATACACTTGTTTAATGATACTTGAGGCACAGTCTGTGAAAGGAGGAATTGAAATTTAAACCTTATGAGAAAGTTGCCCGACAAACTAAATTTTTGCAGGCAAACTAACAGGCATTACAGATATATATAAAAAAGGCATAGCTGGTTCTCCTCTGCAACTTGGACAATTGGCAATAGCAGCTGTATCATAATTTATTTCTGTCTTTTGCAGTCTGTTCAGATCAATGGCACCAACCTGCTTATTTTATTTTATAAATTTCAAAGGCTCCCTGCATTTTGTGTCTTCAAAGGAGAGAGAGATACCGAATGCTTTGGACATCTTACAAGGATATATCAATACGAAAATAAATTGCACCTGAGCGTTGGCAAAATTCACCGCCATATGCTCAGGGAGTTGTTCCATTCACTCTTAATTAATTTTTCTACAAATTGAATTTTACATTTCTTCCCCCCCACCCCCAAATTTATTAATCTCCTGTGTTTTCATGCAACCTGTTTCTTTATCCCAAGCAAATAGCTCTGAGATTTTTTGGCTTCTCAGTGGCATTTGATTTGTTTCTGGAAACAATGAGGTGTCTTTTTTTTAATTTAGCCAATCCGTATGCTGCTTACTGCTGAAGGTAACATGTTTCCTATAGTTGTGCTGGTTTCAGTTTGTTTCACGTACCCAATTAATATTAACATCTTTTATCTTCTATAAATCCATAAAATGATGAGTTGGAGTGGAGATGGCTTATTTTGAGTAGTCCAAGATACCAGACTTTGCCAGCAAGCAGGGAAGAATGGACAGTCTGAACTTCACCAGCCTTGGGTTTCTCAGAAGACGTCCCAAGAAATCCACCTGTGACTGGCTCAAGAAGAGAACGAAAAGGAGGAGGAGGAGGAGGGGGGGAGGAGGAGAAGACAAAGCAAAGAAGAAGAAGAAGAAGAAGAAGAAGAAGAAGAAGAAGAAGAAGAAGAAGAAGAAGAAGAGGAGGAGGAGGAGGAGGAGGAGGAGGAGGAGGATTTATAGCCCCCCTTTCTGTCCTGTAAGAGACTCAAAGGGGCTTACAATCCCCTTTCCCTTCCCCCCACCCCACAACAAATACCCTGTGCGGGGGCGGGGGGGGGGGGTGAGAGAGCTCCAAAGAACTGTGACTAGCCCAATGTCACCCAGCTGGCATGTGTTGGAGTGCACAAGCTAATCTGGTTCACAGCTCAAGTGGCAGAGCGGGGAATCAAACCCAGTTCTCCGGATTAGAGTACACCTGCTCTTAAGCAGTACATCATGCTGGTTTGGTCCCACCAGTGAATCTTCCTTTCCTTACTCCCTTAAATGCATGAGGAACTCAGAGCAAAACCTTTTCTTCCCACGGGGCAGTCTTGTGGTGGCTTTCTGGCTGCCCTGCAAGAACTTGCGACAGAATTGCCAATTCCAGGTAGAGTCCTGAAAATCTCCCGGAATTACAGCTGATCTCCAGATGACAGAAATTAGTTCCCCTGGAGAAAATGGCCACTTTGGCATTACGCTCAGTTGAGGCTCCTCCCTTTCCCAAACCCCACCCTCCCTAGACTCCGCCCCCAAATCGCCAGGGATTTCCCACCCCAGAGCTGGCACCCCTAACCTGCAATGGAAATCAGGCTGTGACAAAAAGAGAGAAGGAAAGCTCTCTCATCCCGTTCACAAGCTTATTGTCTTTCTACATAGCTACATGTGGTTAATGCATTTGTACTGAAGGGTTTATAAGTCGGAAGACTAATATACAAATAACTTTTATTCCTAGGAGGTTATTGAGAGACATAAACTCACAAGGCAATGCAAAGGTGAGTTTACGGCTGTTTCCGACACGTTCTGAGATCTTAAACATGCCGCTACGCTTCCGAAAGACACAGCGGAAGAAACAAGGTTGGAATCTGGAAGCAGAATTTAATGTTGGAAATGCTTGCCATTGCAAGCACCGGCAGGGAAAGTTAGAGGAGTTTATGATTCGGCATACTTACACCTCACCACCGGAGTCAGGGCAAAAACTGCACAGTGGTATAATGGGAGGTATAAAAAAAACCAAGAAACGTAGGTAGAACACTACTGGGTCAAAAACCCTGCTAAGCCAGTTTCACATTTCCCAACGTGGCCAGACAAATGCCTCTGGGAAGGGAACAGAGAAAACAGCCTTCCACACTGTTGCCCTTCCACCCCATAATTAGCATTCAAAGATACACTGCCTCTGAGTGTGGAAGTTCCATTTAAGAAGAAGAAGAAGAGTTGGATGTATATCCCCCCTTTCTCTTCTGTCAGGAGACTCAAAGGGGCTTACAAATCTCCTTGCCCTTCCCCCCTCACAACAAACAACCTGTGAGGTAGGTGGGGCTGAGAGAGCTCCAAAGAACTGTGACTAGCCCAAGGTCACCCAGCTGGCATGTGTTGGAGTCCACAAACTAATCTGGTTCCCCAGATAAGCCTACACAGCTCAAGGGTCAGAATGGGGAATCAAACCCGGTTCTCCAGATTAGAGTGCACCTGCTCTTAACCACTACACCACACTGGCTCATGGCAGTATCTACCTACAATCCTTTTCAAAGCTATCTAAACTCAGGGCCTGCTGCGCGATTAAGCAATTTCTGCTTGTTTGCCCCAAATCTATTACCGAGCAGCCACACCACACGCCGTCGGCTCTCGGCCAGTAGGCTTTCAAAGTTCACTGCTACGCCAGCGCTCCCCAACTCCCCAACTTTCCCTCTATTAAGAACAGGGATCATAAAACCTCGTTAGTCGTTTCAAGGTCAAACTCTAGTTCTTGCTATGAAAATATAAGAGAGAGCAGCATTACCTTGTCAAGTTAATACAGTGTGATAGACTTTCTGGAGCAGAGAGTCGAGAAAGACTGTAAACGTCGAATAGATTTAAGGAAACTGTACCTTGGGGAACATATTAGGTGGAAGCCATCAATGGATCAAATTGCTCACTGAGTATTACTTATCGGGAGGGGGCAGGACAGCTTTAAATGATTGTTCTCTTCTCCAAAGCCTGGAGACAAATTGCGTTCCTTAGATTAACTTTACAAGAACGGATCAATAATTCCTATTGGAGAACGTGTGGCGTTTGGGGCAGTGGTCCGGGCTCTCCCCCCCTTCTGCCTCCACACCAGCGCGAGCCGTTTCACGTAATTTCGAATGCTGTAATTATGTTCCGGGGAGCATTTTTGTTGAATGGTTTTCAAATTGCTTAATATGCTGTTTATCCTCTCATTCTTTAGAGATGAAATTGGACTTCTTTTTTTGCAACGTCTCCCAGCCTCCTTGTGTTTAATGACAGAACTATGTTAGTTACAATTCATATTTATGGGCGGTTAGCATTCATCCGAGTTGACAAGAGAGAAGGCTCAGCCACGTGTCTCTGGAGATGGAGGACGTAATCTGTTGAGCACCCAGAGGTGACGTTTAGGGACCCAAATTTTGTAGGTCAGACTAGATCGGGGGTCTCCAGTGCGGCGCCTGTTGGACCTAGGGTGCCCACCAACCTCTCTCCTGTTGTCCGCCAAGCATTTTCAGGAAGCAGATGGAGCCTGGTGGAGCATTTGCCCAACAAGGCTTGTGACGTACTATTGGAGGTTTGATCAGCTGTGCAGACAAGAGATCCAGACAAGAGAGATCAATTCCCCATGAACCTAGAACATAAGTGTCAAACTCGCGGCCCTCCAGATGTTATGGACTACAGTTCCCATCTTCCCCTGCCAGCATGATGGGAACTGTAGTCCATAACATCTGGAGGGCTGCTAGTTTAACACCTGTGACCTAGAAGCTGCTTTGAAGGGTGGGCTCTGTGGCATCTAACCCCACCAAGGCCCTCCTCATCCTCAAACTCTGCCCTCCCCAGACTCCGCCCCCAAATCTCAAGGAATTTCCCAACCCAGTGTTGCCACCTCTACGGGCCATGTATTGAAATGAGAAGAACTCCAATGGTGTTATGGTGGGTTTTCCAGGCTGTGTGATTATGGTGGGTTTTCCGGGCTGGATTATGGTGGGTTTTCCAGGCTGTGTGACCATGGTCTGGTAGATCTTGTTCCTAACTTGTTCCAGATCTACTAGACCCATGGTGGCGAACCTTTGGCACTCCAGATGTTATGGACTACAATTCCTATCAGCTTCTGCCAGCATGGCCAGCAGGGGCTGATGGGAATTGTAGTCCATAATATCTGGAGCGCCAAAGGTTCGCCACCACTGTACTAGACCATGGCCACACAGCCCGGAAGACCCACAACAACAAGTTGAATCCGGCCGTGAAAACTTTCGACAATAGTCGAAGTGCATTAGTCAATGCACTTATTTGTGTATGTATTTAAAGCATGTATAACATAAGTGGTGGAGTCTCCTTCTAGGGAGGTTTTTCAAGAGAGGCTGGATGGCCATCTGTCAAGAGTGTTTTGGTTGTGCGTTCCTACATGGCAGGGGGTTGGACTTGATGGCCCTTGGGGTCTCTTCCAACTCTACGGTTCTGCGATTCTATGATTCTATGATAAGGGCATAGCTCTGTTTAGGACTGCAGTCACCAACATGTGGCAAAAGCTATGAGCCACCACTGCTCACTGAAGGAGCATCTTCTAGCCAACAAGGCCCACTAGGGAACATCTGTAGCTGTCCCCAAAACAGAAGACAGAGGACAAAAAGGTCACCACGTGCAGCTGTGCCAGTCTGTGCATGTGATGGGAAACAAAACGTCTATCCAACTGTTCTGATTATTTGTCGAAAAAATGGCACAGAGGGCTTATACATTGGACAATTTATCGCTGCATTTATAGATGTTAAATAATGCAATGGACTAGTAAATACTCCACCAGCCCCCAAACAGCTCGACGATGAACTCAGCGTTCCATTCGCTCACAAATCTTTCCATAACCTGTATATTTTCCTATTTGCATGATTCTGGGGTATTAATTCGGATCCAGATTTCCAGTCAATAAGGATTCCGTAGCCGCCACCAAAACCGGAAAGGTTTTCTAATCCCCTTCTTTGTTATTCAATTGCCTTTTCTTTCATTATGCATGTCTCCGCTAAAAGGTTATTATGTATTGGTACTCAGCTATGTTAACCCCATTACATTCAAGCCATTTAAAATCATGAGCCTGTATAATGCATAACTCCAGAAGAAGAGCAGGTGGGAGAGGTTTTACCCCGAGGAGCGGAGCGGGGGGGGGGGGGGCGACACATCAGATAAATAAGCATCCGCTTCTGGAGTAATTGCTACATAAAGGTGTGAAATGTGATCATTTAGGAAAAAATTGGTTTCATAAAAATACGGAGCCCCTTCTCGGGATGCTCATTTGCAGAAATGTTTGGATAATCCCAAGGGGGAGTCAGCCCCTCTGATGGCATTGCAAGCATTTCGGAGGATTGTTTCGAGCATTTCCAACGCTCACTGGCATTTTTGAGCAGGGGGCCGCGATTGGCACGTTACCGAGTGACCCATCTATGTTTATCACCCACTGAATCCTCAACAGGGACTGGCCACTACCTTGTTCCTCTGATGAACTAACGTTCACGTATGGATGAAAAGGATCTAGCGGGATGACTTCCGCTGCTGTAGGGGCAAGGAGCTCTTCTTACAGTCCTGGCTCTCCCAAACTCTCCTGGGCTCCTCAGCTGTACACGGAGGCGCTGAGAATCCATGCTGCAAAAAATATATATATTCTTAGCCGTATACCAAAAACTGTAACGTGTGAAGAGAATTTTTAGGTTTGGAGAGCTGAACAGGACTGGAAGGTAATGCAGTCTGGCTAATTTGCAGCGGAGCAGTGAATGTCTACATGAGGGGTGGCCGGTACCGCTCTCCTGGCTTAAGAACATCAAGAGATGTGCGGGGTCAGACCAACCACCTACCTAGCTCAGCAGGATCCTGTTTCTCATACAGGGGCCAACCACCAGTATTTGGGGCTTGTTATTTTATCTTTGGTTTTAGCTAGGGATGCTCACATATAATCACAGAGTTGGAAGAGACCCCAAGAGCCATCAAGTCCAACACTCTGCCATGTAGGAACAAAGCACAACACACAATCAAAGCACAACACACATTCAAAGCACAAATTATTGTAAGCCACCTTGAACCAAGAGGAAAGGCAGGATATTAATGTGTTCACAAATACATCTTCTAGTGGTGGGCCGAGATTTTCGGTGCAGAGCTGTTTGGGTGGAGAGACTTTGGTGGGATATAATGCCATAGAATCTGTCTTCCAAAGTGGCTATTTTCTCCAGATGAACTGGCTGTCATCCCAAAGTTGTCATCCCAAAGTTCAGTTGTCATCCCAAAGTTCAGTTGGCATCCCAAAAGATCTCCAGCTAGTACCTGGAGGGGGACATCCTTTTTGAGAAGCCCCACGTCCACCACTAAGGATCCTGTTGAGACCCTCACTGTTTCTCTTTGTAATGGTGCAGATACGTTCATAATCGTCACCCTGGGGCCTTTCGCAACCATTTCACTCCTCTTTTTTTTTTAATAGATTTTTATTGTATAGAGTATTTATACATTTGTTACATTTAATATTTTTCTTTCATCTATACATTTTTTCCATTTTCGCCCCCCTCCCCCCTTCTTCTTGTTAATTTTTTCATGCAAGCAGCAGGAGGTTCATTCTTCTTATTCTCTTATTCCATGGCTCTTCGTTAAATCCGGCATCTTCCATCCATTCTTTAAACACTGTCCATATCTTCTTAATATCTTCTATTTTTTCTTTCCATAAAATATTTTTTGTCAGTCTTTCAAATATCTCTAGTTGTATTTGTTCCCATACATATTCCAACCATCTGGAAACTGTCCATTTTTTTTAATCTTTCCAGCCCAACGCCAACACTGCGTGTGCTGCTCTGATCATTATTTTATACATTGGTTCTAAACTTCTATTCACTCTAATGTCATCTATTATCCCCACAATTAATAATTCTTTATTTACTTCAATCTTTACTTTAACCAATAGTTCTACATATTTTAAAATATTTTCCCAAAATTTTTTCACCATTTTACATTCTATCCACATATGTATATAATATGCTCCATTTTCTCCACAATGCCAACACTTTGGACTCAGGCCTTTAATCATGTAAGCTAGCTGTATTGGGGTTCTGTACCATTTTAGTATAACCTTTCTTTCTAATTCCACATATTTTTCAATCTTTATCTTCTTCATACTATCCATTATTCTTTCTATTTTTTCATCCTCTAAGAAATCATCTTTTTCCCATTTTTGTTTCAACATTCTTATCATAAATTCTTTATCCTCCACTATATATTTGTATACTACTCCTACTATCTTCCCTTTCATTGTTTCATGGATTCTTAACCATTGATTCATTATACATTCACCTTTTATTCTATATTTCCTTAATTTTTCCCATAATCCTCTTATTGTCAGCCAATTCTCTCTCCCACCCATCTCTATTAAGTTTTGTAATGGTATAATTTCTCCTTCATGAACTAAATCTGATACTTTATGTATCCCTTCTTCTTTCAACTTTCTTATAAGTTTTTCACCTTCTATTCCAGTCACGCTTCCCACTGGGGCCCTATCCAGAACGCCAGGCATCCATTTACTTCTCCATTTTTCCCAAATATCCAAATTTACTTTTCTTGGACCTAGTACTTTATTTGTAACCTTTTTATAATCATTTGTATAAATACCATGGTTACCTATTCCCTTATTTACTTCATTTTCAAATTTCAGCCATTTTGAGGTATTATCTTCATTAATGTCTAATAAGCTTTTTATCTGGAATGCTTCATAATATTCCTGAGTTTTCGGTATTCCCCAGCCAAGGAGATCATTTGGCATATATACTATCTTATTCATCACTCTCGCATTTTTTTTATTAAATACCCATGCTTTTATTTTCCTATCCCATTCTTCAAATTGTTTTTTAGCAATTTCCATTGGTAATGTTCTGAATAAATAAGAGATTTTAGGCAATATACACATCTTTACTGCTTTTATCTTCCCCGTTATAGATAGGGTTTTTGCTTCCCACCTTTTTATTTGATTTTGAATTCTCTTCATTTCACTCCTCTTAATGGCCAGCCTTTTCCTTGTTCTAAGTAACACGCAGATCCGCAGAGAAAAGTCAAAAGTTTTTCCAAGCATAAAATACCAGCACAGGTGAGTAAAGATTGTGGTTTTTCTCTCCCTTCCCTTCCCCTCCCTTCCAAATCTATAACTTGTGCAATTCAGACACCGACTGCACAGGCTGATCAACCAGCGGACGTAAAAGCAGACTATTTGAACAGAGCCGAACGAATTGCAATATTTTCCCAAAGATCGCGTAGATTAAAAATGCATGTTGCCATGCTTTCCCCATTGATGCAGATTCTGTGTATGCGTTTAAACTCTTTACGTGGGCCCCTGAAAACAACCCAGCGTTTCTCCTACATGTTGATTTGTGTTGTAGAGGGTAGGCAATCGACCTTAACGCGTCTAGAGGGAAGGAGGGATCCTGCAAAAATAACCTGTTTCATAATGCCATCTGCATACTGGCTCGAAATTGGCGGTTCCCATAACAACATTTAAATGACAGAGAGCTCTGTCAAAAGGACTGCGCTGCAGTTCTCTGCACTCAGCCTAACAAGGCACAGATGCTGAGCTAAGAAGGCCGTGCCTTCCTCGCGCCCTGGGAGAAGGAAGATGCTCCGAGGTGATTCCTCGCACAAGGAAACTTACCGCTCATTAGTGTCGTTGCTTCCTGCTCCAAAGCCCCACCCCCAGCTACACGCGCACCAGCAACCTGACACGCAATCTTTCCCAGTTGGATGCTTGATAACGTTGCCAATCACTGTAGCTTTGTGGATGCCTAGGGGTGGCCAGCAACCTAGTGGAAGATCCCCTGGGATCACAAGTGATCTCCAGGCTTCAGAGATGAGCCCCTCCCCCCCCCCGAGAAAATGGCTGCTTTGGAGGGTGCAGCTGTGTGGATGCCACAAGAGGTGGACTCAACCTACAAAACGGCTACCACAGGAGATGGAGCCAGCCACAAGAATGTCAGGATTATACATAACGCTAATAGTCACTCAACAATATTTCAGAGGGAAGCTGCGCTGAACAGGATGTCTTTTACAATAAACATATTGATAAAAGTAACTTAGAATCACAGAATCATAGAGCCGGAAGAGACCTCCAAGGGCCATCAAGTCCAATCCCTTGCAATGCAGGAACACACAGTCAAAGCACTCCTGACAGATGGCCGTCCAGCCTCTCTTTAAAAACCTCCCAAGAAGGAGGTTCTTCCATGCACAAAACTTATCTTCTGACATGCAGGGAAGATCTTTCTGCTGTGGAGGCAGCAGCTGCTGGAACTATGTTTTTCTGATTCGGCACAGCTGCTTAGACCGCCACTGGCCAATCAGAACCCCAAAAGCGCTTGGCCCCACCCACTTTCTACAAATACTTAGCAGACACCGGGAAAGTAGTTGGGTTTTGCCATTGTGCCCACGGGCACCCTTGCTCTACAACAACCCTTGTAAGTAAAGCTGTATCACAATCAAGGTCAGTGATCTCCAGCATGGTTTCAGAGGGCTGATCTCCAACACGGTACCCTCTGATGCGTTTCCTGATGCCTGCCTGCTTCCTCCCCCCTAAACACCTCTTCCCGAAGGCCCAGAGTCAGTCCTGTCTTTCTTCACCATATAGGAGCAGGAAAGGAATGCGCTAAACCCATCTCGCCGTGACATGCCTCTGAAGATGCCAGCCGCAGACGCGGGCGAAAACATTAGGCGCAAAAACAACCACACCACAGCCGCACAACCCGGAAAACCCACAACAGCCAGATGAAGTTTGTTTTGTTTTTTTAAGATCCTTATTTGATCAGTCCTTTCAATACTTTGCAGGGAAACTCTCTTCCAAAAAGTCAAAATCAGGAAACTTCAGTGTCGGCCTATGAGTGATACTGATGCCCAAAGGAGTTTTAGCAGTTGATCTCCCCAAAGTGATATAAAATCTCTGCCCAAGGGAGCATGCCACCACTGCAGGAAGATGAAGGTGCGTCCTAAGGTTTTGTGAGCACAAGGGGAAAGATGGAGACAAAACTGACGGCAGCTCTCCGTGGCCATGCTAACAATCCAGAAAGATTTTTTTTTTAAGCTGCGGCGTCTGCTGGTTTTCTTGTTTACGCCGCTGGTAACGTCATGGCCAGTCTAGTGTCTCGAAGCAAACAGAAACAGCAACGATTTTCCTTCTTTTCTTTTCTTTTTAAAAAAGAAACGTCCATGAAAAACAGCAGAAGCTTCTTCAAGCAGCTGCAATTCTTCATTTATTTATTACACGATTTTTCCCTCCTCCCCCTGTTGTGAAGATGTGAGAATCCCGACGGGTTGACCTCATCTGGGGTCATGTCCCAGGGCTGTAGTTTAGATGTTCAATGGAAGGACACACACACACACACACACACACACACACACTTAAGGGGGGAGGGGGTATTTGCCAGAATAAAGTTACAAAGTGCTTATCTTGCTGTCTCTGTTCACTGCCTGAAGAGCACAATTCAACAGTTTTGCAAAATTGAATACTATCTGCTCCAGTTCTCTGTTGGAATGTTGTCATGGAATGGACCTCGAAGCAGACAGAGATGCGTCTTGGTGCCCGCAGGAAAACCTGACCTTCCACATGACCCTCTTTATACAATCTTTGTGTGCCAACTGTGGTCATCGGTAGGCTTGCCAACCCCCAGGTGGCAACTGGAGATCTCTCACCATCACAATCGGTCTTCAGGCAAGATAGATTGGTCCCTCTCGAGAAAATGTTAGCGAGTTAGTTTATTACGGCCCGCTGACCCGTACGAGCAACCAGGTACAAATTACAAATACAAAAATCAGTCAACTAAATAATAAATAAGTTTTGCAGATTAGTAAAATGAATTATTAGTACAAGACGTCAGCTTCTGGGGTCCTCCGCCAAACATTTTGCTACCTCCAGTGTGATCTTGGAGTTGCTATCTTGGGAAGGGGCCTTTTCTATCATGTAAAATCTGGCTGGGTCACAACCTGGAGTTTCCCTTTGTAACTTCAAATCTGCTGCTGATGCAAGTTACAAAGCTGGGATTGTTAACCAGGGGATCTTGGGGCAGTAGGGACAGTGATGTTGGTCTTGGCCTTGGCCTATGATATCACATGTTTGGGGGATACGCTCAAATCTCTGGTTAACCACAGAGTTTTGGGTGAATCCTAGAGCTTTGCTTTCAACATGATGACATCACTTCCAGTTTTGTGCGCTGGCCAGTGAGTCCCCTGACATTCTTCCTCTGCCGGTCTGTAAGTGATTGATGCCAGGAGGTCTCTCGCTATCGAATAGCTGGCCCCGGTTATAGCAGAGGCAACCACTGTTCGTTCCACCCATTTTTGAACTCCTCTCCATGCACACCAGCCTGACCTCTATGGGTGGAAGCACAGAGAGCAGGGCTTGGGGAAACAATCCTTATGAACTCTGGGAAGGCGGTGAGTCATCCGTGCATAGCCCATTCACACATGGAAATCCAGTGGATGCCAAAAGGCTGTGAAGACACATGGAGCAGCTGACCCTAAAGAGATCCCAGATCTAAAGAAAGGCCTGGAATGGTGTTGACAGCATTAAAGGCTGAGTCTGCATTCTGCTCTCCCAATCTGGCAAGTAGTGAAGTGAAGCAATTCCAGATTGTGTGGCGGCTTGGCAGACACCATGCCAGCGGGAATAGCAACAACAGTGTGACTGACTTCCAACGAGTCCACAGGCCTTGAGAGATTGGGACTTCGTTTGCTCTGCAGAAGCAAACTGGCCGATGGACTATTGCTTAGCCAGCGTCAGTGGCTAGCGTCGGCTTTGGAAGCATCTTTTTGGTTCCTAACCCTCCGGTGGACACACGCCACGAAGCACCAGATGACTTCATAACTGGGCAGGGAAAGAAAGAATGAGGAAAGTCCCCACTGAGAGCAGGGACGGGAGAACAGAAGAGCGGCCAACTGGAGAAGTTCATCAAAGGGTCCCAGGCGGGGAGAGGCGGCGCTGCACCTGGGGTCATTTAGCTGACACAGGGAGAATTAATTTAGCAAAAAAAGACTTATATCGCAGGTTAATTTATTTTGGCTGACAGTCACATGCATTAGCAGGCACGCTAACGCTGCAGCTGAGCCAAGAATTATTTGGATGAGTTTATTTATATCTTTGGGTGATTTCACTGCAAAGAGAGAGGTGGAAACGTGCCAGAGGTGACGGGCGACACCCTGGGCTTATTTATTTACTTGTTAGGCTTTTTCTTTTAAAAACATATGCGTTTCTCGTAGAACTACAGGAAGGCTGGTGAGAAATATAGGAGCTAGGCCATCCCGTTTTCCAGCGCCCGCTTTTCTAAAAGCGTCCACAGAGATCCAGTAGAAGGAGCTTTTCTGCTGCTTCTGCAACCCAACAGGAAAATTGGGAGGGGTGGTTTCCAGATTATAGGGTTGCCAACCTCCAGGGGATACCTGGAGCTCTCTTACTATTGCAGCTGATCAGAAGATTACAGAACATTACAACGATTACAGAAGATCAGTTCTCCTGGAGAAAACGGCTCCTTCAGAGAGTGAACTCTCTGCCTCTGTGCCCTGCTGAGGCCCCTCCCAGCCTTCCCTGCCAAGCCCCTCCCTCCCTCCCCTCAGATCTCCACCCCCCAGGTCTCCATATATATTTCTCCTCTAACCCCTTTCCGCATGTGCAGAATGGGCACTTTCAATCCAGCTTTCACAATGGTGGTTTGCAAGCCCAGTTTTGCTCATTCCCTTTACATGTCAAATCCAGCTTCTGAGGAGCATTGGAAAAGCCGGAGTTGAGGAGTTATTCTGCTACTTGTCTTGAGCATGAATCGACCTCAGGAGCTGTCAGTCTCCAAATTCCCCCCCACTCACGCCACTGCTTTTCATGTTTTGATTGACAGACAGTTGGATCTCTTTCTACGGTGGTGGTTCCATGGGCTGGCCGTCTGATTTCAATTCGACCTTTGTTGAAATCGGAATGTCTTTTCGCTTTCCATCTCATTTTGGGCCCTGCCTGCCTTGCGGGATGTGGATGTTCTATATCAATAATGCTAGTGTCTTTCCTTCTCCTCACACCAAGGTTATTAGAATGGAATTGCCTGCTTACTGTTACTGGGATACTGGTGGTTGTTGTTGTTGTTTTGGCTTTTCTGTTGTCTGCGGGCAGGGTTATTTTTAAAGCTGTTTGCAGCTGCTCTGCTGGTTTCTTACTTTCGGAGACGTTTATAGCTTTGCTGGGTTGTTTGGCAACACCATTGTTGCAGAGTTCTGAATTTACTTCCTTTTTATATCCCAGCTTCCCCCCCCCCCACCTCACCCCCCCAAATGCGGACCAAAGAATTCTCTTGTTCCTTCTGGAAGTCTGGAGGCCAAAAACACTCTTTGAGAGGCAAGTAAAACTTTAGTCTGCACAGAGTTTATGGGGAAGATTAGTTATTCTGTTAAAGAATGGGTGTGAGTTTGGATGTTGATGAGTTGTTCTTTTCCAAAGGCACATCTTGAGTCAAGGCAAGGGGGAGGAACGCTCTAATTCTTTGCATACAGCAATGCCAACTTGCAATATAAAACTATCTTCTAAAGCAAAAGAATAAAGTGCTCAAATCAACTCTTCAGTCTAGCATCTCATTCTGAACAAATGGAGAACAAACCCCTGGCAGCATAACCCGCACATTGTGCAACTTTGTGAGTTATAAATGTGGTTGTGTCCAATAACAGATAAATAAGTTTGCATAAGGAAGGCAGATGGATTCAAGACGAGGTTTACATTTTTCCAGGCGTAGCTTTTCTTGTGGTGCGCAATTTGGAAACCACTCTTCTATAAAATGCAGCAGAACGGGGGGGGACCCCGCTTTCTCAGAAGCCTTCCAATTGTTCCAAACAGCAGCCAGAAAAGAAATGCCAGCTTAAAAAATAGCTGCAGTTGTTAAGGATTAGTTGGCCATAATAGAAAGGATTTTGCATGACATATAATTGACAAATAGCTAGCACCACTTCGAAGAAGAAGAAGAAGAAGAAGAAGAAGAAGAAGAAGAAGGGAGAAGGAGAAGGAGGAGGAGGGAGAAGAAGAAGGAGGGAGGGAGGAGGGAGGAGGAGGAGGAGGAGGAGGAGGAGGAGGAGGAGGATGGATGGATGGATTTATACTTTACCTTTCACTTCTGTAAGGAGTCTCAAAGTGGTTTACAAGGTCCTTCCCTTCCTCTCCCCAAAACAGAACTTTACCTTGCTGGGAGCAAGATAGAGACTGAGGAGAGAGTTCTGAGAGAACTAAAACTGGCCCAACATCACCCAGCAGGCTCCATGTGGAAGGAAAGCAGATAAGAGTAGGCTTTGGGGCGTGGATATCTCCTAGAATGTCAACTGCTCTCCAGAGCACAGAGATCAGTGACCATAGAGAAAATGGCTGCTTTGAAGGGTGGGCTCTATAGCAGACTCACTGAGGCTCCTCCCCAAACCACACCCACCCAAGCCCCACCCCCAAATCTGCAGGAACTCACCAACCTGTAGCTGACAACCCTAGCCAGCCTATTTGTTCTTGAACCTCAATGAGAACTATAACTATTAATTGTTAAAGCCAGGCAGAGGAAGAGAAATGATTATACAATTACTATGAAGCGTTTATGGAAATACATTTCCCTTAGCGGCTTAGAGGATTTCTAGCTGATGCTGACCCCTCTGTTATTTCTCCTTGCAAAGACCATTAGAAAAAAATCTATCAGGATCCTGGCACTCGGCCAGCCCGTGGGAAATCAGCCGGCATTAAGCAAGAATTTAGACAACATGTTGGGACTCAGCCCTGCGGTGGACTGTGCTAAATTTTCAACGGCTCTCGCCTCATCCCCCCAGAACGGTAACAGATAGAAATGGAAGGGAGAGATGGCCGACAGATTTGAGCAGAGAAAGCCTAATTCAGATATCATTACATATTTCGGACTAGTCAGTAAATATTATCTGCTTGATCTTATCTCTAAATAAAGAAGCACCCTCGCCCCACCCAAAGCAACTGATTAAATAAAATTATCTTAGTACTGCAGGCTTACATACACCATGACACAGGGATTGCTTGGGGAAGAGGCCCAGCCGAGGTTTCTACTCATTGTCTGAGGCTGGCTGGATTCTACTCCTGATACAAGCAACCCAGGGAGGCTAGCAGCCGCTACGCCCGCCCTATGTCTCAAACTGCGCTGTACCATCAAAACATTGGTTCATCTAGCTCTGTATTGTGAACCCCGGCTGGGGATTCCAGGCATGGAAAGAACTGACTGAACACTTGCTCCGTGGGATACCGGGATTGAACTTGGGCGCCCCTGCGTGCAAAGCAGGTGATGGGCTGCAGATTTCAGCAGGTACCCTAGCAACGAACCAGGTGTGTCTGGTTGCCAGCTTTTAAACTGGTCCCCTGAGCTGTCTCTCCAGCACTGGTGTAACCTGTAAGCACATATCACGCAAGATGGTTTAAATTCATGTTTTGAAGTGGTTCGCCTGCCTACTTCTACTCATCAAACCTCTCTTAAATAGACTTTTTCTATAAATTGGCTGCCTTTACTAGTTTTTCCCAGGATCCTCTTTGGACTGGGTAAGGTTGCCAATTGGCTAGTTTTCCACCAGCATGACTTGTCCTCCCCACCCCGGCTTGTTTCCGGATTAATTTTTCTCCCATGTCATGGGAGGAACATGCAAGGGGCCAGTGGAAGACAAAGGAATTTGCTGAGTTGCACACACAGTGTTGTAAGGGTAGACTTGCAGCCAATTTTAACTTTAGTTTTTTTTTTTTTTTAGGCTTGCCCCTGTCCCAGAAGGAGAAGCTTCTGCATGCTGTTCATGTACCTGGATTTTTCTGCTCCCCTTTACCGCCTGTTACCTCCTCAGCCAGAGAAACACCGAAAAAGAGCACTGAGCACCTTAAGCGTATTGGCTTTTGGTTGGAACACTCTTAAGGTTTCCAACCTCCAGGTGGGGCCTGGAGATCTCCCGGAATTACAATTGGTCTCAGATGACACAGATAGAATAATAGAATCCTAGAGTTGGAAGATGCCCCCAAGGGTCATCAAATCCAACCTCCTACAATGCAGGAACACACAATCAAAGCACTCTGGACAGATGGCCATCCAGCCTCCTTAAAAATCTCCAAAGAAGGAGACTCCACCACACTCCAAGGCAGTGCATTCCACTTGGGTGCTGTGTGGTTTTCGAGGCCTGTTATGAGCTTGAGTGTTTCTATGCAACATTCTCTCCTGGCCGTTTTAGCCATGCGTCTGTGGCTGGCATCTTCAAGGAGGATCTGATGTTTAGGGAAAGCAGACAGTGGAGTATATATATCTGTTGGAGTGTCCAGGGAGTTGGGTGGGGAAACCTTGTCCTGTGAGTAACAAAGTGACAGCCAGCTCAATGGTTGAGGGGCATCTGAATAGAAGTATGAGTAACAATGAGGCCCCATAGCCCGTGTTTCTGATGACCATAGACAAAAGGAAACAAAGAGGCCAGGATACTTCTATTCAGATGCTCCCACCCAGTGATTTTGCTATCCTACAGGACACTCAGGGCTATAGTCTTCATTGTTACTCATACTTTCCCTATTCAGATGCCCCTCAACTATTGACCTGGTTTGCATGCCTTTGTTACTCCCACAGACAAGGTTTCCCCACTCCACCCTGGACACTCCAACAGATATATACTCCACTTGCTTTCTCCCAACATCAGATCCTCCTGAAGAGATGCACAGCCACAGACGCATGAAGCCCAGAAGCGTCAGGAGGGAGAATGCTGCTAGAACTACAAGCCATACAGCCCGGAAACCACACAGCACCCAGAGTGGTTCCAACCGTGAGAAGCCTTCACGACAATACAGTGCCACCATTCCACTGTTAGCGGAACAGGGCCCTGACTGTCAGTGGGAAGTTTTTCCTGATGTTTGGAAGTCGGAGATCTCTTTTCCCTTCACCTTGAACCCATGACTCCCTGGTCCTAGTCTCTGGAGCCATGAGAAACAAGTTTGCTCCCTCACCAACATGGCATTCCTTCCAGATATCTAAACAGGGCTATCATGTCCACCTCTTACTCACCTTCTCTCTTCACTCAAAGTAAGCATCCCCAGCTCCCTAAGTGCCTCTCCCTCATGGGGCATGGATTCCAGACCATTCTTGGTTGCCCTCTTACTGGACCCATTTCCAAGCTTGTCCAATATCAGCTTCACAAAGAAATTGGCGGTTGCCCAGAACTGGTTTCCCCTGGAGAAAATAGCCACTTTGGAGGGTGGACTGTATGGCATTATAGACTGCTGAGGAGTCCCTTCCAGGTTTACCTACACCCGCATCTCTCAGCTCCCCTATCTCTTAGAGCCGACGCAACTTAGCTCATGTTCAAACCACCAGGGTTTCACGGTAGCCAACTTGCACGGAGCATTGTGACCTGACGGCATTTGTTTTGTTTGCCAATTGCAGTGGTTTTGACTGGAGTGCTTTATTAGGAGGGCTGGTACTACAAAATAACCTCTTTCCCTTTGTTTACACGTGTGCTCAGATTTTTTGTAGATTACCATGGTGTTGATTTCCCATAAGCGCATTACAGTTTGGGTCATTAGATAAATAAAGCCAACAGAGAATGCCGATGCTGACGCCAAAGCCGGCAGCGGAGCTATCGAAACCTCTCCCAGAATTATCCTCTCCAAGCAGTGAAAAAGATCATCTTATTTCTGAGGGAGCAGCGTGAGTCTAATGGCTGGAAAATGCTTCCTAGGCAATGTGTATGATAGCAACTCTACCTCCCCACTCCCCACTCCCCAGACCGAGAAACAACCACTCTTGTCCCTCTAAACACAAGCTCGTCTTTTCAACAACAATAGCTCTTCAGTTACAGCGGCCTGTGTCCAAGGATGCTGCCCCATATTATACAAAATAATAATGCTTGATTAACAGCAAAGGTGGAGGGTTTCTACGGCTTTGGCTTCACGAACCGATTGGCAGCGCAAGATCCAAATGGGGAGCCAGGCGGCCCCACCTCGTTCGTCAGCCATTGCAGGAAGTGGCGAAAGCGGTTTCTTGATTTGGCTACTCTCCTCTACGCACAAAATGGGGCCGGTTGTTTCCACCTAGTCGCCGATTCTCTTCCAAGTGCTGGGAAGCATTGCCGTGTGGCTGGAAATGGACTCTGACTGGGTAGCCGTGGCTGGATCCCGCAGCAAGCATAAGCAACAGAAGAGCCATTGCCTAGTTGGGGTTGCCAGCTCTGGCTTGGGGAAATTCCTGGTGATTCTGGGGGGTGAAGTCTCTAGGGGAGGTTTGGGGGAGTGGAGGAACTTCAAAGGGGTATAGCACAGAGAGTCCACTTTCTGAAGCAGCCATTTTCTTCCAGGTGAACTGGATCTCTGTTGTTCAGAGAGACCAGCTATTTACTACCTGGCGCTTACAATGGCTTAAAAACAGAAACATATACACAGAAAAGAAAAGATGCAAGTGCTCTAGGAGCAGCAGTGGCGTTGTAGGGTTAAGAGCAGGTGCACCAAACCTGGTTTATACCCTGCTCTGCCACTTGAGCAGCAAGGCCTTATCCCAGTGAACTCAGATTAGCTTGTGCACTTCCTACACATGCCAGCTGTAAGTGACCTTGGGCTGTCACAGCTCTTTGGAGCTCTTGTAACCCTCAGCTTGTGGGTTCTGGTGAGGCAGTACTTGGAATGAGTTGCAAGCAACAATTTTAAACAACAAAATGGTTTGCACTCTTTCTTTACAATTAACACTTTTTAAACACATCAACATTTAACGTTACAATTCAAGGTCCTGTTATCCCACTAGGTTGCATTTCAAGTCCTTCTATTTACAGTCTACTGATATTGCCAGGAGTCCAAATTCTTTCTTGCAAGTTGGCTGGCTCTCTGAGAACTCCAAGGGGCTATGATGGAACGGGTTCTGCAACATGATGAAGGTCTCCAGGAGAACTCTCACCCATTACAACCCACAAAAGAAACCCACAAGAGCAATAAGCTCCAACATTTACAACATGGCAAAAACAACAACTACCTTCCCAGTAGTTCCCAAACAATGTACCAATTACCTTAACAGGGTGTTGGGGCTTATAGGAAATCAAGGTCCGAGTCACAGTGCCCCTATGGCTACTCCAAAGAGCTCCTCCGCAGCCTCTTGCTGCTCTGAGTCTCCACCCCTTACTGGGTCCAGCCCATTCTAGACAACCCATTCTGGGCATGGGGGTTACACTCCTCTCTGCCTTACTTCTCTTGCACATTCAGAATAGTATGTCCACATTCCACTTTCAATGCGCTTTGCAGCTGGATTTCACTGCAGAATAGCCAAATCCACTTTGCAAAACATTTGTGAGAGTGGATTGAGAAAGTGGAGTGTTCTGCACATGTGGAAGGGCCTTGGAGAAAATGGCTGCTTTGGAGGTGGGGGGTCTATAGCAATTTGCTCTACTGAGGTCCCTCCTCTCCCACCAAACCTCATACTCTGCAGACTCCCACCCACCAGATTTCCTGCGGATTCCCCAATTGCAGAGTTGGGACAACGCTTCCCTAGGTATGCAAGCAGCGGGCTTTTAGGGGAGGATTTATGCTGGGTAAAGAAATATTTATGCTGGGTAAAGAAATATTTATATGCTGGGTAAAGAAATATTTTTATTTCTTTGTTTAAAGGAAGAACTTCCTGACCATTGTCAGGGCTGTTCAACAGTGGGAATTCACCTGCCCTCGGAGTGGTGGAGTCTCCTTCTTTGAGTGGTTTTTAAACAGAGGCTGGATGATCATATATCAGGAGTGCTTTGATTGTGTGGTTCCTGCACGGAAGGGGGTTAGACTGGATGGCCCCTGGGGTCTCCTCCTAGATTTATGATTCTATGATTGTTTTATTTTTTTATTTTGCATTTTCACCCATGGCCAAACTCCCAAAGAGACTTGAGGGCAGAAGTGATACATAGATAAACATAATAAAGAAATACAACAGAGTATAAAACAATACAAATACATAAACATTAAAATCAGCTAATAACAGGATGGCAATGAAAGCGTGGCTAGCCACAGACGCAGGCGAAACGTCAGGAGAGAATGCTGCTAGAACACAGCCATACAGCCCGGAAACCACACAGCACCCAAGTGATTCCGGCCGTGAAAGCCTTCGACAATACAGTGCATTCCACTGTTGAACAGCCCTGACTGTCAGGAAGTTTTTCCTGATGTTTAGGTGGAATCTCTTTTCCTTCACCTTGAACCCATGACTCCTGGTCCTAGTCTCTGGAGCCGCAGAAAACAAGTTTGCTCCCTCACCAACATGACATTCCTTCGAATATCTAAACAGGGCTATCATGTCACCTCTTCACCTTCTCTTCACCAAAGTAAACATCCCCAGCTCCCTAAGTCTCTCCTCATAGGGCATGGATTCCAGACCATTTTGGTTGCCCTCTTCTGGACCCATTCCAGCTTGTCAATATCCTTCTGAAATTGCGGTTCCCAGAACTGATTTCCCCTGGAGAAAATGGCCACTTTGGAGGGTGGACTGTATGGCATTATAGACTGCTGAGGTCCCTTCCAGGTGCCACCCGCATCTCTCAGCTCCCCATCTCTTAGAGACGACGCAACTCATTCAAACCACCAGGTTTCACCGTAGCCAACATGCACGGAGCATTTCGGCACGAGCATTTGTTTTGTTGCCAATTGCGTGTTTTGACTGGAGTGCTTTATTAGGGCTGGTACTAAAATAACCTCTTTCCCTTGTTTACACGTGTGCTCAGATTAGAGAGATTACCATGGTATTGATTTCCCCGCAAACGCACACAGTTTGGGTCATTAGATAAATAAGCCAACAGGAATGCCGATGCTGACGCCAAAGCCGAAAACGTGGAGCTGTCGAAACCTCTCCAGAATTATCCTCTCAAGCAGTGAAAAAGATCATCTTATTTCTGAGGAGCAACGTGAGTCTAATGGCTGAAAAATGCTTCCTAGGCATGTATGACCAACTCTACCTCCCCCCCCCCACTCCCCAGACCGAGAAACAACCACTCTTGTCCTCTAAACACAAGCTCGTCTTTTCAACAACAGCTCTTCAGTTACAGCGGCCTGTGTCAAGGATGCTGCTTATATTATGCAAAATAATAATGTGATTAACAGCAAAGGTGGAGGGTTTTCACGGCTTTGGCTTCTGAACCGATTGGCCGCGCATCCAAATGAGAGCCAGGCGGCCTTACCTCGTTCGTCGCCACAGGAGAGGCGAGCGGTTTCTTGATGGCCCTCTCCGCCACAAAATGGGACGGTTGTTTCCACGAATACGCCGATTCTCTTCCAAGTGCTGGGAAAGCATTGCCGTGTGGCTGGAATGGACTCTGACTGGAGTAGCCATGGCTGGATCCCGCAGCAAGCATAAGCACAGAAGAGCCATTGCCTAGTTAGGGTTGCCAGCTCTGGCTTGGGAAATTCCTGGTGATTCTGGGGGGTGAAGTCTCTAGGGAGGTTTGGGGAGTGGAGGAACTTCAAAGGGTATAAACACAGAGAGTCCACTTTCTGAAGCAGCCATTTTCTTCCAGGTGAACTGATCTCTGTTGTTCAGAGAGACCAACTATTTACACTATGCCTAATGGCTTAAAACAGAAACATATACACAGAAAAGAAAGATGCAAGTGCTCTAGGAGCAGCAGTGGCGTTGTGGTTAAGAGCAGGTGCACCAAACCTGGTTCCTCCCCCGCTCTGCCACTTGAGCTGTGGAGCCTTATCTAGTGAACCAGATTAGCTTGTGCACTCCTACACATGCCAGCTGGGTGACCTTGGGCTAGTCACAGCTCTTTGGAGCTCTTGTAACCTCAGCTTGTGGGTTCTGTGGGGCAGTACTTGGAATGAGTTGCAACAACAATTTTTAAACAACAAAATGGTTTACTTTTCTTTACAATTAACACTTTTAAAACATCAACATTTAACGTTACAATTCAAGGTCCTGTTCAGGTTGCATTTCAAGTCCTTCTATTTACAGTCTACTGATATTGCCAAGTCCAAATTCTTCTTTGCAAGTTGGCTGGCTCCTGAAGACTCCAAGGGCTTGATGAACAGGTTGCAACATGATGAAGGTCTCCAGGAGAACTCTCACCCATTACAACCACAAAAGAAACCCTGAAACAATAAACTCCAACATTTACAACATAGCAAAAACAACAACTACCTTCCCAACAATATTGCAATTACCTTAACAAGGTGTTAAGGGCTTATAGAAATCAAGGTCCGAGTCTGGTACCCTTGTCTTCTCCAAAGAGCTCTCTCCTGCAGCCTCTTGCTGCTCTGAGTCTCCACCCCTTACTGGGTCAACCCATTCTGGGCCAACCCATTCTGGGCATGGGGGTTACACTCTCTCAGCCTTACTTTCTGCACATTCAGAATAATGTATGTCCAATTCACTTTCAATGCGCTTTGCAGCTGGATTTCACTGTGCAGAATAGCCAAATCCACTTGCAAACATTTGTGAAAGTGGATTGAAAGTAGATTGTTCTGCACATGTGGAAGGGCCTTGGAGAAAATGGCTGCTTTGGAGGGGGGGGTGGTCTATGGCAATTTGCTCTACTGAGGTCCCTTCTCCCCACCAAACCTCACTCTCTGCAGACTCCACCACCAGATTTCCACGGATTCCCCAATGCAGAGTTAGCAACGCTTCCCCTAGGTATGCAAGCTTCGCTCTTTTAGAGGATTTATGCTGGGTAAAGAAATATTTATGCTGGGTAAAGAAATATTTATGCTGGGTAAAGAAATATTTTATTTCTTTGTTTAAAGGAAGAACTTCCTGACCGTCAGGGCTGTTCAACAGTGGAATTCACTGCCTCGGAGAGTGGTGGAGTCTCCTTCTTTGGTGGTTTTTAAACAGAGGCTGGATGATCATATATCAGGAGTGCTTTGATTGTGTGTTCCTGCACGGAAGGGGGTTCGACTGGATGGCCCCTGGGGTCTCCTCCAGCTTTATGATTCTATGATTGTTTTATTTTTATTTTGCATTTTCACCCCGCCAAACTCCCAAGAGACTTGAGGCAGCGTACATAGATAAACATAATAAAAAATACAACAGTATAAAAACAATACAAATACATAAACATTAAAATCAGCTAATAACAGGATGGCAATGAAAACGTAGCTCTTTTTTTTTAAGGGCTGCTCCTGTTCCCCAGGAAGGGCTGCCTCGTGTTACAGGCCACATGCCGTGGTAACTAGACACCTTCTTCTTCCCAGTACCCAACACAAGATCTTTCAAAAGAAACAAGTGAAAAGTGCCCTTTGATCTCCAGTCTGCTTTCTTTGGTTCTTCTAATGCATTTTGCCTTTAAGTAAAAAGCAGAATTACCTTTTATGTTTCCCTAAAAACATATCTCATCCCCATTGAAAATGACTGGTAATTCTCACCAGGAGGGAGGGGAAAAAATACCACCTCTTTGGGGTTAATATTCATGTTGCTACAGCCTGGCTGCCTTTTATATGTTTTAGAATAATGCACGGGTTTACGGCTGAATAGCAGCCTGGCTTTGAAAAGAAGGTGCTCGGCTGATGTCATTCGAGCTCCGGCACTTTGCGAGTGGCTGCCGATCCCCATGATTAAGTTGCAGCCGGGTTTATCCAAACACAATGTCAATTATGAGGCTTAGATGCGGCAGACATACAACGGCCCAGCTCTACGCCAGTGACCATTTCTTCACATTATGTTGCCAGTGTGTGTGTATGTGGGGAGGGGGGGGGGATCAAAAAGCAGAGAGAGTTTGTGCGTGTGTATGCCTTTGCACTTAGTCAGACGTGTCTCTGTGAGACCGCCAAGCAATCCATATTGTTTTGCGCGGGTGGCTGCGATGCCTCTGACACTAATTGGCTGAGCCGGTTTGGAGGCACAGAAGGCTGCAGCTCCAGAGGGGGCTTCAACAGGTTGCAGTCCACTCCTGAGAGGGGAAGAAGCATCGTCAGTTGGGCTGGGGCTGAAATCCTGCTCAGACCAATGGGCTAGGACAGTGGTGGTGAACCTATGGCATGGATGCCAGAGGTGGCACTCAGAGCCCTCTCTATGGGCATGCGCACACAGAGTTCGTCATGTGGGGGGGGGGTGGAAAATCCCCCCCCACACACACATCTAGGCTGTCCTGGGCCGTTGGGCACGACATGTAGGTAACCCTGTTAAGTGCTGTTAAACCCCACTGATTTTCATGGGAAGAACTAAAGCGCAATCCTTTACCTGGGAGTAAGCTCGGTTGCTGGCAATGGGGCTTGCTTCTAAACCCTCCTAGGGCCGTGATTCACCCATTTGAAGCGTTGCATGGTTGCTTAAAAGCAAAGCCACCGACTACCACCAAGCTTACTCCCAAGTAATGTGTGCCTTGGAGCCAACCGTTTTTTTTTTAATTAAAACCTCAGTATTCAAATTAAATTGCTGTGTTGGCACTTTGCAATAAATAAGTGGGTTTTGGTTTGCAGTTTGGGCACTCGGCCTCGAAAAGGTTCACCATCACTGGGCTAGGAAGAGGCGTGAGGGTTTTCGACGAGCTAAACAGAGGCCCCTTCCGCACATGCACAGTAAAGCACTTTCAATCCACTTTCAATTCACTTTGCAGCTGTGCGGAATAGCCAAATCCACTTGCAAACCATTGTGAAATTGGACTCAAAGTGCATTATTCTGCATGTGTGGATGGGGCCTGAGCCTAGAGGGAAGGAATATGAAGGGAAGGGTCATTGGGATACCAAAGGAACTATCCATCCTTTCTCTGGGTCTGTCATAGACAGTCTATACTATAGGACCAGGGAAACTAATCCAGTCCACCAGATAAGAGTCCACCACTCGTGTGGAGGAGTGGGGAATCAAACCCAGTTGGAGGAGTGGGGAATCAAACCCAGTTCTCCAGGTTAGAGTCTGCCACTCATGGCAGGGGTCAGTGCTATCAGTCACAGACCAGGAAAGGGATTTGGGCGTCTTAGCTGATAGTTCCATGGGAAAGTCAACTCAATGCATGGCAGCTGTGAAAAAGGCAAACTCTATGCTGGGGATCATTAGGAAAGGAATTGATAATAAAACTGCAAGGATTGTCATGCCCTTATATAAAGCTGTGGTGCGACCGCACTTGGAGTACTGTGTTCAGTTCTGGTCGCCACATCTCAAAAAGGATATTGAAGAGATAGAAAAAGTGCAGAGAAGGGCAACGAGGATGATTGAGGGACTGGAGCACCTTCCTTATGAGGAGAGGCTGCAGCGTTTGGGACTCTTTAGTTTGGAGAGGAGACGTCTGAGGGGGGATATGATTGAAGTCTATAAAATTATGCATGGGGTAGAAAATGTTGACAGAGAGAAATTTTTCTCTCTTTCTCACAATACTAGAACCGGGGGCATACATTGAAAATGCTGGGGGGAAGAATTAGGACTAATAAAAGGAAACACTTCTTCACGCAACGTGTGATTGGTGTTTGGAATATGCTGCCACAGGAGGTGGTGATGGCCACTAACCTGGATAGCTTTAAAAGGGGCTTGGACAGATTTATGGAGGAGAAGTCGACTTATAGCTACCAATCTTGATCCTCTTTGATCTGAGATTGCAAATGCCTTAACAGTCCAGGTGCTCAGGAGCAACAGCAGCAGAAGGCCACTGCTTTCACATCCTGCCTGTGAACTCCCCAAGGCACCTGGTGGGCCACTGTGAGTAGCAGAGTGCTGGACTAGATGGACTCTGGTCTGATCCAGCAGGCTCTTTCTTCTGTTCTTAAGACCACTGCTTTCACATCCTGCCTGTGAGCTCCCAAAGGCACCTGGTGGGCCACTGCGAGTAGCAGAGAGCTGGACTAGATGGACTCTGGTCTGAAGAGACCCCAAGGGCCATCTAGTTCAATCCCCTGCCATGCACGAACACACAATCAAAGCACTCCTAAGATGTGTTCATCCAGCCTCTGTTTGAAAGAAGGAGACTCCACCACTCTCTGACGCAGTGAATTCCACTGTCCAACAGCCCTGACAGTCAGAAGGTTCTTCCTAATGATCTCGAAACCTGATATGATTCCAAGAGATCTCCATCCCCCACCTGGGGGTGGGCAACCCGGCAACCTTAACCAAATGCCCTGTCTTGCCCAAGGGACCTTTTCAGGGGCAGCAGGAGGAGAGTTGTTCACATGCACCTCAGCATCCCGAACTGAATAATGAGATCCAAATCACTGAGACGCCACGCGATGTCAAGAGTTACTATTTCTGTGGTCTCTCCCCCACCCCCTTCTGCAATACATAATTCATACAGATTAATTAGTTAATGTTTGTACCGCTCTTCAAGAGGCAGGCCCTTTCCACAAGTGCTAAACGTTCCCAATATTAAACAGCGTGATTCAGCCTTCCGAGATTTGCAGATCAATGTCTGTCTTGCCGCTCCGGCTTCCCTCCCTCTCTACCTTATAATATTCTGCATTTCTAATATATGACACACGCCGCGTTTAGATTACTGCCAAGGATAAATCAAGTTGGTTATTTTTCGCCAGAGCTGCCGAAAGACAGGCCCGATACCGACACAGAACAATAACCCAGTATAAGTAATAATCCTAGTAAAAGAGAGCGGAGAAAAAAACACCCTCCACCATTTGCTTTCGGTATGTCGGCGCGCCTCTACTTTCATCCTTCATAGCCTCCAGATTTGTTCTCGCGCATTTGACTTCATCGCAAATTCTCAATCCAAAACACATTTGCATTTGCGGTGGGGACTGTGACATTGTACTATGCAGCGTGAGGAAGGCAGCCCGTGTTTTAACATGATGGATTTTGACATGGTCTGTATTGCTACCGGATGTTGGCAGGGCGGAAGGAAAGAAACGAGAAGACAGGATTGCTCAGATCAGACATTCACAGAGAAGAAGAAGAAGAAGAAGAAGAAGAAGAAGAAGAAGAAGAAGAAGAAGAAGAAGAAGAAGAAGAAGAAGAAGAAGAAGAAGAAGAGTTGAATGTACATCTCCCTTTCTCTCCTGTAAGGAGACTCAAAGGGGCTTACAATCTCCACTCCCTTCCCCCCTCACAACAGACACCCTGTGAGGTGGGTGGGACTGAGAGAGCTCCAAAGAACTGTGACTAGCCCAAGGTCACCCAACTGGCATGTGTTGGGAGTGCACGAGATAATCTGGTTCACCAGATCAGCCTCCACAGCTCAAGTGGCAGAGCAGAGAATCAAACCCGGTTGTCCAGATTAGAGTGCACCTGCTCTTAACCACTAGGCCACGCTGGCTCTCTTAGGTAGGCTTGGATGTTATTTATAATGGGGAGGAAGGTATTGGGCTATGATTCAGGTTGTCAAATTCCAGGTAGTACCTGGAGTTCTCCTGAAATTACACCAGATTTCCAGGCTACAGAGATCAGTAATCCTGGTTGCTTCAGAGGGTGGGCTGTATGGTATACCATAAGGTCTAGGAGAAATGCGAGTCCTAGAAGGACATCACATCTCCAGCATGACATAGTGGTTAAGAGCAGGTGCACTCTAATCTGGAGAACTGGGTTTGATTTCCTGCTCTGCCACTTGGGCTGTGGAGGCTTATCTGGGGCACCAGATTAGCTGGGTGACCTTGGGCTAGTCACAGTTCTTTGGAGCTCTCTCAGCCCCACCCACCTCACAGGGTGTTTGTTGTGAGGGGGGAAGGGAAAGGAGTTTGTATGCCCCTTTGAGTCTCCTTGCAGGAGAGAAAGGGGGATATAAATCCAAAACTCCTCCTCCTCCTCTTCTTCCTCCTCCTCCTCCTCCTCCTCCCTGGCCTACCCCAAACTCCACCCTTCCCAGAAACCATCTCCAAATCTCCCAAAATTCCCCACGTTAGTTGGAAACCCTACTATCCATTTTCCACCATCCTAATACCCCTGTGAGGTAGGCTAAGAAGAGGGAACATTATGGGCTCCTTACTAAACGTGGATCTAAAGCCAGTTTTACAACTCGCCGCTCCCCAGCAAGAGTCAGCCTATTTCTTACTCAGAAGTGCCAATCTATTTACCAGCGGAGAAATGAGTTAAGGAAAGCACCCACCGCTTCCCTCTCTGCAAACCTTTCAAAGGGTTATTGTGCAACCTGACCTTTTGTTTGGTGCAACAATAAAAGCTTAAAACTTCTTAAGTGAGCTGTTGACGGGTTTCTGGCATTCTCAAGATGGTTTTCACCTTCGACCCTGAGACTGTATTGCTTCGGTTTTTTGCTGAATTCTCTCCCCTTCGTTCAGCTATCCGCTTTGGCCAAGGAGGGACTCAGCGCTGGGCTATGCCTTCTGATGTTTCATTTTCCTCTCTGGCTGTCTTTCATCCACACCTTTTCATTCTCATCATGGGCACCCAACGGCCCCGTGATGGTTTGCTTCTGAACAGAACTGAATCCTGAGTTAGTGATGCTTTAGTAAAAAAGGCCTTCACTCAGAAGCAGCCTGAATACCATTTTAACCACATCTTTCCTTTTTTTGTTAACGTTATGAGAACCAGTGTGATGCAGATGCTAGAGTATTGGACTCAGCCCTGGCAGACTTGGGTTCGAATCTCCATTCAGCCATGGACACTTACTGGGGGACCTTGGGCCAGCAAACATTCTTGGGCTAGCCTACCTCACAGGGTGGTTTTGAACATAAAATGGAGAAGCGGAGAATGATGCAAGCCACTTTCCCTTCCCACTAGAGAGAAAAATGGGGCATAAGTGAAGTAAATAAAGTCAATAAATAAATTTGTACGCTGCCAATGCGGGAAGGGTGGGGGAAGCAACCCTCTACTCTTTAGACTGAAAACCACGTGGGATTATTCCTCAGGTTTGTTGAGCGGGGAAAAGCCACGCCACACAATTACCTCAGACCAACTACCTCAGACACACAATTACCTCAGACCAACTAGAACAAGGCAACTCAGCGGTCAATCTTTTGAGTCATGTGCAATAGTGGATATTCAGGGAGGTGTTTTGGAACATCCAGGTTGATCCAGATTCCTGCAGGAACCAAAAGCTTGCCCACTGGGTTGCAATCTTCTTGTTGGCTTCAAGGACAGGGATGGGGGTGGTTTCGGTGTGCAGATTTTGCTGTGGACCGCCACCAGCTTCTGAAAATTGCACCTGCATCTGTGTTCCATTCTCTGGTTCACTGGCCCTAAACACTGAGCGACTGATGTTCAACGCAACTAAATAAAACTGCATACAAAACCGAGATCTAATCAGGCTATGAAACCCCTACGGGGAAAAATAATTTCAGTCACTAAAGGAAAGCGGGACGTGTCTCTTTGGCGCCTAATTGCTCCTTTATTGAAACCGAGTGCCGCAACTGTAGGGCTGACGTTAACAGCTACCTGGGAAAACCGCCTCAGAAATCTCTATAAGGAACATGGCGTCACCACTATCTGGCATCCTTCAAGATGGACATGCCAAGGACTGAAGGTGGGGCCTCTTGCAAACAAGTCACGTTCTTTGAAACGGCTCACACCGAATCAGACCATGCTCCATCACAGAAGAAGAAAGGTGGAACAGGAGGTGGCGAGGGCCACTCACCTGGATGGCTTTCAAAGGGGCTTGGACAGATTGATGGAGGAGAAGTCGATCTATCGCTACCAGTCTTGATCCTCCTTGGTCTGAGATTGCAAATGCCTTAGCAGACCAGGTGCTCGGGAAAAGCAGCAGCAGCAGGAGGCCATTGCTCTCACATCCTGCAGGTGAGCTCCCAGAGGCATCTGGTGGGCCATTGCAAGCAGCAGAGTGCTGGACTAGATGGACTCTGGTCTGACCCAGCAGGCTCTTCTTTATGTTCTTCTGTTCTTAAGAAGAGTTTGGATTTATATCCCCCCTTTCTCTCTTGTAAGGAGACTCAAAGGGGCTTACAAACGCCTTTCTCTTCCCCCCTCACAGCAAGCACCCTGTGAGGTAGGTGGGGCTGAGAGAGCTCCGAAGAACTGTGACTCGCCCAAGCTCACCCAGCTGGCATGGAGTGCTCAAGCTAATCTGGTTCCCCAGATAAGCCTCCAAGTGGCAGAGCGGGGCATCAAACCTGGTTCTCCAGATCAAAGTGCACCTGCTCTGAACCACTACACCATGCTGACTTTCTCAAGTAGACTGTGACTTTCCAGGGTCTTTCCCATCACCTATTTCCTGGTGCCTTTTAACTGCAGATGCCGGGGATTGAATTGAGACCATCTGCATGCAAAAGCAGAAGGTCTCTCACTGAACCGCAGCCCCGCCCCTGAGCTACAAAGCCCTGTCAGAGTACTGATCTATCTAGACCAGCTACCAGTGGCTCTCCAAAATCCTAAGCAGTTGATGATTCGCTATCATCTTTTACAAATGGAAATGGCAGAGAGTTCTTGCATGGGACTTCTTGCAAGGAAAACACGGGACCTACCACTGAGCCACACAGGTTGTTCAGGGCCTTTTCAGTGGTGGCCCCGAGACCGAAATGATCTCCACCCAAGGTGCTTCAAGCATCTTCTGTATGTGCATTTGGAAAACTAGTAAACGCTCACCCATTTTCCCTGACCTTGGCTGAAAGGATGGTATCCCCCTTCTGGTATTAGGGATTTTAAAATAGGTTCTATGAATTTTTAAACAGGTTTTTAATTAATAAAGTGTTGTGAATTTCAGTAGGTTTTCATAGACTTGACGGATTTTAAACACGTTTTATTGTCATTGTTTTTAGGTGTGCTGATATTTTATGATTTCTAACTTTCCCTGAGACCCTTGGGTATAGGCTGAGCTAAAAATACACATAAATTTTTAAAAGTGCTCTCTAATATCTCCAGGACTGGCCTTCAAGCCTTTCCCCAGTCAGACTTTTCCACTCTCCAAAGATTTGGAATGGCCTCATGGCCAGTTAGAACAGGATTGCGGATCTGGCGAAGGGGTCTGTCCATCGACAGAGTACAACCAGTTGACTTGATGGCCAACCTCCAACAAAACGCGAGTCAGAGGTTCCTGCCTGTGCTTGCGTTCTCTGCCCGAAGAAAAAGCTAAGCTGACAGTTTGTCAGGAACAAAGGGGGCTAACATGAAATTCTCTGGAGTGATTTTTTTTTAAAAAATCATTTAAATGAAATTAACATTCTGTCTGACAACCTAACAAAGTGATAACTTTATCCCAACAGCAATTAGCACATAATGGCGTCCATGGCGTCCAGGAACAGCTGGCAAACTAGTAAATGAAGGATGTGCTTAAAAGCAAGCAAATTAAGGGCCGGCTTTCACATGGATGTTCATTCCTCTGTTGAGCACAGCTTCTATGTGCATGTATGAATGAGGCATCGGAGATTAAGCCCTCCAACAGAATTCTTGCATGACCTGGGCCCCTTCCGCACATGCAGAATAATGCATTTTCAATCCACTTTCACAATTGTTTGAAAGTGGGTTTGGCTGTTCCGCACAGTAAAATCCAGCTGCTAAGTGGCTTGAAAGTACATTATTCTGCGTGTGTGGAAGGGGCCTTGGTGTCAACTCCAGTGTGGTTGTTTCTGCCTGGGGATATTGAACACTCATCAAGCATAATTATCTGAAAAAGGTACCTTTGATTCTTGAAAGCTTACACCCTGGGAATCTGGTTGGGCTTTAAAGTGCTCCTGGGCTTGAATTTGGCTGTCTGGCTGCACACCCACTTGACTACCCATTCCATTTTTCTCCAGAGATTTTCTTTCTCCTCACTACTCAGGCAAAGAAACGGCGCCATTAACTTCTTACGTCCCACCGGTCCTGTCGGGTCTCTCTGAACAGCATTTCTGCCCGCGGCTTTGCCACCCTCTTTAAAAATGGGACGAAACACAAACACGCCCGCCCAAATCCAAAAAAGACCGATTCGGCACACACGGAATTAGCCACAATACTGTCAACAGAAAAGGCGTTAACAGCTTTGGAGAGAAAATTCCCTGCCAAAGCCTTTCCGGGGAAGTAAACACGATCTTCTCAAGAGGCTTAAAGGCCAATCTATAGAGGAAAACATCTCCAGAGAAAGAGGTTTATTCTCAGATTTCTTTTCTTTCCTGCTTCTCCTCCTTGCCCTCCACCCCCCCCACCACCAGTGAACGAATTTTCCAGCTGCTCAAAGAGAAAGGGGGACTTTACACCCATGTACTGTTTTGCCCAAGTTCATCTCCCCTTTCATTTGGCACAGAAGCAGACACCCGAGAGACCTGCTAATTGGGGCCTCTCCTGCCTTTCTTCTCCTTCTATTTATTTATTTGTGCACTGATGTGAAGAATTATGACCCCTCCAGCCTCACCTCACAGAACTGTTCTTTGCATGGTACAGTCACCAGAAAACGGAACCCCCCCCCCTAGTTAATGGAGCTAATGAGGGCCAGAATTGCTACTCACTTAAAAGCTTACAACAGAAAGTCACCATCTACCTCTCAGAACAGTTCCACTGAAAAGCGGCTGGTTTTAATTTGATTGTTTTTGATGACTCCCCAGGCTTCCCAAATGCAAGGTTTCTGCCTTCTGTTCATTTAATAACTCTTTTTTCTTTTTTGCAATGTATACTAGTACGTTTTTAAGTGCCGTCAAGCCGCAACTGGCTTATGGTGACTCCAGCGAGAGGCTTTTAAGAGAAGGAGAAGAGAAGAGTTTGGATTTATATCCCCCCTTTCTCTCCTGTAAGAAGACTCAAAGGGGCTGATAATCTCCGTTCCCTTCCCCAGCCCCCCATGAGGTGGGTGGGGCTGAGAGAACTCTGAAGAACTGTAACTAGCCCAAGGTCACCCAGCTGGCATGTGTTGGTGTGCACAAGCTAATCTGGTGCCCCAGATAAGCCCCCACAGCTCAAGTGGCAGAGCGGGGAATCAACCCCGGTTCTCCAGATTAGAGTGCACCTGCTCTTAACCACACTGGCTCTAAGGCTCCCAAAGGCACCTGGTGGGCCACTGCGAGTAGCAGAGAGCTGGACTAGATGGACTTTGGTCTGATCCAGCTGGCTTGTTCTTATGTTCTTATGTTCTTAAGGCGAGTAAGCAGCCATCGTGGGGTAGCGGTTACTAGCCCAGGCTGACCCTACCAGGCTGGCCTATCCAGACTTACATTTGAAATAATAGCAGCAGTGCTCCGAATCCTGCGACTGAAACGGATCGTTCGCCGGAGCTGAACCTCACCCTTCTTCAAAGGAAAAATTGCAGGGAGCTTCTAGAGAAAAGCTGCGTAATTAGAAGTCCACAGCTAGTTTGACTCTGTCAGAGCAGGAGTCTAAGCAGAAACCATTCTCAGCCACTTCAGGCATTAAACTGCTTAGCAATAGGGCTGCTCGAAGACCAGTGGGTTCTTCATTTCACCTTGACTTTCTGGTTTGGTCTTCTGGGGCCTCATCTCATGGGGATTCTGGGACTCGCCTGTCTCCAACCTTTGCGCTGAGGACTGTGTGAACGAATCAGGTCTAGATGCTCCCAAAGCAGATGACCGCCTCCCCGGGCAATTACCGCTGCTTCGGGGCATGCTTTTAAGGGTGGCTTTCGGTCACTCCAGCGTATGCTAAATGTGAAAGGAGGCTTCAGGCAGCGTTCCTGCACAGGTTTCAAGAGGAGATGCGAGATTCTCGGCCCTCAGATGAAAAGGAGGTGCCAGACAGCAAAGGTGACAGCAGGGAGACGGAAGGACAGGAGCTCCGGCTGACATTCTGATGATCAAAACATAAAAGGCAGAGGCCCGTGGATCCTTTGAAAGAGCATATCCTGCAGGCCATCTAAAGGACCACATAACGTTTTCAAGGTCTCCCAGCATCCATTCAACTCCTAATTTACAATCTATGCCCATAAACCCGGATTGGAGGAAGGAGGACAGAAAATGTATAAGATTCCCACTATGTTTCCAGTGCAAGGACTTTATCATGGAAGAAGAAGAAGAGTTTGGATTTATATCCCCCCTTTCTCTCCTGTAAGGAGACTCAAAGGGGCTCACAATCTCCTCTCCCTTTCCCCCCACCCACGACAAACACCCTGTGAGGTAGGTGGGGCTGAGAGAGCTCCGAAGAACTGTGACTAGCCCAAGGTCACACAGCTGGCACGTGTTGGAGTGCACAAGCTAATCTGGTTCCCCAGATAAGCCTCCACAGCTCAAGCGGCAGAGCGGGGAATCAAACCCAGTTCTCCAGATTAGAGCACACCTGCTCTTAACCACTACGCCACGTTGGACAGCCGTCTTCTAATGGAGAGTGTTAATGATCCTACCATCGTGACCAAGGGTGGTCTGAAATGTTGCAGTGTCAGATGTAGATGTCTAACCCCTTGGCTGTCGTTCTTTTTGAGGGGGGGGGCATGCTAGAGTAGTTATGCTGATCTGATCAATTAAATGTTTCATTCACCACAGATTGAAAATGGATTTTTAATCAGATGTTAATGACGGCGGTCTCCCTGCAGAATGGATTTGGCGCGGACAGCATCATAACCAATTTAAAACGACGCTGAATGTCTGCGCTTTGATTATTTGGACCCCAGAATGGACAGAGAGGAAGCGTTATTTCCAAGGAGCAATGCCTCTGTTTATAGCTCAATTATTCACACACCAATAATAAATACATTTGTATGGCAGATTGCAGAACTTGAATACATTGCAGGCCATCTGTAGTCTTTACAAAAGCTTGGTAATAATGCTAGTGTTATCCATGTCATCATTATCCAACCCTTTCTCTGAGGAGTTTAGAGTTTCTTTATTTTATTCCCACAACAGTCCTGCCAGGAGGTTATATTGATAAGGAGTGACGGGCCAAAGGCTGCCCAGGAATTTGATCCTATGTCTTCAAGCTTGTAGTCCCAACACTCTAATGGCTACACCCCACTGGCCATCTTCATGTTAATAATGCTGGTGATTTTATCTCCATATAGCACTTAGAAGACTGAGGTTGAGTGCAGTGTACTACCGGAGGCCTCATAGATAAGCTGGGACTTTAATAGGTTTGCCAACTCTGGGTTGGGAAATACCTAGCAATTTGGGGAGTGTAACCTAAGGAGGGCAGAATTTGGGGTTCACCATTTTCTCCAGGTGAACTAATCTCTTTCCCAGGGGATCTTCAGCTATCACTTGGAGGCTACAAGCAAAGAACCAGGTGCTCAGGAGCCAGGTGCTCGGGAGCAGCAGAAGAAGGCCATTGCTTTCACATCCTGCCTGTGAGCTCCCCAAGGCATCTGGTGGGCCACTGCAAGTAGCAGAGTGCTGGACTAGATGGTCTTTGGTTTGACCCAGCAGGCTCTTTCTTATGTTCTTATGTTCTTAACCTCAGTTGCATCATAAAATGCAGCAACTACAGCTGTCTAACTTCAAAGTTCTTAAACAAATGTAACACAACCTTAAATATATATGTTCAGAGTTCCTCAAAACAATATTTCATAAACCTTAATAGAAGCAGGTTCTCTGAATCACAGGATACTGAGAAATTTATGCCTTAAAGAGAATTTTTATGCTCAGTGGGATTTACTGAGAAATTAATGTTATTCAGAGAACGTTATGTTATTTCGTTTGGAGATATTTGGATCCACACGTTGTTGAATGGAGTTTGACGTAAAATCTATGCCAAATAAGAGAAGCCGTTATGCCCTGAAAGGAGTCATAATTTGTAAAACACTTGGTTATTTCATTGCGATGTGGAGGACCTGTTTCTATTAAGGCCGATGAAATATTGTTTAGAGGAATGTTTGTCATATATATTTAAGGTTATATGACATTTGTTTAAGGACTTTGAAGTTAGACAGCTGGAATTGCTGCAAGCTTTATATGGCACAATTGGTGTTCTTTGCTTGTTGCTAATTTGTTGCACTGACCCTCAGTTATTTTGTGGATACCCCCTGGAGGCTGACAACCCGGGATTTAACCCAGTGGCTCGTCTGCAGTTTATATACTGGCAGGGAGATAGTTCATTGGCCATGCTGGCAGGGGCTGATGGGATTTGTAGTCCATGAACATCTGGAGAGCCGCAGGTTGCAGACCCCTGGTCTAGACCATAGGTGTCAATCTCACGGCCCTCCAGATGTTATGGACTACAGTTCCCATCATCCCCTGCCAGCAACATGTAGCTTGTAGCTTATTTGTTTCCCTCCCAGTGTTGCATTATCTTTACAATAAGCGATCACCCTTTTTTTCTTTACTCAAATGGAGTTTGACTTAAAATGATCGTAACTAGATGCTACATGGGTCCACTAATTAAAACGGGCCCTTTTGAACACTTTTAATAATTAAGCCCATTTAAATCCCATTATTGGAATGTTATGCACGTCTTTTAACTCTCCTCCATTTGTATGACTGGGAGTGCAAAGTGCCTGGTTTTTATTGTACTGTGCTAGTTGCTGAAGCAATAGCAGTGGGCACATTTTATAGCAAGTATACTCAGCAAAAAAAACCCCTGTGATCAGTAAATTTCAGATGGGGATCCATCCATGCCCGCCTCTTAAAAGATGCCTGCTGTTCAATTCTCCCTCGAAAGCTCGGCAAACAGATAGACCCTGCAGTGCCTCCTGATGATCTCAAGGTTGGGGGGCCCTCACCTCCCCAGAGAGCACATTCCCCAGAGCATTTCTGGGATCCCTCGTTATTTTTATCACTCAATGAATACCGTATATACTCGTGTATAAGTCGACCCGCATATTCTGTAACATATAAATGTAATATTTAATATTCACACCTATTCACTGAATATTCACTGTGAATGAAGCTACTGGCCACCTGTAGTGCAGCGAAGCAACAGCCCAAGGCTTACCTGGGAGCTGCCTTTGTGTCCACATAGCAGGGAGCAGGTGCAGAAAAACACTCTCAGCTCCCAGCCTTTTTTCGCTCGCCACCCGTTCCCCCCACCCACTCGCCACCCGTTCACTCGCGTATAAGTCGAAGGGGGCTTTTTTCAGCACAAAAAATGTGCTGACAAAGTAGACCTACATACGTGTATATAAGGTATTTTTTTGTGGGAGAAGAGTAAAGCCGAAGAAATAGACGAATAACGTCAAGCGTGCGCTCGACGAGGCCCTGAATCTCACAGCTGTTCGCGTACATTTCTACATAAGCAGAGATCGACGTGCAGTTATTGAGTTAAATGTTTCGGGCGCCAACCTTTCATCAGTTCTGTGGAGCTGTTATGCTTCAAAACAGGCCCTGGGGAGTCAAGGTGACAGTCTTTTGAATTCTGAGAGATAAAGAGAGTGCCCGGGAAGGAGGATTTGACACATCTGCTCATATATTCATGCATATATCACCTTCCTGCCCTATCAGGTCTCCCTAGTCGGTTCACACTGGAACCATGAGATAAACACAGCGCGAAAGCCCGTTGACATTGAGAATAACGGAACCCCCGCGTGAAAACAAACAAGCAGTAATGTCAAAACGGTAACAGTTTTAAGAGCAGCCAGATAAAATACGCCAGCGCCCTTCAAGTACTTCCAAATGTCCTGTAGAACGGAAAGGCCTTTACTTCCTCTCTTTAAAAAAAATTAAGGAAGCTAAAGGGTGAACCTCCAAAGCAGGGGTCCTGGACGTGGTATCCATGGGTGCTGTGGCGTAGTGGCTAAGAGCAGTGGCTAAGAGCAGGTGCACTCTGATCTGGAGGAACCGGGTTTGATTCCCAGCTCTGCCGCTTGAGTTGTGGAGGCTTATTTGGGGAATTCAGATTAGCCTGTACACTCCCACACACACCAGCTGGGTGACCTTGGGCTAGTCACAGCTTCTCGGAGCTCTCTCAGCCCCACCCACCTTGCAAGGTGTTTGTTGTGAGGGGGGAAGGGCAAGGAGATTGTAAGCCCCTTTGAGTCTCCTACAGGAGAGAAAAAGGGGGGGATATAAATTCAAACTCCTCTTCCTCTTCTTCTTCTTCTTCTTTTTTTCCGGTGCCCACCTTGTCTTTTTACAAAATGGGTGAAGCCAGGTAGGATACCTGCCCAGCGAGGCTCCTGACTAACTAGGGATGATTGGATGGCCTATGCAGATTTTTTAAATTGCTTTGGGAGTAGCTGCCACAGCACAAGGATCTGTAATGTGTTACCAAAATTAAGATGTGGCAACCATTTTGTGGCTGCCTCTGCCCACTTAGGCAGCAGTTTTGTTGCGGCACCCCCCACCCCCACCCCCCAATGCCATTTCAGAACTCCAAATATGACCACGGGCCCCAAAAGGTTGGGGACCCCTGAAACATGAAAAAACTAACCCGGCAAACGGGCTTGAACCGCTTGCAAACAGCCGAACGTCCAGACGAAAAACGGGCTCCCCAACTCAAGATCTGCAAGCAGAATGTGTGCCGTGGCTAGCGAGGGTCAGAGCAACTTTATTTTCGTCCAGCCGTTGTCTAAGGCTAAGCAAACATGACACTCGGAAATCAAAACAGTGTATGTAAAAGTGATCTGCAATTAACTCTGCCTACAACGCTGTCTTCTCAAGGCAACCCTTAGAGTCTGGGAAAAATTTAACTCAAATCAAGGGGTTGCCCTCTTTCATTATCTTGTAAGAAACAGCTCAGGTTAATAGCGGTGGCTGACATTTCTCTCACATAGCTGTCATTAAGTGTTGTTAAAGAATGACAGGCTCATATGCCAGCCACAGCATATTCGTATCTGTTATGAGGAGTTTGGTTTCCTCCTTTAGTTGCCTTTTACAAGATCTAAAGGAATGACAGCATTTAAAGTTTTGAGTGGGAGGAGGAATGAATAGGACAGGCAGGGATCTTTATTGTACACATTTGCTCATTTCACCATACTTTCAGGTTTTCTAACCGATGATGAAATGCCCCTCGCAGGGGAGGGAAACCGAAACAATCAAGAAACAACATATGTATGGCCAGAACAACAGTGCATAACGATCAACTTGAGGTCTTACAAGGGGCCCTCGCCTCTTTGTCCAGTGACCGGGAAAGATGCACCTGAAGAATGTCAGCCTGCCAGACACTCGTTAAGTTATTTTCCAGGGCCCTCAGGTCTGTGGTTGTCTCTCCTCTGTGTTCTCATTTCTGTTTCTAATATTTTTAAAATGGAAATGAAAATACTTGCAATAGATCAAAAGAAAACACAGGGGTGAAATCTATGTTTTTTTGCAACCGGTGTTTCCTGAAAGTAATCGAGGAACTCTGGTTTCCCACAAATTTGTCCATGCCGACTCCTGAATCTCTGAGGTGTCCACAAAAATATCTTAATATTGACACTGACCTCCAGGTCCAAAAGAGCCCACCGGGGACCCTTGGAGCACCTTCCTTCTTTTAGCAAGTTGCAAAATAGCCTCTCACTGGTAGCAAGAAGCTAACAGCTAACTCCCAGTCTACATGATTAACTCTGCCATTCAGAGATGTGCAATGTCAGGGGTTGTATTTTAAACACAAAGCAGCCCAGAAATCCACATGTGAAAGGAATATGCAAGGAAAAGCCACTTAACTCTTTCACCTCTGGCCATTTTTATATTCAAAATGTCTTTCCCCGAGCTGCTTTTCCAGTCACGGTGGGGAAAATATGGGATTCCTGACTCTTTCTCTGGGGGTAGACAAACCATTTGGGAAAGGTGGTTTAGAGCTGTAATACCAATCAGATAAAAATGATTCTTTTCATGCGGTCAGCTTCCACAAACTCATAATCCTGGTGTCTTGCAGATGGGAGCAGGAAAGGGGGGGAAATCACAGAATTTACATTTGAAGAAGAAGAGTTCGGATTTATACTCCACCTTCCTCTCCTGTAAGGAGACTCAAGGTGGCTGACAAGCTCCATTCCCTTCCTCTCCCCACCCTTGTATGGCAGGTGGGGCTGAGAGAGTTCCAAGAGAACTGTGACTGGCCCAAGGTCACCCAGCAGGAATATAGGAGTGCGGAAACACATCCGGTTCACCAGATAAGCCTCTGCCAGTCAGGTGGAGGAGTGGGGAATCAAACCCGGTTCTCCAGATTAGAATCCACCTCCTCTTAACCACTACTACACCGTGCTTGCTCGACCTTATACTGAACCAGATCTGAATCAGAAGCTATCTTAGACTGAATCAGCTCATTGGTCAGTGTGGTCTACTTCAGAGTGGAGGTCTTCCACATCACCTTCTGCCTGGTTCTTTGAGTGGGACGTGCCAGGAATTGAACCTGGGACCTTCCGCATGCCAAGCAGACGTTCTCCCACGGAGTCACTGCACCCCCTCCCCCCAGTGAAATTCTTTCCACAAGTCTCCATCTTGATTCTCTGGCTCTCTCCAGCCCAAGACTTCTCTGGCTTCACAGAGGTCCCTGGAGGTACACACTAGAATAGAATAGAATAGAATCTATATGTATATTCATTTCACTAATGAAATGTTTCAAATGTGTTCATCCACGAATAAGTAAAGATTAAAAAAAATAATGATTTAATTTGCAAGCTTGAGGGGGGCAGGGAGAGAATAATAACCTGGAAGAAAAGTTGGACTCAGCCGTTCCGGGTTTTGCAATGCTTATATCTTACAGGAATAGCATTTGCATTGCAGCTGGCGCCAGGGATGGTGAACCTTTTCCTCTTTAATCAAGACTCCAGCCTGGGCCTGCGGAGAAGCAGTGCTTGGACACGTTGTGCCTGCCCTGAGATGCATATCTCTGTATAAGGAGAAAGCAGATCTGCTCTCCTTTGGCATTTTCCATCTGAGCCCACCAAGCCAGCTTCAGACAGCTGGGCTTTTGGGTGTGTCTGCCGCTGCTTCAGTGCCGCCGTTCCAGGCAGTCTGAGAACCTCATTGGTTGTTGCATCTCCTTATTGCCACGGGCATCACAGCACCCTTAGCCATCCCAACAAGAAGTGCTGTGATTGTGTGTTCCTGCATTGCAGGGAGTTGGGCTTGATGGCCCTTGGGGTCTCCTCCAACTCTATGATTCTATGAACAAGCAAGTGGTGGGAAAATAGGAGAAATTCACGTGGGTGTGCCTGCCACTGCTTGTGTGCAGCGGTTGAAGGCACTTCGGGAATTGTATCAGATGCTGTTGCCTCTCCTTATTGCCACGTGCACCACAACACCGGTCGAATCCCCACTTGAAATGTGCATGCCTGTCCTCTTCATCGGAGTTTCTCCCTCCCCACTGCAGCGAGCACACAGCAGACACACCCGATTGCAGAATTCTTAGCAATCCCCACTACCAGGCGAGCTCGTTTCGCCAGTCTCCCCTGATTGGCTGGCGTGCCTTGATGGGGCGGGACCTTTTCCCACTGCAGAAAAGGGGAGAACGAGCACCAGAAACGGAATCTGCCATGCAAGCAATGGGGAGGCCTTCCCTCAAACCTGGTTAGTTTGTGTTCTGAAACCTGGCTAAGACGGTAGTGGGGATTCGACCACCGTGAGCCATCCAAAGAGCAGCTTGTCATGGAGAAACGGGGCAGGACAGCTTCAAGCAGGGAATGTCTCCTCCGAGCTCATATCCTCTAGGGGTGTCCACCAGCCCAGAGGTTCTTAACATTGAATCCGTTGTGTGTGTAAAGTGCCATCCAGTCACAGCGGACTTATGATGACTCCAGCAAGGGGCTTTCAAGGTAAGCGAGAAGCAGAGGCCGTTTGGCAACCACACTATGCACACCTGCAGCGGGTGGGTCAGGGAGGCTTAGAATGGGTCGCATCCTCCTCAATCTCTTTTAATAGCCCCCTCACAGCATTTGAAGGAACAGGGGAAAGCTAGGAGCCCCAGAACCTCCCGCCAGTCTCCCTCCTTATGTTGTCAAGAGGATGCTTCAAGAATAGCTCAGTTAAAGGATAGATAGCTCAGTGGACAAGTGTCTGCTTCATATGCAGAAGATCCCGGCTTCAATCCTTGGCACCTCTGATTGAAAGAACGGGTCGTGGGTGATGTGAAAGAGCTCCGCCAGAGGCCCTGGAGAGCTGCTGCCAGTCTGTGTAGAGGGATGTCAAACTTGCGGCCCTCCAGATGTTCATGAACTACAATTCCCATTGGCCCTTGCCAGTACCGACTTCCATGGTCCAAAGATCTCATTCAGTAGAATGCAACATCGTGTGTCACGGCTCCCGGAACCCCCAAATCCTGTATGTCCCTTTGGCCTCTCTGTAGCTGCCTGCCACTGGCACTGAATCTTTTGCAAATCCTCTTCTTTTGTTTCACTCCATTTCCATGCTGACAAAGGAGACACCATCCTACTAAAAGAGAGTTAGCTTGTCATGCAAGAGCCAGCATGGTGTAGTGGTTAAGAGAAGGTGGGTTCTAATCTGGAAAACTGGGTTTGATTCCCCACTCCTCCACCTGAGTGGCGGAGGCTTATCTGGTGAACCAGATGTATTTCCACTTGCCTACATTCCTGGTGGGTGACCTTGGGCTAGTCACAGTTCTCTCTGAACTCTCTCAATCCCACCTACCTCCCAAGGTGTCTGTTGTGGGGAGAGGAAGGGAAAGGAGCTTGTAAGCCACCTTGAGTCTCCTTATAGGAGAGAAAGGTGAATGTAAATCCAAATTCTTCTTCTTCTTCTAATAAGGGAACAGTTTGATGACACACACACACCCCATGAAAAAAATAACACACTGATCATCACAAGCTACCTTGAATAGGCCATATAGGCCAACGAGACTTTTAAAACGATGCTCAAGTTTGCAGTTACAAATGGCAAACTCTTTCCCCTCCAACCCTTCACAGGGCTGAGATATTGCTTGTTTGGTAACCTTGCGTTTCCCCCATCTCTCACAAAAGCCCAGCTTTGCGGCACAAAAGCCAACTGCATTGAGAGTTTTAATACGATGCAGCCGCCGCCAAGAGCGTCGTAATAAGATTAGGTTTTTCTGGGGCTGTTGAAACCAACACAGGCTGTAAATCTGAGACGGGAGCCTGGCCTGCAGATGTGGCCATCACGTGACGGTTACGCAATTTAACAGAACAGGACTCGGTCCTTAACAGATGGTGCAATTTCATCCTGGACGAGCCAGATGCACACCTGCCAAATACCTGGAGGATTGCAGCAGCCGGACATTTCTGGGCAGAGTTTGTTTCAGCTTGTCATGCAAGGAAAGTTCACCTGGGATTGAAACTGGAGAGCACAAGCATTGCGGCATGGTGTGCATTTCCCACATCGACAATTGGAAACCATGTTAAATGGGAGAGGGAGAGGACATGGGATGAGTAGGTTGCCTTTACCACCTTTCAAAAATAACCTGCTAAAGGTATAAGTAACTGAATGGGGGGCTTATGTCCATAAGAACATAAGCAAGAGCCTGCTGGATCAGACCAGAGTCCATCTAGTCCAGCACTCTGCTACTCGCAGTGGCCTTGGGGAGCTCACAGGCAGGATGTGAAAGTAATGGCCTTCTGCTGTTGCTGCTGCTGCTGCTGCTGCTGCTGCTGCTGCTGCTCCCGAGCACCTGGTCTGCTAAGGCATTTGCAACCTCAGATCAAGGAGGATCAAGATTGGTAGCCATAGATCCGACCTCTCCTCCATAAATCTGTCCAAGCCCCTTTGAAAGCTATCCAGGCTAGTGGCCATCACCACCTCCTGTGGCAGCATATTCCAAACACCAATCCCTCAGCGTATTCCAAACACCGCTCCAATCCCTCAAACATCCTCGCTGCCCTCCTCTGCACTTTTTCTCTTTCTATCTATGTTCTTCGCCCCATGCCTTTTTCAACTGTATGCTCCTCCTTCTACCCAGAAGAATGCCATGGGCAAGGATAATGACATCCAAATCACAACCCTAAATCCTTTCCTTGGAAGTAGACCCCAGTCAAGATGTGAATCTTTGACAGATCTTGAACTGGGGACTGTCAGCCTGCCAAGTTTGGTCCCCTACTGGGTCGGCTCACAGCCTGTTCATTGGTCATAAGCAGGAAGCCAGCTATTTGGTAAGCTGTTAAGAAACATCCACTGGTTTTCTTGCAAATTTTTCTGCTCTCACAACGATCTCCCCCCCCCCCACACACACACACACATCCCGCATCTGACACCTCTGCCTTGAATTATCAAAACATGTGGTCAGAAAGAGTTGAGACATACTACGTAGAGTCTCTGTGTGCCTTTTGTGTCTGCTCGTGAACCTAGCTCAGGGGTAGGGAACCTGCGGCTCTCCAGATGTTCAGGAACTACAATTCCCATCAGCCTCTGTCAGCATGGCCAGTTCACCAGATAAATCTCCACAGCTCAAGTGGCAGAGCAGGGAATGAAACCTGGTTCTTCAGATTAGAGTGCACCTGCTCTTAACCACTACACCACGCTGGCTCTTCACAGATGAGTCTTGACCACACTGAGTCGAGAAGCCTTCCACTGTCTCAGGTGAAGGTCTTTTAAGATGCTGGGAACTCAACTTGATACAAAGCAAATGCTCTATTCCTGAGCCACCCCCTTGGGGGGAAAAATGCTGCTCTCAGCTTCACTGTTACATCACTTCCTTAGAAAACTTTACCATAGAGTTTCCAGTGATTCCTAGATCTACCTTGCGTCACTTCTGGGCTTTTCCAGGAGTAGCAGTGGCATAGTGGTTAAGAGAAGGTGCATTCTAATCTGGAGGAACCGGGTTTGATTCCCCGCTCTGCCGCCTGAGCTGTGGAGGCTTATCTGGGGAATTCAGATTAGCCTGTGCACTCCAACACATGCCAACTGGGTGACCTTGGGCTAGTCACAGCTCTACAGAGCTCTCTCAGCCCCACCTACCTCACAGGGTGTTTGTTGTGAGGGGGGAAGGGCAAGGAGATTGTAAACCCCTTTGAGTCTCCTGCAGGAGAGAAAGGGGGGATATAAATCCAAACTCTTCTTCTTCCCAGATGTGATGTCACGATGTGGTCGATGTTGGCTGCATTTCCCAAACCCTACCTCCAATATTGGAACTAAGAACAATGATCAGAAAGCAGCACACTTTGGCAAAAGAGGCTTCGTGGCCACCCAGCTGTAATATTCAGGTTAAGCCCCAGGAACATATGTAATTGCTGCAGGAACTGCTGCTTCAGTGGGCCAGCCTGCTGAAACATCACTTTGTCTAGGCCACTGGGTTTCTTCCTCTTGGAAGCGATTTCTGAGCGCAGGCCGAGGGCAGGCAAGGAACGGCACGAGCCTCGGCAGCACAAATAGTTTAGCCAAGCATCTTGCAAAGGTAAGGGAAGAAATTTCCTTGAACCAAAGAGGAATTATTAAGCAAATTACAAGATACGGCGGTTTGAGGGTATCTCTCTCAGAATGCAAGCAGGAAGAGAAGAAGAAGAGTTTGGATTTACATCCCACCTTTCACTGAGGGAGACTCACGATGGCTGACAAGCTCCTTTCCCTTCCTCTCCCCACAACAGACACCTTGTGAGGTAGGTGGGACTGAGAGAGTTCAGAGAGAACTGTGATTAGCCCAAGGTCACCCAGCAGGAATGCAGGAGTGTGGAAACACATCTGGTTCACCAGATAAGCCTCTGCCAGGTGAAGGAGTGGGGAATCAAACCGGGTTCACCAGATTAGAATCCACCTGCTCTTAACTACTACACCACACTGGGTAACTAAAGGAGTGCTCCTGGGATGAAGAGCAGCTCTTTGCATTTCAGGTGAAAGATTTGAAACTTGGGTTGCTTCCCTGCATCATCAGGAATCCTGTAGTAGTAGTAGTAGTAGTAGTAGTAGTAGTAGTAGTAGTAGTAGTAACTTGATAAACCGCCTACCCCCGAAGGGCTCTGGGCGGTGTACAACAAAACAACAATTAAAACAATAGTGTACAATAAATAATTAATAAATAATTAAAATAGCAGCAATCTAATCTAATAAGACAAAACATAATAAGAAGAGTTTGAATTTATACCCCGCCTTTCTCTCCTGTTAAGAAGACTCAAGGCAGCTTACAAACTCCTTTCCCCTTCCTCTCCCCACAGCAGACACCTTGTGGGATTGGTGGGGCTGAGGGCGTTCTCGAACCTGAAAATGTTCGTAATCCTCGTTGTTTTATTGGTTCCCAATGAAAGGTTTGGCACGGCTTTTGTATTCATGCAAACACTCACTATTCAAAGCAAGATTTTAATCCCTGCGTGCAGCTCTCGGCAAACGCTTTCATCTTCTCCTCACTCAAGGTAAATCCCCTTGTGAGGTGCAAAGTTTCCTCTGCTGGAGTAAAGGAGATTGATGGTGTATCCGTAGGATATTAAGCATAGCAGACTGAATAATAAGTCAGATGAGAGGGGAAAAGGCCAAACTCCTGACGTCGATTGTGTGAGTCTGGCAGTCAACCAATGAAATGGATTCCTGGAAAGTCCAAGATGGAGTAAAAGGGGGTGGTTCCATGTAATTAACTTGTGGAATTCATTGGTGGAATTCACAGCCCCCAGAGGTATCCACAAACCCCAGAACCCCCTCCCTCCCTCCCTCCCTCCCTCCCTTTTTTTTTCTTTCTGGAATCTTGGCCAGAAAATGATTTGGGATTTTGAGCTTTGTGAATAGACTAAATGGAACACTGGATTTTCAGATTTGCTTCTGGGGCCCCACAAAACTGGAGAAATGATGTCATTTGTTTTGGATAGGATGTTTGAGCGGGTTTTGGGTGATGTCATGCTCCCCGAGGCGGGAGGCAGTGCCTGATCCAGATGGGCTGGTCTGGGCTGATCTCATCAGATTGATGAAGCTGAGTAGGGACAGCCCTGGCTAGTAGTTGGATGGGAGACCACCAAGGAAGCCCAGAGACGCTACGTGGCAGCAGACAATGGAACATCACCTCTGAATGTCTCTTGCCTTGAAAATACTACAAGGTCACCATAATGTGATGGCACTCTCTACCACCACTGAGATCCCTGCAGGAATCTTTTTCTTGGGACCTGAAATGGCTGTCAGCAACCCTGAAGCAGGGATTGGAACCCAGATCACATTTAGAAGAGGAGTTTGGATTTATATTTCTCCCCTGTAAGGAGACTCAAAGGGGCTTACAAACTCCTTTACCTTCCCCCCCCCCACAACAAACTCCCTTCCCTTCCCCCCCACAACAAACACCCTGTGAGGTGGGGCTGAGAGTGCTCCAAAGAACTGTGACTAGCCCAAGGTCACCCAGCTGGCATGTGTTGGAGTGCACACGCTACTCTGGTTCCCCAGATAAGCCTCCACAGCTCAAGAGGCAGAGCAGGGAATCAAACCCAGTTCTCCAGATTAGAGTGCACCTGCTCTTAACCATGGTTCTCAATTTAGCATTCTCTTCTCTGGCCTGCATTAATTGTGACATTCCAGCAGATTCAGTGCCCTTCCGATCCCTTTCAACTCCACCGTGTTATGAAGTTAAGAAAGAACAGTGCTGACTTCGCCGCCATTTAATCTTGTTTCTGTTTGTGATCCCTTTCTGTGGGGCTCATCTTTGCTATCCACGAACTTATTACGTACATGGACATGGAGAACCAAGAAGTTGCCTGTAGTTGGCAGCACCAGACCCAACACAAAATCCAATTCTCAGCCTCACTTGTAGCTCCCCCCCCCCCACTTCTGCTCTTTGATGTGCTCGCCTGTGTCAGCAACTTATTTGCAGTGTGAATTGAGATTCATTGTGGATCTCGGCACCTTCCGTATACTGTTAAAATATGGGTGCTCGGTGGCGAACGCTCTCCTTTGCATTGGCAAATTTACCCGGGCTGATAAGGAAATCAAATCTCCATCATCCGAGCACAGGTCTATCTCTGTGCAACTTGCCCGGTTCCCTAGCTCCTGCGGTACCATCTGAGTTATGCAGTTGACTGAAATCTAAGCAGAGATTTTTTTTTATTATTAGTAGTAGTATTAAATGCTATTTGCAAAGTGGGAAGATATCATCAATCCCACCTTCCCTGTCCTTTCATTCAGACTTTGCTCAGCACAGGCAAAGTGGAGGTGAATTATTTATTCTGTGCTGGGACATTGCTTCATGTGAAAATGGGAATGTTTTTATCCAGTTTTCAGCAAATTTCTTGGCAAGAGAGGGGGACCTTCTCCCCGCTTTGTAAACTGGGTATATCATTTCGCCGTCCCTGGAAGAAACCTTTCATCGATTCGTGTTAAATATTTATGTCGAACGGCGGTGCCGAGATCCACACTGGCAAAAGGGGGCTGTTTTTGCATATGGATATGGAACGCATGCTTAACGAGAGAAAGTTGGAAAGGGGGCATCCGCCAGCCTCCGACTGACTCATTCCCAGTTAATTACAGACACCTGCAATGGAAATCACTTTTTGTGTTTATTTATTTTGCTGTCATTTGAGATGCAAGGCCTGCCTTTCCTGACTGCCTGTCGGTGAGGGGTGGGGGGCACCCCACATCTGCCTAGTGTCTTGCTCCATAGAAGAGGGGGCCACGCCGGGTGTTTGCCATTTCCTCTCTCGTTCATAGTAGACAAAAGGTCACAATAACTCTCCGAGCCGCCGGTCGCTTTCAATCTTAATGTACCGGATGGTGGCACAGCCACTGCTTGGTAATAAGGCAGCTACAAACATAAATATAAGCAGCGGTTTGCAGACCTCTGCTTCTTACCCCGCCTGGCTGTGGTCAGAGCACTTTGGTCCCTGCTGGGGAACTGTTTGCCAGCTGGACGTGACTTTTATAACAATGGGCTAGGCTTGAGGGGGGGCTGCGGCTCAGGGGCAGGACACACCGTTTGCATGCAGATGGCCTCTAGTCTGGGCCCCTGTCAGCTCCAGTTACAGGGTCTTAGGTGGAAACAGGTGTGGGAAAAGATGTCACCCCGCCCCAGTCTCCAGAGGGCTCCTGCCAACCAGAAAAGACAATTCTCAGCTAGGAAGCCGGATGGTTTAAAGCAGCTCATTGTGTCCATATAGGGGTTAGAGAGCATGACTGGCTCAAGGTCAGCCAGCCAGCTTCCATGGCAGGATAAAGTTCGGAACCTGGTTCTCTTAGATACTAATCTGACGCCATAATCATGGCCAGCGTGGTGTGGTGGTTAAGAGCAGGTGCACTCTAATCTGGAGAATCGTGTTTGATTTCCCGCTCTGACACTTGAGCTGTGGAGGCTTATCTGGGGAACCAGATTAGCCTGTGCACTCCAACACATGCCAGCTGAGTGACCTTGGGCTAGTCACAGTTCTTCGGAGCTCTCTCAGCCCCACCCACCTCACAGGTTGTTTGTTGTGGGGAGAGGAAGGGAAAGAGAGTGTAAACCCCTTTGAGTCTCCTTACAGGAGAGAAAGGGGGGATATAAATCCAAACTACTACTACTACTACTACTACTACTACTACTACTACTACTACTACTACTACTACTACTACTACTACTACTACTACTCTCCTGCCAGGGGCAGTCTTAGCGATTTGGGAACCCTGGTTAAAAGAGAACGGGGCCTGAGAGGCTGTGGCCCCAAGACCTCCTAGGGCACCGTTGTGAAGAACCCATTTGTCTGACAGCTAAGTGCATTAGTATAATATTCCAAGTGGACTGATATTTTCTTCTTCCCCCTCGGGTAAACTAATTATTTCTTCTTGCTCTTCCTCTCCACAGGGTCACAATTCTTGATATTATGCCACAAGCTAACTCCAGCATGTATCTGCTTCTGTGATCCCTTCGAAGCCCCATTCCGATCTGAAGAATGGACCTGCACCAGCAAGCAGACGACATCAGCTAAGCTGTGCTGCCCTTTGGCAAGAATTGTGCAATAAATATAACAGAAATAATGGTGATTAAACAGAGCAAAGGGCCATGTCGCTGCCACTCAAGGCGAAGCGTGCCAGGAGATCAGAGCCCTTCGACTGGGATGTAACCAAAGCAACGTGAGCATCAAAGGATTTGGGGCAGTTTGTTTAGTATCTCTAATTATAATGTAAATCTTTACAGCTCTAACCTCATTATCGGTTGCAACATGCCTTGTTTGTGGATCGTTTTAAGGAGCCACAGAGGGATTGTCCTACCCCAGACTTTCAGAACTGACTAATGAAGTGGCAAATGGATGGAGAAATCTTCTGCCAAAGTGAAAATAAACATCTTCCCACCCCCCACCCCCCATGATATGGCTACACCCTCTCTCCCAGGATGAGTTCCGCTAATGCATCCACACATCCCCAGCGTGACCCAGAGCCCCTGAGATGACTCTCTTGGATACTGGGTTCGCAGTGGGGCAGGGGATCCTCAAAAGATTTCCAAAACAAAAGATGTATCATGGAAGTTTATGGCGGCAGGGAAGGGGAGCGGCGGAGACTATTAAATAAACAATGACAAGAAAGATGCTGGAACATCAGCTCTGGGAATATTTTGGTGCGTACCAACCAGCAACTACAGCTTTCTAACAGCCCTTACGGAACCATTTGCATTTACACGTCTCCAGTAATTCTGAGAGTGTCGCAGCATAGTAATGGGCTCCCCCCCGACTGTGGCGACCAAGCGACGACTGGGGCTTTTATTTACCCGCAACCGAACCCACGTAATGCGTGGGCTGCAATCAACAGGCTCCTGATTTCCCCCTTGACTTTGCCACGCTCAGTGACTGACAGTTGGAAATATAGATGGACTCAGTCAAAACACGGCGCTGCTGGGGGGATACAAACGTTCTGTCTGCTATGGAAGGTAGGGGCAAGTCCACTGTGCACATGGAGCTACCTTTCACCCTTCCTCTGTCAAGGTTGGTATTGCCTACTCTGGCTGGCAGCGGCTCGTCAAGTTCTAAAGGAAGGGTCTTTCACACCACCAGCCATCTTTGAACTGGAGAATACCAGGCATTGGATCTTTTGCATGAAATGTACTGAAGATAAGAGTTTTGGATTTATATCCCCCCTTTCTCTCCTGTATAAAGACTCAAAGCGGTTTACAATCTCCTTCCCCTTCCCACCTCACCACAGACACCCTGTGAGGTAGGTGGACCAGAGAGAGCTGCAAAGAACTGTGTGGCGTGTGTTGGCATGTGTTGGAGTGCACAAGCTAATCTGTTTCCCCAGATGAGCCTCCACAGCTCAAGCGGCAGAGCAGGGAATCAAAGCCAGTTCCTCCAGATTAGAGTGCACCTGCTCTTAACCACTACGCCACACTGAACCTCTCTCCAAATTAATCTGCCCTATTCCGAGTCATGCCATCAATCCAACAAGTTCAGTATTGTCAGGTCTCTGATGGAGGTCTTCCACGTCACCTGCTACCTAATACTTTTTGACGGGACACGCTGGCTAACCGAATCTCATCAGCCACCTCTGAACGTCTCTTGCCTTGAAAACCCTGCGGGGACACCATAACTCAGCTGTGATTTGACAGCCAAAAAAAAAAAGAGAGAGAGAGAGAGCTTAATATTGAACCTAGGACAACCTGCGTGCAAATCAAAGGTTCTACCACAGCTCCACAGTGGGTGGACTTGTCCAATTATATGCATACCCAGAGCAACCTTCAGATGCAAACCAGCTCACCCAAGCCTGTTCCCAAATCTGTTTTAATTCCATGTCGCCATCAGCTTGGTAACAGTGGGTTCTCACTTGGCAGGCCGCTCACGTTGCCCCAGTTGAAAAAGACATCTTTTCAGTAGGAAAAACCAAACCCTTTGCTATCATGAAGTCAGAAAAAGGCAATGATCTGGCCAGATTCCAGAGGGATCAGGCCAGTGTTACAAGGTCCGGTTGCTATATAGCTCTGCAAACGCCCCTGATGTATCTTCTTGCCTGCCAGCCCCTTCTGCACATGCGGAATAAAGCACTTTCAATCCACTTCTGCAATTGTTTGCAAGTGGGTTTTGCTACTCCGCACAGTCAAATCCAGCTGCAAAATGCATTGAAAGTGGACTGAAAGTTCATTATTCTGCAAGTGCGGAAGAGGCCTCTGACCTGAGATCCGGGTCAAGGCAGGCTCTTCCTTCCTCTGCCGTATTTACTTTTAAAAAGACAATTATCCTGTCTGGTTTTTAAAAACCTTTACTACTGAAAAATCTTCAGTCGTGGTGAAGGTTTAAGGATGGTCTGGGCACTGCTCATAGCCACCATTACAACAGAAAACCAACACAAAGCAACCTTGACAGTTTTAATGACTTCTTTAGCTTTGCTAGAAGCAAATCAGCAGCAGCAGCAGCAGCAGCAGCAGCAGCAGCAGAAGAAGAAGAAGAAGAAGAAGAAGAAGAAGAAGAAGGAGGAGAAGGAGAAGAAGAAGAAGAAGAAGAAGAAGAAGAAGAAGAAGAAGAAGAAGAAGAAGAAGAAGAAGAAGAAGAAGAAGAAGAAGAAGAAGAAGAAGAAGAAGAAGAAGAAGAAGAAGAAGAAGAAGAAGAAGAAGAAGAAGAAGAAGAAGAAGAAGAAGAAGAAGAAGAGTTGGATTTATATTCCCCCCTTTCTCTCCTGTAAGGAAACTCAAAGGGGCTAACAAACTTCTTTCCCTTTCCCCCTCGCAACAAACACCCTGTGAGGTAGGTGGGGCTGAGAGAGCTCCGAAGAACTGTGACTAGCCCAAGGTCACCCAGCTGGCATTTGTTGGAGTGCACAGACTAATCTGAATTCCCCAGATAAGCCTCCACAGCTCAAGCGGCAGAGCAGGGAATCAAACTTGGTTCCTCCAGATTAGAGTACACCTGCTCTTAACCACTATGCCACTGCTGATCTGGATGAATAATTGTTCTTAGATTCTGCTAGAGTTCCCTGGCTGCAATGTTTCCTTTTCACCTGGAAAATCTGGTTTCAGGTCGGCCCCATCACCCACCCAATGTCCCTTTCTTCCTTTCAAAATGTTTACTGGTGTGGGAATTTGCTGTGCCACATGGGCAGACACTGGAATATTTATTGATATTTAAAGTTTCATGCTCTCCGGATGGACATTTCTGTGCCGGGACAAAATAACCCGGTGTCCTGCAGATGTACCAAAGATTATTGAGCAAGAAAGCTGCTTTCTGTGTTTGAGATTCACTTGGAAATGAGAACTGGGGTCCCGGGAGAATACGTCGGTGGAGAAAATGGAAATGAATGATAAACACAAATAACTTGGCACCGGTTCCCCCCCCCCACCCCTCCCAGTGGTAGGAGCCCATTTTTATTTATTGTCTGGTTACTGCTTCTAATTTAAAGCTCTTAAAACATTTAGGAGGGACCCTTTGAAATATTAAAATGCCTTTTACAAAAATCAATCTGGGGGAAAGAGTCGTTCGCTAGTAGCCGCTGTGATGATTCAGCCCTCCGAGGACCCATCTGGCGCTCGACTATTCTCCTCTGCTCAGGTTTATCAATCTGTTGCGCGAAGATGAAGAAGGAGCTACCAGCAGAACCAGGGAAGGGCAGGGTAGCGGCGAGATCAATAACCACCAAGGAGCTGTCAGAGGGTTTCAGAAGTTTTCCATCTCGCTGTTTCTCCTCCCCGCTTTCTGTACTGCTGGGAGCCCCAGACTCCGAAAGTGGAGGACGTGTCAGAGAAATGAAAAAGCACTTAGGAACGTGAGGAGGGGGTGAGCCGGCGCGTTCGTGCGTGCAAGAGAGCCCACCCCACACAGGCCTCCGGAATAGTGAAGAGGATGCTCTGAAAAGACCCCGGACAGAAGCCAGAGTTGCCAATCTCCAGGTGGGGCCTGGGGGGTCTGTCAGAATTACAACTGATCCCCAGACCATAGAAACCAGTTCCCCTGGGGTGGGGGGATGGCAGTTTCAGAGGGTGGATTCTATGGCAGCAAATTCCTGCTGATCTCCCACCTTTCCAAACTCTGGCCCAAAATCTTCAGGAATTTCTTAACTTGGAGCAGGGAACCATAGCAGAAATAGAAGGGGGGCGTTTGTTTCGGATTGACTTACCCTGACATTGTCGTTTGAAATGTTCAAAATAAGTGAGAAAGGGTGTGCTAAAAAGAAAACGAGTTTGAATTTATATCCCCCCCCCTTTCTCTCCTGTAAGGAGACTCAAAGGGGCTTACATTCTCCTTTCCCTCCCCGCCCCCCACCACCAACAAACACCCTGTGAGGTGGGTGGGGCTGAGAGAGCTCCGAAGAACTGGGACTAGCCCAAGGTCACCCACCAGGCTTCATGTGGAAAAGCAGGGGAACAAATCCCGGTCACCAGACAAGAGTCCGCCACTCATGCGGGGGAGTAGGGAATCCAACCCAGTTCTCCAGATTAGAGTCAGCTGACCTGGATGGGTCAAAGTTCGGATTCGCAGAAGGCAGCTTCACGTGAAGCCACGTGAGGATGAAATGGAAGATGTGGAAATCCTACAGCCCTGAGCTCCAAGTTCAGGAAGTCTGATGCTCTCAAGATCCCCCGTGAATCCACTGCAATATTCTCCCGCCTGAGAAAAAAAGTCAAAGGCCATCTACCTTAATAGCCCTGGCTGTATACGTTTCTTTTCTTCAAAGGCTCCGGCACGCTATCAGGACGGCTTCGGCAGATTGATTTTGAATTCTTCAGACAGATTTGCAGAGTTTATGAGACCACACTCTTCTGTCTAGAAAACGGAGGGGTTGCGAGGAATGGAAAGACTCCCAGCAGCGCATATAACTGAGAGGATATCTCTTTATGTTCTTCCAGGGTGCGCAGAGGGGGGAAAACACACCTCATTTGAATGCAAATAGGAATTGATCTTGACCTCTCGGTTATCAGCTGTTCCTTGTCATACAATAGACTCTTTCATTCCAGATCACACAGCTAATATTTATCCATCTTGGGTTGGCAGTTGGATAGGCACTGTCGAGAGGAACTGCCACCCTCTTGTTCTCTAAGTACTTCAGTAACCTTCACTATTTCAGCTTCCGATCTTCCCCTCCTGAGATCAGCACTTCTGAGCAATAGACCCAAGGAACAGCAGCTTGCTACTTGGTTTTTTCGTTGTCATAGAATCATAGAGTTGGAAGAGACCCCCAAGGGCCATCAAGTCCAACCCCCTGCCATGCAGGAACACACAATCAAAGCACCCTTGACTGATGGCCATCCAGCCTCTCTTTGAAAACCTCCAAAGAAGGAGACTCCACCACACTCCGAGGTAGTGCATTTTGAACAGTCAGGACGTTTTTCCTGATGTTTAGGTGGAATCTCTTTTCCTTCACCTTGAACTCATGACTCCTGGTCCAAGTCTCTGGAGCAGCAGAAAACAAGCTTGCTCCCTCACCAACAGGACATCCCTTCAAATATCTAAACAGGGCTATCATGTCACCTCTTCACCTTCTCTTCACCAAACTAAACATCACCATCTCCCTAAGTCTCTCCTTGTAGGGCATGGGTTCCAGACCTTTTACCATTTTGGTTGCCCTCCTCTGGACACGTTCCAGCTTGTCAATATCCTTTTTGAATTGTGGTGTCCATATGATACAAGACTTATTTCACATGGTGGGGGGAACCAAAACTGCTTCCCCATTCAGGAGTTAGTGCAACAGAATGACCCATGAGCTGGAAAGTCTCCAGTTCAAATTCTGCCTCAGCCATGAAAACTCCTGATCATAACACAGGGATGATCATAGTGTCCTACCTTCCAGGGCTGTTGTGAAGATGACAGAGATAATCGAAGCACTATGAACTCTTAGAAATGTGCATAATGAAGAATGATTCTTCATTCTTGCTTATCACTAAGGCCCCTCCCGCACATGCAGAATAATGCACTTCCAATCCACTTTCACAGTTGTTTGCCAGTGGATTCCGCACAGTGAAATTCAGCGGGAAAGTGCACTGAAAGTGGATTGAAAGTGCACTATTCTGCATGTGTGGAAGGGGCCTTAGTCCAGGAAATGGTGAAAACAGGTCTTCTCAACATGCATGCTAACCGAGGCCCCTTTGACCGCTAGGCCTCATGTCCTTCCCACAGCCAGCCAAACAAAATGGCAGCTCTGTAGGGCTTCACAACCCAGTAGGAAGAGCTCCACCAGCCACTGGAGGGTCCCAAATAATTGGCTGAAGTAAACAACCATCCTAAAGCAGTCCTAGGTTAAGGATGCAAAAGTTTTATATGACCTGAAGAGAAACCGGAGGAGGCAACATTAATCCACAAAGGCCATCTGGCACTGCCCAAAGCACACAACTGCAGTGGAGAACATGGTACCTTTAAATCCCCTGGCAAACAGTCAGCCTCCTTCAGGATTTTGTTGAGGCCAAGCTGCAGAGTTTGGCAGTGGTCTGCTGGGTAGAGTATATAGCATCTTTGTTGCTGTCCATGGTACTAACTCTTCCGGACACACATTCTTTCCCCAACTGGCTTTCTTGAGACCTCACTCGAAATGACGCACTCTGCGGGTTGATTTTGCTGTCTCGATGGATCCACCAAGGGTGACTCCTGAGCAAGTCTTGGGTCAGCAGCTAAGGGAGCCTATTAGGTTCTTCTAACTTGCAATGTGAGCAAACACTGGGGAACCGGCCCAAAAGATAGGATGTTACTTTTGTACCCTCTGTGCTGGGACATTGTTTTATGTGGATCTTCATGGATTCCTACAAAGTTGGAACATAAGAAGAGCCCTGCTGGATCAGACCAGTGGTCCACCTAGTCCAGCATCCAGTGTGGTGTAGTGGTTAAGAGCAGGCGGATTCTAATCTGGAGAACCAGGTTCGATTCCCTGCTCCTCCACCTGAGTGGCAGAGGCTTATCTGGTGAACCAGATGTGTTTCCCTGCTCCTATATTCCTGCTGGGTGACCTTGGGCTAGTCACAGTTCTTGGGAACTCTGTCAGCCCCACCTGACTCACAAGGTGCCTGTTGTGGGGAGAGGAAGGGAAAGGAGCTCGTAGGCCACCTTGAGTCTCCTTACAGGAGAGAAAGGTGGGCTATAAATCCAAACTCTTCTTCTTCCAAACACAGTGACCAACCAGTTAGTCTGGAGGGGCAACAGCAGGGCTTAGAGACTGAGGCCGTCTCCTGATATAATCTCCTTGCATACTACCTCCTTCAGAGGTTGGCTGTCTCTGAACATGGAGGTTCCCCTTAGGTGCTAGCCATCTATGGACTTCTCTTCTCATGAATCTGTCTAATCTAAGTCAGGATTATTTCCAGTGGCAGAAATTTCCACAACTGACTCACTTGTTGTCCATCCCAAATGTATTGCCCATCAACTTCATTGGGTGCCTCCTTATTCTAGGCCAGGGGTCTGCAACCTGTGGCTCTCCAGATGTTCATGGACTACAATTCCCATCAGCCCCTGCCAGCATGGCCAATTGTCTAGGCTTATGGGAGAGGATTATTCTCCACCCGCTTCTCCACCCCATGCAAAGCTTTATACACCCCTTTATACACCCTTTATACACCCTTATTCGCTGTCCAGCACATATCAGCTCCAAGTATATTCTGACTTACTGATGTATTACATTCGTACTCTGCCTATCCTCCAAGGAACTTGGAGTTAATTACATGGGAGAAGGGTCATATTTTATCACCTCAACAACCCTACAAGGTGGGCTAGGGTAGGAGAGAAACAGCCAATCAAGCAAACCACACGACAGAAGTCTCCATCAATCCTGAACTTGCCATCTAGTTCCAACATTACCTGCTGCGACAAAAAAACCTTAGTAAGGTTAAACATTCCCTGCCTGATGCAAGCTCCCTTTCAGTTTACAACAGGGATTAATTCTGCTCGCAGACTTCTTTCAAGTGCTTCCTTTGGCGAGCAGAGACTGATTTCTGGCCGCAGCCACTAGAGGGAACTTAATGATGTGCCACAACATGAAAATCACACTGGCACAGAGTGTGAGTGTGTGGATCTCATTCCCCAAAACTATCTGCTGGGGGGGGGGGTGCATTTTACTGGAGGTCAATGTAACATCTGGGGCTTGAAAAGTCCCACTGCCTCGACACTGAAACAGATAAGCTATTATATGGCAGGGATTTTTTAGGTACTGAATGTCCCAAGTACTGCATAGCACAAAGGGCTTACCTGGCCAAGCAGGGGATGCACAGCTTTGTTGCCACCTGTAACGCAAAGATTCAGAGATTATACCCAGGATAAGGCAGCCAGGACAAAATATGCCTCAAGGGTTCCTATTCATTGTCTACCTATATGCTGTTCATTCTCAGTTTCAACTTCACATCTAGACAAACTCAGGAACTCATTGAAAACCTGCTGACCTTCTTGTGAGACCTGATCTAAGGGCCTTTTGCACATGCAGAATAATGCACTTTCAATCCACTTTCAATCCACTTTGCATCTGTGCAGAATAGCTAGATCCACTTGCAAACCATTGTGAAAGTGGATTGAATGTGCATTATTCTGCATGTGTGGAAGGGGCAGAGGTGGTTTGCTGTTGCTTTTCTCTGTTTAATGACCCTGGGAGGAATCCCATCCCGATACTAACCTGGGCCAACCCTGCTTAGTTTCTGAGCTCTGGTGAGGACAAGCTAGCCTGGGCCATTGAAGACATTTCAGGATTACATGTCCTGAAAATGGGTCATGGAGCAGACTATAATTTCTGCTGTTGGGTCCACCAGTGATCTAAATCCACTCTGGGTCACCTCCCGTGTGGCTTGCGAGGTTTCCAGAATCCTGCAGATGGAATCACAGCCCCTTAAATCAGGGCTGTACATTATTTATTAGACTTTTAAGCTTTTAATATTAAGCCTGCCCCGCACTCTTTTTGTTCTTGCTTTTTTTGTCGTTCAACAGTTTTGTCTCTCGACAAAACGCTGTGTAAAGGACAAAGTCCAAGACCACCTCCTGCCACGCTTGGCTTTATTCTTCAACCCGCTCTATGTTGTCACTAACAAAACATTTAAAAGCTTTCTACCAAGCTCCAGTGCGCAGAGACATCTGGTTTACAAGAACATGACCAGGTGAAAAGCAATTCAAGGAGGCAGAGTTAATAATTAGTCGAAACAGGTTAAAAGTCAGCGGAGTACAGCTCAAAACAAGGCCCAATTGGAAAACAAAAGGGTGGGCTGGAGAAGGCTCCATGCCAGGGTGAAAAGGTCAACTTGCCTCAGTTGCCCCAATGCTGAAAACAGCTTGCTGAAAGCCCAAAGTTTTCATTCTGTGGGACACAGCTGGATGATACATTACAAACCAGCTTGTCCGGTTCTTCCCCCTGCATTAGGACTCCAAACTAGCGGTTAATCCTAGGAAATTCCCAGTATCCTGGGAAAGAAAAAACCCCTCAATAAGTCAAGCTTTATTTACTTCCTTAATTAGATATTTATACCCTCCCTTTCTCCCCAAAGGGAGCATTACTTAAACATACACGAGGCTCCCTTATACTCGGTCAATCGTTTATTACGGACGTGGACAAGCGGAATAAAACGTACATGAACTGAGTGGCGCTCCCTTCTACTGAATCAGGCAATCGACCCGTCAAGGTCAGTGCTATCTATTCAGACCTGGGGCCCCTTCCGCACATGCAGAATAACGCATTTTCAATCCACTTTCAATGCACTTTGCAGCTGGATTTTACTGTGCGGAATAGCCAAATCCGCTTTCAAGCCATTGGGTAAGCAGTTTGAAAGGGCATTATTCTGCATGTGGGGAGGGGGCTGGGAGTTGCTCTCCAGGGTTAAGGGGGAAAGAGTTGACTAGGATGGGTTGCTCCAAATGGATTGGAAAAGATTTTGAAAAATAGAGGTGATCCACAGAGATGGAAACTAAATGACCGTTCATTTGGCTGAGAATCTCACACATGTCGGAGCAAAGATGGCAAAAGTTTGAATCGGGCATGGCAGCATTCCTTGCTGGATCCTCCAAGCACAGAACTCTGGTACTTCAGGAAAAGCGGAAACTGCTTGTAGTTCGTTTCTGTAACAGTTAATGCTCGCTGTATCGCAACCAAAGACGGCGGGCACTGCTATTTTATTGCTGACACATTTTTTACTCCAGCAGTTCTGCAGAAAGGGGGGGGGGGATACAGCTTTCCATTTCTTTGATAAGTCACGTTAAAAGGCCTGTCAGTCTCAACTCTCACTTCCCTGACTTCCGTCAGTTTAAGTGAGACCTTTAATGCTCTTTAAACACAGATTTCTGAAAGTAATAGAATCACGGAGGAGAAATGAAGCCGTGTGTCACATAAACCTGGATGTAAAAAAGGTACCATAATGCAGTAAATGTGGATTCCGGTCTGCCGTGATTCCCCTAGTAAATAGGAATTGATTTTTTTTTCCCCCTTCCAGAATTCTTCACTGGGCAAAATAAATTAAATCCACATTTGGTTTTATTTGTTTAAAAACCTCTTTGTTCAAATGAGAACAGCCGATAAGGAGACAGTTTCTAATAAATTAAAACAAGATAAATTGTGCCCAGCAGCGGGCTGAAGCCTGCCAGTTATGAAATGCTTTCTATCTGCAGAAGCACTGTGGATGTCCCCCAGGAAAGGAATCGGTGGCTGTCTGCGGAGACTTTGATTAATTGGCATTTCTTACGACTCCAGTCGTGATGCTGGTGGGGGCCAGTTCTCACACCCACCCCTTCTCCGTTTACCTTTTTTCCAAAAGGCATCTGTTTTGTTTTTGAAGCACACCCAATCTCTCCTGACATTTAAAGGCTCTTTCTGAGCCAAACAGGACTCCCTGAGTACCCAAGACCCTGCATTTGGCCTTCAGGACCGAGTACGGCTTCATTTAAAAGATTCCATAAAAAGGGAACGCGCCATCCATAAGAAAGAGGAGTCGGGATTGTAATGCACGTGATCGCGCACTCACCGACTCAGAGATGAGTTAACAGAGCCATCAATTCACAGCCACACACTGCGGGTGGAAAATGCCGTCAACTCATAGCAAACCCCTTGGGGTTTTCAAGGCAAGAGATGTTTAGAGGTGGTTTGCCTCTGCGTAGCAGCACTGGCATTTTCTGGTCTTCTCCTATCCAAATACTAACAAGGGCTGACCCTGCTTATCTTTTGAGATCTGATGAGGTCAGCTACACTGGGCTATCCAGGTCAGAGTTGAGAAGAAGAATCTGGATTTTATCCCCCCCTTTCTGTCTTGTAAGGAGACTCAAAGGGGTTTACAGTCTCCTTTCCCTTCCCCCCCCCCCCAACAAACACCCTGTGAGGTGGGTGGAGCTGAGAGAGCTCGGAAGAACTGCAGCTAGTCCAGCTGGCATGTGTTAATGTGTACAGGCTAATCTGAATTCCCCAGATAAGCCTGCACGGGTCAAGTGGCAAAGCGGGGAATCAAACCCGGTTCTCCTGATTAGAGTGCACCTGCTCTCTACACCACGCTGGTGGTGGAGTATAAATATTTAACTAAATACAATAAATGAGAACAGATGTGTCTGCCTCTTTTGAATGAGAATTTCGTATCTTTGTTGATTATCGCGAAAAAGCTACAGGATCACGATGAATCATGTGCGACTTGATAGCAACAACATGGGGGGGAGGCAAAATTGGTGGGGCAGGGCATGCAATCAGCACTTGCCCCTGAGTGCCATTTCCTGCAGGTATACCCCTACTTTCCAGATTTATGTTCACATGTCCCTTATAAGATGGAGAGACCACCTCTTCCTTGTCAACTGCGGTTTGTAAAAGTACACTTCAAAAACTAGGGTGGAAAAAGGGTTGGGAAGGGGGGGAATCGCTTCTTCTTGATTAAATCTAAATGAAATCATGTGATCAATAACAACTGATTAATCTACCCAGTTGACTAGATGTCAAGGCTTTAAAAGGCTCAAAGAAACTGATACCAGAAAGGGCGAGTATTACACCCAGACGATTTCCCAAGGACAACCGTATTGGGATTGTCAGGCTTTGCACTACCAGGGATGACATGTTGAAAAATATGCCCGAGTCGCAAGGAGCCGAAAACGCTTCGATTGCTGGAGGTTGTATTAACGCTCCCAGCCTTGATGAGCTCGCTCGGTTTTAAAATCATTGCGTTATGTGTGTTTACAGCTGCGTCTTAGTTAAATGTTTGGCTTGCATTATTTATAGAGGCTTAAAACTCAATAACGCACATTTTGGGGGGGAAAACAAGCCGCAGACTGATGAAACCGGAGACTTAGGAAATACAGGGTTTCGGGGAGGGAAATAAAAGCACAGCTTTAGTGCTCTGCCGCATATCAAGTAGGCCCAGAAAGTGGGCTGTCATGAAAGTGGGCTGTCATGACCCAATATTGCACCTATTTACTACATACAGAGAGGAAATCAGCACAGCCAAGCCAAACAGGGCACCTCCATAATTTCTGTGCCGTCAGTGCAATCACCTGCCCTAAACTTTCATGGCACCCATATCCTGCCAAGAGTCTTTCAGTTTAGAGAGACCAGACCTGTACAGTCTGTGCTGCTCTATCCCAACAAAGTCCATCTGAGGCTCAATCAAAACCCCTCAATTTAGGCTCAGTTTCCTACTATCTCCTTCATCTCCCCTTAATAAACAATGGATAGCAGGAAGAGAGGAAACATCAGGGTTGGGGATTATTAATGCTGCCATCTGTGTTTGGTTTTAAGAAGCAATATATAATTGTGTTAGTTTGCACAAGATTGTAGTGGTTACTTGGGATTTTCCAAATGTCTTAGTTTTGTTTTATTTTCGTAAGCCGCCCTGGGCCTGGCCCCTGAGGGGAATTGGGAGGGGTATAAACACAATAAAATAAATAAACAAATGATATGCTACTGCCATCTGCAGGGCATTAAAGGAAAAGCAGCAGAAGAAAATGCCCACGAGCCAATGGACAATAATAAGCCAATAGACATTTTATATAATGTCGCCAATGGACAATAAGCCAATAGACATATATATATAATGAGCCAATACGAGCCAGCGTAGTGTAGTAAACTAGGATCTACAGAATATAGCTTCAAGCACTCACTTTTGCCAGGGAAGTTTGCTGAGGGATCTTGGGCTAGTCACAGACTCTTTGTTCTGACCCCTGGATGGAAGACCTCCAAGGAATATCAGGGGTCTAACAGGGAGGCAGGCAATGGCAGACCACCTCTGAACGTCTCTTGGCTTGAAAAACCCCTATAGGGTCGCCATAATACATGACTGGATTGCAACAATCCTGCCTGCCGACAATAATACCCCATTTGTGTTCTTCTACTGCCATCTACAGGGCATCTGCCGCAACAGCATCTGAAGAAGAGGCCCGTGGACCAATGGGCCAACACTGGCCAAGTCCTCCTCATCTCAAGGCAGGGGTTAAAAATCCCAAATTAAGATACAGCAGAGCATGGTCTGCCACAAAAGCAACCAATAGGGTTGCCAACCTCCAGGTAGATCTCCTGGGATTACAACTCACCTTCAGGCAGCAGAGATGAGTTCGCCTGGAGAAACAGCTGCTCTGGAAAGTGGACTCTATGGCATTGGACACCGTTGCAGTCCTGCTTCCAACTCCACCCTCCTCAGTCTCCCCCCCTCCCCCCGCAAATCTTCCCCTGTTTCCCAACTCAGCACTGGCAACCCTCATTCCCAACCTCTCTGAATCTGCTGGCGTCTTTGGAATTATGACTTACGAATTATGGGCTAACTACAAATGGCTGCTATGGGAGGTGCAGCCAAGCACAAAACATCAAGGGATGCTCTCTTCAGCAACCAGAAAGATGTGCTACCAAACGACTAGAAATGGTGAAAGGTCTGGAAGCCACGCCCTACGAAGAGAGGCTTAGGGAGCTGGGGATGTAGACAAAGGAAGGTAAAGGGGGGACATGATAGCTGTGTTTAAATATCTGAAGGGATGCCATGTTGAAGAGGGAGCAAGCTTGTTTTCTGCTGCCTCAGAGACTAGGACATGGAGTCATGGAGTCAAGGTACAAGAAAAGAGATTCCACCAAAATGTTAGGAAGAACTTCCCGACAGTTAGGGCTGTTTGACAGTGGAATTCACTTCCTCTGAGAGCTGTGGAGTCTCCTTCCTTGGAGGTTTTTAGACAGAGGCTGGATGAACATATGTCAGGAGTGTTTTGATTGTGTGTTCCTGCATGGCAGGGGGTTGTCCTTGATGGCCCTTAGGGTCTCTTCCAACTCTATGATTCTTTCCAGAGTCATAGGAATAGGAAGGTAACTCCATGAAGGCAATCCTTCATGGAGTTACTCCAGTCTAAACTTACTGAAAGCACTTAGATTCTGCACAGGATGGAGTTGTTGAGTTCCATCAGAAATGTAGTATTCTTTTCTTTCTACTAAAAAAAATACAAAGTGCCCCTTGTAAGATAAGGTATCTTTGGACCTGGAATCTTGATTCCTTGAGGGAACAATGCTAAGAGGGAGAAAGCCTCGGGAAACATGTTTTTTTAGGATTGCCACCTAATCTTTAAACCTTCCTCTTTTATCATTTGAGAGAGTGCCTCAGTAGGAATCTCAGGTTTGGTAACGAAAGCAGGTCTTCAAACCTTGAGCGTTTGTGCCATTTTATCCTGTGTCCCTCTCACATTTAAGTAAGCCACCTGCTTATGTATCTGCGCTTGACGCCTGATTAGATTCCTGCCACTTTGTAATTAATACCTTTGGATTAACCAAATGCTTATTGATTATTGGGAATCGAAGTGTCTGTCCTCTAGCCTATTGACCGTAAGAAGCTAAACTGTGCGACTGGCGTGTTAAAAGTAGAGCACACCTGGCTCTCAGATCTGGGTGGTTTTTTTAAATCTTGCTGTAAAATCAAATAGCATTCCAGACAAGCCTACTGCACTCTAATTCAGCTCTTCTGTATCTGCATAAACACACGGAGTTGGGCTGTGGCCAGAGGGTAGAACATCTGATTGGCATGCAGAAGAAGAAGAAGAAGAGTTTGGATTTATACACAGAATCATAGAGTTGGAAGAGACCCCAAGGGCCATCAAGTTCAACCCCCCTTGCCATGCAGGAACACACAATCAAAGCACTCCCGACATATGTTCATCCAGCCTCTGTTTAAAAACCTCCAAAGGAGATTCCACCTTTCTCTCTTGTAAGGAGACTCAAAGTGGCTGACAAGCTCCTTTCCCTTCCTCTCCCCACAACAGACACCTTGTGAGGTAGGTGGGGCTGACTCTGAGAGAGTTTGGAGGGAATAGTGACTAGCCCAAGGTTACCCAGCAGGAATGTGGGGATGCAGAAACCCATCTGATTCAGCAGAGAAGCCTCCACCACTCAGGTGGAGGAGTGGGGAATTTTTGGCCCCTTCTGCACATGCAAAATAATGCACTTTCAATCCCACAATTGTTTGCAAGTGGGTTTTGCTGTTCCGCACAGTAAAATCCAGCTGCAAAGTGGATTGAAAGTGCATTATTCTGCATGTGCGGAGGAGGGCTTTGACTTGAGACCTGAGACGGCAGCTGCCAGTCAGAGCAGACAATACCGATCTTGACAGACCAAGCGTCTGGCTCCCTACAAGGCAGCTTCATTTACGCATCCCATAATTGTAATCCTCCAGTCCTACTTCCAAATAATGTTAAACAAGCAAATAAGTGAAAGAAGAATTTGGCTCCAGGGTTGTCTCCGTGTCCAAATACTACGCCTGCTCCATACAAAAAATAAAACCAAAGAGAAACTGTATGTATTTTCCCCCTCCCTGACAACATGTTTTAATGTCTCTGGCAATACCAGCCGAGCAATATGAATATTTATATTCTTTCAGGGCATGGCACAGCTGCCTTCGCAAAATGTAGCTGTGAAACTCGTGACGATCAAGGCCTCGAAGCACAAACACATGCAAATAAAACAACGGGAGACAAAAAATGGAAAAGAAGCCATGTCCATCCAATTATGACAAACTTTGCACAAGGAAGCTGAAGTCAGCAGGAATATTTAGTGTTTTTGGGTGGCATTTCAAGTACTCAAAGACCTTTAGATGCTCGGGTAGTGTGTGTAGTGTAGTGGTTTCAGTGCCAGGCGAGGATCTGGAGAAACGGTTGGAATCCCCATTTCGTCCCTGATGCTTATAAGCTGCTATTACATAAAAGGTATAATTACCCCCCAAATTATTGTGCTTGATATTTTTGCTTGAAGAAGAAGAAGAAGAAGAAGAAGAAGAAGAAGAAGAAGAAGAAGAAGAAGAAGAAGAAGAAGAAGAAGAAGAAGAAGAAGAAGAAGAAGAAGAAGAAGAAGAAGAAGAAGAAGAGTTGGATTTATATTCCCCCCTTTCTCTCCTACAAGGAGACTCAAACTCCTTTCCCTTCCTCCCTCACAACAAACACCCTGTGAGGTAGGTGCGGCTGAGAGAGCTCCGAAGAACTGTGGCTAGCCCAAGGTCATCCAGCCTGGCATGCGTTGGAGTGTACAGGTTAATCTGAATTCCCCAGATAAGCCTCCACAGCTCAGGCAGCAGAGCAGGGAATCAAACCCAGTTCCTCCAGATTAGAGTACACACTGCACCACTGCTGCTCCTCTTACAGGAGTTTTACCTGTCAAGGTCTATTTCCACACACAGGTTTCTTCTCTTTTCCTCTGGCAGCTGAACTCTTCTGCTCTTTTGCAAAAGACGCGGTGGTGGTTGGTGGGCCTTCACCCGCGCACATTAAATGACTCAACAGCCAAGGCAGGACGCCGCGTCGCTGTGAATCAGCGTTCGTTCTAAGTGAGGACAATAAAAAATAAATCAAGGATGCCGCATTGCCAAAATGGGCTTTGTTCATTTATTTCTGACAAGCTGGAGTTTAGCTTTAATTATTCATCAGGTTTTGCAGGGAACTAACAAAATATGCCGCAGCGTAGTTTGTAAAAGTAATAAAGTCCGGGAGACTTCGTGCGGTAGCTCTTGCGGGCCGGGTTTTTTGCCAGACAGAGGGAGACGGGGGGGGGGCGGGGGGGAATCCAGGTGGTAGTGCATGAACTTTGAAATCCCCCCCAACATTAGTCCACAATCTATAGGTCAGTGCCCCCTAGAGGCCATGAAGCACCTGCTGCGAGATAAGACGTCTTGGAAGGACAACTCCTGGTGAAGCCAAACACTTTGAAAAGAGCCCAGTGTTTCGTTTTCAACAATAGTCAGGTTTGCAAGCAGGGTAGAGGGGCAACCGGCCTTGTTTGTCCCCAGCAGTGGATATTTAAGGTGCATTGCTTCTGAACATGGAGGTTCCATTTTGCAAAGAGCGGTGGATAGTAATGCTTGTTGGTCAGAGATACTGCTGCCTGTTTGGCTGCAATTCAGTGGAGGCCCCCCAAACAAGCGAGCCCCGTATCCGTCACCATTTGTGACTCTAGAAAGGGCAGCGGCTCCTCCAGTGGCATTGTCAATGATAGGCCAGAAAGAATCAGCATTTGGCAGCTCTGCATAAACCCATCAGCAAGCTCAGATCTATGGAAGGATGGATGACAGTGTGGTTGAACATCTGTTGCTCTTTGGCCAGCTCTGGGTTGTGAAATCCCCAGAGATCTGGGGGGTGGAACTGGGGATGATGGAGTTTGGAGAGGGGAGGCATGTAATGCCGTAAGGTCCGCCCTCCAAAGCTGCCCTTTTCTCCAGGAGAACTGATCTATGATACCAGTTATCATTCCATGAGATCTCCAGGTTTTACCTGGAGATTGGCAACCCAACTTGTTCCAGTCCTTCTCAAAACCGTAGCTAGCAAGTAAGTGGATCAACCGACACCAGCCACCAGCTGGGACAAATACTCTCTCGGTATATTCATAAAAGTCATAAAACCCCCAGCAGAAAGCAAAACCAACATAAAGGCGCTGATTGATTTCACGTTGTCTCTGAACTGAAACCCCAAAATTAAACTAATAACTTAACAACAGGTGGATTTTTAAACAATGAAATGAATTTTTAAATTGTCTCGAGACTTTAGGGGTTCTTGAAGTGTGTGTTTTATCAGCCGCGGTAGCAAAGCTTTCTGGGTTGCTCTGCTCTCAGCAACTTTTCCTGAACGCCACCCTAAAAGTCCTACCTAGACTAGTGTGAGATGGCTCTGCCCCCTTCCTGGGGCCACTTCCGCACATGCAGAATAATGCACTTTCAATCCACTTTCAAAATTGCTTGAAAGTAGATTTTGCTATTCCACACAGTAAAATCCAGCTGCCAAATGCATTGAAAGTGGATTGAAAGTGAGTTATTCTGCATGTGCGGAAGGGAGAGGGCATCGAGGTCTTAAACGACCCACTCTGTTTGAGTATAATTTCCCAGGAAGGCCCTCAGCACAGGACTTTTTCCCTTGTTTCTGTAGAACCAAAACAGGGAGGGCTATGCAAACAAAACAAAGGTGAGCCGATTCCCCCGGCTTGCAGCCAGCCAAAGTGAACAGCGGTGCCTGTGGAATATTCTGTCGACGTTGGGTTTTTCCACCAAGCACGGTGCTCCGTAATGGGCCGATAAACCACCCAGTTATTGCCTTTTCAGATGTCAACTGCTTTCTGCAGGGTTCTGGTAAACTGGCCTTGGGCGAGCTGTCACAATCCCGGGTAACGATAAAAGCAAAATGAGAAATGACACTTGTCAACTCAGCAAAAAATCAGGGGTGGGGGACAGGAGTGAGATTCCACAATGCCACCCCTGTGAACGCCTGTCCCTTTCGCTTGCGGGCATGGCTGTCACTTTAGACCAGGATGAACCCAGGGTGCCAACTTTTATGTTCAGCCTGGAGACCTGCTGGGATTGCAACCGATGTCCAAGCAACGGAGTTCTCCGTTCCCCTGGAGAAAATGGATGGTTTAGAATCATAGAGTTGGAAGAGACTAGAAGGGCCATCAAGTCCAACCCCCTGCAATGCAGGGACATGCAATCAAAGCACTCCTGACAGATGGCCATCCAGCCTCTGTTTAAAAACCTGAGACTCCACCACACACCGAGGTAGGGCATTCCACTGTCAAACAGCCCTGACAGTCAGGAAGTTCTTCCTAATGTTTAGGAGATGGAATCTCTTTTCCTTCACCTTGAACCCATTAAGAACATAAGAAAGAGCCTGCTGGATCAGACCAGAGTCCATCTAGTCCAGCACTCTGCTACTTGCAGGAAGAGGAAGCCGGTGATGGAAGCACACTCATCGTCTCCTTTGGATTTTCTCCTCACTTCCTTCTCCTCATGGACAGATGGCTGGCAGTCCCTTCCTTTGCTTCCTACCCTTCGGCCCTCCTGTGGGGTAGTGGTTAAGAGCTGTGGACTTTGGAGAACTGGGTTTGATTCCCCGCTCCTCCACATGAGCGATGGACTCTAATCTGGAGAACCAGGTCCAATTCCCCACTCCTCCACATGAAACCTGCTAGGTGACCTTGGGCAACTCACAGGACTCTCAGGACTCTCTCAGCCCCATCTACTCAACGAGGTATCTGTTGTGGGGAGAGGACGTTTGTGGGGAGAAGGGGTTCGTAAACTGCTTTGAGATTCCTGGGGATCAGTTGTAATCCCAGGAGTTCTCCAGCTACTTCCTGGAGATTAGCAACCCCAAAACAGGAAGCAGAGTGAGATGGTGACAGCATCCCAAAGGACACCGGACTTGTACTCTCTTGTACAAGTATTTATTCCAGACTTGGCCAACCTCTGACCAGTGGGCAGGAGGAATTTGCCAAGTGACCCAGGTCTGATAAAAACACCAGAAGATCAGAAGATCACCAAGAAGCAGAACAAGCGTGCCCGTCGTTCTGGTTGTCCTCCGTGTTCTCCAGCCCGACGATGCCACTATGTTGGCTGGGTTGGAAATCGTAATCTTCACGACTGGCTTTTGCGATGGCCGGCCACAGCAAACAGACAAGCCCTCTGGGCAAAAATCTGGGCTGTGTGAGCAATGCCCCATAAATCCAATCACACGTATGACAGAGCTGTTTGGAAGCATTTGGCCGGGCTCTGACAAACTGCTGCGTGTGTTGAGTGGTCTCCAGAGGGGACATCTGTTCACAGCTTTACTGGATTTTGGGGGGGGCTTCAAAAGCCGGTAACACCGTGGCCATCTGCATTCTTCATGCCATGGGCGGTCAGGACTGATTAAGGATTCGGACTAATTGTTCCCGGCCCACTATGGAGGCAGACTTTTTTTTTAAAAAAAAAAAGTTCTCGGTAAATAAATCCTTCCTCTGACCTTTCGCAGTAGCTCGGTTTCCGTGGAACAAAAGAAGACCAAGCCTGGCCTTGGGAAGGCAGCTAATCAGCGTTGCTTGAGCTCCTCTGATAATCCCGTTTTAATCCTTCATATATAAAAAAAAAGTCTTCATAAACAGATAATACAGTCCTTGGGTTAAGGCCAAGTATTTCCCCAGGCCTTCGATCTGCATCTGGGTCATACCACCTGAGCTGGGGGGAGGGGGGTCCTCAGGCAACCATTTCTCCATTCCAAAATTCCTTCTGCATAGAAAAGTAGTGCATCAGGGATATAGGTTGAAGTGTAGAATTATTCCTGACGTGCTGGTTTTCTATATGAAGAAATATTGTTTATGGAGGTTTGTTCCATCCTTGCAGTAGAACCCGGGCACAGGTAGAGACCTCAATCAGAATCTAGTCTGACATTTACAACATCCATTTAGACCAAGGGTCAGCTGCCTTTTTGTAGCCCAACAGCCGACATTCAGAGCAAGAGAACAAAGAAAGTCCACTGGTATATCTTGAAGTACTTGGCTTGTGTTGCTGATAACCGACTTGTGGGATTCTTTAGAGTCAGAGCGGTTTTGACACCCAAACGCTGGTCGTTGTGATTGCTGTATTCAGAAGTATTGTCCCCGGGCCTCACAATAAGTCACAAATGTAAGTAGGAACACCCTGTGCAATTGTTTTAGAGCACAGTCGTAAATCTACGCAAAGTTTTCACATGGATTCTCGGCAATTGTTCATCTCTATTGTTTCCCTTTCTGCAAAGCACCTCTAAGTAGTCCCATTTTTTTAAAAAAATCTTTGCCTACCATTTCCTACTGGTTATTCCAGAAACCCACCCATGCTTCTAATATTAAGTTGGGGATTTTTTTTTCTTTTTGAAAGTCCCGTGCTAGAGTCCACGTCGAGTCACATTTGACTCTGGAACCATGCCTGGCAAACTCCCCAATTCAAGCTATGTGCTTGGTTGCAGGAAAGAACAAATAGTTATGATAGGAAGGGTCACCCTCTACTGTCTCATAACAAGGACATTTCTACTATTCACTCAACCACTGGAACAAGTAGCCTACAATCTATCTGCATTTGCAAAAAAAAATGGCAGCATTGGCCTGCAGTGGTAGAAAAGACAAGTCTTTTAGGTTGCAGTCCAAAAGATGGGATAACCTCTCACTGAGACTTACTTCTGAGTAGACCTGCTTAGTCTCGCTCTTACAATTCATCCAGCTCTAGAGCAAGATTGTTATAAGAACATAAGAACATAAGAAAAAGCCTTGCTGGATCAGACCAGAGTCCATCTAGTCCAGCACTCTGCTACTCGCAGTGGCCCACCAGATGCCTTTGGGAGCTCACCTGCAGGATGTGAAAGCAATGGCCTTCTGCTGCTGCTGCTCCTGAGCACCTGATCTGCTAAGGCCTTTGCAATCTCAGATCAAGGAGGATCAAGATGGGTAGCCATAGATCGACTTCTCCTCCATAAATCTGTCCAAGCCCTTTTTAAAGCTATCCAGGTTAGTGGCTATCACCACCTCCTGTGGCAGCATATTCCAAACACAAATCAAGCATTCCATGAAGAAATGTTTCCTTGTTATTTATGTTATGTATGTGTTAAACTGATTAGGTGAAAGTCTCACTTGACTAGCTTACCTTTTTTTTACCTGGTCACCTGGGAATGAAGTATCTGTCTCATAAATTCTTTGTTGGTCCTAATTCCTGCTATTTACACACACACACACACACACACACACACACACACACACACACACACACACACACACACACACAACACACACCTCCCCCCTCCAAGCTCAAAGATTTCCTTTTTTGTAACCAAGATCAGGAAGAATCAGTCTGTAATGTCATAAAGTAGCAAAAGATTAATCGGACATGGCTGAATAGACCCACTGTTCGTATAAAAACATAATTTAATTTCACGGCACCAAATTGGCACGCAGCAGGTGCTGACTTCCCCGCCTCCTTCACCCTTTGCTCCAACAAGAGCCATTTAAACAATGCAGCACTCAGGGTGACGTTTATGGGTTAATAAATAGCAGCCGTACAATTCCGCAGCCAGGTTCATTCTCATATCAGTGTAATTATCAGTGAAATACGAGCACGATTTATAAGCAAGCTAAGAATCGCTCCATGAGTACGTTAACTTTTGTGGAAGGAAGGAAGGAAGGAAGGAAGGAAGGAAGGAAGGAAGGAAGGAAGGAAGGAAGGAAGGAAGGAAGGAAGGAAGGAAGGAAGGAAGGAAGGCAGGCAGGCAGGCAGGCAGGCAGGCAGGCAGGCAGGCAGGCAGACACTGGCATGTGAAAAAAACAAATAATAGGTAATGTGGTGAACCAGATTAGCTTGGGCACTCCAACACATGCCAGCTAGGTGACCTTGGGCTAGTCACAGTTCTTCGGAGCTCTCTCAGCCCCACCCACCTCACGGGGTGTTTGTTGTGAGGGTGAAAGGCCAAGGAGATTGTAAGCCCCTTTGAGTCTCCTTACAGGAGAGAAAGGGGTGATATAAATCCAAACTCTTCTTCTTCTAAATGAAGAGTGCCAGCTGCCCATAGGCAGTAGGGTCAATCTCAATTTTGGGGTCCCTGCCCCACAGGCTAAAAAAGGTCAGGAACTCTGGGTGTGGTTAAGTGGGTGCATAAAACCATGTGCATGGACATTAATGCCTTTCAGTGGGTTTCATTTTGTCTTTAGGACAGGGATTCCCAACACGCTGCCCAGGGGCACCACGGTAGTACTCACCTTCAGCAACGAGCTGCGTAGCATTGCTCAAGATGGGACATTGCCAGAGAACATATGGCAGGATGAGGGTTTTTTCCCCCCAATGCAATTTTCACCAAATGAACATTTCAAACGACTCTTTCACCCAAAAGAAACCCCGGCTCTCTCGGTTCTTTAGTTAATGGCAGCTAAGCTGCCTCTGAGCACAGTGATGTAACGCACAACAGATGGAGAACACCCTTCAGCAATATGTCACAACGTGTGTGCAGAAGACTGCGGAGAGGAATCCTTCATGTGAGAACCGGGGGAGGAGGGGGCAGTGTTACAACCCTTTCCCGGTTGTCATCTGTGAAACGTGGGCTGGCGTGAAATGAGTCAGGCTTCCGTGCGGTGGTTTTAGCCGAGGGTCTGCTCATTTCCTGCGCTTTGGACAAGGGGGGAGGGTGGGAATCATCAACCGTTGAGGCACAAAAAGGAACACCCCGTTGTCCAGGAGCTTGAAGGTATAACTTGGAATCCCTCTGGTTCAGAAAGGAACCTTTGGGCCCTTCTGAACATGCAGAATAATGCACTTTTAATCCACTTTCAATGCACTTGGCAGCTGGATTTTACTGTGCGGAATAGCAACATCCACTTGCAAACAATGGTGAAAGTGCATTATTCTGCATATGCAGAAGGGGCCACAGTTCAAGAGCAGTCTGCTCTTAACCACTACACCACACTGCCTCTTATACTGCTCTTATACTGGTTGATCACGCTCAGAATTGTCTACTCGGATTGGAAGCTGCTCTCCAGGGTCTCAGGCAGAGCTCTTTCACATCACTGACCACCTTGTCCTTTAAGAAGAAGAAGAAGAGTTGGATTTATATCCCCTCCTTTCTTTCCTGTAGGAGACACTCAAAGGGGCTTACAAACGCCTTTCCCTTCCCCCTTCACCACAAACACCCTGTGAGGTGGGTGGGGCTGAGAGAGCTCCAAAGAACTGTGACTAGTCCAAGGTCACCCAGCTGGCGTGTGATGGAGTGTACAGGCTAATCTGAATTCCCCAGATAAGCCTCCACAGCTCAGGCGGCAGAGCGGGGATTCAAACCCGGTTCCTCCAGATTAGAGTACACCTTCTCTTAACCACTACACCACTGCTTAAATTGGAGAGGCTGCCAGCAATTGAACCTGGGGCCTTTTGCAAGCCAGAAGCTCTTTCACTGAGCTATGGTCCCTCCAATAGAGATACAGGTTTAGCTATGGCTTTTCCCACTCATTTTACAGAGAGCAGGTGTTCTTGAACAGATGTGGAAAGAGATTTCCTGTAAACCGAGAAGGTGTAAATCCAGAGAAGCGACTTCCCCTTTCCTGCTCTCTACTCTCTTCAAAAGTATTGTTTTGATCTCTCTGTAAACACAACACCGTGTGTTAATTACGCGTGTGATAATTACTCTTTACTGCCACGTTGCCGATTTCATTTTTCAGCACTTTGGAAAAGATTCCTTCCCTCCTAACCTTTTTGGTTCAGCTCAACCTTTGCAGAAATCAGACGAGAGGAAAGAACTCACAGGTGCTGTGTTTGTGCGGATATTTTTAATTTGTTCCCATTAAAATGTAAATGAATTGCTAATAAAGAAGGAACATTGACCTATGTGAAAGACAGTGAGCGATTTACTTTGAGAATTAATTTGTACAACGGAGCAGGAAACCTTACATGGACCCCGCCTGCTTTTACTGGATCCATCTGGATTCTTTCAGCAGAGGAACTATTGGGTTTGGAGGGTATCTGGGCCCGTTGTGGGTTTCAACAAATCATTCTGGAAGGGAGAGAGGAGAGCGACTTTGTGACTTCTGTGCAGAAAAGGAAATTGAGAGCTTTCTTCTGCTTTGTACAACAGACGTCTTGGGGAAGTCATCACATCTTTGCAAAAAAAAATGACCGAGAAGAAGAAGTTTTGGCCAGTGTTGGATGTGCAAAAATGGGCAGAGAAGTACGAAACCCAGTGGTTTTTGAAAAGAAGCCAGCAGGGAGATCTATTCTTGGACAGAACAGAGCAAGAAGTTTTGCACACAGAAATTGAGGTGAGGCGCTTGTCTTGAGAAAGGAGCCCAGAAGTCAAAAGAAATTCGAAGAGTCCTCAGGGAGAATCTCCATAGACATTTCAGAGCAGAGAAAACCAAGGGAAAAAAACCACCTGACGCTGCAATGTTCTTTGGAGAGCAATACTGCAGTAGGCAAGACCCCATGAAGCTACAGCTGGAAGGCAGACATATCCAGGTCATCCATGCGTGGAGCGGATAGTCCGGAGTCGGACAAGCCTAGACTATCCATGATGGAGTGGATGGTCCTGTGGCTGTTAGGATAGCCTGGCGGTCTTCTTGAGTGCGCGTTCCCCAGAATAATGGAGTTCAGGAGTCATTATTCCATCAATAATATGCAAAATTGCAGCCTTGTGCAGCCTCAATTTGCCTTGGGGCAAATGAGAAAAAAGAAAAGAAGGTGGAGAGTGGAGAATATGCTTCCGGTCAGAACAAAGGAAGCACTTCTTTACTCGATGAGTCATTAAATTGTGGAAGTTGCTGTCAGTGGTTGTAGTGATGGCTATGGGCATGGATGGCTTGAAAAGGGAATTACACAGATTCGTGGAGGGCAAGTCTATGAACGGCCACTAGCCAAAAAGACTGAAGGGAGCCTCCATGTCCAGGAGCAATCAATCTCTCAATAGCAGTGCTAGGAGGCCAAATCAGGGTGGTGGAAGGGGGCAGAAGGAGGGAGGCGTGTGGGGGCGTGCTTGGTTGCTTGCCCCCCTCCCCCAGCGAGCCTCCAGGGACAAAAGCAGTGTGCTGCCCCATGGCGGGTCCCTCCCCTGGGCGCAGCAGACCAGGAAGGCAGGGCAAGGGACTCTGCACCCTGTTTGTTGGCCATCTGGGGCAACTGGTTGGCCATTGGACCACTTGGGCCACTGGTATGACTTAGCAGGGCACCTCTGATGTTCTGCGCCCTCGACCTCCATTCACAGTTGCTATTCAGAGCTGGATTTTTTCTGAGAAAGAACATGGTAAACACCACACACAAACGATCAGAAGGTCCCTTTTCATTATCTGATCCCTAACCACTAGAGCTGAAGTGGATTGGCCATTTTATCTCAGATATCGTTCCCAATAATCCCAAGCATAGAATTTGCTTTCTTCCCCGCTTTCCACTGCGACATTCTGAGTCAATACAGGAGTCAATATTTTCATTAAGCCCCCTGCCTCCGTCCTGTCTTTGCTTGTCAGAAGCTGCCAGTTCAAATCTCATCAGCCTAGACAGAGAATGAGGAGTCGTTTTCACCTCCGCGTGAATCGCTTTTCACTCACTCACATAAAACCTCTTTTGCCACATTATTGTCCCGTCATTCAGTTTGGAGAGGTCCTCTTGTGGTTCTTCACAATTAATTTACATGTTTATAGCTTGCCTTTCTCCTCAGTCGGGACCCAAAGTGACATATGGCATCATTCCCCTGCCATCCTGTCTGCACGACCACCCTCTGGTTAGGCTGAGAGTGTATGATTCACTCAAGGTCACCCAGCAAGCTTTCATGACAGAGTGGAGAATCGAACCTAGGTCTCCCGGATCTTAGGCCCCTTCCGCACATGAAAAATAATGCATTTTCAAACCACTTTCACAACTGTTTGCAAGTGGATTTTGCCATTCCACACAGCTTCAAAGAGCACTGAAAGCAGTTTGAAAGTGCATTATTCTGCATGTGGGGAATGAGCCTTAGTGTGCCATTCTAACTGCTACACTAGGGGTCCCCTCCCTTTTTGACCCTGTGGACACCTTTGGAATTACGATGTTTATATGTTTTATTATTACTGCATCGCATGGATTTTTATTGGCATTATAATGCTATGTCTATGTTGCTGTATTTATGACACGTTTATGATGTTATGATCCTATGTTTATTGACTCTATGTTTATTGATGTGTTTGTTGATGGTTGTTGTATGATGCTGTGATTTATGATGCTATGTTATGATTTATGATGTTATGTTTATTGACCCTATGTTATCGATGCATTTAGGTTGTTCTACGATGTTTTGTTTATTCGTGTTGTTATTTTGTTGTTGGGCACTGCCCTGAGCCTTTTGGTGGAGGGTAGTATATAAATTAAATATACCATTCCATACCAATCTGACACAGCATGGCAGGGGCAGCCACAAAATGGCTGCCGCAGGAGGCACAACAAACTACAAAACAGCCGTCCCGGGTTACCTTCATTTACACAATGAAGACCCTTGCGCTGTGGTGGCAACGTTTTAAAAAGTCTACAAAGCCAACCAAATCTCCAATAGTCTATCCGAAACCCTTGGCAAAAGTTCCATCTGGCTCCTCTCACTTCGTGAAATCACTTGGCGAGCACGATCAAGCCAGGAAAGGTTTGGCGGGTGCTGGAGACCCCTGCTAAAACCACACAAGGCTTTGTTTTGGTACTCATCAGCTAGAATAAAAAGCATGCAAGGCAACCGCCTGGCAGGCTAAAGATCCCAGTGCTTTGCAGAACGCTTAGCTTTAAAAGGGGCTTGGACAGATTTATGGAGGAGAAGTCGATTTATGGCTACCAATCTTGATCCTCCTTGATCTGAGATTGCAAATGCCTCAACAGACCAGGTAATCGGGAGCAACAGCCGCAGAAGGCCATTGCATTCACATCCTACATGTGAACTCCCCAAGGCACCTGGTGGGCCACTGCGAGTAGCAGAGAGCTGGACTAGATGGACTTTGGTCTGATCCAGCTGGCTTGTTCTTATGTTCTTAACGTGGATAGATGTTCTATAAATGGCCAATGAAATGCTTGGTTGTATATCCCGGAAGCTCGTTTGTTTTGTGCAAGGACTCAAAGCGGCCAGGGTCACCGCAGATGGTCAGGAAGATTCCTCATCCGCTGTATTCTTCGGGGAAGCATCCATGCAGTGCTCAAATCTGCCTAGCGCTCTAGGCAGCTAAAAAGCCGCAGGAATCTCGCTGATAAACCCGCTGATGGGAATATGTCCCCCGCAGACTTTTTTGCCATTACCCTCCAAGAAGTCACCACGTCCCACCTATTTATGCATCTGTCTTTCACACCACGGGACGTCTCCAACAGATGTTGTGGCAGCGATTTATCCACAGGTGGCGAGTTGAACAGGAAAAAATGGGCCCGTACAAGGTAGGGGGAAATCAGTTCTCAGAAGGGGAAATAATGAAGTGCGGCCATCTCCAATAATTAACGCTAATGAACACAGAGAAAGCGCCGAATATATAAAACATGAGGATGGTGCTTAGCGGAGGCGTTCATTTGTTCTAAACTATGTCAAGCGGTGGAAATGGTTTATGTCGGGCCTAGAGAGGAGCGCAGGCAGCCAAGACGTCCGGCGGGGATGCGAATGATTCGTTCTCAGATCAATAGCTTGTGAAATGCATTTCTGCTCTCGAGGGACTTTCGGGACGGTTATGCGGAGAAAGAGCAGCATTTTGGAAACGGGGGACGGCTCTCCACAAAAAATGTCAGGATTGCTCTCTGGGGGGGAGAATTAAAAGTCGTTGGGATGACAGATGGGGAAGCAAAGGCACCCATCCCCAGGATAAACAGCTGTTGGGCTCTCCAAAATGGATTTTATTCCAACACTCCTGTGATTTGGACTTGCTGGTCTAGAGCGGACCGTACCCAGGGGAGGGGGGTGTTCTGGGAGCCCCCAAATATCTCAGTCTGAGGAGGAGCTGGCAAAACCCAACCCCGAGGGGGGGCAGCACAGACTGGACCAACTTCATTGGCTTGCTAACCACCCCAGGGTTAAATCACTTCCCTAAAGGCCCCTTCTGAAAAGCGCAGAAAATGTCATTCATCGCTGCTGTGTACTGCATGACTCCATAGCAGATAGCAGCAATTTTCAATTCCTTGATTCAAGTCCCATAGAGACAAACAAAATTTGAGGGATATTTGCTCTGAGGGGTGAAAACTCCCATTGTCAGATACCTCCTCTGACTCTCCAAAGCTTATACCCCAAAAATCCGATGTCTTTAGTGCTTCTAGATATAAATCCTTGTTTATCTAACATTTTAATGAGCCAGTAGTTGTAGAGGTTAGTGTGTTGAACTAGGACCTGCAAGAACCAGGTTCTAATCCCCGTTCTGCCACAGAAACCTTGCTGGGTGACTGTGGGCCAGTCACCCTCTTTCCACCTAACCTACCTCATAGGGCTGTTGTGATGAAACAATGGAAGAAATTAGAATGATGTAAGGTCTTCTGGGTCCCCTTTGGGGAGAAACGTGGGGTATAAATGAAGTAAATGATTATAATAATAATAAATATTTTGCTGCTATTTCCCCAAAAGCTGCAAGTATGGTCGTTTGCAGGCATTAAAACATCAACAGTGATTGAGAAATCTGGATTTGCTAAACAGTAGGGGTTGTTTTCCTCGGCACTGATTGCTTTTATTTTATGTCAAGTCTAGATTTACTAGGTTTAGATCCCGCTGTATACAATTGGCTCTGAGTGGCTGAGATAAGGGCATTTTTATATGCAAATACTTCTGTCCCCAAAGGGCCCATAGCAAAAAGTCCCTACAAAATACGGCTTGACTCGTTCTTTTATTCTGTAAACTATTTAAACCATTAAACGGGACTGTGGGATGAAAGAAGCCAGAAGATTTTTAAAGAAAAAGTTGGAGATTCAAAATGCGTTTCAAGCAAAACCTAAATAAATAACTAAAACTAAATCACAACCCCCCATCATATTATCTGCAAGCAGTCAGCAGATGAGAGAGCCAGCGCTGTGTAGTCATTGTAGCATTGAGCAAGAGAAGAAAAAGAGAAGAATTCCTCCCCTTGTGCCAAAGAAGCTCACTGGGCGACTGTGTGACTCTGAGAGCCATACACAGCGTGAGCTACCTTGCAAGGCTGTTGTGAGGATAAAATGGAGAACTACCCACGCCGCTCTTGGAGGAAGAGAAGAAAAATTGCCGGCTCAGAATTCATCTTCTCTCTCAAGTTCCAACAAGAACCCTCTGTACAGATTGGGGATAATGTGACGGACCACCTAGCCCCAAATTCACTTTGACAAATGGATGAGGTGGGTTTGCTGGGCTGCGTAGCCATGGTCTGGTAGCTTTTGCTCCTAACATTACACCTGCATCTGTGGCTGGCATCTTCAGAGGCACCTCATGGTAAGATGTATTTCCCGCTGTGCTGATTAGATCATCCATTGATTATTTTATTGGGTTTCCTTCCAGGCTTCATTTTATTTTTATTTTTTTGGCCAAAAACTGTTAGATTATTTCATTGGAAACCTGTAGAATTTTTTAAAAGATTTAATAGCACTAAAATAACCAAGGCTGCGGGCGGGGGGGAGGGTTTACTCGGGGATGGCATTTGCCCCCTTCTCATCACTCCAAGACCCTCTGGGGTGTCCCCTGTCAGCAAACAGGAAATTGACTTCTGCGACAGGGAAATTGACAGGACTTGAGCAAAGCCTGTTAAGCATAGGAGGTCAGGCATTCATAGAGTCGCCATAAGTTTGAAGTGCGTTAACACACACACACACACACACACACACACGCAGTTGGACGGGACAGATGGAAACAGGCAGGGCAAAGTTTTTGCTTCCCGAGAACTTGGTGCAAAGGAAAGACAAACAAGTTGCAAACGTGTTAGAGGACCGCGCTCGCCTGCCCTTGACCCCCTGGCGATGGGGAGCTGACCACGCCAGGCCTGGAGTCCCTCCCTCGAAGGGGCGAGGCCAAATGCCCAGGGGAGCCAGTGCCCAAAGTGGTCCTCTCTTCCTCCTCCTCTTCCTGAAAGAGTTTGCGCCTCGACTTCCAGGAAACTTTTGGCCAAGAGTCGCCGGCCGGCTTGCTGCTGCAGCAACCCCGGGACTTTGCCAGGGGGATTTGCATTTTGCATTGCAGCCTCCTTCCCCGCCTTCCTGTCGCCTCTTTCCTTCCCCGCCCCTGCCTGGCCTGATCTCGCTTCCGGAGGTGCGGGAGATGCTCCAGAAAGCGGCCTTCTCTGCAGGGAGGTTGGCCAGGGAGAGGCATTGACCGAGACGCAGCGGCTCCAAAGGTAAGGCCGGCCAGGATGCGGCCCCTGCGTTGATCTTGCCAAGTTTCTTGGACGCTGCGATCCTGGACTGACTTGGAAGTCTGGAGGGGACCTTTCCCGCAAAGTCCTGCTTGGGAGATGCAGGGAGAAAGGGGGGGGGGGGGCATCGATTCGTATAACACCAATGAAGTCTACCCTCCTCCAGCACCTATTTTCTCCAGGGGGATCCGATCTTTGGAGATCAGCAGTGATTTTGGAAGATCCCCAGGCCTCGCCTGGAAATTGGCAAGTGTGTCCTGTGGTTAGGATTGGGGCGGAGAGGCCGCCTTGCTGGCTTATTTGAGAGAAAAACTGCTTTTGGGGAGGGCTGAGGTGGAGGAATCACACCCACCCACCCTTATATGATGCCGTCTTTGGCAGAGCGTGCAGAAATCGGGCGGGCAAAAGTCTCCCAAAAGCTCACACGTTAGGGTCAATTGCCTAATTCCAGTGACAACTCTTCCCGAGCAAATCCTAAACAAGATGACTCCCCCTGTCTAAATCCACGGAAATAAAGGGGTGTGATCCCTCTGTTTAGGATATCCCTGTCCGCCTCTGTGACCCCTTCCGCACATGCAGAATAATGCACTTCCAATCCACTTTCAGTGCACTTTGCAGCTGGATTTTACTGTGCGGAGTAGCAAACAGTTGTGAAAGTGGATTGAAAGTGCATTATTCTGCATGTGCGGAAGGGGGCTGTCTTCAAGAGCCGCCCTTTGAACCTGGCAGATGTTCTCGCATGGTTCAGTGGTCAGAGCAACATGCTGAGAGACTCGGGTTCAAATGGAAGCTCACAGAGTGATCGTGAGCCAGGGATGTCTCTCGGCCTGCCCTACCTCATGGGGTTGTTGTGGGAGGATGAAATGGAGGAGGAGAGAGAACCGCTTCGGGCTCCCGTTGGGATGAAAAGCAGGGTATAAGACCAAAGTAAATAAATAAATCTTTCCCTTCCGGCTGAATGCCCCTTAACTTCCCTTTACAGCCACCTCAAATGGCATTCCTGAGTAGCGCCACCACTTTCTGAATAAATGTATGTTGGAATCCCGCATCTTTCATGTACTCATCTTGCTGCGGAAATGCTCAGATTTAATTATTTACTTTTGGCATCCCATCGCAGCTGGCCTGCGACAGTCCTGTCAGGTTTAAGGCAAAGGGGTGGCATTTAAGAACATCTTTTCCTCCTTGGGTATTGGCAACTAATCTGAGATGCAAACCCCCCGGGGGAATTAAAATCTGCAGGCCTTCTTCTTTTTCTCTCTTTAAAAAAAAGCTGTTTACAAAAACACAAAGTGGTCGGGTATCCTCATAACTCAGGTTTTCAAAGGGCCCGCAAAGCATGAACAATCTAGGTACCAAATGACCTGGCAAGATACTCAGAATCCAATCCGTGTTCACACCGCTTCACAACAGTACAAATACAGGGCCTTTTGTTATCATGTCCTGTAATAAATTGACCAAATGGTTCCTTTGTGTACCATTCATCCTTTTTTCTTATTGGGGGTATTTGTAATTTTTGCCGTTTCTGCCATATTCCAGGATTTATGTGCCTCTTATACTATTGCTCGCATGCACACTCTTGAACAGATGTACCAGTCTGTCTGAAATCATACCCCTTTCCTGGTGGGAATCCTTTATGCGTGGATTCACCCTCTCTCTTCTGCTTTGTGAAGTCAGTTAGGCTGAAAGTGAGAATAGAATCATAGAGTTGGAAGAGACCAGAAGGGTCATCCAGTCCAACCGCCTGCCATGCAAGAATACACAATCATGGCACCTGTGACAGACAGCCATCCAGCCTCTGGTTAAAAAGCTCCAAAGAAGGAGACTCCACCGCACTCCTAGATCAAGGTCGCCCAGCCACGTCCACGGCAGTGTGGCGATTTAAACCAGAGTCTATCAAATCACTGAATTGGGCCTATCTAGAAACTGTTGCTGCCTTTGGAAAAGACCTGCTGCTATGGAGAAGCTGTAGGGATAGGGACCCAGTGAACCCGTGGATTGAACACAAGCTGCTCCATAGGAGTAGAAGCTGTGAGGGAATTTGGTGAGGAATAGGAAAGGGAGATCTTCCTAGATGGGCCCAAAGGTCGTCAGTGAATGTTCAAAGCTCTTGGTGGCTTCCAAGAACTTTCTTTTCCCACTATGTGCCTGAAATGCTTCTGTTTTTGCTAGGTGTGCTGTGGGAGGCAAGGGTCATAGCACATGGACATTTGCAAACAGTTTTTGCTCTAGCGACTTGTTAACGCGCATGCGCTCCTCCCCTGCCTGTCTTTTGCATGCACAGCAAGGCAGAAGCAGAGATGCAAAACAGAAGCATTTGCTATACCCACGAGACTCACAACCCACACGGACAGACCGGCACCCACTGTTTGAGAGTCCCTGGAGGTGTATCTAGGGGAAATGTAGCCCAGTGCAAAATCTGAGTTTCACACACACACACACACACACACACACACACACACACACACACACACACACACACACACACACACACACACACACACACACACACACACACCCCGTTTGACCCCATATGTCCCCCTGGGTGGTACGACACACACACACACACACACACACACCCCGTTTGACCCCATATGTCCCCCTGGGTGGTACGCCCCTGGTCCCAACAATTGCCTTATTGCTAAAATTGCAGCCCAGCTGTTCCAGGGAATGGTTTTAAGACTTTCTGTTGTGGTGTTTTGATGCCTTCTTACTGGAAGGTGCCTCCGGAGCCTCCGTCGGAGGGGCAGGGCAGAAAGAGAAATGTTTTTAAAGTGAAATAAACATAGTGCTCGCCGACGCATATGTCACGTTCACACATCACAGGGCTATTTCTGACACCCTCATGCATGCCTCTTGAGGGAAAGAATGTGTGATGTACGAGCCCCGTAAATGCTCTTTTTGTAAAGTTACTCATTCACAGGTCTTGCTTCTCTCTCTCTTTGTCTTCTAAGCTCCCACACACTCTGAGTCCCTCCCCTTTCCCACGAGATTGCTGTCTTGTTCAAATGTGACTCAGCCACTCAGCTTGCTGGATACCCTCCGCGCTCCGCCTGCTGGTTCCTCCTCCTCTGCAAATCCCTCTTGAACCTGCACATTTCCTCTCTTGCCCTCACTCTTTGCTTCCTCGCCTTTCTCTTCCCTTTTCTTTGCTATTGGTTAGGCAAGTGACAGAGCTACGTAGCTGGGTTACAACAGGGTTGAATGTGTAGTGTACAATTCAGGGAAGAAAGGTTATTTGCACGTAATCGGAGGCACTCCCTTTTCCTTGCAAGTAGGAAGAAGAAGAGTTTGGGTTTATATCCCCCCTTTCTCACCTGTAAGGAGACTCAAAGGAGCTTATAATTTCCTTTCGCTCCCCCCCACACACAACAAACACCCTGTGAGGCGGGTGGGGCTGAGAGAGCTCAGAAAAACTGCGACCAGCCCAAGGCCACCCAGCTGGCATGCGTTGGAGTGCACAAGCTAATCTGGTTCCCCAGAAGAGCCTCCACAGCTCAAGTGGCAGAGCGGGGAATCAAACACGATTCTCCAGATTACAGTGCACCTGCTCTTAACCACTACACCACGCTGGCTGAAGAAAAGTTATTTGCACATGATTGGAGGCACTCCCTTGCGAGGAGGGTGGGCAACAGGCCGGGATAAACTTTAAGGGAAGCTTAATGTGTGGGAATGGGCAGTTCAATCTTTTTCTGGCATGGAGGTAAATAATAGCATCTGCATTAAGGAGGCAAGACATTTTTTTTTCTCTGAAGGCCCCTGAAACTGTCTTATCCTGACTCACACCACCGGCCTGGCAAGGTCAGTATTGCCCACTCAGACTGGCAGCTGCTCTCCAGGGTCTCAGGGGAAGGTCTTTTACATGACCTAATGCCTGGCTCTTTCAACTGGTGATGCCGGGGATTGAACATGGGAACTTCTGTGTGCCGAGTGCCGAGTTCTACCCCTGAGCCATGTCCCTTCCCCACAAGGCAAAATGGTAAACCTTACTTGTAGGGCTTTGAAAATACACTATTGGACTGAGCCCTGACAAATCACCAGACCACAAGTCAAAGATATCTTGAAACAGCCTTCTGCCCAGAGGCTGAGATTTCCCTGCAATCTCTGCATTGGGGCAGAGAGGGGGCAGCTTGGTAAAGCCTGACCCCTTCGGACCTCAGAAGCTAAGCAGGGTTGGTACTGGGACAGGAGACCACCAAGGAAGGCTCTGCAGAGGAAAGTGATGGCAAACCATTTTCTCATTTGCCATGAAAGCCCCCTCGCCAGAGTTGCCCTCGCTCAGTTGCGATTTGACAGCACTTAGGTATGTGTCTGTGTAGGGAATGGGCCTGGCTGGTGCCCCCTCCACCAGTCAGCAAACTTAGTTGCAAGAACCACCAATTTAAGTCCAGCAGCCCCTTGGAGACCAAGAAGATTTTGGTGGGGTAGGTAGGCGCTTTCCAGAGTCAGATCTTCAACTTCAGAAGCTCACACTGCTAAAAAGCTTCTCAGCAACCCCTGAGACGTTTCTAGTCCCAAATCTAGCTATTCTGCTACTGCAGACCAATGTAGCTACCCTCTGGAAGTATCTACAAGGACCATATTATTGGACTTGAGAGAGGAAAAGACCAAGAAAAAGCAGGCACCATCTAATCCCATTCAGTACATGTCGCAAATAATTGGTTAGCAATTTGATGGGAAAGAAGATCGCATCAAACGTTACTGGGAAATCATCAAAAATATTGTTCCGGGGGTCGAATCCTCCAGCCAATTACTGGGGAAGTGTCCTGCCGGCGTCTGCAGAACTCCTTCCAGCCTAGGATAGTTTGGAACATACAGCCCAGATTTCTTTGATGTGCTTTTGTTGCAAAAATAAATATACACAGCGTTGTCAGAAGACGGTTTTGTAAACTGTTGCTCTTTCGGAAGGCCTTCCCCAATCAAACAAAACGGGCCCTTGTATCGGCAGGTGTGTGGATGTTTGGCTCCAAAGCCCCGGAGAGAGGACCGCACTTCGTTTACACAAAGTGGCGTGTTATTTGTTGAGAACACACACCCTCAAAGGGGGAAACATTTTCAAAGTACAACTGGGCAAGATGACTAACAGGATTAGGAGCACAAAATCTTCTTTTGCTCCAAGGAGCAGAGGCTTAAAATCAGGCCTGAAACCAAAGGGGAGAATAATTCCCCACTTCAACTGGAAGGCAAAATCAACTTGAAGTTCATCTATTCCAACCCAGCGTGCAGATACAGGATGGCGCAGATTTTAGGCTTTTCCGCTGCTACATAAATAGTCAGAGTACACACTGCACTAGGTTGCAACCAGAAGGAAGGGGAAGGACCGAGAAAGAAGAAGCGTCTTATTTGACGTCAAAGCTTGCACATTCCAGCAGCTCACAAACAGCAAGTAAGCAATGTAATGCAAAACAAACAGAGGCCCACTGGATGCCACTATCTCCTGCCCCCACCAGGAGACATGACCACCAGACCACATTAGGTCATGACATCTTGTTGCACAAACATTGACTGGCAGACAGGCTTCCAAAAATCTGTCTTTCTTCAGCCCTTTATACCACTACATCTGAAGTCCAGCGCTGAGGCCATCCTCTCCACTGTGCTTCTTGCATTCGTAGGAATCAGCTCTTGTAGGAATCAGCTCTTGCCTCAAGCTCTTCTTCTTCTTCATTCTTCAAGGACTTCCTGATTCCTGGTTTGTTGTAGCAAAAGGAACCGATACTGCCCAGGCCTGATTGATGTGGGATGATAACAGACCAGGAAAGATCCTCCACAGTTATTCAGGAAGGAAATCCAAACATTCAGAGACCTGGATTGCGATGGGTCCTCCCTTTCCCAAGTCTGTTTCAGGTGGTCATGGTTCTGAACTAGGGACCACACCAGCAGTGGGGCTCCAGGTCTTTGCTTCACACAGGTTGCCGGCCTGCTCTCTGGTGTAGTGGTTAAGAGTAGGTGCACTCTAATCTGGAGGAACTGGGTTTGATTCCCCGCTGTGCCACTTGAGCTGTGGAGGCTTCTCTGGTGAACCAGATTAGCTTGTGCACTCCGACACATGCCAGCCAGGTGACCTTGGGTGAGTCACAGTTCTTGAGAGCTCTCTCAGCCCCACCCACCTCACAGGGTGTTTGTTGGGGGGGGGGGGGGAGAGATTGTCAGCCCCTTTGAGTCTCCTTACAAGAGAGAAAGGGAGAATATAAATCCAAAGTCTTCTTCTTGTGACTTTGGCCTGGCTGTTCTGTTTGAACAGCCGGCTGCTCTGCGACAGACTCAGACTCCCGGTCCCTCCTCGGCTGCCTCATTCTCCAGGCAAAGAAGGATGCTGGGCTTTGTTAAGTGGCCGGCAGCCTTTGCCTTTCCCCTCCTTCCATTCCGTTTAAATATTTCAAAAGAGTCCCAGCCAGTGTTCCAGTTGTGCTAATGAAGGGCAGGCAGCCAGAAGTCATTTGAAGTGTTTCCTGTCTGGGGGATTTGCTTTGATAACCGGCTTCACTTTGCAAACAGGACATGCACAAGTGCCCCCCCCCCCTTTTCCATCAGTCCTTTCCTACAGTTATGTCCTTGCGCACTGGGTGCCTGGCAACTACATATATTGGGAGCTCATGTTAGCCGTGATACCTCCAATAGGCATGGTAGCCAGACCCGTGATCAATCCTGTAGCCTTGTTGGTCTGGAGTAGAAGAGCTAGATTCATGCCCAGTAGCATCTTAGAGACCAACAAGATTTCGGGGGTATAAGCTTTCAAGAGTCTATGCTGTCTGAAAAAGTGAGCTTTGACTCCCAGAGGCTTATATCCTGCTATTTTTAAAAATACTCCTGCCACTCTGTTTTTGCCTGTGCGGACCTTAGCAATATCAACGGAAGTGTTGCAGCTGCCCATCTTCGAAAAAACCTGATACAGACCTGTTCAGTGGATGTTCGAGTTGTTCCACGTGGGATCTGATCGTTACTGTTCAAAGGGTGAGTTCCACACATCAAGCACATGTGTGGTGAAATTTGTGGCATCCTAAGAAGAAGAGGAAGAGGAAGAAGAGGAGTTTGGATTCATACCCCACCTTTCTCTCCTGTAAGGAGACTCAAGGTGGCTTGCAAGCTCCTTTCCCTTCCTCGCCCCACACCTTGTGAGGTAGGTGGGGGGCTGAGAGAGAGAGAACTGTGACTAGCCCCAGGTCACCCAGCAGGAATGTTGGAGTGTGGAAACACATCTGGTTCACCAGATAAGCCTCCGCCACTCAGGTGGAGGAGCGGGGGAATCAAAACCAGTTCTCCAGATTAGAATCCACCTGTTCCTAACCACTACACCACCCTGGCTTAGGAGACAAGTGGGTGAAATCCTGTGGATGCCACCTTCTTACCAGTGTGCGCCCTTCCGTAAGGATATGCTCAGCAGAGGTAACACTGGCCAAATCAGAGCTATGCACTCTCAAGCTGCTAACTAAGAACACATACGCGTCCCACAGCTGTGATATGTCTAAGCAGATATATACAACCAGTACATGTACACGTGGAAAAGGTCCGGTTTAGCTGGGCCCTGTGATTCTTAATCTGGAGCTAGAGACTGAAGGGGGGAGCTTCTACATGCAAAATAGGAATTCTACATGGAGCTGTTTCCCTTCCCCATAGCATGCCAACCACATTGGTGCAGGTGCACAGAAAGACTGTTCCAAGTAACTGCAGTCCCACTGAAAGTTCTCGATCTGCCAGGGAAGGAAACTGGAGAAATTTCAAAGAAGGTGACAATTCTCTGGCAGGAAACGAGCAGGCGTCGGTCGCGAAGGCATTAATCCAACTGCTGCAGAAAGACATCCCTTTTTTTTAACATTTTGGTTTTATGCTCGAAGCCTCTTCGTGCCTCGGCCTGTCACGCCTTCCGCTGCGACTTCATTAGCGGCAAGCTACTAATTAAATTCCATATTTATGATTGGAAAATAAAATCATTGGACCCTTTTAAAATAGATGTTTTTTTATGACTTCTAGCCCCAGCAGCTGAGTCAGCGGTTGGGGATGAGCAAATCGCCCGACTTAAAGGCTTCTGAGAGGAAGATAAATAGCATGAGCGGCGGCACTTGGGGAGACGTGTCGAAAAATCCCTCAGCCTGTATTTTTTATGCCGTGTTAGTGTCTCAACACAAGGAAACAGGGTCTGCGTGTCTCGTCCTCCACAAGCTGCATTGCTAAAGCAACTGGAATCGAGCTTCTCACGGGAGAGCGCTTTGGGGATGAAACGTTGCTGTGCTCCTGGAGGGGCACAAGGTGTGGTGGCATGCCCAGGATCCAGCTGGTTGGGAATCCACCTCCCTCTCTCCCTCCCTCCCTCCCTCCCTCCCTCCCAACATGGAGCCCAGAGCCACCTTTTCTGCCCCCCCCCCCCCACCAATCAAGTGGGGCCAGGTGGGGTTTTTGCCCAGCAAGCTTCAGATTGTGTACTGGGGATTAGATTGGCTGTGCAGATTTTTTTTAAAAAAATGCTGCTTTGGGATAGCACAAGGATCTGCCCTGTGTTACTGACGTGATTTTTGGTGGCTGGTGCCGTCTTCTGCAGCAGGCGGTTTGTGGCAGCCGTTTTGTCGCTGCCCTATCCATGCTTTGTCAGAATTCCCAATGTGCCCACAGACTCAAAAAGGTTGGGGACCGTTGGTTTAAAGAATAAGAGTTTGGATTTATATTCCACCTTTCTCTCCTGTAAGGAGACTCAAGGTGGCTTACAAGCTCCTTTCTCTCCACCCTACTTTATTGCACCCCCAAATCCCCAGGAATTTCCCAATCTGGGGTTGGCAGTCGCAGGGACGGGCCAATCCCCTGTTGCTCTGAGAACAGGTCTAGGTCCTTTTCTCTCTCTGCCCTGGAGAACGCAAGCTTCCTTTCTGTCGTTCCCTTTCAAAGAGGAACCAGAGCAAAGCTGCTGAGAGAGAAGGGGAAGGAAGACAGGCCCCGGCATTCTCTGCCTGCTAAATATAGGCCCTACAAGCGCAGAGGACACCGAGCAGTGGGTGGGGGCTTCCGGAAGCGTGTCTCATGGTTCCGCCACGGTGGAAGCAGTGTTGCAAGGGGTAGTAGAAAAGCAAGGAGCCAGGGGTGTGTGGGGAGAGAAAGTTTGCAGGGCTGAGATGGAGGGGTAGAAGCTGGTGGCTTGGGAAGCATTTGTAATGGGGCTTGGTTCCTGAGCCGCATGGTGAGCACCTCAAACTGTTGCCTACGTCCTCCTCGTCAACTCTGAAGGTAGGTTGAGAAATTACTCGGCTTCTCGGCTGTGATTATGACATAACCGCAGTTAGACGCTCTTCGGCTAGTGACGAGCTGCCACTGAGAGCTGATGTGGTGGGGTGGCAAAGAGGGCGAGCTGGGAAGTCCCGTATTCTAATCTTGCTCTCTTGGCAGCCATATCACAAGCAACCACCTCTTGGCTTCCACCCTCTCCTCTGCATGATAAGGCTGGACAGCCAGTGTGGGTGCTGTGGATGGCTGTGCCAGCAAACGAGACCTGAGTTGCGTGCTCTCCGACCTGCACAAGAGGGAGGGATCAAATACAGTAAGTCGCAGCAGGAAGCCACATTCCTGATGTCTCTATCAGGCCTAGTCAGTCTAGGAGCACCTGGGTGGTCAATGCTATCCAGTCATAGCGAACATGTGGCAACCCTGTAGGGTTTTCAAGATACTCAGAGGTGGTTTGCCATTGCCGATCTCTGTGCCGCCACCCAGATTTCCTTGGTGGTTTTCCATCCAAGTAGCAACAAGGATCAGCCCTGCTCAATTTCCAAGGTCTGAAGAAAATAGGCTAGCTCTGGGCCATTCAAGTCAGGGAGAAGTACATTACCACCTGGCAAGCATGTAGATATTCTGTTCCATATATCACATTTTTATGCCTTCCCTCCCTCTAAGGTATATGTGGACAGTGGTGGGATTCAAATAATTTAACAACCGGTTCCGGTGGTGGGATTCAAATAATTTAACAACTGGTTGTTTACAAGCACCATTTTAACAACCGGTTCTGCCAAAGTGGTGCGAACCAGCTGAATCCCACCACTGTATGTAGTGCTCTGCTCCCCACCTCCCACCCCCCACTATTTTCATCTTGCAGTCTTCTCCCAGGCTTGATGTTCACTGGGAAATCTTGGGACAGTCTCCCTCCCAGGGTTCAAACAGGTCTAAGGAAACTCCTGCATCTCTTTCTATCTGTAAAATACAAATCGTGGGTTTCTATAGCCGTAAATCATAGTTGAGGATTTAAAAAATGGAGGGGAAAGCTCTGTTCATTTGCACTTGGAGGAAGGGTGGAAGAAAGAAATAATGAAATTAGACCAGGGGAAGAGATCATTTGAATGTTTCAGCAATACATAAGGTGCGCACAGCTGCCAGTCATAGCATGGCTTTCTCTGTGATGACCCCCAGTCCTTAGAACTCAGTTACCCTTGAGCTGCACCAGAGCTCATCCAGAGCCAGTGTGGTGTAGTGGTTAAGAGCAGGTGCACTCTAATCTGGACAACCGGGTTTGATTCTCTGCTCTGCCACTTGAGCTTATGTGGTGAACCAGACCGGCTTGTACATTCCAGCACATGCCAGCTGGGTGACCTTGGGCTAGTCACAGTTCTTTGGAGCTCTCTCAGCTCCACCCACCTCACAGGGTGTTTGTTGTGGGGAGAAGAAGGGAAAGGAGATTGTAAGCCATTTTGAGTCTTCTCACAGGAGAGAAAGGGAGGATATAAATCCAAACTCTTTTTCTTCGATGATCAGGAGGCAAATTAAGATGTGTTTCTGAACTTTGATGTTGGTAAAAATGTGTCTGCTTAATTTGACGGACGATGCCAACATACACTTGCATATTCATTTTTAAAAAAATATATGCCATCTGTTCAGAGATTGGCTTCAGGCAGCTTATAAATGAAAACAGTACCAAAAAAACACAATCCAGCATCACAAAAACCAGACAATTAAAACAAATCCGGGCATAAAGTCAAATTGAGCAGCCTAAACTAGTATCCATACGACAGCCTGCAGGTTAGAAACAGAGTATAAAACAGCTTCAAGCCTTACGTTAAAAGCGTGGTTTGTTAAAAAAAGAAAGATTTGGGCCCAAAGGCGGGCATCACCTGAGCCTCAAGCAGGAGGGCTTTCCAAAGGTAAGGGGCCACCACTGAAAAATGCCCCGTCTCTGCTCGTGACCCACATTATCTCAGCAGGCAGGGACAGAAAACAGGGATTGTGTGGAGGATCTAAACTGGAGGGCTAGTCTGCTACAAGAGATCCCGAGAAATGTGATCCCACAGAAGGGTTTGGCCAAGGGACCCTTGAAGGAACCGCCAGCAAAGGACCTGTTCATCGTCCTCTGACTGCCTTCCACCCAAGCCGATCAAGGCGCAGCAAAATGGATGTGCTGGAGGGGAAATAAAAGCGGAGTTCAAACAGCAGAAAAGTCTGACGACTCCGGGAGAAATTGTGCGTTCTGTTCATCTGCCTCCTCATCATTATGCGTGACGGCGCAGAGGGTGTGTAGATTGCAGCCTTTATTAAATGCCAAGCTTTCATCTCCCCGCCTGCCATTTCTGAAATCCCTTTAAATAGATGCAGTAAATTCCCGCGGTAAATTATTAAAATGATTGCGCCATTAGCTTGATTTGCATGCTTTAAAGCTAAATACTAATCTTGAGGATGCCAAAATCTGTCTCGGGGTCTCAGTCTCTTTACTTCCTACGCTTGGTTTTCACTGTTTATGTTTGTTCTTGATGGGCTGGTTTTTTTCCCCACGCTCCCTGACACTGCCTCCTTTTTCTCACAAGGTGTCTGTGACGGGGAGAGGAAGGGAAAGGAATGTGTAGGCCACCTTGAGACTCCTTACAGGAGAGAAAGGGGGCATATAAATCCAAACTCCTCCAACTTCTCCTCCTCTTCTTCTTCTTCTTCTTGTTCTTCTTCTTCTCCTCCTCCTCCTCCTCCTCCTCCTCCTCCTCCTCCTCCTTATGACTTGCACATTCAGACAGGGACCATTCCACACGTCCACCGAAGGCTGTAAGACACAATAGTTCTGTTGCAGTTTCCTGCAGACAGCACTGTGTAGTTGTTGTAGAGAGAGGCCTAGGTTGGAGCCCTCACTCAAACATGGAATTTGGTTGAGGGCCCATGGGCCAGTCACTGCCTATTACGCCTATCATACCTCACAAGAGTGGTCATTATGAGGATAAGCTGGTACAGGGATAAATGATGTTACAAACATCTGGTTCACCAGATAAGCCTCTGCCACTCAGGTGGAGGAGTGGGGAATCACACCCCGGTTCTCCAGATTAGATCAAAACCAGATCAGATCAAAACCGGTTCTCCAGATTAGAATCCACCTGCTCTTAGCCCCCACGCCACGCTGGGTCTAAGGCTGCATCAGAATTCTGAAGGAGGGACATTTTAACTCAGAAGGTCTTCCAATCTGGTGGAGCTTCAGGGACCAGCAACCCAGCAGCCGCCTCCAACAAAATTAAATGTTTCAGAATTGCACACATTTTACAGACAGCCCTGTCTCTAAGAATATTAGTAGCATATGGAACGCTAACAACTTTCACCCCTGCAGTCAACTTGATAAGTATCTGACATGCGACGTGTTTTTTTTTTTCCGGCTGTCATGGACATCTTCACTCGCAGTTGGCGTATGACACAGGTGCAAATGAACCGGTCCAGATCTGCCAGTCTCGTGTAGACCTTGCCTGAGTTCCTAAAAAAATACATTTCTGAATGGCAATACTTTAAGGGAAGGGAAACGAGAGGAAAAGAAGTGCTGGACTACTGTAAGGTGGTCTGTGTAGAGTTCCCTTTGAAAATATCTCAGAAACATCCATTTGGGCTTTGGCCCCTGGTGGTCTTGCAGCAGGAGAATGCGGCAGGGAAGTGGGAATGGTGCCACATATACAATATCATCGTTTTTGGCTGCCATGTCCACAGTGCCCTAGGAATTTCCCCAATTTCTATCATCTTTACCTTAGAGACTGGGGGAATTCCTAGAGTGGCATCCAAGGAATCAGATGGACTAGAATGAAGAGACTAGAAGAAGCCAGCAGGGTATAGTGGTTAAGAGCAGATGGGTTCTAATCTGGAGAACCAGGTTTGATTTCCCACTCCTCCACCTGAGTGGCGGAGACTTATCTGGTGAACCAGACGTGTTTCCGCACTCCTGCATTCCTGCTGGGTGACCTTGGGCTAGTCACAGTTCTCTCCAAACTCTCCCAGCCCACCTGCCTCACAAGGTGTCTGTTGAGGGGAGATGAAGGGAAAGGAGCTTGTAAGCCACCTCGAGTCTCCTTACCGGTGGGGTATCAATCCAAACTACTCCTCCTCCTCCTCCTTGAGCTGTGGAGGCTTATCTGATGAACCAGATTAGCTTGTGAACTCCAACACACGCCAGTTGGGTGACCTTGGGCTAGTCACACTTCTTCGGAGCTTTCTCAGCCCCACCCACCCCACAGGGTGTTTGTTGTGGGAAGGGGGGAGGGAAAGGAGCTTGTAAGCCATCTTGAGTCTCCTTATGAGGGGGGACATAAATCTAAACTCTTCTTCTTCTTTGTGTGGAAGATCTCCAATTAAAAGGATCAGGTAGCTGGTGATGTGAGATAATGGAGAGCAGCTGCCAGTCAGAGAAGGCAACGGATAGAATCAGTGGCCTGATGCAATATAAGACCAGATTCAGGGCCAGGCTCTGTACTCCTTTGGCAGTGGTTGAACCAGTTAGCTTGAGCACGTTTCTGGATTGAAAACATAGACTTGTGCCGAAAGGAGGGCGTAATTCACGGGAAGGAAATAAAAACGTAGTTTTTGCTCTGCACATAATTGCTACTGCAATTTGCTACCACAAGTAAACCATCGAGATATAGGAAGGCCAGCCAAAGAGAAGTGTGAGGAGCAACTACCAAATACATTACAAAGAGCAGCAGGAAAGATTTAAAAATACATTAGCAACAGGAAAGATTTAAAAATACATTAGCAGCAGGAAGTGTCGTTAAATTATCACACTTGTAGTACAGTCCTGTGCTGAGTTACTCCCAGCTGAACGATTTTGAACAGAATAGTTTTGAACAGGAGTGTGGGGTTAGACATGAAAGTATATCTGATGTATACATCCAAAAGATGTATACTAGAAAGTAACTCCAGTGCTACAAGTGTGTTTGTTTTCTCTTCAAGGAATTATAGGTAGGACCACGACCAAAATACTTAGCATCGGTCTTATCCTGCTGAGGCTCAGATAGAAGAGCATTAAGAACCAGCGAGCTTTCATTCAAACATTTTGGAAGGAAAATACACCTTTGATTCACAGCATTACAGTGGTTCAATCGCCATTCTCCTATCCTGAAAATTCTTAGCCCTACGCCAGACTACAATTGCAAGGATTCTTTGGAGGAAGCCTTCACAGTAAATATGGTATTAAATCATGCAAGCATCTTGTTGATTGAATATATGAGTTTTAACTGAGCAGTTCTAAAGAAAGTTGTACCTTTCTAAATCCGTTGAAGAAGAAGAAGAAGAGTTTGGATTTATATCCCCCCTTTCTCTCCTGCAGGAGACTCAAAGGGGCTTACAATCTCCTTGCCCTTCCCCCCTCACAACAAACACCCTGTGAGGTGGGTGGGGCTGAGAGAGCTCAGAAGAACTGTGACTAGCCCAAGGTCACCCAGCTGGCGTGTGTGGGAGTGTACAGGTTAATCTGAATTCCCCAGATAAGCCTCCACAGCTCAGGCGGCAGAGCTGGGAATCAAACCCGGTTCCTCCAGATTAGATACACGAGCTCTTAACCTCCTACGCCACTGCTGCTCCTACGCCACTGCTGCTCCTTTAACAGTTGACTTTAACAGACTTGGAAGAATGCAAACCCGCCTGTCGATTTCTGAATCTGAGGGAAACGCGGGGTAGATGCATAGGGAGGTGCTAAGCAAAATGGCAGGAGCATGGGCAAACCAGTCTGTCTGAGCAGTAAATCCCTAGTCATTGGGTTGGAGGGTGTAACATCTCAGCTTTGCTTCTTCCAGAGTTGTCTCATAGTTTGTTTATTTTGATTATTTCTCCCCACCTGCCTCCTTATCACAAAGTCCCAGGGCAATTCAGGAAAACATTAAAATTGCACTAAGAACAAACACATCAAAAATTATAATAAGTTGCTTCTTTACACTACTAAAACATTGTCGGGCCAAATCCCTAACTCCCTCAACCCCCTTTTAAATAAGGGGGTCAATCACAGAACTAGGTATCACAGGGACTAGGTCCAATTACAAAACATTGGGAGGTCCCACAAAAATGATGGGGAGTTACAAGCAAGCTTTCCGGGTTGCCAACTCTTACAATCTCTACAGTCTTTGCCATAGAATTCAAAGGGATTCCTAGAGCATCATGGTGACATCCCTTCCCTGGAGGCGATATCATCATGATGCTCCCCTTCCTCATGTCTCACCTCCACTTTTCTCCAGGGATTGACAGTCGCAGGCCTGGAAACTCTAGTTGGAAGGTGAGTACACTCCTGTTCTGGAAGCAGGTGTTTCTGAATCTGTGCTTCCTATAGAGATACTGTCCCTCTCCAGTAAGGCTGAGAAAAGCCAGGAAGTGATACTGGGGAAGAAGTAAATGGGCACCCAGGAGCATCACTGGGCAGCATTGCCCTATTCCAGTGGTGGCGAACCTATGGCATGCGTGCCAGAGGTGGCACTCAGAGCCCTCTCTGTGGGCACGCGCGCACAGAGTTCGTCATGTGGGGGGGGGGCAGAAAATCACCCACACACACATATCTAGGCTGGCCTGGGCTGCTGGGCACGACGTGCGCGCACAGCAGTGAGCATAAGAACATAAGAACATAAGAACAAGCCAGCTGGATCAGACCAAAGTCCATCTAGTCCAGCTCTCTGCTACTCGCAGTGGCCCACCAGGTGCCTTTGGGAGCTCGCATGCAGGATGTGAAAGCAATGGCCTTCTGCAGCTGTTGCTCCCCATCACCTGGTCTGTTAAGGCATTTGCAATCTCAGATCAAGGAGGATCAAGATTGGTAGCCATAAATCGACTTCTCCTCCATAAATCTGTCCAAGCCCCTTTTAAAGCTATCCAGGTTAGTGGCCATCACCACCTCCTGTGGCAGCATATTCCAAACACCAATCACACGTTGCGTGAAGAAGTGTTTCCTTTTATTAGTTCTAATTCTTCCCCCCAGCATTTTCAATGTATGCCCCCTGGTTCTAGTATTGTAAGAAAGAGAGAAAAATTTCTCTCTGTCAACATTTTCTACCCCATGCATAATTTTGTAGACTTCAATCATATCCCCCCTCAGCCGCCTCCTCTCCAAACTAAAGAGTCCCAAACGCTGCAGCCTCTCCTCATAGGGAAGGTGCTCCAGTCCCTCAATCGGCTGGGAGGACTCGGCTGGGAGGACTCGGCTGGGAGGGCTGGTGCCTGTGCTTACTCCTTTACCTGGGAGTAAGCTTGGTTGCTGGCAATGGGGCTTGATTCTGAGTAAACCCTCCTAGGAGCGTGATTCACCTGTTCAAAGTGTTGCACAGCTGCTTCAAAGCAAAGCCACCAACTACCACCAAGCTTACTCTCGGGTAACGCACGCCTTGGAGCCAACCATTTTTTTCTAAACTAAAACCTCAGTATTCAGATTAAATTGCCGTGTTGGCACTTTGCGATAAATAAGTGGGTTTTTGGGTTGCAGTTTGGGCACTCGGTCTCAAAAAGGTTCACCATCACTGCCCTATTCTGTTGGACAAACCAGTGAAATGTCTATCAACTTGTTTGGGATGCGGAATGGTATATTATAGCCCAATCTTGTCATATCTCGGAAGCTAAACTGGCTTGGTGCTTGGAAGGCTGGAAGGGTGACCTCCGAGGAAGATTCTGCAGAGGCAGTAGCAAACCACCTCTGTTTAAATCACTTGCTTTGAAAATCCCAGCAGGGGTCACTGTAAGTCAGCTGCAACTTGAGGGCACACACACACACACACACCAGTCTGTTTGGTGTATCGACCTGTTTGGAAAGTCCTTGTGGGACCAGGTCCATGGAGGATTTTGCCTTCCGGTCTTGTGAAATAGGATGTGGAATTGCTTAGGGCACTGGTCAGATCCAGCAGGAATTCAGTTGCCATTGGATAGGAAATATTCTCTGCTTTAATTTTAGCATAAAAATGTAATCATGAATTTTAGGTTAATATAGGGAACTATTTTACCTGGTATTGGTTTTAATAACACTTGTAATACCAACTAGTTGGCTTTGTACACCCTGGTCTCTGACTGTAATTTTTAAATAAATAAAAATATGGTTTTAATTACATATTCTCTGCTTATGTTATAAAGAAGATCAAAACTGAGCAGCAACTCAAGGGATGTGTATTGCCGAAGGCTTTCACGGCCGGAATCTCTAGGGGGTTGTGGGTTTTCCGGGTTGTATGGCCGTGTTGCAGTAGCATTATCTCCTGACGTTTCACCTGCATCTGTGGCTAGCAACTTCAGAGGATCATTATCTGGGATAATGGGGTTGTTATCTGTGGACAACTTTATAATCCTGCATTCGTGATGATTTAAGCAGATGTCCTTTCTGAATAGATGTAATATCAGATTTCCCTGTTGGCGTATATCGTATACATTTAACTCATTGCTGAAGCCCTCTATTTTTTTTTTCTGAAAAACAAAAACAAACCCCATGGGTGTGTGTGAAATTAGGTTGTGGTGTCATTTCCTCCTGTCTGTCTTTCTTCATATGTCGAACTCATTAGTGCTTTACCACATTAGGTGGTTTCCTGAGCATTGTACAATTCTGAATAATGTCGAGATGGTTATGAAATACTTTGCCGGTCTCATTAACGAGGCTGGGAACATATTCCCACTGGCCTATGTTTTTTTGACAGTCCTCCCAGCTCATAATATAAAGCATTCATATTTATTAGGTGTGGAGTCAATAGAATTAAAGTCCATGCCAAGATCTATATAGGAACATCTCCAACGTGGCTTTCTGGTTGTTAAATCATGGCTGCGAGGCGCTGTGGAGGAGTCTCTGTGGCCACATACTTGGTTTTATGTTGTCATTTCGGTCCGACCTGATGTTCTCTCCTTTCTAATTTTACTGTTCAGTGATTTGGACGGTCAGAGGGGCCGAGGGCCAGCAGTGATGGGAATCTTGTGTTTGAGCGGGAGGTCCCAAAGAAATTTGACTCGGCCTGGTGTGATTTTGATTTTAAGATAGTATGCATCATCACATGCAGAACAGGATGAACAAGGAGGCTGTGCTAAGCGGAAGATTTTGGAGGTGCTCTTGTGGATTTTGTATGACTCTTTTACAAGCTAGGGTTGCCAACATGAGTTAGGACATTCCTGGAGTTTGGGGGGTAGCTCCTAGGGAGGAATGCACTTGAAAAGGGGATGGATGAGTTGTCATAGAGTCCCTCCAAAGCAATAATTTTTTCCATGGGAATTGATCTCTGTAGCCTGGAGTTCTGTTGTAATTGCGGGTGCTCCTCAGGCCCCACCTAATTTTCTGTATTAATGTGTTTTTGCACAGCAAATCGGGCCTTGAGAACTTTTCCAACGAAGTCTTACTTTACCGGTGGTAGACAGCCCAATTCTTAGAAGCTTCACTGCTTCATATCTGAATGGGGTTCTCCTCAGAGAGAGAAAAATAACCAGGCCACCAGTGTGCTTAATCAGTGTTACGTTGAACTCCAGGAACTATGGTACAGATTCCTTTACGGGACTCTGCCTTTCCTGGCACTTAATTCAGAGAAGTGTAGCCCATTCTGAACTGGCCCTCAGCTTCCAGAGAACAGACCTGCCTCAGAGCTACCGTTCACTCTGGCTCTCACAACAGAATTCTTTTCTTTCCTTTTTCAGAACTTCCTGTCCTCAGGCTTTAAAATGCTGTGCAGATCTCACAGCTAATCACATGGAGTTCTGAATTAACCCTTTGGGCACTGAACATTTCATTGCGTAAGTGCGTGTATACGTTACACCTGGGCTGTGAGACTCCAGGTTTCAGAGCTCTCTGCCAGGTCTCTCCAAGGCATGCTTTTTCAGAATAATAATAATCTCCTGAGTGTTTCATCTGTCTCCAAGAGAAGTTTCAGATCTAGCCTGGACTGCATCATGCTGATTTTTCCTGCCTGAAGAGCTTTCCCCTCATACCCCCACAACTTCTCCTCCTTGATCAGTACAGTGGCGCGCACGTGAAAAGAAGACGTAAAGAATAGAGCAGGGCTTGAGCCGCAAAGTGGTTTGGCTCAATCAGAGGCAGTGCGCAAGTGAATCAGAAAGCAACTAATCCTTGTGAAAGATGAGCTGGAGGGAGGGAGGTTTCCATTTAAAGAAGAAAAGGACCTGCCTGTTGTTTTCCTCCAATGCAATTGAGATCTTGGAAGTCAGTTGCTTGAAGATGGGATTGGGGACTTTATGCTACACATATTGACTGTGGTGGGGAAAGGTTACGATTCGATAGATGTCGTAGCTATCCCCATACCTCTTTTTTTTAAAAAAAGAGGCGGCAGGAGGCCCAAAATCTATTGTTTCCAGTCTGTCCACAGTGACTTCACACCTGTGAATTGTGGCTGACGCCACCATGGTTTCCATGGTACCCGGGCAGCCTTCACAAGGTGTCGCGTTGTTGCTTAAGTGGCACTCGAATCAGAGGCTGTGGAATATACTGCCAGAGAGCAAATGTGCTATCTTCAAAGGAAAAAAAAACCCACAACGCCCAATGCAAGTTCCAACCATTTGCGTTTGTTGATGTCCTTTGCCAAAAGCAAAGTCAGCTTCTTTGCAAAAATAAAAGAAGGGGAAGGGGTGGGAGGCAGGATTAAGAAAGAGTAGGCAGCTGGACGAGGGGTCAGGCCACGTTAGGAGCAAGATCAGTTATGGCAATAATAATACCGCATATTTGTATCATTGCACAAAGCACTGAAAGTGTTTCCTGGACGTTATCTTGATGGTGGCAGAAAGTGCTGTCAAGTTGCTGCCTACTTATGGTGGCTCCATAGGGTTTCCGAGACAAGAGACAAAAGGAAGTGATTTGCTACTGCCCGTCTTCTTCACAACCCTGGTCTTGCTTCATGATCTCCCATCCAAGTTCTAACCAGGGCTGACTTGCTTGCCGCCCGAGAGCTGGTGTGATTGGGCCATCCTGGGCCATCCAGAACAGTCCTGAAAGTGAGCTATCAAGTCTATGGTGACTCCTATGATGGGGTTTCCAAGGCAAGGGATGAGCAGAGGCAGCTTGCTAGACTTCCTCTGCACAGCCCCCTTAGTCTTCTGTGGTGGTCCCCCATCCAAGTACTAACCAGGGACAACACTGCTTAGCTTCTGAGATCTGATGATGGTCGAGCTAGCCTGGGCTGCCCAAGGCAAGGCAGCTTCATAGACTCTGATTACCAATCCATATGGGCAGAGTCTGAGGCTCAGACATTGTGGCTTATTGAAGGGCATGTCTAAGGTTCACGACTGGGGCAAGGTTTGGCCTGGGACTTTCCTGGGCTGCCGCAGAGAAGGCAGCAGAGTGGAACATATGGACACATGGATACTGCAGGCACCTAGTTTTGTGTTTGCAGGTGTTCCAGCTGTCCCCTATTTGCCCAGGACAGACCTTGTCACTTTGTGACCCTTCCCTGGTCATGCCACTCACTGAGTTTCTCGGGGTCTTTTTGAGATGCTTTGCTTAAAAAATGTCATTAATGTGGTTGTCATTCTGCCAGGCACCAAGGAGCAAAGCAGAAAGTCAAAAGGGGAGCAGGCTAGGATGAGGAGGAACTAGAAGTTAGGCACTTGGAGTATGATCTTTTGCAGACAAAGGAAATCCTCTGTCCCTGAGTTAAGGACCCTCCATAGAGGATGTTTGAACCACATAGAACCACTGTTGGTCTATCAAGGTCAGACTTGGCTACCCTCGCTGGCGGCATCTCTGCAGGGTTTCAGCTCAAGTTCTTTCACATCACCTGATCCTTTGTTACCTGCCCTGTGGTTGATCTTCCTAATCTGAGATGGCCCCAGATGGACAGTTGGCAAGAAGGATGCCTCTTTCCAATGACTATATCAATGGGAGTATAGTGTCTAGATCGAGGGATGTAATTGCACCTTTCTATTCTGCATTGGTTAGACCTCACCTGGAATATTGTGGACAGTTCTGGGCACCGCAATTCAAGAAGGATATTGACAACCTGGAACGGGTCCAGAGGAGGGCAACCAAAAAGGTAAAAGGTCTGGAATCCATGCCCTACAAGGAGAGTCTTAGGGAGCTAGGAATGTTTAGTTTGGTGAAGAGAAGGTTAAGAGATGGCATGATAGCCATATTTAGATATTTGAAAGTGAAGTCGGCCCGCGAGGGTCGCAAGGAAGAGGCGAGACACGGAGATATCATCCGGTGGAGAGAGCCAGCAGCAGGAAGCATGATCCGTGGATCTGGCAACTCTGCCATGTGCTAGTCCCTGGCACCTTTTATTAGGGTTTACGATGGGGGCGTATATGGGAGGCGGGAGAGCGGGAGAATATCATATGATACATGACATCATGGGGTTGTTCTACGCAAGGGAGGAAACGCTCGCGTCTGGGTCTAATCCATACCTGGGGGCAAGCGCCCCTTTGTCCCTTTGTCTGGGACACCTGGTGACTGTGAGTCAGGTAGTTCATGACCTGTGACTCACGGGGGGTCTGGGGGATGGGCGAGCGTGGGCGCCCAGAAGGACACAGATGGCACAGGCATTCCTGCGCTCTTTCTGCGCTCTGCTGGGTTCGCGGGGCTCGTCCCTACAGAAAGGATGTCATGTTGATGGAGCAAGCTTGTTTTCTGCTGCTCTAGAGACTAGGACCAGAAATAATGGGTTCAAGGTGAAGGAAAAGAGATTTCATTTAAAGATCAGGACAAAATTCCTGACAGTAAGGGCTGTTCAACAGTGGTATGTGCTACCTCGGACTCTGGTGGAGTCTCCTTCTTTGGAGGTTTTTAAAGAGAGGCTGGATGGCCATCTGTCAGGAGTGCTTTGATTGTGTGTTCCTGCGTGGCAGGGGGTTGGACTTGATGGCCCTTGGGGTCTCTTCCAACTCTATGATTCCATGATTCTATGACTCCGAAGCATATGGGCCTATTTGCATAACTGGGGTTATTTTAGGGCTCTTGACAGGGTGGATGCACCTCCTTCTATCCTTACACAGGCATAATGAGAGCCCTTACTTTGATGTTCTCCCAGCCTCCTTGCAAAGGCGAATGTGGCAGGCAAAGTCTCAGGACTCTGGGCTGTTCAATTTCCATCCCAATTTGCATACACATGACAGTCCTACGAATGCATTAAAAAAGAGAGAGAGAGAGCCGAGCCATTATTGTTTGCAGAGCCGAGATAAATCTGAGGAAGTGAGTGCTCTGATACAGCCTTGTGTTTGCTGAGCTCTGCAAAGTTCCTCCCCCCCTTCTCCCCCCACTGTTTATTTCAAAGCACCCTCCTCACATCACCACCACCCGGCAAACAGTCGAGAAATTAATTCACTGGCTGGCAGGGGGAGAATTGCAGTTAATGAGCTGATGGATTTTCAGGGTAGAGGCCGAAGCCTGGAAAATAGGACTACCAAATCCTGGTTGGAAAATTCTTGGAGATTTTGGGGTGATGCCTGGAGAGGACAGGGGGGCTCAGCAGGGTGTAATACAACAGTCCACCACCACCACCACCCCCAAAGCAGGCATGTTCTCTAGGGCAACATTATGTACCAGCCAGGGTGGAGTTTTCACAGGGCGTAGTCTGGTAGATACCTTGTTCTTATAGTTTCTCAGCTCTTTACCGCATCTGTGGCTGGCATCTTCAGAGGTGTATCACAGAGAGAAGTCTGTTACACACTGTGTCTAGTCTCTGCGATACACCTCTGACGATGCCAGCCACAGATGCAGGCGAAACGTTAGGAACAAGATCTACCAGACCACGGCCACACAGCCCAGAAAACCCACCACAACCAGTTGAATCTGGCCATGAAAGCCTTCGAGAATACATTACCGAAAATGTTTGGGGCTGCCAGGTCTCGAACTGGGAACCCCCAGGTCTGGACACTGTTGCCTTCCAGGGCCAGGACACTGCCCACGTTTCTGTCTGGGATGCCAACAGGACATTACAAAGTCAACAGAAGCAAGGGTTGCTTTCAGGCTCATGTGCTGGGAAGGGAACTCTTTTTAATCCAAGCAAATGCTCGTGAAATCTGTTTCTGGGAAGAGGCTACATCAGGAAACCTCAGGGCATGTGATGTTTTTATGAAGGGGGAATGAACTTCATAAAGAAATGGACTAACCACTCCTGATATAGTTGGTGGGTATCATTTATCCTGGGGAACAGAAGTTAGTTCATATGCATAGCCTGGCCCTGACCTAGATGGCCCAGGAGACCCTGATCTCGTCAAACTTCTGAAGCTAAGCATGATCAACCCTGACAAGTGTTTGAATAGAAGACCTCCACGGAATACCAGGGTCATGACGTGGAGACAGGCAACGGCAAACCACCTCTGAAAGTCTCTTGCCTGGAAAACCCCACCTAGAGTTCCCGTGAGTCAAATGTGACTTGACAGCCAAAAAGACAAAAGGTGCAGCCTGATAAATTGTCTCTAGTCAGGGTGCAAAGCTGTTGATTTACAGATCGTATTCCCAGTCCTGACCCTGCTCCCCGTCTTCTTCTTCTTCATCATCTTCTTCTTCCTCCTCCTCCTCCCTTCTTCCTTCTTCTTTCTTCTTCTTCTTCTTCTTCTAGGGAAGAAAGCTATAAGATGGATGACTGCATAGAGACGCTGAAGGATGAAGAGGATGCTATGTGGGAGAATGTGGAATGCAATCGGCACATGTTGACCCGCTACATCAACCCAGCCAAGCTGACCCCCTACTTGCGTCAGTGTAAGGTCATTGACGAACAGGATGAAGATGAAGTGCTCAACTCTCCCATGCTGCTCTCCAAAATTAACCGAGCAGGTAGGACCGAGGGGGGCTTTTTGTAGCCGGTTTCAACCCTGGTGACTCAGCTGTCGGGGTGGAACTATCATTCTGATGAAACTTTGGTATGAGACGCAGGATCTGGGGTAGGGTGAAACCAAGTGAGAGGTTGACTCTGGAACAGGTCTGCTTCATTCTGTGTTACCAAGAGTCTTCAGTTGTTTTCTGAAGATGTGATGTATTTGGGTTGTCTCTAGGCCGGCTACTGGACATCCTTCATACGAAAGGAGAAAGGGGCTATGTGGTTTTCTTAGAAAGCTTGGAGTTCTCCTACCCGGACCTCTACAAATTGGTGACTGGGAAGGAGCCAACACGTCGGTTTTCGACCATTGTTGGTAAGTTGGATCCATGACATTTGTGCATATGAGGGGAGAATTGATGTTCCTATAACATTTTACAGGTGCCTGCGTGGAGCTCAGGTGGGAAGAATCCTTGGGAAGTGAGGGAACAGAAGTGGAACCACAGGTTGCCACCCCAATCTTGAAATACTTCCATCTAATGTAAAAGATCTGTTATATAGGATAAAAGCAAACAGTCAGGGATTACTTGGTAGACTGGGAGAATTTGCTAGGCTAGGCTGGTCTATACATTTTGGGTTCTTCCCCCTACATTCCACTTATAAGACCTGTGGACATCTAGCTCTTTCTGTCAGTGCAATGAACTGTATAGTATTGGTAACTTACCACTTTTCTCAACCTTCTGCCAACAGAAGGAGCCTTTAACTGAAGGTTCAGTATATAGCAGAAAGGAGTGATAAAATACCAACCGTTGTCTGTTTATTTTAGTAGAGGAAGGCCATGAAGGTCTCACCCACTTTTTGATGAATGAGATCATTAAGCTGCAGCAACAGGTCAAGACCAAGGATGCTCAGCGGTGTGAACTCCTGGCCAAATCCCGCCAGATGGAGGATGAGACAAAACAGATGAAACTCAACAAGATAGAGCTGCTGACCTTCCAGGAGAGGTACAACAAGATGAAAGAAGAACGGAACAACTACAACGATGAGCTAGTCAAAGTGAAGGATGAGAACTACAACCTGGCGATGAGGTATGCCCAGCTGAGTGAAGAAAAGAACATGGCTGTGATGAGAAGCCGAGACCTTCAGCTAGAGGTGAGAGATGCATTGTGGGGGGAGATTCCCACAATTTTGCAGCCACCATGAATCCTTGTTTTGTTTTACCCTGACTGTGACTCAAGGGACAGATACGTTTGTTTGCAGTATTCTGTGATATGAAAATAAACCAATCCAACAGTCCCTCACTGAGGAACTCAAAGAAACGTGATTGAGTGAAATGAGAATAAGAATCTGCAGCCGAATTGTCAACAACCTCCCCTGATGTTACTGTTCTCATAGAAGGGAAATGCAAAGGGAGAATCCAATAGGAAATTGCTGCATTGGAGCTCATTAACAAATTCAAGTATTTACCATTCCCACTCCCACCACCTTAATAGGGAACCTGAGATTCTCTGTTTGCTATAAATGCTATTATATTACATATCCCTCCATAACTTCCTATTGTATCTATTAACCTTGCTTCAGACTTTTAAAATCTCACCATGCTTGTCTACCATAATACAATGCTGATTACTCTTTTTAATTAGATCTCATTTTAAATTGGCCTCTCTTTATAACATTCCCTGACTATTATGAATATTCCCTTCAGTCGCCTCCACCCTGGACACCAGCTGTGTGCAGCCAATCAAGCTAGCCTGAGTGACTAAAGTGCTGGGCCAGACGGTTCCCAAGGCCAGAGCATACAGGTCCAGTGGAATTCATGGATGACACCAGCCCTCCATCATCTGTAATGTAAAAGGCCCAGTCCAAGAAGGAGATGTTCGCTGGAGGCTCACTGCTTACGCTGATCTGGCCCCACCTGTTGCATCCCCTACCCCTATGGCCCCTGAATCCTTGAGCTTGGCCAGCATGGTGTAGTGGTAAAGAGCAGGTGCAGTCTGATCTGAAGAACCAGGTTTGATTCCCTGCTCTGCCACTTGAGCTGTGGAGGCTTATCTGGTGAACCAAATTAACTTGTGCACTCCAACACATCCCTGCTGAGTGACCTTGGGCTAGTCACAGTTCTTCAGAGCTCTCTCAGCCCCACCCAGCTCACAGGGTGTTTGTTGTGGGGAGCGGGGGAAGGAGATGGTACACTCCTTTGAGTCTCCTTACAGGAGAGAAAGGGGGATATAAATTCAAACATTATTATTATTGCGCCTTCCGGCTGAAGACTGATTGAGACAGGATACAACTGAATACAGTTTTTATTCCCGTTATGAATTTAAGAAACATTTATTGAGTTGATTTACACTCCAATGCATCTGACGAAATGAATTCTGACACATGAAATCTTGTGGTGGAAGGAACATTCCCATTCTTCCATTTTATTCCCCAAGGCTGTGATTCCCAGAATCCATTGGGGAAAGTCCTGATAATTCAAATGATCTAAAACCAGTATAAGTATGGAGCATCAATGTAGCCAATCCCAAAAGACTCCGTTCAGACAACATCCTCAGATGTGACTGATGAGTCTTGTGTGGCCATTCACACACAACCCATCTCTGCTTGGTCATAATTTCTGAAACTGGTCGATGATTTTATTGTCTCTTGAAAATATTTTAGGTTAGCCGATTTGTCACTTTAAAGAGTAATTGCCCTTGTTTGGACAGTAGTTTTTATGAAAAATTAATTAGAGATTCCATCTTACGGCCTTAACAGGGCATAGTGCTGCTTGGGACGTGGGAATTTGAGAAGATCACCCCCATGGACATGAAATACAAGTTGTTTGCATACGTGCTGTTAAGTGCTGTGGAAATTCATTCTGGGAACCATGTTTACTAGATGTTTGTTGTGTTTCTATTGATCGTTCCTCTCTCTTTCTTTCTCTGCATGATAAATGGGGCTTGCTAGATTGACCAGCTGAAGCACCGGTTGAATAAAGTGGAAGAGGAGTGCAAGCTGGAGAGAAACCAGTCCCTGAAGCTCAAGAATGACATCGAGAACCGGCCCAAGAAGGAGCAGGTGCTGGAACTGGAGCGGGAGAACGAAATGCTGAAGACGAAGATCCAGGAGTTGCAATCCATTATTCAGGTGAACGACGAGAGGCTTCAGTCTTGTCTCTGAGGATGGATTCACACATTACAGAGACCTCGCAGCTGAAACAGGTCATGCTAGCAACAAAGTGTTGATGAAATTCTGAGCCTGGACATGGATGAGTAGGTCAAGTTGGATTGGGACCGTGGCACGCAGGGAGAAGCTTAAGCTTACTGCCCGGCCATTTTCTCAACTTCAAATGGCCCCATGTGGTCGTTGTTTTGAGGGAATGAGAAAGTTTTCCGGTGCATTGCAAAACTTGTGTGATTTCCTACCCTTATTAGAATGGCCCTTTCCATTGCAAAGAGGAATGCAAGTAAAGAGAGCCAGCGTGGTGTAGTGGTTAAGAGCAGGTGCACTCTAATCTGGAGAACCAGGTTTGATTCCCCTCTCTGCCACTTGAACTGTGGGGGCTTATCAGGGGAACCAGATTAGCTTGTGCACTCCAATACACATGCCAGCTGGGTGAACTTGGGCTAGTCCAGGGGTAGGGAACCTGCGGCTCTCCAGATGTTCAGGAACTACAATTCCCATCAGCCTCTGTCAGCATGGCCAATTGGCCATGCTGGTAGGGGCTGATGGGAATTGTAGTTCCTGAACATCTGGAGAGCCGCAGGTTCCCTACCCCTGGGCTAGTCACAGTTCTTCAGAGCTCTCTCAGCCCCATCCACCTCACAGGGTGTTTGTTAGGGAGGAAGGGAAAGGAGATCATGAGTCAGGTACCATCATGTGGCAGGTACCTGGGGCCTGATTCAAGGGTGTTGTTCAGCCCTGGATGGTCTTGGCTTTTGTAGATGTTTTTTAAATTCCTTGGTGCCAGACGCCGTCTTTGAGGGTGGAGTGGGAGAGATGCACAGCAAATAATAATTTGGGCAAAAGTGTTAATCAATTAATCAGCATGACTAACTTAAGCTTAATCACAAGTTGGAAATAGAGCCTCAGAAAACAGAGCTGTAATTAATTGGAGCCAGACATATTGTTTCGTCCCCAGGCAAGAGACGTGCCTGCAGTTACAATCCCCTGCGTACTTGGGTAGGAGTAAGCATTACACTTGGTGGGAATTAACTCCCAGGAAACGTGCTGTTGATCGAGATATCTGTAGGTTTGGGGGATGTGGGTTTTTTCCCAGCAAGTTTTTCTCGTTCCATGCTTGTACCTCTGTGATGCCCGCTTTTTCAGATTTATTTTTGGACAGCAAATTACTTAAAGGCAGAAAGGGAGGGGAGAGCACGTTGCAGCCAAGAAGGAAACATTTGTTCTCATGAGTGACAGAGGTGGACTCCAGGCGTGGATTTTCCATTATTCAGCATGTGATGCCCTGAAATGTCTGCTGCTTGTCTTAAAAAAACTCCTTTGCTGGTTTTCTGGAGCCTTGCTCCACGGCAAATGAGTTCAATGAAATCTTGTTGAGCAGAAAAGTTATTGGAAAGCTGGTTCTGGAAGAAAGTGATTGGAATAAGAGGCTAAACTCTTGGCTCTCCTTCAGTCTCTTGCCCGACAGCAATCCAGCTGCAAAAAAGCAGAGAAAGAGACAAGGCTTTCTTTTAATCTGAGATTTCCCAGGAGATATCCCTAGGATCTTAGCAAAACCAGTCCAGGTGTTCTTTCCTCCACTTCTCACTCCCTGCCTTTAAACCTTCTCCACATCACAGGCTGGGAAACCTGGGCTGCCTGATTCAGATAAAGCTATTTTGGACATCTTGGAGCACGACCGCAAAGAGGCGCTAGAGGATCGCCAGGACTTGGTCAACAAGATCTTCAATCTCCAGGAAGAGATCCGGCATGCAGAAGACCTCCGAGACAAGGTGAGGTGGGAAGAGGCGAGGCAGAACAAACTGAAATGGAAACTCAAGCCAGTGTCTGCATCAATTGTTTTGATTCTCCCAGGTTTCTTATATTTTGTGGGTCTCGGTTGATTCTCCCAGGTTTCTTATATTTTGTGGGTCTCGGTTTTCCAAAGGAGTAGAAGCCATGCAGGACAAGGTCTCTTGGTCTTGCTCTGGGTAGTCACATGTATTCTGGTGAAAGTAGGGATGCAATGACAAACCAGCTGTCTGGCCATGACTGCAGATCAGACTTTGAGCTGAACCAAAAGGGGCCACTGATGTTTGCACTGATAAACAAGTGCCACAGCCATTCAGTCTGGGGATGGGGCGGTATACCGAAATCGAAATAATAATAATAACGACGACGACAACGATGATGATGATGATGAAAGCCAACAACCAGCTAAAGATCTGGCAGCTGTGAAATCTATAACAACAACAACAACAACAACAACAACAACAACAACAACAACAACAACAATAATAATAATAATAATAATAATAATAATAATAATAATAATAATAAATAAAGCCGATACATTACAACTTCCTAGGCCTCTGGGTGAGGCTCGAATTGTAATGAAGGCCAACAACCAGCTAAAGATCTGGCAGCTGTGAAATCTACAACAGCAACAACTGAGAAGGATCCACTCAGCAGCGGTCGTGGTAACAGCAGAAGCAGTTGAGGAAAAGAAAACACAGGAACCCAGGCGTTGTTCACTTCAAAGAACAGAAGGGTTTTATTCCTTGTTTCCAAAGTCACAAAACAGTCTGACAGAGTGCATGCAGCTTATAACTGGATACACCTAAAGCACGCGATAGACCAAACTGTTCTCGTGCATACATATAGAGACATTCAACCAATCTGTGAGCAGTGATGCAATCACACTAGATGTGCTTAGTCACGGTAAGCCATTGCATCACCCACTCGAAAAAAATCCATAGGTGAAAGGTGGAGGATTGTGACCAGCCAAGCTTCGTCAAGTAGATTTTTGGGTGGATCTTAACTGTCAAGTCCTCTAACACCCCTTCCCAAAACTACTATGACAGTACACCTTTTATTACTTTCAGCTGTTCTTAACATTTCTCCCGATGCTTATTCTGTGACACAGCTTTAGGCAAAACACATCAGCAACATTCTCATTCTGTCTCAACATCATAGGCAAGTTGAATAGTTCCATTCTGTACTAGCTCTCTAACATTCTGGTACTTTTACTCCTATGTACTTAGTTCTTGTCTTCATGTTTTGGCAGTCTCTAAGCGAATTTTATGCAGGTCTGTGAATCATCAAACACTCCATTATAGGCTTCTTTATGGATCAATTTAACTCAGGCGTTAGCAGTGTCTCAACCCAAAGTAGTTCTGAACATGTTTCAGACACAAAAAAGCAGAACTCAGCCTCAGAAGTGGACCAGGCTGATTGTGGTCTGTTTTCTAGAACACCAGGTGATAGCTGCCATCACCATACTACTGAATGACAAAACCAGTACAGGACTTCCTGTCACCACAGTCGTAAAATGAAGTGAGTCTGGTAATAATAGCACGCGAACTTGTAAGCTTTTATGGACTGGATCAGTAAAACCATGATCAGCAGTTCCTTTTAAGTACCTAACCACACGTTTAACACTCCTCCCAATCATGTTTGCTGGGCTTGCATAGCTTTTCTGCTTAGCGCACTAACAGCAAAACGCTATATCTGGGCGTGTCTCAGTTAGATATATGTAGGATTTGTACAGATTTGTACAGTTCAGGATTGTTGAACTCCCCACTTTCACTAACTTCTTCTGAAAGTCTAGGGACATTGGTGTTGTGGCAAACCTCGCCTTTGACACCCTAGTCTTTAAGCATCAACTCATTTATTTTGTTCTTCTGGACTTAGGAGATAACCTTGCTTTGGGTGTAGATATGGACATCAATACCCAAGTAATGTTTGATAAAACCTAAGTCCTTTTGGTGGAAATCATACATGTCACTGAGTTGTTTATACAATCTTGTCAAATCTGTTGTTTAGATCTTGCAATACTACACATATATCATCATCAACATAAAGAAGAATGACCTCTTGATTCTTTTAGTCCCCTGAGGGATAGGGGAACATGCATCAGCAACAGACTTCTTAAACCCCAGTTTAAGCAATGTACTGTTCAGTTCATCATACCAGTTAGCACCAGCTTGTTTTAAAACCATACAAAAGAATCCATGCAAAGATAAACAGTATTTGGGTCTGCTTCTTCATACCCTGGTGCAGGCTTCAGATAAATTGCTTCCTCTCAATTTAGCACTTTAAAAAAGCACACTGGAAGTCATAATGCTTCACCATAAAGCCTTTCTCTACTAGCTAATGCAAAGCATAGCTCTCAAAGACTCAGGTCAGGTCGTCGCGGAGAATAGGTCTGGTCATAATTCAGCAAACGGTCTGTGCTACAAAACCCCCCCTGGGCGCACAAGTTTTTCCTTGCTTTATACCTTTGAGTACCATTTGGCAACTTCTTTTCCTCCGAAACACCCTTACTTTGACCCAATTGCTTTCCTTTTCCTTTTGGCAAAACAGTCTTGGTAAAACACCTGTTGTTGCACTAAGGTTTGAGCACTTTCAGCCATAGCTTCACGCCAGAGCTCTATTTCAGCTGGCGTAGCTTTAACATCTTCCAAGCTATAGGAGCTATGGCTCTGATACCTGTGCTTGACAAACATAGACGCTTTTGAGAAAAACCCATACCTGTCAGGGGAGGTATCCCTTTGTAGACCTTATCAGAGATAATGAGGCACCTTTTAATTTGTTTCTCATCTTCAATCAATGCTAGTGTCACCGTCTTGCAGCCCCTTCCCCTCTCAGCTTTCTTCCTTGGACGCTTTGCCACTACTGGAAGCAGTTGGTTGACCTTTTGAGCTGCTGCAGGCTGCTGCCTGGCAGTTCTGTTAACCCCTTCATGCTGAGTGAAAGCGTAGCAAAACCTCTGTGTTAGCATGGATAGTTTCCCATCCTGGGCATGCTTTTCAAAAGTTTGCACTTCGAGACTACAAATCCTTTCCATAGAAATGTGCAAACGTAAACCTTTTTTGTCCCAGATTCATAACCAAGAAAACCTCAATCTCACCTTCACCTTTCTGATCCCCTTCCGGCTTTACGCCTAGGGTACAGCAGCATTACTGGCATAACTGCCAAAGATATGCAAAATGATCCAGAGATGGATCTTTCTGGTACAGCAAAAAAATAAGGAGTCTGGTTCACACTAGAAGACCATACTCTGTTGGTCAAGTATGTGGCAGTGTTCACAGCCTCAGCCCCAGAAAATGTTCTCAGGCATGTTGGCATCCAGAAGCAAACAGCGCTTTATAGTATGTAGAACCCCAAATTTCCTCTCAGCAACCTCACCGCTTTCAAAAGGAGAGAAAGGGTTGGTCTTTTCTGTGACGTATGCCTTTCTTTCTCAACCAGTTCTGGAACCCAGAACCCAGGAATTCACCTCCTTCTGTCTGTTTGGAGGCAAGCCACTTTTATGTGAAAAACTGTCTTTTTCCACCATTGCCACCCACTCTTTAAACCTTTGCAAGTTTTTCCTCAGCTTTGGGATTTCCTCAGGAAAAGACTATAGGTGAACCTATATAGTCATCCACCTCAAAACCATGTGGTACTTTTGCATGCCCCTGATCAAGGCTGAAATGGTCCAGAAAGGTCTGCATGAATTAAACCAAATGGCCTATCTGACTGTCTGGTGCTTTTCCCTGTAGAAGGAAATGCCTTTACTTTGGCCTTACTGCACACAGTGCCAATCTCCAAGATAATAGTGACAGACTTGGCTTTCAAACCACAATAACCTGACATGTTTCCTACACTTTGAAACTGGCAATGTCCTAGCACATGGTGCATATAATGAATACATGTCATGCATGCATAGGTTTGTTAACTGTATTTAGCCATGCTGTTAACCTACATCATTGTTATTTAATATGCTAAAGGTTATTCTTGGGTAGTATACCTGTGGCACAGACTCTCCCTTTGTTTCTAATAGAACAGGTCTGCCCACTAAATTCCACCACATAAATCTCAAGCTGTCAATCTTACAACGCTTTAACAAACAAAATCCAAACGAGGGCACAAAATATACATTACTCAGAGAGCCATTTAGAGCAGGAACAAAATGTTGATCCTCTGTAGTTGCACCTTTGCTTTCGCGGGTAAAAAAGCCATCAGCTAAAACAAACGTGGTCAATAACAGGTTACGGCGCATCGGGTCAGTAAGGAGATTCTTCTTATTCACTATATGCCTGTGAACAAGCAGAGCCAATTGCTTCATAGTGAGTTGGAGTCCTTCTCCTTGCTTGTTACCACAGGAAAGTAGATGTTTCAGTGATTCCTGGGTCTGTCAGCCTCGGCTTCCAAGGTGGCTTGTTCTTCCTCTGCTACCACTTTTGCATTTGTACAGGCCCGTGCAAAATGGCCAGGATTCCTACAACGAAAAAAACATTTTTTTCACAGCACAGTGAAGTGAGCGAACGCAGAATCAGCAGGAAAATCCTCTGCATGGCGATTTTCAGCCGCGCTCTCGAGCTGGTAGTCCCTCTGCTTCTGGTGGTCTAGCAGCTTGGCAGTGACGTAATCCAAAGTCACAGACTCCGCTGACATTTGGAAACTGCATACCAACTGGTCCCAGCTGCTATCCAACCACGAAAAGCAACAGATAAACTTTTGTGGGAGTCTTCAAATCCGTAAAACCACCATCAGCGAAGTTGTGTAAACAGTCTAATGATTCGCTTCAGATGCTCAAAACACAGATCCTCCTGGCTCTCAGCGCTTCTGAGATTGTAAAGTTGTTCCTGTGAGGAGGACCTTTGCCCCAGCCTAATTTCACGCTGATAGATGCCTCTTTCAAAGCCGCCTTCACGCCTCTTTGGCTGCGAAGTCTCAGCTTCTCAAGCAGATAAAACCAATCTGTGAAGTTTTCCACTGCTAGCACAATAGACGCATCGTTTTTTTCATCTGCACGCCGCTTCAGCAACTGTAGGGGCCGCTGGAGGGTAGAGATAACATTCCACAGGTCCTCACAAATGAGATAGCTCGGCATCTTCTGGCTCCAAGCCACATATTTATGCTCAGTCAGCTTCTCAGACAGCAACCCGGACATGGTGGAAGCCATGGCAATAGCTGAGTCACACAGCACGCAGTACACCTCACCGTTACTCACGAAGTAGTAACGTAGGAGCTGGGCCCATAACCTGAGAAGGATCCACTCCGCAGCAGTTGTGGTAAATAGCAGAAGCAGTTGAGGAAAAGAAAACACAGGAACCCAGAGGCGGTTCACTTCAAAGAACAGAAGGGTTTTATTCCTTGTTTCCAAAGTCACAAAACAGTCTGACAGAGTGCAGCGCAGCAACTGGATAACCAAAGCACGCATAGACCAAACTGTTCTGTGCATACATATAGAGACATTCAACCAATCAGGGAGCAGTGATGCAATCACACTAGATGTGCTTAGTCACGGTTGCATCACCCACTGAAACTAGGTGAAAGGTGGAGGATTGCATCAGCCAAGCTGTCAAGTAGATTTTGGTGATCTAACTGTCAAGTCCTAACAACAACAAAAATACTGATGATGATGATGATGATGATGATGATGATGATGATGATGATGATGATGATGATGATGATGATGATGATGATGATGATGATGATGATGATGATGATAGTTGTTGCAGGGCAGCCATTCATTCTTAAACTCCCAAATCATAGAATCATGGAGTTGGAAGAGACTCCAAGAGCCATCAAGTCCAACCCGCCACAGTGCAGGAACACACATGGTCATCCAGCCTCTCTTTAAAAACCTCCAAAGGAGGAGACTCCACCACACTCCATGGTAGTGTATTCCACTGCTGAACAGTCCTTAGTGTCAGGAAGTTTTTCCTGATGTTTAGTTGGAATCTCTTTTTCTTCACCTTGAATCCATTACTCCAAAGTTATCAGCATTCAGGCAGACAGTTCCTATTCAGAAGATTTTGTATGCCAAACCCACTGGCTTCTGCTGTCCAGTGCTGCATGTCTCTGTTTCCTCCTCCCTCCAAAAACACCATTTCTTGCCTGAAAACATGATGGGTTAGAAGCAGAAAACTTTGAGAGGTGGCAGATGTGCTGTTCTGCCCGGCCTGTTGCCCTCACTAAGCCTTTGAGCAAGTTGGAATGGGATGTTTCACCTGCCTTCTTGGAAGCACGATTGATGTTCTACATTGAAAAGCAATCAGGCAAAGAGTTGTGGCATTTAACAGTGGATTAATTTTATGGTCCTGGATGCCTCTTTAAACCCCTGCCCATGTTGTACCAGACAGCAGGTGTCCCTCCCCAGTTCATACTATTGCTGACCATCTCTTCCCTTTCTTCAGTGCTTAACTGGTAAATTAATGCACAGCAGAGTACGATTCAGCACTTGAAATGCTGTTCTTCTCCTGCAAGCGGGGCCAAAACTTCTGACACAGGGAGATGGATAGCTGGGTTCTCTTCTTTGGAGCAGGCTAGACCTTATCGATCGCTTTGATGCACTGGGCTTATCGATCGAGGTTCTTTTCTTTTTTTCCCTATTTGCAGTACCTTGAAGAGAAACAAGAGCTGGAGTTAAAATGCTCGACTCTGGGGAAAGACTGCGAAATGTATAAGCATCGAATGATGACGGTGATGATTCAGCTGGACGAAGTGGAGAAGGAAAGAGACCAGGTATCTGAAAATGCTTGAAGTGGGAGGAGAAAGGGGAAGATTGGAAAGGAGTGGGACATGGGACGGCCCATCCATGAGACTGAAGATGGCCATTCACGTCCATCCCGTCTTTTTCACTGTGCCCTCTCACACAGTGGTCCATTCCTGTTGGGGGTGAATTTTCAGTCATTGGTATGATGGAATGGTTCACCTGCAAAGGTATCCTTGTTCTTGATTTTCAAAAATGAGCTTGACGGAAATGATGGCTGGACAATTTGAGGTTGTGTTTTAACCGAGGGTTTTATTACTGCTGCTTTAGAAAGGGTCCTTCTGGATACCCCCAGTCATAATTTTAAAGTCATTTGATCACAGAGCATCTCTAACAATCTGTCTTCAGCCATGAGGAAGGGTGGGGTATGAATGTATGGACAAAAAGGTAAAAAGGTAAGGTTTCCCCTTCAGTCGTGTCCGACCCTGGGGTACCACTGCGATCAGTGATTTTATAGGCAAGCCTCTTTTTGTGGGGTAGTTTGTCATTGCTTTCCCAGCTATTCTTTACCCCCTAGCTGTGAGCTAGGTATTCATTTACCGACCAAGAAATGGATGGATGGCTGAGTTGACCATGAGCCAGCTGCCAGGATATCTGACCCACAGGGGGCTTGAACTCCTAACCATGTGAGTGGTAGTGCAAGCACTTAACCACTACGCCACGCGGCTCCTTTGTACGAACAAAGGTGCGGTATAAATACTTCAACAGATCACTCAGTTTCATGCCAGTGTCCCTCTTTAGGAGGATGGTAGAAAATTGAGAATAAAAGCAATTTCAGGCACTCCTTTAAAGTTCTGCCAAAAATTGTGGAGAGAATTTATAATTTGGAATGGAGTGAAATCAGAGCAGCAGTTGTGTGCAGAGTATCTGATTTGCTTTGCTTTTCGCAGGCCTTCCGTTCTCGCGACGAGGCCCAAACGCAGTACTCGCAGTGCCTGATCGAGAAGGACAAGTACCGGAAGCAGATCCGGGAGCTGGAGGAAAAGAGTGATGAACTGCGGATTGAGGTTGTTCGGAAAGAAGCTTGCGTCATTAACCTAGAAAGCAAACTCCGGCGTCTCTCGAAAGACAGCACCTATGAACAGGTAGAGCTAGGAAAGTTGCCCCATTCTCTTGCTTGGGCATCCATCTCTTCTCATATTACCTTTGTTTAGGGGTACACCAATATGTTTTCAGTATGCATGCGGAATTATCATATATGGATGCAACCATTGTAAGCATCCCACATCAAATGTCAAGCCGAGAAAAAGGATTAGATGCGATTCCCTCTTGACTATGCACAGGGTGGCAAACTCCAGTTTACCACCACATAATGTGTGAAATGAGCATTTATACTTTGACCATAAACATAATTTGGAGGAGGGTGAAGATGTTAAGTTTTCAATTTGCTCTGTTTCTCAACAGTAATGTTGACAGGGTGGGGCAGGGAGGGGAAAAGCTGGGTTTGGTGTATTTTGGAAGATCTTTTTAGATTCTACTGGTGCTTCCCAACAGCCAGTGCACAGTTTGGTCTTAATATAAACCTCAGACCAAAACAATGCTAAGTCAGAAGGGGAAAAGCCAATGAATGCCAAAATCACCAAGCATTGGTCTTCAGAGGGCAATCTCTCTGGGACCTGGCTCCAACTCATGAACTTCATAAGGTCCCTCAGGGGTCTTTCCACCTGTCAGATGAGCACCTTGCCAACATGGGAACTGAGCAAAATGGTAGTGTGTGGTCATCACAAGGTGCTCCAAAAACAGAATTCCCCAGTTGCTTAGACCAGCAAGCCAGCCAGACATAGAAGCTTTCCTAGAGGCCACAAGTTATCACCTGACTCACTCCGGCTGTTTGTCCATGGGCTTCCTGATTGATGGGGCTTCCTATGGGCTTCCTGATTGGTGATGGCGCTTCCCATGGGCTTCCTGACTGGTGTGGCAAATGTTCTCCTTTGACCAGAGACATGTGGTTGTTCACAGCCTTCACTCAGGTCCCTGCTGATACCACCTCACCAAAATGGCCATCAGTGGGAGAACCTTATGGCTCCCCTATGGCCTCCTGAAAGCTATGGTCAATGACCCAAATAGACCTAAACCTGGGCTTGGTTTTAGGTCCGTCAAGTGAGCACACAGCCGGTACAAGATTGCTGTGCTGGATGATTTGGTGAAGTTGAAGCGTTAGGAAACTATGGTGAACCTGTCTCTTGTTAAATATTTCCTCTTTTTTAATTTCAAGAGCTTACCAAGGAACCTGCCCTTCACCATAATCTCTCAGACTCCAGAAGCACCCTGCCCCAAAATAAATGGCCAAGAGGCTGATGACTCCTCAACCTCTGAGGAATCTCCTGAAGACAGCAAATTTTTCCTCTCAGATCAGCCTCGATTTAAAAGACGGATGAACCTGAAGGGAATCCAGGTAGGCTTCATTATACTGAGCGGCTGGCGGACAAGGGTTATGCTTGTACTGTGGAACGTAGTCCGCTGGGCAGGGATTTCACACGCAGGCACTTGGTAACGACTGCATTTTTCTGATCTCTAACAACCTCTTCGCTTTCCCTTTTCACTTGGAGCTTCCCTGCAGAACTCACAGGGCAGCCGCTCTTTGTGCCTCCGAGTCCCTCTTCAAGGCCGACTGTTTCCTTTAGGTTTTTGGCTTGAAATGCTCGAGCCCGACTGAAACAAAAGCTGAATGTATATTCTCCCTCTGGCTTTCCTTTCTGCCCTGCCCGTCTTCTGCTGCCTCTCGTTCTCCCACGGTCAAAATTTATACTGTGAACTCCCTGAGGTAGTGACCTGTCCCTAGTTTTTCATACACTCTAATGCACGTTGTACAATGACAACAATATATTCACAATAACGCCCTACCTTATTTAATGGCAGACTGGTTCTTGCCCCTACTGGGGGTAGGAGGAGGAGGAGGAGGAGGAGGAGGAGGAGGAGGAGAGTTGGATGTATACCCCCTTTCTCTCCTGTAAGGAGACTCAAAGGGGCTGACAATCTCCTTTCCCTTCCCCCCTCACAACAAACACCCTGTGAGGTGGGTGGGGCTGAGAGAGCTCCGAAGAACTGTGACTAGCCCAAGGTCACCCAGCTGGCATGTGTTGGAGTGCACGGGCTAATCTGAATTCCCCAGATAAGCCTCCACAGCTCAAGCGGCAGAGCGGGGAATCAAACCCGGTTCCTCCTTATTAGAATACACCTGCTCTTAACCACTACGCCACTGCGGCTCCCAATGGCCTCCACTCCAAAGGGCCACTAGTGGCTAGAAGCACATGGAGCTGGGGGCCCTGGCACCACTTGCTCTGAGTTTGTTTTAACAACCCCTATCTTATTGTTGGAGAACACAGTGGCGCAGATAGAATTGCCGAGTCAAAAATAGAAGATTCAGCCACCCCTACAGAGAGCTACAGGGTCAGCAGAGTTCTTGAAATAATTACTTCTATGGTGTTTTGCCAAGAGCCATTTTGTGATGGGCATAAAAAATTATTTTGCTTCCTTTGTCATTTGAAATTTTCCCCTTTTTGGAGAATTGCAGCCGTAACCTTAGGCCCCTGTAAACTTTTGTTTAAAAGCTTACGGACAGTTGATGGAAAACTTTCCATTGGCTGGAAGAGATGATAGCAATAAGGCAGTCTAAAAAAGGAGGGCAGAGCAAAACTAGCCGCCTAATTCTGAGCTAAATTAAGTTATGTCTTATTCTTTCAAGCGGAAGTGGGAATGTGCTCGAAACTCTTGATTCCGCTTGATTAACCGAGTAACTAGTTCTTCTGCTGCCGTGGTAAAACTCTACAAAAGTTTTCCTTGCCATGATTCAGCTATAATGGAGGAGTCATGGGTTTCTTCCAGTGTATATATAATTATCCTTCACTTCCTTTAGGCTCCTTAATGTCAGAAACAAAGCAAATCAGAAAAGCTCCCATACAAAATAAAGATTGTGCCAAAATTCAGTATTTCCTGGATTCCAGTAGCAGATATAGGGAATTTTTTCAGATCTGAGCCAGAAAGTACCAGGAGACAGCCCTGGAGACGATCCAGAACAGATCGTGGCCTTCAGGAAGACCTGTTGTTCTCGCAGCCTAGAGATCTCCAAGCAGGCTAGAGCCTGAAGAACCCTACCCTATCAAAGTCACCCTACCCTGCTTGGAGTTGTCCAGCTCTCAGTTGGGCAACAAGGGTGTTGGAAAAGTGTGACTGGATTTTGGGTGGCTCATGGTTAATTCAGACTCCCAAGATATTTCCCGGACTTGTAGGATATTTGTTTGTGTATACCCTGTACGGTTTCCAAGGCAAGAGACTTTCAGGGGTGATTTGCCCTAGCCCAGTGATGGCGAACCTTTTCGAGACCGAGTGCCCAAATTGCAACCCAAAACCCACTTACTTATGGCAAAGTGCCAACATGGCAATTTAACCTGAATACTGAGGTTTTAGTTTAGAAAAAATGGTTGACTCCGAGGTGTGCGTTACTCAGGAGTAAGCTTGGTGGTAGTCGGTGGTTTTGCTTTGAAGCAACCGTCAACTCTTCGTCAAGCTTGGTGGTAGTCGGTGGTTTTGCTTTGAAGCAACCGTCAACTCTTCCAACCGTCAACTCTTCCAATGAATGACATGATAGCCATGATATTGGCATTCCAAAATACAATAAATACAATAAAACAATAAATACAATAAAACAACTCTTCCAATGGGTGAATCACGATCCTAGGAGGGTTTACTCAGAAGCAAGCCCCATTGCCAGCAACCGAGCTTACTCCCAGGTAAAGGATCACACTTTAGTTCTTCACATGAAAATCAGTGGGGCTTAACAGGGTTACCTTCACTGCTTCCCCAAAACTAGGTCTTTGGTTTAATGCTAATAATTGAGCCCAGTGGCTCAGGCCAACCTAGATGTGTGTGGCGGGAACGACTCTGTTTGCGCGTGCCCACAGAGAGGGCTCTGAGTGCCACCTCTGGCACCCGTGCCATAGGTTCGCCACCACTGCCCTAGCCAGACTGACAGAGTCCTGAGAGAACTGCGATCGGCCCAAGGTCACCTAGCAAGCTTCATGTGGAGTACTAGGGAATCGAACCTGAGTCCATAGGTTAGAGTCTGCCACTTTTAACCACCACACCATGCCAGCTCCTAAGATATTTGTAAACATCATTAATCCCAAGGTAAGCCTGTCCTTAATGTCAAAAATTGAGTTTGATTTCTCTCTCTCTCTCTCTCTCTCTCTCTCACTTGCAGTTGCCACGGACGAAATCCCCTGTCAACATGAGCAAGGCATCAGATTTTCAAGGTCAGAGAGGGAACCTGCTTCGCTGTTGCTATGCTCTGGCCCCTTACCTCTTAGCGCCAAGATGCTTGACTCGTCCTCGCCAACGTTTCTAACACAACAAATGCAAAACTAGCAAAACCTGAGAGACAAAGATATGAGGGATCCCTTTGGGTGGAGGGCGGTCACGGATAGAAAATGCTTTTAAAATCACTTGAGATAAATGTTCAGCTGTACAACGTTTTCCATCCGAATGGACTGAGAAATATCCTTATCAGCACCAGCGTTGCCAATACAAGTGCTGGGGTCCAAGAGGCCTTCGGAAGCTCCCTGATTCACCAACTCTATGATTTTTCACTTTGTCCTGGCCGCCAAGAGGCTGATGGCAGGGGGAAATTCAGAGCACCTCTGAGTCAAAAGAAATGTCGTTTTGGAAGGGACCTGCAGAATGATTTGAATGCTCTTCGCCAAGGGTCCCAGTTTAGACAGGAGCTGCTGGAAGATCTCTGAACCTCTTTAGCTCCTGGTTCAGGAGGCGAGGTTCCAAGGGGCATGGGGGGGGGGGGGCAAGCTGACACACTGGGTGCTGCCTCGTGGGGGTGTGGTGAGGGCATTCCAGGGGGCATTCCAGGGGTGGGACCAGGGGGAACGGGGTTGGAGGACGCACTAGTGCACCAGGCGCTTTCCCCCCTTGCTACACCTCTGGCCCTGTGTCATTTGACCACTCTCAAAATCTCCCCCTGCAGCTCATTTCCCCATCTGCCAGGTTCAGAAGGGGAGCTGACTTGGCAAGAGCTGGTTGTCCCAGCCAAGGTCAGCCTTGAATGGAGGAGTCTCACTCTCTACTCTGTTGCCCCATCCCTTCCTGTTCTCCTTGGGAAGGGCATGGCTCAGTGAAAGAGAATCTGCTTGGCAAGCCGAGGGTCCCAGGTTCAATCCCCCATCTCCATTTAAAAGGACCAGGTAGGAGGTGATGTGAAAGACCTCTCCTTGAGACCCTGGAGAGCAGCTGCCTGTCTGAGTAGGCAATACTCACCTTGATGGACCTATTCAGTAGAAGGCAACGTCATGTGTCCGTGTGTCTCCCGAGTAAGGTCCTGATTCTGGCAAGACTCCAAGCTTAGCTTCCACCCCTGGATTGGTAAGCTTGGGAGATCCCAAGGTGCTGGCCGTGCACTCAATTGGTTGTCTGGACTGAACATCTGCACAGACTTGTCACCTGCATTTTTCCTGGTTCTTGGGAGTCCTCTCGGGGACCTTCTGATGGCATACCACTGAGCTAAGCTCCCTCTACAACAGTACATGTTTCAACCACTTACATGTTTGAACCAGCCTTCTACCAAATCAGATCACTGGCTATCAAGATCAGTACTGTCTCCCTGACTGGCAGCAACTCAGACGGTTACACACTTCCCCTATCGCCGGATACTTTTAACTGGAGATGCAAAGAGCTCTGAATCATGGTCTCTATCCTCATGAAAGTTGGTATCATTTTCATATTGCAAGTGGAAGTATCATCCTTTTTTAAAGTCCAATATAATATGGCATAAACAAAACATGTCCATCACGGGGCGTTTCAACCTGGCCTTATCTCGGCTTGCTATTTTTTTAATGTATTGGACAGGATTTATCCACATTTGAAAAGTTTATGGGTTCATGTTTGACAGTTTGGGGCAAGGAAGAGGTACTTTAAGAGAGGATTTGAATGATAGCAGCATCCTGAGGGAGAATGCCCTGTCGCGACTTGTTCGTTCCTAGGACCCTGGTTGGGGGGAAGGTGTTAATAAAAAGGACAGTATTCGATAAGATCAGCCAGCGGAAAAAAGTCTTTCTTGGGTCATCGGGTAGAAGAAAATGACAATACTGCCTGGCATGTTTGCTGGGAAGGTAAGCCATCATTGAGCACAAACCAGACGTATTGGAAACCTTGTCTGCACAAAAGAGTCTCCATCGAAGCGCACTGTAATGCCAATATCTGGGGCATCTTTCATCCTCTCTGAGTCGATCCGTTTCTTTCGTTTGTGAGCCCAGCGGTTCGAGGCTACGAAGAGGACCGGGCTGAGGCTGGCCACAGTCACACAGATACCTGTTCCTCTCATCCGATTTCCATCAGTAACTCGGCGTGCAGCTGTGAAGTCGGCAAAATTGTAAGGAGCCTGTGGGGCATTCCACACCCTCGGACGAAATAGCTTTTACCCAGCCACCATTTCCGTGTCACCGTTCCCGATTGTTTTCCCGTCATAAAAGCTTAATCCCCGTAATGTCTTTTTTATTAGAACGTTATTAACCTTTAGCTGCTTTAAACTAGGAAAGTACCCGCTTGCTGAGTTACATTTATTTTCAAGATATTTCAGCGGAGCTTTTTTTCGCATTATCCTTCATTCGGCCCGTTAGACGAGAGGGTGAGATGTGCATCGCTGCTTTGCAGTTGATTATCTTTCAGCAGAAGGTTTAAGATCCCTGCCAGGATCTTGTGCCCATCATAGCCACAAGCGCCAGTGGGGTCAAGGAGAGGAAGCCGCTGGCCAGCCATGAGTTCTGGCTCATGCCAGCCAATCCATTTTCCCCCTGCTTGGCTGTGTTCCGATCAACTCCCCAAGGTAGACACTGAGGTCTGTTCATTGCAATCGCTGGCACAGCAGGTGTGGCTGGATACGAGGGGGGATAATCTTGTGCAGTGTTAATAAAAGGCAAGGCTAGCAACGGGGATGTCTCACCAGAGGGCTGTAAGAAACGCTGGCCCCAGGAATTGACAAAAAAAGTTAACTTGGGCAGTAAGGCTGCCTGCTGTGGGCATGAATTAGGCTGCTGGGATGTCTCTGCAATGCAGAATTCGTGCAGATTTTGATTGTTGCTGTTTGCCAATTCTGATATATAGGAAGTGCTAATCATGATGTTATAGCTTGGACTTGGGTTCAAATTCCCCTGCAGCCTTTGTGTGTGTGTGTGGGCGGGGGGTGGGGGTGTGTCCTTACCTCTCCAGATGCATGCACTCCCAAATTGCATAGTCCTTCCGGCCACCATGAAGATGTTTGGTCAGTTGAGTTCTGGATAATTCCACACTTCCCAAAAACATGAGGACACGCTTTGGTCTGGGACCACCAGGTGTGGGAGAGGTTGGGTTTTTCTGTACCCAAAATCCGACCTGTAAGCTACGTACCCCTCCAAGCTTGGGTTGCTTTAGATGTCTGCCTTTCCTGTATGCTCTGGCAGTCTTGGGATACTTATATTACTTCTCTGTATTGCGAGTGACAGTCTTCCTTCCTTTTCTTTTTAACTTCCCTTTCGGAATAAAGCAAACCCTTCGAAACCGCAACCCCAGCATTATGTCCACAACCCCAGAGCCACCAGGGAATGATTCCATTGTCCGCCGATGCAAAGAGGATGCTCCCCCTAGTAGGTAGGTACGATCGGGCTAATCCAAAGCGTTTGGCAAGTTCTGGGATTCCACACAAACTTACCTTGGTTTGTTGTGGAAGGTCAGGGCAGTAGCATGCGTAAGCGGGCTCCGTTTCCAGAAGAGACGCCGTGTGTGTCCTGTAGGAAAACTGAAAGAGACACAGGATGTTGAGGGCTGTTGGGAGTTAGGGGGACTGGTTTAGTCATTCCCAGAAAAGCTAATAGAATCCCAGGCGGAGGGGGAATCGGTGAAATTTCCAGTTCTTCCCACCCCTGGCAATTCTTTTTTTTTTAAATAAACAAGTTTACTTCAAACAAATTTAAAATATACCTACGTGTAACAAAATACTCATATATTGTATAATTATTCCCAAGACAGGAATACTCAGTTACATTACTTATCGTCATAACTATCTGGTTGACTCAACCATCCGTCTCAAATAACTGAAAGTTATGATAAAGGGGAAAAAAGAACAGCTCATTCCAATGTGACTAAATTACGTATAAACTATTTTAACATCTTAACTATAATGACTAGTCTAAAGGTTGTCCTAGATATAACAATATAGGCAATGTGACAGAAAATAATTAATACAGTTTAGTACATACAGTACATATATTTGTAACTGTCAGTTATTTATTTATTTATTTATTAAACTTTTATACCGCCCCATCCTCTAGGGGCTCTGTAAGTTAGCATATTTATATTGTCTTTATATTTATATTAGCATATTTATATTGTCTATGACAGACTAGTATTGAATTAGTCCCCCAAATTTGTTTTCAATGGATCCCAGGCAATTTCGGTCCGTAATGACAAGGACAATAGGCCTAAATCCACGCCCCGGCCATTCTTCATGATCTCCAACTGGTAACCTAATTTCCCTCTGCAAGCCAAGTTTGATAGCTTCTCCTTGGATAGGGAATCGGGGTCACCCGCAGACAAAGGAAAGGTCTCCAGTCCACTGAGGGGATGCTCCCAAGCATGCAGACAAGTATCAGTATATGGCATTAATGAAAAGCCCATTCTCACGAGAACTGAGCATGCCCAATTGCCTTCCATGGGATGCTGAGAGCAAGTTCAGCGCCAGGTCAAGAAGAACAAAACAGAAAAATTAACTGGGGAAAGAACCAGAAGTCCTGGACAGATTAGCTTCCATATGATGTTTAGGTAGATGGGGGGTTGTGGAAGACGTGTCTGGGTGCCTGTAGAGGAAGAAGAAGAGTTTGGATTTATACTCCGCTTTTCTCAACTGTGCAGCGTTGTGCCAGTGGCTTGTGGTTTACCACATTGTTCAAAATTGCAAAAAGTAACTTTTCCGACAGCCTCCAACTGGGCACAAACAGAAAGGAACCAGAGGAGTTTGGTTCCTGCATACTTGGGAGCATCCCCTCAGTGTACGGAGACCTTTCCTTTGTCCGTGGGTGACCCCGATTCCCTGCCCAAGGAGAGGCTATCAAACTTAAAAACACCAAATGCAAGCCCCAAGGGCAGGCGAAGTTCAAGAACAATGGGGTCCACCCAAACACAGGATTTGCATTCACCAATACTGCTGCTGCTGCAGGGCATGAAAATGTGAATCACTCCCTGGACTGATAAGCCCCACCTGCAATACAATACTATCAACCACATCTTTGCATAACAAGTTCCACCCAAAGCACTTACTGATTGGTTCCCCACCCTGGGACATGGACAATATATACCCCACTAAACATTCCCTTCTCATTCGACACAGTGTGTAACAGACTTCCCTCTGGGATACAACTCTGAAGGTGCCAGCCATAGATGCAGGCGAAACATTAGGAACAAGATCCACCAGACCATGGCCATGAAGCCCAGAAAACCCATGAGAACCGGAGGAGTTTGGATTTATACCCCACTTTTCTCAACCATAAGGAGTCTCAAAGCAAACAAAGCAAACAAACTCCTTCCCTTCCTCTCCCCATAACAGGCATCTTGTGAAGTAGGTGGGGCTGAGAGAGTTTGAAGAGAACTGTGACTAGCCTAAGGTCCCTCCGCAGCCTTTGGGTGACCTTATAGGATTTTCAAGGCAAGAGGCACTCAGAGGTGGTTTGCCACGGCCTGCCTCTGTGTAGCGAATCTGGACTTGGGATGGTCTCCAATCCAAGGACTAACCAAGGCCAACTACTCTCGGTCGTGGAGGAAAGTGCGGTCAAATCACAGACAGCTTGTGGTGACCTCGCAGGATTTTTAAGGCAAGAGGCACTCAGAGGTGGTTTGCCACTGCCTGCCTCGGCACAGCAGCCCTCAATTTCTTGGTGTTCTCCCATCTAAGTCCCAACCAGGGGCAGGCATGGAGAGAGAGGGATCCTAGTAAGCAGCGTCTAATATAATCCTAAGTGAGCTGGGGAAAAGGGGGGAATGAACATCATTCGATAGTTGTATTAATTTCTTCTCTGCAGTGACATTATTATACGGTTTCTAGGTGCAGCGTTGGCAAACGACCCTCCTGGGGGAAAACCTGTATAAAATTGTCAGAACGTTCCCCCCCCCCCCCCCCGCAGCATTTGACAAGGTGACCGGGGTCTCTCCGTTTTCTTTTGCTGTTGCGGCTTCCGAGAAACTTCCCGTCGACAGGAGCATTGCCGCCGGTGACCCTGTGACATTTAGCGTGCCTTGTGGACTAGAAAGCGCTCCTCTGAATAGAGCAGGCCTCTTGCGGGCAGCTTACCGAAACACTGCAAAATTAAGAGACGGGAATCACAAGAGCAGAACGTGAACTCGTTCAGGGCTGCCGGGGGAGACCGGGTTTTTCACTGTCCCCTCCTGGGGGGTGTCTTCTGACATTTCTCCCAGGTGCCGAGGATTCTTTCTTTAGAAGCCTCCCGTTGGATCTGCCACTTCTCCCTTCACATCTCTTTCTGGATGTTCCTTCTCTCCCCCATCAGCCACACTTCTTCAGTCACAAGCCTCGCTCTGTCGGCTCCGTCTTGCCTTTTCACCTGCCACCTCGAGACACCTCCGCTTTGCCGCTACCTCTAGCGGCTGCTGAAAGCTAGGCTGTGTAATGGGAGAGGGGAAAAAATGACTGTCTTTCCTCCCTTGCAGTCTGACGGAAGACGACAATGACAGTTTCATCTACGACGTGTCAGAGCTGGAAGGTAAGGGCTCGGAGAAGGCCAGTGCGAGCCTCGTCATCCAGTGGATGCAGATGTTGCCTTTGTGGGGCTCTTGTGATTGCTTCTGCCCGGCATGTCCTGCTCCTGAGTCATCCCGGCAGGAAGTGAAATGCAGAGTTTGGACGGTTGTTGGGGGGTTGCAGCAAGACTGTGAGATAGCCGGGAAGTCCATAGTTCGAAACTCCTCCCTGCCATTAACCCACTTAGCCTTGTCTCTCGGCCAGAGTGCCGCCCAGCCAGCAAGATGGAAACAATCATTCGTACTCGGGGGATAGGGACAGCTGCTGAGAGAACGAATATGGGACATATTGAACCGATCAGATTGGAATCTCTTTGGGGCAGAGACTTGTCCCCTTGGTGTTCTGTGGGATGGTCTGGATCAGTGGACGGCCAACATGGTGCCTGGCAGTGGACGGCCAACATGGTTCCTGAATCCACTTCCTCCTTCCCCAGAGCAAAAAGGCAGTGCTGGTTTTCCTCAGTTTCATTGGTGCTGGTGATCATTTTGATGAACCCACAAAGCAGCCTCTTTGGATCAGCAGGGAAATCCTATTAAGAAACATCATAGGAGGATGCTTGGGTTTGGACCGACCACCGTTTCATGACTGGCCTCATCCCCAGTGGCAATCATCTTGTGGATGGTTGCACCACTGACTGATAGCAAAAGGTGCCCGTTATCTGTTCTTAGGTTACTGGAAGTCCCCACAGGCTCAACAAATTTGAGGATCCTCACTCTGGACTCGCAGAACAGCAAGATATATAAACAGTATAGATGATCAGCTGAATACTTTCCCCTCCCATGGATACCAGGAACAATCCAAAGGCGATTGAGAAAAGTTTTTGTTTTCCTCTTACTTTGATGCTGTTTTCTGGGAAGCCTTGTAGAGAATGGTGGAAGAAACCCTTTCTTTTGTGTCTCTTTGCCAGATGACTTTCAAGACAGATGTTCATACGGACCTGCCTCGTTGCCATCTTCTACATCTTCCCACCAGTCTGAGGGGCTCGATCTGGAGCAAGTCAACTCCATTTTCAGGAAGTTCTCCCTGGAAAGGTATTTGGCGGGAGAGCCTCTGGATAGGGTGTGATCTTAGGATCTGACAATGCAATTGGCTAGAATTAGCTGGTCGAGCTTTTCTTCGATGGGACCACTTCAAGCAGTTAAGTGATGGGCACCAAGTATAAACGTTCTCCCCCGGTTAAAAACCTACCTGTATTTGCAAAGCTAGCAAGGTGGGAAGAAGGATTCTGTGTAGCTTCCTCTCCATCCTGCTGGTTTTCTATGTGCATTTGTGGTTGTCGCTGGGGAGAATTCAAACATCCAACCCTCACCTAGCAGCCTGAAGTAGTACAATCCTGGAAAATCTGCATTTCTGTAAGGGTCTGATACTCCGGTCATCAAACGAGACTCAAGAAGGTTTCAAGAGATTTATTGGAACCATGTCAACCGAAGGCTCAGATAGCCGAAACTACAGTTTGGCTCTCTGGCCTCTGGTACATGCCTGTAAGTTACAGTAAGGTTCAACCCAGAATCCCCCCACCCTCGCATTCCCATAATATCAGCATGTGAAAGGACGGTGGGAGCAGCAGCATTGTTTAGAACAGACAGTTCACTCCTAAAGGAAGGCAGATAAGGATGAACGGCTAAGCTCTATTGACTAGTTACATGCATGCAGGGAGGAGGCCTCCTTAGCCTTGAGCGATGATAATGGCTGAGCCATCTGCAGCCAAAGTGTGGACATGCAACTGTCAGGCCCAGAATGGCGCAGGCCTGACAATGTCCAGATTCTGCTGATCAGGTGGGCTGATTGCAACGGAGAGCACAGTCTCTAGGGACACAGGGATGCTTTACAGCAGGGGGTCCCCAACCTTTCTGAGCAGGCAGGAGCCTTTGGGATTCTCACACAAATCTCCAGTGGGCAATCAGAAGCCCTGCTGGGCCAAAGCCCGACCCAACCTTTTCCACTGTGTGAAAACCCTTGCTGGCCACCAGGAAAGGTGTGGGTGGATGTCATGGCATCACATTGTGGACCCCTGTTTTACAGCAACAGGAGGCCCTCCCAGGCAGGTTTGTTAGGATTATCCTTTAATACCCACGTAACAATGCTATTCTACACAGACTTACGTAGTCCAAGCCCAACTTCCAACAAAAGTCATTCACTGCAATCCCCCACTCCTTCTCCCTATTCCAGGGGTCTGCAACCTGCGGCTCTCCAGATGTTCATGGACTACATATCCCATCAGCCCCTGCCAGCATGACCAAATTGGCCATGCTGGCAGGGGCTGATGGGAATTGTAGTCCATGAACATCTGGAGAGCCGCAGGTTGCAGACCCCTGCCCTATTCCCATCCTGCTGAGTTCCTATGAGAAGGACTTCAGAGGAAGTCAGGAGAACATTCTCACAGTGGTGTCGTGGTTAAGAGCAGGTGCGCTCTAATTTGGAGAACCAGGTTCGATTCCCCGCTCTGCCATTTAAGCAGAGGAGGCTCATCTGGTGAATCAGATTAGCTTGTGCACTCCAATACATGCCAGCCGGGTGGCCTTGGGCTAGTCACAGTTCTTCGGAGCTCTCTCAGCCCCACTCACCTCACAGGGTGTCTGTTGTGGGGGCGGGGGTAAGCCCCTTTGAGTCTCCTTACAGGTGAGAAAGTGGGATATAAATCCAAACTCCTCTTCTTCTTCTACTATTACTTCTCCTCTTTCTAAGCCCTGTGATTCCTTCCCTTGACGCAGGCCATTCCGCCCCTCGGTAACATCTGTCGGGCGCTTCCACAACACGTGCCACACCGTCCAACACGTCATTCTGAGTGGAGACAGTTTGAGTTCAGAGATCTCTGTGCTCGGGGGCAACATGAAAGGCAGCTTCGTCAATTCTGTCAAATTTGGGTCCTTGGCAGAGACAGCAGGCCTCCGGGAGGGACATCAGCTGCTTCTGGTGAGACCTCATTGGTGCAGTCGGCCCCCTCACCCTTCTTGCTGCTGAACGCACGTATCTATCCATCCATTGCTGCAATCAGTAACACACCAGCAACAATTAGGCACATGACCCTTGTGTCATAGAATCATAGAGTTGGAAGAGAACCCAAGGGCCCTCAAGTCCAACCCCCTGCAATGCAGGAAATGTCATGTGCCTAATTATTATTGTGTTACTGTAGTCTAAACACACACGTGCCTTACATTTAATTGCTGCCGGTATGTTGCATTGCCTCTCACAACCATTAGCAGCCTTCATAGGTTAATAGCAAGAATGTTATTGTTAGGACAGGTGAGCTGTGCTTGCAGCCAGAGGGCCTGTATGCTGCAAAGGTACCTGGTGGCTGACTGATGGATGTGTGGACAAATACATTTTTCACTCCCTATCCACATACAACGAGGGATGAACCACCCGATAGATAGAGGACAGGATTTACTTCCTTGCAAGTTTGCAGAGAGGGAGAGCAATTGGCCCCAGATCCCTAAAAGGTCCATGGCTGAGCAGGGATTTGAATCGCAGTCTCCTGCATACTCCGACACAAACATGGCTATGGAGAGATCTTGGAAAAGGAGACTTCACTCCTGTAAGGCTTGTGTTTCTTTGGTCTTCCTGTAGAGTGGCCTAAGATAGGACAGCTAGATTTGAATTCCTTGGAGACCAGCATGATTTTCATGGTATGAGCATCAGATGAAGCAAGCTTTGCTCTTAAGTTTGTACAGTGAAAATCTTCTTGAGAGCCAGCATGGTGCAGTGGTACAGAGCAGGTGGACTCTAATCTGGAGAACTGGGTTTGATTCCCCACTCCTGCTCCACCTAAGTGGCAGAGGCTTATCTGGTGAACCAGATGTGTTTCCACACTCCTGCATTCCTGCTGCAGTTCTCTCCAAACTCTCTCAGCCCCACTTACAGCCCAAGGTGTCTGTTGTGGGGAGAGGAAGGGAAAGGATCTTGCAAGCCACCTTGAGTCTCCTTACTGGACAGAAAGGTCGGATATAAATCTAAATTCTTCTTCTTCTTCTTCTTGGTCTCGAAGAGGTTCCTGGACTCAAATCCAGGTATTCTGCTGCAGACCAACACAGGTACCTTCTGAAACTGTCTTAACACAGGAGAGGTGCACATGTTCAAACAGAGAGTTATCAATCCATCCATCTCTGCTTTTTTATAATAATAGATGGGAGTGGCAGAAGAGAGAGGAAAGGTTAGGGCAGTCAGTGTAACAATTGCCAGCCTGCTGCAGAAGAATAAGGCAGCTGATTTTTGTCTGCAAGAGCTGCTGGCGTAAACAGATACAATAATTGACTTGGAGGAAAGGATAATGCCTCTTGCTTATATCTAGATGGAAGGCTGCATCAAAGGGGAAAATCTGAGCGTTCCCTTGGATACCTGTACAAAGGAAGAGATTCACTGGATAATTCAGAGATGTAGTGGCCCCGTTACGCTGCACTGTAGATTGAATCACGAAGGTAAGCAACAACAATGGACTCGTCCTGAACGTTCTCCATGTGCACACGTTTAGACGTCATTTGTAAGGCGACTTCAGGGGAGTGGGTGGAGAGAAAGCTGGGAAACAGTGGAAGCAATCAACAATCTCGCTGTCCCGGGAGTGTAGGCAGATGAGTAGAAACACATGGGAGCTACTGGGTGACATTTATGGCCCCACTTCATTGGAGCTTGATGAGGACAGATTGCAAGCTTCAGAGAAGAGGTGTATCAGTGGGTCTCCTGGTACGAGCACGGGAGAGACACCATAGAGATGAGCGGCCAAAATGTATAAGATACATACACAAGCTGGTCTCTGGAGAGGCGGTGTGTTAATTTTATCAAGAAAGTGCATGGATAAAAGCTGTCGCCAACTCATCCAGTTTTCAAAGCATGAGTTGATCAGAAATGGTTTGGCGCTGCCTGCCTCAACACACCAACCCTGGACTTCCTTGGGGGTTTCCCATCCAAGTACTAACTTGGGTCAACCCTGCTTAGCTTCTGAGATCTGACAAGAGCAAGCGATCCTGTGCAATCCAGGTCAGGGCAAAGAAAGGACTGTAACATTTTCTTTCGATGCTCTTACTTACTTCATTTATTGCTTGTCTTTCTCGTCGAGGCTCGCAACGGATTACAGTTACAAAAACGATGCAACAAGGATCAGTACGACATGTACGATAAACAGCGCAGTAAAAATGGATCTCGCAATTAGAAAAGGATGAAATGAAGATAGTGGGACATATCCAGCAAACAATGCTGTATAAAAGGGGAGGGGAAAAACTGTTAAAATCAGAACTTTACTATCTTTGAGAAAGTGACTTGTTTTTCCCCATCTCTGTTCCCTTTATGAATACGCCCTCCTGATCCATTCAGCAAAAGGATAGACGCGAGGGAGGCTTTTTGACACTGAGTTGGATGCAGCAGGATCTGAATTTGATTTTAATGGCAGTGTTTTTGGAGAAGGGGCTTCCCAGTAAATCGGGGTGGGGGTTCGAGTCAAGAAAATGACACTGGGGAAAAATGTTCCCTCCACACGATTAATCAGATTTGGAACCCTCTGCGCCTACTTAAAGATAAACTATTCAGAGAAGAAGTCTGTGTCTCCCGTATTACACTTAAATGAGTCTTTTGGTGAAGTCTGGCTCTTCATTTTTCCTTTCGGTTCACTGGTGGATAGTTGGATACAGTCAGTGCTCTACAAAACTCTGGAAATCGTTAAACTGCCTTGTGATTAATTAAGCGCCTTGTGATTGATGGGCTGTTTTTCAATCAACAAATTGCTTCATGATCAATGAATTGCTTTGTAACTTATATGAATTTTGAAGAGAGGCATAGATTGCCACTTAAGAATATTTATGGTTTCTTGATGATGGGCATACTTAAATAAATCGAGGGGAAAAGGAGAGCGCCACAAGAGTTAATGGTAAAGAAAATGGGAGGGGGAGTCTTGCAAAACTTTTACGATTAGGAATAATATAAAATTTGATAAGGAATAACATTATGAAGGAAATAAGGGAGCAGCCGCGAACTATGAGGGAATCATGAGGTAACATCCGAAAATATCAATTTATACGACCCGCTTGCTTGGGCACAAAGTTTTTTGATTCTTCTGAGTTGGTTAAAGTATTTTAGACTAAGATAGATGAGGAAGGGAATAAATTAGCAGTAAAAATCAAGGGTGTCATGAACAAGTGAGCAGCAGTGGCGTAGTGGTTAAAAGCAGATGCATGCTAATCTGGAGAACCGGGTTTGGTTCCCTGCTCTGCCACTTGAGCTGTGGAGGCTTATCTGGGGAACCAGATTAGTTTGTGCACTCCAACACATGCCAGCTGGGTGACCTTGGGCTAGTCCCAGTTCTTCGGAGCTCTCTCAGCCCCACCTACCTCACAGGGTGTTTGTTGTGAGGGGGGAAGGGAAAGGAGATTGTCTGAATCTCCTTACAGGAGAGAAAGGGGGATATAAATCCAACTCTTCTTCTTCTTGTTCTTCAAGTGCAGTTCTATGCAGAATTAATCTGGTCTAATTCCACTGGTTTGAGTAGGCCTATGCTGGATAAACTCTGTGTAGGAGTTTACACAGTCAGTTATTGATATGAGCCCCTAGCAAGAGAATTATATTATATGGCAAGTGCTTATTATTTAATACCAATACAAATTGCAGTCCTTAGGAAATATATTTATAGCTGAGCAAGATTGTTCCTATTGGAACAAAAACCAGCAATTAAAGAATCTGCAAGGCAAACGTGATTTTTGTAAAAAAAAAAAAGCAGGGGGGGGGATTACTGGGAAAAGTTGAAGGGATGAATTGGCGCTTTTATTTGCACGAGGTTTTTTGAAAGTCTGGCTGGCTCAGGTTTTGTGGGGAATGCGGAGATTGATTCAGTATTTTTAAAAAATTCTTTCCTGGGATTATTTATAGCATCGTTAGAACCCTGAAGATTTGTTAGTTGGATTTAATAGAATTAGAAATAAATCTGAAGCCCAGCAGAGGGTCTTCCCCACTCCATCCCACTCATTCAATCCTTTGCCAGGTTTTTCTGGTTGCTGTTTACCACAGAAGGAGGCTTTGGGGGCACAGCTTCCCCACTGAGAGCTGATAGTCCTGATTAGAGGAAGAAGTAGAAGAGTTAGAATTTATACCCCGCCTTGCTCTCTTGTAAGGGGACTAAGAACATAAGAACATCAGAAAGAGTCTGCTGGATCAGACCAGAGTCCATCTAGTCCAGCACTCTGCTACTCGCAGTGGCCCACCAGATTCCTTTGGGAGTTCACAGACAGGATGTGAAAGCAATGGCCTTCTGCTGCTCCTGCTCCCGAGCACCGGGTCTGCTAAGGCATTTGCAACCTCAGATCAAGGAGGATCAAGACTGGTAGCCATACATCGACTTCTCCTCCATAAATCTGTCTAAGCCCCTTTTAAAGCTATCCAGGTTAGTGGCCATCGCCACCTCCTGTGGCAGCATATTCCAAACACCGATCACGTGTTGCGTGAAGAAATGTTTCCTCAAATTAAAAAAAAAATCACTCAAGGCGATTTTTAAAATATATATCTTGAGAAATGAAAAGCAGTTATTAGATTCTTTTACAGCGCAGCAGGTGGTCAGGCGCAAATTAAACCTTGGTAAATAAAGATAAACATAGAGCTGAATTAGGCAAACGCATCTCAAAACAGGCAGAGGCGGAATATGACCGGGGAGCTTCTGGATCTGCGTAACATGATTCTCATTCATTTTATATTTGTCTGTGGATAAATTAAAAAGGCAATAAAGTGAGGAAATTAAACACATTTAGCGGAACGTGCAGGATTTAAATAAGCCTTAAAAAGAGATGTAAGGAAATCAAGGATTTGTATAAAGACCAGTGCAAGAGCCAGGGTGGTGCAGCCGTTAATATTGGACTCTGAGATCTGAGTGAAAATTCTGCAGCCGCAAGCAAACAACGCCATTGCGTTCAGTGGTCTTCGAAGGGTGTAAGTATGCTGAAAGTGGCACTACAGATGGCTCGCCCAGCCGCTGCCAGTCACCATAACCTACCTTACAGCGTTGTTATGGGGCTCAAATGAGGTATGGAAATACTAGGTTGCCCTGAGCTCCTTGAAGGATGGACAGAGGAGAAATGAGACATTTTGCTGCAAGAGGCGCGTCTGGTGGGAAAACATAAAGTGCATCTCCGCAAACAAAATGTTTTATCGTGATTATGCCTCTGCCAAAGGGGAAAAAGCAGAGTAGCAGTTGTTATTTCAGAGTCTTTAACTGTTTTAATTTCTGGAGTAATAAAAAAAACCCTGAACGCTGATTTATTTTCCTACAAAGAGTCATAGGGAGGGCACCCAGTTATAATTGGTATACACTGTATGTATACAGAGAGGGAGAGAGAGGTGCCTCTCATAAGGGAAATACTTTTTAAAATTCAGGGCAAGATCTACGTTCTGATTATTTGAATAAGGTCAAGTAACATTAGTTGGCTAGTGTCCTAGAATTAGGTAAGCACTGGAAGATACTAACTTGGCGGCGGGGGAGATTTATCTTTTTCCAGATAAACTTAGACATGGTGGATTGAATGAATATTTGGGAAAAGCTACACCCCTGGAGAAGGGTTTTGTGTTTTATTAAGATGTTCATAAATCGTATCCCACCACCCCTTCTCAGTGTTTTGTTTTGTGTTGTGTGAATCTGGAGGTTGTGAAACTGGAGTTTAGTCCTTGTAGGATCACAAGAGGTTTGAGAGGATACAGAGATGAGGATTGGGTTTCCCAGTTCAATTCTATCCTCTCTTCTCTGTGCATCTGAGAAGTACTTCACACAACACATAACTTTTGTATGGAATTCTCAGCCACAAGGTGGGTTGATAGCCATTGGTTGAGTTGGCTTTGAAAGGGGACTAGTGAAATCCAGTGGGAATAGGTCTGCCAATACCTACTGGTACACAGCAGAGCATTGTTGTCCATCCACATACAAAGGCCAGGTATATCTGAATGCCAATTGCAGCAATGGTGGGAAGCTGTTGCTGCTGTACCATCCTGGAAGGCAGGGAGATGTGATAGTCCTCTGTAGGAAAAAGGATGCTGGATTAAATGTGCCTTTGATCTGATCAAAGCCTGTTACCATAGCAATTAAGCTAAGGCCAAGGTCCCAGCTCGATGGCCAAATTTGCCCAGCAAGGAATGCCAGTCCCCCAGCAGGAAAAGCCAGAACCAGTGTGGTGAAGTGGTTAAGAGCAGGTGCACTCTAATCTGGACAACCAGGTTTGATCCCCCGCTCTGCCACTTGAGCTACGGAGGCTTACCTGGTGAACTAGATTAGCTTGTGCACTTTAATACATGCCAGCTGGGGGACCTTGGGCTACTCACAGTTCTTTGGAGCTCTCTCGGTACCACCCACCTCACAGGATGTTTGTGGTGGTGGGGGTGGGAGATTGTAAGCCCTTTTGAGTCTTCTTACTGGAGAGAAAGGGGGGATATACATCCGAACACTTCTACTCTTCTTTCATGCCACTGATGGCTGTGAGCTGAGAACAGTAACCCTCTTCTCAGTGCCAGAGAACTACCACAGACCTCCTCCTTGAGTTCTGAAATGGATCAGCGGCCTTTTCCAGGCGAAGTGCCTTTTGGGTATCTCGCTCGATGGCCCACAGCCCCGCTGAAACTGGAGAATATTTAGGTGATTAAATGTGGATGGATTGGTTGCCTGAAGCAACCTCTCTGTTCATTAGTTGATAACTCATAAATATATATTTCTTATTACCAAAACTTTAATACGAGCGTTTCGTCAAGTTATTAAAAGAACTGAGAGGCAGTTTAGAATTTGATAAAGCAAGTCTGCCACCGGTTGTTAGAAGGGAAAGCCGTCTTGGGTGTTTTGGTTGTCTTTTCACATTACAGTGACACACCAGAACCAAAATTACCACATTACTCTCATTGCCGCTGATGAAAACGCTTCCTTGCGCTGTCATCAACTAAACCATTTGTTGAGTCAAGCCAAGCCTGTAGGCTGCTGGGTAGGATGCTAAAACATGGATATAGGAGCGACCTACAGGCAGGAGGGGAGGGCAGTCAACACGGTATGCCTGATTTCATCAGATCCAGAAGCTAAGCAGGATGGAAGGCAACTCTGCAGAGGAAGGCTGTGGCAAACCACCTCTGCTTCTCATTTGCCTTCAACACCCCTTGCTAGTGTCACCATCAGTCAGTTGCAACTGGACAGCAGGTAGATATGTACCTCAGTTCCTTTTCTGCAACACCCTTCCCACAGCCCGACTGGGATATGAGGACTCAGGGATGTCCGTTCCAACTTGTATCTGACGAAGAGAGCTTTGACTTTCAAAAGCTGACACCCCGTAAATTGTGTTGGTCTCTGAGGTGCCCCTGGACTCCAGTCTAGCTGGAGATTAGTTGTAATTCTGGGAGATCGTCAGGCCCCACCTGGGTGTTGGTGACCCTACTCATGTCCACACCTGGCCACACCCGTTGGCAGAGGAGAAACAGATCCAGCCATACCTTGCTCAGTTGCCGCTAGCCAAAGTATCCTACTGAAACCATCATTCTTCGCTGTGGGAGCTCTGAATTTTCTCATCCAGTTTTCGGCTAGTGAATTGCACCGGGCTCTTTCCCACTGCAGGCTACAGGAAGCTGCTTTCTGAGATGGAAGAAGGCCTGGTTGTCTCTGGGGACTCGTTCTACATCCGCCTGAACCTGAGCATCTCCAGCCAAATGGACTGCTGCTCCCTCTCGGTGAAATGCGACGAGATCTTGCACGTCCTCGACACCATGTACCAGGGAAAGTGCGAATGGTTTTGTGCCAGAGTAGACCCCTTCACTAACAGGGACCTGGACACGGGGACCATCCCCAATTATAGCAGGTAAGCTAGGGTTCTGTGTGTTGCCCGGAAGTGACATAGGGTAGCTCTAGGAATCGCCAGTCACTCTGTGGTTTTATCATAGAGTATCCAGTGATTCCTAGAGCTGCCCAAAAACTGCTGATGCTAGGGGGCGGGCGGTTCTCACTTTTTCTCTTAGAACTGATATGAGTGGTGAGCAACGGAGGGCTAAATAACAGGAGAGGCGCCTTAAGTGAGCCCAGGTTCAGCTGTCAGCCTAGTCTGCAAGCCTAGACTGCAAGAAGTACAAATTGAGATTTCCTTTCCTCTAGCTGAGCCCTCTCTGTGTTTTCTTGGCATGCTCAGTGCCTTGAGAATTATGCACACTTCCACTTGTTTGCAGAGCCCAACAACTCCTCTTAGTTAAGCTGCAGCGGCTCATGAACAGAGGCAGCCGGGATGAGACAGACAGTTCATACGGGACCCTTCGAGCTGCTCGGGTATGTAGTCGCAGACATTCCTTGATCTCCCTTCTCCTTTTCTCTGGTGTCCTCTCTGTTCTCCACAAAGGCTCTTCCCTATTGTTTTCTCGGTACTTGTACCACAATTCATGCCTTTACGCAAAAAGAAAAAAGGTGTTGTTTCTGTGGAAGTACATTATCTGTTGTGAGTCATTTTGTGTTCTGAGTTCTCGGGACGTTTGCTTGGCTCTAATTAAAGCCTTTTTCAATTGTAACAGCTCTGGGGTGCCCACCACATTCAAGAGGGCATTTTGACCATGAGATAAGGGCTATAGCTTGTGGTGCTGTTCGTTGTATGCATTACTCAGGGGTCCCCAACATAGCACTCGTGGATCCACGGTGACTACCAATACCTTTCCTACAGCTAGCCAAGTAATTTTAGAAAAAGGGTGGGACTAGTTGGAGCTTTCACCCTGCTGAGTTTCTGATTGGTTGTTGGAGATGTGATAGGCAGAGAAGAATTTTGCTTCAGCATCACCTGCCACTACGGCACAAGGATCTTCACTGAATGACTGAAGGTGAGGCATGTGTATGTAAAAAAAAATATTTCTGAACAATAAGTTCATTCTAAAAGGCATCCTCTTAAATAGTGCTTCTGCTTGAAGTTCAGAAAAATTCACTCCTGACATTTTGTGGTGGGCTCCACCCTCTGTGGTCGCCATTTTGTGGTTGGCCTTGATGTGGCAGCCATTTTGTGGTTGCGCCCAGCACCCTGTGTCAGAACGCCAAAGGCTCCTGTGGGGTCAAAAAGGTTGGGGGCCCCTGCAACAGCCTGCTTATACTACATTATTTTCTGATGTCTGTAATCCAGTTTTTGTATTTCTTATGTCTCATGGCTTATGTTGGTTTTTATTGCTCTGTTTTCTCCCTTTGTAAACTAGTTTCCTTACACTGTTTATTGTATGGCTTATCCTGTTCCTATTACACTCTTAAAAATTTTAATCCGCCGTAGCCCTGGCCTGGATAGCCCAGGCTAGTGCAACCTTGGAAGCTAAGCAGGGTTGGCCCTGGTTAGTATTTGGAGGGGAGACCACTAAGAAATACCAGGGCTGTGATGCAGAAGCACGCAATGGCAAATGACCTCCATTCTTGATCCTCTTTGATCTGAGATTGCAAAGGCCTTAGCAGACTGGGTGCTGGGGAGCAGCAGCAGCAGAAGGCCATTGCTTTCACATCCTGCACGTGAGCTCCCAAAGGCACCTGGTGGGCCACTGCGAGTAGCAGAGTGCTGGACTAGATGGACTCTGGTCTGTTCCAGCAGGCTCTTTGTTATGTTCTTATGAATGTTTCTTGCCCTGAAAACCCCATAGGGGTCGGCATAAGTCGGCAAGAACTTGCCAGCACTTTCCACCACCACAGTCCACCTTGAGCATCACCAGGACAAGTGGACTACAAATAAAGTCAATAAATAAGTACTTGGAGAGGGAGCTACATGCAATTCTCTCTATTCACGCAGTGTCTAAATTGGGCCAAGAAGGTGACACACGAATCTTCCCATTTTGATATGCAAAAAATGTATACTGGTTGCGGTGGGTTTTCCAGGCTGTGTGGCCGTGGTCTTGTAGATCTTGTTCCTAACGTTTCGCCTGCATCTGTGGCTGGCATCTTCAGAGGTGTATCACAGAGAGAAGTCTGTTACACAATGCACACAGTGTATAACAGACTTCCCTCTGTGATACACCTCTGAACATGCCAGCCACAGATACAGGCGAAACGTTAGGAACAAGATCTACCAGACCATGGCCACACAGCCCGGAAAACCCATGACAACCAGTTGAATCCAGCTGTGAAAGCCTTTGACAAAAAATGTGTACCTTCAGATATCTGGGTTTCTTGTTGCATGGAGCAAAGACAGGAAATAAACATGTTGCCGTACTAACATAAAACAGTGATAGTATGCATCAAAGGGATCACGGGTAGTGCGCTTTCACAGTAAGTATGGTAGAAGCATCAAACTGGACAGGGCTTAAGTTATTCCCTCAGCCTGCCTTGAGGGATGTGTTTATTTTTAAGCATGTATATCTATAGACTCATATTGATAGTCCCTGTGCAGGTTCGCATGTCTCAGTCAGAGAGCGGATTCACCCTTTTTGGGAAAAAACCTAGGCAAATTTTTAAAAGGATAATCTGTCACGTCCAGAGGTAGGTTAAAAAAGGCGCCAGAAAATTACTGAGAAGCATCAAGAATAGATCCAGCAAATAAAACCAAGCCGCCGGCAATTTAAAAAAAGTATTTTAACAAGCCACCACGGCAATAAAAGGCGTTAAAATATTAAGACAATGAAAGACGTTAAATGTGTTAAAAGCCATTAAGAATGTAAGGCAATAAAAGATGGCGATACAGTAACAGTGAGTCACTTGAAGCACGCACGTCAGCAGAGATCAACAGAAAGCCGGTGGAACCACAACTGTTTATACTTGGTGCTGGAAAAGACATGGTTTAAATGTCACGCAAGTGAGGCAAAAGAGGTCTTTGTGGGACTCTCCACATGAATGGCTTCTTCTTGAAACTGGGGCTGTTTCCACACAAAGGTATGAACAATGCTACAGCCCAGACACCAGCCTTGATCTATAGGAAGGGTACATGCCAATGAGATGCCCCACGCCATTTTGAAAGCAGCGTTTAGCTCAAGGCTACCTGTTCTGGCAACAAAGGGAATGCCCACAGAGACATTTCCTCTGCAACCTCCATAAAGATTTTCGTTTGAACCAGAGAACAACAGGCTTTGTTGCCTGCAAAGGAGTTTGAAGGGCACAGATGTGTTTCGGGTAGCGCAGCTCTATTAACCTTCCCCTGATTTACTTTTTGGATCCGTCTTTTCAATCCTCCGTCTGGGTCATTCACAAGTTGTGCGGTTCTGCTTAGACCTTTGGCCGCCTGCACTCTGCAGCCCAGCTTCGTTTTTCTGAAAGAAATCTTCTTCCCCCTTCCCCGGTGTAATCCTTCACAGAGCATGCTGCAGCCAGAAGAGCACACGCCACCGAGCGACCCCAAAGCCAGCCCTCGTCTCTCCCGAGCCAGTTTCCTTTTGGGACAGATTTTACAGGTAAACAGGTTTGTGCTCTCAGCTGGTAGATTAGGGGCGCAGGTCTCCAGACAGGGCCTGCCCAGAATTACCACAACAGACAATGGACCTCAGTTCCCCTGCAGGAAATGGACTCTCCAGGGGGTGGACATGGACTCTCCAGGGGGTGGACTCTATGACATCCCATCCCATTGAACTCCCTTTCCCTTCCCACTTTGAAAAAGGTTGATTCTCTATTTTGGAAGGTCCTCATTGTAATCTTTATCATTATATTCAGATTGCCTTATTTTAACTAGGCTAAAAGATAATATAGTCCCCTACTTGCTGTTGGACAGCGATCCAAAGGTCTCATTTGCGGTGGCGAAGAATCTCTCCCCCGTATTTTCCTTAAAAATAATAAAATAAAATCTCCCTATTTACTGCTCCAGATCTTTAGATCCAAGGAGCTTGAAAGAAGGGAAGTTCAGCAGGTGTTTCGCTGCAGCAGGCAAAGAACGTCAGGCTTGTTTGTGTTGAGAGAACTCTGTCCTGGCAGAGTAAAGACAGTCAAGAGGAAACAGGTGACTCCATAAACTGAACCCCCTAAGCTCTGCATCCACTCTCAGTTTGTCAGCAGGTCCGAAAACAAATTCAAGCGCATGAACAGCAACGAACGAGTCCGCATCGTCACTTCAAGAGACTCTCGGGCCCGGCCAGAGGCGCAGCTGGTGACCAAGGCACTGATTGATAGGTTTGAAGGTATGCGAGCAGCAGAAGCGGTGGGATCCTTCTGAGAAGAAGGAAGTGTTGCTCAGAGGTAGAGAGTCTGCATGGGTTGCAGAAGGTCGCAGGCTCAATCCCCAGCATCTCCAGTTAAAAGGACCAGGTAGCAGGTGGTGTGGAGGACATTCTCCTGAGATTTGACACAGCAATGCTCTGATTCGGTATAAGGAAGCTTCATGTATCAGGAGCCCACATGAACCAAAATGTGATGGCACAAACAGGGCGTTCCCCTGACCTGAGCCGCCCAAATAATTGCGATTTGTTTCGCTGACCTTTTGTTTTACTGTGTGTTTGTTAGCTCCCTGTTTTTATTGGAAGCCAGTTTCTCCCTTCTCCAGAACCTGCAGCGTGACTGGATTCACACTCAACCTTCACCTTGTTTACGAAATGTCTATAATTTAACTGTGATGCTGTTTAGCAAATGAATCCTTTATGTATTGAACGTGGCAGGGGTTAACTCATCCCAGGCCAGGGTTTCAGCTGCTTACTGAGCCCAACCTGTTTGATTTTGTTAAAGAGTTCTGCCGACTACCCTAGGGAAGGGCTTGGGTTTGGAGCTGGTCCACCAAATGCCTTTTCTATCTCCTCAGAGTTTGACTCGGTGAGCGAAATCAACAGGAGCTTAAGCCTGGTCCCATACAGTTCTGTGAGGCCCACCCACTGCGACCACCGGCGGCCGGTCCTCTTCACTCCGACGATGCTCTCGAAGACCTTGATCCAAAAGCTTCTGAACTCTGGCGGTGCCTTGGAATTCAACTTGTGCAAGCCAGGTAATCGAACCCAGGGAAATTATAAGACTGTCGCATGTGGCTGCCTCCCATACAATCCACAGAAGCGGGAAGCTGTGGCTTCGTGGCAGAGCATCCGTTCGGCCTGCCAAAGGTCCTAGGTTCATTTCTTGGCATCTCCAGTTAAAGAAGAAGGAGGAGGAGGAGGAGGAGTTTGGATTTATATCCCCCCTTTCTCTCCTATAGGAGTCTCAAGGTGGCTTACAAGCTCCTTTCCCTTCCTCCCCCCACAACAGACACCTTGTGAGGTAGGTGGGGCTGAGAGAGCTCACCCAGCTGGCATGTGCTGGAGTGCACAAGCTAATCTGGATCCCCAGATAATCCTCTACAGCTCAAGTGGCAGAGCGGGGAATCAAACCCGGTTCTCCAGATTAGAGTGCACCTGCCCTGCCTGAGACCCCCTGTCAGTCTGAATAGACAATACTGATTTTGATGGACCGAAGTTCTGATTTGGTATAAGGCAGCTTCATGGGTTCATGTGTGCCCCCAACTGTGTTTCTTTAGATCCAGACCAAAGCACTGGAAGCAAGTGGAGGTTACAGAAAGCCCAAACACAGTGTGATGTGTGGCTAACAACTTCTGTTGTGTTAAAAAGACAAGAAATGTCTTAAAAAGAAATGTGCTGGGAAAGATAAGAAATACGTTAAATATATGTTGGCTGAATTTGGTCAGAAAACAAAAATGAGAATTGCTTCGACAGCTATATCAAATGTTTTCAGTGAGAACGAGATCAGCAAAACCTTCAGAGGGGACCCATTTGGAAATGCCAAGTAAATACAGATCAGTGGTTGTCAAAAAAAAAGAGGGCATTGCGTGTTCTTTTAGTGTTGACTAAGATGACGTTAAATGGCATTTGGTATTATTTTAATACCATTTGCAGTAACGCCGCTTTGAAATCGCTGAGAGGTCGCTTTGTGGTTTGAAGCTGAGGTTTGGACCTGGAATGTTTTTAAACACTTAGAAAGTGGATCTGGCCTACATGAAACAAACACGTTTCACCGCTGTTATAAAAATGATAAATATATACTATTATTGTCATACACCAGTTAATCTTGCCCACGTATCTCAAACATTAAGGCACGGATAGCTCTGGGTACGTTTTGGAAGTCCAGGGAAATTCTGAACAGTTCATGAAATCAATTAGGACTCCTTGAAGTCTGAGGCAGACTTTGGTATTTGATGGTTATGGAGTCCCCAGTATTGTGCAGCTGGGATTTTGAGAAAGGATACTGGACACCCCCCACAAAATTACTGCCACAGAGGTAAAATGTCTGTCATGGTGGGCAATTGTAGTATGTTTGGAGATGCCAAAACAAGCGTTGTCCTATTCCCAAGAAGGCAGCAGTGGCATTGTGGTGTACTCTAATCTGGAGAAACCGGGTTTGATTCCCCGCTCTGCTGCCTGAGCTGTGGAGGCTTATCTGGGGAATTCACATTAGCCTGTACACTCCAACACATGCCAGCTGGGTGACCTTGGGCTAGTCACAGTTCTTCGGAGCTCTCTCAGCCCCACCTACCTCACAGGGTGTTTGTTGTGGGTGGGGGAAGGGTAAGCAGATTGTAAGCCCCTTTGAGTCTTCTATAGGAGAGAAAGGGGGGATATAAATCCAACTCTTCTTCTTCTTCTTTTGTGTTTAAGTTCATGCATCTTGGGGCCCTTCCCCACATGCAGAACAATGCACTTTCAATCCACTTCCAATGCACTTTGGAGCTGTGCGGGATAGCAAAGTCCACTCTCGAAAGTGGATTGAAAGTGCATTGTTCTGCATGTGGGGAAGGGACCTGCTGACACTGCGCGTGCACAGAGAAGAAAGGTGCTGTGCTTCCTGCACCGAGTTGCCAGGTCCCTCCTGGCAACGTGCGGGGAAAGAGGAGGCTTGATCAGTGCAGACTGGGGCCTAGCCCAATGATGTCACTCTCAGTCCTCATCAGAAGTGACATCAGCATGTCATTGGTAACGCCACTGTGTAGTCAGCCCAGGCTTTCCCCTGACAGCCAGCTGATTGGCACTGGAGGTTGGGGGGGTCCCTTGATGGGAAGAAGCCCCACTCTGCCCCACTGGTAGGTGCGCAGACAGGCACCACGGCCTCCATGGGCACCAAACTGAGAGCCAGCATGGCGTAGTGGTTAAGAGCAGGTGGATTCTAATCTGGAGAACCGGGTTTGATTCCCCATTCCTCCCCCTGAGTGATGGAGGCTTATCTGGTGAACCAGTTACTTTTCCACACTCCTACATTCCTGCTGGGTGACCTTGGGCTAGTCACAGTTCTCTCTGAACTCTCCCAGCCCCACCTACCTCACAAGGTGTCTGTTGTGGGGCAAGGAAGGGAAAGAAGCTTGTAAGCCACCTTGAGTCTCCGTACAGGAGAGAAAGGTGGGGTATAAATACAAACTCTTCTTCTTCTATTGGGGAACCCAGCTTTATTGTAAATGAGCACCTTCCATAGCATTTAGATCAGAAAATCTAACAGGCATTACACTAGAGGCCAGATAAATATAGGACCCTTGGTCTGAATTAGCAGCAAGGCAGATATTGTGCTCCCAGAGTGTGATGCACATCCAGTCGCTGTATCTGTTGCTGGCTCCATTGTTGAAATCCAGTCTTGAAAAAGAAACTGACACCATAACACAGGCTTGCAATTACTCAGATGTCAGTTATTGTCCTACCCTGGCACTTCATGTGCTGTTTCTCCAAGTAGGTCATGCTCAAGTTCACCAGATTTAACTAGCTCGGAGATAAACACGCTGCCAGTTGCATTCTCTGCCAACCAAAGCCGGGGGGCTGTAAATCTGAGGATAATAACTGTAATAATCAGTATTCCATACCTTTTATGCGCTGCATTCTGTTTGTCCCGGTGATACTCAAGGCCTTGGCGCTTTAGGATCTCTGAAGTGGTAGCTCTGAATCGGAGCCAAAGGACGTGAGATGCCAAGGATTCGTGGTTGGGTTCTTCAATGTGGAATGCAGTTGCGAAAAGCAGCCCAAATAATCCCGGTCACCGTATTGGTGAGGGAGGTTAATGCTTTTCCCCGCAGGAAGGGGCCGTGGCTCAGTGGCAGAGCAGCTGATTGGCATATAGACTGTCCCAGGTTCAATTCTAGTTTAAAAAGTCCATGTAGCAGATGACTGTGCCTTGGGGAGGCCCCTTCCACACATGCAGAATAATGCACTTTCAATCCACTTTCACAATTGTTTGCAAGTGGATTTTGCTATTCCACCCAGTAGAATCCAGCTTCAAAGTGCACTGAAAGTGGATTGAAAGTGCATTATTCTGCATGCGCGGAAGGGGCCAGAGTCACTGCCGGTCTGAACAGGCAGTGATGGTTTGGTTCAGTAGAAGGCGACTTTACACTCATCATTTCTGTAATCAGAAATAACCCCTGGGCAGCTTTAACTCTTCGTGACAGATAAAGCCTGTCATTTGCCTCTCCTGGGACTTAAGACAACCTGGAGTCTTTGTGGGTCACTAAGCACTTACAGAGGTACATCGACTGTTTTTCTGCAATCTTCTTTTTCCAGAGATCATAACCAAGGAAGAATTCTTGAGGAGAAACCAACATGAAACGATAATCTACTCCCGAGAGAGGAATCCGCACACCTACGAGTGTATTTTCCCTGCAAACATTGAGGCTGTTGCTGCCAAGGTAGTTGAATTGGCATCCTGCTATCAGCACTGTGCAAAATCCCGCTGTGGTAAATTATTCAGCTCCTCTGATTCTGACCTTTTCCGCGCTCTCGACTTGCTCTTGGTTTTCTTCACGGTGGACCTGCAACTATTGGAATCGGTTTGGGCACTGCTCTTCCACATGTCCGCCCTCCCTCTGCATTTTCACACTCGTGGAGTTAGTTTATTTTCTTCCCCATGTCTTAAATAATAAGGATCTTCAAGGGAGGTTGGGACCATTATCGGTGGCACCACAGCACCCCATTTTTTTACTGGTACTAAAATATTGATATAGATGTAGTAGAATAATAATTTCAGGAGGTTCTCTGAATTCCCAGCTTTCTTTTAAATGTTGTTTTGTTTTCAACAACAGGGTACTTGTGTTCCTGAAAGGAATTATTAGGCGCTTTTCTTTTCTCTTTCCTTCCAGTCATCCTTTTTTCATTCAAATATTGATATTCACTTTTCTTCAAAAAGCCCTTCCTTCCTTCCTTCCTTCCTTCCTTCCTTCCTTCCTTCCTTCCTTCCTTCCTTCCTTCCTTCCTTCCTTCCTTCCTTCCTTCCTTCCTTCCTTCCTTCCTTCCTTCCTTCCTTCCTTCCTTCCTTCCTTCCTTCCTTCCTTCCTTCCTTCCTTCCGCCCTTCCTTCCTTCCTTCCTTCCTTCCTTCCTTCCTTCCTTCCTTCCTTCCTTCCTTCCTTCCTTCCTTCCTTCCTTCCTTCCTTCCTTCCTTCCTTCCTTCCTTCCTTCCTTCCTTCCTTCCTTCCTTCCTTCCTTCCTGATCAGCGTTGCCTTTATCAGCTTCTCCATCCCCCCATTCAGACTTCATTTCTTTCCTGCATGAGCCACTTTGATTCAGTCAAATTCTTAAATTCTCTTTTGTTTTCATTCCCTAGATCGTTGTGTGCTTCTGTGGTCCTTTTCGGGAGTTCACTGTGGGTAGAATGACTGCATGGGGCAGGGAACCTGATCACAGCGTCCAGCTGAACCCCCATCTATACATGGGGGGCGTGTAGGCCATGAGGCTCCCTCCAGGCAACCATGAACCCTGGGCAAGACAAGACTGGCCTTGATAGGTCAGAATAAGGCAGCTTCATGTGTTGAGCCCTGCACGTACATTGTGAAGTGGGGGGAGGGCTGGACGTGGCCCCCATGACTCCACAGCGAATGTCTGAAAATGTCTGATTAGAAGGTGGGAGAAGCTGAAAAGCTTCCCTCAAAAGGTTAGCCTGAGCCGTAGCAAGAGACAGGGATGGGATGTACAAAACAAAGATATGAATGTCAAACTCAAACAGATGGCGCCCAGTACAAGCTACTTGTCACGCAGCAGGGAAAAGACAGAGGGAAGAGGGGCCCCTCTCCCCCACTTTGAAGAGTAATTAGAAGAACATGTCGCATCAGAAGCTGAATTACATACTTACATCTTGTACTCGATACCTTAACTTTGGAGTAATCAGTTAATTCCTAATTTTTTTAAGCACGAGAGCTAAAAAAAAAACAGGGGGGAGGAATAGGTTTGGTTCATGGTCTTCGCATCAGATGGGAAGATCTGCTGCCCTCCGTGGACTGGCTTAGTTCTTCTGTGCAGTAAGAAAAAAGTTGGCCTGTGGGGGTGCAAGTCAGCCCAATGCTTTTCAATGGGCGGCAGCCCCATCTTCCGAGCACTCAGATTCTCTTATGTGTGTCTGTGTAACTATGAAGCGAGCTCCTCGAAAATAAAAAAAAGGAAAACTATATATTGCCTGAATCAGCCGGACCAGTTGAGTACAACTGTGTACTTTTTGGGCTTAAAAGGCGCCCAGGATCGGAGCCTGCAGAGCCGACATCTTGGAGCTACCTTCAGCAAATGGCAGCAAGTCGAATTCCTTCAGTTGCACCCAAAAAGCTGAGGGTGAAACGGACCAGAGAGCAAAACAGTTGGGCAGGAAACAACGTCTTTTCCCCTTTGCTGTCCGAAAAGCTGACTCTTTTTAAGACGTCTCCTGGACGTCTTAGGCCCTTTCCCCACTTACCTTAAGCCCCGCGCTACTCGAGGAGAGTAGCGCGGGGTCCCTTGGCATTCCCCACTGAGAGGGGCGGCGACAGCGCAGCCGCCCCGACACTGCTGCTGTCGCGCCCCTCAGCGCGAGGCATTCCTGGCGCTCTTTCAAAGGGCGCCTTTTGATGACCCCGCGCAGAGTGCGGGGTCGTGGGGACGCCCGGGCGCGCGCCAGGGATGCCGCGCACTGGGGATTGCATGCGGCAACCCTCGGAAAAGAGTAAGTGGGGAAAGGGCCTTAGTTTGGGCGTATGGAATGAAAAGAGGCAGTCGCTTCTTTTAAGACGTCTCACAGACATCTTTTTTGCACTGAGGCCAAGCCACGGGTACCTGCCTGTAATATATCTGCCCAAGAGGAGTTTGTTATTTTGCTAATTAGTCAACTGGTTGGAAGCCACCTGAAAATCCCTAAATTATTTTCATTGGAGTTCATTTCAAAAAAGTAATCCAAAAAACACAGTAGGCGGCATGGTGGGGATCATAAAAATATAAGAAAGAGCCTTCTGGATCAGACCAGAGTCCATCTAGTCCAGCACTCTGCTACTTGCAGTGGCCCACCAGATGCCTTTGGGAGCTCACCTGCAGGATGTGAAAGCAATGGCCTTCTGCTGCTGCTGCTTCTCCCAAGCACCTGGTCTGCTAAGGCATTTGCAGTCTTGGATCACAGAGGATCAAGATTGGGAGCCATAGATCGACTTCTCCTCCATCAATCTGTCCAAGCCCCTTTGAAAGCTATCCAAGTTAGTGGCTATCTATGGCTACCATTCTTGATCCTCCTTGATACTCTGGTTTCTCTTCAGATCGTATAAATCTTTCGCCTTTTGATCCTCCTTGATCTGAGATTAGAACATGTGCTTAGCTAGTAAAGAAGAGATGAAGAAAGGAGTTTGAAGCACAAAGTGTTCAGGGAGGGAGCTCATTAAGAAACACGTCGTCCTGAGCCCTTCGGAGGAGGGTGACTATTAAATAAACAAACAAACAAACATACATACATATGGTTGGTCAAGAGTGGCAGAGCTGGAGGACAGAAGGTATATCCTGGAAAATAGATCCAAAAGCTGAGGCGCAGAGGCCATTAAAAGATGACGCACTTTTCAGCGCAAGTAACTTTATCTGGGCTGTAATCAATGGAACATTATTTGCCTGATCCATTTTGAGATTGTGCGCTTGCAAAAGCCGAAAACGTACTCATTCGGGCCTTTCCTGCCTTCCTGTTTACAGAACAAGCATTGTCTTCTTGAAGCTGGGATCGGCTGCACAAAGGATTTAATCAAAGCCAAGATCTACCCCATTGTATTCTTTATTAGAGTCTCTGAAAAAAATATCAAGAGGTTCAGGTATGTGGATTATTCTAGCGTTCCAGCAAGTCTATTGAACAGTGTTGTCGGCCCCTTGTCAATGACAGGGAGGGAGAAATGCTATTTCTTCCATCTCGGGTATCATTTTCAGGTCTCATGTTGTTCCGTCATAAGGTCGGTGCTTTCCTTCTCTTTGCAAAAAGCAGCATGGTAATCGTGGGTGCCCGAATCCATCTTTGTAAAAACTGAGCAGCTGGACTGGAAGGAAATAGGTTATTTGTCCTCTTAAGGGTGCATGCACCAAGCGAAAACGAGCCAACTGTGATGACTTCATTTTCCACACAATTATCTTCTTTATCTTTACCCCTCTCTCCACATGCGCACACCCTTTCTACCTTATCTTCTTCATGATTTTTATATTGTTTGTTTTGTATGGCCTTCTTGCCTCTTGCAAAGGATGGGGACTTTACCTCTAGGAGTCTGGAGAGTTGAAGGGATGGAAGGACTACAGAAATGGATGGGGCCACCATGCAGCCGAAAGGGAGGAGCCAATAAAAAGGGGAGGTCTTGTATATGGGTGGGTGGAAGCAAAGAAGAAGAAGAAGAGTTGGATTTATATCCCCCCCTTCTCTCCTATAGGAGACTCAAAGGGGCTTACAAACTCCTTTCCCTTTCCCCCTCACAACAAACTCCCTGTGAGGTAGGTAGGGCTGAGAGAGCTTCGAAGAACTGTGACTAGCCCAAGGTAACCCAGCTGGTGTGTGTTACAGTTACAGAGTGTACAGGCTAATCTGAATTCCCCAGATAAGCCTCCACAGCTCAGGCAGAAGCAGGGAATCAAACCCGGTTCCTCCAGATTAGAGTGCACCTGCTCTTAACCACTACGCCTACTGCTCTGCTGTACGGAGAGAAGCTGTACCCACAGTTAGGTTTGATTTACACAGATAAGAGAACATGTGGTGATTTCTACAGCATTCATTTCTGCTCAGGAGTACAAAACATGACAATGGGGATTTGTTGAAAGGTGTGGGCAAAGCATGTAGCAAATATCGTGCGTAACGTTTTCTTTAATGATTCAGGAAGCTGCTCCCGAAGCCGGAGGTGGAAGATGAGCTTTTGCGGATGGGCCGTCTGAATGAGAAAGAACTGGAGGGCTTGCCCTGCTTGTACGCCTCTCTGGAAGCTGATACGTGGAGTAGCATAGAGGACCTCCTCCGGATAATCAAGGAAAAGGTTTGGGAAGAGCAACGCAAAACCGTCTGGATCGACGAGGAGCAGTTGTGAAGTGGAGACCCACCCGGCCACAACTAGGACTTCTTCGTGACATAACAGGAAGGCCACCAGAATCTTGGAGAACCGCTCTATGGCTGTGCCAGTTCGCCCTGATCCATCTTTCTTCAGCAGGTCCTCCCACCAAATGGCATAATGTTGTGTGTCAGAGAAGAACAAAACTGAGTCTTTGGCAAAGGGCACCCCCAGATGCCACCTTGGCCTCATGACCAGGACTGTGCAGTGGAACCTCCTTCCTGTGCCATGAGCGTCGTTCCTTTCAAGATAGCAGCTGGTGAATCCTGGTGATCTCAAAGGTCATCTTTGCCTAGGAACTTAAAATCAGGCTAGGAGCTTGGACCGCATGAAGGAGATTTGGGGAGGCGCACCCACCTATTAACCGAGAGCGAGATGGAAGCCCACACGACTCACATGGCAAAAGAATGTTTTCCCTGACTGAGGTTCCAGGTTGCCCAGCAGTAGAGCTGCTCTTGAAACATAGATTCACTACACTGATGTGTTATTTTTATACCAGTTTGGGTGATACACTGTCCTGCAGTGAATCCTGGAAGCTGTAATTTGGAAAAGTGCTGAGTATTGTCTGAGATGCCTCCTCAGAAAGCTGCAATTCACAGAGTTCTTTTGGGAGATGGAAAGAGGATCTATATTGAACTGTGTGGAATATTCTGTAATTTCAGTTTTGCAGGCAGTAACTAGCGATTTCAAAAAGGTAGGCATCAAAGAAATAAATAAGACATCCCACCCCCCAAAAAAATATTTGAATGGTGCTTTCTGACTCTCACTTCCTGCCGTGGCATCTCTTCTTCCCCGGCAAATGTCATTGTTCCAAGCTTTGGTGACCTGTATGATTCCACCCAATCAGATGCCATGCGGTGGCGATGTCACAGCAGTGCCTAGCCAATCGTTTCTGGCTGTGGGATGAGGGCAACGTTAACATAGATTTTCCCAGAGGAGTGCTGGAAAACCGCCAAAAAGGTGGAAACGCTTTTTCACACTGCTGAAGTGTGCAGCGGGGAGGGGGGTCTCAATAATTTTTCCCACACTTCCCCGCTAAACTAGATTAAAAGAGCAGGTTTAAGCAAGTCCTCTTGAAAGTAAGTCCCAGTTTATTCAAAGGGGCTTACTGCCAGGCATACTTACAACTCTAGTCTACCAACGTTACGGAAAAGCTCACCGATCAACACTGCCACGTTTTCCTCTGTGCCTGCTCATTTCACTGAGCATAGAGCAAAAAAAAGCCAGGGCGGCAGAGCCTGCGTCCTTGATTGGCGGTGACTGTACCGTGTTTTCTTCTCTGCCTTTAAAAAAAATACAGATTCTCGAAGGCTTTATCGCTTTTAAGATCTTAAATTAGGCAGTCCGTTTCCCCCACCTATCCATAGCAAACTGCCATGTCACTCGGCATTATTTTCTTCTATAAAAACGTTTATGAGCCCATATAAAAAAATAGAGGCTGACTTGAGGACGTGTTTTTTTCTCCCCTAAAAACAAATGAGAAAAATTTGCCCCTTTCCCCGCCCCTAGCACTTTCAGGAAAGACGGTACTTGAAATGAGACTTGGCAGGTGTTTTTAATATACATATATAACAGTAAATTCATAATTTCCTAGCTGCAACCTGTAATTCCAGATCTGTAAAAAAAAAGAATTAAAACCAGAAATAGGCTGTTTCTCTGTTCTGGTGTTTGCCCAACCTAACCCATTTTTCTAAAGCCGCTGTCTGCGCAGCTCATCGCATTGGGGATCTGTTGCTTGTAAGGATTTCCCACTAACTTTATTTCACAGTATTTGATTTTCTTATTTCGCACCCGCTCGCCGGCTGGAGGCTAAGCTGTCAATCATTTTGCTGTAGCAGACGGCATGGGGGTGGGGAGGGGCTTCTCTCTCTCTGCGATGGTAAATGGAGATCAGCTTACAGGAATTATACATTAGATATTTCTTTTAGGTTCTGCTGAAGGGCTATCCTGGCTCCAGGTCTGGCAGCAGAAAGCCACAGGATTAAACTAGGCTGCTGCATGTACTGCTGAATCAAAATGCCACATTTTAGTGTATTTCCCTAACCCTTCCCTCCCCTGCGGTGGCGTACTGCCCACGAGGACAGGTGGGGTCAAGTGACCCCAGGTGCAACAGTGGGGCGTGCAAAATTGCTCCCCACCCCCGTCCTCCCCTGCATGTAAAGACAGAGCCGGTCTGCTGCCAGGAGCCGGCCTGCTGCCACCAGTGCCTGTCTGAGCTGCCTCCTTCCCTCCCCAGGCCCTCGGGGGTGGGGCTCACCTGCTGCCACTGCGATCCAAGCCGCCCCTGCCCCCAAGCCCCACCCCCAAGCGCGAGGGCGTGCCAGGAGCAGGTGTTGTCCCCGGGCACCATTTCCCCCCAATATGCCTCTGTTCCCCTGCCAATGTGTTTTTGAAGACCAGTTGCCCAACCCAAAGTGGCACATAAAGATTAACACAGGGGTGATTATTTCATAGTATACGGCTTGAGGGAGCATATCCTAAATCTAAATATATGAGTGAAAGGATGGGTTGTGGCTCAGTGGCAGAGCTCCTCAAGGCCCAGGTTCAATCCCCGGCATTGCCTGTTAAAAGGATCATGTGTAGGTGATGTGAAAGACCCCAACTTGAGATCTCAGAGAGCCACTGCCAGCCAGAGTAGGCAAGACTGACCTTGGCAGACCTAAAGACCTGACTAAGTGGATCACACCTTCGTGCGGCTGATCAAGCCAGGAAGTTATGGGAACTGGAGCTGATCTAGTGTGTGGCTAGTGCAGGGGTCTGCAACCTGCGGCCAATTGGCCATGCTGGCAGGGGCTGATGGGAATTGTAGTCCATGAACATCTGGAGAGCCGCAGGTTGCAGACCCCTGGGCTAGTGCCATACCGGAATCTACTTTGGCACCCCAGGGGCTCTGCTGAATTTGAGTCGCGTTGGGATTCACAAATAACTCCTGCAATTTTGCCTTGGATCCAAGGAACCAGTGAGCCTCAGCGGGTGCCACGGTTAAATGTTACCGCATTGCTATCTCGCAAGCATTCTGGAAGCACGCTGCTGGTTGGCCTCCTGAGGGGCTCGTTCTGAAAAGTACATTCGTTCCTCAGTCTTTGTCCCCACTGGATTATCGCATCCTGCCAAAGCCTTCTAAATACGTCCATTGACTTTACCCGCTCCCACCTGCCCGTCACATATCTCTGGAGTTCGTCTATCGGTTGTGAGGAAAACAAATCCATTTTTGCAGCCATGTCCCCTGGAGGACTTTCTGACTTATCACAGACAAAGCAGTGTGCATTTTGTGACTACAGATGTGCACCTGGGTAATAATTAGTCAAGCACAAAAGCAAACACATCCCATTCTTTAATGTAACTATATTGTACCAAATCTAACTTGAAACATTCATATAAGCTTCTAAAATACTCAAGGAAAGTCATTTGTCTTTTGCGTTTCAGCACCTCACAGCTACCGTTTCAGTTCAAGGGCAGCAAGAGGGGAAGACAGTGAGTCAGTGGGTAACGAAAGTGACAGGCACGTTGGCCAACCAGCAAAGTATATCTGTGTTGCCACCAAAGAGGTTTATTACAACCTGTAGGTTTCTGGGTAATGTTTTCAGCAACTGCGTGTATTGGGAGAAACATGGGCACCCCACACACTCCTGTCATGCAAGGCTGGAGTTCCATAATCATAACAGATGAATAGGGCTGGTGATTCTAATTATTGTTTTAACAAGACAAGACAAGCTTATCCCTATGTGCTAGGTGTAGCATGTAGTTTGCTTATGATCAGCCTACCCGAAATCCCCATTTCGATATCAACACAGCTATTAAGACTTCCTGATGTCTCTGTTGTGGAGTGCTTCTTGCAGTGGTGGTGTTTTGGACGCCGTGGGGCCTTTGCCAGCCTTGGCACCCTAACAAATGCCCCCCTTGGGACCCATGCAGCAATCTGCTTCTACATCCTGAACTCTCCCCGGTGCACTTTGATGTGCAATTCGGTCTCTTGGATGGGTTCTCCGGATCACATAGAAGACTTTTAGGTTCGCCGTGGGAGGCCTTCAAGAACATTTAGAGCCCGCAAGGGAACTTCCTGCCCCCATCGGGAGAATCAGCGGGATGAAGACAAACGCCACGCTGAAAGGGGTTTGCCGCAGGAGCACATGACTCTGTAACTGCCTCAAGGCAGCTCTTTATCACCTTGATCTTGGTAGGTAAGTTAAGTCAATCAGTTGTTAAAATCAAACACTTAATGCCTAATCAAGCCACTAAATCCTTTAATTGGATGGGTAGCCCTAGGAGGGAATGCTTAACAGCCTCTGCTTCAGTGATGTTTTAAGGACTGCTCGGAGTCCCCATATTTATGCAGTATCAGCTCTGGGGTAGATTAAAATTTACACCAGCTTTACACAGTTTCCTTTATTCCTCCCTGCACAAGGAGATTTGCAGTTTGGAAAAGTAACTCCTTCCAAACTAGAGTCTTGGGCAAACTTCTAAGTGCTTATTGACTCCTGGGCATGTGCTACAATAGATCTTGCCGCTCGTTCAAAAGGATGAGTTATGTCCCCATGCTTTGCCACATAAAAAAAAGTTTCTGCTGCCGCCTTTACTAGGTAAAGGGTTGCAACGTCTGGTTTGCAGTATTCTTCTCAACCGTCTGAACAGAAATGGTGAAAACAGAGGATGGGAATGGTCTGATAACAAACATTGTCTGCTTGCTGTTTACCTGCTCTTTTCTGTTTCTGGTTCACGCGGACTGGCTGCCTCATCAGCAATGCTAAAATGATGACGATTAGGAATAAAAAAATCTGCATTCCTAGGATTAGTTTGTTCAGGGTGGGCTGTGCTAATGGATTATGGGAGGGTGAATAAGAGCACAACCGCCTCCAGTTCAAAGTGTATTACAACCTGCATCTTGAACATTTAATCTCTGACAGGGAATGGTTCCTTAGATGCACGTAAGATTTGCATTTTAATGGATTTCCTGGGATGACAGTCCAGATGCTCCGAGATGAAGGTTTGGAAATCTCTGTCCATTAATTCACCAACCCTTCCTTCGGAGAGTGGCTCCTAACTTCTTGTGCATTCAACAAGACAACTCTGTCCATAACACATTTTTTTTAACGCTAGTATCTCACACCTACACGAATCCGGCTGTCAACCAGCTTCTGCTAAACAACTTTTAGATGTGAGCAGGAGAGTTATGTTTGAAAAACAGACAGGAAGGGGTGGGGGGGGGGGAGGAACTGAGACAGGAAGGAAATGAACAGGTAGAGGTGGTTTTTTTCCTTGTTCTCCTGTTCAAAACAAATGAGATGTAGATGGTTGCAACGTCATCGTGACCGGCTCACACTGTTGGGGGGAAAGATATGACCAGGATCTAGCTAGTACAATTATTTAAGAACAGAAGAAATCTGGAGTATGGAAAGAGGGAGATAAAGTAGGTTTTGACAGATGGAGAGAGAAGCTGATGGACATAAAAAGCGGCTCCCGAAAAGGCTGGAGATAAATGAAAGTCCAGTGGTACCTTAAAGCCTAATAAGATTTATTTCTGCCTGAGCTTATGTGAGTCACAGCTCAGTTTCTTGACATGTGAAGATAAATAGTCTTTTTTCTATCTTAGGCCCTGGCAGTGGCAGGAATGTAGGAATGTTCCATGTTCTGTACGTAGGTGCCATCAAGTTGAAACCAACCTGTGGCAACCCCGGCAAGGGTCTTTCAAGGCGAATGAGAAAAGGCGGTTCTGATCTGCCTCCCGGTTTGAACGTTTAGAACCGAAGCTCTGAAGTCAGTTCAGAAAGACTGGCGGCCAAAGCAGAGCTGAATTCTCTTCTGTCGGTTCACCTGGGTCTGCGGTACTTTTTGTTTTCCTTTTCTTCTATTCCAGAAACCGTCTTAACGTTCAGATAGACGCAAACGGGCTCGCCGGGGTTAAATCCAACACTGAGAAGGTTAAATAAAGAGTACCCTTTTAAAAACCAAACGGCTCGTGATAAGAAAAAGAACATCTGAGCACAAAAATCTATCCCGTGAGTGGCTTCTCCTCAGATAGTAGGTGTCAAACAGTATTTGACAACTTAAAACACTGTACTGATTCTGTTCCCAACTGTGGACCTGCAGCCAGACGGAAAGGAGACAATGATGTGCTTTCCCCCCACATTTTATTTCTCAGCACTGACCTGCAGGGTTAAGAGATATTATCAAGGAGCTCCTGAAGCTGTTGGTAGAAGATTAAGGTCTTGTTCAATTTGTAAAGATTTTGATGAAGCCACTAGTGGATGTTTGTGTGTGGATGTGTGTAAAGTGTCGCCAAGTCACAGCCGACGTATGTCTGCCCAGTAGGGTTTTCAAGGCAAGAGAGCAACAGAGGTAGTTTGCCATTGCCCTCCTCTGCATAATGACCTTGGCATTCCTTAGAGGTCTCCCCTCCAAATACTAACCAGGGCTGACTGCTTGGTTTCTGTCATCTGACAAGATCAGACTAGCCTTGGATATCCAGGTCAGGGCGAAGGCGCTAGTAAGAGGAGATTATCCTGTGCACAGCCTTCCATATATGTGTGGTAGCAATTTTGTGTGAAGAGGGTAATGTGCATTTTCCAGCTGCGGTGTACGTGATCAGAAACCTGGTATTTTTAAAGAATTTGTGTGCACCAAAGCTGAAAAATAGGTGCACTGCTCTGTTAGGGCAAAACAGCAAACGCCTGTCGTGGCAGGATTGTGCGGTTCCCCGTTAAACAACATCAGAGTGCCAATACTGCAATGACTGAACCGTGCTCAAAGCTGTTATGCAGAAAGCCTCTGGCCAAAGGATAAAGTTTTGTCGAGGTCAAAGACAACATATCGGCTTGAAAAAAAAGTGAGATGCGGGAAGGCGGCTGGCAGGGCAACGAACAAGATGGCTGCCAGCTGCAAGGAAGTGGGGAGGCCAACGTTCAACCTGTCATCCTGGCAAAGCCGCAGACTTGACCTGGAAGCATTATTAGCTCTACAAGTCCTGAGAGAGCCAATGAGCTAGATGCGAAGCCCTGCTGGGTTCTGAAGCTGATCGGTGCCCTTCTGTGGCAGTTCAGCAGGAATTTCACCTCTGGAAACCCACCTCTGGAAACCCACCTGCATAATTTGGCCCACGCTGCGGTGTCGCCTGAACAGACGTCCTGGCAGTCCTCTTGGATAACCTTGGCAAATCCTTTCCAAGTCAGCCTCTTGCCAGCCATGGGCAGCTGCCTGCCATCTTTCCGCACACAAGCAATCCCCGCTTCCCTGGCCCCGGAGCCACTGGGAGGCTCCGCCAGTTATCCGACTGCGGGTTATTAATCAGCGCGGCAACAACGAGAGGGAGGAAGCTGAAATACGGCGTGGCTGGTGCTTCGTTTGTTCCCATTGATTTTCCCATCAGCGTTTATTATGAGTATTTACTTTGCAAGCCTCCAAAAATAAGCCGCATGGCATTGCTGGGCATGTTTCTGAATTCCTCTGCTAAATGCTGGAGCGCTCGCTGATTTCACTGCAATAAGAGCAGCTGGCGGTGGTCAAGATCTTCCCAAGGAGGGGAGAAAGCATCCTGCTGTTTCCATGTTAAAGAGCTGCTGTTAAATTGGTAGCCATCAGGAGGAATGCCTGTAAAACACAATTCCACTGGGAAGGCACAGAAGGTAACTAGACAATGAATCCAGTTCCCAAAGCATCTTAGCTTTTAGTATTATTAAGTTTCTAGTCCTCGTGACTGGGAGAATCAGCTTGGAAATGCGTCAGTGATGCCTGCAGAAATCACAACAGGGAGATTTTGTTGGGAGAAGGGCCTTCACGGCGTGGGGATGGCCCCTCATCACACCTATCGGGCTGCTTGCTCAAAGTCAGTACCAGAACAATGAAGTGACTTGTAATTAACCACCTTTGGAAACACAATACTGGGGTGGCAGAAGCCATTCAATTCTAACCAGTTGAGCTGAGACCTGCATGTGGAGCTGGGTGACATTTGCAGCCCATTGGAATGAAGAAGAAGAGTTTTGGATTTATATCCCACCTTTCTCTCCTCTGAGGAGATTCAAGGTGGCTTACAAACTCCTTTCCCTTCCTCTCTCCACAACAGACACCTTGTGAGGTAGGTGGGGCTGAGAGAGTTCGGAGAGAACTGTGACTAGCCCAAGGTCACCCAGCAGGAATGTAGGAGTGCGGAAACTCATATGGTTCACTAGATAAGTCTCTGCCACTCGGATGGATGAGTGGGGGATCAAGCCCGGTTGTCCAGATTAAAATCCACCTGCTCTTAACCACTACACCATGCTGGCTCCATTTTGCGCCTTGGAGTTTGGCTATCATTTTGTCCTCGGGCAGCACCAAATAAGTGGTGTGGTTTTATGTGTGTGTCCCGTCCCCCCACTCGTGCTTGCTTTCTAGAGCAGCAGGAGAGGAGGCATAATTGAGGAAATGTGCGATAGGGCAGTAGGCCAGCTGGGGTTAAGTGAAAGCAAAGTTGATCTCATCACTGGGGGCAATTCTGGGGTCACCGTTGGCTGGAAGGCAAGCTGGGAAATATCCGTCGGAGGCACGGCGAATCATAAATGTATTTTTGCAAGCCTCAGACTTGGTGACGGATGGAAGGAAAGGGTCAGGAGAGCACCTTCGTACACGCACACGCACACACACACACGCACACACCCCGCTGCAGCAGTGATAGATTGAACCAAAACCAGGTTCAGAAAGCTGGATGACATTCAATTTGACGGTATTGATCAAAGCCTGGAAACATTAAATATCTTTGTTAATCTGGCACCAGTATCATTCACACTTTATTATTATTGTGATGAGGGCCTGTAATTTATCACAGTCGGCTTTGGAACACAGTCAACCGGGATTTTTTTTTCCCCCTGCACGATTTTCACCTCATGCTCTTTGCTTTTTGGCATTTATAGCCACAACAAAAATCGAGCTTGGTTATCCCCCCCCCCCCCCACCCGCCCGATCCTTTGAAAGAGCCTGATCACCCTCTGCTGGTGAAAGCAGGTGAAACTTGACTTGCCGGAAATGATAATGCCATGAAAACATTCAACATCTGTGGGAGGTAGAGTCATAGCAGAAATCCAGTAGCCCCTTAGAAGACTAGCGACATTTATTCCAGTATGAGTTTTCCTTCACTTCTTCAGATGCAATGGAAAGGAAGAAATTGATTTATCTAATTTTTACAGAAAGTTGTAGAAGCGGAGTGGAAAAGACAGAGGAGTTCAACAAAGAATGAATACAGTGAATCAGGAAAGATTCTTTACGTGTGAACTTTAACCTGTTGGGTAGTCTAATGGATAATGGAAGGGTTCGGTTCTCTCTCACATATGATATGGTGAAATCAGAAATAATTTTTTTGCTGCAATAGATTAATATGGCTACCCCTCTAGAATTATCACAGATATATAAACCGGTAAGCTTTGCCCTCAAAGACTGGAAGTGTTCTGATTGGCAGCACGGTTGCCCAACAGATGGCTTCTTATCTCATTGTACCCAATTTTGGCAGGCTTCCAAAGTCTTTCAAAGCCTATTCGATCAGAAACAACAGTGTGCATAAAATACCAAGCATGGGCATGATGTAAAAAAAAAGAAAAGATACCTCTATCTCAGCCCTTCTCTTCAAGATTGAAATCTGATGCTCCAGTTACAAGGGAGTAAGCATCATTGAATTCAACAGGCCTTGCTTCTGTATAGTCAGGGTTAAAAATTATCATCTCCTTCCAACCTAAGCAAAAAAAGAATAAAGGTAGAGTTGTTATAAAGAAAATTTTAGAGGACTTTATCAGGCATGACTTTCCCCTTTACCGCGAATGAAGGTATAGGTCCTGATTCAAATGTCTATTCACTTATTGACCTGTTCATATGCTAAATCAGTAAATGGGAACTGGGCCTGGGGGACACTCAGCTATGAAGCTTGCAGCTGAATCCAGTCAAGACGGAGACAACACTGGTGGTAAAGATGGATTGTTGTTAACACTGGTTGTTAAAGCCTCTTATGCTCCCATCTTTGTAAAGAGTATGTAGAGTTTGCTGGACCCGATCCACCAGGTTAGCAAAAAGCCAACAACACATTTTATTACCTGTATTTGACACAGAAAGTGACTCCAGCCACTCGCATCCATGCCACAGCAACCTTGAGGCTGGACTACTGTAATATACTTTACATGGGGCTACCCTTGAAGACAACATAGGGACTTGCTGACAACAAAATATGCCACAGCCCACTTCTTAGCAAGGGTTGAGAGGGACATGCAATTTCTTGCTGAGCTTAACATCAACACACCATCGATCTGTTTATTTCTAGGCTCCATTCAAGAAGCTAGTTATTAGTAAAAACCCAACATGGCCTGGGATTCTCACATCTGTGAATCCCCCCTCTCCCTGGGGTGAATGCAATAGCATTCTCCTTTGCATGTTTTCCTCAGGTACGTTCATACTGAATAAAGGATTTCAGTGCAATCATGCTATAGTCATGTCAAGGCGGCTTTTTTTCATCCATCAATGCATGCATGCGTTGTAGAGTAGGCCCGAGAGGTGCAAATGACCAGTAGGATTTGAAGGTTGTGTCAAAACCATGTGCGACCCTATTCTGGCATTTTTAGAAATTCTAGTCATTAAAGCAGAATCTGAGAGAAGTGAAATGCAACGGGGAAAAGAGGTTCCCAAATAAACAAGGAACACAGCACAGCTTTCCCATTCACTCTGGGCTTCCCCATTCAGCCAGTGCTACCCTCTCAATATTCTCCCATGTTAAACAAAAAGGCCCGTTGACCATTCCAACTCACTACATTACTATCCATTTCACTTAAAGAACCTTGAACGTAGAAACCTTCTTCCCCTGCTGCTGGGAGGAAGCTTAGTTCCACTTTTATTTGTGCGCTGTTATTTCCATGTAGGGCGGTTGGTCTCTTCTCAAAACCTCGCAACATAGGCTAAAATGTAAGGTTGAGCCCCTTCAACTGGTGATGGGAAGTAATGGAACCGCTATGTGGTTTTGTAAGGGAGGAGGGGAAGGCCCCCTCTGTCAATGAAGCTGTTTCCAATTCCGCAGGAGACACACTCGAGACCTCGTCTCCCTTGGAACGCAACAGCCAGATTCTACAAATGCACTCCAGTGAAGCTTAGACTGATTCAAGCTCTGCGGAGGGAATGCAAAGCCCAGAGTTCAGCAGCATCACGTCAACCTGGGTTCAACCTGAGTCCAGACTTTGCATTACAGCTGTTAAAGCTTGGCTTCAAAAAACCAGCCAGGGGAGCAGAGCATCTTTGGTGATGGGTCTGGCAAGAATGGCGGGATTGGCTCAGGCGTGTGAAGTCCAGTGAGCCTTTTGGTTTTTGAGTCCCCTGCTGGTGTTTACTGGTTAGCTGACAAATCCTCCCCCCCCCCCCAGCTTCATTTAGTTTGCTTATTTCATATGACTAGCCCAAGGTCACCCACCCAGCAATGTGGCATGGCAGAGTGGGGATCTGAACCTGGATTTTCCTGACCCTAGTCCAAAATTCCAACTACTACACCACATTAACACACTTGCACAGTGTCCACACTGTGTCTTATATTCAGGATATCCTATAAACTCTGCAACAAGGAAAGCCAGATTCTGCAATGAGAATTTATTGGCAAAACCCAAGAGACCCGTGTCCATTTCCTAAATCTGCATTATTTTGGCTGCAGGTGAGGGTGGTGGTCTTGTCATGAAAATGTGCAATTTTTAGAAGGGATGAGGCAGCAAAGGAGCAGCACTGGTGTAGTGATTAAGAGCGGATGCACTCTAATCTAGAAAACCGGGTTTGATTCCCCGCTCTGCCACTGGAGCTCTGGAGTCTTATCTGGTGAACCAGATTAGTTTGGACACTCCAACACATGCCAGTTGGGTGACCTTGGGTAGTCACAGTTCTTCGGAGCTCTCTCAGCCCGACCCACCTCACAGGGTATTTGTTGGGGAGGGGAGGAAGGGAAAGGAGATTGTAAGCCCCTTTGAGTCTCCTTACAGGAGAGAAAGGGGGTATATAAATCCAAACGCTTCTTCTTCTCTACATATTTTGTGGATCGAGACCCAAAGGTCGCAGCTTCGCAGTGGCTACCGACGGCATTGTGGGTGAAGCTGAGGTGTGAATCCGCCTTGCGGCTCCCAGCCTCATAGCAGGATACTTATCCCAAGTGAGGAAACCATGGGAAACATTCTTTTACAGTCTCTGAGTCCGCACCATAATTATTGCGTCTGCTTTTCCTCCAGCCAGTAAATATCTATTTCCCATCCAGTCTTGAAAGCTCCCTGATAAAATATGAGACGGCTTTCAGTGATCTAATCATAATATGTCAGTATTTTTGGTGCATAAAATTGAGCTGATTGGACACCGAAATGATGGAGTATGATAATACCGGAATCCTTTGCAAGAAACCGCCGCTCCAACAAACACACACCATTTCTTTGGAGAGGCATTGTTTGCCTTCAAATCCCTTATATTGTTCATATAGTCCTTAGTAAGATTACCAGAAAGAACATGGAGGCGAAAGGGGGACTGCTACCCCAAGCCCTTTGCAGCATCGACTGTGCCCCCCAAGAATGCCCCCTGTTCTCACACATCCACACAACTATACATTTGATTTGATCAATATTTCCTCATTGTGCATTTCAGCCACTTTCTCCCGAACAGAGACATGGGAAAAGGGCACTTCAATCTACTCTCCTGCAGGAGTGATCAGAAATAGAGGCTTTGGCAGAGTCCTTTGGACACTGCGCCTCCAGACCACTTCTCCCCATTTCCCTCAGGTTCATACACTTGTTCATCTTCCAACATTACTTAAGCCATCAAGTGTCAAACATGCCTTTCTGTTCTCTGCACTGGACTAACACAAAAGAATAGTGGGCATAAATCTGAATCACAACTCTCAGCAACTAGCGGGAGAACCTTTAATCACCTGGACATTCCACGGCTGACCTGGGACCAGCAGTCCTCAAACAGAGAAGCTTCAAAGGGAAATTACTACATGAGTCTGTTGAACTAAAATGCATTTACAGTTTCAGGACAAAGGACAGGGCTCAATAGGGGCATAGGACTCTTACAAGTGCCATCAAGTCGCAGGCAACTTATGGAGACCCCTTGGTTATTTATTTTTTACATTTATTTATTTTTCATATTTTTATCCTGCCCTGTCCCACAGGACTCAGGGTGGGTTACGACAGCTAAAACAATTAAAACCAGTTAAAAACCTTGGGGTTTTCAAGGTGGTTTGCCATCACCTTCCCCTGCAAAGCCTTTTTGCGATCTTCCTTCCAAATGCCAGTCCGGCTTAGCTTCTAAGAAACTGGGCAATACGATACTATTCTGTACCCCTCTCATCTCATGATAGATACTAATATTTTGCATTGCCCACTGCTAATCAAGCTGATTGTATTTTGCATTATACCTCTGCACCCTGACTCCTCTTGGCCCTGCTTTCTTATCTTCTGGCCCGGATATAAGGGCTGATTGCTCCTTATTCTCATTTGTATCCAATGAAGTGAGGTTTCATTCATGAAAGTTGACATCCCGGGAATTTTTTGCTAGTTTTCAAAATGGTACCGGCATCCTGTTTCCCAGCTTCCTCGTCTTCACTCATGCATGGGAGTGTCGGAAGTCCATCACCCAAAGGGTCTTGCCAAAGCCTCATTCACATTGAGGTGGGGGTTTAAAAAGTCCTTTGACCACACCTTGGCTTGAGAGGGATGGAGGCAGTGGGCAGAGCCAATGAAACTGCCAGCTTGCAAACTACTAAAACTCTGATTTGCGCACCAACTACGCACATGAACTAGGTTGATTCCCAATTCATTTCCCCCTACTGTATCGTGCTGCTCGCTCAAGGCAGATGGGTTATCCTAATGCTCCATCACAGCTCAACAGAACATCTGGCAGCTAGGATCAGGTTCAAATCCCAGACTGCCTTGAAACTCCCTGGGGAACATCTGGCTGCAGTTCTAAGGACGCTCTGGTACCCTGGTCTTGTGATTTTTGAGGTGGCTGGTGTCTTTTCTGAAAACACTTCCTATAAATGTTTGAGAAGAAGAAGAAGAGTTTGGATTTATATCCCCCCTTTCTCTCCTGAAGGAGACTCAAGGGGGCTTACAATCTACTTTTCCCTCCCCCCCTCCCCCCAACAAACACCTTGTGAGGTAGGTGGGGCTGAGAGAGCTCCGAAGAACTGTGACTAGCCCAAGGTCACCCAGCTGGCATGTGCTAGAATGCACAAGCTAATCTAGTTCGCCAGATAAGCTTCCACAGGCCTACTGGTTACCAAGAAAGCCCTAGTGCAGTGATGGCAAACCTTTGGCACACCAGATGTTATGAACTACAATTCCCATCAGCCCCTGCCAGCATGGCCAATACGCCATGCTAGCAGGGGCTGATGGGAATTGTAGTCCATAACATCTGGAGTGCCAAAGGTTCGCCACCATGGCCCTAGTGAGACCTGGGGGACATTTTTGCTCTTTCCCTCTCTGTTCAGAAGCCTAGAAGAGATTTCCAGGAAGGGCACACATTGGGAGGTGCCTGCTTTGGATGCAGACAGTTTGCAACACACACACACACACAGAGAGAGAGCAAAGCCATCTCACAAAGATGCAACAGATGCCTCTGAGTTGCCCACCATGCACAGTACCTGCTCGACGCAGCCCCCTGTTGTTGTTCCAACCCACTCGGGTTGCCAGTTATTTAGAGCTTTTCTTTATTGCCCCTGTGATCTGGCTGTTTACTTGTAACACCGCACTGACAGCTCCCTGATTCCCAGAGGCTTTTTCCATGGCCGGCTGAAAAGCCGAGCGCACAATGCACGGCTGTGCCTGCATTCCAGGCAGGTCCGTCCCCCGCTCCAGGGCTGTCAGAAAAGGCCAGGATTAGATGCAGAATAATGCAGCCCCTTCTCCATCCAACACAAAGCTGTAACTCAGCCCGTGGACGCTCCTGGCACCATAAATTTGGGCCGAATGTGCAACTCCAGCAGTTTGGGAACAAGAGCCGGGTGAGTCCGATTGAATTACGGCTCCGGGAGGCAACTGGGATCTCCCCGTGCAGGATTATTAGCAGCCAGGGCTAGGGAAAGATTACTTGTGATTTTAATGAGATTGACTTTTAATTTATAACCTGGCAAGGGGAGGTAGAGAAAGAGGACAGGTATAAGAGAATGATACGGCTGGGCACCAAGGGAAAGCCTGCTCACACCAGAGAAAGTCATCTTACGGCCAGTTTTGAAAGTCCCTCGCCCCTATATGGGTGACTTGGGGTTGAGAAAGAAGCTGGGGGAAACAGCTAGAGGGAGCAGGGTTTTTTTTAGACAGGCAGGCAAAATACTAACACATAGAACCAGTTCGGGGAACTGTTCCAATTCTGGTTGTCAGATTGATGGTTTACCAGGACTGACTCGCTGTTTTGCATGAACATATTCAACCATGCTGGGAAACATCTCAATTCCCTATGATAAATCACCCCCTTGCCAAAGAAGAAGAGGCAACTCAGCTATTCATTCAAATTGTCTTTATTTGCTCTCACTCTCCATGGCCGTGTCTGATTGGTTGTCTGGCAGTGGTTCCTGACTGGGCGAGTTCGCTAATCCACAAAAAGCATTCCCCTTGTCTTCACTTGCCCACAATGATATAATCAGGGGGGGGGGGGCGGGAATGTGATTGGTTGCGCAGTGTTGTGATGCCACCCTTTTGCTCTGCGATCCCTGACTGGCTGTGAGTACCCCAGCCAAACTCTAGGAGAAGCATGGTAAGGAGAGCCAGTGTGGTGTAGTGGTTAAAAACAGGTGCACTTTAATCTGGAGAACCGGGTTTGATTCCCCGCTCTGCTACTTGAGCTGTGGAGGCTTATCTGGTGACCTGGCTCACCGCCTTTTGTCCAAATGGCTGTGGCTCAGTGGAAGAACTTCTGTTTTGCATGTAGAAGGTGGCAGGTTCGATCCCAGCATTGCCAGTTAAAAAGACCAGGCAGTAGTTGATGTGAAAGTCTCTGCCTGAGACCCTGGAACTGCTACCAGTCTGAGCAGACAATACCAGCCTTGATGGACCTCGTACCAGGCAGCTTTCTGTATGTTCATGCGCATTCCTCAGTTGCCTTCTTCCTCCCTTATGCCCGTCCAGCAGCACCCCATGCCTGCTCCTCTTCCAGTCTGACCTAACTCTTGACCAGATAAGAAGGCCATTCTTCTGTTTGGCAGATCGTACAGCCAGAAGCAGAGCTGTTAGTTCTGATGGGCGTTCACCAATCTCCATGGAAGTTTACTGCCCAAGCAACCTGAATGCCACCTGAGCAAAGGTACCAGGCATGGCCTGTGCTTTTTGTCGCCTCCCAATACCAGTCCAGGCCGGACTGCAGGCATCTTCCCATCCATGCTGCTGCTGTTGAATAACAGACTGTGGAGGGACCTTTAAAATTGGAGCCAGTGGGCAGAGAGAAGAAGGCTCATGCTAAGAGGGTAAGTTGGGGCATGCCTCCTCCAAACCACCCATTGTCAAAAAGACTTCCCTATGGGGAAGTCACCACAGCGGAACAACTATCATGTCCTTGTAGCATTAGACTGAGGTTATCTCGGGGTAATATGACAGAGAGAATTGCCTTGGAAGGCTGACTGAACAAGCAATCCCTATGTGTGCAGGACTTCTGGGAAGGGCAGATGCCTGCTCTCAAGTAGGCCAAGAAGTTTGCCAGATTTTCATTGCTGAGCCCTGGTGCTCCGCAGTTTTCATTCTGTTTATTCCTGCCAATCCCTTCATTTACACCTTTCCTTCCCTGTGAACTAAAATGCATTTCCTCCCCTCTCCTAATTAACTCCCTGCCACCCAGCTCTCTGGGTGTTTTTCCTTTTTTTAAGCCTGATTTATTTCTCCCTTTCTCCGTTCAGAGAGAAGGGATACTTAATCTCCGGTGCACGGACTCTCAACACGGCATCTCAATGAAATGCCCATCGCTCATCTGGCTAGCCCGTTGCCAGCTTTCTGCTGCTTTTCAGGTTGCAGGAGGCTTGTTGTGGTACGTCGACTTTTTCTGCTGCGCCGTTCCAAACCGGCACTCGCTATTTTGGCTTGTTGTGCTGTCACTGTTCAATTTAGAAAAAGAAGCGTTTTGGATATATATCCCCCCTTTCTCTCCTGTAAGGAGACTCAAAGGGGCTTACAATCCCCTTTCCCTTCCCACTGCCCCACAACAAACACCCTGTGAGGTGGGTGGGGCTGAGAGAGCTCTGAAGAACTGTGACTAGCCCAAGGTCACCCAGCTGGCATGTGTTCGGAGTACACAAGCTAATCTGGTTTACCAGATAAGCCTCCACAGCTCAAGTAGCAGACTGGGGAACCAGTTTTGATTTCCCACTCTGCCACTTGAGCTGTGGAGGCTTATCTGATTAGAGCGCACCTGCTCCTAGCCACTACACCACGCTGGCTCATTGTATTAGTGGCAGCGCACGAATCGCTCCCCTGTGCCAGTCACAACAGCCCTTCTTTGGCTGTTATGATTTTGTCAGGCCTACCTTGCGTACCAGGAGAGCACGCTATGTCATGCTGTTGATATGCACAGCTGTTTGGTTTGATTCCCCGCTGCTACGTATCAGTGGCGGACTCTTATCTGGTGAGCGGGATTTGTTTCCCTGCTCCTACATTCCTACTGCACCATTCGCAGTTCTCTCAGAACTCTCTCAGCCCCACCTACCTCACAAGGTATCTGCTGTGGGGAGGGGAAGGGAATGGAATTCCTAAGCCACCTTGAGTCTCCTTGCAGGACAGGAAGGCAGGTTTAAATCCAAACTCTTCTTCATCTTCTATTGCAGTGGTGGCGAACCTATGGCACGGGTGCCAGAGGCGGCACTCGGAGCCCTCTCTGTGGGCACATGCACACAGAGTTCATCATGTGGAGGGTGGAAAATCACCCCCCACACACACACACACATCTAGACTGACCTTGGCCACTGAGCACAATGTGCGCGCACCACGGTGAGCAGGGAGGACTCGGCTGGCGAGCCTGGTGCCTGTGCTCCAGGTGGCTGATGCCGGGGGGGGGGGGGCGCAGAGGAGGCAGATATGCTAGAGAGGCACAGAATGGTGCACGTGGGACTTGCTGGAGGCTAGAGCAGGCTGGCCCCTGCTCGAGCGAGTAGGGTGGAAGAAGAGGGAGCCAACCGTTTTTTTCTAAACTAAAACCTCGGCATTCAGGTTAAATTGCCGTATTGGCACTTTGCGATAAATAAGTGGGGTTTGGGTTGCAATTTGGGCACTCGGTCTCAAAAAGGCTCGCCATCACTGTTCTATTGGGACCAGTGGGATTTACCTCTGACAGGATCAATTTATACCATCAGTGTTTATCTATAGAGGTAATGGGATGGCATGACTGCCCCTGCCCCCCATAAGATCATTTTAAATCCAGAGTTTAAAACTGTGGTAACTGTATCGATGAGAGAAAAAACATAATTATTTGGTATTTTGATATTACACTTCTTAATTTTGATATTATACTTCTTAATGTGGCACTGTACATAATATGTAGATGTGCATTTTGGTATGCCCCGCCGCACCTGATTACACATGTGCCACATAAAGCTTCAGCCATTGGGCAGGGATGCGGGAAGGAACCGGAGTCGTGAAATGCACGTCTAGAACCTGGGGCCAGTGTCTGGTAAAAAAAAAGAAAAAGCTGCACCAAAAATATAGATGCTGGCCCTCCCCGGCTTTGAAAACATCTGAGTTCCAGCAAGCTGGAGGAACCGACAGAGCACGCGATGGAACTGAAGTCACCAGCTAAAGCGAACATCTGTTTCCCCCTCAGATGTGAAGCAGCCACAGTAAGCCATGCATGGATTTTATGAAACCCTGCTAATTTCCTGCTGGCCTAGGAAATCTATGTATTACCGGCACCAGTCTGTGTTTCTGTACAATCAGACCCAAAAAAGTGTCTTTCTGTGCACTGTGGGGGTGAAGGGGGAGTCCATGGGCAGGTGGACAAAAGTGATAAATATAAGTATAAAATTTAAAAGTAGATTAAAAAGCAGCTCCATCTTGAATTTTTCGTTGGTTGCACTTAGTGGTGCTAACAAGTGCTGTGGCCCTTTGGAAAAGAGTCTGAAGTGTTTGTAGGGACTTATATGTCATATCAGAGAGCCAGTGTGGTGTAGTGGTTAAGAGCAGGTGCAGTGGTGCACTCTAATCTGGAGAACCAGGTTTGATTCCCCGCTCTGCCACTGGAGCTGTGAAGGCTGATCTGGTGAGCCAGATTAGCCTGTACACTCCAACACATGCCAGCTGGGTGACCTTGGGCTAGTCACAGTTCTTTGGAGCTCTCTTAGCCCCACCCACCTCACAGGGTGTTTGCTGTGGGGTGGGGGGGAAGGGAAAGGAGATTGTCAGCCCCTTTGAGTCTCCTTGCAGGAGAGAAAGGGAGGATATAAATCCAACTCTTCTTCTTCATATTGGTGATGTTGGCCATGTTATCTAAGTGGTTAAGGCTTGCTTCTATGAGCCCTTGAGCCAAACAAGACTTCAGCCACTGGGCAGGAATATGGGAAGGAACCGGAGTGGCGAAATGCCACTAATCCATTCTAGCCACCCCCCTCTACAATTTACAGTCCAGCACCTAAAAACCCCTCCTTGTTTGGTTACCAGGAAATAGAAACTGTGCAACAGAAGATAAAACATGCAAATCGGGCTAATCTGCATGTGTTTGGGGCTTTTGGAATAGCTGCCGGTTGTGTATGCGTACGCAAGATACAGAACTTACATCCATCCTGAACGTTCCCCATAATGTAGATGACTGAAGGGTTGGCTCTGTGCTTTGGAGAAGGAGGACATGAGTGCTGGCCAATGCCCCCTTGGGCACAGTGCTGAAGATTGCTGGGTGAAGACTGTTGGACTGTGATCTGGTTGACCTTGGTTCAAATCAGCTCCTTAAGGCAGTTGGCAGTCAGGCTTGGATTCAAAGGCTCACTCGGCCATGAAGCAGGCTGGGTGACTCCGGAAAAAGTTGTGCTGCCATGTTGGTTTCTGCAAAAAAACCCCAAAGAGAACAAAATCCATGTAATACTTTTTTTAAAAGTATAGACTGACTGGCAAACACCGTGCAAGGTCTTGGACTCTCCAGAGAGCTTCATCAGATCAGAGGTTACGATTTTTAAAAGAGATACAAAAGGTAGAAGGCAAGGTTTTCTGGCCATGGTCTTAAGTCTTATCTTAGAAGCATCTCTTGTGAGACTTTGGACCAGTCACTTTCTTTCTTTCAGCCTAAGAAGAAAAAGAAAAGAAAAAGAGGAGGAGGAGGATTATTTATACCACCCCTATAAGCAGCAGTGGGAGCAGCAGTGGCATAGGAGGTTAAGAGCTCGTGTATCTAATCTGGAGGAACCAGGTTTGATTCCCAGCTCTGCCACCTGAGCTGTGAAGGCTTGTCTGGGAAATTCAGATAAGCCTGTACACTCCCACACACGCCAGCTGGGTGACCTTGGGGTAGTCACAGTTCTTCGGAGCTCTCTCAGGCCCACCTACCTCACAGGGTATTTGTTTGGAGGGGGGAAGGGCAAGGAGATTGTAAGCCCCCTTGAGTCACCTGCAGGAGAGAAAGGGGGGATATAAATCCAAACTCCTCCTCCTCCTCTTCTTCTTCTTCTTCTTCTTCTTCTTCTTCTTCTTCTTCTTCTTCTTCTTCTTCTTCTTCTTCTTCTTCTTCTTCTTCTTCTTCTTCTTCTTCTTCTTCTTCTTCTTCTTCTTCCCTTTCTCTCCTGCAAGGAGACTCAAAGGGGCTTACAATCTCCTTTCCCTTCCCCAACCCAACAAACACCCTGTGAGGTAGGTGGGCCTGAGAGAGCTCCAAAGTTCTCCGAAGAACTGTGATGAGCCCAACGTCACCCAGCTGGTATGTGTTGGAGTACACAAGCTTATCTGATTCACCAGATAAGCTCCCACAGCTCAAGTGGCAGAGCAGGGAATCAAACCCAGTTCTCCAGATTAGAGTGTACCTGCTCTTAACCACTACATCACGCTGGAAAAGTGAAAGGTTTAAAAAAGATTTTAAAAAAAGTTTAAAAAACTTCCAAGAACCCCCCAGGTTTTCTGGAATGCAGCTCTACAAATGGCTAAAATTTACACTCAGCAGTATTGCTCATTGAAGCTAACCTCTTCTTAGTTAGGGACCAAAGTTCTGTAACCTCATGCTCCACCTTGGCTATGTAAATTCATAGCCTTGCTCCCCGGAAAGCATCTTGTCGAAGAACGCCAATGAGGGAAGAGTTGTACATTAGGTTCAAAAACACATCCAGCCTCTTGCAAGAATTAATAACTCGAAGAGTAGTAGGAAGCTTCGTGTTGTGAAAGTAAACTAATTCATTTGGCGGAGCCGGCTCGGGAATCCTAATGAAGGTGCGGCGGGCTCCCCTCCAAGAATTACAGAACGGGTGAAGAATAATTGACAAAGGAGCCACGACACACATATTTTAGTATTTATATTTTATCCCTCGTGGGGACGGCGAGGGGGATAGAGGAGGGGGAACGAAAATTAAATGTGGCACACCTGACACAAATTAATAATGGAAATAGACTGAGTTTGACCCCCACAGACCAGGCTACGGTTTCCATAATGTTGAGTGGCAGGGTGAGCAGGACGGGTGATGGGAAATCGCGCAATACTGCCGAGTAAGGCTGACATCTTTTTAACCTGATGAATTATGGAGAGCCAAGTGTCAGCGGGGGCAGAACAAGCAGAGCTTTAAGGGACCTGCAGTAATCTTGCTCCCCTAATAGGCTTGTTTTAATTACACCAAGCAAGGTGCAGCCGACACACCGCTCTTGTAAGGAGGGGGGCGTTCATTTCCAAACTTAATGAAAGAATAAACTAAATAAAAACCCCATTTGTTATGCTCGTTTGCTTAATGGAAACAAATGAGAACATCAGCAAGTGATATGGGGGTGGGGAATAATGTTGTTCGTTTGAGTTGGGTTTCCCAGTATTTCCTGCCTGGAATGGAGGCCCATTCTCCTCTCTGACATTTTGCGGGGATGATCCCTGGATCATGGGCTGTGACCCCAGAGGATTTCATCCCAACTGATTGCAATCTGAAGATACCATCGTTGAAAATGTCTTTGGCCGCCAATGACCTATCAGCCTCTCTGAAATAGAGCTCACGGCAAGACAGGGGCGCGGAGATGTCACTCTCTTAAGGCGTCAGTCCACCTGAACTGAAAACAAACAAGCGGCAGCCGGAACTGGTTTTCTTATCAAAACTGCAGGAAATGTGGAAATGAAATCAAAAGCTTGTTGCTGTCTATATAAAGGAAACCAAGGAAGCTTGTATTGAAGAAGAAAAAGAGTTTGGATTTATAGCCCCCCCTTTCTCTCCTGTAAGGAGACTCAAGGTGGCTTACAAGCTCCTTTCCCTTCCTCTCACCACAACAGACACCTTGTGAGGTAGGTGGGGCTGAGAGAGTTTGGAGAGAACTGTGACTAGCCCAAGGTCACCCAGCAGGAATGTAGGAGTGCAGAAACACCAGGAATGCGGAATCAAACCTGGTTCTCCAGATTAGAATCCACCTGCTCTTAACCACTGTACCATATGCCAATATATGTCTATTGGACAAAGGATGCCCCAAAATTATTTGCAGATGCCCACTTTTGATGCCAGTTAAAGAGGTGCCACACCATCCTAAGGATATTGGCCTAGGAATAAGCCCCACTGAATGGAATTCCGAGTAGACCTGCTTAGGATGGCGAACTTAACTATGTGCTTAACAGACCACTGCTATGAGAACCGGCATGGCACAGTGGTTGGGGTGTCAGGTAAGATATTGGTTGACTCCGGTCCATACCTCTTCTTCACCATGGCAGCTTGCTGGGCATCCTTGGTCCAGGTTAGCTTCTTCTTCCACTTCCATAATACTACAATATGGGGGCACCCAATGAGGTAGAAGGGCAATGGCCACAGGGCAGACATTGAGCCAATTACTCAGTGAGTAATTAAAGCTCTAGAGTGGTTTCTTTTAATTACGCTATACCACAGGGCAGTTTCCAACTGAGAGATTGCGCCTGTCTGTCTGTCCTGACATCACCTTTATAGACCCTGTCTCGCAGATTGGTATTATTCACTGAAGGCCTTAGAAGACATCTGGGATAGTGTGACAAGACAGAATACTCTCAGGAGTGGCCAGAGCAGTTCTTATTGGGTGTCTAAAACACTGATGGCCAAAGGAGTCTGTGTGGGGTGTAATGTTTTAAAACTGCTAGGTGGGCTCAAGTTCTAACTGAAGGGCTGTTGGGGATCCCTTTGGAAGGGCCAATATATGTCTAAGAAAGAGGTTCTGCATGGGTTCCCCACATATGACGGTTTGCTCTTTCTGCCCCCAAAGTTTGATGCCATACAACCTTGCTTACAAAAAGTTTTGACTGGGCCCATGAGAAACCCTTCCCTAGAGCCAGTGTGGTGTGATGGTTAAGAGCAGGTGCATTCTAATCTGAAGAACTAGGTTTGATTCCCCACTCCTCCACCTGAGTGGCAGAGGTTTGTCTGGCAAATCAGATGTGTCTCTGCACTCCAACATTCCTGCTGGGTGACCTTGGGCTAGTCACAGTTCTCGCCGAACTCTCTCAGCCCCACCTACCTCACAAGGTGTCTGTCATGGGGAATGGAAGGGAAAGGAGCTTGTAGGCCACCTTGAGTCTCCTTACAGGAGAGAAAGGTGGGCTACAAATCCAAACTCCTCTTCTTCGTCTAGTATAACAAAATCTCAAGATCGCACCTATGGTCTTTTTAAGACAACCCCTCCTCCCAGACGAGGTGAGGTATGAAGCCCTGCAGGGCTATTTAAGGTTTGCTACAGGAGTGCTGGCAATTGTTTTGTGTGTGGTATTCGATTGACACCTACTAGTTGCCAGTGAATTGGCTTTGCACTGCAGATCTGATTAAACAAGACAACTGTAAGTAATGCAAGATTGCTTTCTAGGGGTGCATTTGGTTACCGAGCTGTTAGAATCTTTGCACCTAAAGCATTTTCAATGGAAATAAGATCCCGTGAAACCAGGGAGTTACTGACGTCAGGCACGGGACCTATAGAAAGTATCTTGGAAATAATCCTGCTTGCCCCTCCCTCCCATTCTAAGTTGCTATAAAGTCGGTGGATGGCTTGGTGATCTCTGGTTACAAGTAATGCAATTTCAGTGGCTGAACATCAGTTACTTAGTGAATGATCTGGAGGTGAAGGTTTGCAGAGGACCGGCCATGAAAAATCGCCTCTGCTTCTCGCTTGCCTTGAAAGCCACTTGCTTGGGGTCACCATAAATTGGCTGAGATTTCATGGCATTCTACACAGAGAGAGAGAGACACACACACACACACACACACACACACACAAATAGTGGCTCCCAAGGCTGATCCAGGGTACTAAAACAAAGAATTGGGAATGAGGAGCTATTCCCATCCACATGCCACCGTCATGAAGGAAATAAGGCTGTGCATGCAACTTGGAGGGCCAGAAGCCCCCTTGCACAGCTGATACAAAGTGCTCGAGCCAGCTATGAAGAATTGTACCATGTGAATTTCCTTTTAAACTGGGACTATACAGGAAATGCAGAGGTTAAAAAAATGAACTGGCCGGTAATGCCCTCTAATGGCTCACAGTTGAAAGTTGAAGAAGTAGAATCATATATTCACACAATCATAGAGTTGGAAGAGACCCCAAGGACCGTTTAAGTCCAACCCCCTGCCATGCACAGGAACACACAAGTCCAACCCCCTGCCATGCACAGGAACACACAATCAAAGCAGCCCCGACATAGGTTCATCCAGCCTCTGTTTAGAAACCTCCAAAGAAGGAGACTCCACTGCTCTCCGAAGCAGTGAATGCCACTGTCAAACAGCCCTGTGTGTGTAAAGTGCAGTCGAGTCGCAGCTGATTTAGGGCAACCCCATAGGTCAGTAGTGGCAAACCTTTGGCACTCCAGATGTTATGGACTACAATTCCCATCAGACCCTGCCAGCATGGCCAATTGGCCATCCTGGCAGGGGCTGATGGGAACTGTAGTCCATAACATCTGGAGTGCCAAAGGTTCGCCACCACGGCCATAGGTTTTCAAGACAGGAGAGGTGGTTAATTCTCTGCTCCTTGTAGCAGCCCTGGGATTCCTTGATGATCTCTGATACAGTGACTAATCTGGGCTTGTCAAGAAACTTAGTTCCACTGTACAATTTCTCGCTCTTAAAGCTTAAAGGCTTCTTTAAAATGACAGGAGTGGACTTTAACTGTGCTATGGGCTGGTAATGTAGCGGAGCTCGGACTTTTTGCAACTGATGAGAGACGAGATGGAGGGAGTAAACTATGTTCTTCAGCTTGACTCCCTAGGTCACCAAGATCACAGAATTTCAGTGCCGCAATCCAGCAGGTGCACTCCAATCTGGAGAACCGGGTTTGATTCCCCGCTCTGCCACTTGAGCTGTGGAGGCTTATCTGGCAAATTCAGATTAGTTTGTGCACTCTAACACATGCCGGCTGGGTGACCTTGGCTAGTCACAGTTCCTCGGAGCTCTCTCAGGCCTGCCCACCGACCTCACAGGGTGTTTGTTGGGTGTGTGTGTGTGTGGGGGGGTGAAGTGAAAGGAAGCCCCTTTGAGTCTCCTTACAGGGGAGAAAGGAGAGATATAAATCCAAACTTTTCTTCTTCTTCTAATCAAGCTGGTGGAACTATTGCTGTGTCATTCCGAGAAGGGAGGGTTTGTGGCTGCAGAATAGACCCTACCTTGTTATCTCACTTGGATTCTTAATGTCACCTGGTCAGCTCAGAGTTTCAAATGTTTTGCTTTATGCCTCTCTTTTAACTGGATGTCCTGGGACTAGGGCACAGGTGTCAAACTCACAGCCCTCCAGATGTTAATGAACTACAATTCCCATCAGCCCTTGCGAGTTTAGCCAGTGCTTATATTGGGCGGGACTGATGGGTATTGTAGTTCATGAACATCTGGAGGGCCGAGAATTTGACACCCCTGGACTAGGGCAACCTGACAGAGCTGATCCTGTTCAGCTTTTGAGATCTGATGAGACCAGGCTAGCCTAGGCCGTGGATGTCAGGCCAAATAAGGACTAACTACCTTTTTTGCTGAGGTCTGCAGACGCATCCCTTCTTTCATTCTTCCTGCATCAGAGGTAGCAAAAATGAAGTAAATGGTGTGAAAAAGAAACAGTACTGCTAAAGAGCCAGCGTCATGTAGTGGTTAAGAGCAGATGGATTCTAATCTGGAGAACCAGGTTTGATTCCCCACTCCTCCACATATCTGGTTAACCAGATTTGCTTCCCCACCCCTGCATTCCTGCTGGGTGACCCTGGGCTAGTCACATTCCTCTCAGAACTCTCTCAGCCCCATCTGCCTCACAAGGTGTCTGTTGTGGCAAGAGGACGGGAAAGGAGTTTGTAAGCCACCTTGAGTCTCTTTACAGGAGAGAAAGGCAGGGCATGTATCCAAACTCTTCTTGTACATGGTATCCTTACTGCACAGTGATATTCCAAATAACTGTTACCCATGTTTCTTGCCCTTAACTGCCAAATTAGCTAACGGTCTCTTCAAGCTTGTGGAGCAGAATCGGTTCATAGCAACGGGGTTCTTCTGAGTGCTACCATTTTCTAAAAATATTGCAGTGATTTATTTTGGTGAACGTGATTTGTGCTTCATTCTGCCATCAGCACTAACATAAACTGTGAAACGCAGGTCGGGCCGGGCTGCTAGCCACGTTTTTGAACCGTTGTTTTGATAGTGTTATTGATCCCACTCCTAGTTTGAAAAATGCACACTTCGTGCACATGAGAGAAAGAAGGAGGGTGCGGGCGTTTTTTAAAAATTGGGTTAGTTATAATGAGAATATGATAGTTCAGAAAGAGCTTAACATCATGGTATGCTTTTTAAAACTTCTGTAAATATAATACAAGGAAGAAGAAGTGAGTGATAGCTTCCATTTGCCAAGAAGGAAGGACTGTTGCTTTCTGATCTTATGCAAACTTTTTATTTCTATGTATGCTTCTGCAGTATACCGGGAACGGACGGCTTTTGTGGGGCTTGGTCTAAATGCAGTCTTTCCCCTCGGTCCATGTAGTGCACCTTCTGACCCCACCCCACCCCCATGATGCACCTGTGCTTTATTCTCTATGTCAGAACAGAAGGGACTGTTTTACTCTGTTCTCCCTCAAGTGGCCATTCCGTAGGGTTCAATAAGCTTCCTACCTGAACATTTCCTCACTCTCTCCTGTGGCTTCTTTTATTTTTGGCACTTGCATGAGGCTGGGGTTTGGTGGTAAAGCATCTGCAGGAAGAGAGAAGAAGTCTGTGAGCAGAGTGACGAATGTGGCTGCGTTATATTGGTTGTCACAGACCACGCTTAGGATTCCGGGCAGAAATCTTACAGCACTGAAATGTCAGATTAAGAGCTGGGAGACCTAGCTATGAATCCCAATTCTGGCAAGAAAGCTTTGCTGGGCAGCCTTGGACTGATCACATGCTCTCAGTTTAACCTACCAGGCATGGTGATTGTAAGGAAGAAGTGAAGGAGAGGAGAAGAGGAAGTGAAGGAGAGGAGAACGATGCAAGCTGCAAGGGGTTCCCACCGGGGAGGTGGGCAGAGTATAAAGCTGGCATGGTGTAGTGGTTAAGGGCAGGTAGACTCTAATCTGAAGAACTGGAGTTTGTTCCCCTGCTCCTGCCCATGAAGCCTGCTGGATAGTCACAGTTCTCTTCAAATTGTCTCGGTCCCATGTACCTCACAAGGTTTCTGTTGTGGGGAGAGGAAGGGATGTAGTTTGTAAGCCCTTTAAGTCTCCTTACAGGAGAGAAAGGTGGGGTATAAATTCAAACTCTTCTTCTAAATAAAATAAATTTGTAATTCCAGATGCTTAGCTGAGTTAGTCTAGAGCGGCAGAATAAGGCAAGGAGTCCAGTGGCTCTTCAAAGGCCAAGGGAAAAAGCCCAGCTGAAGGTAATGAGACTAAGCTTACTTCACTTATATATTAATCTGTTAGGCAAATATGCTTTTTTGGTAGTTTTCACTGCCGAATTAGTGTCCATTACCTGGTCAAGTGAACTCTGATTAACAAAAATTCAACTAGAATAAACTGTTCATATTTAAGATGTCACCGGACCCTTGGTTTACTTCTACTCCTCTCTGACAGCGTGACTGTACACAGTTCTGGAAATAATGTCGGATTGTTTTGTTTGTCACTGCTTCAAGATTTTCTGCTTTTTGAAGTAACAGTGACACCTTGTGGATCAAGAAGTTAATGTGCTAGGGTGGGAAACCTTGCAACTATTGGAGGTCCTGGCCACACAAAAATCCCCAGCTGCAAAGAAATGCTGCAGTTTAGCGCTGCTACGGTTTCTAAGGAGGTGTGAATGCAGATCTAGTATTGGCCGTTTGGAGCACTTGAAATGTGGGCTATGGGTTAAAGGCAGTTGCTCTTAAGATCAGACACCTTTGCTTAGAAGGAACCCCCTGTACAAAAAGAGTAACGTCCATAAATTGCTTCTTGTCCTTCCCCCTCCAAGCATCCTGCCACGCAGGACTGAAAAATATCCCCTTTTTAAAAAAATCATTGGGGTAGGTTCCTCTGTAGACAATATGGGGAGGTGTGGGCCTGAAGATACGACAGTCCAAGACTGTCACAATTCACCAGAATTGTGAAAATGATCCAGAATTCAACTGGTAACCAGTGCAGCTGGTAGAGCGCAGGTCTAATGTGCTCCCTTATTGGTGTCCCAGTGAGTACTCTCACAGCCACGTTCTAGACCAGTTGCAGTTTCCAGAACAGTCTCAAGGGCAGGCCAGTGTGGAGCGAGTTACAGTAGTCTAGCCTGGAGGTTTTAATAGAATGATGCTATTTAGAGGATAAGAAAGGCTTTCTCGAATTCAGAATGTACCAAATATTAAGACTCATTTTATATCTAATTGTAATGTTTCACAATTTTTATCTGTCAAGGTTTAATTGCTCATTTACTTTTAAATTTTGTTCTTTGTCTGTATATAAAATTATCCATAAAAAATGGACACACACAAACAGCCCCACCCAAATCTCTCCGTGACCCAGTGGTGTAGCACCAAGGGGACAGGGGGGCACGACGCACCGGGTGCACACCGGTGCAGAGGTGGGAATGGGTGTAGCAAGGGCGCAGGGCACACACATGCCCTGGGCACAGTTCACCCTCACTCCAGCCCTGCAGTGACCTCACCCAGTGATTTCCAAAGGGTATGGGACAAGATGGAACCTTGTGGGACGTCATAGGCCAAAAGCCAAAGAGCTGAGCACTCCACTGCCACCTTCTGAAACTTACCCTTTAAGTAAAACAGCCACAGAATAATCCCAGCCCAGATAGGTGGTTCATATACATACATGCAAGGTGAAAGAATACCTTTAAGTGAATCAGACCAGTGGAGGTGATGGAGAGGTTTCTGTGGGCAGGGCTACTAAAAAAACCAGGAAAGATGCTTAAATTCTCTACATGGGCTCAAGCATTGAAGGGGGGGCAGGAAAACACTGCTGGTATGGAATTTAATTGTTTTATTGCCGCTTGCTTGTTATGTTGCTTGATCTGAAATCTTAACTTGCTTTGTATTGTAACTTGCTTTGCTTGACCAGAAGTTTCACCATAGCCTTCTTGCAACACCTGGGCTGGGAAAGACTTCTGGGAAACTGCAAAGGTTGCAGGCTGCTGCGTATCGTTGAATCGCTTGTCATAAAGGCACTGCAGGGTTGACTACAGGAACAGATACGCCCTTTGCAACCTTTCATTCCCCTCCCATTCATAAATTCCTTGACGCATGACATCACTGAAATCCCCATCCAATGAAAAAGGACTCTGCCCTTCTCCATTCTTAGCATGGGGGAAAAACTCCTCCCCCTCCCACGCATCCTTCCCCTTCTGCCCATGGCCACCTACACTACCCCCCTTTCCGCTCTGATTGGCCGTCGCCGCATTCTCCCCGCCCCGCACCCAATAGCAAGTCCCCCGTTCCTCTCGTTCCCATTCTTGCCAAACCTATCCTTTCTCTTGTTCCGCTCTGATTGGCCGCCGAAGCCTTTTCCCCGCCCCTCACCCAATAGCAAGCCCCCCGTTCCTCTCGTTTCCATTCCTCCCTCCAGGCCTCTCCCCTTGTCCCCACCCTCACCATGACACTCATCCAGTGGGAAGCCGAGACAGGGTTGACGGACGCAGCCTGTACCAATCAGTGGACGCTTTTTCAGAGGGGTGGGTGTGAGGGGGGGAAAAAAGCCTCAAGCGAGGGACCGAAAGAGAGTTGGGGAGACGGGGCGCCTTCCTGAGGTAACCCCCAACGGCTAAAATCGACGGTTGGGCCTTCTTTCCCGCCCTTTTTGAGGCGCGTGAGGGAACAACCGTCACTTGTCCCTCCTGAGGGGAATAACCGAGGCGACGCCGCCGCCGCCATGTCCGGGCTGGTGCGGACGCTGAGCCGCTGCCTGCTGTCCACCGAGGAGAGGCCGGCGGTCGCCGACGGGAAGGAGCGCAGCCGCGACGTCGAGCGGGAGGCGCGCCGGCGGAGCCGGGAGATCGACGCGCTGCTGGCCCGGGAGCGGCGCTCGGTGCGGCGGCTGGTGCGGATCCTGCTGCTGGGCGCGGGCGAGAGCGGCAAGTCCACCTTCCTCAAGCAGATGCGCATCATCCACGGGCGCGAGTTCGGCCAGAAGGCCCTGCTCGAGTTCCGCGCCACCATCTACGAGAACGTCCTCAAGGTGGGCGGCGGGCGTGGGGGGGGAGAAGGGGAGGGGCGCTGGCGAGCATCCCTGCCGAGGGAGAAGGGGCGGGGCGCTGCGCAACAGGTGAGGTGATGGACAGGGACGGGGTGCTGCAAAGCATCCCTGTGAAGGGAGGGGGAGTAAGGAAGGCGAGGGTGCAAGAGTGCTGCACAACAGCCCTGTGAGGGGGGGCACAAAGCATCCCTAGGAGGGAGGGAGAAGGCGTGAGGCGTTGCACAACAGCCCTGTGAGGTAGGAGGGAGGGAAAGGGGTGGGATCTGGAAAGCATCCCTGTGAAGGGAGGGGGAGTAAGGAAGGCAAGGGTGCAGGAGTGCTGCACAACAGCCCTGTGAGGTAGGATGGAGGGAAAGGGGTGGGATCTGGAAAGCATCCCTGTGAAGGGACGTGGGTGGGTGGGGGGGCTGCACACCAGCCCTGTGAAATAGGAGGGATAGGGGTGGGGCTCTGCACAACGGCCCTGGGAGATAGGGGGTAGATGGGAGGAAGGAGGGAGAGACTGGCGTCCCTGTGAAGTGGGAGGGAGAGAGAAGGGGTGGGCTGCTGCACAACAGCCCTGTGAGGTACATTCGAATCTTTTTGCTGTAACTGCTGTGCCCATTAACAGTGCTGTTAGGTAGCCTGTCAGTCAATAATAACACCTTCAGAAGTTTGCATTTTCCACCAGTGTCTGGTGTGTGAAGGATCTCAGCTTTGTTTTAAACAGGAACTTCTTCAATAATAATTTTTTTAAAAAATGAAACATTAACAATCTCAGTTGCTCGAGATTCCAGACATTTTCTTATTGTTTATAAGGCCTGCTGCTTTTTTGTGTGATGAAAAATGACACTAATGTGCTGTTCTGTCAAGTTTTCACAAATTGTTCCTAGTAAGATTCAGATGGGTGGCCATGTTGGTCTGAAACAGCAGACAAAGGTGGCATCTTTAAGACTTACAAAGTTTAATTCTGGGTATAAACTTTGTTGGTCTTAAAGGTGCCACTGACTCAAATTTCTTTTTTTCTGATTAATTGTAAAGTCACCATTGGGGAAAATGTAGTCACTGCCACAAACAGTCCTGGAATGTGCAGGGAAACCAATGCCAGTTTTCTGAGCTTTGGGAAACATTTGAGTGTTTACGGTATTATATATACGACAAACAGATCCTTATTGTTTATAGGCCAAAACCTTTACTGTTGACTTCCTGTGTGTGTTTACACACACTCTTGATCTTTCTTCAGATCACAAACACTTCACTCTGCTATGAAACTGACAATCTCAGCTTAACCAAGTACAAAGTGGGGATCGAAGGCCCATTTAAGTAGCTCTGAACAAGAGCCTTGGAAGAAGGGCAGGATATCGATCTGGTTAGAGATGGACGCTCTCAGTTGGGCCAGATTGTAGATGTTAAGTCTGACCAACCCTGTGGGGCGCAAGAGGAAAAAGCAGGAAGTACTGAAACATTTGATTATGTGTTCCTGCGTTGCTCGGGGTTGGGCTTGATGTCCCTTGGGGTCTTCCTACTCTGTGATTCTATGATCAGGTTGGAATCAAAGACTGACTTTGGCACCTAACAAAATAGTAACATTTTCCCAAGAGGTCAGAGTGATTAAAATGGTAATCCTTGCATAGGTGTCAAACTCAGGCCCTCCAGATGTTCATAGACTACAATTCCCAGCAGCCCCTGCTAGCATGGCCCATTGGCCCTGCTGGCATGAGCTGATGGGAATTGTAGTCCATGAACACCTGGAGGGCCTGAGTTTGACACCTGTGCTAGCTCTGACAAGTTATAGTTCTTATTTCAATTATTCTACAAGGTTGAATCATGTCAATAGTTGCTCTGGACACACTTTCTCAGGGTCTGCTTTCTGCAGTCTTGGTTTGTATTGCTTGCTTACAGGCACCGAGCTGAATGCATTGCTGAGTTCAGATCTGATCCGCCATTGCTTACCGTACCAGTAATTAGACAGGGCTGACGAAGTGGTTATTATTCTTTGTGCTGCAGGCTCAGTGGTACTGGTTTGGGCAGTAACTGGGTTATCTGATCCTTCTGCATGGTTTCCTTCTTGAGGAAGCCAGACGTGCAACTTGAGTCACATCAGAAACACTTCCTGTTTATAATTATTCCAACCTAGTCAGCAGCCGTTTAAGTTAGTAAGCCCCTCTGACAAGGATTGGGGTTAGCAGCCAAGACTGGAGGCCATCCAGAAATCGGCCTGCAAATGGGAGCTGTTGCTGTGACCTTGGTCCATATTCATCTAGTGCTGGGCTGGGTAAGGCAGTGGCCAATCTTTATTCTTCAAGGAGCTGAACGTAGCAGGCTGAAACAGACTCCTGGTAGGCTGTGCTTAGCGTGATTTCACACTTTGCGCAGGTTTGATTGAAACACACCTTCTCCAGGTAAAAGCTGCTTCCAGTGAGAGTAAAAGGAAGAACGCTGGGAATGTAGGAGCGTACGTTTGTCACCACCATAGGCCCAGCGTGTGTCAAAATGTGGAAGAAAGGGTTGGATTTATACCCTGCTTTTTTCTCCTGTAAGGGGACCCAAGGCATTTTACAAACTCCTTTCTCTCCCTCTCCCCACAACAGACCCCTTGTGAGGCTATTTGTTGATAGACAGATTACCTACTATTTCTCAAGAGTCATGAGCCTTTTTAAAGAAAATCTGTTGCGAACCAATGAGCTTTACTGTCATTTTCTGATCTGGGAAATAGAAAGCTTCAAGCAAAACTGGAGTTAGGCATTCTTAAGGTTCCTAGAAAGCTATGGGGAAAATGATATCGTATACATGCAGACTTGGAAAAATAGATGCAGGGAGTGGACTAGAGGAGCACAATATGTGCCTAATGAAGCTGTGTTTTTAAAATGGCAACTTTATTTTCCTGCTTGAGTTGCCTTAAACGTTTTAAAAACTGTATTGTTGAAGGCTTTCACAGCTGGAATCAACTGGCTTGTGAGTTTTCTGAGCTGTATGGCCATAGTCTGGTAGTTTTTGCTCCTAACGTTTTGCCCGCATCTATAGCTGGCATTCTCAGAGCCATGTCAAGCAAGAAGAGATTTCTGTGCAAAGAACTGCAGAAGATAAGAACATAAGATGCCCAACTGTCTTAGGTTTGGGCACAACATACTTCGATTGAATCTGAAAAACTTTTAAATTAGTTTGGTAGTGTTTATACAGTCATCCTTAATTAAAAAGCTGTGAGTGCTTTCTTGATGGTTTGGCCATGCGTATTATTCTTGGAAAAGAACATCTGAGATTATTGAACTTTCAGTAGAAGAAAATAAAGTCAGGGTGAAGAGAGATCAAAGAACCACACAACTTATTCCACCAAGACTTCAGTCATCATTTTGAAATTTGCAAAGCAATTTGTGATATGACATGAGGTTTGGTGTTCACAGAAGAAAAAGCTCACTCCCATCAGGTACACAGCAGCCTTTGGGTGTTCTTAAAAATGCTTTGAATATTGTCTGTTCAAGTATTTTTTGGGAGGTATATTTGTAAATAAACTGGTATGAGACTTTATCTCTTTTTGGGGTTCAAAATTTGCTTAATTTCTGTATCAAAGATATGTGCTTTTGGTTTGTTATGTTCGTAGGTTATTTGAGATCTAAGGAACGGTTATGCGTTTTTCCATTTCCATGTAGGTGGTCTTATTCTCCTGATCTTTCAATTTATTATTGGGCAGGTACTCATCTGATTATGTTGTGATATAGGCTAATGAATACCACCAGCATGTAGCACAAAGGATGCTTCATGATAAAAGTAACTACTGGCTTCCAACATATCTTTCAGCAATCAGAATACAGTTGGAGTTATTTTTCTTGCAAGACGGGCTTCAGCAAATGAGTCAGATCATTTGGAACATGAGTAACACGATATTGGAGTTTCCTTTTTAAAACTTCTTGGATAAAGGTCATTTAACCTCAGTGATGTGTTACTGCTTGATTTGTGACTATTAAAATGTCATTGTTAGCCCCAGTTCTTTGCCTTCATTCCTTCGGCTGCCTGCTAGAAGATGATTTGGGTGTAAGTATTCATGCAACATACTTTACTTGGGGTGATGCTGAGAATACATTTGACTTCTTTGTAAACTGCATTCTGTTGTAAGTTTCAGGAGAGGGAAGGGGTAAAGCAAAGAAACGTGGCTAGTGCCTATTTGCTTTTATGCCAAATAAACTAAGCAATTCTTCAGAGATTGAGGCATTCCTGAATATGAGATTGCTTTGGGGTACTGTTCCCGTCCTCTGAAATATGAATGAAAATGAGCTGCAAACTATGATTACATCTGGCCATCAGTGGGATTTAAAGACATAGGCAAGATTGGTATGGTTCACATGCCCATTTGCTTTTAGAGGAAGTCTGTTTGTTATTTTCTCCTGCGGGTTTTAATTGACGTTTTAATTGTACTTTCGTTCCGCGTTGACTCCCTGCCTTGAAAAGCGGTCTGTTGAAAGGCCTGCCATAAAATGTCTCTGTAAATAAAACGTTTGGAAACAGGAGGATAACTTCATTTGAGTAACTTGATTGTGCAATTATGATAAAAGCAAGACAGTCTGACATGCCCCACTATTTTACAGAATTTAATTGCTCTTCAAAGTACTTGGCAGACACCCCCCCCCCAGCCTGTTCCTTGTTTGCCTAGCACTGTCTAGATCCCTAAAAGCTAGATCTTTAGTAAACTAGCCAACCATTTCCTGTTCTCCAGCTTTCTTCTCAAAACTGTTTGCTACAACTTATCTTTGCAGTTTTTTTTAAGTATGCTGTTTTCTGCTCTTGTCCCTGGAAGGTTGCAGAGTGGCTTGTTTCTGAGAGGAACAAGAGTGTCCCTTTTTCCCAGGCTGCCATGTTAATATTTTGTTTTTACACCTTCGCCTGTTTGCTCATCTTTGGAGATAATACAGAATTGCAAAGAGCTCGTGTTATGATCAGCTGCTCCTTCCCACCACTAAACTTGGTCCCCTGAGAGGCTTGCTGGAATGAGGGCAGGAATCATGCCTTTGGCCAAGGAGATCTTTACTTTTCCTTTGGGTGCAGGAAATTCTCTCTCTCTCTCTCTCTTTCTCTCTCTCTCTCTCTCTCTCTCACACACACACACACACACACACACACACACATAAACTATATTGGGATATATCTTGGTTTGTTTTGACTAAATTTTAAGTGTGAGTAACCTGACAACCTTTCTACCAAAAAATTATGTGTGTAAACACTCAGCACCATTTAAATCACTTTATCTACAAACAGTGCACATTCAACTTTGTTTCTGACTTAGTCAGTCATGGCGCAATATACATGGCAGCCCAGGGCATGATTGTAAGGCACCTGATAACACAGCAGCCTTTCTGAAGTGAAGCAGGCCTGGGCAGCGTCTTGATAGCAGAGAGAAAAAAACACTTGTAGCGTGGATTTAACGTTATTGTAGGAGATAACAGGTGTGTCCTATTTTCCCCAGTTACCTTTTCAATTGGAACTTGATGTGTAGCACATTTGCTCGTACATGACTGTTCTCCCCATTGTTCGAGACAGTAGAGCAAAGAAATGTACGCAAATGTACTCAGTAGAGCTTTTAAACTTGCATTGCTAGGATGCAATTGCTAGGATGAAAAGTGTTTGCACTGCAAGACTTCATTTAAGGACTGCATAGAGGCTGCTTTGGGGTGAAAGACGGGCCAGCAACTAGGTCCTGAGCATGCATTGGCTCACTCGTAGTTTCAGTGGGACCTGTGGGAATTATTAATTGACGTGCCGGAGGATTAATTGCCCAAGTTCTGACTCTATGCAATCAAGTCTTTTAAAGGTACTGAATCCCTCAGAAGGGCTGATCCAGGGGTCACGATCAATGTCACTGCCATGCCTGATTGCGCTTCAAGGAAGGAACGTCACCTGTAAGTTGCGTGTCTCAAGGAGCATCCCTGTTTGGCAAGAGTTTTGGGTGAGGGACCGGGATGCAAAAAGCAGCTCTGTGTGGGAACAAAGGGCACAGACGAAGTACTATCAAGGAAGAAAACCGGTATTGTGCAGTTCCGTGGTTCTGATAAGCTGCCATTATGATCTCATTGCCCAGTGTGGAGAATCTTTCAGGCAGGGCTGCAGCTGCGCGGCTCCCTAAGTGAAGGGAGGCTTAACTAGACGCGTTAAAAGGCTTTAGAGTGCTGGAGCCTGAGCAGGTGAAAGGTCAGAGCTCTGGCTTGTGTGTGCCGGATCACGATTTGCATACTGGCAACCGGGCATCAAGAGGCGGGGAGGATGGGAGTCGCCCCAGAGCTGCGATTCCTTTCGCTATATACCATTAAGCACATTCTCACGCAGGCGAGGAGGGAGTTCACACTTCATCTTGACCTTGCAAATGGTGGCTAAGCATGTAGAGTTAATAGGACAGGACTGAACTCCATAAAGTCACCAGTGAATATAAAAATTGGTGTTCAGCTTCTCCTTTAGTCTTGTACGAACCACTGAAGTCTCTGAGATAGGGAATCTGTCTGATTCACACAAAAAGAAGAGGAGTAGCCTCCTTGGTGTAGGATAGGAATAGATTAACGATATAATAAAATTTAGTTAAACTGCTTTGGTTAAGAACAGGGGAAACCATCCGTGCACAAGAATGAGAGCAAGGTTTTCAAACTTGTAGCCAGAATCCCTGGAACAGAATTTTCACTCCCATGTCTTGAGTTTACAGCCTCCTTTTACAAGGCTTTAATTTCTGTATTCTGTGATGTGGAGCAAAGGCATGCCCTTTGAGCAGTGTATGCCGGAGAATTACATTGTCTAGAGGTGAAGTAATAGGCATTCAAGACGGCTCGCTGTTTACATTAGAGAAGCTGCATTAGAAAGAGCCCAACCTGACCATTAAAAATGTCTCCCAGTCACTTCTCTTTTGCTGGAGTAGCAGCTCCGCTCAGACTGGCAGCCTGAAAGTGTTTTCCTTCTGTATTGTCAAAGGCTCTCACACCCCATGTATTAAAGGTTTGTGCAGTGTGCTGTAACTGGAGAACTCTACTGTTGGAGACACAACACGATCTATTTTTATACAGCCAGAGTATCGTTGTGTTGAGATCTCACAATGTGGCTTTTTGTGGTTTACTTTTGGCATTGTGGGGCACTAATGAAGATTTGAGTGTCAGCAGATTTCTGTGTTTTTGTGTAAGCTGGTAATGATCACAGCTGAGCTCCCATAATGTGAGGAACTAAAATACCCATTTGTCCCAAGATGGAATAGAGCAGTGTCAGTATTCTGCCCAGATGAAAATAGCTCTGGCAGGCTCTCCGGAGATGTCAATCTGTAGCACTTTACAATGGCAGTTTCTTTTTTCCTTGGGAGATGCAGACAAGATTTTCAAACTTCTGTGTGGACAAAATGTTTGGCTTGACGTTCCCAGTATCTTGTCAGAACGCAGTAACGCTTGTTTTGATAAATCAGTTCTTGGAAAAGGTAGCAGTATCAAGCTTTTGGATTCTCTGGGGAGTATCTTTGCTAAACATTACCTAAAGGAACGTTAGAGTTGGCGTTTGAGCTTTTCAAAACAAACTCGGTCAAATATGTAAGGCATTGTTTTGTGAGAACTAGAACAAAAACAAAATCCTGCTAGTTAAACAGACTTCTAAAGGCTCGTGATTCAATCCTTACCCAAATCTTTAGAGAGCGCCAGGTCAGAACGCAACAGAGGCAACTTGTTACGCAGGAAATAGATGTGGTCCTGAGGCCTGGATACTTGTGATCTCTGTAGGGTTATCTCCTATGCTGTGTTTGCTTTAAAAAAAACACAACAACAACAACAACAAAGGGTTTTGTATGTCTGAGCAAGTGCAGAGATGCCATTGGGTAAACAAAAATGTTAGCTGGACAAAGGAGGTGTGCGTGGCCAATGCTGTGTTGGAGTTCTCAGAGCTGAGGTTTCTTATCTCTAAATGTTGACGTTTGCTCTCATAAAGTATCTCCTTCCCGTAACCAGACTGGGGAAAAGGGTCCTTCTGCCACTGCTATCAAAATGCAGAAGCTACTTACCCAAGGGTGTCTCATGATATCTGCAATACTCACCTGTTCCTTGACCGAGATTCTAAATCTGATTTAACTCTTTCTTGGATGCAACGTGATGGTTTTCCTCCATTAACCACTAAGGTTTGCCTGTTTTTGTTTCGTTTTAGGGCTGCAGAGTTCTGGTTGATGCACGGGACAAACTCGGGATCCCTTGGGAGTACTCGGAAAATGAAAAGCACGGGATGTTTCTAATGGCCTTTGAAAGTAAGGCTGGGATACCCATCGAACCTTGCATGTTCCAGTTGTACGTCCCTGCCCTGAGCGGCCTGTGGAAGGATTCTGGGATCAAGGAGGCATTTAGTCGTCGGAGTGAATATCAGCTGGTGAGTGTGTCAGGCTGTGCCAAATAAAAAGCAGTTATCAATTTAAGAAGTGGGCATCTTCCCAGCAAACTGGCATACTACTATAAATAAATTGTGATAGGCGGTAACTTGAAACAAAGGTGGAAAAACGTGTACTAAGTAATAAGCTGCTGTGACTAATTGGGGGTGGGGGGGAGATGTTGCATACATCTCTGTTAATAAAGAAACAAGTAGACTGAGCCAGTGTACTCTAACAGATAGAAGTCTTCGAGGAAGCCCTTTCAGTTCTGTCTGAGCCACCTTACCCTTTCGCATATTTTTCCATTTTTTAACATTTGTGCTAATACACTGCAGAAAAATTCAGCAGGCAACTTCCTAAAATCCGCTAGTTCAATCTAGGTGTAATAAATCAGCCGTTTGTAGGCTTTGTAACTGGGTCATTCCCGTCCAGCTTCACAGTCTCTCTTTTGTTCGTTCCTGCCTTGGTTGAAGCACCTCACTCACCCTGATTCTTTGGGCCCCTTAACGCACGTGTGTGATCTTGCAGGCATTCTGAACTCTTGAACCAGCATTTGGTGCTGGGGGTGTTTGAATGGAACTTGGAGGGGGTGGCTTTGTAGTGTTTTTAGAAGTAAGTGGCACACGGAAATTTTACTCTGTGCTTCTCAGGGCTGGACCCCGTCTGTCTTTCCAGCGACGGTATTATCACATCAAAACTAGACAGAGATATAATTGTTGCTGTTGTTGTGAGGCCTTCTCCCCAAGAGTACCTATGCTAAGCTCCCCCCCCCACACACACACACACACATACACAATGGAGGAACTGTATGTGACTATGCAGTTGTCACTGAAAATGAGAACTGAGCATCCCCTGGAAACTTCCTTATAAAAGTTCAGAATCCTTCAGAGCCTCCAGTAAGCCTAGTTTCTCAATGGGTAATTTAATCTTCTAGGTTTTTTTTTACGATAAGTATTGAATTGTGGTTCAGAGCCAAGGTCATGAGGAACCGAAGGGGGTCATGTTACATAGCTGCCCCAGTTGTGCCACTGACACAATTTTGCTGTGGGTTTGTCATGACTGCGTCATTGTTAGCTTTTACTAGAAGCTCTGTCCAACACGGTAGCTGTTCAGGTGCAGTTGAAGTACACAGAATGGCAGTGATTTGGGATGAAGGTGGGCGGAGTTGCCGAATCAGGTGCACTTGTGTAGCTTTCTTCTCAATCCACCAAACTACAATTTCTGTATCAAGTATCTGCCAGAGCTATCAATCTGCCTTGAAGCAATCTTCCTGTTTCACTGTCCAAAGCTGCGAATTGCAGAGATACGAACGTCCTGCCTTGGTAAGTGTATAGTGACGTAACTGGTTCGGAGCGTGAAGCTTGTGTTCATTGACCTCAGCCCAGTAGATATGAGAAATGATTTTGCCAAGGCGGGAGCTGCATGTAAGCATTTGTTGTTGGCATTCTGCTTAGCACCCAATTCATCAAAGTTCTGGCTGTGAAGCCTTGTCTGGGACACTCAGCCTTGCAGCACTGTGTGGGTGGATTCTACAATAGCAGCCTTTTCTGTGCTTTCCTCTCCCTTTGCATTAAGCACACGACACCAGTTTCCCCATCTGTCTCCTGGGAAGTCCCACGGTCTGCTCAATGTAGGCAAGTCTGTGAGTGACAGAAGCGTCATTGTGGATGTGTGCTGCGTTCTGTCTTCTCTATCTTTTTTTGGTGTGTATGGAGAAATGTCTCCCCCCTCCCTTTCCTTTTTTCTTTCCTCCCCTCCCCACAGCAGGTATCATAGACTTGGGGGACTTGGAAATTCCAGAGAAACGTCAGGAAATGATATCTTGACCCAGCCTGACCTGGTCAAAGGAGGGTGGGGTCTGGGATCTGATAAATTGCTGGAGTGAAGGGGCGAGGCTCTCTTCTCTTCTTCCTTCTGCTGGAGTGCAAGCCTCATGCCTGAGTTGTGGAAGGCAGCAGCCATTTTCTGGGCCATGTGTCCAGCCAGGTAATGTAAGTTCTCTGCAAATTGCAACAGTTTAAGCTTTAAGGACCTACCCTGCTTTCTACCATCTCCTAGCCAGGGTATGTATTAGTGATAGGGGTAGGGGATTTGCGTTGATACTGCCTTTTCTTTGGAAACCCTTGCTAGATCTGGTGCTGTGCTAAAACATATGGTAATCACTTTTTAATAAATACTTTTTAAACCTTGGATGTGGAGGACAGTTCTCTGTACCACATACTCTGTACCACAGTTCTCTGCTCCACTGTCTTGGACACACTAGGAGGTAGAGGAAGGCTGAGCAGCTTTTCCTCCAGGATCTCCAGTCTACCCTGTAGAACCCAGGAGGAACCAGAGGGGAACCAAGGGGAAACTGAGGCAGAGGCCTCGCAGTTGGAAAGGAAGCTGAGAAATCCTGATCTTCCCCAGTGGGCAGTCCTCAAATGATCAGGTGGTGGCAGCATACCCAGAGAGAAAGCTAGCCCTCCCCAGGAAAAGTCAGTAACTTCTGGGGGTGTGCAGAGTGCGAAATAGGGCCTGCCAGCCAAAAGCAAGCCTGTTTCGCCACAGTGTGTGGAGAGAAGATTTAGTGTTTTCAGATTTTTCCATTGAAATAATTGAGGGAGTCTTTAAACTTTGCATGATGTACTTTTAGAATGAGTGAAATGCTTAGTAAGACAAAAATTAATATGAGATTTTTCAATGCTCCCCCAACTTTCTCCAGTTTTTTTTCCATTGGAAAGATTATTTTAAAAGTCTACAAGGGAGAAAAATGTTCTCCCCCTGATATGTTTCTGGGGTTATTTCCAAGCCCTCACATCTCTAAGTATGCTTTTGTTACACTTTGTGTGTGTGTGTGCGTGTAAATATAAAACACATATTAATTGTGCAGTTAGGCTATGGATCTAAACGTTAAAGTTATTAACCATGATAACATGAGACAATAGATTATAAGTAGTATTTGTTTCATAACGTCATCTTCTGCTCCCACTCCACGTGGTTGTGCTGGTAGAATAGAGAACTACACGAATGAGGATCTGATTTTGATGAAATGGAACAAAGATATAGCTTGTTCTGCTAAGGAGAGAAGGCCTTAACATTTTAGAATAAAACAGGTGGAACAAAGGAAATATTTGGCAGAATCCTAAACATGCAAATTTGAACTTTCTTGAGAGATTGTGCAGTGTTTTCCTGGCATTGTACTTGGACTGTATACTTGCATCTCTGGCACTGTTAAGATGGGGAGTGCTACTGATCTTGGGTGGTGTCAACATTTTGAAGTCCATTCTTGTAGTGCCTGCTGTGCCTGGAAGATAACACCGTTCTTTAAGCATGCAGAAATTATCTGTGACATCAAAATGAATTGTGCTGCTTTTCAACTTGGCTTACATATGCCATAATGTAAGCCTTGATTTAAATCTATCCTGTGTAACCTCAGAAACAAAGAAGCTCCACATGATTGTGGCTCATCAGTAGATTACTTTCCATTTCCCCAATTGAATGTCTGGCTAGTTATGTCTAAGCTGTTTCATCAATGGAACTGAGCAAAACTCTTTTGTTTCCATTCGTTTCAGTAGAACTAAACATTTGGGTAACTGTATTCTACATTATATTTTGGATGCTCTCTTTGATTCTGAGATCTATTTTTGTGTGCGTGCTCAGAAACGTTGCTTGCTTGCTTCTAACAAAACAGTTTAACCCTCCTTGATCATATCCCCAAACTTTGGATAAATTGCTAAGTGATCAGTATGACCTGTAAGACTTAGTAAGGGCATAATGATGTTGGACTTGTCCATAACTTCTCTATTCCCATCAAAACTTGCTGCCGTGCATTATGAGAAATGCGGAAGGAAACTGCGGATCAGACTTCTTCTTTTACACTGGCTAAGCTAGTAAGGCGGCCTACTCTCTTTTTTCCCCCATCGGAGCTTTGTACAGCTAAAGTTTAGTCCCGCAGGCAGACCTTAGCTCTTGATGAAACAGCTTATACATAACTAGCCAGACATTCAGTTGGGGAAATATTTGACAAATATTGAATTGCCTAAGACATGTAGGAGGCTAAGTAAAGATTGTGGAATAGACAGTGTGTTAGTTGTGGCAGGAAGCATGAGCAGACCTGTTGGAGCTAGTGGGATCTGTCAGAGCTCTGAACTGCTAGATAGACGCAAACCTGTGGGGAGGCGGGCTCTTCATAGTCCTTTCAAAGTATTGGCTTTTCAGTGGGAACTTCCCTTCAGTGTATTAGATGTGCTGCAACTCAGTTGTGGCTGTGGCACCAATCCTTCAGGATTGCTAGGAAAAGATAACGTTGTGTAGTTGTGTGTCTGTGTGTGGCTTACCTGCCATGCTAAGCTGAATTGCGCACTTGTGAACCCGGGGACTTAAAAAAATTTAAACTGCTTAAAAGCCCCTTTATTTAAAAAAGGAAAGGTCCACCTTAAATGTCAGCTTAGATGAGGATGATGCCTTAGACCTCACTGAAAGTAATATTACCTCCAATTTCCAGCTATGTTTGAAGAGAAGAGGCTATGTGAAGAAAATGTGTTATTGACTCGATGGTTTATTTAAAGTCGGGAGGGAATATCTTCCAGAAACATCCTTCAAGGTGTCCTCTTTGAGAAATTAGAAAGTCTGGGGAGTAATTTCCTGGCACCTTTCAAATGTCTTCTCTATGAGCAAAACTCCCATTTCTACAGTTCCCAACTGGCTAGTCTGTGCTTTGTTTAGCTCTGCTCCTGAACAAACATCAGGTATGTTTCCTTCAAGGGTAACTTCCGCTACCCCGTGACCAAAAGAAGCTGCTCAACCGAGCTCCAGTTTTAAATTTTTTGCGTGTGGAAAATAAGCTTGGAAAACCGCTAATAAGAAAGAAGTAGCTAATACTTCATCTTTATGTAAAGCATTTTGTTTTGGAACACTGGGCCTGTCTCCCATCAGCCAAGTCGAAAGAATTCTTCAGCTTTTCATATTGTAAAATCAGCTTCCAGTCACCTTTCAGTGGAACCTGTTAATGCTAAGAAAAGGTGAACAAACTTGGATTAAGTACAAATGAACGCTTGCAGTTCTTATTAGAAATTTGCCAGCAACAAGGCTTTTATTTATTTATTTATTTATTATTTGGGTTTATAAACCGCCCTCCCCCAAAGGGCTCAGGGCGGTGTACAACATGGATAGAGCACAATAACATTTTAAATACGATAAATATAAGTTAAAACAGCTCTAATAAGAATAAAAATAAACCCTTCCCCATTTAAAAATGCAGCATTAATTAACCCAGGATGGCGGCCTCTACTAATTCTCCCATAACCCCAAACAACGGTGGCAGGATCTCTACGATGTCGTGAATGCTTGAGAAAAAAAGAGGAGGGAAGGAAGAAGGAGGAAGGGGCCCCTATCAACAGCTGGAAGTCTTCTAAAGGCCCGGTGGAACAGCTCAGTTTACAGGCCCTGCTAAGTGAACTCAGCAAGATCCCGCAGGGGCCCGGACAGCTGATGGAAGAGCTGCTCTAACTGAGGGGCAGGCCAGAGCTGTAGCGTTCTGCCCGGGTGGAGGCCAGCCAGACAATAATGCAGGGGCTGGGAATCACCAGTAAGTTGGCCTCTGCTGAACGCAGAGGCCCATTATTCGGGACATAAGGGGTAAGACGGTCCCGCCAAGCAGGTAACGTGGAGGTCCCAGGTCAGCGAAGGCCTTAAAGCGTTGTTAACACCAACATCTTTGAAAATGATTCGAATTCAATTGGTAACCAGTGCAAGCGGCGGAGTTAATAGGTAATATGTTCTCCCCTGGCACTCTTGTGAGCATACGGGCTTCGCTATATCCTGGACCATTTTTAATTCAATCAGACGTATGTCTGCGCCCGCAGAGACAGAAGTTGCAATAGTCTAACCTGGAGGTGTACCGCTGTGGCATGGGACCACAGTGGCCAGGCCAGCTTGGGAAAGGGGAAGGGGAGTAATGGCCGGGCCTGACGTCGAGATGGTAGAACGCTTAACTGGTTGTTATATGGGCCACCTGGGTCTCCATAGAAAGAGCATTAAATCCAGGTGGACTCCCCAGGTCGCTGGACAGAAGCTGGGTGCTAATATAGCCCCTCCCAATAATCGGGCGGCTGAAAATCCCCAACCTTCCTTCGGCCCCAGCTACAGAGGTGATCTCCGCCTCTTCTCTGGCACTATGCTATATGTTAATGCTCTTACTGCCACCCTAGAAAACTGTACACTTATTAAAAGATAAGTTAATTGGACCCTTTATTTTTTTTTAGTGGCGTAAGCCTTTGAATCAGAGAGCCTTGACTTGAAGCATTCCTGGCCCCAAACCGTGCCTCATTAGTTGAGAACACTCTATGACCGTTTGAACCTATTCCATGACTCGATAATTAGGCACATAAACAAACAGGGCCCAAGTACCAAACAGCCATACAAAAATATCAAAACATGAAATCAACACATTTACTGTGGTGCAGCAAACATACTATGAATGGTCGCTTTCAAACGCTCTGTTGGACATTATTGTTGACACCCCCCTGGACCACATAACAATGGGCAAAAATAACACACACACACACTACAAGCACAATCATGTTCTTTCTTCTCTAACAATGAATCCATATAAGCCTGTACCATGCTTAAGGTTTCTGGGCAAGACGAAGAGAGGGGAAAAAATACTGTTTGCCATTTCAACTGTCCTTTGGCTATTCCTGATAAACCTGCTCATGGATTGGTTGTGGTGGGTTTTCCAGGCTGTGTGGCCGTGGTCAGGTGGATCTTGTTCCTAACATTTCACCTGAATCTGTGGCTGGCATCTTCAGAGGTGTATCACGGAGGGAAATCTGTTACACTCTGTGATACACCTCTGAAGATGCCAGCCACAGATTTAGGCGAAGCGTTAGGAGCAAGATCCACCAGACCACGGCCACACAGCCTGGAAAACTCACCACAACCAGTTGAATCTGGCCGTGAAAGCCTTCGACTGCTCATGCATGTTCTCCCTTTAAATTCAGCTGCACAAGTGCACACTGCACATTAAAAATTCTATGAAAAAACACTTAGGTTTGCAACTCAAGCCTCTCAACCCATCAGCAAGTGAAGAGTTTTAATCAGTAGAATCACAGCATTAGCTTCACACATTTGTCTCGAATATGATAGTACTAACGCTCCTATTAAAAAACAAGCAAGTGTAAAATGGCTCCTGTATGGCGTGCGTTCCTGAGTGTGCCAGCTAAAATGATTAGTTTATTGCAACTACTAATTCAGATAGGAAGACAATGAGCTGAACTTGAGAACTTCTGTATGTGATCATTGCCTTCAGTAGCAAGAATTATGCACACAATCTCTGCACGCTCTATTGGAAAGAGTACTTCTTTTTTGCACTTGCAAACACCATTTTTTAAAGAAGAGCTAGAAGTTTATTTATCTACCCTGAAGTCTTACAACTACAAGAAAAGGCAAACAGATTTTTTGTTCCCATTGATCCGAAAGAGAAACACACACCTCTGCTGAATTTCTGTTGCTCGTCTACTTCAAATGTAAATGCATTATTCAGTGACTGTAGTTTTTAGGAGGGCGTGCTTGTTCATTAAACTGTATCTGGGATGAACCCCAATTTTGAACATTCGTAAACAGCTACTGCAAGAGCCAGTTTGAAACAGAAAAAAAGATGAAGTGAATATCAAAGTTGCTCTGGAGTCACATATATTAAAGTCCAAGACAGAACACTAAACTTGCAGAATGAAGCATTCTTTTCAGCTAAGTCACATGAGTCAGTCAGGTAACTTATGGAAGATGCTAGCAACTATACCATCAAGTTTTGTGTGTGTTTTTAATGGCATTCCCCCAAAGGACTTGTGAAAATTGGGTGGCATTTTTTTCAGAATGTTGTTCATTTTCACTGGATGCCTAATTACATTAATTTTGCAAGTGCACCAGAAAAGATTCAATTTGATTGTGCTTAACCACTTAATAAAATAGGCTGTGAACATGTAAGTTGAAGTGTGTCCAGTAAGTACATGTCAGCTTCTCGTTTTGTCTTGTTTTTGCAAGTATCGTTGTGGCTTTTAACCTTAAATTGTCTGTTCTAAATTTAGCCACTGAGTTTCGTAAAAGCAAAATCAGGAAGACTATATTAAATCCATGTCAGAAGGTCCTGGGACCCAAGAGAATGGCAGCTATAGATGGGGATCTAGTTTTAGATGCTAGTTAAGAACAAACTGTTTTTAATGGCTAGTTCAGGAAGGGGGAATACTCCATCCTACAGAATTTTAAAGTTTTTTTTAAATCAATGTGTGATAGGCTTTGATAGGTTTAATAGCTCACAAATTGGTGGTTTGCTTGGCAGTTGCTAATTAATATGACTTTGTGAGGGCCCTGTTTGGGGGTGCAGTCATCAGAACATAAGAAAGACCCTTCTGGATCAGACTAGAGTCCATCTAGTTCAGCACTCTGCTAATCACAGTGGCCCACCAGATGCCTTTGGGAGCTCACCTGCAGGATGGGAAAGCAATGGCCTTCTGCTGCTGCTCCCGAGCACCTGGTCTGCTAAGGCTTTGCAATCTCGGATCAAGGAGGATCAAGACTGGTAGCCATAGTCATGATTGGCTAATGTATGAAGAAACTAAATCCTTCTGCTGACTTTGCATGACATTTGTTTTATATAAATCTGTATCCTGTGTGAACAAATTTAGCACTAATATTTCTGCTTCCAGTTGTATGTTCTCGATACATGTGTCAGTTTCTGAGGGAGTGGGCTGTGACAGTCTGGACAAAGTCTTCCTTCCTGTTACCAGTGAGTCAGATTGGATTAGACCTGTGGCTGCTTTCCTGCTGTTCCAGGGGAGCAGGGCAAGAACAAACCTTGCCTCTAGCAGTTCAAATGTCAAAGCTCTACAGATCGTATGTGCATAGGCTCAGACTGTATTGCTGGGTCTGGGTTTTATCTCAGCAATCAGTTGTGCAACACCGACCCACATACTTTGAATAAGAGCACTTGGGTATGATCTTCCACCTTGATGTCAGAGGGGGGCAGCTGGGCTTGATGGGCTGAGAGACAACATTTATGCTCCCTCCTCCTGTCCTGTGTGTGGGTGAGATGGGGTGGGTGGGTCTTACTATCCAATCCTTTAAGTGCTGCAAATGAAAATTCCTGGACCCATAAGTGGCTGTTCATCGCCAAAGGGGGATAAATGTGGTTCCAAACAATGCTGCAGTATGGGATTCCTGGTTTATTTCAGCCCTGCAATTAATCGTTCTGGATTTTCCGATTCCCAGATGTACGGTGAGTCACCGCCGCCGCTCAACAATGGGAACTGCACCTCCTTTGTGGTTCCAGTTGGCAGGGCTGACTCAGAGAATACCCAGCATTAGAGAGGAGAGATGCAGCGTTACGATGAGTCATCCACATTTCTGTATTGGCTAAGAGAAACAGGATATTAATGAAATATAGTTTTCTATGCAGCAAGTCAAACTGGCAACTGGGGACTCCACAGGTCAATCCTTTAAAAGAGGATGATGAAAGGTATAGCTTCAGGTGCTTTTAAGCCTGTCCTGTTTCAGCAACTGTTTAAGCCTCCTTTTCTCCTTGTTACCCTGTTATTAGCTTGGAGTTAGAACCTAGCAAAATCTAATTCTAAGAAAAGGTGAACAAACGTAGATTAAGTACAAAATGAACGTTTGCAGTTCTTATTAGAAATTTGCCAGCAACAAGGCTTCTCTTAAGTCTGGCACTGTGCTATATGTGTAAAGTGTGGCATAGTGGTTAAGAGCAGCAGTGGCGTAGTGGTTAAGAGCAGGTGTACTCTAATCTGGAGGAACTGAGTTTGATTCCCGCTCTGCCGCTTGAGCTGTGGAGGCTTATCTGAGGAATTCAGATTAGCCTGTTCACTCCGGCTGCCAGCTGAGTGACCTTGGGCTAGTCACAATTCTTCTGAGCTCTCTCAGCCCCACCTACCTCACAGGGTGTTTGTTGTGAGGTGGGAAGGGAAAGGAGTTTGTCAGCTCCTTTGAGTCTCCTTAAAGGAGAGAAAGGGGGGATATAAATCCAACTCTTCTTCTTCTTCTTCTAAAGGAGTCATTGACAAACTGTAGAAGTATTCCTCAGTGCTGTTCTGTCCTGGTCAGTTTCCTACCTTTGTGTGACTGCCCTTTCTCTTTCTGTCATGGGAAGATGGAGCTAATGCAAGGCTGAGCAAACTCTGTTGGCGACCCAGAAAGAGTCTCTGTTAGCCTGGCCTATGTATGTACAGACCAGAGTTTCTGGCACAGTGCCGTAAGTTGTTTGAGGACTTGCATACAACAGCCTATGTGAGTCTCTTAGGCCCATGACTTTGGATCTGGAGGAAAGTTTGCAGGATAAAGGTTGGCATACATGGTAGGTCAAGGAACTTATTTTAAGACATGGTTGGGGCTTTATAAACCTTTTCTTGTTCTCAACAGGGTGAATCGATAAAGTATTTCCTGGATAATCTGGACCGGATTGGTGAACTGGTAAGATTTGTCTATTGTCGGGATCTTATTGTGTATGTTTTCTTTTACTGCATACTTCGATCATTAAGAACTTCATACATTGTTTGTGAAAGAAATAGCATTCAATAAATCAGAGAAAAATTCAAAGGAGATTCCAAGTAAGGTTAAACTTTGCTTATTATCTTCCACTGTCTTTTAAAAACTATTTCCAGCCCTTTCTAATCAGCAGAGCAAAACAACTTAAATATGGAGACATTTATTTTTCTAACCATAGAACCTTAAAATTGATCAATAAACATACTAAAATAGTTATCTTAAAAAGTGGTTTCTTAAGGCAGAATCGGCAATATGTTTGTTGACTAATGAAACTCAGGATTACTTATTATTTATTCAATTTTATCCCACTCCTTCTCAGCAATCGGGGTGATAAAAATACAAACAATCCGTAAAACACGCTCTCATTTTGGCATGGTGATGAGAGAAGCTGATAATATGCCCAGTAAGACTGTCTCAGTGGAATACCTGGAGGAATAATTCTGTCTTACAGACCCTGGAGAAACCAGACAGGTATCGGTCTCTTCTGACAGGGCATTCCTACAATTGAAAAAGTCCTTATCCTGGTCAAAGTAAAACACGGTGCCCAATGGTTAGGCACCATCAGAAGTCCACATGAAGCAGAACGCAAGCACTATAGTGGGGTCGTAACAGGAGCTCAGGAACCACATGTAGCTCAATTCTGATCACTCTTCTCCAATGTTTCAGGAAAGTAGGCATGGGCCAATTGGGACTTCTGATTGACAGGTAGTTTCTGCCTTGAATCAGTCACTGCCGGAGGAATGGATAAGTTGTAAGCCTCCCTTATATGCAGACCTCATGCTCGAAAGGGAAGTGAATATGGTTGCTAGCAATTGCAAGGGTGACTGTCCCACGAGCCACAAAATGCCACTGATGGAGACTATTAGAGAAAGTGTCTAAATTGCACAGAGCCGTCAGCAAGTCAGGCTAGGCTTCTGTTCTTCAATGAGTACTGACCTCTCTATTAGCACCTAGAGGCATCATGAAACATTGCCTGAACATGCAGAAAGGCGACTCCTGAATCAGATCTTATACTGCAGCGACAGCACAGTGGATGCCAATGGATTGGGAGGGTGGTGTTGCTCCTGTTTTCTTTGTCTGAGAACAGAAGTGGGGGGGAAAACAACCTCCAAGAATTATGGCTCTAGCGAATTGATCCCACAACGTTTTAGAGGCATCTCATCTGCGTAGCTGTATGTCTTTGCCTGTACAAGGAACACCAAAACTTTTGCAGAGCTGGCCTTATTAGAAATTCCAGGTCTTTCTTGTGTATGTTGCAAGATTACCTTAGGCACCTTCAAGCAATATGGCTTGTAAATTTAACCTTTTGCTGAATGCTTTCGGCCAGTTTACGCAGCCCCAGGTATGTGGTAAGAATCGTTGGTGGAGGGCTGTTCATGTGATCTGTTGAAATGAATGCAACTTGACTTAGCCCGCATTTTTGTAGCTGGGCATGTCTTGTGAGACTGACCTGCTCTCTTCATTCCTCATCTGTGGCTCCAGTTGTGCTTCTTCCTGATGTGTTATCTTCTCCCTCTACCTCTCTCTTCCTACAGAACTATTTCCCCAGTAAGCAAGACATTTTGCTGGCTAGAAAGGCCACTAAGGGTATTGTGGAGCATGACTTCATCATCAAGAAGATCCCTTTCAAAATGGTTGATGTGGGCGGCCAGCGGTCTCAGCGCCAAAAGTGGTTTCAGTGCTTTGATGGGATCACGTCCATATTGTTCATGGTCTCCTCCAGCGAATATGACCAGGTCCTCATGGAAGACAGGCGCACAAACAGACTGGTCGAATCCATGAATATCTTTGAAACCATTGTGAACAACAAGCTCTTCTTGAATGTGTCCATCATTCTGTTCCTAAACAAAATGGACCTCCTGGTGGAGAAAGTCAGGAGCGTCAGCATCAAGAAGTACTTCTCGGACTTCAGAGGTGACCCTCACAGGTTGGAAGACGTCCAGCGTTACTTGGTTCAGTGCTTCGACAGGAAGAGGCGGAATCGCAGCAAGCCCCTGTTCCACCATTTCACCACAGCCATCGACACTGAAAATATCCGCTTCGTATTCCACGCAGTGAAGGACACGATCCTCCAGGAAAACCTTAAGGATATCATGTTGCAGTGAAGGACAATTGCCCTCCTTCTGTTCAGATCTGCTGTAGTTGTAGGCCAAAATACTACCGTGTGTGTGGTTCTTGGGAATAGGTTTTTGAAACCGACAAGAAAATATTGTTTACTTAGCTCGAGGAAGCTGCTAAGTGACCAGTCCGAGTATTGGGGCAGTGGGCCGAAGGATTGTGAAAGCTGATTAGCTGCTGAATTTTTGACTAAAAACACTACTGAAAAAGTGGCTATTTTAAGTGCAGTGCCTTCTTTTGAACACTGAATGACACTACCACCTTCTGCCTTTCAAAAAAAAGAGAGAGCGAGAGAACCCAAACTGTTAAAAAACATGTAAAACATTTGTGTGTGTTTAATTAATGTCGTTCCTCAACAGTGCCAGAACTTGCTGACCATAAAGCTGTGTTCTTTTCGGGTGCTGAACTAACAAATGGAGTAATATGTTCCATTCTCTTAACTGATAGTTGTCTTTTAAGAATCCACTAGCCATGGGTTCACAACAATATCCAGATTCAGTGACTACAGAATGGCTTAGCTGAACTAGAGCCTACAAAGGAGCCTATCTAGCTGTTACCAGAAGATCCCTCCTTTGCATAGAAGTTTAGAACTGCAAATGGAATTTAGCTGGCCTCAAGGGGCAGAAATCGACGGCTTGGGCTGGCATAATACAAGGCTTTTATTTTGCACTACATGTATAATGTTCGTTGCATTGTGGGAAAGAGACTTCTGCAGCGACACGGCATGAGACCCAGCACTCAAACACCTCAGCACATACCTAGTGGATTCTCTGGGAATGTATCTTCTTTCACCTGGAGCTGAAGCTAGAAAAACTTCTTTCTCCTCAGCTGGACAGCATTTCTGGATGATAGGTTGGAAGCCGATGCTACTCTTGACCAAATGTTTGGTCGGCAGTGGCAAATCATAACACTAAAGCCAGAACATCTGGAGATGTCTCCACTTTCCAGTTGCACTGGATGTGGACCTTGCTCTTAATTAATCTGTGATGTGTCTTGGGGGAAGGGGAAGGCGTTATGAGCCTAAACAATGCGCATTTAAACCACAGCGAACTGCCAATCTAAAAGTTGCCACTTCTAGGCTACTTCAGAGTATATGTGAATTTCCAGAAGTCTATCAGTGTTGAAGTGAAACATTTAATTCTGAAATGTGTATGTTACATATGGGTGCCTTTTTCTGTGTATACAGGTATTTCACATGTCCTGCTTTGAGGTATGTATTCACCTGCCTTTTCAGTGCCATCGTCTTTGGATATCTCTTTGTTAACCTGAGAAAAGTTTTACTATGCTGTCATAACAACACCTAAAGGGCTAGTCTTTCCTGCATCACATGATCAGAATTCTGTAGCTATTCTTCTTGAGGAGGGCTTGCCTTGAACAGGAGGCATTACTCCCAGAACTGACAGCACAAGTCACACCAATCTTTAAAGCAAAAAAAAAAAAAAGCTAAGATCCTGTGTGGATTGCTCAATTTTATATAAGCACACGTTCATGTTACATACCAAACTTGGTCAACCAGAAATCTTCTATTCTTGTTCCGACATTTTGTGCACGATAAAGTTTAATATAGGAAGCGCAGAACAAGTCTTATCTCCTGGTTTCATGTCAAATTAAAATGCAACCGTATTAAGGCGGCAAAAAGGTGCTGAGGTCACGTTACATTAGCAGATTGCTTCACGTCACCTGTCTTTCTGGGCTATTTCAGCATCTGCTTCGAGAAAATGGAGCAAGTTGCCATTCAGATGGCGCAAATGTTGAAGCAGCTTGATACGAGTGGAAAGTGCCATGTTGCACCAGACTTGTGGCACTCTATAGGGTTTTCAATTCACACAAGAGACATTCAGAGGTGGTTTGCCCTGCCTCTACATGGTGCCCCTGGTATTCCTTCATCGTCTCCCATCCGAATACTAACCAGGTCCACCTCTACCCAGCTTCCAAGATTCGACGAGCTTGGCTAGGTCAGGTTGTAAATGATGGCTTAAGAGCAAACAGGTATGAATTTCCCTTACTGTTGCCCATTTCATTTTCTGTGCTGTTTGTTGGTGATCTTCATGCTTCATCTTTAAAAAAATGTGAAGTCTCACCCTGCCACGTGGCTTTCAAACTTGCAAGAAGTTTCAAAAGTAGGCAGTGATACAGCATTAAGAGGTCAATATTCTTTTAAGAGGTCAATATTCCCCTCCGGCTGTGCTCAGAGGAATACCTCCAACAGTCTTCCTGGACGGTGGATGCTTTTTTCCTTTCAGCTTTGCTCCTTAGCATAGCCTGCCATCTCGACCACTGAAGTTGTATTTTAGGTGCCTCACTTTTGTATACATAAATATTAGCCCGTTTTGAGGTGGCATACAATAGCACAAGCTTTCACAACAGGTATTTAAAACCCTTTTGTATTTTAAGAGCTAATCTGCTACAATCCTCCTTTTGTCCCTCACTACAGGTCGTCAGAAGTATGACTACTAGGGTGCTCACTCCACCCTTCTGGCTTGCACACAGTCTTCTTGCTGAAACAAATGTAGATTTGAGTAGGCGAACTTAAACGGGCGGCCAGCTTGTTGCTGCTTTGGGTACATCATTTTGCCTTCGGCCATCTTCACATTTCCTCTGCACATTCGGCCACAATCAGATCTGTGGTCCTTGTGTCAATTAGCGTTGCACTTGAAGCTTGGCATCCAAACTCTTATGATCACGCAACTATGCACGCGCGCACACAAAGTCAGTCGGAGATGAGTCTGTCGTAACAAAATCAGGATTCCCGGCACAATCCAATTTCAGTTATTAATGCCAGTTACAGTTGTGCTGAAACAATTTGAACTTTTTTTTTTTGCTGCCAAGTTACAGCTGACTTATGGTGGCCCCGTAGGGTTTTCAAGGTCAGAGGTGATTTGTGTCACCACCCTGATACTCCTGGGTGGTGTCCTATCCAAATACTAACCAGGAGAGACCCTCCTTAGCTTCTGAGAGCTGATGAGATCAGGCGACCTTGGGCTGTCTATGGCAGAGCATTAGGTATTCTGCAGCTTTCTAATTGTCTTGTCTTCTTTCCACTTGTCAAAGCCACAAGACATCATTTAATTGTAACGTGGGGAATCCTTTGTAGGGAGCAATGTTTAGACGGTTTCGTGCGGAAATGGAACACACACACAGGACAATCTAGTGGAAGCCTTGCACTTGTGCTTCACGTGCTTTGTACCAAATAAATAGTCTTTGGCTGTCAGCCGCGTTTCTCGTTTGTCAGCTAAGGTTACTCGAAAAAGGGCACAGTGTGCTAAAACAAAGATCAACTTCAGGAATAAGATTTGAGAAGCTTGCAAGTACCCTTCTACGGAGGGTGGGGGGAAGTATCAGAATTCAACGCCCTCAATTTACGCTAGTCGTGTCCAATTCACACAAGTGGTCTTAACATGAGTTCAGAAGCTGCCAGCCATGTTGTACCCTGGTTGGTTTTTGTCAGCCGGAGCTACTTAAAAAACATAGTTTTCAGCAAACACTGAACTGTATATTCTTAGCTGCTGGAAGCAAAGAGAGCAAAGGTTTGGCACATCTCCTGAAATGCAAACACCATGAGAGGACCTTATCTGAGCCACCTTTGGACTGTAACAAAAAAATTCCCTGCCCCTCCATCTGAGACAGTTCCTTGAACTGCTCATCTAATGCACTTGATTACTTCTACCGTCAGGTTATTTTCAGCGAACTTAGACTTTGGCATGCACTGGGCTCTTTTTCCATGTTGGACAGGGTATAAGATCTCTTTGTTTTCACATCACGCATACCCTGGTGTCTTATTGTGCCTTTGCCTTTATTATAACGCATCACATTTTATTCCCAGTAATTCCTCTTTCACCCATGTTGTCTGCCTGACAATCCAGTCAGTTTCTGCGAGTTCAGTTGGTCATTTCTTCACTGCCTTGTCTGATTCGTAACATCCGTGTAGCTGAAATTATTGGCATGTTGGAAAATACAGTAAGGGCTGCCTTTGGTTTGATCACCTAGTTAGCATCTTTTCCCACTTTGTAAGTAGTGGACAGGACTAGACCTCTTCTGAAGGACTGCTTAGATAATTTGAACTTTTAAAAAGGGACTGTGAAGTCATATGAAGAAAATCAGGCTAACCAAGAGCTGGATATCAGTGAATTGTCTGAATGTAGCTATGAACTGCTTGGCTCCTGGGCAATCCCAACATGCCTTTTGTAAAGGGTTGTTTTGGAAACAGGCTTGTTGTGAACTCGCACAGTGTGACAGGTTGCACAAAGGCGTGCGGCCAACAACAGTTCCTTTAACCGGGCTCTGGGCACCGATTCCAAGCAGGCTGACTACAGTCGGGTAACCTAAGCAAAAACAGCTGCATGACTTTGGCTCTGTGTTGCCTTCGAGCTCTGTTTCAGATTCTTTGTTCTGGTTCATTGCGTCAACCGTTTTCGGGGCCTGTTCAGCTTATTCCTTTGGCAATCGCCTGCTAGGGTTTGGCTCGGTTCCCGCAGTTGGCCAGCTTGGATGTGACTGCAGTCCACGGGACAGGGCTGCCCGGACGCCTGTGTTTGGCTTTCTGGGGATGAGCCAGAATCTGTCGCTGGGCTGGAGCGGCCTGGGTCAGGGAGCGATCTAGTTTCTAAACAGGCTTTCAAGAGCCACCGCTCAAACACTTGACGGTCTGTGTGTTTTGAAACAAAATGCCCTCAATGAAGAGTCTGTGCGCTGCAGTGACGGTCTCCAGAAGAAACTCTTGGCAGCTGATTAAAAACTACACGTTGGCACTCTTGTTGCAATTGGCACGCACATCGCAATTCTTTTTCCCCCAGCTTGCTGATTTGCCTGTGACTGGGACATGCAAATCCCGGCTTCCTTCGGTGTTGTATAAGAAGCCTTTTGCTGTGCCAGTGGGCAACAGCTCTCCACCCCAAGCAAGTGCCTCCTTTTAAAAAAAAAAGTGCACACACCAGTGAAACCAATGAATGCCTTGGACCATCACAAATTTGTTTATTCCAGCAGGCCCATTAAGATCAACTACGAGCTCTGCATGGCTCATTCCGCACACGCAGAATAATGCACTTTCAAGCTGCTTTCAGGGCTCTTTGAAGCTGTGCGGAATGGCAAAAACAGTTGTGAAAGCAGCTTGAAAGTGCATTATTTTGCGTGTGCGGAATGAGCCCATGTTATCTTCAGCGCCCTGAGTTCGAACTGCAAGAGTGCTTTGGGGTAGTGTTATAATCAGGAAGGGGAAGGACTGCTTTCCTACGGCCTGTCAAGTGTCCAGCATTTCATATGGTGGCCGCAGGGATGGAATGGTTGAACGCAGCCCTTTGCAAAACACCATCCACCTAGGCAAATGAGCCCAGCAGGGGACAGGTTGAGCCTGCCACATATAAACCACCATAAGAGCCAAACTTCCTGGTAAAATGCCTTCTGCTTAGCCATGTTGCCTCCATAGCCCGTTCCGAGCATTCACAGTGCTTTGCCTGCGTTCTCTCCACAGCCTTGTCAAATCGCCCTCTGCAATTACTGTGCCGAAAGAATGCCTGGCTCGAGTGAGGCCCCAAGTGGGTTCATGTCTGACATGAGATTTGGGCCAAGCACTTCCTGTTCAACCCCCGCACTCTAGAACTGTATTCTATGCAAGGCTTACAGACTTCAGAAAACTCCGGCCGGAAAGGCCTGTTTCTCAGCTTAATTATTTGGAGAGGGCTAAATGCGGAACGTGAACAGCAAACTGAATGTGACTTGGGATGGGAGCTGCACATTGTAGTTGGAGCATTTTAGAATTTTTTAAAAAAATCGATAAACAGGCAGTCTTGTAAGCCCCAAAAGAGTGTCCGTAATACTCTGCATCCTGTTTTGCTGTGCTAGCCCTCAGCTAGTGAAGTGTATCAGACTGTTACAAATATATATATAGTGGTGTAAAAATGTATTTTATAATGTGGGAATTGCTTCTGTTTTGTATATTTGAATTTTGTAAGTTTATTAAAGCCTGACTTGTTAACTGTGCTTTCCGGTGTGCACGGGACAATTTTGTTGGGCGCCTGTTAGATCCTCCTAATCTAAATTGCGGGGAATCGGTGGCCTTTAGTCACACTCTGCCACCTCAGAGAGTTCTGTCTGGCTTGGGTGGGTGTGGCGGAGGGGAAAGACAGCAGCTCCGGCAGTGGTCTTGAACAGAGGCTTGTCAGCAAACCGTTTTGGGGGAGCAGAAGACCCAGTGACCTCTGTCTCCCGCCGCTTGCTGCTGCCTCAGGACTAGTTTTCCAGCAAACTAATTACTGCTTCGACAACCTGCCCTTCACCCCGGCTGTTCTTTCTTCCCTCTGCCATGGCCTGCCTGACTTCTGGCCTCCTTTTCTGATTGCCTGTAATATACCAGAAGTAATTTTGAGGAATTTCAGCAGTGTGATGCCCCAGAAATGTTAAAAACATATTCATTTGAGCTGAGTTCACAGTGTACTTTGTGAGATAAATCAAAGTGGGGCAGTTAGATTTGAGTTCAGTAGCATGTCAGAGACCAACAGGATTTTTGAGGTTAAGCTTCCCAGAGCCAGAGCTCCCTTCTTCAGACTCGCAAAAGAAGATGATGATGATTTTGGATTTATACCCCACCTTTCTTTCCTGTAAGAAGACCCAATGTGGCTTACAAGCTCCTTTCCCTTCCTCTCCCCACAACAGACACCTTGGGAGGCAGGTGAGGCTGAGAGAGTTCAGAGAGAACAGTGACTAGCCCAAGGTCACCCAGCAGGAACGTAAGAGTTTAGAAACAAATCTGGTTCACCAAATAAGCTTCTGCCATTCAGGTGGAGGGGTGGGGAATCAAACCCAGTTCTCCAGATTAGAATCCACCTGCTCTGAACCACTACACCACGCTGGCTCATACACCAAAATCATGTTTGCTCTCTAAGGTCCCACTGGACTCAAATCTAGCTTTTCTACTGCAAACCAAAATGGCTCCCCTCTAAAACTATCTCCCTGGTGGACTGTAACCCTGGAGACCAAATGTGGTACGATGTAAGAAAACAAAGGGCTGCTGCTATTCACTGTTCATTTCCACCTGGTCAGCAACCATCTTTCAGTATGCTGCACAAGTGACCCTGACATTGAGCTAGTTAATTCTCACAGAGCAGCCTTTTTCAATCCCTTGGTGGCTGTGAGAGTCAAGAATTTGGAGTGGACAAAACCCGGCCAAAAGAGAACCGATAGAACCCTTGAGCTGTAGAACTGCTGAGAAGATTTCCAGCCTTCCAGTAGTTTGTACAGATGTCAAAGCGGGTGGCCTGCAGCCAGAACCCCTGTTCTGTGTGAGATCTTTCACACTCAGCCCTGGATATGGAACTCCAGTTGGTTTCAGTTGACAGCACCTGCTAAGTGATTTACTCTGGAGCTCCATAAAATCCAGTAATAGCAACGTGACCTACTTCTGTGCCCCTTTTCTGATGCCTTCCAAACTTTTAAGGTGGAACATACGTGGGCATGGAGACAATCTCTCCCACTTTGGGTAATCCTTGAACCAGTTAGGTGGTTTTCCTCTTTTTCTCAGCCCTGCACAGAGTGGGGCATTTTGTGCCTTTTCTTGTCCGGTGCTCACGGCCCTTCTGTGAAGCGAAACGCACACAAATGACTTGGTTGTTAAAACAAAAATAGCCACAGAGTTTCTCAAGCGTTTGCTACTCTTCCCTTTCTTTCGCTGTTTGAGCGTTCCCTGGAATGCCTGGCCAACATTTGCTGGGGGAACATCCAGTGAGCCTGAAATGGTAAGAAGATATGTGGGTCTATGAAGTGAGGCCTAAAGCCTTTTCTCCTCTTTCCTTCCCCCTCGTGTCTGGCTCCAAGTTCTGCTTTTTAAGGCTCAGACAGACCCAACAAGACTTGAGAAGATACAGAATGTTTAATTGCTAACCAGTTGTAGTGGAATAGGAGGAGAGGCAGATCAGCTCTCTCCATTTATCTTTTCTGAAACAAGCTTCTCTGAGCTTGATGCTAGGGGGGAGGCACTTGAGATCTGGAAAATGCCTTTTTGGGGGGTGGGGTTAACAAAACTATCCAGCCCTATTCCAACTCTGATACCAACCCATCTACACTAGCTTCAGGGAGGAACGGAATGCTTGGCAGTTGTAAGTCTTGGGTCAGCAGCCACTATTAGGTGAAAGCCAGTTCAGGGAAGGGATGGAAGGTAAGAAACAAGAATTCGGCTCCGGGGTCTCTGGTTGTGGGTCCATGCTATCACCTCCTTCTGCCCCGACTCACTTGGTGCCTGCACACTTGTTCTGCTGGCTGTCTCACTGCCCTGTGGGCATTTGAAAGCCTAGAGCCAACTTTTATTTCTTCGTTTGATTGGTTTGTTTTATATCCGTCCTCTGCCCTTGCAGGCTCACTTTATGTCCTGCTCCTCCCCTTGTGTCCAAAGCTCATTTATTCCAAGGTTGTGTCCCATTGCCTGGAGACTTTTCAAAGACACCGTGAAGTGGGAATCCCAGTGGAACTAATTTTTGCCCAGCAAGTGGATTTGTCCCTGGTTCCCCCATAGTGGTCTGGTGGGTGCCGCAAAGTCACAGGACAAGCTTCTCGAGTTTGCAACCTGAGCATTGTTCACCCTGGAAACCACGTAGAAAGTATCCAAGTGCACAGTGGGACTGAGCAATGTTGCAGTAATTACACAGGCAGGCTCCCGATCAGGAATGGAGGCACAGGCTGAGCCCATGAGGCCTTTTCTCCCTTCCCTATTATGCTGAGGAACAATGGAGCTCTCTGTGTGTGTGTAGTTTATAGTGATTCTGCTCGTGGGGCAACTTCAGTGTTCTCCCCCCGCAGGCTGCAGAGTGGGCTGAAATTGGTGTTTTTCTCACTTTTACCTACTGAGAGACCCTCAGCTAACTTTTTATCAACCAACTTCTAATCTGAACAGCAGCCACCAAATCTCATTGGAGTTCATTGGATTTAATTCTCTTGTGAAATAGATTGAAACCCCGTGATACCAGCCACTCGGTCTTATGCTACTGTCAGACTAAGCAAGAGATTTCAGCCTGGTTTGCACTGAGTCCAAGCGTGTCAGGATCAAATATTCCCCTCTTCCTGGTTTCCACCCTCCCCTTCACTTGACATGATTGTCCCATTTCATCAGTAGGAGAAGAAGAGTTTGGATTTATATCCCTCCTTTCTCTCCTGTAAGGAGACTCAAGGTGGCTTACAAGCTCCTTTCCCTTCCTCTCCCCACAACATACAATTTGTGAGGTAGGTGGGGCTGAGAGAGTTCAGAGAGAACTGTGACTAGTAGCCCAAGGTCACCCAGAAGGAATGTAGGAGTGCGGAAACATGTCTAGTTCACCAGATAAGCCTCTGCCACTCAAGTGGAGGAGTGGGGAATCAAACCTGGTTCTCCAAATTAGAATCCACCTGCTCTTAACCACTACACCATTCAGGCTCTTTGGATGAATTCACGGGACATCTTTACTTCACCAATGAGGAATAATTTCTGTCTTGTATCGTGTTTGGGGCAGCCTGTTATCATATCTTGATGGGAATGGTTTGGGGAGCTGCATCTGTCCAATCCACCAATTACGATCCTCTTCTTTGTACCCCAGGCCTACAGAAAGAAGAAAGGTGGCTACCAGACTGGGCTTTTCCTGCCTTGGCTTTGGAAAGCCTTCCCCGTAGAGACTCACCTGGTGCCAATTTTCCTGCCAGGTACCAGGTTGACACCACGCCAGACTTGTATTCTAACAAAAAGCTGTTTTATGGTCCGTTGCTACCCCAAGGGTTATTTTATGAATTTCAGTTTTGGCTGCTCGCTGTTGGTTTTCATGCTCTCGCTTGTTTTCAGTGGCGTGTTTTGGTTTCCCTTGCATCAGTTGAGTTGTAAGCACCCCTAAGGCAGTTTGTCTGTTTTTCTAAATAAATAAATATGCTTGAGCATGTCCAGAGATGGTTTTTATACAGGGGGCCATGCTTAAACATCCAACGCAAACACCGTCTGCTTTTGGAACCACCCATAACTGCATCATGTCAGGCTAGTTTGCTTGCCCATGAGCACTGAGGGAAGGAAGTGGCTTGGTCTGTAATATTTCAGAAGTGGTGCATAGAAACCCTCATATTTTGTATCCGCACAACATTGAAAACTCGTCCCAGTAGCTCATATCTGACCCAAAATGAGTCCTGGGAACTTGACCAAGGGTAGGAACTTCTTTCCCATCACCATACAAATACCAATACATATGTGATGTGAATATACATAACGTTTCTTGTTTAAAGAGGTATGAGAGATATTCTCTTGTGTGCTAAACCGGTTGCCATAACAACAGCAAGATGGTCGCAAACACTTTGCTGCTCAGAAGGAAATGTAGACATTTCTTTGCCTGGGTACCCATGCTCTTTTTTAACCATTTGCTGAGGAAAACGGTCTGTTTCTTTTAAGAATTCCCTCTTACTTACCGCACCCCACCAGCCTCAGATGTCCTTCCTTATTTTACATGAAGCAGCTGTTTTCAAGGGCTGGAAATGAATTTGATGAGTCTGTATATGTAATATGTCTGCTTGGATTTGATCGTTCCAGATGGGAAGCCGTGTTCATTTTAGGGCAGCGAAATAAATTGGGGGGCTTGGAGGCGTTTGGAGGTTAACAGGATTTATCCTAGCAAATGAGTTTGCAAGCCAGAGCTCACCTTATGAGATGTATAGGTTTCTTTTTTCCCTGCAACCCAGAAATGCGTGTTTCTGTTTCCACAAGCACTAAGAGCTGCAATATATCTAAGCAACCAGCAGACGGCAGCGACGCAGTGCACTCCAATGATATGGCTTGCAGATGTTGTTTTGGGAACGGTGGCAGGAAGAATGTTTCCATCAAATAATGAAAGCCATTCGATTTTTTTCCTGCCTTCACCCACCAGTTTGTGCCTTATTTTCCCCTTCATGTGTTTCATTTCAGATTTCTTTAATGTGTTAACACGAGAACATTTTTTAAATGTCTAATTATACAAGCTTCATTGGGAAAGCCTGCTGGGTGAACACAGTTCCCTTCTGACTCTCAGCCTCGCCTGCCTTGTATGTGTGTCATAGGGAAGGGAAGGTAATTGTAAGCCACTCTGAGACTCCTTAAAGGTAGAAAACAGGAGGGTTTCTTCTTCTTCTAAACCTGATCACCTACAGTAAAAGAGGGGGAGTCATTTTTCTCCTACAGTCCAGTAATCTCTGGATCCCAGTCCCAGGAGACAACCTTGACCTCTGTTCCCTGTTGTTGGACCTCCAGAGGAACTGGTTGGCCAATGTTCCAGACAGGATGTGAGACAAGACTGACCACTGCTCTGATCAAGCAGAGTTCTCTCGATGCTGGTAATGTTCTGCTAATAATTTCTCCGCTTCTGGGTGGGATTTGCCTCAGGTAGGACAAGATAGCGGTAGAGCAAAATGACTTTATTGCCGTTTGGATTCTTGGTCCTGTCTCGAATGAAAAATGACGAGAACTTGCCATGAGAAAGATGATTTGCCCAACAACAAATGGAACTAAGAAAACCCACATTTAACATACGCATGCGCACACACACGCGTCCCTCCCTGCAAGCAAAGAGTCTCAAGGGAGCTAGCTTTCTTCCCACCTCCAGCGATGAGGAGAAGATTCCGATCTGGCCATTTTCCTGGAGCTCAGTTTCCTTCTCAAGGAGGAGAATTTGTCACCGAGGACCTTCCTGAGCCCTGGACTGTCACTGGGAAAAGGCACGTCTCTCCTGGTAGCCGGCAGCTGTCCGGTGAACATTTCCCACCTCGCCAGGGCATCTACTGCCCTGTCCACTTGCGAGAGCGCTTCCTCGGAAACATCTTTCTCAAGAGTGGCTATGCACATCTCGAGCCACAGGATGTATTCTTTGATGATGTCCACCGGCTTGGGGGTGCTCCCCAGCCGCTCCTGACTGCAAGCGTCAGTCAGAGCGCACGACTCTTCGTCGAGGTCCAGATCCTGCAGTGTGGAAATGGCCTGGCTGCAAGTGTCCGGGGTCAGGGGCTCTGAGAAGGACGTCACAACCTCCGAGTCGTTCTCGCAACCCATCCCAGAGTCTGTACTGTTGGGCAAAGCGTCCTCTGTCACAGACAGATCTGCGGCTTCTTGACTGGGCCAGGTTGCCAGGATGGTTTGGGTCCAGGTATATAGTTTCTGCACCAAAGGAACAGATTGAGGCTCAAATTCTCAGCGCCACACTAGGTATCAGCAGTTAAACAGAATCCCAATAATGTTATTCCTTTCCTTTTAAGAAAGCATTTCTAGTTCTTACAATTAAAAATGTGGAAAGGAGGGAGACTTGGGTTTAGCAGACTCTCTCTTGCTGGAAATTAAACAGCGTGTTACTTCAGAGCAGTCCCCCAAAGACCTTCATGTGTTCACTTCCATTGTGAGAGCCTCTGCGGTGTAATGGAGAAGAGTGTCAAACTATAGTCTCTCTCAGAAAAAGGTGTTAGTAGGGTTGTATAGTTCTCCACCATATAACTCAACATGTTGGACCTCATTTGTTGTAGAATGCTCTGCTTGGGCACTAGTGCCTACCTAGCCCTTCCCCACCCCCACGCCCCCCAACAGTTTGAAAGTAAAAACACACTGAACCATAAATGCTCTTGTATCAAAGTGCCATGTTCAAGAATGCACAAAATAATGATTTTGACAATGGCAGTGCGTAAAAATGATTGATAATTCTCATATTCGTTCAGGACTATATTCTCATGTGGAAGCACACAGTTTTCTTGACCACTGTGCCTCAACTGACCTTACTAACACCTTTATCTGAGACAGTATATCGTATCTAAAAGACCCAAATTCAAATTCCCTCCAGAAGCTCACTAGATGAGTTTGGGCCAGTTGCATTCTCTCAGCCTGATCTATCTCGCAGGACTCTTGTGAGGACAAAAATGGAAGAGAGTGAATGATAAAGCCATTTTAGGTCCCCATAGGGAAGAAAGACAAAGTTTAGTCCTAAATAAAGCTGCCATCAGATATCCTGAAGGTGAACCATGAGAGAGCCAAGTGTACCTCCCTGGAGTGGTTACTCAATAATTGTGGGGATGCCTGAGAAAAAGTCCTTTCATGTGTACCTACCAAACAAGTTTCTTTAAGTTGGTGGGACAGTCAGGTGGGCATCTCCCCATGATCTTAATTCCTAGGCAGGAACGTTTTGGAGAAGACGCTCCTTCAGACACCCGGGTCCCAAGTCATATAGAGCATTAAAGGGCTTTATAAGTACTTTTAGCCATCTCACCAAAGTTCCTCATGAACTGCAGCTCCAAGCTAGCTCTCTGCCATTGAAAATGTTAACTCTCGACTAAGGATGACAGGTCTGTCTTCTCCTGCCTCAATGTCTGGTGGGCTCAAAGCCTGGCCATTTTGGGAGAGGGGAGTGTACAGGCTGATCGCTATTGTTATTGGTCAAGGAGCAATTTTGGGCCAGGACAAGTCAGCTAGTCACTCCAGGAAGCTCCAGCCTTCTTCTGAACTGCAGTTTGGCTCACTTGCTTGAGCTGCCTGTTTTGTTTTTCTCTTTGCGGAGTACCTGCCCTCTTCCTCTGACACCCTCCCTGTTTGGAACGAATCAGCTGATCTGGCTAGAAGAGGCGATGGAAGTAATTCTGCCTTACAGGAATGGTGTGTGTGTGTGTGTGAGAGAGTCAAATGCTTCTAGGCTCTGCTTACCCTGTAGCGCTCGATAAGCTTGAAGCCCACCACGTACTGCAGTTTCCGAAGGCAAATCGGGCAGGGCTCCAGCGGCCGCAGCAGCACTTCGTCTAGGCTCAGGGCTCCCTGCATGATGCACTGCAGCCACCGACAGTTGCCCAGACCAATCAGGTGGCAGATTTCGTGGCATGTGACCTTGAAATGAGAAAAAAAAACCCAAATCCATTGAAGCAGAACTTTCATCTGGTTCTACCCAGCCTCAAGCAAAGTCTCTTTCTCATCCCACTCTCCCGGTCATTCATCCTTCATTGGTTTCGTTTTCTCAGTTTTCTAAGAGCAGCTCACTGGATCACAAATAGTACACAACTGTGGTTCCTCCTGCACTGTGCCAATGAAGACCTCTATGTCTGTACATTCTTCCTAGTCCGGATTCCCTACACATACTCAGCTAGCCTTATGGGCAGGAAAGACTTAAGACATGCTGTCTTTTCACATGCAGGGAGGATTTCTTCCTTCACGGCCCTGGCCCCTGCCTGGTGGAACTCTCTTCCTCCAGCTGTCCGGGCCCTGCAGGATCTTGGTGAGTTCCGCAGGGCCTGTAAGACCAAATTGTTCCACCGGGCTTTTGGAGTGACCAGCTGCTGAGGCAGCGCCCTCCCCACTTTCTCGTGGCCCCCTCTTTGAAGGTCCCCATAACATCTGAGGGACCTACCGCTCCCCTCCTGGGAGGGTTTTAGTTGTCAGACGCGGGATGATATATTGGAACGCTATGTTTTAATGAGGGTTTTAATTGTTTTAACCCAAATAGAGCCATATTTGTATTTAGAGCTGTATTTTGTTATGGTTAGAATTGTGCTCTATTGTATAGATTAATATGTTGTGTGCCGCCCAAAGCCCTTCGGGGGAGGGCGGTATACAAAACTAATAAGAAGGAGGAGGAGGAGGAGGAGGAGGAGGTTCATATGCAAACACTCGCTATCAAAGCAGTTACATTCAAATCCAAGAGCACTTTAAAGAGCTACATGAGTTTTGGTGCTATGAGCTTTTGGGAGTCCCAGTTCCCTTTGTTGGGCACCAAACCAACAAGGCAGTTCTTCAGTTGCCCTCTTTCATTTGATATTCAAACGCTCTTCATCTGGAAGGGCCTCACCTTGCAACACTGAAGCATTTCCAGCATGTTGAACAGCAGTGTCTGGTTTGTGGCCCGCTCCACGGCTTCACGGTGCCCCTCTTGCCTCCACGGGGAGGGGTTCAGAGCAGTGCAGCCCACCTGGCAGAAGTCGCCGGAAAACCTGGCAAAGCTGCATACGCCCACTTCTGCGGAAAGAGGGAGGGCACGTGAAGGTACGAAGCTGCCTTCTCACACATCACCGTGGGCCCCTTCCGCACATGCAGAATAATGCACTTTCAATCCACTTTGCAGCTGTGCGGAATAGCAAAAATCCACTCGCAAACAGTTGTGAAGGTGGATTGGAAATGCATTATTCTGCATGTGCGGAAGGGGCCTCAAGTCAATCAAAGTCAGTATCGCATACTCGGACTAGCGGTGGTTCTCCGGAATGTCAAAGCTGAGTTCTTTCGCATCACCCATGTTACTCCCTTCCCCCCCCCCCACCTTCGCTTTCCCCTGCCCTTCCCCATCTCTGAATTATATGTGGGTCTGACCTGCAGGGGGGTTGAGAACATTCCGCCCCTTGGATTGACTCAAAGGGCGCCGATGAGATTAGATTTCACTGTTGTGAAATATAAATTACAATATAAATTGCCATATGAGGAAGGGAGGTCTAGAAGCCAAAAGAAATATTTGCTCCCCACAAGCCACAAGTCTGCACCATAGTTTAATCCAAGCGCGTGGCTTTTCTGCATTTTGTTTTTTCCTTGCTTGTAGGCTCCTGTTTCTGGGGAGGGGGTCAGTTCTGCAAGTGATGAGTTGTAAGTTCTGCATGTGTCAGCTGCAACAGGACCCCCAGAATCCCTAATACTCCACCCAGCTTCCACCCCATTAAGCTGACACAGTTTGAGCGAATGTATTCATTATCTATGCCTTGGGAAGAGGACTGAATGGAAATTGTACCGTGGCCTGGCAGGAACTTGCCGAAAGTGAAGCTCCACGTCTCGCATGGGTAGAGGTCAGCAAGGGTGAGTCCCAGGACACAGAGCGCGTCCATCGGCTTGTTGTTCTTCAGGAAGGTCAGAATCCCATCTGCAAGGGAGAAGCAACCTAGCAGGCGGGAACCAGTAGATTGGCATTTGGAAGAAAGGGGTGTTGGAGCAGCAGTGGCGTCGTGGTAAAGAGCAGGTGCACTCTAATCTGGAGGACCCGGGTTTGGTTCCCCGCTCTGCCGCCTGAGCTGTGGAGGCTTATCTGGGGAATTCAGATTAGTCTGTGCACTCCAACACACGCCAGCTGGGTGACCTTGGGCTAGTCACAGTTCTTCGGAGCTCTCTCAGCCTCACCTACCTCACAGAGTGTTTGTTGTGAGGGGGGGGAGGGAAAGGAGATTGTAAGCCGCTTTGAGTCTCCTTACAGGAAAGAAAGGGGGGATCTAAATCCAAACTCTTCTTCTCTTGTTCGTTCACCACCACCAGCTTGTCTTGCAAATAAATTGCCCATTCATACGAATGGTAGACACAGGAATGCCAACCTCCAGGTAGTGCCTGGGGATCCCCAAAATTATAACTCATCTCAGTGACACAGATCAGCTCCCCTGGAGAAAATGGCTGCTTTGAAGGGTGGGCTCTAGGACCTCGTGCCCCACTGAGGTCTCCGTTCTCCCCAGGCTCCACCCACTAATTGCTACAAGTTTCCCAACTCGGAGTTAACAACCCTAGACAGACCCTCCAGGAAAGCCATGTGAAAGCGGACCCTTGATTAATCGAGGGGATGTCCCAACAGAAGCTTGGTCTTCACTGTTCTCCTGTTCCTCCATTTTCACGCAGCAGTGGCGTCGTGGTTAAGAGCAGGTGCACTCTAATCTGGAGGAACCGGGTTTGATTCCCCACTCTGCCGCCTGAGCTGTGGAGGCTTATCTGGTGAACCAGGATAGCTTGTGCACTCCAACACATGCCAGCTGGGTGACCTTGGGCTAGTCACAGTTCTTCTGGGCTCTCTCAGGCCCACCTACCACACAGGGTGTTTGTTGTGAGTGGGGAAGGGAAAGGAGTTTGTAAGCCCCTTTGAGTCTCCTAGCAGGAGAGAAAGGGGGTGGGGGACATAAATCCAACTCTTCTTCTTCATGGCCTTTTCTGTTTTTAATTCTCCTAGCTGCTGGGTTTTTGGAGCAGGGGGATTTTTAGTTATCCCAGATAGAAGAGTTTGCACAGGCTCTTCCATTCCCATTCAGGTTTGGTGCAACGCCGCGTATCCCTTTGAGACTGCAAACCGTGAACAATTTAATCAATGGCTGCTCGTCTCTTGGAGTAATTGTAGCGAACCGATTTTAATCAGTGGGGCCTGCAATGTACAAACACGCTTTTTAAAAGGCCATTTCAGATCTGCCCCTTCGAATAAGGCTCTGTTTGACCAAATGATATCTGGTCTCAATGAAATACAAATGTCTTTCATTTTGATCAGTCCGCTGAAAGACGGCTCATCAGCACGGGTCTGTCATTGGTCAATATCCCTGCTATGGTTTTAGAGTTTATTTCTGTGCTTCAATATAAATATTGCTGCAAACTTCCCAAAACCACTGGGATAAGACAGGATGAATGCAGCAAACAGAGCACATGGAGGTCTATCCCGCACACACCCTTCCAGTCTAGATTTGTAGCTTTTACCCTGAAAACAAAAGATTAAAAATATTTGGATCCTGAAGGGAAAATATGACAGTCGTTGACCACCTGGCTTTGTTTTTAATGCCTGGGTGTGTAACTCTCTTCCATGGAAAGAGGGTTTTTCCTACCTTGTTGCTTTTTTCCTTTGCTGGCAGGCAACAGGATAGCATCCCATAATATCCCTAAGCGGGGTGGTACAAAGATGCCCTCTCCAATGTCACAGATGTTGCTAGAGTTGCCTGCTCCGGGTTGGGAAAATCCTGAAAATTTGGGGCCAGAGTTCAGAAGGCACATGATGCCATCAAAGCAGTTCTCCCAAGCAACCATTTCCTGCAGCTCGCTGTCGCCTGGCCATCAATTGCTCAGGAGGTCTGCCGGCCCCGCCTGCCAGCAGCCTGACCCGTTGCTTTACCTGTGTGGAGCTGCGCTCTGTCGGAATCCTCGTTGTTGCGGTAACAGCAGTGGATGGAGGACACTGGGACGGAAGGAAGGCACTTGACTTGGAGGCCCAAGAAGAACGATTCGACGCAGCTCCGGAGGGAGTCCAGCAGGGAGACCTCAGCAGGGCCTTCGCTCAGGTCTGAAAGCACAGGGGTCCAGATCCGTCAGCCGAGACCAATTTCCATGTGAGCATGAAAAGACTTGAGGCCCGTGAGAATGGAGGAATTCTCCCAGGATTATTAGGTGTACAAAAGTCCATCATTTGTACATGGGACTTTTGATACCTGATTGCACGAATAAACTTGGGGGCTGTGCATCAGGGTTGGCTGCTGGGAAGAAGTGGGGACAATTTAAGAGGCTGAAGAAGTTGACCCACACAAAACACCGGCTCTGTTCCCATCCCCACCCCTCCTGCCCATCCCAAGAGTGCTGCATGGTTACCTATGGGTTGCAGGTATATGTGCTTGCGGTAGAAGTGCGGTTTCCTCCTCAGCAGGGAATAGTAGAAGGTTTCAAAGTCTTCAGGTGCGTCAGGATGGCTGAGGAGCCAGTCGAAGGCCGTCCTAATGAACAGGCTGCAGAAGAGCGTCCGATGGGGGTTGTACGCCTCCGACAGGAACAGCTTCTCAGCAGTGGTGAAGGCCTTGGCATATAGCTCCTGCAGCGCAGGGTTGGTGGAGACCAGCGCGTCCTTCAGCGCTCGGGGCCCGAAGCTGAATTCCTGTGCTTGTCTGCACTGCAGCATCGCTGACCACAGAGCCGGCTTCTTGGGGGCCGGCTTCTAGAATGAGAGGGACACAGTGATTAACCTGTCCAGGACATCTGTGGCAACGTTGTATTGACTACATCAGACTACACAGAGAAACCATTGAAATCCACAAACACATGGACAATTTCAACAGAAAGGAAGAAACTATGAAAATGAACAAAGTTTGGCTACCAGTACTTAAAAACACTAGAATCAAGACAATGGTTAGTGAATACCACCCAGTCACAGGATGCCTCTCTGCAGGAAGCAATCAAATGGATTAAAATGCCAGGCAATTGCTATGCAGATGCCCCCACTAATTGATTATGCAACTTCAGTATTACATACATATGCTGAAATGAGGGGATTCCACTTCACACATTCAAATTACAGTTGCAAATTGCACCCTTAACACTTTTAGCCAATGCAAATGGTTCCTTCTCCCACCCTGGACATTCCACAGGTATACACACTCCACTTGCTTTACTACCATCAGATCTTCTGAAGATGCCAGCCTCAGATGCAGGCGAAACGTCAGGAGAAAATGCTACTGGAACACGGCCATACAACCTGGAAAACCCACAACACCCCAGTTGCATTGACTGTCTAAAGATGTCATGATGGCTTATATGGCCTCTAAGATAAATATGGGACAAGAAATCAGAGGATGGGGTTGGGGAGGAAGGTCTGAAATTCTCCTTCCTGTTCTTGCATATGGTCAGATAAAGTATCAGAGGGTAGTCAGTGTTCAACAGAAGTTGTAGATTCGATTTTACGTTTTATTTTAATATAAATATCGAAGTTTTATATATTGACAGTACAATAGTAGAGGCACTTTGATTTGCATAATAGCTTAAAAACAAAACAAACAAAAAAACCCCTTAAAAACGAACAAATAAGTATATAGGCGTATTATTATGAGATAGAAAAGCTTTATGAAGTTGTTCTTTTTCTTTTCTTTCCTCTGTTATCTCGGCGGTCGTAGAAGAAGTAATTCATTTTAATCTTGTTATATAAAGTTAGCTACAATGGTAGTAATCCATGTAATAGAGTATGGTGCAAAGGTATCTGTAGACATATGACAAGACAGTGATTAATGTAACCTTATTTTTTGTGTATATTTGCAAGTTACAATAAAAGCTTTATTCAAAAAAAAAAAAGAAGTTGTAGATTCAAGTCCAGCAACACTTAAGAGACAACAAGAGTTTCAGAGTCCAAGTTTTTGAGAGCCAAACCTTCCCAGACAGTCTCTTCTGTGATTTAACTGTTTACAGCCGCTGTTGTCCTCGGCAACCCTAAATCATCCTTGTTCGCAGCTCCCAGCCATCTAGTCTTCAATTATTCCCTTTGTATTTCAGCGCCATGAAGCAGTTCCTCTTGAGCGGCAAGCACCCATGAATTATTCCCTTTGCCCGCTCAGACGTTCTCTGGTTTGTACTGGCACCGCCCCCGCAGACAGACCTGTTTAGGAGCAACTGTAACAGACATTTCGCCGTACAATAAAACACAGCCCAATTGCGCACATGGGTGATTGGGGGAATGCTCATTAGCACATTTTTGCAGACGGCTGCTGTTCGTTGCAAAGAGGGAAGCCCGGAAAACTTTCTTTCTGTCTCTCAGCATTAGCTCATGACCTGTTTGTCATTTTTGCTGGCAAATCTGTTTCCATTATTTCTTACCTACCACCCATAGGGCTTGCGAGTAAGCAATGCACCTCTGTTTCAGGGTGCCGTACGGCATCCTGATCCCAAAGTTATGCCTCCTGGTGTAGTGTTTAAGAGCAGGTGCACTCTAATCTGGAGAACCAGGTTTGATTCCCCTGCTCTACCACTTGAGCTGTGGAGGCTTATCTCGTGAACCAGATTAGCTTGTGCACTCCAGCACATGCCAGCTGGGTGACCTTGGCCTAGTCACAGCTCTACGGAGTTCTCTTGGCCCCACTCACCTCACAGGGTGTTTGTTTTCTGGGGGTGGGGGGAAGGGAAAGGAGATTGTAAGCCCCTTTGAGTCTCCTTACAGGAGAGAAAGGGGGAATATGAATCCAAACTCCTCCTCCTCTTCCTCCTCCTTCTTCTCCTTTTCTTTTGCAAGACTGGCAAATACAGATCCCAGGGCGTGTCTCTGTCTAGCAGTTTGGTGCTTCGTAAGCATTCTCCAAAATATTAATGCCTCAAACAACCGCCTGCGTTGTTTGCGCAGCAGCAGATGCCCTATTTTCTTTCACATCCCAGCCGTTTCTGACATTTAGTGATTTAACAGCGTCTGTCCTGATTTTTCCCCACTTCCCAGCCATTTCTGATGTTCCATGATTTAATGAGGCACCGTGAGTATCCACAAGGGCTGTGGAGGAGCTCGCAAAAACAGATTAATTGCTTAAATTAGTGGCCGCATAACAAATCAGGGGAAAATTCACAGCCTGCCATCAACTTGACGGAAAAGCCTCTAACTCTCATAAATAAAGCCTGATGTATGTCCTGAGCTGGAAAATGTCTCCCTCGCTGGAGTTCAGTTATAGTGGTTGCTGTCCAGACATGTGGAGGAAGGCAATCTCTTCGATTTATTTTGTTGACATCGGTTGGGAAAAGATTGCTCTCCACGGAGAATCTGGACTGATGGCACACAAGGACGGCTCTGACAACTGGAAGAGACAGACGCCTCAGAGCACAAAACTTATGTGCCAAGGGTTGATGGTTATTTTTTCCCCCCTGTCAGGGCTCCTCTGCCTTCAATAGCATCCTCTCCTGCAGAAATTTCTCAGACTGGTCAATCTCAGCAGATCTTGTAAGTTTTTTTTAAAGAATAAGTTTAGATTTATACCCCCCTTTTTCTCCTATAAGGAGACTCAAGGGGGCTTACAATCTCCTTGCCCTTCCTCCCCTCCCCAACAAACACCCTGTGAGGTGGGTGGGGCTGAGAGAGCTTCGAAGAACTGTGACTAGCCCAAGGTCACCCAGCTGGCATGTGTTGGAGCGCACAAGCGAATCTGGTTCACCAGATAAGCCTCCACAGCTCAAGTGGCAGAGCAGGGAATCAAACCCGGTTCTCCAGATTAGAGTGCACCTGCTCTTAACCACAACACCACACTAGGTCTTTTGAGATCAAGCTACTGGCCAGGCCTGAAGGGGTTCCCCCACACAGAAATCCTTGGATTGGAAATAAAAAGTGCCATAATTCCTTTTCCTGGCGCTAAACAAGACGCTGGGTGGGCATAAAGCTACTTACAGGTGCTGAGTTGTGCTTGGCTCAGTGTGGCAATTACAAGGTTCTTTTTGTAACTGTAGTAAATCCGCCAACCCTATCCTCATGGGTCCATTTCTTTCCTGGCCCTTCCGTCACCCCTTCCCCCCAGCCACTGTGATGCACACGGAAGTTAGGAATGCAATAAGGCAGGCGAATGTACAAGACGGAGTTCCCTTGGCTATCTTGCCTCCTGGAACCACCAGGGGATTTAAATTTATCTAGATTTCCTCCGGGTTGCACACTGCTGTTGCGGGAGGAGTGTAAAAAGGCTTCATACCAATCGAGTGCCACAAAAGCGTGCTCACCGTGTTCAGCTTGTGGGAAGCTCAGGGCTCACTGATCGTGCACACTTCCTGTGACCAGAGCCAACTGGCGTGTGCCTGTGCCATCATGAACCGACCTCTCGTCTGTTCTTGCAACTCTTCTTTCACAGTCTAAAGAAAATGATAACAAATGAACATTCAAATGACTGAACAGTTGGTACCGTAAAAACACATCTGAGGGCAGCGTGCTTGAATCATGTGAAAGAAGAAAAACTGTTGACGGAATCAGCATTGAACTGCAGGTCTGTTTTTGTTTTTGTACATCGCAAACTTGGGCAGAAGCTGGGCTGGCTCTGCAGGAGAAAAGAACAACAGCAGCTGTTGTTTGAATGTAACGTTTGTACACAGCTCGAGGTTTCATGGAAGTCATTTCCGTTCCAAATCACTGCCTTCTTTTTGCCTTTGGGGCACTATTTATCTCTTTGGGAGAGGTTTCCATTCCCCATTTCTGCTAGGACCAACTCATGTCATGCCTTCAAGGTGTTCTGAGTAGTGACAAAATTTCCCAGGTCAAGCACAACAGGTGCATTGAGCAGACTTCAGCCTTGGTATTCCTGCATTGCAGGGAGTTGGACTTGATGGCCCTTGGGGTCTCTTCCAACTGTGATTCTTGGAATAACCAGTAGTAATTCAGTCATCGCTTTGTGGCATCGCTCACTGGTGGCCACTTGAAGGATACAGGCATGAGAGCAGGTGAATCAACTACCTCTGACAGGTAGAAGCAGGAATATGCTTTTATTCCCTTCTGAGAATCATAGTCCTGCACAGATGAATCACCCGCATCATGCAGTAAACACCGCCAAAATGAAATCTCGTTTTTCATGGTTAGCTGTCTGCAGGTTTGCTCCTCTTTTAGAGACATAAACACAATCGCCTTTGGTATCAAAACTAGAATTTGTATGCACAGAAATTGGAATAGCCATGAGAGTTAGTTTCAAACACAACTTTGCCGAGGTGCTATGAGGAGCTTAGGTGGGAAGGTGGCATGGTATAGCTTGATCTCACCACCAAGGAAGGCTGTGGAGGGGAAAGCAATGTGGCTAACCACCTCTGCTTCTCAGCTGCCTGGGGTTGCCAGATGTTGGCTGTGACTGGACGATATTTTACCCATACATACAAACACAGTCCTAGACCAATCAGTGAGGCTGCCTAACTCACTCTTCAAATAGCCCAGGAAAATCCCTCTTCCATCACAGATGAATCTACAAAGCGGTTTGCTCCGAGGGCAGCGATTCGAAGGCTCAGGAGCCCGGGGGCGCTTGACGTGGAAGGAGGCCTGTCTTTAACGATCTTCAGCTCCCACAAACACGAGCCGGCAGTGGCATCGCCTCTGGGAAGCCGGGCTGCAGTTCTGGACGAGGAAGGATACAGCCCCTGGCACGAAAGACGTGGCCTTCTCAGGGTGAGAAGAAACTTCAGGAGTGCTTTGGTTGTGTGTTCCTGCCCGGCAGGGGGTTGGACTTGATGGCCCTTGGGGGCTCTTCCAACTCTATGATGCTACTCCTGCTCTCCTACCCCTGAAGTAGCATGAGAAGGTGGTCTGAATGTTTGAATGCCCATGCCTCCCCCGCCACCACTTCAACATGCTGCTAAACTGAAGGAGGGATCAGCCAATGACGAACAGGGGTGCCCTATAGGTGCACCCTGTGCACGCTTGAATGGTACAAAAGCAGGCGGACATTCTTTGGTGGAGCCAAAGCGCCCCCCCCCCCCCCGTTCCCCAGAACAGGACAAAGGGGGTTTATGACTCCTCCACCTCTCTTGGCAAAACCCGCTCTAGGAGCCGTCTCCCTTCACCTCAATAATGCACTGTCAGTGTCTCTCCCTTGGCTTTGCATTTGAGTTCCTTATTTAGTCCAGGGGAGGGATTCCCTTCACGCCTTCCCCCAAAAGGCTGGGAGGTTTATCCCCAGGACAGCCCTGTGGGGGGAGGCAGGATGACTTGTCCGGAAGTCAGTCAGTTTTGACGCACCTTCAGGTCTTGAACTCAGGCCTCCCCAGCACTCCGGCCATTGGCCACTCGGACTCTCTCGGCCCCAACTGTGATCACTCCATGAGGTGGATAGAAATCGGGTCCCTCCATGCCAGCCCGCTGCGATCTACCCGCCGCGCGGCTGCCCGCCCGAGTCCAGCCCGCGGCTGCGTTCACACGAGCACTGCCCGTACACGCATCCGCTGCAGCACCGCCCGAGCGGTCGCTTTCAAGGGCGGCTTCCCTCGCCGGAAAGTTGCCTCCGTCCTTCTTCCTCCTGCCCCAGTTCGGGGGGGGGGGGGCGCCCCGGCCCAGGCAGGCAGTGTCTGCCCGCACACGCCCCGCTTGGTGGCTCGGTTCCAGCTGTGCTTCCCCTCCCAGGGGAGAACAGGGCGAGAGGGTCGCGGAGCTCAGCCTCCCCACTGTCCAAGGATCGGGGCACCCCTTCCTTTGCAAAACTAGGTGGCTCCCCCCTCCCCACTGACGAAGCTGGGGGGGCCGCAGGGGGTCTGTTTCCGCGCTCCTTACCGCGATCAAGGGCAGCTGCGTCGGCTGGCAGCTTCGCCCTGCAGAGCCCGGGCCGGGGCAGGGGAGGCCGGCTGGTGCGAGCGGGAGACGAGGCAGGAGAGACCCAAGCCGTGACGTGGGCGGCGTGCATCGGGGGAGGGGGACCCGAGAGGCGGGGGGGGGGGCGTAGCTGAGGAGGAGGAGCCAACGGGTGGGGGGGGGGTTGACAAACCGGGGATACTTCCCCCAGGCGGAAGGGAGTCTTGGTCCTTCCGAAAAAGAAAGTCACATCTGTGCTCAACGCTGCACAGGTGTCAAACTCGCGGCCCTCCAGATGTTATGGACTACAGTTCCCATCATCCCCTGCTGGCAGGGGATGGTGGGAACTGTAGTCCATAACATCTGGAGGGCCGCGAGTTTGACACCTATGCTTGGTGGATACCTTCTGTCAGTTTCAGGCAGAGGTTCCCAAACCAGAGCGCTGACTGTTCCAACAGCATCGGTTTGCATTTAGGCTTGTTCGTTCTGAGGATGTTCTCCCCGTCTGCGTGGCTTTCAGAGGACCATCAGAACAATCCTGGTTCATCGTGGCCAGCATCTTGCCCCATGCAGTGACCCGCCAGTTCCTAAACGTCATCGACAAGATGTGACTTTTAACCCAGGGTGTGTGCTCATACAAGGGGAATGTACAGGTGCGTGGTAGGCAGAAGAGTTTGGATTCAAACCCCATTTTCCTCAGCCATTAAGAGTTTCCAAGTGGCTGACAAACTCCTTTCTTTCTTCTCCCCACAGCAAAAACCTTGTGAGGCAGTTGGGGCTGAGAGAGTCCTGAGAGAGCTGTGACTGGCCCAGGGTCACCTAGCAGGCTTCATGTGATGTGGAGGAGGGGAGAATCAAATCTGTCCTCCAGATTAGAATCCGCTGCTCTTAACCACTGCACCACGCTGGCTCACAACACATATGATTTGTGAAGCTGCAAATTGGCTTTTTAAAAGCTCTGGACGCAAATCAAAATAAAAGAGACCTCTCTAATCTGGAGGAACTGGGTTTGATTCCCAGCTCTGCCGCCTGAGCTGTGGAGGCTTATCTGGGGAATTCAGATTGGCCTGTGGACTCCCACAAACGCCAGCTGGGTGACCTTGGGCTAGTCACAGCTTCTCGGAGCTCTCTCAGCCCTACCTACCTCACAGGGTGTTTGTTGTGAGGGGGGAAGGGCAAGGAGATTGTCAGCCCCTTTGAATCTCCTGCAGGAGAGAAAGGGGGAATATAAATCCAAACTCTTCTTCTTCTCTTCTCTCACCTTTTGGAGAGATGGAACTCTGCACATGCTGTATGACATTCAGCTCTGCAAGTGCTGATAATTTGTGGAGAAGGTTATGCAGCAAATAAATTTACTCTGCCTTCTGTCTATCAATGTCTGTAAAATTCTGGTGCTTCCCAAAGCAGAAGGACTGTCTGTCACATTCTCAAGGACCTTAGATCCTTGGGGTAGGTCCGTTTTTTAAAAGGTAGCTTGTTTCCTTTGCAGATGTTCAGACACTCTGCTTTTAGTCCTTTAAAATGGTTCCGAATTTCCCCTTGAGCAAAAACTGCTCTGTGCATGCTCAGAGATGCTCCCCTGTAGGTGCTAGAAGCTCTGAAGACAAATGTTGGCTGTGGCAACAGATGCTGACTGCTGGAAGCTGCAATTCTGCAAACTGAGAAGACAATTCTGTTACCTGTGATTGCAAGGTAGACCCTCCATGTTCAGAAGCAGCGTACCTTTTAATACCAAATTAGGGGGGAAGCGATTGGAGAAAGCTGTTGCCTGCATGCCCTGCTTGCGGCCATGTGAATAGCTTGTGTTGGAGACTGGATGCAGGATTAGATGGGCTTTTTGTCTGAGCCAACAAACCAGTGCTTCTGTTCTCATCATGGGAGTGGTGGCCGGTTTGCCTCCAAGCTGACCTTTAGCTGGAGCAGAGCTTTTTCCAGGCTTTGGAAAAAAGTTTGTTCAATAAAGACATCTCTCTACTTTCATTCATCTTTCCGTTTAATATCCAGGCTCCCACCCTCCCCGTCTGTGTCTGGGGCAATCGGAGCTCCCTTCCCTCTTCTCTCCACTCGCCCCAGGAAAGGCTAAATGAAGCGTAGCTCTTTTAAGACTCCATTGAAGGAGAAGACAAAGAATTTGTTGAATTGATGCTGTGCCCTAGGCCAGCTTAGGAATCCTTTCCAGCCATTTTGACATCATTTTCAAGAGGGGAGGGTTGGGGTATGGGTAAAGGGAACATTACTATGTAGTGTTAAGAGTTTCAGACTGGGACCTGTTTATTTATTAAATTTATACCCAGCTTTTCTTCCCCGTGGGGACCTAGAATGCCTTGCGCCATTCTCGTTTTCTCCATCTTGTCCTGACGACAGCTCTGTGAGGTAGGCAAGATCCGGGATCCTGGATTTGAATCTCCCCTTTGTCAGGGAAGCTGACTTGGGCCTAGTTGCACGGTCCAAGCCCAACCTACCTCACAGGGTGTTTGTGAGGATAAAGCAGAGGAGAGAACGCTATCAACCGCTCTGGATCTCCATTGGCGAAAAAGGTGGTGAGTAAATGGAGGAAATAAACGTTATGCAATTCTGACCAAATGGGCAGCTTTTCGTGGGGCGGAATCCATCAGCCTCTGTGTCTGTGATGACTGGCTTGAAAGTGTGTGGTTCTGTGCCTGGTGGAATCTGTGTGCTTGTGTAGGCATGCCACAGGGGTGTCGCTTTGGTGGCTGGACCGGCAACCTGTTCCCCCTCCCTACTAGCAGAAACCAAAAATGAGCAAAACAGGTTGCAGAAATTTGGTTCTTGCTGCCGAATACAGCGGAGCCCCCACTCTGGACCACCCACCGAGCTTGAGCTGCTGAGCTGGATTATAGCCCGATTTGCAGGCAATCCTATTTCCAAAAGAAATTGCTCTTATCTGCATCCTACCGGCCTGGTGCTTACTCTGTGATTTAAGAGTCAGGCCATTTTCAGCCACCCTGGTGGCTTGTCAGGGGCTTCGCGTTTGCCCTCTCATAATTAAGCCGTAGGCAGGGCAAGGTTCGGATTGATGGGTCTTCTTAATTCAAGCCCAGTGGCTTATGCTGGCGCCTGGGGAATTCCGGCCGCCTGAATAGACACCGTGTCGTTTTCCACTCCAGGATTTCTTAATGTGATTATGTGTCTCACTTGCATTGGTAATCAGGGACCGGATCCTGCTCTCCTTGAAATGGGGCTGCAGAAGGGGCTGAATCCTGGAGACGTAGCTGTGATTTTTTTCCCAGCCCGTCCCTAGGATGGAGCCTTATTAAACGCACTAGGGAAATATGAGGAGGGGGCGTGTGTGTGGATTGCGAGTCTCTGCAGTCGGCTAAACCGCTTGATCTTCCTTTCTTGGCTGATGTTTTGAGGCCACGCTTTTCAAAAAATCTAGGTCTCGTCAGTGGAAACCACTCCTGCCTGCTTTACCCCTTTTCGTCGCCATTTTCAAGCAGTTCCAGGCTTCTCTTTCAGACCTCAGCATGTTTTCCAGCAGTCAGCACCAGCCAGAGATAGGCCAGACTCTTGTCAATTTTATTGTCGCCCCAACCACCCTGCAAGGTAGGCTGTTCTGAGAGCAACCTGTCCACGGTCACCTGGCAAGCTGCCATGGTAGAGCGGGATTCAAACCTGGTCTCCTGGATCCTAAACTCTGTCTCACCAAAAGAAAAAAACAACATAATTGTAACTATTCACCACACATAGGACTGTTTTTGTTTTAGAATGCTCTGTTTGGGTCCCACTGCCTACCTAGTTCTGTCGGGTAGGCGCTTGGGCACATAAGGAGCATTGTAAAACAAAGTCGATCCAGCAAGTCGTGAATAAAGGTACATTTTTTTCTTTTGTTGAGACAGAGTACAGTCTGCCTCGCAGCTTTGCATAATGTACAGAGGTGTGCAGTTTGTCAGGGGGCAAACCATGGCAGGCCGCCAAAGCCCTATTCTCCTCAGCTGGATATGGGGTATGCCCTCCCCTTCAAGCACTGCTGCCTAGCCAGAAGGGGTCCCCCCCCACCATGAAAGATGAGATTCTCAAAGACATCTGTGTGAAATCTCAGCATATTGACAGCTGTACATGTAAGAGAAGCCAACAGAGATCTATTTCTGTATTCCCTTGCTCAGCCACAAATGGGAGGCAGACGCTTTCTTGGGAGGAAAACTCCTCTCTGATCTTCTCGTCTGATTAGTGACATTGGCGTAGGTTTCCCTGTGGTGCCTCTCCTTGCCGTCAGTTCTTTTCTGCACCGCTGACCAGGAAGAGGGGTATGCGGATAAGCGTGGACTCAGATCTCTCTTGTCCACTTGCAGCCTTTTCCCCCAGCAGCTGTCACAGGGACTGTTCTGCAGCATTATGTAACACGGACAGTGCCCTTGTGTGCAATTTGGCCTCTTCCTGTTCTCCTTTTTTGGGACATCTTCTTGCCTTGGGGCACAGCAGGCCTGAGAATGAAATTACGCCCACCTGCCGTTGCCGCTAAAACCTTTGCACGGGATGTAGAAATGCAGGTGTTGCCCATGCAAAACCGATTCCTTCCAGAAAATTTGATGTGTGTCGCTGATGTCTAACATCTACGTCGGTCTCCTTAAAGCACGGATGCACGCCCTTCGATAGCTGCCTACAGGGGACAAGAACAAAAGTCTCTGGGCCCTTGATCAGGAGGCCTTGCTTAGATTTTGTGTCAGCAAGACTTGTGGCTGGTTCTTCAGCCAAGTCACCCAAGCAGGGCCAGCGGCAAAGCAGGAAGTAACTGGAATCGCTTCCTGGACTTGTGACCCTACTGGCTGAGTCTTCACTTGTACCTGGCTGTTGGTAGTCCAAGTCCAGGTCCTGGATATACCTGGGGCAACAAACTAACTCAAACCTGGTTCTGGGCTGACAGAAGACACAAATAATTCAGGGTTATAGAATGTGTAAAAATATGGCAACAATCAAAGAAGGTAAAGGATGTGACCACCCAGCCCAACATTGTAGTGGATACTAGTCAGATGACATCTTCAGATGCTTCCAAGTAGGACTCAAAGACAGTAGTGGCGTAGTGGTTAAGAGCAGGTGCACTCTAATCTGGAGGAACCGGATTTGATTCCCCACTCTGCCGCCTGAGCTGTGGAGGCTCATCTGGGGAATCCAGATTAGCCTGTGCACTCCAGCAAATGCCAGCTGGGTGACCTTGGGCTACTCACAGCTTCTTGGAGCTCTCTCAGCCCCACCTACATCACAGGATGTTTGTTGTGAGGGGGGAGGGGAAAGGAGTTTGTAAGCTCCTTTGAGAAAGGGGGGATATAAATCCAACTCCTCCTCCTCCTCCTCCTCCTTCTTCTTCAAGACCATTCTCTTTTGTTGGTCCCCAGACTGCCCCTGAACCTGGAGGATTGAACTCTGTAGCTTGCTTCCAGCTGTTGATAATGTGATCTGGACGAATGGCACCAGCCAAGGCTTTGGGGGACTACAAAATCTATTATCAGTTGCACATATTTTTGGAAGCTGAGCATCTCCTAGTTGCCTCCAGTGCCCATCATAGTGGGACAACAACAGTCTCATCATAGCGGGATTTTTAAGTGCCCTGATGAAATATTTATTATTGCTATTATTATTAGTGTTCCAATATGTGTTAAGAGAAACAGTGAAGCGTGAACAAAATCTTGAAAGCACCATGCAGCTGTTTTTCACATACTGTAGCCGCTTAGCAACCGTGCCCTGCTTTATAGGACTTTAATTTTTAAAGAAAAGAATTCTTTTCAGCGGCCTGCAGATCAAAGACCTGTCCTGCTACTTAAGGAAGTAGCTATGTGGTAGCGGTGAACTGCCTCTCTGATTTTGGTCAGGATCACATGTCTGCATTCATCATTTATACGACCCGCCTTAACTCCCCAGATCTCTGGTCCGCTTGTCTCACAACAGAAAGTTCAAAGCGAAGCTTCCAAAAAGGAGGAATGAGGCAGGGGCGGCAGCGCGGAGGTGTATAAACTCATGAAAGATGCAGAGAGAGAAAACGAGAACTCTCGGTCTCTTACTTGCATGCTCTCTTCCTGCCCACTGATGGAAGTAGAGTCTGGATAAGCAGAGAAAGACTCCTTTACACAGCAGAAGGCTAATTCGCCTGATTCAGATCCGTGGTTTGCGATGAGATGGCTTTTGGGGAAGACTTGGCAGATTCGTGGCAGCTACGGGACGTGGCAGCTAAAAGCAATCCCCATATTGAGAAGCTGGGTACTTTTGTAATATCAGTGGTTTGCAGGCAGGGAAGACCTGGCTAAGATACCTTCATTGCCGCTGCGTGCCAGAGAGAGCCCCCGCAGGTGCCGGGACAGAGTTTGCAAAGACTTGTGTGTCAGGAATTCTGCACAGAGTCGGGGACAACGCTGATGTTCTATACAGGTAAATAAATACCTTCCCAGGATTTTTGGGGAGGAAGCTAGAACCGTCAGGTTTTAGGAGGAAACTGGAACCATCGGGTCCTTTCTGTATCTGCTTCTTGGGACAAGACATTTTGGTACTGGGCCTGGAAAATCAAAACAGCACCTTCTACGCACTGACTTGTATGTGGCGCCAGCCAGCACGAAATTTTCAGAGGCAGACCTCCCGGAGGCACACTGCAGGTGCCCGTGAGCACGCTCCCTTGTAAGAAGTTCAGGTAAGCAAATGTTCAAGACGCTCTGTGAGTTAATAGATCTTCCTCCCATTGTGTTCCAAAAGCACCACCTTATTCACTTCACTGATACCCTGCTTTTCTCCCCAATGGGGACCCAAAGCAGCTTACATAATTCTCCCCCATTTTACCCACACAACAACCCTGTGAGGTGAGTTAGGCTGATAGGGCATGACCAGCTGAAGGTCACCCAGCAAACTTCCATGGCAGAGTGGGGATCTGATCCTGGAGGGTCCCAGATCCTAACCCAGCACTCAGACCCCTACACCACAGTAGATCTCTTACCTTACAACTTGCTACATCGTAATAGCTTAAAATATTCACCGGGTTACAAAAGGAAGAAGAAGAGTTTGGATTTATATCGCTCCTTTCTCCCTGTAAGGAGACTCAAAGGGGCTGACAATCTCCTTTCCCTTCTCCCCTCACAACAAACGCCCTGTGAGGTGGGTGAGGCTGAGAGAGTTCTAAAGAACTGTGACTAGCCCAAGGTCACCCAGCTGGCATGTCTTAGAGTGCACAAGCTAATCTGGTTCACCAGAGAAGCCTCCACAGCTCAAGTGGCAGAGTGGGGAATCAAACCCGGTTCTCCAGATTAGAGCACACCTGCTCTTAACCACCACGCCATGCTGGAGACAAATACTCTTAAAAGATTTGGTATCCTGGCCCAAGAAGATGCATTTTGGGCCATGAACACTGCGTGAGTGAAATCTAACTGCGTCAAAATAATGTTTTATTAGTAGCAAAAGAAACTCCCACTATGGCAAATGCCTCCTGGGCCCTCTGTCACCACGTCTTGTTCCTGTTCAAGGAACTTGGTCGGCTGGCCTCTATATAAGCAAGCAGATCAACCCAGAAGAGACCACTGGGGTCGAAAACTTCCCTCATTTCTATGCCAGGAGCCTTCAAGTCTTCAGTAGCAGTCGGCTTCATTCTCTTCCACGGCCCCTCCAGCAGAGACAATGTCCTGCAAAAGGGACTGGGGGCTTTTCTCCACGTGATCGCTGCTGTGACCCAGAGCCCTCTGCAACTCTTCGAGGTCCACCGCCTCTAAAATCAGCAGCACATCCTCCGGAGTCCCGGAAACCGTTTCAGAAGAATCTTCTCCAGGAAGTCCCAGCACGCAAGCCGCTGCAGTCCTCCAGGTCTCAAACAGCGGAGTGTTCCCTTGCCGTTCGAGCCTCTGCCCTTCATGTTGGCTGCGGCCTACACAGAGCTGCAGCTTCACGCCCGCGAGGATCTCACAGGCTTTGAGCGCCACCGGCCTGTCGCAGTCCCCCAGAGCTCCAAAGAGAAAGTCAAACAGCTTCACTTGGCAGAAGGCCTGCAGCAGTTCAGCTAGACGGGCAGGCTGGCTAACAGAAGAGGCGCTGGCAGCAGCGGACGGGCGCTGGGCGAAGCCAAAGTGATCAAAGGCCTGAGCTGAGAAAACGCCTGCCAGTTCCAAGCCGCTGACCTTGACTTCCCAGTCCAAGTCTCCCCTGACAATTTGGATCACTTTAGAAACAAACTGTTCGGCTTCGTTCCGGACGGCCTGGTGCCCTTCCTGGAGCCAGTCAATGAAGACGCTGACTGCAGCTCTGCGGGGAAAGCCCTCGGAGTCTGTTGACAAGATTTCCAGCAAGCGAGTGGGGATGCTGTCCTTTGGAACAATGAGAAAAAGAAGAAGAGTTGGATTTATATCCCCCCTTTCTCTCCTGCAAGGAGACTCAAAGGGGCTGACAATCTCCTTTCCCTTCCCACCCCCCACAACAAACGCCCTGTGAGGTGGGTGAAGCTGAGAGAGCTCCGAAGAACTGTGACTTGCCCAAGGTCACCCAGCTGGCATGTGTTGGGAGTGCACAAGTTAATCTAGTTCCCCAGATAAGCCTCCACAGCTCAAGTGGCAGAGTGGGGGACCAAACCCCGTCCTCCAGATTAGAGTGCACCTGCTCTTAACCACTACACCATGCTGGCTCTACACCAGTACACTACAAGCTAGCCATATACCCCCCTCTTCTGGTCACGATCATGACTTTTCATTCTTCCCAATGCACATTATGTGAAACAAGTATTTCCTTTGTCCTCCATTACACTGAGAGAATTACAGTATGTAAGCATGAAAAGGAAGAGCAGAGAATTGGCCATTTGCTGGAGTGCCTAATTTGCCCACAGAGCTGGGTGGCAACACTTCCAAAGAGCTTTCTGATAAACCCACAGTCCTGGGGAAACTCTGGGGACACTCTGCTTTCTCGTCTGGTGCTGGGGTCAGGATGTAATGGTCCCTTGTGTGTAAAAACACAGTACCTCATTGTGACTCCTGTTATGATCAAGGCTGGGCACCTTCAAGCCGGAGCTGGCGATCAAGGAATACTGGCCCAAAGCTTTCACGGCGCTGGCTCGGACGTAGCTCTCTGGGTCATCCAGAAGGCCTTCAGCAAGTGTAACTACTTCCGAGGTGGACAGGGCTTGCCAAAACCCCTCCTGCTCTGTGGAGATAGAAGGAGAGGAAGGAGATAAGCCTCCACAGCTCGAGTGGCAGAGTGGGGAATCAAACCCGGTTCTCCAGATTAGAATGCACCTGCTCTTAGCCACTACGCCACGCTGGCTCTTGATCTGGTTGGATGGAACAGCAGTGCCAAAAGTCATGGCCAAGAGCCATCAGAGTGGCTCAGTTGGAGGCAAGTTGCCTCTCTCTACTGTTAAGGGTGTCTGTTCAGGACAGATGGCCTCAAGGGAAACACTGGCAGTGAACAGATTCTATTGAGCCTCTGGGCAAAGCCCCGTGTTCCTATTCAGTGCATGCGGTCAGGAAACGTGGTGTGAATATTAATACTAATGAAGCAGTGGTCAACTAGCAGCCTCTATAACTTTTTATTCAAAACATGACAGGACAAGCTGAACTCTCTGACCCCACTGTGCGGAGACAGACGACCTCTGTAAGCAGGAGGGAAGGCGGCATGGTGCAACCAGCCCAAAGTTGTAAGAGGCTAGAAGGGTCTATACTTGGAGGGGAGACCACCAAGGAAGGCTGTGCAGAGGAAGGCTGTGGCAAACCACCTCTGCTTCTCAGTTGCCTTGAAAACCCTTGCTGGGGTCACCATCAGCTGGTGCTCTTAACTCACTTCCGGCCTCTCATCACTTGAATTTGGGCTATATGTAGGAATAGGCTGGGGAATTTCATTCTTCCTCTCCAAATCCCTCCCCTGATTTCTTAGCCTGCCTTTTCCTTAGCCTGTTGTAAAGATGTATGTATCCAGCCATTTAGTGAACTGTAATGGACAGCCGTGCTTAGTGCTCTCCCCAACGCTGGATTTGTACTCAGGGGATAGAACAGGGATGGTCTCCATGCGTACCTTTCAAGTGCTTCATTGCCAGGGTGAAAAACTCCAGAGCAGAATCTCGGACCTCCCAGCTGGGGCTGCACATGCGTTTCTGTAACATGGGCATCGTATCTACGAAAGGCAAGGGAGAATACTGGACTAGCCACGGAAAGGCTTCACAGGAGGCTGTCCTAGGCGTACGGAACAAAACGTGGCCCCAATGGCTGCTCAGAAGGGAAAACACAGAGAATTCCCCCGTCTAAGATGCTCTGAACTTCGCAAGGAAAGAGCAAGATATTGTTCTTTTAGTGTATCCGTAACATATTTCATTCATCATGGCTCTCAAAGCCGTCGGCAACATCAGTCTGTCTGAGAACGATGTGATTTCAGCACCAACTTAAAGGGCCACAAGATTTCCAGCATTTATTTGATGTATTTAATTCATTCATGCCCCACTATTCCCCCTTCACGGAGACCTCCTCCGTTGTATCCTCACAACAACCCTGTGAGGGAGGTGAAGTTGAGAGGGCGTGACTGGCTGGCAAGTTTCCACATCACGGGTGGGGATTCCTGCCAGGGTCTCCCAGATGCCCGTCCAACGCTCATATCCACAACCCAACACCGGTTCTCTCAGTGCAGTCAACGCTCCCTTCATGGCATACCCTGGAAGTCTTGTTGGTGTCTGAGGTGCTACTGATTCAAATCTTGCTCTTCTACTGCAGGTGGACATGGCTCCCCAACCTGAAACTATGGGATAGCCACGGAACCCTTTGTGGTCTTTCCAAGCCCTGGGCCAGGTACTTTCTGAGCGCTGCTACCTGGCTGGCCTGAAAGAATCTCTACAGTGGAAAGCAAGACAAGACCACGTCTTTCAGTGGTTTTTAAATGCCGCCTTTCCACCTGCTCTCCGCCCATAAACCAGAGTCTGTGAAAGAAGAAGAAGAGGAGTTGGATTTATATCCCCCTTTCTCTCCTGTAAGGAGACTCAAAGGGGCTGACAATCTCCTTTCCCTCCCTCCCCCCCCCACAACAAACACCTTGTGAGGTAGGTGGGGCCGAGAGAACTCTGTAGAGCTGTGACTAGCCCAATGTCACCCAGCTGGCATGTGTTAGAGTGCACAAGTCACATTATCTGGTTCACCAGATAAGCCTCCACAGCTCAAGTGGCAGAGCGCGGAATCAAACCCAATTCTCCAGATCAGAGTGCACCTAATCTTCACCACTGCACCACGCTAGCTCTCTGGTTCCAGTAAAGCGATGGGCCGCTGCTGTTTTCACCGGCTTCAAACCCAAGTCATTGGCCTCTGTATCAGCAGCCATGTGCTGTGACCATGAAAAAGTATGTGGAAAAGGAGTCTAACTCAGCGGGTCAGGATGGCCAGCTGCTTTAGCCATCGCTAGCGGCGATGATTTGGTCTAGACCAGCAACTGTTTCTTTACCTGTGAGGAACTGTTTGCACTGTGGGAAGCCACTGGTGGAACCGGACGTTTCAGAGCTGCACAGGCACCATTTCAGTGTCGCTTGGAAAGCCTTCTTCAGAACCTGAAAAAAAGACACCAAAGCAGAGTTTTAAAAGTTCACTGAAGAAAGTAACTTTGAGCACCTTAACAGAAAAGAACAACTGGAGAAATACATGTGTTTCTTGATTTGTTATTCAGGGACTTCTTAGCCTGGTTTTTCCCCACAGTGGCAGCCAACGACATGAGGGAAACTAGCACACTTAGGGTTGGTTTGCCCTGCCCTAGATAGCCAGATCTCATCGAGCCTTGGAAGCTAAGCAGGGTCAGCCCTGGTTAGTACTTGGATGGGAGACACGGGGACCATCAATGGCAAAACCACCTCTGTTTGTCTCTTGCCTTGAAAACCCTACAGGGCAGCCATAAGTCAGCTGTGACTTGATCGGCACTTTCCACCACTGGGATTGGTTTAAGAACTGCTTGCTGGGTACTGCTTGCTTACGGTAGGACTGGTTTCTGGACTTCGCAGGTAGACGAGAAGGATGTCAAAGACCTCTTCCACGGCCACACCAGAGTCTGCAGGGAGGAAAGAGCACCAAAGAGACACGCTTCAGATTGGATTCTGCCACAAATAAACAGGACTCCAGGGCCAAAAGTTCCGTTGCAGATACGGCTGCCGCCTTCCAAGAGGCAGCTGAGGATCTCCCATGATTACAACTGATCTCGGGTCAACCAAGGCCAGTTCCCCTGGAGAAAATGGCTGCTCTGGAGGGTGGACTCTATGGTACTTACCATGCTGAAGTCCCCTCCCCAAACCCCGCCCTTTCAAGGCTCCGTCCCCCAAAAGTCTAGGCACTTTCTAACCCAGAGCTGGCAACCCTAGAGACAGATGCTAGAAGCCACACATATTGATAGGTTTTTAAAGAGAGGCTGGATGGGTATCTGTCGGGAGTGCTTTGATTCTGTGATCCTGCATGGCAGGGGGTTGGACTGGATGGCCCTGGGGGTCTCTTCCAACTCTAGGGTTCTATGATAGGAAAGAGAGGATCAGTGTGAAAGGCAGCTGTCTTAGCATTCTACCCATTAAACTACATCTCAATTTTGCAGCTTTGTTAGCTCAGGGGGTAAGGTGGGGGTTAAATTTTTGCAATAGCAATATATACTTCATTCATTTATAAACCTACAAATAGTCCAGTTTCTCTCCGAGACTCAAGGCAGATTACACAGCATATATCAATACAGTCCGTATGGGATTTCACTGGTCTGGAGTAAAGTTTTTGATTGCTAAGAAAACACCATATCCCCTAAAGTGGAGGTTGCATGAGGGACTATGGCAGGGGTCCCCAAACTACGGCCCGGGGGCCAAATGTGGCCCCCTGAAGGCATTTATCCGGCCCGCCAGGCATGGCGGCGATGGCTCCATTCATGTGCAGTGGGGGCTCGAGGGAGAGGAGGAACTGGCCCCAACGGCTGTTGATTGCAGTTACATGATGGCACCCCCAAATCTCCATGAATTTTCTGACCCAGAGTTGGAAACCTTACATGTGGCAATGCCTGTTCCGCCCTCCTCTCAGCTACTCCATGTGTTGCTCTCAGGCTTTCTGTTCCGCCTCACTCCCATTGGCATCAGCCAGGCTGGCGAATTGATCACTGGCTGCTAGGGAGGAAAGAACCCAGGAAGATACCTGATCCTGGGTTAGATGGAATGTTTCATTGGGAAAGTTCTGCTTTTTTTTTTAACAGGGGAAGGTATTCCACAGCCTCCCCAATATTTGGAGCCCACCCTGTACTTGACATACTTTGGTCACTGTTCTAAAAACAGACCATGACAGAAAGGCTGAAAGGTGAAATCAAACATTTTACAATCATTTGTGCATAGGAATTTGTTCATAGTTTTTTTTAGTCCGGCCCTCCAACAGTCTGAGGGACAGTGAACTGGCCCCCTGTTTAAAAAGTTTGGGGACCCCTGGACTATGGCCAAATTTCCTGCAACAAACATCTGTCGCATTACAAATCACTGTCGCTTCAGACAAATCGCTAGAGCACCATGCACCATGGAAACCATTCTCACGTTACAACAGAATATTCAAATAGGAGGGGAAGGAAAAGTGACTCACTTGCCCACCGAGAGAGGGCTCCAAGGAGATGAATTGCGGCCTGCTGAACTCGGGAGCAGCCAATTAGGATCCTGTTGATCGTCTCTCCCAAGGAGGAGGCTGGCACTGCGAAGCCTCCACAGACCTGTAACACAGCCACCGTGGAGTGCAGCAAAGGCTTGTGGGGGAAATCCACGGGCAGGCCGGCCTGGTGGGGAACAGATCCTTGTGTTATTCCCAGCACAGCTGATTGATATTTGCAGGGTCGTCAGAACAATTAAAACAAGAGGATTTATATAAAGCACTTTGAAAGTGCTACATACTGATTGTTCATGTCCAGACCTCTCTAGAGGCTTCAAGCTGTGCCCAGCAGGCATCACAGTCTCACAACTTCACTGAACTAGGAACCTGACATGGATTTCCACCAAGGTATCTCTGAAGCGGAGAATGAGTCGCTGTGCTCTGAATCCAGAAAAGGCAGGCTAAAGCATTCCCTGAGTCTGAGCAGGCCCAGGTCCTTGAAATCCTCTTGGGCTACAAACACTCAATGGGTGCCACTCTAGGAATTGGAAAGGTCGCTTCTTACATCTTCTTGGCAGCATAAACTTTGATCTCTACTGGCCTTCTCTTGGAGCTGTCCCAGGTGCTGAAGAATCTCTGGAACCTGCTAACCTGATAATTTCAGCAGCTGGTAGGCCTCCCGCAAGTCCCTTTGTAGCATCTTGTAGACCCATAGCTCGGCAAGAGCAAATCCTGTCTTAGCTGCATGCATAGCTATTCTTCCATGTAACTAGAAACAGCAGAGCAAGCTATGCAAAGCAATTCTATTTGAACCTAAACTTTGGAATAAATGTAAAGATCAAGCTGATCTGTGTATGAACATATCTGGTGCAAACTGTGCCCTCTGAACCAAATCAGGTTGAATTATACAGGAAACATCAGATTACATCATTTGGTCTGACTTGTTTTTGATTTTTTTAATTGAAAAAGTAGATGCGTATCTGTATAGAATTGTACAAGATGCAAATTGTGCCTTCTGAGCCAAATCAGACTGAATTACACAGTCCATATCATACTGTATGATTTGGCCTAGCTCAGAATGTTTTATTGAAGAAGAAGAAGAGGAGGAGGAGGAGGAGGAGGAGTTTGGATTTATATCCCCCTTTCTCTCCTATAGGAGACTCAAAGGGACTTACAAACTCCTTTCCCTTCCCCCCTCACAACAAACACCATGAGGTGGGTGGGGCTAAGAGAGCTCAGAAGGACTAGCCCAAGGTCACCCAGCTGGCATGTGTAGGAGTGCACAGGCTAATCTGAATTCCCCAGATAAGTCCCCACGGCTCAGGTGGCAGAGTGGGGAATCAAACCCGGTTCCTCCAGGTTAGAGTACACCTGCTCTTAACCACTACACCGCTGCTGCTCCTATTTAAACATGAAAATACATATATGCGGTACATGGGCCTTGTTACACCTATTTAAACATGAAAATACATATATGCGGTACATGATCCCCTCCACTGCTACCGTCATCCTCATACTGTACCAGGTGCTGGATCTCCGCAAGATGGGCCAGAAACTGGCACAGAAGACTGATGCACGAAGACCGGGAAGACAGAAGAGGTTTCACAGAGACGGCCTCAGGAAGGGGACAATCCAGGAAACCTGGGGGGCGAAAGGAAAAGGCCACTCTCAATGTAAAACACTTTGACTCCACAAATGGGAAAATCTAAGTTATGCTAATCCAGTTACTTCCTCCAGAAGATGCTTCCAAACTGGGAGACCTCCTCGGTGTTCTGATTTGGGCCCAGGCTCCATCCGGTGCCTGGGGTTTGGAGGTGAAGGGGGGAATCCCCAAGGGATAGCTTGCCTGGCACAGACAATGAGGTCGCTTCCCCAAGGCTGCCTCGTACCTGAGAGCTCAGAGGGATGAGAGAAGGCTCTGGCGATGCAGTCCACCGGCTGCAGCAGGATATGCAGAGCTTGGATCTTAATGGCCTGGGGGCTGAAGGAGAAAAAAGGAGCAGAACAGATCTCTTGTGTCAGGAGGAGATCTCCAGATCCAGGACGTACCGTTGCTACCTCAGCCTGACGCATCCAGCCTGCAAGTGGACCTTTCTCAACTAACAACACTTGTATGATCATTAGCTTTCATCCACTGCAGAGCACATGGCAGAAGGCATCTGTTTTCCAAGCAGCTTCTCCACCCAGGTCCTGACTATACCCAGTTCTGTTCAGCTTTGGCACAGTCAGGATACCCCATGTGCGGAGCCACTGCAGGGCAGGGCAGTGGCACAGTGGAAGAGCACCTGTTTTGCATACAGAATGTCCCAAGTTCAATCCCCAGCTTAGCTTTCAAGATCTGATCAGATTGGGCAATACCATGCCACCTTCTCAACTACCCTCGGAAATCAAGAAGAAAAAGAGTTGGATTTATATCCCCGCCTTTCTCTCCTGAAGGAGACTCAAAGGGGCTTACAATCTCCTTTCCTTCCCCCCCTCACAACAAACACCCTGTGAGGTGGGTGGGACTGAGTTCAGAGAGAACTTGCCCAAGGTCACCCAGCTGGCACGTGTTGGAGTGCATAAGCTAATCTGGTTCACCAGATAAGCCTCCGCAGCTCAAGTGGCCCAGTGGGGAATCAAACCTGATTCTTCAGATTAGAGTGCACATGCTCTTAACCATGACACCACACTTGTTCTAGGGAAGGTAACATACAGTTTGGGTCCATCCAGCCCTGGTCTGACAATAGCCACTGCCCAACACTGCCACTCTTCAAGTGCCAATGATCGTCATTCCTACCACTCCTCGAGTTTCAGGAGCCCCAGTGCTAGGAGACCAGCTGGAGTCGGTTGCAGGCATTTCAGAGCAAGAGCGACAAATTTCCAGAAGCTGCCTTCGAGACAGCTGAACGCAGGAGATCTGTGTGAGAGGGAGAAAAAATTACTCCAGTATGTGCAAGCCCAGAAAGGGACAGCTGTGGAGTCACTCAAAACCCAACAGCTGGCTTGGCAGAAGGAGCCAGCCAACAGGAACGCAAGCCACCTCTATGGTTCCAAGCCAGGCTCCCGACAATTCCAAGTTATAGGACTGCATTTGGACTGGGATCTAGAACAGCCTAAGAGAAGGAGACGCCCCGCCAGTTTTGAAAGCTGTTCCGCTATTTTCACTTGCAAAAGCTGCATTGCATGTAAAAGAAGAAGAGTTTGGATTTATATCCCCCTTACAGGAGACTCAAAGGGGCTTAAAATCTCCTTTCCCTTTCCCCCCTCCTACAACAAACACCGTGTCAGGTGGGTGGGGCTGAGAGAGCTTCGAAGAACTGTGACTAGCCTAAGGTCACCCAGCTGGCGTTTGTTGGAGTGCACAAGCTAAGCTGAATACCCCAGATAAACCTCCACAGATCAAGTGGCAGAGCGGGGAATCAAACCCGGTTCTCCAGATTAGAGTGCACCTGCTCTTAACCACTACACCACAATTGTTATTTATATCCTGTTTCCCTCTCCAGTTGGGAGTCAAAACAGCTTAAAATGTTGTTCTCCCATCCTCTTCTTTCTCACAGGCAGGCTGGGGGCACCATGGTGAACCTCTACGGGTCTCTGGGAGCCTAGTCTGTCTCTCTATCCAGTGTCACACCAGCTCTCAAAGATTAGCTCCAGCCAGCTAACTTGTTGGCAGCTAAACCCTCCCTCACCTTGCCATGCTCAGAAGCAGGTCCACCAGTGAATGTGCCACCTGGGCCGACCACTCCTCCAGAAGGGACTCAATTGTTCTCACTAGCCGTGACCAAAGGGCTTCTGTCCACGCTTCCTGGTTTTGTTCACACACCGTTGTTAGCAGCTTCAAGGACTGGTTGGCACGGGAGGCAGAGCGGGAGCGGAGAGACTCCTCGAGGTGAGCCACAATCTCTTGAGCACACGGCGGCCACTCGCAGTTGTCCGGGCTGAGAGGATGGGAACATTCCGACCGCATGGAGAAGACGAGCATGCGTGCAAGGAGCTGATTGGCCGCCGAGGCGACGAATAAGCTGCGGTCTTCATGCAAGGTGAAGATTGTATCTAGGGCACCTTGTGGGGAGGATGATGCCAAGAATGTTGGCAATTGTTGGGTAAGAGACTGAGCCAAATGAAGGAAAGATTTATCTATCTATTTCACTTATAGATGAAGAGAGATGTCCTTCTCTTGTTCTATTCTGAGACTCAATCCTGGGGCGCTTGCCCAACCAAAAGCAACCCAAGAAGAAGAAGAGTTTATACCCCCCCACCCTTCCTCTCCAGCCTGCATCAGGGAAATAGCATCCCTTCGCACTGAGCTTCGTCCCACTAACCAATTCCTTGGATTGCTGCCAAGAGCTGTTCGTTGAAAACAACAAGCAAATCCCAAATAGTTTCTTGGCTCTGGAGGGTTAACAGGGGGCAAATTCACCCTGGTTGCCAACCCCCCCCCCCCCCCCGGGCCTGTACTTTTAACAACCAGCAGCCACAGGGATGCTCAGCTAAAAGAAAAGCACCGAACAATGATACTCACCAGAGTCACATAACAACTGGAAGGCGCCGGAGTGGTGCAGCATGTCGTGAGCGCCTTGCACCCAGCCGCTGCGCACAGAGGAGTCTTCGAACAAGGCGGTGCTGAGAGGCCTGGCTTCCCCAAAGGCCAAGTCTACAGCTTTCTTCTGCTGCTCCCGAGAACAGAAAAGACACCCGAGTTGGTTATTGAAAGTTGGCCAGTTTGCTCATCTGTCATTAAGACTCTCTAATCCTTTGAAAGGGGGGTTGTACATTCCTTTTCCGCAGCAACCTTTCAGGATGGGCAGCTGCACCAAGAATACCACCCTGTGCAGAAATTCCAAGCTCCAAGCCCGTCCATTTCAATAGGTTTAGATGGACTAATTCTACACAGGATATGCACTTTAAGACGCTTCCTCCTCTGTGAACAACCGCACAGTTAGGGCTGCCTCAAAAGCCATCCAGCAGAGAAATAAAGATTAAATAAGAACCTCTGGATTAGACACTTGTGTTTTGAGGCTGTTAGGGTTCTGAATCTTCTTAATAACAATTGTTCTGTGTACAGGGAAAACTGAAACTATGTTCACTCCTGTGGTGCAATTTTAGAACCATAGAGTTGGAAGAGACCCCGAGGGCCATCAAGTCCAACCCCCTGCAATGCAGGAACACATAATAAAAGCACTCCTGACATAGGTTCATCCAGCCTCTCTTTAAAAACCTCCGAAGAAGGAGACTCCACCACTCTCCGAGGCAGTGCATTCCACTGTTGCACAGCCCTGACTGTCAGGAATTTTTTCCTGATGTTTAGGTGGAATCTCTTTTCCTTCCCCTTGAACCCATTACTCCTGGTCCTAGCAGGACCTAGGAAACAAGCTTGCTCCCTCACCAACATGACATCCCTTCCAATATCTAAACATGGCTATTGTGTCACCTCTTAACCTTCTCTTCACCAAATTAAACGTCCCTAGCTCCCGAAGTCTCTCCTCGTAGCATCTAATACGAAATATCAACTCTGCAGTCATAACTTTCTCCATTATTGAGCAAACATCTCATCATGCTCATGTGTATAGTCGGTTAGCTTCAACTCAGTTGCTGGGTTTAGAATCCCTCAGGACAGAAATATGAGTTTCTACCAGGCAGTAGCCCCGGCTTACCTGGAGGTGCTGGAAACAGCTTTCAGAGGCAGCGAATAATCCCATCAGTTTTAGGACAAAGGAAAGGATTGTTGGGTTCGGCTCCTGCTGTCTCAGCACAGTAAGGATCAACTCTGCCAAACATGGATTTTCCTCTAAGAGCAACAAACTAGATCCTGGAAAGAAGAAAAGTACAAGAGAATGAACAAGGGCTGATTCAAACATAAAGAACTGGGAAAACCATTCCACCTATTATGGCTTTTGAAGAATGGGAAGGAGATAGATTGGCATTCCTTTTTTATACTTTTAGTGCTGAATCACAGCATATAATAAAGACTTCAGGTAACTTGGACATTCTTTTTGTTTAATGAACTTACCAGTGTTGGTTAAAGTCTTAAACCAGTCTAGCAACTTCTCTAGGCAGGTGTCATCGCAAACTGGTTGCCGTGGATCTGCTAGAATGGCACAGGCAGAAGGCAGAAGCTGAACGCACTTTAAGTCCATAGTGCCCTGGTGTCTCTCACCCTGCAATGAAGAAGAAGAGGAGTTAAGATTTATACAAGCCCCACCCCTGTCTCTCATGTAAGGAGTCTCAAAGTGGCTTACAAAGTCCTTCCCTTCCTGTCCCCACAACAGACACCTTGGGAAGTTGGTGGCACTGACAGCGTCCTGAGAGAACCGTAACTCATCCAAGGGCACCCAGCAGGCTTCACATGGAGGAGCAGGGTAACAAGCCCAGTTCACCCAATAAGAAGTGGTGAATCAAACCCAGGTCTCCGTATCAGAGTCCACCGCTCTTAACTGTTACAGGACGCTGGCCCTCTCATTTCCTTAGCAAAAAGAGAAGGAAAGAGAACCAATAAAGCCTCAGTAGTGTGAGCTGCTGAGTTCAATAGGGTTTCCTTTCCAAGTTGTGACAGCAATACAAGCAGATGTAGGGTTGCCGACTTAAAACTGACCATAGATGCCATAGAGCCCACCCTTTAAAGTTGCCGTTTTCCCCAGGGGAAGAGATCAGTTGAAACTCTGGGAGAACTCAAGATCTCCCCTGGGGGCTGGCAACTCTACCCACTGCACACCCTACAGTAGTCCCATCAATCACAGTCCACCTTCCTCCTGAGTTTACATGAACAGACTGTTATCCTGTCGGCGCTTCAGCCTCTCGTAGTACAAAGCAAGTCCACCCATCGAAGTCAATGGGCTTAGAAAGACACAAATCTGTTTAGGGTTCCACGGCCAGGCTTTAATCCTATGCACATTTGTCTCTGTGTGTAAAATGTCCGGGCACACTTACCTAGAAGCAACTTCTTTTGAACCCAATGGGGTTTACTTTCTGAGTAAGCCTTCCTAAGATTGCTCCATTACTTCCCGTGTAAGCACGCTTTCAAGTTAAGGCGGAGCTCTTCTGAAAGGAAAGCAGGGAATCTCATTGGTTCATCTCGTTTTCACCCTGGAGGGCGTGGCCACGAGGGATAGCTGAGCATGCTCAGTGCAACTTGGGCCACAAGCATGCTCAGTAGCTGCCTCTGAAGCCCTGTTCGCTTTGCTTGCCGTCGTTTGGTATGAGATCGCCTTTATTCATAAACGTGTCGTTTGCAGAAAAGCGGCGTTGCGTGGATTGTGCCGGGTGATACTCAGTCGGTATCTGAAGCTAGGACTTCCGTGGCCTCGTCCAAGTTTAAATGCTCAAATAGAGTTGCCAACGTATAGATGGCAGCTAAAGTTTCCCTGGAATTACATCTGGTCTCCGGACTGCAATTCCCCTGGAAGAAATGGGCAGCTTAGAAAGTTGAGGTCCGTGGCATCGCATCAAACTGTGCCTTCTCCAAGCGTTGTCCCGGAATCTCCAGAAATTTAACAAGCTGGAGTTGGCAACCCTAAGCATGACTCTTCCTTCTCTGGGATCGGACCATTAATTGGTCTACCCAGGTCACTCTTGTCTCTTCTAACTCGCAATGGCTCGCCTAGCAGGAGTCGTTCGTATCACCTACAGCTTGAAATGCACCATAGCACGCATAATACTAAAAGTGTTTGCATACATAATTATCTAGTAGGGACGCTGTGATTGTACTTTAATAGGATTCGCGACTATCCAGCTGACACGACCAAGCATATAAAATAATTATGCCTGACATAAAATCAAATAATAAGCTTAAGTAGTAAATTATGTCCTGAGTAAAGGGCGAGCTGTAAATCAAATCTAGGTAGGTAGGTAGGTAGGTAGGTAGGTAGGTAGGTAGGTAGTCCTGTGCAGCATACAATCACAACAGAAGGTATAATTACGCAGCATATAATAATTAACAGTACATCAAAACAATTTTGCATTGATTTTTGTGTACAGAAAATGGCTATTATTTATACACGTTAACACAAAATGAAATGTACAAGAACGCCTCCGAGCATGCGCGGGGCGGGGAGACCTGGCAGAGAACTCCGGGCAAAGCTTCGCCGGTCCCGCGGCGCCAGTTGCGACCACTCGGAAACTGCGCCAATGGGAGCCTGTCCCGCTCAGGCCCCACCCCTCGCGAGTCCATCCGGGTCTTTGGCTCCTTGTTGCCGTGGGGCTGGTTGCCATGGACTCCCAGAGGTGGCCTGCATCGGAGCGCGGCGGCTGCTGCCAAACCATAGTGGGCTACGCGGGCTGAGATGGTGGATCGGCTGCTGGGTTGGTTGGGGACGTCGAGTGCGCGGCCTCCTTCCTGCCATGTCTCAGGGACCAAGCGAGACCGCCACCGAGCTGGAGCTGGAGCTGGAGCTGGTGAGGGCGTGCCCAGCGGGGCTTTGGGGTGGGGTGGGGTGGGGTGGGGTGGGGTGGGGGGGCAGCAGTGTCCAGCCGCCTGTCTCCTGCATACCTACCTAGTCCACCTTACCTGCAGAGGAGGCTTGCGAGGCTCTGCCATCCTCACAACAACCCTGGAGGTAGGAAAGACAGGCTGCGGTGGAGCTCCTGGTCCAAAATCACAGAGGGAGGTTCTTGGCTTTCTTTGCTTCTCTTTCATCCTCACGATGGTAGGTAGGTAGGTAGGAAGGAAGGAAGGAGATAGGATAGATAGATAGATAGATAGATAGATAGATAGATAGATAGATAGATAGATAGATAGATAGATAGATAGATAGATAGATAGATAGATAGATAGATAGCATATATCTATAAAGATAGAGGACTTAGCTGTAGATGCTGTAGATTGATAGGTTGATTGTTCTGTCCCCAAGGCAGGAAGATCCAAGCAGATCAAAGAAGGTACAGGAAATGGTGGATATATATTCAATTCTACTGTCATCTCTTGGTGGAAAAGAGTATAGTCGGATCCCTTATTTGCTAGGGATGAACATCTCTGGTGAACATAAGTGAGATCCTAAGCACATTTACTCAGACCCTAAAGTGAGACCCTAAGCACAATTACTCTGAGATTCTTGTGTGCTCAGAACTGCAGTCATAGACCAATTAAGAGACAACCAGTTATCACTGGTCAATATTTCTTCAAAAGATGTAGGTGGGACAAATGAATACTTCATATGTATATAAAGCATACATGATTCTCCTCCCCAGGCAGTGATTTATTAGTATAACAAGAGATATCTAAAGACAATGGTCATTATATTTCTAATGAACCACAATTTCTCCAGGCAGTTACCTTGTGCTTTTGTAACCTCAGCTTGTGGGTTCTGTGGGGCAGAACCTGGAATGAGTTTGCAACAACAATTTTTAAAAACAAAATGGTTTACTTTCTTAACACATAACATATAACATCAACATTTAACATCACATTTCAAGGTCCTGTTCAGGTTGCAATTTCAAGTCCTTATATTTACAGTCTACTGATACTGCCAAGTCCATTTCTTCTTTGCAAGTGGGTTGGCTCCTGAAGACTCCAAGGGCTTGATGAACAGGATCCAACATGATGAAGGTTTCCAGGAGAACTCTCACCCATTACAACCACAAAAGAAACCCTTAACAAGGTGTTAAGGGCTTATTGAAATCAAGGTCCGAGTCTAGTAGCCTTGTCTCCTCCAACTACATGTCTGCTGCCTCGTGCTGCTCTGAGTCTCTACCCCTTACTGGGTCAACCCATTCTGAGCATGGGGGTTACACTTTCTTAGAAAGCATGCTCAAATGTCACACCTCTGAACTGAAAGAGCTTAACTCCCAACCGACCAGTGGTACCCCTAAATGGCAACTGCATGGCTGAAAATTTTTCCTTGCCTTTGAAAAATGGACGCAAAACCATCAAAGGGCATGTTTACTTTTTTCCCTGCACTGTTTTATTTAAATATGTCCCCCTTCTCAACAGAGACCTGAAGTGACTTACAAGTACATCCTTCTGTTTTACACTCACAACAACACTGAGATGTAGGTCAGGCTGAGACCACATGGCCCAAGATCACTCAGCAACTTTCTGTGGGGAAGCAGAGATTTGAACCTCCAAAAGTCCTAGTGAACCTAGTCCATCATTGTAGCCATTACACCACACTTGTTCTCGTATCTGAGATGCACAATGAGGTAGTGGTGAACTGCACACTGGTCCTTAAGATTCATATTTCATTTGAATTGTCCCTAGTGAAGGAGAGGAGAGAGTATCTGGGAAAGTTTCACCCCATGGGAGATTCATATATCCATTGATTGTCCTGGGTATTTATCTGACTGCTTTCAAGTTACAGTATGCAGTTTTCCCTGTTTTGCAGTCCGATCACCCCTACGGGACGGGGAAGATGTGTTGTTGATCAGATTTTTAAAAGATAGCAAAAATCATTCTGCCAGTGCGCTGGGAGGAATGTGACCTCAGGAAATTAAAAGCTCTGCGGCAGGTTGTGAGGGAAGTCGGTGTCTGCCTGTGCTGAACCAAACGAGAAAACTGCCTTTATTTCTTCATTCATCCCACCTTTCCTGCCAGCCTGGATTACAAAAAACAACAAAAACAAAAAAATCCAAAACTTTTTGCCTTTTCCACTGAGCCAGATTTAGATCTCACTGAAGGAGGACTGGCATCTCTAAAGAGGCCAAAGGCAGCTACGGAAATGAGCCGTGGGGCCCTTCCTTCAAGGGTGACCTATCTGCAACATAATAATAACAATCTCCGAACCGCTATCTTTTCAAAGGAAATGAAAATCCTCCAAATGCTCCTTCTTGCTAATATTAGGAGAGGGATTATAAAGCTCATTCATATACATTTCTGACACTACGGCACAGTTTATAAATTTGGGGCGTCTATTGTGCATGTCTGCCATTCTGGATCTGGCTTCTTTGAAAATCTCAGCACGCACACACGCACACATACACACACAGATTTATATTAAGTTCCTTGTTTTTTTTATCTTAAAGCCTGGAAATGTCCTGTTATATGTTCCATGCTCAGAAACCAGAGCCATTCTCAGAAACCAGAGCGGCAAGGTTTTGGCTTTAAACCATAAAGCTGTTGTTCTTTGAGGCCCGTCCTCAGCTGCCATGACTGTTTCTTTCTGCCGTAGCATGTGTTGCTCAGACATCACTGCCAGCACAATCACTGTTAGCCAGTGATTTACCTGACTTCAGAATGCGGCTGGATACGTTAGTTTGAATATCAGAACACTGGGCCTGCTAACCCTGGCCACCTTTCCATATCCACGTGTCTGCCAAGGAAAGGTGGCATACTGGAAAGTGTTCAGGGCAGGCTCGCAGCTCCCATGGGGTGCTGATCGGACCTCTTGGGTCCACACATTGCTCAGATGAACTGAGAGAGTGAATCGGGGTAAGATCGCCTACAGCTGATCTAGTTAGAAACCTTCCAAAGTGTATTCAGCGAGGCTTCCCCCCCCCCCCCCCGAAAAGCGCCGATGATGGGTTCTTGGGGCGGCATATCGGAAGGGAGGATAGAGCCGTCTTCCGAAGAACTTCAGGGTTGGCTCCAGACTACTTTTTCCATTGGTGGAATGGAACTTTCCCACCTCTCCCCTCCCCAACCCACTTTAGCCCACCGATCCCCACAAAATGCCGCTGCTGGAAGAAAGGGGGTCCTGAAGAACACAGGCTGTACATAACTGGCAACAAAGCTTCTGCCACAGTCAGCATGCTCATCTTCCAGTTGCCACGAGAGCCTTCACGGTTGGCAGCACGTTGGGGTCATAGCACGTGCCCTCCATAAACATCGTTGTGTGAAAATCACCTGCTGCGTTGTACGATTCCTGAGGCATTTCCACTTGGCCCCCGTTGCAGACGAACTACCGAGCTTGGCTCTGACGACTTTCCTCCATTTGTGTGGGTTGGAATTAGTGTTCTTAAAGACCCGCATCTATTCCACAGGTAGAAGAGAGTCTCTCTGCAGCTACCTACGGATCTGATACTGAAACGGTGAGTTTGGCCAGCAACAACTGTATGTAGTTATTTGCTTCATTTACACCTCACCTTCCCCAAGGCGGCTTTCATCATTCTCTTCTCCATGTTATCTGCACAACCTCCCTGTGAGGTGGGCTAGGCTGAGAGTGTGTGATGGTCCCAAGATCATCCGGCAATCTTCTATGGCAGAGTAGCAATTAGAGCCTGGATTTCCAAGATCCTAGTTCAGGGGTAGGGAACCTGCGGCTCTCCAGATGTTCAGGAACTACAATTCCCATCAGCCTCTGTCAGCATGGCCAATTGGCCATGCTGGTAGGGGCTGATGGGAATTGTAGTTCCTGAACATCTGGAGAGCCGCAGGTTCCCTACCCCTGTCCTAGTTGAACACTCTAAGCATTGTATTGTCGAAGGCAGAGCAAGTTCCACCCAAAGCTCTTACTGATTGGTTCCCCACCCTGGGACATGGACAATATATACCCCACTGAACATTCCCTTCTCACTAGACACAGTGTGTAACAGACTTCTCTGTGATACACCTCTGAAGATGCCAGCCACAGATGCAGGTGAAACGTTAGGAACAAGATCCACCAGACCATGGCCACGCAGCCTGGAAAACCCATCACAACCACTGCTGCCACTCTAAGCAATCATGCTGGCAACAAATCACAGAGTTTATGCTGGAGCATAGTTATGCTGCATAAACAAGCCTGAAGCAGATCCTTGTGTACTCAACTGACCTTGGGGTCACAACCCACTGTAGGTATTCAACCAGGCTTTCACCTGGCAGCAGTCAGACCAGGGAGAACGTTCCACAGTAAAGGTGCCAGCACTAGAAAGGCCCTTGCATCATATAAGTGGATTGCATCATGGGTTCAAATTACAAAATAGGTTGCTATGTATGTTTGTACAGAAAGATTGTACAGTCTGAAATAAAAAAAGGTAAAGTTTCCCCTTCAGTCGTATCCAACCCTGGGGTACCACTGCAAGCAGTGATTTCATAGGCAAGCCATTTTTGTGGGGCCTACTAACCTAGCCCAGCTAATTTTGGGCCTTAAGACACCTAAATCATCCAGTTGTCGCTGAGAAAATAACCGGAGCTCCGCTCATGTAAATATTACTGCTGCTGAACCTTTGTTCTCTAGTTTGAAAGGTTAATACTGGCCATTGTCTGTGATGTGACAATTGTGCCATGCCTGCTGATGGATTCCAACCCACCAAAACAATTTCATTTCAGAAGCCGAAGAAGAAATCGTCTCGCAAGCCTCCGAAATCCCCAAGTAAGCCACAATGAAGTCTTCATCTTTAATCGGGTGGTGCCTTCTTATTAGGGCTAATAAAAAATTATTGCGTAAGCTTCCAGGTTTGTCTGAGCCCTTCATCGGGCAGAGTCTGCAAAAATGACCACATAAGGAGAAATGAGGTGGAGTCTCAGGCCCGCTTTAGTCACCCTAGATGCTGAGCCTGCTAACATGGGGTGTTCATTCGTACGCTCCTACAAACTCATGTCTGTTTTGTCTCCTATAAAAAAATACGAGATGGCTATTTTTTCCCCGTTTATAACCTGCCAGTTTTGGCACCCCGTAGCCACTTACAATGCTATGCAATGTTTGAACCAAGAGAATTGCAATTTTAAGAGCCCCAGAAGCTGCTTTTCGTCTTTCCTGCCCTTGAAAAGTTCCCCCTCTGAGTTCAGCCACTCTTGTATGTTCAGCAGGAGTTTGTTATCGCTCGCCAAACAGTTCCAAACCCACCAACTTGCCACAACTTGCCTACACCCACCAACTTGCCTACTAGACACAGTGTGTAACAGACTTCTCTGTGATACACCTCTGAAGATGCCAGCCACAGATGCAGGTGAAACGTTAGGAACAAGATCCACCAGACCATGGCCACGCAGCCTGGAAAACCCATCACAACCACTGCTGCCACTCTAAGCAATCATGCTGGCAACAAATCACAGAGTTTATGCTGGAGCATAGTTATGCTGCATAAACAAGCCTGAAGCAGATCCTTGTGTACTCAACTGACCTTGGGGTCACAACCCACTGTAGGTATTCAACCATGTTGAACCAATGTTCAGCAGGAGTTTGTTATCGCTCGCCAAACAGTTCCAAACCCACCAACTTGCCACAACTTGCCTACACACACCAACTTGCCTACTAGACACAGTGTGTAACAGACTTCTCTGTGATACACCTCTGAAGATGCCAGCCAATTGCCTCCTGTTTCCAAGAACGGCGGGCAAAGAGGCCATTTGGCACCCAGTGACTTGACCAGACATCTTTTTTTGAAACGGAAGTAATGTTTTTCTTTTTTAAAACCAACGTCCTGTTCTCTTTCTCGGCCTTAGAGTCTCCTTACTCCTCAAGCACCTGCCTCCATCCCAAGAAGCCTTCATTCCTGAGATCCTTCAAGGGGGCGGAGAGCAGACGTTTCGACATCCCTTTGGGGAAGGCTTCGAAGCTGTGGCGAGAATCTCTGAGACAAGGTACCCGTCTGGCTTCCCGATCCCTCTTTCAAAGGCCTCCTCCTTGCCTGGGAATAACAGCAGCATCTTCTTCCCACTTGGTGAAGGTGACATTCCCTGAGCTGCGTGGCAGGAGTCCATGGACCATTGCCACAAAGGCCAAAGCGCCAACGTTCCTCCCGCACAACCCTGATCTTTTCTGATTATCTTTGTGCAGGAAGGAGCTGCATTTGCATAGTTCCCCTCTTGGCATAGTGGTTCAGAGCAGGTTCACTCCAATCTGGAGAACCAGGTGTGATTCCCAGCTCTGCCACTTGAGCTGTGGAGGCTTATCTGGGGAACTAGATTAGCACTTCAACATGAGCCAGCTGGGTGACCTTGGGCTAGTCACAGTTCTACGGAGCTCTCTCAGTCCCACCTACCTCACAGGGGAAGGGAAAGAAGATCGTAAGCCCCTTTGAGTCTCCTTACAGGAGAGAAAGGCAGGGTATAAATCCAAACTCTTCTCTTTACTGTCACCACTGGGAGGCAGCTGTTCCCCCAGCTCAGCCTGAAGACAGGCCGTGAGTTGCAAAAATATCAAGAAATGGAGCCCTAAATGGGGAACATGTCCTCTGCTTTTATCACTGACATGCCGGTCACTAACAGCAAAATGTCGTGTCAAAGTGTTTGGCTGCTGAAGCCGTTGGAATGCCTTTCGTTCAGTGCTGAGGGCCAGTGTGCATGAAACAAGGCTGCTCCCAAGCTACTCATCCCCAGTGGGGCAGCACAGTGCCCACCGGTGGGTTTCCTGGCGCCGTTTTTGGCTTCTTCCCCACAGCATGGCTACCCCATGGCAAAGAGCTTTCCCATCAGAGCAAGACAACCCAAAATAAAATGGCTGTCTAGAGGACCAAGACCAATTTGAAAATGGCTGCTGTGAGGTACTGGGGTCAGTCTCATTTCACAGTTGGCCCTAGTACCCCGATTGGCCTAAGTGTCAGGAAGAGCCTTCCGGACATTGTCATGTTAATGGACCTTTGCTTTATTTTTGGTTTTCCACCTTCCCTTGATCTGCAACATGTAGCGCCCAAGTGTCAGCCTCTCTCCTTTCTCTTTCCCACTGGCCTTGAGAAAGCAACGGCTGTAACATTCCTGTCCTGTTCTACTCTGTCTTTGATATGGGGTGAGGAAGAGGGACGGGGGAAAGAACTTGGGGTATAAAAACTTGTACCCAGAGGCAGTTCCTTAGAACCAGCTTTCTGAAGCTGGGCCATCTGATGTCTGTCAGTAAAGTCTTCTTTATTGACACTTAGTACCCCCTGGCAGCCATTTTTGGATTGGCCTGGGCAGCTGTCTTGTGCTGGCACCTGCTCCCTGTTTTCAAAATTCTAAAAGCGCCCACAGACTCAACCAGACCAGGGACACTTAGGTTAAGCAGCTGGGAACAGGCTTGAGTTTGGGCATTTCCCCCCAGTTTGTCTCTTCTGGAGTGTCTGTTTCTACTGGAAGGCTCAGATCAGCAAGTGAAGCAGACAAACTGCAGAAGTATCACAGTCTTGTTTCCCCCTCCCCTTTAAATAGATGCGTGGGTCCGCCAGACGAAATCAGACCCCGATGTGGGCCTTGCACGGTCCGCTCTGTCTGACGACACTCCAGAATATCTGAAGGAAGCCCTGGGCATGAAGAAGCCAAAACATGCTCGTTTTGCCACCAATGGTGAGTTCAGCAGTCTTGTGGGAAACTTTGCTGGCCCTGAAGATATCTGTGTGCTAGTCAAGCGCCATAGCTAACAGCACCATCCTAACCAGTGAATGCTGTTCTGAGCCCATGGACTTAGAAGGGTGTAACTTTGCTTGGGATTTCAGCGCAAATGGTTGAACTACAAACTGGGAACCTCGGCAGAGACTCCTAAGGTGGCTTTAAGCCAGCGGTGACGAACCTATGGCATGGGTGCCAGAGGTGGCACTCAGAACCCTTTCTGTGGGCACGCGTGCACAGAGTTCATCATGTGGTGGGGCAGAAAATCACCCACACCCCCCCCTAGGCTGGCTTGGGCATGATCCTTTACCTGGGAGTAAGCTCGGTTGCTGGCAATGGGGCTTGCTTCAGAGTAAACCCTCCTAGGGTTGTGATTCACCCGTTCGAATCGTTGCACAGTTGCTTCACCAGATTTACTCCTGAGTAACACACGCCTTGAAGCAAACTGTTTTTGTAAACTAAAAGCTCAGTATTCAGGTTAAATTGCCATGTTGGCACTCTGCAATAAATAAGTGGGTTTTGAGTTGCAGTTTGGGCACTCGGTCTTGAAAAAGTTCGCCATCACTGCTTTAAGCCATCCGCTGTCCATGTTCAGCATGGGGATGATAATGTGGCCCACCATACAGGATTGTTGTGAGCAATACTGCAAACAGCACAGAGTAGTCTTTGTAGTAATGGCCTCCTGCCGCATGGACAAAGGAGTGACCTGCTTCCAGGTGGACGAGCGGCCCTTCTCATGAACAAAGTGCAGTGGGGAAAGTGTTCATATCAGTTTTGAGTTTTATATACTAGTTCATGGGAAATTCAGGGAACTGGCTCTCTTTCTGAACCTCCTCTTGTGTCTATAAATCAACTGGGTGGATTTCCACTCCTGTTCATTTGATATTGGGAGCTCCAACTCACGAACACTTCTGTGGAATAAATTTTGGTGGCCTTTAAAGGGCCACTGGACTCCGCACTTCAGTTTGCTGGAAGCTTTCACTTCTGTGTTCCGGTTTGGTGTAGGAAAACGGCACGGCTGGCAGCTAAGCAGGTGGGAACAAGCCCACAGTGCTTATTGCCCCCACAAGGTCCTGCAAACCTCAAGCTGCTAAGCTGGTTGGGAGGTTTCTGTAGCATGTTGGGTCTTACATATGCGCTTGTGACCCACTTGGTCAGTCCCCAGGTATTTGTCACTGTCAACAACCTATTGCCTAAATTAGCCGTGTTCCATCTCAACCTGTCGGTGATATGGGAAAGTCCTCTGTGTGTATCAAAGAGGCGCAAGGCATGAATTTCTCATATCCTGACAAAGGTACCGAATGAGCCCGGCTATCAGAGGGCCATCTATTACTGTAACCTCTTCAACGACACCTTAAGCAATCTCCTCTCTTTAGTGTCATTGCAAGATTGTCGTCATTGTTGACACTTTCACAGCAGTGTCCCTTCTCGTTGTTTTCTTTTCTAGGCTACATCCCGGGAACTCCGAACTACAAAGAAAAGGAAGAGATGTACGATGAGATCATTCAGTTGAAAAAGGTGCCCTGGGAGCTTCCGTGCACTATGTGGACTTTCATTTCATAGAAAGGCAGAGCTGGAAGGGACTTCAGGGATCATCTAGTCCAACCCCCTGCACAGTATCGGAAATTCACAACTACTTTCCTCCCCCACTCATCCCTTAGTGATTTCTGCTCTGTACCCAGAGGAAGGCAAAAATCCCTAGCTAGCCTGGCTTGGAGGAAAATTCTTTCCTGACCCCAAAGTGGTGATAGGCATCAGCTTGGGCATGTAAGAAAGGGCAACAGGAGCTGAGCACTGACTCATGCCTTCCTGCCCTTCCTTTCATATTCTGCCTCAGTTCACAGAGTCAGCATTGATGTCAGACGGCCATCTAGCCTCTGAGGAAGTGCTCTGTCAGGAAGTTTTTCCTAATACCTAGCTAAAGACATTGGGTTCTGTGTATGGTCGAAGGCTTTCACGGCTGGATTCAACTGGTTGTGCTGGGTTTTCCAGCCTGTGTGGCCGCAGTCTGGTAGATCTTGTTCCTAACATTTTGCCTGCATCTGTGGCTGGCATCTTCAGAGGTGTATCCCAGAGGGAAGTCTGTTATACACTGTGTGTAAACAGTGTGTAACAGACACAGTGTGTAACAGACTTCCCTCTGGGATACACCTCTGAAGATCACAGCCACAGATGCAGGCGAAACGTTAAGAACAAGATCCACCAGACCACGGCCACACAGCCTAGAAAACCCACCAGAACCAACATTAGGTTCTGTTCAGCAAACTGTGGCCCCAGTGATAATGGATCGTTCCCTCATTCCCACCCTGCCCGGTAATTGTTTCCAACCGTGGGAACGTTGATTCTCATGGTTGTGCAAACCAAAGAGGCAGGAAGGGTGATCTTGTGCCCCTCCCCGCCCCTCAGACACGGCCATTTGTTCATGTGGGTCAACTTTCCAGGTTGGGTGGGACTGCTAGGGGAAAGGAAACGTGGGGAAGACCCATGGGTACTAGCAGCTTCTGTTGACAGGCTGCTGGATAACAACCTGGATGTTTTTTCTTCCTCTCTCCCTCCGTGTAGGAAATACAGGCTCAGAAATGCGAAGCGGATCAAATGAAAACAAAGCTCCGGCGACTGGAAGAAGAGAATAACCGAAAAGACAGACAGCTGGAGCAGTTGCTGGATCCCTCCCGGGTAAGCTGCGTGGTGAGCGACAGGGCCGAGACATTAGCGTTCGAATCTGCTCGTCCAGTTGTTTCTTTTTCCACTCGGAAGGGTTGTGTTTTGGCTTCTAAATCTGAACATCGGTTTGGCAGGCAGACAAGACAGGAAGTCGCTGATATCCTGTTTTCTGCAAGGTAACGAGGTGCCTGATAAGTATTAATAATAATATTGTCATCAGCACAGTTGCAGAACTATGCTCTTTGTGCCTCTGGTAAAAGTTGGCTCCAGAGCACAAAAACATGGTGGAAGACAATGCTGTCAAGTTGCAACTGATTTACGGTGACCCCGCAGGGCATTCAAGGTAAGAGACAAACAGAGGGGACTTACCATTACCTGCCTCTCCATAGCAATCTCAGATTTCCTTGGAGAGCTCCCATCCAAGTACTAACAAGGGACGACCCTGCTTAGCTTCTGAAATAGTCTATGGAAGTCTAGCCTGGGCCATCCATGTCAGGGTTGTACACCATGATAAACAACACTTCCAGAGGAGGGCAACCAAAATGGTCAAAATGGTAAAAGGTCTGGAATCCGTGCCCTACGAGGAGAGACTTAGGGAGCTGGGGATGTTTCGTTTGGTGAAGAGAAGGTGAAGAGGTAACATGATAGCCATGTTGAGATATCTGAAGGGATGTCATGTGGGTGAGGGAGCAGGCTTGTTTTCTGCTGCTCCAGAGATGAGGACCAGGAGTGATGGGTTCAAGGTGAAGGAAAAGAGATTCCACCTAAACATCAGGAAAAACTTCCTGACAGTCAAGGCTGTTCGACAGTGGAATGCCCTACCTCGGAGTGTGGCGGAGTCTCCTTCTTGGGAGGTTTTTTAAAGAGAGGCTGGATGGCCATCTGTCAGGAGTGCTTTGATTGTGTATTCCTGCATTGTAGGAAGTTGGACTTGATGGCCCTTGGGGCCTCTTCCCACTCTAGGATTCTATTATTCTCTATCTAAGAACAGATGGACTCACATTCTAACTGTATCTGGGGAAGTGAGCTATGACTCACGAAAGCTCATTCCCTGCTGGAAATGTTGTTAGTCTTTAAGGTGCTCCGTGGATTCTTGCTCTTTTCTGCACAATACATCTGTTAGCTTTAAGCTCTCTTCAGATTCTCTTCTCGTTTGTCTTCTTTTGACCAGTAACCCTTGCCACAATCCAGAGAGATAGCCACTTGTTACCTTAGTAACCTGAGGTAGCCCCAGGCTAGCCTGATCTTGTCAGACCTCAGAAGCTAAGGAGGGTCGGCCTTGGCAGGTATATGAATGGGAACCCTTCAAGAATTACCAGGGTCTTGAAGCAGGCAATGGCAAACTACCTCTGAACGTGTGGCCTTAAAAACCCTTCTGAGTCACCATTAAGTCAGCTGTAACTTGACAAAAAACACCTTATGTGATGCAAAGGACTATGAAGACAATCCATCAGTTCTGGGTTGTAAGTTGTTGGTGAGGCGCCACCTGATGTTTATTTTGAAGAAGAAGAGTTAGATTTATATCCCCCTTTCTCTCCTGCTTACAAACTCCTTTCCCTTCCCCCCTCACAACAAACACCTTGTGAGGTGGGTGGGGCTAAGAGCGTTCAGAAGAACTGTGACTATCCCAAGGTCACCCAGCTGGCATGTGTTGGAGTGCACAGGCTAATCTAAATTCCCCAGAGAAGCCTCCACAGCTCAAGTGGCAGAGTGGGGAATCAAACCCGGTTCCTCCAGATTAGAGTGCACCTGCTCTTAACCATTACGCCACTTGCTGGAAACATGCTAGAAATGACAAACATTGGTCACTTTTTTCTTTTGTGTAACAGGGCTCAGAGTTTATTGGTGTGTGGACAGAGCCAAAGAACCACAGCAGCTGGGTAAGTCGCACCTTTTCGCTCTTTCTCTTTGCCTGCGACTTGATGCTTGTGGATGGATCAGACCACAGTTGATTCATCGGGAGACCAGATAGCACCAAACCGCATAATTAAGGCACAGCGAGAAATTGCTCACAAGAAGTTATTAATAAATCTCTGAGCGACCTCACAGTGTTGGCCACCACATTCTACTTGATGGTCCGAACTCTGGTTTTAGGTGACGCCGTCCCTGTTTTCTTTGTGACTGGCCTTCCCATTCTCCTTAACAGTGATGAATCTTTGAAGAGCATAGTCTCAGCAATTCCACACTATCTGCAGAATTGGGATTGGCGTTCGAATCCACTCTGACGGCTGAAGGAACGCTTGTCCCTTGACTTCGGCAGGGGCTTTAGTTCACAGTTATTTCCGTTTGTTCACAAAGCCAATTACTGTTACTGTCATAGATAAATCTCACGGAGGGCTCAGTCCGTGAGTGGCTATTAGCTGTGTCGGCTAAATGGAAACTCCATGTTCCAAGGCAGCATATCTCTGAACTCCAGTTCTTGAGGCGAACATCAGGGAAATTGTCTGTGCACCTGCTTGTGGCCCTTCAGAGGCCTCTCACTGACCACTTGTAGGGATGCTAGACTTGTGTCATATAGGGAAGGCGGCTGGAGCTGAGTCTGTGCCAGGTGATCCTGACATGTGTTCTTTTGCCTGCTTAAGACAGCCCTATTTTCTGTGGGTTTGTCGTCCGCCCAGTCTTAAAGGAACCTTACTTCCGCTAAGCATTGTTTCCATGCAGTCAAGTCAGACTTTGTTTCAGGAGATTCCCCCCTTCCCCTTCTTTTCTCTTGATTAGGTGATCAACAGTTTGAAACAGAAGATTCTCAAGCTGGAGCAGCAGTGCAAAGAGAAAGACAACACCATCAAGTACGGCACCTTCGGTGTAACACGCACATGAAGGGGTTGAGCGGGGAGGCGGGTAAAGGCAGCGGGAACTGCCCTTGCAAAGCTGTTTGGCTGCAGAAGTGGATACAAAAGCCACAACAGGCTGAGCAGAATTCGAGCACCTTTTCTGGCGTGGCTCAAGAATTCGAGCACCTTTTCTGCCATGGCTATGCTGCCTATGCCAGTGGTGGTCGTTTCTGGGCAAAGTGTGTGTGTGTGTGGGGGGGAAGGCACCTTAAAGGCTAACAGCCTTTCCTCCAGCATGAGTTTTTGTGTGGGTCAGAGTTCGCATCTTCTTGCGCAAATGGAGTGTCTGTACGAGACAGTTGTGAGTAGCCAAGAGAAGTGTCCCTCTTGGACCCTCCTCTTGCAGCGGTGGGAGGGTTATCTGTCAGGGTTATCTGAGCCCAGCTTACGCCCAGCTCATCAGAGCTCGCAGTCTAAGCCTGGTTGGCCGTGGTCTGAACTTGGACATGAGATCACCAAGGAAATCTGAGGCTCGCTTGTAGAGGCAAGCCATGGGAAGCTGCCTCTGTAAGCCTCTCGCCTAGAAAACCCTGTGGATGGGGTTTCTGTGGATCAGTTGTGACTTGGCTGGGTGTGGGGGGTGGTCACAGGAGCTCGGGTAGTGTGTTGGCTCAAGAGAATTTAGCGTGACTGCAGAATGTAAAGTGGAGAGAAGGCAGGGCAATTGGCAACAGTGGGTTTGGTCATGCTGGGAATTTACTGCACGGAAATGTTTGTCTTCTGCCAACATTTCAGCATTACACTATTAGAACTACTGATCAACCTGGCAATACTCTGTACTACTAACAGTTCTATCCTTGTGAGTTGTGGTGGGGGGTTTGGCAAATAACATGGACTTGATTCTAACTAACGCTTGTGATACCTGGGTGTTTTCCGGGGCTGTGTATTTATTTTATTTTCTCTTTCTTTAAAAAGCAAACTGCAGACAGACATCAGGACCACAAACGCAGAAGAAATGCGGATTTCTCTGGAGACCTGCTATGAGGAAGTACGTGCTTTCATGTGGAAAGGAGGAAAAGTTATAGTTTTTTTAAAAAAAAAATAGAAAAAGAGGGAAACCTGGAACCACTTATGTTTGCTGGGTTTCTCTTGGATGCATTGGTATATAAAGCACAATCTTTCCCCTCCAGAAGATCATGGGTTAAATATATGCCTAGAAAGGCTCTGGCTGCAGCAGATATTGTTTGTCTGAATCAAGCTGGGATTGTGTATGGGAAACAGAATCCATCTATAAATTAGACACAGCTCTCTCGGCCTGATACATGTGGTTATTTTGCATAATGTGTTCCACTCCTTCATGATCTGAGCAGGGGTAGTCAGCCAGGCAGTGCTCTGGCATCATACTCTCTGAGAACTACCAAGCCTTCTCAAAGCTTGTGCACGCTCTGTGTCTTCTTGTCTTCTGAAATTTCATTAGGCACTGCCCATGTTCTTTCTAGCTTATCATCCAAACCACCAAAACTAGAAGTCAAATTTAAACAGAGAGAGAGAGAGCACACATACAGATGCTGGGTGTCTCAAGACATTGCAGACTACGGGATCAGTTGAGTTGCCCACTCAGTATCCAGTATTGTGCTTGCACAGAAAAGGAGGCTGCCACACGGCCTGCAACATCATTCTGCCCTCCCCCGTTTTCTCACATCAGCAACCCTGTGAGGTAGGCCAGGTTGAGAGTGTGTGATGGGCTCAAGGTCGCCCGGCAAACTTTGGTGGTAGAAGAGGGGCTTCGAACCTGGGTCGCCCATGTCCCAAGCCCATCACTCTGCTCACTACGCCACACTGACTCTCATTTCCTGTGCACGTTTCTGTCTTCCTATCTTAGCAGAAGCTGTTTCTTGTGCAGACCAATCTTTGCTGTTTTGGTTCCCATCCTCTGCCCTCTTGTCTCTTCCAGATCCAGAGGCTCCAAACCCTGGTGGTGAAATCAAAGTCAGTGGGACAGAAGTATGTTTATTTCCTCCTGGTTGTATGCATGGGAATAAGCGTGTGGGGTCTAATCTATACACTTTACTAGCCAGACAGTAAAGAAAAGTATAAAAATGTCATTTAGGTGCTGTTTGGGGATTTTTATTGATTTATTTACGGTGTCTATAGCCTACTTTTTTCATTGAGGCTCTGCAGAAAGGGGGAGAGAGTTCCTTTCTTTTTTGGGGAAACCCCATTAGATAAAGGGTTTTGTAAAAATAACCTGACAAAGGCTACCACTACTCAGGAACCTCCTGAGAACATCTAGAGACAGTATGCCTACCCCAGCCCTCTCGAATGTCATTATCCTCACCATATTCCTGCCCCTACCTACGTTTTAAGGGATCCCTACACTTACGATGAAGGGTATTTACAAATGAGTTACTATTTTAGATCCTCCTCACCCTACTGAAAACTGTGCTTGTAACACGAAGACGCTGACTTCTTAAAAGACTATATTCCCCTCATCTAAGACCCCGTTTAAAACTGAACAATTAAAGGCATCAGAGCTGCCATCTGAATGCCTGCCGAGGTAGAAATAGGTTATTTTGGCATCCGTGGAATAAGTCTGCCTGGAATAGAACTGTTGGGTGCTCTTCAGGAAGTGGTTCTAAGGAAAGGGCGAGAAACCCCATCGTCTGGGTAGTGAGAAATCTGAAAATCCCAGTTATTTTCACTTTATGTTTTGTAGCCCTATAAGGTTTGTAACAAGGTTTCTAGCCATCAGTGGTTACTAAAATTGAAAAACTGGATATTGCACAGGGAATGTTGATCTCCCTGGTTCTTGGAAGCAGAGGGACAGCTAGGGTCTGCAGCTTGTTTCCAAAGGTTTACCATTTTACCTGACTCTCAAGGTAAAATTCGGTAGTGGTAAATGGCCTTGCCCAAAAGAAAAAGCCTTAAACAGATGACACAACAGTGCTAATCTGTGGCAGTTGGAGAACAAAAGGTGCTTTTTCTTGAACTTGGGTCCCTAAACATATTTATTTTATTTCAATTTATTTCTTCAATTTATACCCCGCCCTATCCCCTCAGGTCACAACATAAAATCATATACAATGTTTAAAACAGTTACATTGAATATAAATAATAGTGCAATTTAGAACAATGGCGGTTCAGTATCAAACCAGACGATAAAACGGATGGCAGTAAAAGTTGGAAATAAGATCCTCTCCACCACTACCTCTTCTTCCCCCCCCCCCCGAGGCCGATAGGAGATGATATTAGTTCACTCATATCATATCATAACAATTGAGTGTAGGACCCAGTGTTGTCTGAGGAAAAGATAGCCACCCTCTTTCATTCATTTTTCACGCCAATGACTATGTGAACAAAAGAGGCCAAGCTGAGAGTCCCAAGTCCACTTTGTGGTTTTTAGGCTCATACTGTGAAGCGTGGTCAGGCCAGGCTTTACAGTGCACCAGATCTTCTTGGATCCAATTGGGTGCCGTGTAATTGGCCCTGCCTCAAATCCACTTAGCAGTGCCAAATGTGTGTGCCCCAACACACTACACACACACACACACACACACACACACACACACACACACACACATACACGAGAACATAAGAAAGAGCCTGCTGGATCAGACCAGAGTCCATATAGTCCAGCACTCTGCTACTCGCAGTGGCCCACTAGATGCCTTTGGGAGCTCACAGACAGGAGGTGAAAGCAATGGCCTCCTGCTGCTGCTGCTGCTCCCGAGCACCTGGACTGCTAAGGCATTTGCAGTCTCAGATCAAGGAGGATCAAGATTGGTAGCATAGATCGACTTCTCCTCCATCAATCTGTCCAAGCCCCTTTTCAAGCTATCCAGGTTAGTGGCCTTCACCACCTCCTGTGACAGCACACACCCCACCCCAGCTGATATACACACCCCAGACATCTCCAGAGCCTGCCTCTGTAGTAGCTCCACTGGCCCCACTTAACTGAAAAGGGGAGGTGGCACATGGGACCCCCTTGGGCTCATGTTCAACCACACTGGCATGACCTGTTGACTGATTATTTTAGTCTTCTCTGGTTGACAGCAGAGAGTATGCCACTAATAATCGCTAATAAAAGAGCACAAGAGCAGGACCTCTTAACACAGATACGTGCATACGGCTGGTTTTTTAAATATCAAAAACACGGTGATTTGTTAATTGGTGTTGGGGGTTTTTCATTCGTTGCCGTCTCAATGCCAGTATATGGTTAGCAATTCTGTAGCTTGGGAAATTGGGGGAACTTGGCACGTCCAGATGGGGATCAAATTGAAGTCGAACCTGCCGTTCTTGTGGGGATGGGGAAGAGGCTTAACTCTCCAAGTTGCCCAGGTAGAGCTCAGGTGACAGTCAGGAAAAGAAGAAAACCGCGGACGCTCTCAGGAAGAGGATGGGGGGACAGACAGACAGACAGAGGCTGTGCTATTAAAGGAAGGCTGCAGGACTCTGGAGCTCCAGGTAGTTTCTTTTGGAAAATGTTGAGTAAGATTAACTCAGTTGTCTCTCTCTTGAAAGCCACTAACCACCAGGCCGCCAAATGCGTCTAAAGGTGGGCGTTCTGGGCTGGAAATCAGGGAACTGAGGTCCAAGTCCTAGTGAGGCAACAGACAGGCCTCTGCCCTTTCAGTGAGGATCCATGGGGTTGTGACGCCGAGCACAACTGCCTGCAAAAAATGTCCATTCTTAAGACCCTACTGTTCAGGTGTGCTCACCACCATAACTGAGCACGGTCCCTTTAAGACTGAGCAGCTTTCTTCAGCGAGGCAGCTTGAAACACATACCTCCCCTGGGAACTATTGCTGGAACGAGGGCTGGCCCCAGGTTTGGGGGGGCTCTGGGCAGACTGCCTAGGGTCCCCCTCATGCCCTCCCTTCTACCCTCCCACCTGCATACCCCCCCACCTGTCTGTGTGTCCTGCTCGGTTGTCTCTACCATCTGCTGTTGCCACCGGGAGTGTCACCTCTGGGTACCACCCACATGCTCTTCTTCTGGGACCCTGAGCAGTCGGGAGCATGAGTACAGACAGGTAGCATAAGAGGGGTGCATCTGGGGATCAGGGGCAGTGGTCCCCACCAGATGTCCTGAATCCGCCTCACCTCAGGGTATGCCAGTGGTGGCGAACCTTTGGCACTCAAGATGTTATGGACTACAATTCCCATCAGCCCCTGCCAGCATGGCCAATTGGCCACCACGGGGGTATGCTGACACCAGCCCTCGCTGGGACAGCTCTCTGAATTCCCCGATTTCCCCTCTTATTTTTAGCTTCCACAGTGAGCTAGATCTGGTACTGGTAACTCCTTTGGACCTTCATTTTCTCAGTACCACCCCCCACACACACACACAGACAGCAGCCAGAAACAGGGTACAGTGCAAACTTTGTAGCTAAAGAGGTATTGAACCCAAGTCTCTCTGGTCCAACGAGCATTCCCTATCTCGCACAAGCCATTGATTCTGTTAGGCTGTGAAAGTAACCACTGTGTTAGCCATTGGTTTTGTGGGTGAGGGTGTCTCCCCCCCCCCCCCACCAATATCCAAGCCTCTGTCCATTTATCCAGTTTATTGATCTTCTGTGTTAGCGTTTTTACTCTTGGCCGCAGCTGTCTCTCTTCCCCTTTCCTGAGCTCAGATCTCCTCCTGAAAGGAGACACCAGAAAGTGCTCAACGCGGCCATCTTGCAGTTATCCAAGAGCATCAAAGATCTTCAAGAAGAGAACCGGAACCTCAAAGCGGACCTGCACCAGGTGCTGAGAAGCTCCCCTACCTCCGGTAAAGCAAAGAGTAAGTTCTTTGGATGCTCAGAAAGTAGAACACGCCAGCGTGGTGTAGTGGTTAAGAGCAGGTGCACTCTAAACTGGAGAACCGGGTTTGATTCCCTGCTCTGCCACTTGAGCTGTGGAGGCTTATCTGGGGAACCAGATTAGTTGTGCACTCCCACACATGCCAGCTGGGTGACCTTGGGCTAGTCCCAGTTTTTTGGAGCTCTTTCAGCCCGACCCACCTCACAGCGTGTTAGTTGTGGGGGGTGGGGAGGGAAAGGAGATTGTAAACCCCTTTCAGGAGAGAAAAGGGGAATACTCTACTCACTCACAAGAGGATTTTTTTAAAAAAAAAATGGAAGCATTTGTCAAGACTGAACCTGAAATTGAGGGCAACCAGGAACCACATGAAAAATGGCTTTGTAGTCTACCAGATGTAGTCTTGGGGGGCATGGGGTTCCAAAGGTGAGGCGGCATCATCGAGAAAGCCCTGTCATCTCCATGGGCAAAGAGCAGGGCTGGCAAGCTGGTTCGTACAGAAGCTGAGGTTCTAGCCAGTGGGTATTTCATTTTAGGGGTTTGTCTCTGACCTGTTTGGCATTTTGTCAACTTTCCCCAGATTACACCCAATGGAGCCGGCAGAGGCTGGTGCGGCAGATTTCCAAACTGGAAAAAGTGAGTTACGGAAACCAGAAGGCCACCTCGTGGCTGCTACAATGGAAAAACCTGAGAGATGCTAGCCAGGTTTCTTGGTGCACTCGCTCTCCCTCGTTCTGTGGTTTGCAGGGGGGAAAGGGAGGGAAATAATTTCTTTTTCTGTCTCTTTTCAACTTCTAGAAAATAGCTGAGATGGAGAACACCCAGCCTCAGTTCTCAGAGAACAGCACGTTGCTGTCATTCACTCCGCCCGCTTCTGCTCACCTGGGTCAGCCAGGTGCTAAGGAACCGGACGCCAAAAGCGAGGGCGACCATGTCTGCAGGCTGGCAAAGAAACTGCAAGGCCAGCGAGTCATCCTCCGGAATCAAGTGGCGGCTAAAGAGTTAAGTCTCGGCAGCAGACCCGGCAAAGAGGTTTTCCCTCTTTCTTGCAGTTTGGGAGGTGATGAAGAAACAGTCTCAAAATCCTGTTTCACAAACAAACCTTGAAAACATTGCCTACTTGATTAATTTTTATGCTGTATGTGCCTTGGGGCGGGGACCCATCTTCTAATGCTCTGCAAAGTACATCGGTAGCCCATTGGTTCGTTCTCAGTTGCTTCTGGTCTGTTGCAAACAAACCGTGTTGCTGTTTTGTCACTAGCCCTTTTGACTGGGACAGCAGATGATCAGTCTTTTAATTAAAAATAAATAAAATAAAAGTCATCAGAAGCTTCTCGGGTTCAGAAGGGTTGTTACAGGACTAGATTTTCATGTCTGATACTGTACACAGTTGCAAAGTAGGATATTTAAACAGTTTTTTCAGGTGTCAATAGTTTTTGAGTATTGTAGTAGTAGTAATAGTTTATTGTCTTGGCCATAGGCCTCACAATCTCCTCGTACACAACATCATAAAATTAGAATGTACACAAGACACCCCATATATACTAACCTAAAATTAAATTAATACCATAGATATCCTTATCCATAATATTGTATTGTGTTGTATTATTCGATTTGTATACCGCCCTTCCCCAAATGGCTCAGGGTGGTGAACAACAACAGTATAACAGCAGACATTGATAATCATGATATCAAACTACAAAACATCAATAAATATAGCATCATAAACAACAAAACATTGATAATCGTAACATATTACAACTATAAACTATGAAACATCAATAAATGTAACATCCTAAATAATCAACATAGATAAACATGAATAAGCACAGATTGCGACTTTCCCCTTCGGTAGCTTAAGACTACAGAAAACACAATGACCTAAGACAAACCCTCAAAACAATCTACAGCAGCGTTCGTACAAAAAGGCTAGCCTAGTGACTAATCTAAAAAATACCATATCACAACACTAAATGAAGCCTAAATAAATCTTACCATACCTAACACTAGCTCTATAAAAATTACAAACAATACAGTAAACACACTGCCTAAGAATATTAAACATCAGTGGGAGGGAAACCAGTACAACCTAATTAACTAACCTACGCTTACCTCCCATTTAAAGATACAGAACGTCTAAAAACTAATTAAAACAGTCACTGGGCTAGCCTAGGGGTGGCTAACCTATGGTGCTCCAGATGTTCACGGAATACAATTTCTGTTAATTCTCCATGCTGGCAGGGGCTGATGGGGAATGTAGTCCATGAACATCTGGAGAGCCACGGGTTGGCCACCCCGGAGTCCAAGACTTTCAACTTCCCCAACTGTGTAATTCAAGAATTGTGTCCTGGGACTCCAGATAATGCCACTGAAGAATGGCATAGATTGAGCATTGCATCTGACATTCTTCTGTGAGGTTGGCTGCTCACGCCTTTTCGGTCTCAAATATGGAGAAGGGGTTAGACTAGGATCCGGGAGAAATCCACACTCTGCCGTGGAAGCTTGCTGCTGACCCCAGGCCTAAGCCTGCCTTGCAGGGCTGTCGTGAGTATGAAAAGGCAGGGAAGGAAACAGTGTTTGTAAGCTGGTCAGGGTCCCCACTGGGGAGGAAAGTCAGATATAAATATCTATGTATAGAGATATTCTAAAGCACGAGTCTACCTCAAGCAACTGCTTGGCTGTCTGTGCCGTGGGGCCAACCCTGCGAGGCTATCTGAAGACTGTGTGGTTCCTGCAACGAAACTCAAGGCAAACGAGGAGTTTTTCTTCTTTGGCAGGGAAGAGATCCAAAAGCTGAATGAGAAGGTGAAGGAACTGGAAGCCAAGCAAAGAATGAGCTGCGGGCAGGCTGAACTAGATACGCCAGGGCCTCCCGTTCAGGTATGGGGCCACGTTTGAAGTTCCTGGCACAGCCTCTTACCCCTCTCTTTGGCTTCTAGCAAATTGTTGAACTGCGGCTTTTGTGGTTTCTGGGATTGCTGCCATCTTAAGAGTTTTTTCCCCTCCAGCCAAGTGTTGGAATTTATATTGCTTCTGTTTATTTTAAGAGCCAGCCAGAATCGGCCGCCAGCAGCCACCAATGCCATCCAGCGAGCACCCCACACTCGAGGGGTTCACTCTCAAGGCGCTCACCACCATGTTCTCCCCCACATCACAGAAAGGAACAAGCGGCTCGGATCATCCAGAGGCAGTGGAAGGCATATAAAACCAAGGTGATGCCCTTTCAACAACACAAAGAGACTTTTGGGGGGGCCTAGGAAAGAGTGCTGCTGAGCACAACATTTATTGGGGGGAGAGGGAGGGAAATTCAGCCATTCCCGTTGACAGAAGCATTTTTGGACTCCTGGGATTTCACCAGGGAGTGCCACACTGGAGCTGGAATCAGATTTGTGGGGCGGTTGAGGAGAGCTTGCCCCTTAGTTAAAACCCGCGCGTCCTGTCCGGTTATGTCTTGTGTGCATCCTAAAAAACATCCATAAGGGAGGAAGATGAGCTGGAGAAGACTTTATTTTAATTTTCTGCTCCTCCTTTTCAGATGGAAGAGGCTGAGCTGGAGAAGGTGAGTGTGTGTAACTTGGGCAAACAGGGTCAGCAATCTCTGTTTTCTGCCTGGGTGATCTCCAGCCTCTGCGGGCCACAGAAGCATGGTTGATAGCAATAAAGCCTAGCTTGGGAGTTGGCGTTTGGGCCCTGTCTGAAACTGAGTTCTTTGGCAGCACATTATCAGCTGCTTTGAGAGCAGGTGCACTTTGATCTGGAGGAACCGGGTTTGATTCCTCACTCTGCCACTTGAGCTCTGGAGGCTTATCTGGTGAACTAGATTAGCTTGTGCACTCCAACACACACCTGCTGGGTGACCTTGGGCTAGTCCCAGTTCTTCGGAGCTCTCTCAGCCCCACCCACCTCACAGGGTGTTTGTTGTGGGGGGCAAGGGAAAGGAGTTTGTAAGCCCATTTGAGTCTCCTTACAGGAGAGAAAGGGGGGATATAAATCCAACTCTTCTTCTGTGTCTGGCTTTTGGCGTTTCCTTGCTCTGGATTCTGCATTTTGTTCCTTTTTGTTTTTGCTGTCAAGTCAGAGTTAACTTAGGGGTTTAAAGCCAAGAGGTGGTTTTCCATTGCCTCTGTGAAGCAGCCCTGCACTTCCCTAATGGTCTCCCATCCAATTACTACCCAGGGCCAACCCTGCTTAGCTTCTGAGATCTGATACTAGGTTAGCCCAGTGTCTGCCGGCCTGATATTTTCACTCACCTCCCCGTCCCTGTATTGAGCCTTCTGTTTGGACTTCTTCTATGCTTTTAAGCACTTTGTCATAATCACAAGGACAATAATCATTGCTTTGGAAAACATGGAAGGCATTAGGAAGCCAAATTATGTGCCCCTGACCACATTTAGTATCTCCTTCACCTGGGTGGAATGACAGGGCGCACCCTGCTCTAGTAAACCCCCAAAACCAAGCTGTCTGCCATATTCATTTAATGGGGCTCTGAGGCTGAGTTGCAGCGTACACCCCTATTGTTTCTGTTGCTTGGGGCCCTCTGCAGCTACAGCACTTCCATGCCAAGATGTGGAGGCTTCCTTACAACCTAACCCACCCTCTTCTCTCTCTCAAATCTCAACTGGCAAAGCCTGCTGGGTAGCTGAGATCTACAACGCCGGCAACGGCCGAGTCAATGCAATGTCGATTGCTAGTATTTAGTTGCATTGACTTGAGACATATGACTGCAGGTGTATATTCTTCCATTTCCATTGCGGGGGTCACAAGCCAGTGGGTCTCTTAATGATTCTGAGCCACGCCCCCAAAATCAGCCATTAAGGGAGCATTTTATTACACAAGGGAGAAGCGCCCTGCCTTGGGATCCTTTTCTCTCCTCCCTCCAGCATTTCTTTAATTTATACCCATCGTCTTTCAAATCAGCTAACATCCATTTATCGTTCCTTCCATTAGGTGGCCACTGTTCTCCAGGCCGTTTTCAGGGGACATTTAGCTCGGCAGAAACTATCAGCCAGTAACGTGCGAGGTCGGAATTCTCCCAGCGCTGGAACAAAGGTAGCTGTCCGGGCCAAGAACCAATCAGACTTGACTGGCCTCTGCTGGGTTATAGGCGAGCGGTCTGCAGCAGAAACGTTCCCGGTTTTAATGCCACAATTTACCATGCTGCCTTGGTTTGTGTTCTGCTTTTTCGATTGATGATGCAGCAGTTCAAAATAAATGTTTGGGATCGCTGCGTAAGGACGCCAAAGAATGCAGTGAAAGCCAACACTTCCTTGTCGTTGCTTCTCCTAGGACACCGTTGATGTGCGCAGGCCCCTCTCTTCAAGATCAGAAGCAGGCAGCAAAGTAGATGAAGAGGACTTGAGACTCATCCAGTCTGTTTTCAGGGCTCATTCCACACGTATTCAATTGGAGGAAAGGTAAGCCCAGGCCAGGTTGTATTCACTTTAATTGGAGATGGAGAGGTTCGAGCTTGGGGCCCTCTGCTTGCACGAAGCATGGTCTGCCACTGAGCCTTTAGCATGAGCTTCTAACAAAAGAATCTGTACAGAAAACTGTTTAAGTCTAATCCCCCAACTCTTATAGTATACTGCCCCCAACAACTTTAAATCCCACTGAATGTTTTCCATCCAGAGATTAAACAAAGTGGTCTTGCTTGCGATTTAGAGCCTCCGACCCTCAAGTGTGTTCTTATCGCAGATCTTATTCTTTTGTGCCTCTGTTTCTCTGCCGGGAGGCTGTTTTTTTACCCTTGCCCATTCTCCCTGTGTGTTTTGCAGACCGTCAAACTCTCACCTGGCAAATGAGGAGGCATGCCCAGCAGCTGACCCCGGAGAGAGAAAGCCAGTCTGGTCGCCATTTAAATACTCCCCTTTAGTCTTCACCGCACGGAGTCCTGGTAAATCTTATTTACCTTCCTAGTCTAGGTGTGAGTGGTTATTCATATGCCTTTTTAAAAAGATGCAACGGTTTCTCTGAACCCCTGTTTCTCTGGATCCCTGTTTCTCTGGATCCCAGCCCTTTGTTTCCCCCACGGAGCAGCTGCACCATTGATTCCCAATGGTTATCGCTGTTCTATCTCAACGTCTGCTCCTTCATATTGATTTTTGTGCACAGGCCGCAGAGTAGGTGTCAGTTACTATTTACTTCACAGGGGCTGTTTTGAAGCTAATCACGATCATCATTTAACCACTTAACTGCTCCACAAGAGCCTATCAGTCCCATATTCAATGCAAACATAAAGAAAGGACCACCCCGTTAAGGAGGGGAAACGGATAGACTGTCTGCTGCACTGCTGTTATTTATTACTTGGACTAATAATACGAACAGTGAATGGCTTTGGGCAGTAATAGTCATCAGTAGCTGGCTCCCAGTCTAAGCGGGCTTGTATCTTGAAAACCCCCCAAAAGAGAAGAAGTATGTACGAGTGTGCATGGAAGAAAATCCGTGCATGTTGTCATTTGTTTGTAACATTCTGTGGGGCGGATGGATAAATGAGGAGTTTCTGCCTTTCACCAGTCAATCTTGAGAGCTACTTAAATGTCTTTGGACAATTATAACATTTCCTTTATTGGCAAATTGTGCCCTTTTATAAGTGGTGGAGCGGTATGATAACTCCACTGAATTTCAGTTTCCCACCAACACTACTTACTAGATGAACTCCCCTGATTGGGCAAGACTAATAGTGACGATGTACATTTTTTTCCTGCTTTTAGCATACTAAAGTCTCACGTGTATATATAATACAGTTCTGACATTTGAGCTGTTTGGGGTATTGACAGATAAATGTACAATTAGTAGAAAGCTCACCTACATAAGGATCATAAAATGCAGACTCTGTCAGGAGACTGTAACTCATTTTTAGCTTTGCGTGGCCTCAGTGTAACAGAAATATACACGGAGAACATTGTTGTGTTGTTTCCCACCAAAACACAGATTATTTCGAAGTGTTGCACAAGATCCTGAAATCTGAATGATGGTGGGGGAGAGATTGACAAAAAACACAAAATCCGAGCAGAGTGATTGAATGAATAATAGGCCAGAGAGAGAAAGAGAGAAAGACTGACCTTTTTAAACCAAAGCAATTTGTTTAGGGAGATGATCGTCTTAATTATTCTGTCTGCCTGAGAGGAACCACCTTTGTTTGCCTTTTTCATGGCACAGCAGAGTTCCCAAATCCCATTCAGAAGGTCTCTCCCTATCTCAAATGCCAGACATTGCCTGGGTATTGCCAGAGTCCTCCAAGCTTTTGTAAAAAAAAAAACCAAAAAAACACTTCCCCACCCCTTAAACAATAGCCAAGCGAGAATGCAAATATTGGGTGTGGTTTTTTGAACGCCCTCCTCCACGTGGCAGTTTTAAAAAAGGTCTTTACAGACTTGAATGGGGCACGCATCAACAAGGCCCGGTTAGAACAGCTTTTTCCAGCGTCAAAACCTTTCTAAATTCTGGCGTCTTGACTGTTTGCGATGGCGTCATAGTAGTTGATGGGAATAGGGACATAACTTTGCCCAGTCGTTAGCTGCTGATCTTCCTGGCTGCCGCGCTTTGGTGCAGAACGGGATAGATGTTGGCAGAGTTACGCAATCTGATCAAAGTGCAGATAAACGCTTATTAAAGAACTACATAGGAGATAGTGAAGATTAGAGACAAATAGTCCATAACTAGCTGAGAGCAGAAAAAGTAGCTGAGTGACTTCTGAGAAGGAGGAGGAGGATATTGCTCTGAATCAGCGTGGAGACAAACAGGGATTGAAAGCCCTGTTCTCACTATCCTGTCTAATTGCCCAGTTGCTACCCCCTGCAGGGTTTTCTTCTATATCTTCGTACACCAGACTTTGCCTCTTCTTGCTGGTGCCAATCAGAATTGTTCAGAACTTCAGGCCATTCTAGCAACTTAATGGCCCAGAGAGCCTCGTTCTTCCCAGAAGGACTTGTGTCTTTGTGTTTGTTCTCATTTCAGCCATGCCTTCCCCTAGACACCTGCAGACCTCGCCTGCTCCGCCGGCAGACGAGGTTCACTCGGACGATTCCGATGATATCATCACCGTGTCTGTGGCGCCGGGGAAGAAAAAAGCGCCATTGGATTCGAGCAGCTCTCTGTCGCGTTCTCTCTTGCACTCCTAGCTGCTTGGGAGTGGCTAGGATGTTTTGGGATGAAGGGATGGAATTGTGCCACGTCCGGACTCCCGATGAGGATCACATTTTGGAATGCTCCATTGCCAATCGAAAGCTTAAGCAGCCGGGGGTGGAAAAAGCTAGAACCTTCCTCTTTAATGGGTTGTTTTTTTAACCTGCGGGAAATTTTTGAGCATTCCGAAAGGATCCCTTCAGCCTGAAGTATGGTGCTCCGTTCTGCCACCTTATGATTCTGCTATTTTCTTCCACTTGTAGATGTCTTTTTTTTTTGCTTGCCCAGGCAATGTTATTTAGACGGCTGTCCTGAGTTTGGAAAAAGAGCCACAGAAGCTTAAGGTCACAGGTTTTGAAGGAGCTATGGCTACCAGTCTTGATCCTCCTTGCTCTGAGATTGCAAATGCCTTAGCAGTCCAGGTGCTTGGGAGCAGCAGCAGCAGAAGGCCATTGCTTTCACATCCTGCCTGTGAGCTCCCCAAGGCATCTGGTGGGCCTCTGCGAGTAGCAGAATGCTGGACTAGATGGATTCTGGTCAGATCCAGCAGGCTCTTTCTTATGTTCTAATGATGCTGGAGAGGCCAGCCTTTTGAACACACTTGAACTTGCCTTATGCCAAGTCAGACCCTTAGTCTGTCCAGATCGGTTTTGCCTTTTCTGATTTGCTGAGGCTCTCCGGGGTCTTGGGTAGAGGTCTTTCACATCACCCGTTCCTTGTAACTGCAGATGTCAAGGTTCTGCATGCCAAGCAGAGGCTGTACCACTGAGCCACTATAAAGGCATTTCCCCACTGCTTATGTGCCATAGACGCTATTCTGTTGGTCCTTTTTTTTTGCTTTGTGGGAGTGGGGTGGGGCTGCAAGACCTGCATAATGTGTTGCATGGTAGGAGTTGTGCTTGGGAAACCTCTGTGTTTTTCACAGGTGTCCCTTCTGCCCTGAGCTTCTGTTTTTGTTTTGTTTGGGAGGGGCACCTACGTTCCTCTTCAAGAGAGTAAAGTTTGTTGTGCAGCTGAGATTGTGTATTTTTCTCTCAAAAGAGAAGAAGAAGAGTTTGGATTTATATTCTCCCCTTTCTCTCCTGTAAGGAGACTCAAGGTGGCTTACAAGCTCCTTTCCCTTTCTCTACCCACAACAGGCACCTTGTGAGGTGGGTGGGGCTAAGAGAGTTCCCAAGAACTGTGACTAGCCCAAGGTCACTCAGCAGGAATGTACAAGTGCAAAAACACCTCTGGTTCACCATATAAGCCTCTGCCACTCAGGTGGAGGAGTGGGGAATCAAACCCGGTTCTCCAGATTAGAATCCACCTGCTCTTAACCACTACACCACTCTGGCTCTCAGCAAGCCCACCCATAAGTTCTGTTACTCCCTGAAACAACCTCTTCTTTGGAAACAACCCATTAGTGGAAATGCAGAAAGGCCATTGATGATTGTGCCTTGGAAGCGAAAGCAAAACTCCAACAAAGAGGGGAAGCCATTTTCCCAAACAAGGTAACGGAACTAGCAATCATGTCTGGCTTCTGCTGCTTAATATAATATCAACAGGTCCCTAAATCCAAACTCTTCTACCTGCACCCTGAAAGGGTCATGTTTTCCACCTCCCAAAGCCAAATGTTTTCTGACAGAATCACTAGGTGTTTATTGATGCCTAGGACCTAATCTTACATTTTCCAATATGAAATCTTTTTCTGAGGGTTGGATTGCTCTCTGTTTTACGCATTGTATCTGTTCCTGGCGAGTGTGACTGCTGAAATCCCTGGCCGGATAACTGAGTTCTCATCATAGGGTTGGGTGAGAGGAATGTCTGTGTCGTGTGTTGGAGGAAATGGAACTCTTCAAGAAGCACAACAGATGTGTCAATGTTTAAACACCTGGGTTTTTTTATTTAAAAATATTAAAAGCTCTAATTTGATATGTTTGGAGCATAATGTGTTACTACTATGCAGTGCGTTCAGTTTATTTGTTTATGATATTATTAATCTGTTTTTTAGCAGCAATAGTAGCCCTTCCCCAGGCCAAACTCATCAGATTTGAGAAGCTAAGCAGAGTCAGTTCTGGTCAATATTTGAATGGGAGGAGGAGGAGTTGTATTTATATCCCCCTTTCTCTCCTGCAGTTGACTCAGGGGCTTACAAACTCCTTTCCCTTTCCCCTCACAACAAACACCCTGTTGGGTAGGTGGGGCTGAGAGAGCTCCGTAGAACTGTGACTGGCCCAAGGTTACCCAGCTGGCATGTGTTGGAGTGTACAGGCTAATCTGAATTCCGCAGATAAGCCTCCACAGCTCAGGCGGCAGAGCGGGGAATCAAACCTGGTTCCTCCAGATTAGAGTACACCTGCTCTTAACCACTGCGCCACTGCTGAGACTGCCAGGGAAATCCGGGGTCACTGCACAGAGGCAGCCAATGGGGTCACTGCATAGAGACAGGCAGAATCTCCGCCTCTGAACATCTCTTGCCTGGGAAATTCCACGAGGAGAAACTTCATGATGCCGCCGCGAGTCAAGAGTGATTCAGCGGGACACTTCACCTTACCTGACTGAGTTTTTAAAATTTTTTAATCTTCCTTGCGTCTTGGCAAAAAAGGTAGGCTACAAGTGAAGCAAATGAATGTCCTCCGCCTCTTGGACATTGGAGGTTACAACCCTGGAATTCCTGACTCTCTTTGAGATCAGAAAGGGGAAGAATTGATTGCCCGGCTTATTCTTGAGCTGACTTTGGGCCTGTCCTGCTTGAAAATGCTTCCTGGGGCCGGGTAAGATCATGAAACCAAAACTGCCACGGTCCTGTGAAGAGGGGCTCTCTCTGCTGCCCAGGTCACTTTCATCGGGGCCCACTTCCAAGAGGATAAGTCCTTTTCTCATCATCAAAGTTTCCACTTGTTGAAGCCCCCACCAGTTGGAAGGCGGGGGTGAGACTGCAGAACAAACTTCTGGGATACCATCCCTGCCTCCCCACACACAACCCTTCCCACAGTTTCAGGATTCTTCCAGATCCCAACTGATGATGCTGCGTTCCATGTCGCTTCACCTGCTGCCCAGGGCAGGATCCTAAAAGAGCTGTGGATCTCAGCAACTTTTTAATTTAAAAAGAAAACGTGCCAGGTTTTAATTAGAAGCTGCTTTGGGGAGCCTCTCTGGCTGAAGAGAGAGGTATGGATGCGTCAGCTGTAGCCTTTTGAGGTTTTGCTGTGATTGCTGGTGGCCTTGGCAAAAAAAAAAGGAGAAAGAGGTTGCTTGTGGACCAGGGTGCTGGGGGGGGGGGGGTCATCCATCCTTCCCTAAACTGTGTTTTATCTGTGTCAGCCACTCAGAGTAAAACAACAACAGGTAGCTGGCTCAATTACAGCGGTTATGCCGCAATCAGAGAAGACAAATTCCGAAGGCCTCACGCTCTCTCTGTTTCTGGGAAGATCTTTCTGGTCCTGCTGCAGCTTCTTCCCTGTTGCGGGTTTTCCCTTTCAACGTTTCTCCAAAGCAGAACTTGGCTTCCCACGACTGCGCCAAACCGTCGTTAAATCAGGGGCCGAGATTGCTTTTCATCTGACACTTCGCACTGGTACTTCTAGCTAGAGAGGATGGCGTCTTTAAGGAGCAGATGATTTTCTTTCCCCCCCTAATCCCATCAGGGAAAACGCCGTCTGTAGTGTTTCCAGAGGCAGCTGCTGGGAGCTGTCCAGGGCGAGGTTTACGCCATTTGGGTAGATTAATTCCGGCTGCTGTTCCAGTCACATGGTTATGAGGGGGGGGGCATTTTGGCGTGTCCCCCCCCAGATGCTGGCTTGCAGGAGCTGCCTGTTCTGAGCTGCAATTAAGTCTTTGAGGTGTGTGTGCAGACGATGATGAAACCTCAGGAGTTTCATAGCTCAGAGGACCGTTCGGAGGGCCAAGCGAGGAGCGAAGCATTTCCCCAGCTCTGGTCTTCAGGGAGCTGTTAGGAGAGGAGGGTTTTGATGGAACCAGATCCTGTTCCTCACTGTAGCGGGCAGTAATAGAGAGCCCATTAGCAGTGGGTCAGGACCGGGATGAAAGCAAAATAAGCTCACGTTACTTTTCTATCTGGTAGCATATTTGTCCTATGAGATTTGCAACAGACCTCTTTGAATGTTAGCGGTCAGCCCACGTGCCAGCTCCTTGCAGGGTAGAAAGCCGGTTTTATTCCAGGTGCCACTGGGAAATGCAGAACATTGGCTGTCTTGTCACGGATTGCGTTGTTAGTTCTGTTGGCCTTGGAGACTGGCGATCCCTGCTTCGTGTTCAGTCGTGGCTGAGAAAGGGAGTCCAGCTAATCCAGGGGACTCTGCTAATACCAAATTCCTAGAGCAAAGTCAACAAAAGAGGTCCGGCATGGAGAGGTGGTTGAGAGCAGCTGGCTCAAATCTGGGTTTGATTCACCGCTCCTCCACATGAAGCCTGCTGGGTGACCCTGGGCCAGTCACAGTGCTCTCAGAACTCAGCCCATGCAGAGGCAGGCAACGGCAAACCACCTTGGAACTTCCCTTGCCTCGGAAACGCCACCACCAAGTAAACAAGCTGTAATTGGCAGTGCGCGTGCTGCAAAGAGCAAAACCCCGGTTGTGTGGGTTCTCACCTGCTTCATGTTGACCGAGGCTGCCAGGCATTTCTGGCGACATTTAAACTAACTGGAGGAGAGATCTCGGGGCACTTGGCGAGTGCTGGATTAAAACCGTACAGTGAACAGGGGAGCAATGGAAAAGGGCAAGCTCATATTTTTAAAAAAGAAATAAAGGCAATATTGTGACTTGATAGCAAAGGGGCCAGTTATGTTAGTCTCAGTTTGGGGAGCTGTGTTGGTCTGCAGTGAAGTGCAGGATTCGAATTCAGCAGCAGCTTGAAAACCAACCACATTTCCAGGGTATAAACTTTCAAGAGTCAAAGGTTTGAGCCTTCAAAGCTTACATTCTGGAAATCCCATTGGTCTTCCACGTGCTGCTCAACTTAGATCTTGTGTTAGTCTGCAACAATGAAACAAAACAAAACTCCACCAGCTCCTTAAAGGCTAACCGCGTTTATTTCAATACGAGCAGTGACCCGTGGAAGCTGGTGTGCAAATAAATGTTGTCTCGAAGGTGCCACTGGAGTTTTGTAGCGCCTTGATATGGATCTCTCATGCAGTCATATTTGGAATATCATGCAGAGCTTGCCAAATCACAGAAAGGATACCATAGACCTGAAAAAGGCAAAGAAAATGGCAAAAGAAGAAGAGGAGGAGGAGTTTGGATTTATAACCCCCCCCCTTCTCTCCTGTATGGAAACTCAAAAGGGCTTACAATCTCCTCCCCGTCCCCCACAACAAACACCCTGTGAGGTGTATGGGGCTGAGAGAGCTCCAAAGAACTGTGTCTAGCTAGCCCAAGGTCACCCAGTTGGCATGTATTGGAGTGCACAAGCTAATCTGGTTCCCCAGATAAGCCTCCATAGCTCAAGTGGCAGAGCGGGGAACCAAACCCGGTTCCTCCAGATTAGAGTGCACCTGCTCTTAACTACTACACCACACTGGAAAAGTGACTAAAGAGGCTGGACTAAAGAGGCTAGCCAAAACCTAAGGGCCTCAGGGGGCTTTTTAATTTTGTGGCTGGTCTGCTTCAGAGGGCAAGCTGGTATGGTATAGCTTTTTGATGACCCGCTGTAGGCTATTCAGTAAGCAGGGTCCCATCTGGACATCCTCCTCAGAAAGTTGTGAAAGCCATTCCGGTCTACCCAGAACTGCTGCTTCAAAGCGCCTACCAGTTTTGACAGGGCTTGCCTAGGACACAGATTGTACCCATGCCAGTGAATGCATGCCAAGGCTTGTTCTCCCTTTTGATCCGCTGACACTTCTGACTCACCTGCAAGGTGGGAAACAAAAGTTTAACAGACGGAGTTTCTTTCTCAGTTTATACATAGGCTTTCCCCCTGCAAGTAACTGAGTGTGAGTGGGAGATGACGGACGGACGGACGGACGGACGGACGGACGGACGGACGGACGGACGGACGGTCGGTCGGTCGGTCGGTCGGTCGGTCGGTCGGTCGGTCGGTCGATCGATAGATAGATAGATAGATATGGAGGATTAACTGTGTTTCAGGATATTCATAGCAATCCAGTAATTGGGAAGAATCGCCATTTTTAAAGCTGCAAAAATAAAATCCCAGCTTTTCAAGCTTGGTGCCATTCTAAATACCTTTGAAGCTGTCACTGTCAATGGGCATTGTGCTGGTACTCTCATTTACTTATTTGTTTAGGGCAGGGGTCTGCAACCTGTGGCTCTCCAGATGTTCATGGACTATAATTCCCAACAGCCCCTGCCTGCCAGCATGGCCAATTGTCCATGCTGGCAGGGGCTGATGGGAATTGTAGTCTATGAACATTTGGAGCGCTACAGGTTGCAGACCCCTGGTTTAGGGAATGTATATGCCACTTCTAGGGTTGCCAGGTCTTCCCTGGCAACTGGCAAGGGATGAGGGACATAAGGTTGCCAGTTTGAGGACTTGAAAACATCTGGAAATTTAGGGATGGAGTCTGGGAGGGCAGGAGCCTCATAAGGCTGAAGCAATTCCAGAACTTCCACCCTCCATAGCATCCATGTTCTGTGCGGGAACTGTCCTGTGTAGTCTGGAGATGTGCTGTGATTCCAGGGGATCCCCAGGTCCCATCCAGAAGCTGGCATCCATAAAATATAAAATTTGTCATTTTATTTTGTGAGTCATTAAAAACAAATTAGGAGCATAAAACTGTAGATTTGGGAGTTTGTGATATGTGTGTGCACGCATGTGTGTTTAAAGCCAACTCTGCAGTGTGTATTGGGTGAGATCAAGCACTCCGCCCTCAGTAGAAGTAAAGATCACTTCTCTGTCCCTGAAATGGAGGCCTTTTCAATAAGGAACAAGGAACAAACTTGACTAACTCCTCTTGATTTGCTGGAGAAGATTCAAGTATCCTTTGAGGTCGTGGTTGGATCACTGAAATGATCTTCCTGTCAATCAGCGCATCACTTGTGATTTTATCTCCACTTTGTGCCTGTTGGACGCACCCTTTCAAAAGCCAAGGTTGGATATTATGCTTTTTTGTTTGTTTGCCTTTTGCACCAGTTCCCATCACTTTTTGAAGGGACTGCGAGATTAGGTTGGATCATGGACAAAAACTCCCAGCACACAGAGAGACCAAAGTAGTAAATCTAAACTAAAAAAATATCAGATTTCCCCCACACCCCTTGGCTGTGTTCCTTTTTAAAAAGAATTGGAAGTTATGTGAGCAGGAGATCTGGGGAGCAAAAGTGGCCAGTATAGAAAGCAGTCTATTCATACCAGTGAAGTCAACCTGATTTACTTGGACGCATATGGACAGCGTAGCAAATCATCATCTATCTGACCGCGTGCAGAACTGACAGGTGACTCAACATGATCTTGAATAAACTTGCAGTACATTCATGTTAGAGAAGGGACCATTCATTAGCTGAGAGAGTCATGGACATGAACATCCTTTGGCGGGTGTGAGGACAAGGCAAAAAGTTAGAGGAATTTGGGCGAGTGTGGGGAAATCGTTGCCTCTACCCTACAACCATATAGAGAAGGACAAAGGACCTCTTGTGGTTTATAGAGGGCAAAGGGCAATTTCATTCATATTTGTATAGTTGGGGGTTAACAGGCCTGGCATTCACTCAGGAAATAGAATAGGGCGGTAGAGGCGGTGCTAACAGACATCTGGGACATCAACCTTTCTCCGACTTCCTGTTGCCGAATCCCTTGACATTGCAAGAGGTCACAAGTTGACCTTCTGGCATTTGTCACAAGAGGGGAAAATTGTTAAGTTTTAAAAATAAATGCAGCCCTGCTCTTAGTTTCAAATGTGAGGATCTGTTGTGTAGCTGGATACAACAGTAAAACATGCTGGTAGTTCTAGTTAACAATGGACATGGATATGTGGGTGAGTGAAGTCTTTCATGATGCGAACAGCTAATATGAAGGACTGCTGCCTTCAGTAGCAAAGAGTTATATTAAACAAACATGAGAACAAACATTATTATTATTATTGTAGATTTCACAGCTGCCAGATCTTTAGCTGGTTGTTGGCCTTCATTACAATTCGAGCCTCACCCAGAGGCCTAGGAAGTTGTAATGTATCGGCGTAGTATTCGTGCGGATCCCAGCAGGGCTGCCTTCTGAATTTGACAGATGTTAATTTTGTCAATTCGAAGATGTTTCAAGTGCTGCCCTAGTGTTTTTGGGATGGCGCCCAGCATGCCGATTACCACTGGGATGACCTCAGCTGGTTTGTGCCATAGACGCTCGATTTTCAAATCGCGGTATCTAGTGACCTTCTCGTGTTCTTTTTCAATGACCCTGCTGTCACCGGGGACTGCTATGTCGATGATGCTCGCTTTCTTGTCCTCGATCACAGTGATGTCTGGTGTATTGTGTTTCAACACTTTGTCCATTTGGATTCAAAAGTCCCAGAGGATCTTGACCTTCTCATTTTCCATTACTTTCTCTGGACAATGTTCCCACCAGTTCTTAGCTGTTCTTATGTTGTAATTCTTGCATACATTCCAGTGGATCATCTTGGCCACTGAGTTGTGTCTCTCAGTCTGGGCAATCGTTTTGCAGCAGCTGAGGACATGATCTACAGTTTCATCAGCTTCCTTGCACAATCTGCATTTTGCATCATCTGAGGATTTTTCGATTTTGGCCTTGATCGAATTTGTTCTGATGGCTTGCTCTTGGGCGGCTAAAATCAGGGATTCAGTTTTCTTTTGCAGAGTTCCAGTTGTTAACCACAGCCAGGTCTTTTCGTTATCCACCTTGTCTTTGATTTTCTCCAGAAATTGGCCGTGCAGTGCTTTGTTGTGCCAGCTTTTTTTAATTATTATTATTGTTGTTGTTGTTGTTGTTGTTGTTGTTGTTGTTGTTATACCATTGTTTTAAGCTCCAACTTTTTACTGTCAGGAGCACTCAATATGGCTCAGGATAATAGAAATAAATAAATGCAGTTTCAGAATACACCAGTAGCCATCATGGCTTAAGGTTAGCGAAACCCTTTTTAACAAGTGTTTTAAGAGATTTCAGAGTTGGTGGGGCTGAGAGTTCGGAGAGAACCATGGCTAGCCCAAGGACACTGAGCAGGCTTCATGCGTAGGAGTGGAGAAACAAATCCAGTTCATCAGATAAGAGTCTGCTGCTCATGTGGAGGAGTGGGGAAGCAAACACCGTTTTTCAAATCAGAGTCCACCGCTCTTACCCAGTGTGGTGAAGTGTTTAAGAGCAGGTGCATTCTAATCTGGAGAACCGGGTTTGATTCCCCGTTCTGCCACTTGAGCGGTGGAGGCTTATCTGGGGAACCAGGTTAGCTTGTGTGCTCCAACACATGCCAGCTGGGTGACCTTGGGTTAGTCACAGTTCTTCGGAGCTCTCTCAGCCCCACCTACCTCACAGGATGTTTGTTGTGGGGGGGGGAAGGAAATTGTAAACCCCTTTGAGTCTCCTTACAGAAGAGAAAGGGGGGATGTAAATCCAAACTCTTCTTCTGCACCACACTGGAGCACACTTGGCTTGTAGAGGTTTGCATAGGTGCTGAGCGGCATTTAAGAGGATTGTCTTTTTAGATTAATTTACTCTGTGCTTCACCTTGTGGGCCTCTTCTTCCTAATTGTGGAGATAAATATTTAAAGTGGAGTCCATGGACTTTTATTCCCCTCTTCCTCCCCTGTACATAGATAGGCCCTTATTGTAACTGACTTAATGTTCAGAGGGACTCTTTTCTTAATCCACAAGCAGGATTGCCTGTTAACAAGCTGATGGAGAGACCAACTCAGGGATAGACCCAGGCTAATATGAATTAATCCAGAAGGTGGGGCTGACAGTGGGTGGGGTGGGGGAATCTCTTCTAAAAATAATAGATGGCAGTAGAGATAATCTGGACATAATTGGTAAGGGTTTGCTAGCCATCTGCTTTCATGTGAGAAAAATTTCCTAAATAGGATCAAGGGAATCCAAGAGATTAGAATTTCCCCCCTCCCCCTCGCCCGGTTTGGGATTCCCACGTTCTGCCACCCTGTGATGACCGTTCCTTTATTAATTATGTTTTAGCAAATCCTCACCCTCGTAAGAATTGTTCTCTGGGTGAAGCAATACATGCGCCACCTTCCTGCTTCGAAAAAAGCTCAAGGCTGCTCGCAAAAACATAAATATGCACAGAAAAATATTAATTTAAAACAGTTTAAAAAATAAAGAGGATTTAAAACCAATGCAAGGAGCCAAGGCCTTCTTAATTTTAAAAGAAAAAAGGTTTAAATCACAGGTGTCAAACTCACGGCCCTCCAGATGTTATGGACTACAGTTCCCATCATCCCCTCCTATGGTTTAAATTATGTTTCAAATGATGAACTTTGTGCGTTTTTTCAGGGAGTTTAGCACACATGTGCGCAAGTTAAATCCTGAACACTTTGCTTCCAGGCTGTTAAACAGGGCAATCTTTGCCCCTCTCTTTAGGCTTACGATGAACATTGGTTGTTGGCCGGGCAAACAAGAGTATGAGGAGGATGGGGATTGGTGTAATGGCTGTTAGTGTTGCAAAACAGCATTGTGATGTTTCTCGTCTGTGTGTCCAGCCCTCAAGGATGACCTGGATTGCATTCCTCTTTTGGAAGACGCCAGTTCTTAAAATTTATTTCCCTGTGCATGGCCTTGGAGGAGAGGTCTCTCTCCTGGATGAAACAGTGGGAGGACGACCCCCTTTTTGGCAGTACCTCTCCCATGCAATTTTCCTACTCCAGTGCCACCTCTGCCCAGAGGCATCAAATGTACTAACATGATACACTGCTCCTACTGAGTGGGGTTCCATATGCCCTCCGTGGAGCAGACTGAAGAAGTATTGCGATTTGCCGTGTTCTTTTTGTGCCACCCCGCAAATCCAGGGCTGCCACCAAGGAAAAAAATGGGCCTGTGTGTTTGTGTCACGCATCCAGCAGCCCATACATCTCTTGCCACAGGCAGCAATTTCAAGCCGCCTCAAACGGCTGCTTGTTTTGTTCTCGTCCATGATCATTCTTAAATTTTTTTGTATATATATATGTATGTATATATAAAGGCATTTCATCCATCCCTCGCAGCGGGATCGCAGTCAGAGTTAAAGTGATTTTCCGTGCTGTGTCAGGTGAGTTTGAATGAATCCTCCGGCCAGGAAGAGGAGATTTGATTGTCCTCTTGTTACCCCCTGCCAAAGTTGACTTGCAATTTTTCACGGCACTGATGGAGCTTACAGTGAAGGACGCGGATGCCCTGAAATCGTGGGTTGCTCAGAATAGTTTTCCTTCTATTAATTGACGTGCTGAGAGAAAGTTTCTTACTAGGACTCATCTGACTCCGTGGCACTGATCCATGTTATCAGAACCACTGTAGGGTGGTTGGCTGACCACTGGTGGGGAGGTTCCTGGGCTAGTAAAGTCAATATTAGTGGTGGAAAGTGCTGTCAATTTGGAAATTTTGAGGCAAGAGGCTAACAGAGATGGTTTGTCATTGACTGTCTCTCACAGAGGTGGTTTGTCATTCCCTGTCTTTGCCTAGCAACCCTCAATTTCCTTTGTGGTCCCCTATCCAAGTTCTAACCAGGGCTGATCCTGGTTGGCTTTCAAGATCTGAAAAGATCAGACCATCCAATAATAATTCCCCTTCTCCCTAAGTAAAAGAACGCCAGGACACCCAGTGAAGCTGGATGATTCAGGATGGGCAAAAGGAAAAAGGTCAGATAGTCCAAAAATAATTCCTCTTCTCCCTAAGTAGAAGAACGCCAGGGCATCCAGTGACGTGGTAGATTCAGGATGGGCAAAAGGAAAAGACTTCTTTACACAGCAAGTGGTCCAAATATGGAATTCACTGACAGAGGACGTAGTGACAGCCACAGGAATGGACAGTTTTAAAAGGAGATTAGATTGATGGAGTAGGGCTCTGTCATTGGCTACCAGCCATGGTAAATAAAGGAAACCTTTACATTCAGGAAAATAAACCTCCAAATCCCAGTACTAGGAGGCGACATCAGGGGTGGACTTTGGTCTCTGTGCCCGGTTGTTGGCCCTCCAGAAATACAGGCTGTCCACTGTGCACGACAGGATGCTGTAATAGATGGACCACTGGTCTGATTCAGCAAGGCTCTTCTTATGTTCTTAACAGTGTGCCGTGAATTCTAATCCTGCCCGTGGGGGGTTTCAAGGCAAGAGATTAGCCCAGTGGTTTGCCATTGCCTTCCTCTGCATAGCAACCCCAGCATTTCTTGGTGGTCTCCTATCCAAGTACTAGCCAGGGCCAGGAGCGTACTGCCCAAGGGACATATGGGGTCAAATGTCCTTGGGCTGTGGCCATTTAGTCATGTGGAGGGTGAAAATCATCCCCACACCCCTTCTCCTTTCCCCTGGGTCCATACACTAACTTTAAGACCTGATGCAAAAAACATTTGGTCGTGGTGTGGGAGGGCAGCTGCCCATACGGGAAGGGGGGGAGGGGGCGAAAAAGATTTTGCACCGGGCAACATTTTCCCTAGATACGCCTCTGGCCAGGGCCGACCTTCTTTGGTGTCCAAGCTCTGATGAAATCACACCTTCCATGGCGCCGCCTAAACCCTACGGTGATTGCAAAACATAGATTATGACTGCAAATAACTCTACAGAATGTATCTCCCCTACACAGAAAAAAAAAGCTCCAATTGGCCTGCCTGTCCATCCATGACTCCTTTTGTGGCATAAAGATTGCCTGAAAAGAAAAAAAAGAAAGCACTTTTAAAAAGCTTTCAAAGTTGCCCAGAGGCTATTCTTGCTTGCCCTGGGGGCCGTACAGGTTGCCGTTTACAGGGCTGGGATAGATGAATCACCAACGGTGGAACAATTTTTCAAAACACCGGAAAGTACCGTGGAAGCACAAACCTATGGTTGCGTGTTGTCTGAAACAGAAAACATCTGCTGGGAAGCCGCTTTCTAAGAGGGACTTTGGGGAAAGGGGAAAACACGGCTTCCCAGCTCCCGTTCTAAACGTTTACATCTGTTAAAATAGTGGCAATGCGTTTGGCAGGTCAGCCAGCCCAAGCCATGCCCCGGAAGAACTCTTTGAGATTGGGAGCCATGCAAAAGCAACAGCTTTCAGGATGGTGTAAACAATGGTTCTAGCATTTGGGGGTACCAAATTGGGACTTGGCAGCACAGAGCTGTCATGTGGCTTGGCTAGCTGCATTTCCCTAAAATGGTTTAATTAGATTTATAGCTTCCATCCCTTATGGTTCGACAGTGGTCTGTGCAAAACTGGCTAATCTCGGAGTGCTGGCTTTGTTGTTATTTTCCCCACCCGGCAACATTGTTCTAAACATAACTAAAATAGCTTTTTCTGATGTTGTCGGTTAACTCTGGGATATTAAGCGATTACAGACAAAAAGATGCAGTTTGTGTGTTAAGCAGAGAACGGGCCCGTGGCACAGCCTCTCTGTTACAATGGAATCCACCTTTTGGACATGTTGAAAGGAATGCCACACTGGGTCACATTATGTTCGCCGAGTTGGATTTTGAAGCTGGCTGGCACATAATACGTAAACGCCAATTGTTTCCAGGAGCGTTCGCCTCCACCGACACCCGACACTCACGGATCTTTGCAGTAGGCCCAGTGGTAAATTTGGGATTTGCGAACAATGGCTATTTGTTATCATGTTCTCTTTCTTTACGCCATCTTGAAGCTAATCAGAGCAAACCTATTCCGACTCCTAAGAGGATATGTTTTCCTTATGTTCAGAAACAAAGGTTAATTTCACACAGGCTTGGCGGGGGATTATTCCAGGATGGGTCTGGCTGGGTTCCAGTTTTATGCTATAGATGTGATTGCGGGGCGGGGGGGGGGGGGGATTACAGGATAAAGCACATGACTGGGATTTAATTTCAGCCGGCTACCTGGGGCCTAGCTGCAAAGCGCCAGGGCATATTCTTGGAATAATGCCAGGACAGAGCCTTTTATTAATGATATGATGAAGGATATATCTCCCGCCTTTCTTCCATCATTGATTTATTTACTGACTTCGCTTATCCCCCCGCCTTTCTTTCCAATGAGGACACAAAGCGGCTCATGTCATTCTCCGCACAACAACCCTGTGAGGTGCGGTTGGTTAGGCTGTCTCTCAGCTTAACTTGCTTTCTCAGGGTTGTGGCGAAGATTGGGGAGCAGAGAGAACTGCAAATGGCGCCCCAAAACCTCTGGATTCCTTGGAGGAAGGAAGACGGCAAGGTTGGGATGCAGCAGTAGCTGTTTTTCTACCTTATAGGAACTCAAGGCAGCTTACAAAGTTAATAATAAACTGTTATAATATAATACAATAAAACACCTAAAAGCCACTAGTTCAAACCAGTGCTGGTTGCCAAGGTAGCCATGATACATACAGCTGTACAATGTTAGAACCTGGATTTAGCGGTGTCATGGCTTACATTCACTCTGCTCAGCCACATTGGAAGCTTTTCTCTGGCCCACAGAGCCGTCCTTCTATGGGGCAGGTTTGCCCCTTGGGCAGAGGAAGGATTCTGGCTTGACTGAGCAGGTTGCTGGGATGGTGGACTGCTTTTACTGCTAGGCATTTATCTCAATGGGGAAGCAACAGGTCCATGTTTCTGCTGCTGAGGCCAACCTGGGGGGGGGGGGGACTGCTGCCTCTATGTGCCAAACAGCCATGACGTTGACTGTGGATCAAGGCTGCCCATGTGGTACCTGGAGTGCCACAGGTGAGGCTCGTGCATAGCAATGTGGGGGCACAGCAATATGTCTGTGTGTGACAGGCTATGAGACAGTGGGGAGTGTGGTGCATTTGCCAACGTGTGGGCAACGTGGCATGTACAGGTGTCAGTTGTGGTATACACAGAAGCAATGGGGAATGCAGTGTGGGCAAACGACACTTGTGGCATGTACAGGGGCCGGAGGGTCAGTGTGAGTAAGTGAGGGCAATGTGTTGCGTCCCCAAGTGTGAGTTGCATGCATTTTTATTGTTGTTTATCAGACTTATAATACAGGCTGCTCTTCCAGGCAGTGGGGCCCTGTGTCAACGGTTTGCGTAGGAGGGGATCAGTGAGGCCTGTGCAGGTGTGCAAGAGTGGGGCCAGTGAGGTATATCTCTTTAGTGAGGGGCAATACTGTGTATATGGGGGTCAGTAAGGTGGACCTTTCTCAATAAGGGGCAAGACTGTGTATATGAGGGTCAGTGGGGTATATATCGCTCAGTGGGGGGCAGTACTAGGATATGGGAGTCAGTGGGGTATATATATATCTCAGTGGGGAGCAATAATGTGTATATGGGGTTAGTGGGGTGCATATGCCTCAGTGGGGCGGCCCCCCCCCTCAATATTGGGTCCATGGAGGTCAGTGGGGCATACATCTCTCAGTGGGGGGCAATAATGCACACATAGAAGTCAGTTGGGGTGCATAATATCCCTCAGTGGCGCTCAATGTCCATGGAGGTCATATTCTCAGTGGGGAGCAATAATGTGCCTGTGGGGGCAGTGGGGGTGTATATTTCTTCCATGGGGGGGGGGCAGTTCTGTGTGTCTGTGGGGGAGTCAGTGCGGCAGAGAGATGTCCCTCAGCGAGGAGGCGGCTGAAACGTGCGCCTCGCTCCGTGCGTCCGTGGGAGGAGGAGGCGGCCGGGGGTCGGTGCGGCGCCGTGATTCTCCTCAGCGCGCGGCGCGGTCTGTGAGGCGAGGGTCCCGTGCCCGCCTCCGCCGCCATCCCCCCTCCTCCGTCCTTCCCCCGCCTGCCCGCCTCACACGGGCCCCGGCAGCGGCGACCAGGGAGCGGGCCGAGGAGGTGGGCGGCGCCAGGCGGGGAGAGGAGGCGAGGCTCTGGGCGAACAAAGAGCGGCGGCGGCGGCGGCGGGGCGCTGAGGCGGCCATGCGGGGCGGGAAGGCTCGGCCGGGGAGCCGCGGCGGCGGAGGCGGCGCTGCTGGGGAGACGCGCCGGACGGCTTGAAGCCCCGGCAGGGCCGAGAGGGACGGAGGCGGCGGGAGCGGCTGGGCTGAGGCGACCGGCTCCGGCGCTCATGATGGCGGCGGCGGCGGCGGCACTGGCGGCGGCGTGGAGGCGGCGGCTGTGAAGGGAGCCGACAGGGCCATGGCGGCGGGCGTCAGCTACACGCCGCCCTGGTGGGTGAGCCTCCTGCACCGCCTGCCCCACTACAGCCTCCGGTGGGAGCCCGCCGGCCACGACTTCCGACCGGAGGACCCCGAGTACCAGCAGGTGAGCAGCCTCCCTCCCTCCCTCCCTCCCTCCCCGTGTCTCTCCTCAGGACCCTTCCGACGCGATCGGGGAGACCCGGGTCCAGACTGAGGAGGGGGGGCTGAAGTTCCCCTCCCCAAAACCGCCCCTCATTCGCGACCCCGACCCCAACCGTGCTGCCCACCTCTTGCAAACGAACCAGTCTGAACACGGGTCTCCCAGACTACATCTGAATGGTCGCAAGGCTGTGTGAGGGTTTTTTTGCACCTCCGCAATCCCGCAGCGGTGCGTCCATGGGAGCCATTGTATCCCTCCGTGTATGTTTATACCTTCCTGTCATGATTCAGGTTTAGGGGAAGTCGAGGACAGCCCCAGACCTTATTTCTCCCATCAGCTCCGTTGCGTGGCCTCCTTCCTCAAGATCCGCCCTTCCTCCTCTTTGCACCTCCACTTTTTGCATGTAGACTATTCAGAGGAACTTAGGTGGGGGTCTCCTTGTCCCTTCTCTTTACCCCCCTCCCCCCACATGTCCTTTGCACCCCCATCTGTTCCTTACACCCCCAACACCCTCTGCTCCTGTGAGTGCTACAGGACAAGGGGGCTGTTATCCTACGTTTTTCCCCTCCTCCCCACCAGCGATCCCAAAACAACTGCATGTTTCTCTTTTCACACATATTTTCCTTTATAGGTCCTAATCCTCCACCCCTTTCCAAAAACCGCTGCCCCGAAATAATAATTCCGTTGCTTTTTTTGACAGGTTGTGTCCAATAATTTCATCACCTTTTTAAGCTAGGTTGTGTCGGTCATGATCTGAGCTCCTTTTCCTTCTGCACAAGGCCCTGGTTATACATCCAAAGCCCAGTGGTGCAGGCTTTCCTGGACTGCACCACTTCCGGCTGCAGATTTTTTTTTGGTGGGGGGGGGATTTGCTTGGTTCAGTGCTGTCCAGGAATCAAGACTGTCTTTTATTGGGGAGGGGGGTTTAGCATACTGGGGAGAAATCTAAGCTCTGCAATGCTTCCTGACATGCCACTTGTCTGTGTGAAGGGGTGCTTATTTGTGGAGTGTTCTCAGACATTTTTTCCCCTGCCCGGCTTGATGTAGTTCAGAAATGGCTTTGCTGTTGGACTTTAACTGGAGAGGTTTAGGAAAGACTCTTTGTACACATTACCCTGTCTCATACTTCACAGTAACCTTATTTATGTGCTTGATTTTTTAAATGGTCTGTCTTACTCTCCCTAACTGTCTTCTCAATATCTTCTCACCCAGTTTTCTATTTTGGACCTCTCCATCTCCAGAATTAAAGGTGGGGAGAAGCAGAGTATTTTAAGGATTCCTTTGCTTGGTTGTTCGTTCAGGCAGGCTTGTTAGCCACGGGCAGCGTACTGCTGAGGACCAAACAGGGGGAGAAAAGCAGGCTGGCTGTGCCCTATTTCATTACCCCCACAGAAGAGAATTCAAGGGAGGGGGAAATGGCTGTGGGAATGCCCCCGTGCAGCGGCCTACCTCTCTAAACAGAACCTGAGGACAAAGGTTAGGAGCGATTTGCAGGGAAGCTTCCATTTTCTTTCCCACCTTGGCAAGGTTTTTGGACGTGTTCAGGTGGCTGAAAAGGAATTCCTCTTTGGAGGCAGACAAAGCCTTGACTTTCAGTCTCACAGACTCAGGATCAAGGCAAGTCTGGATGGTACTGAGTCCAAGGAACAGCTCTTATAAACTGAACGTCTGTCTGACAAGAGCTCGGATGGATAGACCCACCTTCCATGTTTATTCCTCCTTGATCTCCCCCCCCCCCCAATCTTTTGAAGTGTCTGGTGTCAATCGTAGGTAGGGATTAGGTTCACTTTGTTAGGGGAAAGGGGGGCCTTCCTAACTAGCCTGCTCTGTAATCCTTTCATCGCCAGCTGCTCCCCCCCCTCCAAATGTCTTTTGAGAGAGCTGCGTGCTGCTGTTATGAAAATGGATGACTTAATGCCTTACAGCTGTATCCACGTTGAATTTGGAGCACTGAAGATGCCTGCAGGCACCTCAGGGTTTTCCTATGACAATTTTGGTAAATGGTCTTTCCTGATGGCACCTTTTTTCAGTGGACCTGGGCTGATTTTGGCCTGATTTCCCCACAGTCTTCAGCATGGGGATCACCATTTTCCACCTCCTGGTATCCTAGTTTAGACAGGATGCAGCAATGGAATCTGGCACTGTATCTGTGCTGCTCGCCTGAACACTTTTCCATGCAGAAGAATCACTCTTTCTTTTAAAAAAACCACCCTTCCTTTCAAATGAAGGGTAAAATAATTAAAGAACTTGTTTCTCAGAACAAAGCTGCTGGTGGCTTTCCTTTCTTACATTTAGAAGAATCCCTTTGTTGCAAAATAACCAGCTCATGAAGGAAGATGTTGCCTGTTACGCTGTGATCATTGGGGGAGCTTCATTGGTTCTGAAGGTTCTCTTGTTTATCTTGCCTCTTCTTACGTAAGAAGCACCACCATCCCCAGGGGAGTCGGATGTGATAAAAACGGCCCAGGGTCCTTTGTTGTCGCACAGGATCTCCTCCTAGTCGCTGTTCCACAGTTAATGTTTGTCAAGGCGCACCTAGCCAGCAGTCCTGTGAACAATAGGAGACTTCCAGAGAATCAAATGAGGATTAAATATCCCATGCATGGGAAAGTACGGGCTGTAGACGCTGTGCCTGTTCTTAACCTGTGCATGATGAAATAGCTTGCTTGAAAATGCCTTTCTGTATGTTTCCTGGCCTGAGACGAGTGTTGCCATAAACGTTTTCTGTTATTCGCCTGTTTTGGTGTCCTGGATGTATTGCATGCCATTGTAGGGGGATGTGTGGAACAGGAATACACAACCGTTGCAGCATCCTGTGGGCTAGACAATTTAAAAAAAACCTCCTGCGGTTCATCCGCTTTGATAGTCTAGGCATGTCAACAGGCACAGTGAATGGGAGAATTAATAATACGTGCCTTCTCCTCAATTAACCCGGCGATCATGACTGTATGCTAGAGAGTTCAAAGTACATTAAGGGTGTATTAACCTGCCGACGTGGAAGGTGGCACTCTTTAAGAAAGGTGGTTCGGGTAGCTGTTTAACATGACAGGGAATGACAAACATTCAGTGTGGTTTGCTTACAGCTGAGTGTTAGTCCAAGTTGATGATTGTGTACGTTGCCTCCCATTGTTATTTCCTGGGAAATGCAACAAAGACATTGCATGTGAGTTTCCAAGGTAAACTTTAACTCTGAGACCTTTGGTGATAGCAAGAGGGAGAAGCTTGCTAAAATAGCTCTCCCCCCAATCGAACTATTGCTTGGATTAGAGGAAGATAACAGTTTTAATTTGAATAGCATGTATCTATTCAGTGAGTTTTAACAGATTGCTAATGCAGTTTGGGGAGGAAAGGCAGCCTGGTATAACCAGATCTCAGAAGCTAAGCAGGATCAGTTCTTGAAAGGGAGATCACCAATAAAGTCTGCAGAGGGGAAAAAATGGCAAACCACATTGGCTGTTTGTTTACAAGCACCATTTTAACAACCGGTTCTGCCAGTGCAAACCTGCTGAATTCCACCACTGCACAGATGACTAATGTCTCTTGAAGTCATCACATAGAGCATGTGGTTCAATATTGCTTCAATTCTGCTTCTTGGAGATAGAAATCCTTCCTGTGATTTGGGGAAATTCTGGAACTGCTTTGTCTGTAATGCATGCATGAATACACTGAACTTCTAATTGACCATTCACTTTTTATGGGATAAGATCTTGGTTCCGTACCTTATATCTTTGGGGGTGGGGGGTCAGTAGCAATTATTCACCAAGCGACACCTCTGTCACCAAGAGCAGATATGAGGTTGGGAACTGACTTACTGAAGACTCTTGGAGTGACCGTAATAGGAACCTCTTCTCTTCCATGTTCCATGGCCAGCCCAAGGAAGAGCTTGAAAAGAATACCCCACTGCCATACCCTTCGCTGCCTTAGCACACGCATCTTGGCTTTGCCACCTGAGCCAACTGGGGAAAGATGTTGACAGTAGTAAACACAAAGTCCTTAAAATGAACAAATGTGTGCTACTGGGCAGAAGCCATCTCCCACAGCCACAGTGGGTCTAGCTGCATACTGGTTATCAGTGTTATCAGGGACCTTTCGATATGGTGTTATCTAATGAAAGTTGCTCTGGCTCATGGCAAGTTCTTACTGGAATAAACTTTGTTTGTCTTTAAGGTGCCACTGGACTCCTGCTTCATTTTGCTGCTGCAAACTAACCTATGTGGAATCACAGCATATTGAGCTTGGGCAAAATGAGCCACCCTTAATGTAACATAGAGAACAATGAATATGTCTACCATGTGTACCAGAATCCTGTAGATAACCTTGCACAAAAATCTCCATACTGAATTTGAAAAAAAACTTGTCTGAAAAGCATCTCAGTGGTTCTAAAAGAGAAAATAGGAGCCTTTTCCACTCCCCCTTTCCAAATTTTCACTTTTGCTGTTGAGGAAAGAAGTCTGGAGTTGAACCAGCATACTGTTTCCACCCCCCGGAATCATTCCTTTTTTTCTGAATTACATCATAATTCTTAGATGTGCTCATGTTGGAAAAGACGGTCCTGAAGGTTTACAGATCCCAGTCAGCAGAAAAATTGAAAAGTAAGCACTAATCCTTGAATTGTGTGTCAGTGAAGAAGAAGAAGAGTTTGGCTTTATATCCCCCCTTTCTCTCCTGCAAGGAAACTCAAAGGGGCTTGCAATCTCCTTTCCCTTCCCCCCTCACAACAAACACCCTGTGAGGTAGGTGGAGCTGAGAGAGCTCAGAAGAACTGTGACTAGCCCAAGGCCACCCAGCTGGCATGTGTGGGAGTGCACAGGCTAATCTGAATTCCCTACAGCCTCCACAGCTCAAGCCTCCACAGCTCAAACAGCAGAGCGAGGAATCAAACCCAGTTCATCCAGATTAGAGTACACCTGCTCTTAACCACTATGCCACTTCTGCTCCTTCTGAGCTGGCAAAGTATGTTTGCTGAGCAAACAAAGCACTCAGCTTTGTAACAGCATTCAGAGTTTGCCGCATATCCTTTATTTTGGCAGTGGTTGCTCAGAGGCAGGGAGCGGGCGCTTCTCATTCTTAAGGACACAGGTTCAAATCCCAACCCAGCCATCTACATTTATTTACTTTCAGTGTACCGTTCTGAGAGTCTAAAGGCAGATTACATAGTATGAGTCCAGTACAGTTACAGCACGGGACACCCAGTCAAAACAGTTCAGTGGGTTTTGGACTGCAGATGCTTGAAAGCAGGCTGAAACCTGAAACACAGCTGGAACAAAGAGTAAACATCTAAATGTGGCACATTAAATGATGCAGAAATCACACGGTACGAGTGCACTTACAACAGTGAATGGAACCCAGTCCGCAGTCCCTATCCCTTTGCCAAAGCATTTTTCTGAACCATTTCATTACAAGCCAGCTCTGTGACCTGCATAAAAGAGCCCTCCTGAATAATTTAGTGTTCCATAGTTTGCAGAAAGATGGGAGAGTGGGAGCTTCCCTAATCTCATCCAGGCAGGCCACTCCATATGATAGGAGCTGGGGCTGCACACCCTTGGGGAGGGGGCAACCTTTCTCAGCATTGTCAGCTGAAGAAGGAGAAGGAGAAGGAAAAGAAGGAGAAGAAGAAGAAGAGTTTTTGATTTATACTCCACCTTTTTCTCCTGTAAGGATACTCAAGTTGGCTTACCAACTCTTTTCCCTTCCTTCCCCCGCAACAGATGCCTTGGGAGGTAGGTGGGGCTGAGAGAGCTCTGACAGAACTGTGACTGGCCCAAGGTCACCCAACAGGAACTTAGGAGTGCGGAAGCACATCTGATTCACTAGATAAGCCTCTGCCACTCAGGTGGAGGAATGGGGAATCAAACATTATAGAATCCTAGAATTGGAAGAGATCCCAAGGGCCATCAAGTCTAACCCCCTGCCATGTAAGAACATACAATCAAAGCACTCCTGACAGATGGCCATCCAGCCTCCCCTTAAAAACCTCCAGAGAAGGGGACTCCACCGTACTCCGAGGTAGTGCATTCCACTGTTGAACAGCCCTGACTGTCAGGAAGGCCGTTTCCGCACGGCCTCCCTGTCGCCTCCACGCCGGCGAGAATGCCGCAGGCGTGGAGGCGAAGGCCGTTCGCATTCACGCATGCGGACGGCCTCAGCAGAGGCCGGCAAACGGCAGGCGGTGGCTCCTCGCGACGTGGAAGTTTGCCTGTTCCCCATACCCGTCCCACTCACCTTGTCCCCGTCGTGCGCCTTGCTGGCCGCCGAAGTCTTTCACTCATGCTGCCCTCCGACCTCCAGGGGTCGGAGGACAGCGCGGAAGCGGGGCTTCACCGCCAGCAGGCGGCGAGCGGGACAAGGTGAAAGTGGGATCGGGGCAGGGAAGACTAGCATGTTCCTCGGGCGGCGCGGTTCGCTTTCTGCGCCACACGGAAGACGCTTCAAACAACAACCCTCTTTAAAGGGTTGTTGTTTAGGGCGACCTGGCGCTTGCAGCCTCTGGGGGAGGGGGAGGGCAGTCAGGTCGGCGCTGCTGTGTTGCAGCAAGCGCCAGCCTCGTGTTAACGGGTGGCGCCTGGGGAGGCGTGCGTTTTACCGCTTCTCCAGTGGGCCGTCGTTTTTGGCCCATGCGGAAAGGGCTGAAGTTTTTCCTGATGTTTAGGTGGAATCTCATTTCCTTCATCTTGAAGTTCCCATGACTCCTGGTCCTAGTCTCTGGAGCAGCAGAAAACAAGCTTGCTCCCTCACCAACACGACATTGAGGAAGAGGGAAAGAAGTTGTCTGAAACCTCAAAAGCCTCCGTTTATGTAGACAGTTCAGTGCTTCATGGGTCAGTGGTCTTCCCTGGCATGAGGCAGCTTCATATATTTGTATCCTAAAGATTGCTTCATCAGGCAAGCCTTCTTTCCCCCCCAGCCTCTGCCTCCTTTCCTGTTTGGCATGAATCATTATGGGTATGGAAGGGTTTATCTCGAGCGATAAAAGTCCTTTCCCAGCTGCGTCTCTTGAGTCATTCTTGCAGGCCTCCTTGCTTAATAGTGAATCATAAACCTGAAGCGGTGGATCGAGTAGGGCGTGCAGCCAGCATTTGACAATCTGGGGCCAAAAAAAATAATCTGTAGGAGGTGGCAGCGGCCGTGGGGATCCCACGAGCCTCCACGTTGCCACGTCAGAACTAAGAGTGGGGGGGGGGGGGCAGCACCTTCAACACATTCCACACCAAAATGTAGAGGCTTTTGTTAGCCTGGCCTTGGCCGACTTTCAGAGCTGCTCCAAACTTCTCAGCCAGCATAATTGTTCTCCACTAGAAAACCGAGCTCAGAAAAACAAACACACATGCAGGGAATGACAACTTTTGCTAATGGCGTGTTTTTGGAGTGATCGTTTTCTTGTGAGCAAAGGTGTGTTGTTGTTTTTCTGCCGGTGGTGAGAAACAGAAGGCCCGGCAACTTGCTGTTTACATATTTCATTCTAATGGTGTGTTTTATCTTCAGCCCCGGTGCTGCCCAGATAGACGCTGCCCTATAAATCCATGAAACTAATTAAGGGGTCCTGCGTTTACGGCTTGTCGGTGCAGCGGAGCCCTTGTGTGTAAACAGCTCTTTGTTTCTAGGGATTCGAGAGCATCTTTTTGCCCCGACTTTGAGGGAGGAAGGCCTATGCGCAATTATCAAATTCCGTTAATTGTGCGGCTACGTCTAATTAGTTTTCTAATGACTCTAGTTCAAAACAAAGCTTTTTTTTTCAAACCTGCAGGATCAAGGTAGCTTTATGGATGTCTGTACTCCAGTTTACACCAGCTAGTAAAATATGAGTGATGGCAGTTTCCTAGTGCATAAAAGCAGTCAGGAAAAAAACCACACCAGCATCTTTCTACCTTTCTGGCCTTAAAAGGCCTAGATGGCTTATCTAGGCTTATCCATTGCTTTTCTATGTGTCAAAAGTCCCACCTTTGAGAGCCAGCATGATGTAGTGGTTAAGAGCAGGTGCACGCTAATCTGGAGAACCGGGTTTGATTCCCCGCTCTGCCACTTGAACCTTGGAGGCTTACCTGGTGAACCAGATTAGCTTTTGCACTCCAACACAGGCCAGCTGGGTGACCTTGGGCTAGTCTTTAGAGCTCTCCCAGCCCCACCCACCTCACAGGGTGTTTGTTGTGGGGGGTGGGGAAGGGAAAGGAGATTGTAAGCCCCTTTGAGTCACCATACAGGAGAGAAAGGGGGGATATAAATCCAAACTCTTCTTCTTATGCAGTGAAAGTCATGACCTCTCAGCTTACCTTGCCTCACAGGGTCGTTGTGTAGATAAATGGGAAGAGAGGAGAATTATATAAGCTGCTTTGGATCCCGGGAGCGGTGTATTGGATTTAGATAGATATTGGATGATAGTTCAAAATGCAGGGCAAGCTCCCGCTGTAAAATTTCTGTTCTTGCGAATGGTAAAGTTCCTGTTCACATGTTTCACTGTGTGTGCATATGTCAGTTTGCGAGATAAAGCCTACCTGTGTCCGCTTTACACATGAAACTGGCCCAGTGCCTGGGGAACTGCGGGGTTTGCAATCATGTGTTCAGCTGTACATGTGTAGAACACAGATAGTTTGCTGTACAGAATCATAGAATTGGAAGAGATCGCCAGGGCCAGCAAGTCCGACCCCCTGTCATGCAGGAAGACACAATCAAATTATTATTTGCCTTAGACTCCCCCCCCCCCCCGCCCCCGTTGGAAAGCAGAAGTGAAGTGACCTGGCTGCAGAACTTGCCACCCCAGGCGTGAATGCATGCAGCTTGTTTCAATGGAGATCACTGACATAATTGCCCACCTGATCCTTTCAATTGGAGATGCCAGGGATTGAACCAGGGACCTTGGCTGTGCTGCTGAGCTGTGACCCCCTCCACACATCAGGTCTCCCAGAGAGGGCGGGGGGGGGGGAGAGGGAGAGAGAGAGATCATCCCTTGACCATTTGCTCCCTTGGAAGAATAATTTACAGCCCTTGAGGAATATCCATGTCATGCGGTTGCCAGCCTATTGGATATCTTGGCAGCCCAGTCCACAAAGCGACGAGTCCTTCATCCATTTTTAAAAGCAAGAAATTGTGTCAGTCCCAGTTGGTGTGTTTAAATTTAGTACTCCAAGGCCTGAAGTTGGCCTTTCTTTTTACCCTTGCAGAACGCACTGCTCAGATGCTCTCAGACCTTTGACCTCTTAGAAAGCATTCTTAAGTGCTTTCTTCTGGCTTGTGTCCCCCCCCCCCCCCATGCCTCTTTCCGATATTTGCCTGGCTTTGTCTGTGGAGAGAGCTGTGAATGTTGCAATATCAGTTTCTGTCCTGCTCTCCCCGCCCTCCTTTATGGGTTTATGCAGTTCACTGGGGTTTCCTGTTCTCTTTGCTTTTCTACCCTTCTCCCTCAGATTGTCCCAGTAGGAATTGAGGTCCTGCCTTTGTAAACGAATGTGTGTTGGGTCCTGATGTCATCTTATTCTTGGAAAGGTGGCCGGAGCAAAGGAAAACACACAGCTAGGAACACACCATACTGGGGGGAAAAAAACTTCAGGCAATTCATTCAAGTTCAAGCAGTGATTAGCCGGAACATTGACTGGCGCAATCCTGTCTGTCTTCAACTCTGGTCTAAGCCTATTGATTTCAGTAGGCTGAGACTGGGCTTCACTCTGCGTCGGATTGCACTGTGGGCCTCGCACAAGCTTCAGAGCGCAGATAGAAGGAAGCGGCGGTGCCAGTAAACGAAAGCAACGCGGCACCATTTCACCTGCTTGACGGAAACTGCACTTCTGTGCATTGACACGATCTCTCGAGAGCTGTCGGAAGCTGAAGATTGCTGCTCAGGGCGAGCTAATGAGAAAAGTAGTAGGTCTACGGCTGCATCTTTCCTGGTTTTAAAAGTGCATACATTTGGCAAAATAAATAATTACTTTAAAAGCAGAGTGAGACACAGGCTGTACAGGGAAATTTAACTCTTTCCTGGCCTCATTCCAGTAGACTCGGAGTTTACAAAGCACAGACTGCGTAATATTTTATTTATTTTTATGGAAACCATTTTTATGCCTCCTTTCTATCTGTTCAGGGTCTCAAACATTTGAACAATTAAAATTAATTTTAAAAGATAAAATAAAAACAGTGTACAAAGAGCAAAAATAAAAGATAAAAATCTACACATTCAGCACCAGAACCAGGAAGGAAGGCCTGAAATTGTTATTGAGGGTGTGTCAGATGAAACAAAAGAAGTCTACACCTGCTGATGAAAGAGGGAGGCAGATAGCGTGGTGTAGTGGTTAAGAGCAAGTGGACTCTAATCTGGAGAACCGGGTTTAATTCCCCACTCCTCCACATGAGCAGTGGACTCCTATCAAGTGAACCGAATTTGTTTCCCCATTCCTACACAGGAAGCCTGCTGGGTGACCTTGGGCCAGTCACAGTTCTCTCAGCCCCACCTACCGCACAAGGGGTCTGTTGTGGGAAGAAGAAGGGAAAGGAGTTTGTAAGCCATCTTGAGTCTCCTTACAGGAGAGAACGGTGGGGTATAAATCCAAACTTTTCTTCTTCATGAATCTCCCTAAGGAGAAAGTTCCAAAGTTTTGGTGCCATGACCAAGAAGGCCCTTGCTTTGATCTGTACTTGTGGGCCTCTGCTTTAGGTTTCCTCCACTGACCTGCAATTTGTACGCTTTGAATTCATGCCACATTAGAGAATCTTTTCTTAGGTTTCACTCAAAAAAATCATGGGAGAGGCAGAAAGCCTCCACGGTGGCTTAACTGTATTTGTTTGCAGAAGTGGAAGGGTTCCACGTGATTACTGTTCATGCTTTCTTTTCCTCTCCCCCTGCCCCTCCCCCCGTCCCACTCCCAATTGTAGAAGGACTGAGAAAGTTGAGAGTGATGGAATTTGTGAAATACAAGCTGTGCTGCAGGAGAAATCTGTTTTTGATTTTTGCCTGGTCTTTTGGATACTCAAAAACTGAACTCTAACTGTTCAGCTGTGGGTGACTGGGTGCCGAGTGTAAAAATACAAAGCCAGCGCTTTATGGGGTCTCTTGTCTGGCTGCTCCATATTCAAAGGCATTCTTATGACTGTATCAGAAGCCTTTTGTGTTCAGCCGTCCGACATGCAGCGACCGGGTTCGATCCAGCTGTCGCTTGCTGAAAGGACTGCGCCTGTGATGAATCGGATTGGAATGTGACGCAGTCTGGCTTTGCTAGTTTCTGAAGCCTTTTTAACATTTTTAATTAAAAAGAGAGCAAGAGAGTCCCACAACTGTTAATCAGAGTCTAGTGGGGAATTCTTTCATTCGGTGAACATTCAACAATATTCTCAGGCCGTCCCCTTAGAAGTGCAGAAATAAATAATCCAGTGGTGCGGTTTCACATGAGGCCATCAAGAAGGAGAAGGAGAAGAAGAAGAAAAGAGGGGAGACTCACAGGAGTTTACAATCTCCTTTCCCTTCCCCCCTCACAACAAACACCCTGTGAGGTGGGTAGGGCTGAGAGAGCTCCAAAGAACTGTGACTAGCCCAAGGTCACCCAGCTGGCGTGTGTTGACGTGTACAGGCTAATCTGAATTCTGCAGATAAGCCTCCACAGCTCAGGCGGCAGAGCGGGGAATCAAACCCGGTTCCTCCAGATTAGAAAGCACCTGCTCTTAACCACTATGCCACTGCTCCGCCTTATACTGAGTCAGATGGTCAGTAGTCATCTGTCTCACAACTGGGTGCTCTGACTGACGGGGGCTTTATTTGCATCTTTTATGTCCCATAGTGGGGTATTTTTCTCCCCAGTTGGGACCCAAAGCAGCTTACATCATTCCCTCTCTTTCCTTTTATCCCCACAAGAACCCTGTGTGATAAGTTAGGCAGAGAATGCATGACTGGCCCAACACCACCCAGTGTGCTTCCATGGTAGAGGGGGGCAGGCTTCAAACTTGTGTGTCTCACATCCTGGGCAGACTCTGCCATTACACTACTCTGGCTTCCCAGGGTCTGTGGCAGAATGACGGCTTTCTGAATGCGTGCTCCTCTTAGCATCTTTCAGTATTGTAAAGATTAGTGTGGATTTTCAGATTCTGTAAATTTCTAGTGGGAGAAATGAGTATTTGTTTTCTTTTTTTGGGTTGTTTGTTCTCCAGTGTTGAATGTGTCTTTGTGTGGCTATATTTTGAAAAAAAATCAGCTTGTAACTGACTCAGAACTGATTCATTTCAAGTTTATGCATTGATAAAGAAACACACGCTGGGATATAACTTCACCTGTCTGTCAGCCTTGTGTTTGCTTCTTTCCCGTAGCCTAGGGTGCTTTGGAATTTTTTCGCCCCCAAAAGGGAGCTAGTGGGAAGAATGGCGCCTTATCTGGGAGAAGGGAAATGAATTTCTCGGTTCAGAGAAAGGCTTTTTCCTCTTCTTACCGTAGTGTGCTTAGGAGAAGTCAAGTAAAAACTCAGACCTGGCTGGGATCCCAAAAAAATACTGGATGCATGATGGAATGTGAGTTTTCGCTAAAACTCCCTGAATTGTTAGTTGGATTTAGCATCTGCGAAGTACCCAGAGCCGGGTACGACAGTTCACTGAACAACCAGAGTTACTTCTCTAAGAAGAAGAAGAGTTAAGATTCATACCCCACCTTTCTCTCCTGTAAGGAGACTCAAGGTGGCCTACAAGCTTCTTCCCCTTCCTCTCTCCACAACAGGCACCTTGTGAGGTAGATGGGGCTGAGAAAGTTCTGAGAGAACTGTGACTAGCCCAAGGTCACCCAGCAGGAATGTAGGAGTGCGGAAACACCTCTTGTTCACTAGATAAGCCTCCGCCACTCAGGTGGAGGAGTGAGGAATTGAACCCAGTTCGAATCCACCTGCTCTTAACCACTTCACTATACCACCTGCTCTTAACCACTTCACTACACCACTCTGGCTCTTAGCATATGAGAAGTAGTAAAGAACGCAAGAAGTGCCCTGTGGAATCATCCAGGTGATCCATCTAGTCCAGCATCCCGTTTCCCAAAGCAGCCAACTGGAGGACCACACAGACGGGGCACAGTGGCCAAGGCCTTTCTTTTTTGCTGCCTTCTAGCCCTGGTGCTCAGAGGTTGCCCTCCTTTGTACATGGAGTGTCCCTTTACTCACCATCACCAGCAACCCCCGATTGACAGATCTATCTCCCCTCCCTCCCCGGCTTTTAAACCATTGATGCTGTCAGAGAGTTCCGAAGTTTAATTATTTATTGCGTGAAGGAGTATTTTATTTCGTGCGTCCTAAATCATCTTTCCTGACAACTTCATTGGGTCCCCCTTAGTTCCAGCATGATGGAAGGAGAAAAAGCTTACTTAATCCACTTTCTCCATCCCATGCATAATTTTTATAAAGCAAGCAGTTAATGGAAAACGCTCCTTCCGAGACTTTGTTTGTCCCTTCGTTTACGAGGATTTCTACCTTCCCAAGTAATTTCTTTTCTTGAAGAGTGCTGTGGTATACTACAGGTAGGCTGTGAACCGTGTACACTTCATAGCTACTTTTTATGTTAAGAAAGCCAAGGGGTGCTTGTGGCTGATACCTTTTTGCTGAGGGCATTGTGACTCAATTAGTGTTCCTTGTCCTGTTTGACTACATTGTCTTGGTCACCCAGTCTGGGGTCTCAGTGAGAAAGGCAGGCTATAAATAAAAGTAACTAAATATGTAAATGAGAAAGGCAGGCTATAAATATAGTATATAAGTACATAAATGTATTTCATCCAGCCTTCAGAGGCCTTGGTGGACATTTCTTACGTAATGGTTGGGTCAAGACTTAATGTGGAAAGACCTTTTTGAGCAACATCTATCTGACAAAGGGCCCTTGGACTCAAAGGCTTACACGCTGAATGTTTTGTGAACAAGTTTCTCAGACTAGATTTTCTTCTTCTTCTTCTTCTTCTTCTTCTTCTTCTTCTTCTTCTTCTTCTTCTTCTTCTTCTTCTTCTTCTTCTTCTTCTTCTTCTTCTTCTCCTCCTCCTCCTCCTTCTCCTCCTCCTCCTCCTCCTCCACCACCTTCTCCTATTCCTCCTCCTCCTCCTCCTCCTCCTCCTCCTCCTACTACTACTACTACTACTACTACTACTACTACTACTACTACTACTACTAGCTGGCTTATTGCCTCTGTATGTGGGAATGTGCACATGCTTTCTATAAATGGGATAGGTTTGTGTGTCCTTGAGTAACATACACATCAAATTATTTTTAATCTTGTAAGGACACACACACACACACTTACCATTGTAGTGTTCTTTCAGTAGAGTTTGAATTCTTCCTCCATTATGATACGTGTCTTGCCACGGTCTCTCTCAGCCTAACCTACCTCACCTATTATGAGGATAGAGGCCAACAAGGGAGAATCTTAAAAGCTCTCTTCAGTTCTTTTGGAGGGAGAACAAGAGAGAAATAAGTAGGTTTGTATGAATGCTCTCATCTGCGAGTTTGTTAAGCAGTGGAACTTGGACTTCAGCCTGTTGATTATCTTTTTACATCACCTCAAAAAGCTCAGGGCTGTTGTGGTTTTTCTGGACTACGTGGCTGTGGTCTAGTAGTTTTTGCTCCTAATGTTTCGCCCACATCTATGGCTGACATCTTCAGAGGCATGTCACAGTACGATGTTTTTCTCTTCATGTGTTTCTCTCTGTGCCCTGGAGAGAAACACAAATGACATGTCTCTGAAGATGCCAGCCAGGGAAGTTGGCAAAACGTTATGAGTGAAAACTAGAGCCAGTGTGGTGTAGTGGTTAAGAGCAGGTGCACTAATCTGAAGAACCGGATTTGATTCCCTGCTCTGCCACTTGAGCTGTGGAGGCTTATCTGGTGAACCAGATCAGATTGCACACTACAACACATGCCAGCTGGGTGACCTTGGGCTAGTCACAAGTTCTTTGGAGCTCTCAGCCTCACCTATCTCACAGGGTGTTTGTTGTGGGGAGGGGAAGGGAAAGGAGATTGTAAGCCCCTTTGAGTCTCCTTACAGGAGAGAAAGGGGGGATATAAATCCAAATGCTTCTTCTTCTCTACCAGATCATGGTCACACAGCCTGGAAAACCCACAACAGCCAGTAGATTCCAGCCATTAAAATCTTCAACTCAGGGTTGTTCTTCCCCGTCTCTGTGTTATTTTCACAACAACCCTGTGAAGTAGTATAGACTGAGAGTGACTATCCCAAGATCACTCGAGAGCCTTGGATGGCACAGCGGAGATTCGAACTTGGGTCCCTGCAGTCCTGGTTTGACGCTGTGGCCACCTGGACTACAATCTTACCCTGCCAACCCGCCAGGAAAACCAGTAGAAGTTTTCAGCCTGGCTGAAGGATTTGTTTTTAGTCTACTATTTTAAAGCCAAGTAATCATCTGATCCAAACACAGTACAGCTTTCAGTGCAGAGAATGTCTATGAATCACTGTAGTGTTAAAATCCTCCTGACTCTTTGCCTGAATAAAACAGTGCGTGGATGGCATCACCTCCTGCCTACAGGACACCCTCTGCATACTGAACAGGTGTGATGAACATCCATTTGGCTACTTTTAGCTCTAGCCTAAGCAGGTACCTAGTTACTACATGAAAGCAACATTGAGGCTTTGGTCTCCATCTGGGTTTCATGCGAGCAGAATGAAAAGGAGAAGAAAAGAATATCAATGAAACTTCAGAAAATGTGATGCCTTCTGTCAACCTTTTAATTCTATCTCATCCAGTTTCCTCTCCATTCTACATCCCCTTTCCAACAAGAGTTTTGTCTGAACTAGTCCCAGGATCCTTTTTGGTGGTTACCGTGGTGTAGTGGTTAAGAGCAGGTGCACTTTAATCTGGAGAACCGGGTTTGATTCCCCTGCTCTGCCACTTGAGCTGTGGAGGCTTATCTGTGAAACCAGATTAGCTTGTGCACTCCAAAACATGCCAGCTGGGTGACCTTGGGCTAGTCACAGTTCTCTCAGAACTCTCTCAGCCCCACTCACCTCACAGGGTGTTTCCTGTGGCAGGGGGGAAGGGAAAGGAGATTGTAAGTTCCTTTGAGTCTCCTTGCAGGAGAGAAAGGGGGAGATATAAATCCAAATTCTTCTTCTTTTTCAAAAATGGCAAAACTGATTGGAACCAACCACTGTGGTAAGGTATAACAGATATAGAATGCGGTGTAATATTATTTCTTTGTGAGACCCAGGTTTATACCCCTGCTTCCCTTTGGCTATTCTCACACTCTGAGCCTAATCTGTATTTGTGAGAATAAAATGAAAACACTGGAAGGCACTTTGGATCTCCATCGGGGAACAAATGCCAAAAATGCCCAAAAAATGCCAAAAAATGAAGCAAACAAACCCATAAGTAAAGATAAATAAAACAAAGTCGGTTTAAAAGTGAGATGTGTGTATATAGGTTGAAACCCTGCATGGTATAATGGTTAGTGTCAGACTAGGATCTAGGGCAGCTGGGTTCGAATCTCTACAGTGCCCTGGGAGTTGGCCAGGTGACCTTGGGCCCATCAGCCTACCATTCCTCACAAGGTTGTTGTTGTGGGGATAGGGTAGAGTGAATCATGGGGTAAGTCACTTCGAGACCCCAACAGGATATAATTAAAACCAGACAGAAGTATAGATCACAAGGCACAACAATGGGTAGTGTAATACGTTAAAATTTAGAAGCAATTCTACAAAGCCATTTTGTAGAGTAGAATGACATTAAGCTGTGACAGACCTTCTGTCTCCTTTCAAAGAAATGGCCAAGTCAGGATCTTTTTAAAAAGTCATTCTGTGGGGCTGAAACCAGGTGATCTTGAAGCCTGTTCCATAGGGAGGGTATCACAACCTGAAGGGCTCTTTTCCTTCCGGCGGACAATATAACTTGGTTATGAAACTGTGCAAGACTTCACTGTTCATGGTCGAGAGGTGGATTTGAGGGTCGTTGTTGACTTGAAACTGAACACAGCCTGGACCTGTTATACCACAGGAGGTCGACGTGTTGTATCAGAAGCATCGGAGCATGCCGAAGGAGAACCACACTTGCATCACCTAGGAGACATCATTTGGCAAACTGTGTCTGACGCCGAGTATTTTTAATGAAAGATCTTTATCAACCGTTATATTCATAGGGCAGCAACTAAGATGATGGCCAGCTTCAAGAAAAGTAGATTGTCTGGAGGAAAAGCCTGTCGCATCCTTTATACAGGAGAATGGTCTAGGTGCAAGACAGCAATCTCCGAAGATCTGAAAAGTGTCTGTACTTATTGAGGGAGGAAGAGGAGATGGGGGACATTTTTGCCTCTGAATTAAGGGCAACAGGGGCAGGGCTTAGGAATGCAACTTGCTTTGGCCTCTCTACTAGGGGAATCCATCACAAGTTTTAAGAACCGACAGGTGATAAAGTGGGGTTACCTGTTGAAGCCTTGTCGCAGGAGCACTGCCAAAGGTTCAGCTCAGCATCTTGAGTCACTCATTAGGCCCTTTCCGCACATGCAAAATAATTCACTTTCAATCCACTTTCAGTGCACTTTTGCAGCTGTGTGGAATACCAGAATCCACTTTGAAACAATTGTGAAGGTGAGTTGAAAGTGCATTATTCTTCATGTGCAGAAGGGGTCTTCGGGCAGCAAAGAGAGAGTTATTTTGGCCATAGACTCCAAGCCAGTCGTCGGCTTGTTTGAATTGTCTAACGTCTACTTCCACGTTGTACCCAGTCTTGGGAAAAATTTTGCGGCTCGACATCTCTCGTTTTCCAATCTCAGTTTTGTTTGGAACGTGTGTAAGACTGGTCCAGCAGGCCAAACCAAGGAAGAATCAATCCTTGTGGATTTTTTCGCAGCGCAGGGGTAGCCTAACAAATCGGGCCCCAAAGATCCAGCATACAAGAGGTAGATTGGGCCAGTTTTTTCATGCCTTCATCAGCTGGAATGGCAGTCTGTGTGTATTTTGGCATCCTCCCCTCCAAATTCTGTGCACAGGACTATCCAGTGTCCCGAATAGGTTACGCAGTGCAAACACATGCAGACTGTTATGCAAATATGTACTTAACAGGTATGGAATTTCAAAGCATTTGACAGGATTCGGGAGAGGAGAGAATATCAAATAGTGCAGAACCAATTCCAACCTGGTTATAGGTGAACAGTTTGAAACCGAGGAGCTGGAACCCGTGCCTTCTACTTTCTAGTGAGCTTCCAAAGCCATAGGGCCAGACCCGAAGCGCGGCTAATGATATACCTGCATCCGAGTGAGATTTTTAAGCTTTGAATGGCAGGTCACGATACTGCATCTCAGATTGCTTTTGGAAAAACTCCCTTAACTTTCACAAGAGCCAGCATGGGGTAGTGGTTAAGAGCAGGTGGATTCTAATCTGTAGAACTGGGTTTGATTCCCCACTCCTCCCACCTGAGTGGCAGAGACTTACCTGGTGAACCAGTTGTGTTATGCACTCCTACGTTGCTGCTGGGCCAGTTGCAGTTTTCTCCAGAACACTCTCAGCCCCACCAACCTCACAAGGAGTCTGTTGTGTGGAGAGGAAGGGAACATAAGAACATAAGAACATAAGAACAAGCCAGCTGGATCAGACCAAAGTCCATCTAGTCCAGCTCTCTGCTACTTGCAGTGGCCCACCAGGTGCCTTTGGGAGCTCACGTGTAGGATGTGAACGCAATGGCCTTCTGCGGCTGTTGCTCCCGATCACCTGGTCTGTTAAGGCATTTGCAATCTCAGAAAGGAAAGGAGCTTGTAAGCCACCTTGAGTCTCCTTACAGGAGAGAAAGATGGGGTATAAATCCAAAACTCTTATTCTCCTTTCCATGAGGCACTGGGGAGGGGGGCTTCTGTTTGGGTCTGAGAGAGAGAGAGACCTCAAACCTCAGTCTATATAAACTCCAATTGTTTTGTTATCAGACCTTTGTAACAGATAATTTGACATGTGTTCAAACCCTTTGTCAGCCACGACAGCCGAAAATTAATTCGTGGTGGGATATACTGAGATTCTTAGTATTTTTGGTAGACATAGAGTCTGCAGGATGCTTGGCCCCAAGACATGGCTGTGAGCAATTTTAATTACGTGACAGTCTCTGGAAGGACATCAAAACGGTTGAAACTCTTAACCAGTTTCCAGACTGACTTTCAGGGGAGAGCTACACAGAGAGGAAGTGTCTCCTCTGGGCAGAGCTCTGAGCAGGTCTCGTGCTACTTTAAGAGCAACTGACACCCCACCCTCGGCGGAAGGATTTTTGTCTCGCTACACCGGCTTACCTTGCGCCCACATCAACCTGCTAATTATTCCGGCGGTGCCAGCGTGTGGTATTCTGAGCGGCATGAGCTGCGTTCCTAAAAATATCCCCAGTATTAGAGACAGAACTTCAAGACGCCGACTTGCCAAGTGTCTCTTTTAAGGGCGGCTTGTGTGGAGGAAATTTATCGCGTGTCGCTGTGAGAAAGGCCTTTTTTTGGCCAGATCAAACGTTTGCCGTGCAAGCCTTGACTCCTTCTGTGCTTTTGTCGCTGAAATTCTAAACTTTATAACAATGACATTCACAATGCAGAATGTGATTTGCCGGGGGTCCAGCACCATAAACCTACTGTTGGTCTCGTGTACCAACAGATATTTCTGCCCTTAATCTGTAAAGCGAACAATTCTGTCATCCTGTTATACCTTCCCGTAGTTTATTCGATCAGGTTGCATTTAATAGGCAATGCTTGATGCGGGTGTTTCATTTTGTGCTGTGAATCGATGAAGAAAACCTGTGTCTTCCACTTCCAAGGCATTATGTTATTTTCCCAAGGACATAGCAGGTTGTGCTGTACCTGCACCCCTCTCCCCACTTCTGGAGAGCTTCCAAAATACTTGATTCTTATTGTGCCAAATCATTGGCATGATTTCTGTTGTCGTTTTTTAAAAAGCTGCTCTTGCTCCTCAGGACTCAAAACAAAATGTTCCTCTGGTTTTCTAGGGGGGATGGAGAAGGTATGGAAGGCAGAAAGTGACAGCTGGAAGGCAGACATTGACAATTGGTAAGGAAGGAAGAAATTGACAATTAGTGCTGCAATTTCAGCCCCGGGATCTGTTGGTCATAGTAAACCTGGGAGTTTTTTGGGGGGGAGAGGGGGGAGTTACATATGTTACGTTAGTTTCAAGTCCAGTAGCATCTTAACAAGGTTTTTGGGATGCAAACTTTCGAAAGTCAAAACTTTCGTCGTCAAATATCTGGCCCTGCTTACTTTCCAAAAATGCTTGCTGGGTACCAGGAACAATGCCAATGCCATGGGGACAGGACAGGATATAAAGTCAATCCAATAAATAAATGGAACCCATGATCACCACATTGGGGACCCAGGGACAAACTGTGTTGCATGCATTTAGTATACTTAGCTGAGCGATCCCGTTAAGTGTGTGGCTGTCTACCTACCTGTCTACCTACCTGTCTACCTGCAAACCCTTGTTGATTTCCTCCCTTGCTTGGGAAACCGTTTCGGCCCTTAAAGCAGCAGATGGCCGTGGCAAAAAATGATCCACAAAAGGCAACATGGTTGCGTGGTCTACGTTTCCCGGGTGGGAGCAGGTGGTGTTGGAAAGAGGTGATTATTCTGAGACTTTAATGAACCTTTGCCGTATGTGGTGCCCGATAATTAAAAAATATCTCATTGCAAAGAGCAGTGAAACCAGAACTTTTAGCATTCGTGATTGAATCCAGATCCCCGTACACAAGAAAGTATCTGTTTGCCTCATGGTTGGAGATAACCGTCTCACTTTTCATGATGTTGGATGGATGCTTGAAGGATAGAGGGAATCCAGACCCACTGCACAGCCAGCCAGAAGATCTAATCCATTTCGAGAAATCTCCCAAGTTCCCACAGGAGGCCTCTTTTAGTCAATTAGCTGCCCTTGGCAGGGGCTGGAGTACCGCAGAAAGTGGTTAATGAGGCTCACAGTCTTGTCAGAGGTTCAGAAATGCCGGCCCTGACTGCGGTGGGTCCTTGGCTGGTTTTGGGCCCGTTCCATACATGTTACAGACTTTAAGGGACAATGTTTGTTCCTTGAGAATGTTTTTGAAGGCTCCCTTTACTGTAAAATAGAGATCTAGAAGGCCAAATGTGAGCCCTGCCTTTGTTTGAAGCAATGCTGCATGTGTTTATCTTTTGTAAAGCACAGTTTCAATGTTTCTTGGTATTTTGGTGCTGGAAGATCAGGAAGGAAGCCTCCGCACAAAATTGGGTATTGTCTGTAAATCTGTTCTATCTTAAAGGCAGATGACTTTGCATTGGTTGTAGGCTACTGCAGAGGACCTTGAATGAAATCAGGAACACCCCCTCATATAAAGGGGGCGGGTGAAAACTATGTAATTAGGGTGGATTCTTGCTTAACTTGTTGGTGTTTAAGCAAAGCTACCCAAGGAGAAAATACATATGCACCCTTCAGATGTGTGCCTTTAAGTGGACTAGACAGGGAATAGACTGTCAAACATTGTTATCCTTTGATATTTTTGATCCCTTCTTGGAGTACTGCTAATATAACAGCATTTCAGCAGCAGAGAAAGCTCTTCCTGTTCAGTTGGATGCTGGTTTGAGACTGAAAGATAAAGTTGTTGGTGCACTGGTACACCTGAGTTACAACATTTGGTGCCAGCTCTGTTTGTGGCACCAGCAAATGAGCTGTTCCTACCTGGTTGGTGCATGCTACCTTGCGACACAATTTTGTGTTGCATGAGAGATCTTCCTACCTCAGGGTGGAGCCAGCGTGGTGTGGTGGTTAAGAGCAGGTGCACTCTAATCTGGAGAACCGGGTTTGATTCCCTGCTCTGCCACTTGAGCTGTGGAGGCTGATCTGGTGAACCAGATCAGCTTGTGCACTCCCACACATGCCAGCTGGGTGATCTTGGGCTAGTCACAGTTCTTCGGAGTTCTCTCAGCCCCACCTGCCTCACAGGGTGTTTGTTGGGGGGAGGGGGAAGGAAAGGGGATTGTAAGCCCCTTTGAGACTCAATACAGGAGAGAAAGGGAGGAATATAATTCCAAACTCTTCTTCTCCTCAGTTCTATTTGCTTGTTGCTGGTCATCTTAGCTGGAACTTTGAGCCATCCTTTAATGACCAAAAGGCAAATTGCTCCCAATGACTGGCTGATTTTGTAGAAGCTTGATATTTTTCATCACGGTCAGTGTCAGCCGTGGTGTGTGCTTAAACGTCTTGCCGCTTCCTTCCATGCCGTAAAACATCTATTTAAATAGTCTGCAAAGGTTCAGAGCTGTCTGTAGGACATTGAAAGGCTTCAGCATATTTTGGTCATCGAATGTAGCTGAGAGAGTAGTCGTTAATGACTTCCTTCTCATTACCACTTCCGAGATATTCCGTGAAGCAGCCGAAAGAGATGATGTCACCTTTTGGCACAATACCCCAGGAGCTCTAGCGGGCAGGGGGCTGCAGACCACATCAGAATTCAGAGCAAGAGGATGATGAAAGCTCTGGCAAAAGAAAGCACTTTTGCATTACAATTTAATATTATCAATAGTTGACATGGAGATTAATAATCCATAAAGTTGCTGCAGACCACACACTGGTTGTTGCTCATGCTTGATTAGGAAATGGTACACACACACAGGGTCTCACAATCTATATATATAAAAAGCAAACCGTGAGTTTGTTTCTGATGGTCTAGCACAGGAACTGCTGGTCCAATTCCTCTGAAAATTCCCAGCCACTGTAGTCAGCCAGGCGAGAGTGTTTATAAATGTTCACATACCTGAAATTTCACACCTGTCCCAGGTAAAATGCCTTTTTCCTGGCGCTCCATGGTGAAGGACATGCAGCTGGCTGTGTGTAACTGTCACCCTTAGAATGTTCGTGCCCTTAGAATATTCGCTCAGTTGGCCAGATATGAGCAGTGAAAACAGTACATAGGTAATAAATCGAGTGTGTGGTTCATAAGTCAACCTGGACCACACACAGAGATAACACCCTTAAAGCCTGCAAAAATTTATCCGCTGCAGTACTGAAGTTTTTTAACATCAATGGTGGTAGATTCATACCAGCAGCGTTGAAGGTGTTTAACGCTAAGGTGGCCCAGCACCTTTTGGATGGTATCCCCATCTTGATCCAAGCATGGCACCAGAAATTGGAAAGCATCCAATCCAATTTCCTTTATAAGATCTTTGGCACCCCGCATTGTGTCCCCTATGGTGTTCTTTGTTTGGAATCAGGGCAACATTTATTAGAAACAAGGGCATGGGTTGTAACTTTTAAGTTTTGGCTGCGTCTTTGTTTTTGCACTGACCCTAACAGTTTGTCCCAGTTAGAAATGAGAGAGCTTCAGCTTTCGAAATGGTGGCTACATATTGAAAAAAAGATCTTTCCCTTGGGCTTCTCTTGGGAGGCCCTACAAATGCTCACCGCTCCGGAGATTTACCATCGCTTAAAGTCTAGATTATTTGATCAAGAGTACCAATTTCTCCTGAGCAAAGCACAAAGCTCTTGCTCTCCAATAGTCTTTGGGATTATCCCTCAGAAAACTAGCCCTGCTATATATCTGCAACAACTTATTAATTACAATAGCAGATGGGTCATGACCAGAGCAAGGTGTAACTCTTTTCCGTCAGCACATCTTCAAGGTCGATTCTCTGGTATTCCACAAGATGAGCGTCGCTGTCAATTCTGTCCTGATACAACTGTAACACTTTCTCATATTCTGCTCCATTGTTCAAAGTACAACAACATCAGAACCAATTTGAGAACTGTGTTACCAACAGGATTTATGCTCCTCTCTGATAAAACAAAAATGGCTAAGCTTCTAAATAGCTCTAGTGTGGAAATATCTGAAGCTGTTGCTATGTTTTTGCTCGGTGTACTGCAAGTTGAGCAATAATGATCTTTTTATTGTATTTGAAATTCTTGGCACTGGTTTTATGCCTAATAAAGGTTTTTGGATTTGGAGTGGAAGTGAAACACATACACTCATTGCCGTGTGAGACGTCAGGTGGGGTCCCCCCCCCTGACATGCAGGTACCTTTCACTCTCTGTGTCTCACCCACTACTACCACACAACACACATACTCTTATACACATTCAGCTCATCCTCATCCTCACACTCCTCACTCTGCCCTCCCTCACATCTAACCACCACTTAACTACTTCCTCACCCATATTTCACACCCATATTAAACAAGCTTGAATGTAAAAGACAGCTGGAGGGAGGGAGAGGGAAGGGACGGAGGGGGAGGCATGCAAGGGAAGAGAAGTAAGGGAGGGGAGAGAGTGAGGGGTGACATGCAAGGGGGGGAGGGAGGGGACCTAACATCTGGACATGACCCACCCACCCTAGCAGAGGGAGAGGGAAGGGAGGGAGGGGGAGGCATGCAAGGGAAGAGAAGTGAGGGAGGGGAGAGAGGGAGGGGTGGCATGCAAGGGAGGGGAGGGAGGGGCCAGCCAGCCTAGATTCTCTGAATACTGAGGTTACAGTTCAGAAAACCAGGTTGCCTCTGAGGCACGCGTTACTCAGGAGTAAGCTCGGTAAAGCAACCGTGACGTACTTTGAATGGCTGAGTCGCACCCCTCAGAGGGTTTACTCAAAAGCGATACCCATTGCCACCAACCAACCTTACTCCCAGGTAAAGGATCGTGACCAGCCAGCTTAGACATGTGGGAGGGGTGCCTTTCCATTCCCCCCCCCCCAAGGAATGCGGTCACACACATCAATGACATCGCACAGTATCAGGCTGCGTGTTTCCATGAGCACGTACTGCAGGCCTCTGCAATTGATTTGCTGCTACTGTTCCTTTCCCATTTCACCACAATAACCCACAGCAACGCGTGGCCGGGTACCGCTAGTAAGACATAAATTCACACCAGACCAGGTGCTCGGGAGCAGCAGCAGCAGCAGAAGGCCATTGCTTTCACATCCTACATGTGAGTTCCCAAAGGCATCTGGTGGGCCAGTGCTGGATTAGATGGACTCTGGTCTGATCCAGCAGGTTCGTTCTTATGTTCTTATGTTCTGGTTGTTTTTGTTCACTGTCCTATATCTGTGCATGGTTCACAACTTGAATTACTGTAGGAGCCAGATGAAAAATTTAGGCAACTTAATTCATCTATAACCCCTGAATCATGTCACATTAACACACAAACAATGAAAAGAACTTCATGCACATGTATTTCTCTGTTGTCCAGCAAAACATATTCTGATGTGAAGTAAAAAGTTAGTACTTCTCCTGAAGATCACTCAAAGGCACCTCAATAAATCCACTGTTGAAAATACTAAATGCCACAATTAAATTTCTAGGTGCCATGGCGACTCAGCATCTGGGATTTGTTTAAGCCAGCCATAGTGTGTGGGTTGGAAATGAATGGAGAGCACTTGCTCCTTTGTAGAAATGTTTTTTTAAATAATTACTTCAAAAGTGTTTGCCTATTCAGGAAGCATTTCCCCCTCTCTCTGTACCTCTCTTGATTTTGTTTGTCTTGAGTGACGACAGCCAACTCTGGCTGCATAGCACCATAACTCTGGCTACATCATCCCATTTGCTGTGCGATTCTCAGAGAGTCAGACGGGTGGTCCCAAGCCAATCCAAAAACAAAATTTGTTTAGCAGGCAAAATGGAAAAGCGAACTTCACACAGGGGGCTTCCATATGCTTTCAGCTAAGCAAGCGCCGTACCAGGGCTGTGTCAGATTAGTGGGTTGGAAGAGACAGAACCGTGTCCCAGAAGCACCCCTTCTGGGCCAGCCCTGCTATGTTAGCATAGAGAGCGGCTACTCAAAGCTTTGCAGTGACTTTTGCTGGCTACAGTTTAGCCTAACCCTTTATACTCCCACAAGAAGGAGCTGTCATTTCTATGTCTGAATAGCCTGTCACATTTTCTTCCTGCCATTCTCCCAACCTTCTCAGGGAAGCATATGCGATTCATAACAATGCCCTGACATAGATGAGGTTGAGCAAGAGTCACTCAGTTCGCTGCCTGGCCAAGTGGGGATGTGAACCAAAGGTCTCCCCAGTCCGAATCCAACACTCTGACCACTACATCACGCTGCCAAATTGTATGCCAGCAGAAATGCCAAGGGCCCTGATTTCTGCCCCTTTCACTGAGGGTGGAGCGGGGGGGTTAAAGAACCTTTGAATCTTGAACAGCATTTCTGCATCCTCTTCCTTTTATTTATAAAATGCCTAAAATTACTTTGTGAGGGTTTTTTTTAAGACTCCTTCTAGCCCAGGGGTAGGGAACCTGCAGCTCTCCAGATGTTCAGGAACTACAATTCCCATCAGCCTCTGTCAGCATGGCCAATTGGCCATGCTGGTAAGCTTTGGCTAGATCCGTAATTTGATATTATTGGGGGAGAGTCTGTTTAAAATGTCTGTTGCTGTTCCTGGGGGGAAGTAGAGGGGAGGATCACTGCTCACGAGTAATCTAATGTGTAGAGCCAAAGGTTCTGGCCCCAATTGAAAGCTTGACACCTATTTCCCGTGAGGAAACTGGGATCTTCAGATTCAAAATGATGTTGCCGCATCTACTATTCCTCCTGAGTATATCTGCCAAGGACAGAATCCAGGGCCCTGACTAACAAAGATGGCACTTCCACCCAGTGGTGTAGCCTGGTGCAAAATTTGAGTCCTCGCCCCCTATATGGGTGGCTGCCCTCCCCCACCACAACCAAACAACATTTCGAATTTCCCACACCATGCATGCGTGCTGGGGCAATTTTCTGCCCCCCCCCCCCACATGACTAAATGGCCACAGTCCAGGGACATTTGACACCATATGTCCCCCTGGGCGTTACACCCTATCATGTGGGTCGTCTCCGACAATTTATTTATGCTTTAGAGTATGTTGCATCATCAGTTATTTGAATCCAGTCTTCATCTATTAGGGACCGGATTACTCCGGTCCTGTACCAACTACACTGGCTCCCGATCGAGTACTGGGTCATGTTTAAGGTTCTGGTTTTGACCTTTAAAGCTATTCGTGGCCTTGGACCAGCATACCCTCTGAGGACCCCGTCTCTCCCTATATCGCCCTGCTAGGCCCCTCCGCTCCTCGGAGGCGGACCTTCTGGTGATCCCTGGCCCCAAAGTGATCCGGCTGGCCTCCACAAGGGCCAAGGGGCTTTTACTGACCCTGGCCCTCACCTGGTGGAACAGGCTCCCCAAGTGAGGAATCAGTGGGGTCCTCTGCTTGGGACATACAGAGTTTCCTTGAGGGCCTGTAAAACTGCGACCTGTTCCGCCCAGGCATTTGCCAGCCGGGATAACATCTCACTTCTGTGGAAAAACTGGCCTCCTGTGGGGAGTAGGAATGGGGAAGGGAAACAATTTTAATCGCCATCTCAACTTTGAATTTTATAATTGTATATGGTTTTAACTGGGATTGGGGGTGAATTGGATTTTAATTGTTTATATGTATGATGGACACCGCCCTGAGCCCTTCGGGGAAGGGCGGCATAGAAATTTAATAAAATTTAAAAAAATTGTGAATGAGAAGGCAGTAAGTGGAGAATTTACACTCTAGCTGGTAAACTACCCTCCCAGTTATGATTTCTGCCCTGGATGTGAGAATTAATGTCTTAGTTTGTTCATTCTTGGGGTGCCATATCGACTTGGTTCAAGGATCTGAGACCATATTTTATTTATTTGTTCATTTTATTACCGTGTTTCAAAAAACAACAACAATACTAAGCACTTTGTACGGAATAAAAGGGAAAACTAGTCTGCGTATGGTCACAGTGGGCATTGTCAGAACGTTAAATTAAAACTCAAAATTTGTTTTTATCACATTGACTTGACAGACGGACATTTACCAGTGAATTAATCTGTGTCTAGGGGTTGCAGCAATTTGGTTGCTGGCACTTTTATGACCCTAAGCAGCCATGCAGTTAGTGCTGTGATCAGTGAAGCCTCGCCCAGTCGGAAGGATCTGGGCACCCGTCCATTTCAAAGGCGATTATTACAAATATGGCAGGCAGTAGATTGGAACGACTTGGGGGCAGTTTGGGAACACACTGAGACAGCTGCAGGAAAGCACTGGACGCAACGTTAATTGGCGTTCTGTCATTTAATTGGGTTTATTTTGTTTCCTGCAGGCCCTGTTGCTGATAGGTGGGGTTGCCGTGTCCTGCCTGGCTCTGGATCTCCTCTTCCTCCTCTTCTACTCCTTCTGGCTGTGCTGTCGCCATCGGAAGAGCGAAGAACAGCTGAACGCAGATTGCTGCTGTACAGCCTGGTGTGTCATCATTGCCACGCTGGTCTGCAGGTGAGTCTAGGTGTCCCCCCACCCCACCCCTTTGCCTCTTTCTCCAGCACCTAGCCGAGTCTGACCTCGTGAGTGTTGAACAATACTGCTGGGGTCGAACTCGCCACCTTACCCAGGCAAAGCTGTGGTTTGTCAAACATAGCCAACGCGGTGTGGTGGTTAAGAGTGGCAGATTCTTATCTGGTAAACCAGGTTTATTTCCCCACTCCCATGAAGCCTGCTGGGTGACCTTGGACCAGTTACGGCTCTCTCCAAACTCTCTCGGTCCCACCTACCTCACAAGGTGTCTATTACAGGGAGAAGAAAGGAGTTTGTAAGCCCCTTTGAGACTCCTTACAGTTGAGAAAAGTGGGGTATAAATCCAAACACCTCCTCCTCTTCCTCTTCTTTTACTTCTTCTTTACGTCAGTTAGCCCCCTACTCAGTACCAGTGTAAGAGTCTCTGCTCTAGGCCCCATAAAAAGAAACTGGCTAGTTTTTCAGTGCCATAGGAGTCTCTGTCAGTCTCAGAAGGTGTATGTTTTGTCTTGTCAAGATCTACAGGGAAATATTGGAGGAGAAAGAAGAAGTGGGCTTGGGGGAGGAGGCAGAAAAGGGGTTCCCATTCTCTGCATTTTCTTGGCTGCTCGGACAGTCTCCAGTATTCTAGTCCTTTAGCAGACGTAAGATACAACCAGATGTTGAAAGATGGTTTTTGCAGCTCTCCCAGAAATAGCACTTCCCCCAACGTTGAAGAATAAGGTGGTAATTAGATGGGCAAATTAACTCATCCCCAGGAGTAACATTAAGGGTTTTTTTAAGGGTTCAGCTTGTAAAATTCCTGTAATTAAAGGTGTCTTAGACCATTGTTAATATGAGACTTGTATAGATGGGTTTTCCTCTTGGGTCAGGGGTAAGGACTTTAGCTAGTTCCTTGACAGTTCCTTGTCTCTCTGCTAGAAGATGACTGTGGTACCCCTAGATGAGGGCTTCACTTAGAGGAAGACGTTTATACCCACCCTTTCTCGTGTAAGGAGACTCAAGGTGGCTTACAAGCTCCTTTCCCTTCCTCTCTCCTCATTCCTTGTGAGGTAGGTGAGGCTGAGAGAGTTCCGAGGGAACTGTGACTAGCCCAAGGTCACCCAGCAGGAATGTAGGAGTGCGGAAACACATCTGGTTCACCAAATAAGCCTCCACCACTTAGGTGGAGGAGTGGGGAATCAAACCCAGTTCTGCAGATTAAAGTTTGCCTGCTTTTAACCATTATGCCACTGCTTAGTTGTTGGGGTTAAGGAGTCCTGCCCAGGAGAAGAGCTGCCCAGGCAAAGAGCTGGGCATTCTCCTTCTGGCCTTAAGGGGCTAGAAGAGACGCTGATGCCAAGACTACCACCCCATTTCCTTCTCTCCCCCAGCCTGGGATGGTTTATTGAGTGAAGAAGCTGGTTGGTGTCTTAGATGGATTGTTATTTGTAGCTGAGGTGGGCGAAAGGCACTTAAAAGCAGAGGCGTAGATGGCTGGATCTGAAAGAAAGTGACTCATTGGCACAGCTCATGTGTTCGTGGTGGCTTTCACATCTTAAGTATGGTTCAGGAAAGTGCCGGCTCTGTGCCGGCTCTCTCTCATTCTTGAAAGTATAAAGCATCTGCAGCTGTTTCCTCACAGGGTCATCCTTCTTCCTTAGTTCCTCTGACTGGAAACTGCTGTTTCTGCTGTTCTAAGAATAGTGCTTCCTGCCCCGAGTAGGTCTGGGCTGGGATTTTTGGAGAAGCGAGAATGCAGTCTGTGGAAGAATGGCACTTCCGATTTCGAAACGGTCATGATGAAAACCAAGTTCTGTCTTCTTCCTGTACATGCCAGGGCCTTGTGATCCAGTGACCCACTCTACAGTCGCCCAACCACATTTCCTGTACTGTGTAGAGCCTGTGTGGTGTAGTGGTTAAGATCAGGTGCCCTCTGATCTGGAGAACCAGGTTGGATTCCCCACTCTGCCACTTGAGCTGTGGAGGCTTTTTTGGTGAACCAGATGTGTTTCCACACTCCTACGTTCCTGCTGGGTGACCTTGGGCTAGTCTCTCTGGACTCTCTCAGCCCCACCTACCTCATGATGTGTCTGTTGTGGGGAGAGGAAGGGAAAGGAACTTATATGCCAGCTTGAGTCTCCTTATAGGAGCAAGCCAAATTCTCCAGATTAGAATCCACCTGCTCTTCACCACCACACCATGCTGTCTCTCAGAGGTCGGCTGAGACTGGGCATCATGTAATTATGACTAGTTATGGAACCAGTTATGGCAAACTGTGTTCCTTGAAGGTGGGAAGCTTTGAAAGCCGCCCACAGTGACATACTGTCATGAGGGGGGACACTCCAGGCTTCCTTCGGGTCTGACAGTGGATGTGGTGCTGGATGTCGTGCTGCAGAGCTGGAGGAAAGCAGTGTGTTTTGTTTTCCTTCCTTTGTAACTCGGGGTTTGCTGGCTTCCCTTTCAGCGGAGACCCTCGAATGAATGGGAGGCTGGTTTTTTTCCCCAAGTCAGGAGCAGATTGAAATGCACCATCACATCTTATTTATTTCCTTACTTGGTTTCTTTTTCTTATAGTGCCGGGATCGCTGTCGGCTTCTATGGAAATGGGGAAACCAGCGATGGCATTCATCGAGTGACGTATTCCCTCCGGCATGCCAATCGCACTGTTTCTGGGGTCCAAGACCGGGTGAGTTGAAGCCGCCTCCCAAAGAGTCCATATGGTGAAGGAGGCAGCTGAAATCTACTCACCTGCGGGTCTACTCACCTGCCTCCCAGCAAGGCTTGGACGGTTTCCCCTTAACAGAGGGAGATGCTACTCTCTTCCGTCCTTTTCCTAAAAATAGAAGCTTGGACTTGGTGGGATAAATAAAGACACGTTCTGTCACAATTATACACGGTTCAGACAGCTGCACATGCACACACACGTTTCAGAACGTCACTGCTCAAAAGGGTAGGGGGTAAAACCCCCCAGTTAATTTACAGCTTTGCCATTTGATAATGTGGATACAAGGAGCTGCCTTAAGAGTCCGAGCCCCTTTTTGTTGGCTAATTGACAGCCGGCTAATCGATAGCTGTTTTGTAGCTGAAATGGGTATTTCCACTGGACTTTAGTTGACATTGGTCTTTCCATGCCCATCAGGAAGAGTCTGAATGTTGTGAGAAATGCCAAGAAAGAATGTGGCTCCTTGCATCCCATCCTTCTCTTCCACCCATCTGACAAAGGCAGTTTTAACTCTAAAAAGCTTATACCCTGAAAATCTTGAGGGTCTCAAAGCTGCTATTAGACTCAAATCTTGCTTTTCTACTGTAGACCCACTTGGCTGCCTGAGAGCCAGTGTGGTGTAGTGGTTAAGAGCAGGTGCACTCTAATCTGGAGAACCGGGTTTCATTCCTCACTCTGCCACTTGAGCTATGGAGGCTTATCTGGGGAACCTTTGGCCTTTGTTTTTATGCTCATGTGTCAAGAATCGGTCCTTTCTTTCTTTCCCCCTCAGGTGCTCGACACAGCAGTTGCCCTAAACCAAACGGCAGAACCGAACTTAGTGGTCCTCGAGGAGATGTTTGCCAAGCAGACGGACTTCCTGCACGTTGTCCAGAAGCTCCAAGGACTGCTGGATGATCTAGTGAGGCAGGCAACCGAGATCCCTTTCTGGAAGAACGAGGACGTCTCTCTGGAAGAGTTGGCCGTCCGGGTCGATCTGTATGACTGGTACAGGTAAGTAGCGGGAATCTTTTTGTGGATATTTTTTAATGTCGTTCTTCTAGGGGGAGTTGTGGGGGTGGGTGGGTCATAGTGATTGTTTGAGTTGCATTCAGAGGTCACAGGGCTTTAGCTTTAGTCTCACCTCTGGCTTAGGGCTCCGGGATCCTTTCTGTCTCTCTCAAACCAGAAAGGTATCAAGCTTTGAAGCTCAGAAAGAAGAAGAAGAAGAGGAGTAGGAGTTTGGATTTATATCCCCCCCCTTTCTCTCCTGTTAAGAGACTCAAAGGGGCTTAAAAATCTCCTTTCCCTCCTCCCCCCCCCACAACAAACACCGTGTGAGCTCTGAAGAACTGTGACTAGCCCAAGGTCACCCAGCTGGCATGTGTTGGAGTTCACAATCTAATCTGGTTGCCCAGATAAACCTCCTCAGCTCAAGTGGCAGAGCGGGGAATCCAACCCAGTTCCCCTGATTAGAGTGCACCTGCTCTTAACCACTACACCACGTAAATTGTCTTAATTAAAGGAGAACTTGTTTTAAGCTAGAACAACAGTGAGCCTCACCATCAGCTCAGTGCCATTAATTTCTTAAAATCCTGCTGGGGATGGAAAAAGTAACTTATGGTAACCTTATAGGGTTTGCAAGCCAAGAGACATTGCCTGCCTCTGCATAGCGACCCCTGGAATCCCTTGGTGGTCTCCCATCCCAAACTTATTATTTTTATTTATTTAATAAATTGGTATCCTGCCCATTTCCAACCAAGGTTGAACTCAGGGTGGCTTACTGAGATTAAAACGATAATATGAAAACGATAAAACGAAAACGATAATACGAAAACGATTTTTAAAAATTCGTCACTATGACTTAAGACCTATATAGAACTCCTGATGGCAAAAAAACAGCCATATCAGTTTAAACCAGCAATACATCTCCCTGTCTGATGTTTTGCCCGCCTCATCTAAAAGAAAAGGAGGAAGAGAACGAAAAGGAACTTAGGCGAACCTAAGTGTATGAAAGGAAAGATGTGATTGGTGGCTGTATAGATAGTTTAAAGATGGTTTTGATAGAGATAAGAAGACTCTCAGATTTGAAGTAGGTATAAGCACATTAGAGAGTCAATTATGTATGGATGACTCACATTTTATTTTAAAAATGGATGAGATTTCACATTAGACACAGAAAGGGAGATTCTCAAAGATTATATGATAAGCTGGGCCAGGAATGTCGGATTTAGTATTAAATTAGAGATCTGACAGAAGTTATGGACTAAAGATCTGAGCTTCACAAAGAGTTATTATATTAAACTACAACAAAATGTATTATTTTTGGTATATGATCCCATGTAAATTATCTAACATAAAAGAAGAAGGAATAGAGTTTGGATTTATATCCCCCCTTTCTCTCCTGTAAGGAGACTCAAAGGGGCTTGCAATCTCCTTTCCCTTCCCTTCCCCTCACCCCCAAACAAACACCCTGTGAGATAGGTGGGGCTGAGAGAGCTCTGAAGAACTGGGACTAGCCCAAGGTCACACAGCTGGCATGTGTTGGAGTGCACAGGGTAATCTAGTTCAGCAGATAAGTCTCCACAGCTCGGCAGAGCGGTTCTCCAGATTAGAATTCACTTGTTCTTAACCACTACACCATTCTGGCTCTCAAAAGAAGGATAGGACAAGCGCTGGAAATGTGGAGAGGAGACAGGCACTTTAAGTCGCCATTGGTGGACTTGCAAAATAGCAAAATTGTATTGGCAACAAATTCTCAGAGAGATATTAAAGTTTTTTAAAGAAAATATAAAAATGAAACCAGAAGTGTACCTATTTGGAATGTTAGACAAACTTAAAGATAGAAGGCATGAAGACTTATTCAGATGTTTATCTGTGGAGGCAAGAATGATCTGGGCCAAAAGTTGGAAAGCACCATATTTCCCAACTATACAAGAACGACAATCTACAGTCATGGAATTTGTAAGACTGGCAAGATTGGCAGGTTACGTTCTCTGTAAACCTTGCAATTAATTCATACTAGTCTGGAAAGAATGGGTAAATTATATAGTGCAAGATTACAATAATAATGCACACATTGTTATTGGTTGTGAAATGTGATTGTTGGAAAAAGAGCTTTTCTTTTTTCTCATTAACAGAAAGTTGAAGTTGATTGGTGATAGTAGTCATTACATCATTAGGTCTGTTTCCTTTCCATGTTAATGAAGTTACAATAATGGTGGTATTAGGGCTGGATTGTTTGTCAACACATTCTATTTGTGTACTCTGTATTGTTAAATATTGTTTGTGTGTAAATATAATAAGGTATTACTTTTTTTAGAAGAAAAGATGGGTTGGTATCAATAATTAATGGGTGGTTATTGGGAGACCAGCATTAAAACATAGGGATGCATGAATGACCTCTACCAAAGACCTGGTGGGACATCTCTGCCTTGCAGGCCCTGAAGAACTATTGAAGGCCCTGCAGGGCCCTGGTGTCAGCTGGCAGAGAATTCCACCAGGCTGAGACCAGGGACTTCTCAGCCCTGGCTCTGGATGAGGCCAGCCTAAAGTCCTTGAGGCCAGGGACTTCCAATAGATTACTGTCAGAGGACCAAAGTGTCATCTTCGTGCAAAATGAAGAAATGCAGTTCCGAAGATACGAGAACCTAGCGTAGCTTAGTGTTCCTACAGCTTGTTGGTTTGGTAATGGTCACTCTTGAGCATTGAAGGCCATACCTTTTCACTCCGCACCTGCTAATTTAGTCCTCATTCTGTTTTGACCATTGTTGTGATTTTTTGACCATTGTTGTGACACTTTTGACCAGTGTTGTGAATTTTTATTTTTATTTTTTTTGGTGCTAGGTGGCTGGGATACCTGGGCTTGCTCCTGTTCCATGTCTTGATCTGTTTGCTGGTGCTGTTTGGACTGATTAGAAACTCAAAGGCTATTCTGATAGGGTAAGTTTGGATGGTGCGAACAGCGCTTGGTTTTGAGCGCTTACGAAATGAGCTGGTTTCAGTCTTTAGGCCTGTGCCATCGAAGACTGTTTTATGAGCTGCTGAGAACTGGTTTTTCCACTGGGGTGCCTGGTTGCAACTTTCCAAAAATCTCTCTAGGGCAGAACTGCACAGCAGGATCTACCAGGCTGAACTCTGCTAAACCTGCCAAGCAAGCAAGGCCTACATGGGACTTGACGAACTTTCTGCTTCTGCTACCGTCACAAGACTACTTACTGACACAGGGGATTGGCAAGCACTTTGCAGGCCCCAATGAATGTCCTGAGTTCAGTGCAATATGTCAGGATAGATTTAAAAGGGGCTTGGACAGATTGATGGAGGAAAAGTCTATCTCTAGCTACCAATCTTGATCCTCCTTGATCTGAGATTGCTAATGCCTTAGCAGACCAGGTTCTTGGGGGGAGCAGCAGCAGCAGCAGAAGGCCATTGCTTTCACATCCTGCATGGGAGCTCCCCAAGGCATCTGGTGGGCCACTGTGAGTAGCAGAGTGCTGGACTAGATGGACTGGTCTGATCCAGCAGGCTCTTTCTTATGTTCTTATGCTGCAAGGGCTGGATCTTGCCTTTTCCCCCTGAAATGGTCAGCTTTTCCTTAAGATGTCAATTACTAGTTTCTCATGCTCTTTGCTTTTGGTGGAGAATTGTAGAGTTGGAAGAGACATCAAGGGCCATCAAGTCCAACCCCCTGCAATGCAGGAACCCACAACCAAAACACTCCTTGAGAAAGACCTCAACAAGTTCCAGTGTGAACCTGTAATGCGGTGTGTGTGAAGGCAGACCACAAAGTATCAGCATTACTTGGTAGAAACTCCACTGGGTGTACGGCTCCTGTTTCGCAAAGGCAGCGTATTGTGCACCACCTAATTGGATGACACAAATGGTTATCCTAATTAAATTCCTTGTTTTGACAAGTTGAAACCTTTTGTGTAATTGCAGGTGGTGGTTTTTGTTGTGACTTGAGAAATCGCAAACTCGGGCTAGAACTTGGCATTTAAGGATCTGCCAGGCTTGCTGATGCAGTTCAGCGGTTGCCTGCCTCTATCATTTAAGGGGGAAGCCCTGCGTTTCCTGCCCTGTTCGGCATGGGAGCAGACTTGCTTGCAAACAGATATGCACAAGGTAGAGCAACACAGATAGCCAAGCATGGCAGCTGAACTTCACCCATGCAGCTAAGCTTCCTAATAATTTATTAATACGCAAGAGTGCGGGAGGGATTTTGAAACTGGGATATTTTCATAGAATCGTAGAGTTGGAAGAGACCCCAAGGGCCATCAAGTCCAACTCCCTGCAATGCAGGAACACACAATCAAAGCACTGTCAACAGATGGCCATCCAGCCTCTGTTTAAAAACCTCCAAAGGAGGAGATTCCACCACACTCCGAGGTAGTGCATTCCACTGTCGAACAGCCCTGACTGTCAGGAAGTTTTTCCTGGCGTTTAGGTAGAATCTCTTTTCCTTCGTCTTGCACCTGTTACTCCTGGTCCTAGTCTCTGGAGCTGTGGAAAACAAGCTTGCTTCCTCACCAACATGACATCCCTTCAAATATCTAAACATGGCTATCATATCACCTCTTAACCAAAGTAAACATCCCCAGCTCTCTAAGTCTCTTTTCATGAGGCATGGACTCCAGACCTTTTGCAGGGCCTTTCCCCACTTACCCTTTTCCGAGGATTGCTGCGTGCAATCCCCAGCGCGCGGCATCCCTGGCGCGCGCCCGGGCGTCCCCACGACCCCGCGCTCTGCGCCGGGTCATCAAAAGGCGCCCTTTGAAAGAGCGCCAGGAATGCCTCGCGCTGAGGGGCGCGAAAGCAGCAGCGTCGGGGCGGCTGCGCTGTCGCTGCCCCTCTCAGTGGGGAGTGCCAAGGGACCCCGCGCTACTCTCCTCGAGTAGCGCGGGGCTTAAGGGAAGTGGGGAAAGGGCCACCATTTTGGTTGCCCTCCTCTGGACCCATTCCAGCTTGTCAACAACCATCTTGAATTACAGTGCCCAGAACTGTACACAATATTTCAGATGAGGTCTAAGCACGGCAGAATAGAGAGATACAACTACATCCTTCGATCTTAACACTATACTCCTATTGGCCCCTTCCGCACACGCAAAATAATGCGTTTTCAAACCACTTTCACAACTGTTTGCAAGTGGATCTTGCCATTCCGCACAGCTTCAAAGAGCACTGAAAGTAGTTTGAAAGTGCATTATTCTGCATGTGCGGAATGAGCCATTGATGCAACCCAAAATTGCATTGGCTTTCTTGGCCGCCGCATCACACTTCTGACTCATTTCAGTTTGTGGCCCACTAAGACTCCCAGATCCCTTTTGCATGTAGTGTTGTCAAGCCAGGCGTCACCAAATCCTATATCTGTGCATTTCATTTTTTTCTGCCTAAGTGTAGTATCTTACATTCAGTTTCATTGAATGGCCCAAGATGCAGTCCTGTTGACTACCATCTTGGGTCCCCGAACAAAGATTCCCTCTGGACCAGCCTCAGCTCATCCATACACAAATCAACCATTGTACGGAAACAAATCATATGACTTTCCTAGCTTAATGGATGATTAGGGCCCCTGGTAGTTTGTATTCCCCAGACAGTGCAGCTTACGGGAAAATTCGTTCCCACCATTCACCTCTTCCTCTGGGCAGCAGTCATGATAGTGTGAAGAAAGGAAAGGGTAGAATTGAGGCTGCATGTCAGGAAATGTGTTTGCTCTGGAATGGAAGGCCCCACTGAAGGTATCTTGCTTGGCCCCTGGGTAAGAGAGGTTCTGTGTTTTAAGGTTGCAATTACCTTCATATGAAAGCCTGTCACTTCTCAGAGCATGGCTAGAGGTTGGCTCTGGCCCTGGACCACCATTCTTCATGCCCATTCATTCCTCTCCTCCTATGTCAAGAATGTGAGCAGCCAGCATTTTTCCTGGTGAAATCTGTGTGAGCAAGCAAGGTTTATTTGTTCATCCACAATAAGGGGTCTGAAAAAAATGAATTGCGGTGCTCAGTTTCGTTTGCCAAGTGACTGTTTTTGTTAACAGCTAGCCCGGTTTCAGGTTTCCGGCACAGAGGTCTTTCTACAGTGTTGATCAGGATCTCACGAATGCAGCCAATGACAACTGCAACCATTCCCCCAAAATTGCTAGTTGCAGAAGGACCGTTCGATTGGCAGCTTTTGCATGTTGCTTTGAACTCCCAATTACAACTTTGGGTGAAGATTAAGGTATTAGAACTGGAGCCGATCCGTCTGCCAACCGTGCCTTGTTCCTTCTCTGTCTTGCAGGGTGTGCCTTCTAGGGGTTCTTGCCCTTGTCGTAAGCTGGGGATCGCTGGGTCTGGAGCTAGCTGTGGCTGTGGTAAGTGGCTCTGAAATTAGGGAAGAGTAATATTATTATTTATTGGATTTGATACACTGCCCAATCCCCAAATAGCACAAGACGGCCCAAGGTGAAGAATGCCATGACCATTTCTTGGCTGCTATTTCTTCCCTTGAGAGCCAGCGTGGTGAAGTGGTTAAGAGCAGGTGCGCTCTAACCTGGAGAACTGGGTTTGATTCCCTGCTCTGCCACTTGAGCTGTGGAGGCTTATCTGGGGAACCAGCTGGGTGACCTTGGGCTAGTCACAGTTCTTCCGAGCTCTCTCAGCCCTACCCACCTCACAGGGTGTTTGTTGTGAGGGGGGAGGAGATTGTAAGCCCCTTTGTGTCTCCTTACAAGAGAGAAAGGGGGGGATATAAATCCAAACTCTTCTTCTCCTTCATTCCTTCCTTATCTTCTTTTCTGTAGGGTTCCAGTGACTTCTGTGTCAGTCCTGATGCCTACATCTCCAGGGTGGTGGAGGATCATGCAGTTGTCACTACTGGTAAGTTTAGAAGAGACTCTGTAAAACGCAAGAGCACCTTTGATCTCATTGATGCTCCCAAAGTGGCAGGGAGAAAAATACTGGAAATGAAGGCATAGAACGGGGTCCCCAACCTTTTGAACCTGCGGGCACATTTGGAATTCTGACATGGCATGGAGGTGGGGGGAATGAAGCATCAAAATGGCTGCTACAGGAGGTGGAGCCACTCAACTTACCTTTGGTGTGATGGCAGCTGCTTCCAAAGCAACATTTTAAAAAATCTGCCCAATCAAATGTGCAATAATCAATCAGAACCTTGCTGGGTGAAAGCCCCACCAAAAAGGGGTCAGCAGGCATCTACGGGACCTCATTGGGAATCCCTGGCTTAAAATAAACTGAAGGAACCCCCTCCCCCCCTTGTTTTTATTGGTACAGGGAGAGCTTCTTCAAAACAAAGGATTTTTGTAGTGGTAGATGGATCGTCTTTTTTTGTGGCTGTGCTTGTATACAGCAGCCCTTCCCATTGATATGGCAGTGGGCGAACTCTCTGAAAAGGCAAAAGTATTGGATTGTGTGTGCTCTGTCAAGGGTCCAAGTTACTGAATTCCTCTCCCAAGGAAAACCAAAATCATTAAATCGTGTATATTTATACAGTGCACGTCATATGTTTATCTCCTCCTTCTTGCCCCAAGACATTTGGTAAGAATTTGAATTCTGACAACTGGGGGAGGAGGCAGAGAGGAGGAGCAGAAATGGGGGTGGGAAAAACTGAGGAGAGGAACAGAAGACCTTCCCCTACAGGCACCGTTACGAAGAAAATCTGGTTTCCTCCTCTTCGTTGGCTGCACAGTGTGAAGTTGTTCTTTGCAAGCATGAGCCTGTGAGAGCCGGTGTGGTGTAGTGGTTAGTGTGCTAAGCGAGAATCCAGGAGATCTGGGTTCAGATTCCCACTTCCACGGAAGCTTTCTGGGTGACCAGTTATCTGTGAGGCGGGTTAGGATCCTAATCTGGGACCCTAACCTACCTCGCAGAGTCATTGTGAGGATAAAACGGAGGGAAGGAGAACGTCGTAAGCTTCTTTGAGTCCCCGTTGGGGAGCAAACAGCACAGAGAAATATATGAGACATCTACAAGGGGTGGGGAAGAGCGCTCAGTTGTTAACCTGCTGCACTTTGTACACTCAACTGTGTTATCTTTTCTTTATATATATTATTTATTTGTATTGTGCCATCCAGTTGCTTCGGGCTAATGGCGACCCTATGAATCAGCACATTCCAAAACATCTGATCATTAGGGTCTTGAAAACCGAGGGTCGTGGCTTCCTTTGTAGAGTCCATCCACCTCTTACGTTGGGTCTTCCTGTTTTCCTTCTGCCTTCAACCTTTCCTAGCATTCTTGTATTTTCCAGTGACTCTCTGTCTCCTCCTTACATGACCAAAGTACAACAGCCTCAGTTGAGTCATTTTGAGCTTTTTGGGGCAGCGCAAGTTTGATTATGCTTTCTTATCACACTCTATTAAAAATTAGCATAGTACTTTTGTATTTCTATCTGGAGCAGAGTTTTACATCCTTCTAGGTTGGCTGAGTTCAGTCGTGCTTAGAGCTAGAGTGATGTCATGGTTAAGAGCAGGTGCACTCTAATCTGGAGAACTGGGTTTGATTCCCCGCTCTGCCACTTGAGCTGTGGAGGCTTATCTGGTGAACTAGATTAGCTTGTGCACCCAACACATGCCAGCTGGGTGACCTTGGGCTAGTCACAGTTCTTCCGAGCTCTCTCAGCCTCACCCACCTCACAGGGTATTTGTAGGTGGAGGGGAAAGGGAAAGATTGTAAGCCCCTTTGAGTCTCCTTGCAGGAGAGAAAGGGGGGTTATAAATCCGACTCTTCTTCTTCTTAGGGGGTATAACTTACCTCCGAAGAGTCCTTTGAATTTTGTTCTCTTGACTGGTGATTTGCAGAAGTTGTGGGATGCAAGAGAGGCTCGCGGAGGTGCAGGGAAACCTGTGTAGCAGAAAGATTGAGATGGGGGAAAGGAGGGAAGTTGCTTAGGGCAAAGATTCTTGTTTCAGGAAATGAGAATTTGGGGCGGTGCGAAGGGGGGGAAGAGACATTGTAGGACCTCTGTTTCCTTGACCAGAGTCCATCACGACCCACCCAGGAGCAGGGAGTTATTATGCACAAAGAACAGGCCGCAGTGGGTGAAAATTAGCTGTGCCAGTGACCTCACGTGGTAGATCAAAGTGGGGTTGGCAGGAAGACAAGATAACGAATAGAAGCCCATTCATGCAGGGAGAACCGTGATTTATGTTTCTGCAGACTGAGGCTGGCTTTTCATAGTCCTGGGAATCCAAGAATCATTTTTGCTCCATAAATCGAAATTCTAGCTTCTCTGACTTAGAAACAGGCACGCATGCACGCTCCGGCATTGTCTGAAAGTTGGCAGTTAAATGGACTGGAACAATAAGATAGAGAAAAATTAAATGTTTCCACCCAGGCTTGCAAATGACGGTCTAGCTCTGAAACGTAGATATGACCTCCTTAGCACAGTCGCTTTCTGTTTTACAGTGACTATTCTGTACCAAACGATCGGTTTTTGAATGTTACAGAAAACTGGTCAGGATTTTTTAAAAAATGGAATACAATTGTAGCAAACAGTGGTACAGTATGTGGATCATGTAGGTAAAGCATAAACCTAAGTCTTGTTGCGCAGAGTTTGCGTTTCAGAAAGAAAGTAGAATATCACCTATTTTCATCTACTATAGTTTATGCCTGTAACCATATGGGTCTGCATGGCGTAATGGTTAAGAGCAGGTGGACTCTGATCTGGAGAACCGGGTTTGATTCCTCACTCCTCCACGTGAGTGGTGGACTCTTATCTAATGACCTGGATTTGTTTCCCTGCTCCTCCACATGGCCCTGCTGGGTGACCTTTGGCCAGTCACAGATCTCTGAGAACACTCTCAGTCTGTTGAGGTGGTGGGGGGGGGGGGGGGGGGGGAAGGGAAAGGAGTTTGTAAGTTGTTTTTAATCATATGTACATAGCCTTTTTTGTCATCCCTTCTTTCTTTGCCTGGGGGACGTTTGCCTTCCAGCAGTTTTCTCATATGCAGGAGTTGAGGTTGTGTGTGTGTGTTGTCGTCCCCCCTCATCCCCACCCCACCCCCGCGTTGGAGAGTCTCAAACTGAGTGGGAATTCCTGCTCCCTGGAATGTGCAGGAAGTTAGAATTTTGAGCCCTACCTGCAAATCCAACGGAAAGAATTTCCCGTCATGCTCCAGATGCCTGAAGTATCCAAGTGAAGAAGAAAATCCATAGTACATCCAGCGCCCCGTGCTCCCCACAGTTCACAAAGATATGTTTTTCTGTTTCGAAGCACATCTGTTGCACACAGCTGAATGGTAAAATGTACCTACACCGTTCAGCACTTATTTCCTGAGTGACGTCCCTGATTAAAATGAATTTAATTTAACCCTGGATTCGTTTTAAATGGCTGATAACACTAGCCCTCATTTCTTTGTCCTTTCTTTGCAGCAGTGGCTTAGTGCTTAAGAGCAGGTGTACTCTAGTCTGGAGGAACTGGGTTTGATTGCCTACTTTGCTACCTGAGCTGTGGAGGCTTACCTGGGGAACCAGATTAGCTTGTGCACTCCAACACATGCCAGCTGGGTGACTTTGGGCTGGTCACAGTTCTTTGGAGCTCTGTCAGCCCCACCCACCTCACAGGGTGTTTGTTGTGAGGGGGGAAGGGACAGGAGTTTATAAGCCCCTTTGAATCTCCTTGCAGGAGAGAAAGGGGGAATATAAATCCAACTCTTCTTCTTCTCTTTAAATACAGATGTGCAAAGCAGGAAAAAACCCTTCACCCTTCCCTTCCTCATCTGTAAAGTTTATCAAATGTTCCTTGGCCCACTCGATCAGGGGCTGAAATCGAGGTTTCCTGCCTCAGGGTCTTTATATAAACTGAGCTGCCTGTTGTGTCTCACCCTCAGAAGCCTTCTTGCTAATTTATTAGGTTTAGCGGCTGAGGTTCTTGACACATCTGTGACAAAGGGGTAATTGAGCACCTTGCCCGAGGAACATACTCTCCCTCTGGGCTTCCTTTGCCTAATCTAGACAGCAAGAGGGATTGGATATGTAACTCAGTGGGGAATAGCTCATGTGACAAAACTGTTTCCATAGTAGTGTGGGGAGGAGAGGGAAAGGGTGGTCCTTGAGTATGCCGGAGAGAGCTGTGTGGGCTGCTAATAGAGCCTTGAAGAGGTTCTTCCTGATCTTGTCAACAGTTTCGCAGGCCTGTATCTCTGGGGGTGATTGACAGGTACACGCAAGGCAACGTTTCTTGGTAATGAGTTATTCTCTCCCCTTCCTGGAATATGATTTTACAGCATTATGGTAGGATGCTCCAGGTTTTAGAACCTGTGGGCACCTTAGAGACAAGATGGTGTAGTGGTTAAGAGCAGGTGCACTCTAATCTGGAGAACCGGGTTTGATCCCCCGCTCTGCCACTTGAGCTGTGGAGGCTTATCTGGGGAACCAGATTAACTTGTGCACTCCAACACATGCCAGCTGGGTGACCTTGGGCTAGCCAAAGTTCTTTGGTGCTCTCTCAGCCCCACCCACCTCACAGGGTATTCGTTGGTGGAGGGAAAGGAAAGGAGAATTGTAAGCCCCTTTGAGTCTCCTTACAGGAGAGAAAGGAGAGGTATAAATCCAAATTCTTATTCTTCTTTGGAATTCTGACACAAGGTAGAGGGCGCAATCACAAAATGGTTGACATAGGAGGCGGAGCCACACCCAGAGAAAGTCTCAAGCGCGATGAAAAAGATGGGTAATTTACACACACTTGGGAAAGAGGAGTGAGAGATGGTATAAAACCAAAGGGAGCCATAGCCTTCAGTTCGCAAGACAGGAGGTCATGAATTCACGGGGTCACGATAAGTCAGAAGTGACTGGAGGACGTGTGGCACATGCACAGTTGTGTTGGCATTTTTTTGTACCTTCAGCGGAACAAATGGCACATCAGATCAACTGACTAAGTGTCAATTTCGAGATGAGCATCTTCCGTTTTTCATTTTCGTGCACGCTGTGGTGGAGGACAAAAATGATGGAGCAGAGGAGGGAAATTAAAACCTTTGGCATGATGAGAGCGCTTGGTTATTTATATGCCCGGCTCATCCAGAATTCATTAACTGAGATAAAGCCAAACAGAACCCACCACTGATGGGATAATCGTTTCACGCTGCTCAGAGAAGCCCAAACACAGCCAAGATGTTTGTTTTCAAGGCAGGGGGCCGTTTGCCTGGCCTCACGTTTTTGTTTTGTTTTGCATTGTGGGGTGTGTGTGTGCGTGCACTGATTATGTTTTATTACTGAATGATTTAGTGAAGAATGATTAACCCCAATCGAATTCCTGTCCAGATAACTGGGTGGAAATGTAACTCTGAGACCTGGACTGGAAGGTCGGTTCTTTCTATGATGGGTGAAAGTGGGGGGCAATGAGAGGAAATAATGGAGGGCTCTTGCTTGTCCTTGAGTCCAGTAATGTTGCAGAGCTCAGTAGCTACCTGCTATCACTGTCGGTTGAAGAAGAAGAGTTGGATTTATATCCCTCCTTTCTCTCCTGTAAGGAGACTCAAAGGGGCTTACAAACTCCTTTCCCTTTCCCACTCACAACAAACACCCTTCGAGGCAGGTGGGATTGAGAAAGCTCCAAAGAACTGTGGCTAGCCCAAGGTCACCCAGCTGGCGTGTGTTGGAGTGCACAAGCTAATCTAGGTCCCCAGATAAGCCTCCACAGCTCAAGTGGCAGAGCAGGGCATCAAACCCGGTTCTCCAGATTAGAGCGCACCTACTCTCAACCACTACACCATGCTGGCTCTCTTGAATGTGGATGAGCTCTGTAGACTGAATTCTGTTGTGTGGGAGTGAGTGGGAGACTTCCCCTCAGGTGTGGATTAAGGCATAGTGGGATAGTACATACCGCCCTTGTCCCCCTTTGCTAGGCATGCCCCGCAGATGGGATTTCAATTCCCAGAGCCGTCAGTGTGTAGTGCCAGATTCCCCTATATGCTTGGCAGGCCGAAGCCTAGCGCCTCAAAATCTAGGGGACCTCCAGCCAAAGTGTATAATATCTTTGACACTCTCACAGGCCTTTCTTACACATGTTGTCATAGTGCACTGTAGTCTCTGAAAAATAATTTTCCTGGCACTCCATTTCAGAATAATATGGTGTTAAGCCGATAACTCGACATTAACATTGATTTCTGTATTGATTTTGTCCTTCTACGATTTCACTGTAGTGGACCCCGTCTTTCTCTAGTCATGAGGGTGGGGGATTAGGGAGGGGCCTCCCAAACGGGCTAGCCTAGGGCCTCCCTTCATCTAAATCTGGCCTTGTCAGTGTGGCATTTCCTCTTCCTCCCCCTAGCCCACAGGCAATTGCGAGGCACACGCAGCCTAGCTGCTGAGTGCATTTAGTGGTTGCCCTGAATTATTGATTTTTCCTGGCTCTTCTAAAGCCAGTCAAGGAACAGTCCATTTGGCTGATGAAGCAGGAGACGCTCGTGAGTGCCTTTAGTTTTCATTCTTCCTCATGGGAACCCCATCTTTTTTGGAACCGGAATGGGTGATGTCGTGCAGGGTGATGTTTTCAGGTGGCTCAGACCAGTCTCTTTTCAAATGCTGCGGATTTCAGCAGGAGGGGGCTCTGTTTCTAGTCCCCATCCAAGTCCCACTTGTTGACATTATAGGTGGCAGAAACTGCAGGGCCAATCATGGGTCTTGTGACTCATAGGGATAATGCAAGTTCCACTGGGAGGCTGGACGCTTTTACCCAATTCCCATACCTCTTATTGGATATTCATAGTGATCCAGAATGGTGTACCCAGTCATGCCCCCAGACTGTTCAATAATGAGACTGTGGGTTCAGATGATATCTTTATTATATAGGTTAAGGCTCAACCTTTGATGGTACTGAGGTTAGAATTAGTGCTGCTCCAGATGCTCCGGTAGAATTTGGAGGAGGGGTTGCCCTCAGGAAGAAGACTATCTGTGTTAGACCCCTTTCTATCCAGCGTGGTGTAGTGGTTAAGAGCAGGTGCACTCTAATCCGGAGATTCGGGTTTGATTCCCCCCTCCGCTACTTGAGCTGTGGAGACTTATCTGGGGAACCAGATTAGCTTGTGCTCTCCAACACACACCAGCTGGATGACCCTGGGCTAGTCACAGTTCTTTGGAGCTCTCTCAGCCCCACCCACCTGACAGGGTGTCTGTTGTGGGGAGAGGAAGGGAAAGGAGATTGTACGCCCCTTTGCGTCTCCTTAAAGGAGAGAAAGGGGGGATATAAATCCAAACTCCTACTTCTCCTCTATCTGCCTGTCCTTGAATGCTGGGGTGCCTGAAGCAGAGTCCATTGGAGATGTTGACATGTAGGCTCCTATTGGAGGCCAGTTCCTACAAAGGACAACCCATCTCTGTCAAAGCCCATTTGGCAATACAAGCACGCACCTGCCACTCACCCCGTTTTTAGTGATTACTGTTTAATGGTCCGGCTATGCTGCAGACATAAGTCATCCCAGCGTGCGAGAGAGCGATTCGGGGGATGAGAGGGAGCAGCTGCCGGAAGCAACCCCAAAGCAGGCTGCGATGAATTATAAATAGCAGCCATCGGGTTCCCTTGCTCGCATGCAGAAGCAAGCGGGCTCCGTTGCGCCATCCGGCCTGCCCGGTGCGTGCCGGCTGCTGGAAACAAAAGCTCATGAAATATTTGCTGGACGTGCAGTGAAACAAGGAAGCCTGGTCTGTTTAGCTCAGCGCCCTGCTCCCTGATGGTGGCTTTCCCCCCATTGTGGTGCACTTGGAAATCAAAAGAGCTGTTTGCCTCTGTATAAGCTAGTCTAATTCCCAACCCCAGATGCCTAAACTGTAAATATCTACTCTGAAGAGAGATTTGGAAAGATACTAACAGAGGAGGAGGAGGAGGAGGAGGAGGAGGAGAAGAGGAAGAGGAAGAGGAAGAGGAAGAGGAAGAGTTGGATTTATATCCCCCCTTTCTCTCCTGTAGGAGACTTGGCTCCTGCAGATTAGACTGCGCCTAGTTCTTAACCACAATACCACTGCCAGTTCTCAAGACAGAAATCCAAAATGTTTTTAAAACACATTCTTTTCAGCAGACTTTCACCATCTGTGATCTTTGTCCAAGGAACATTTGGTAACAGTTCTCATATGAATCTGTTGGGTAGCCACCCCGTCCCTCTGGAACGAACTCCTGAAATAGATGTAGGGACTCCTGAGAAAGCTTTGGGGACCATCTGAGCTATGGCAGAGGAGGCAAATGCCTGTAAGTGGGCGGCAAAGGTGCTTTTAAAATAATGTTATTATATCTTAATTCTAATATTTGTTTTATAAAATGGTTTTTGCATTGTTACCCAGCATGGATCCGAAGGAAGGAAAAGGAGATTGTAAGCCCCTTTGGATCTCCTTACGGGAGAGAAAGGGGGGATATAAACCCAAACTCCTCCTCCTCCTTCTTCACCACATGCTTGGGAGAAAAATGAATGCATAAATATTGTAAATAAATGTAAAATTTTAAAATTCATTCACAGACATGCCCAGTTCCCCATGGCTCACGCATAACTCAAAATGGGCCTATAGATGTAGGCCGGCTCTTACTGGTAGGAAAATCTGGTATAGTCTCTCCAGAATAGTATGTGATCAGTGAACTATGGAGTTACTTCATAATGGAACTCATTTTTTTCTTTTTAAATGTATTAAATAAGGCATACGTCACAGGGTGTGGAGGAATTGACATCAATATTAAAGAGTCGCATTGTTTAGCATTTTGAGATTCATTGGCATGATATCTGTGCATTTCCCACATGGGCACCACGCAGGTGCCAGCAAACCACGCATGGTTCCAGTACCCAGCATTTTCCATCTTCTTCAGTGTTTTTCCCCACGGGTACCCACGCCCTTTCCCTCAGTCTTCTCTTTGTTACCACCAGATGCAGACTCTGAAGGGTGTTAGTGTTTTAAAAAGGAATGAATGAATTAAAGAATGACATTGGAAAGCCACAAACAAAAAAAAAGCCAAGACAGATCCCAATTTGGCCAGTTATTTTCTTTTGCTTTAGGTAACCCCAAAAGCCTCTGTTGCGCATGCATGCACGCACACACACACTCCAATTTAGGATATGAAAGAAAAGTGATCTCTCAGCCATTTTTGCCTGGATGAGAACCTGATTTTGCTAACTGCCAGGATGCCATCAGTTTACACCTAAAGCAAGAGCTTCCTGCTTAACATCTGCCATTTGAGAGAAGGATTTTTTGAAGAGTCTTTTGGATTTATATCTCCCCTTTCTCTCCTGTAAGGAGACTCAAAGGGGCTTAAAATATCCTTTCCCTTCCACCCCCCCACGACAAACACCCTGTGAGGTATGTGGGGCTGAGAGAGTTCAGAAGAACTGTGACTAGCCCAAGGTCACCCAGCTGGCGTGTGTGGGAGTGCACAGGCTAATCTGAATTCCCCAGAGAAGCCTCCACAACTCAAGCGGCAGAGCGGGGAATCAAACCCGGTTCCTCCAGATTAGAGTACACCTGCTCTTAACCACCACGCCACTGCTGCTCCTTTGCCATACAAAGAGTTACAATACAAAGAGTTACAATGGAAGAATGGATGCTTCTGCCACAAAATCATATCCCTCCAAGTGAAAGTCTGCTGTTGGTTGACAGGTGTTCAGCCACACTCTTATAGACGTAGCAATATTTTTAATACTATTAGTATTTTAAGAACAGTAGTCTAGCTACCACATCTATTAAAGCCCACCTGACGTCAATTGCTGCTTTCCCATGAGTCTCTGAAAGGTAAAGAAAGGATGAAGAAATTTCCTTGAAGGCTTAATGAATGTAGCCACCTTTCATGCTCCGGTCTCTCAGTGAAGCGTACCCTAGTCCTAGCTAGATTAACGCTGAACCTTTTGGAGCCTCCAGCTCTGTGCTCTCCCAGTTGCTTACAGCAAAAACATCATTTTAAATTGCAATTACCTTTGCCTGTCAGGTTAATGCATTAACATTCATTGACACACGCCCAGTCTTCTTTGAAATTATAGAATGACAAACTGGTCTGAACTCCTAGCACAGAATTCTTAAAGCAGTCAAGCAAATTTGAGGATATAGTAATACCAATTTTCTTTCTTCATCTTACTGATCGCTTCTTGGGCATAAAACAAGCTTTGTTAGTAATGAACAAAAGCGCCAGGCAAGATCAGAGCCCAGAAGAAACAGAAAGTAGGTGAAATAGATTACATCATAGGTGTCAAACTCAGGCCCTCCAGATGTTCATGGACTACCATTCCAGCAGCCCCTGGTAGCATGGCCAATTGGCCCTGCTGGCATGGGCTGATGGGAATCGTAGTCCATGAACACCTGGAGGGCCTGAATTTGACACCTATGGACTACACTGTTTATTCACCTGACATCCCGTGGCTACCATCCACTTGGTAAATGAGCTTATCCCCTATGTGAAGCTACACAAAGATCACCACAACAACGAAAGCAAAGCAGCTCTTATCTGTGTCTGGTATTCATCCAGTGTTTGTTTGTGTACAGCCCTTCTTCGTACCCCCCTGTGAGGACTCCTAGCACTTCTACCTAGGAATTTTCACAGTAAGAGGGAGGGAATTGAATCTGCCCCTTCCTCCTTGCAGTTTCCCCACAACCTCCTGGGTCACTGTTAGAAAGAGAGAAGAGCATTTTGAACTCTAATGAGCTCTGGGCTTTTCTGAGGTTCACTTACACATGCGCAGTTCCCTTGTGTGGCTGCACAGAGGACCATGTAATGAGCACCAGATACAGGTAAGTGCAACAGTGAAAAACATCAGAAGGTTTTTCCTCTCTCCCCCACAGTTTTCTCCTGCGTAGGTTAGCCTGATCTTGGCAGATCTTGGCAGCTAAGCAGGGTTGGCCCTTGGTAGTATTTTGGTGGGAGACAGCCAAAGAAGTCCAGGGTCTATACCCAGAGAAACCACATCTGAATGTCTTTTGCCTTGAAAATCTATGGGGTTGTCCTAAGTCAGCTATGACTTTATATTTTCCACCACCATGTTTTATAGTACATTGGTATTTTGCACATTCTTGTAACGGGAGACCTTCAGGTATTACAGGAATAAAACGGTTAACCAGAACCAGGTGCAAACCTTTGATCAAGACCTCTCTTTTTGTTTTTCCTGTCTGCAGATATTCTGAACTATTACCTGGCCTGCAGCGCTGGCTCCCCGAACCCCTTCCAGCAGGTGAGTGAGGTCACCTCCCTTTTATTAAGCTATCCTTCAGCAAGACTGGAAGTCTTCGCAGCAAGTCATAACACTGGCTTCTTCTAGCCATGAAGGGTATTTGTAGCATTTGTGTGTTTAATCTTCTAATAAAGAAAGGGTGCCGGCTTTAATGAGAGGGATGGGCAGAGAAATTAGAGTGCTGTTCTCTTCCATAGTGTGCAGCCGTACCGTCTTAGCCCATGACCTCATCTTCTTTTAAGACAAACATTAAGCAAGATTGATCAGGATCTGAGATGGGAAGAAACGGTGGGGGGGAGGGGGGGCTGATAATTAAGAAAGGTGTAGAATCCATTTAAAGAGAGCCAAGTTGCAGGATAGGGGGAGACCTGTGCTTTCAGACACAGCCAGCCGCCAACATTTCAGAAAGGGAGGCCAGTTCGAATCAGAGACTGGAACAGGTGAGCACTAGGCTGGAAGGAGAGGCTCCAAGGAGGAAAACAGGAGGCAGAGTTGCTAGGGAGACTTCTTGTCCATCTCTTTTCTATCATCATCATCATAGTTGTATGCCTCGTAGAATCATGGAAGAGACCGCAAGGGCCATCAAGTCCAACCTCCTGCAATGCAGGAACGCACAATCAAAGCACTCCCGGCATATGCTCCTCCAGCCTCTGCTTAAAAACCTCCCAAGAAGAAGACTCCGCCACTCTCCGTGGCAGTGAATTCCACTGCCGAACAACCCTGCCAGTCAAAAAGTTCTTCCTAATGTTTAGGTGGAATCTCTTATCCTGCACCTTGAATCCATTACTCCATGTCCTACTTTCTGAGGCAGCAGAAAACAAGCTTGCTTCCTCTTCGACATGGCATCCCTTCAAATATTTAAACATAGCTGTCATGTCCCCCCTTAACCTTCTCTTCTCCAGACTAAACATCCCCAGCTCCCTAAGCCTCTCTCCGTAGGGCATGGATGCTGCCCTTCCCCCTACAGGCTCAAAGCAGTTTCCATCATATGAAAATACAACAAATTAATCAGTCTAAAAATTTAAAACTAGTAACTCCTAACTCTAAAGCAGTGACTAAAATCCCAGAGTAACAGCAGGGAGAGAGAAAATAGGGGAGAGGGGAGGCCAAAAGTAGGTGGAAATAGTTGGTCATATCATTGCTGCCTCAACTGTTAGCTTAGCCGAACAGCTCCTGTTGCAGGCCCTGGGGAACCGCATCAAGCCCCGCAGGGCCCAAGTCTCATCTGACGGAGCATTCCACCAATCTGGGGCCAGAGCGGAGAATCCCCTGGCCTTGCTTGAGGCCAGCCGGATCTCTTTTGGGACATGGATCGCCAGTAAGTTGTTAATTGCTGACTGCAGTCACCGCCCTTCCCTGTTTTGTATGCATTTGACGGGAACGTGTGCTGGAAAACTCCAGTCCATTACCATTCTGTGTAGTTCTTTCCCAAAGCAGGGTTCACAGGTGACATTTCAGGCCTTCAACAGAAAGTTCTCCCACACTAAAAAGGAGTGCTGTTCACCAACAGCCAGATAAGTAGCTCTTGGCTGGAGCTAAGGACAGATGCAGCAAAAGAAAAACAAGTGTTATCTCTCTTAATGGCTTTTCAAGCATATACCATTTCTGCCCTGCCTTCATTAAAAGACCTTTGGCTGTTTAGTGCTATTGTTGTGGTGGTTATTATCTGCAGTGGTGCTGCTACAATTGAAATGTTGCTTTGGCAAACCACAGCACAGATTGGTTTATTTATTTATCTGAATGTGTACATCCTGCCTCTCCTTGCACTCAAGTTGGCTCTGAATATAGCCTGAAACAATACACAATTTTTTAAAAATCAATAACTAAAACTTTATCTTCTGAAATTGAATTACAGCCCATTCAAATACACCTTCCAAGATATGTGTCATTACTCACAAGATATAAGTTTGTTTAGAAAGGAAGGAAGATATCTTACTTACCAGGCAAAGGTCTACAATTTGGTTGAGGTTTCTTTCATTGAATGCTTCTTCTGCCCACACCCTAATTCTATGGGTTTAGGAAATACAGAATCTTGAAGGAGGATGAATGGTGCTCAGGCTAAGATTTTTAGAACAAAGGCATGTATGGGGGAAAGGTCAGAAGATTTGAAACCAGTTGTGATAAATCTACAGATTAGGGCATTTTAGAAACTTTTGTACCTTTTTGCCATTTGCCATTTTGATTTGTTCTTTTTTAGAGGACCAGACTCATTTTTGCCAGACTTTTTTTTCCAAACGGATTGACCTGTATATCCTCCTAAACCCAGAAAGCAGCACAAGGACCCACTATTCAGAATGGAACAGGGCACACATAACTGCTAGCTTGAGCTGGGACAGACAGTTTCTTAATAATTCAGGTCACTTTGCCACATGCAGCTCAGTAATTGCTGAGGACTGAGAGACCACATTTTATGTTTTGAGCAGAAACTGTCAGGAAGCCACAAAGCCCTGGTGGAAATGCAAGATGATGTACAAGAACTGATGAAGTCGGCCATCCGGGAGTACCCTGCTTCCAAGGTAAATCTGAATGAGCATACATATCTATTTAGAATCCTGCTCCTTTCCTTTCTGCCAACTGGCCTTTGCAAACCCAGTAGCAACAGTGGTGTTCTCAACTCCTGTCCCAACGTCTTGCTTGCAGGAATATCTTAACCGGGTGCAAGAAGTTCTGAACTCCACAGAAATCAACCTGCAGCATTTGACTGCCCTGGTGGACTGTCGGAGCCTGCATCTGGTGAGTCCCACAGATACACTGAACAACTGGTTGTGGTGGGTTTTCCGAGGGCTGCAATAGATTGGCGGTGAAGTGCTTGTGGCGGCATCATTGTTCCTAATGTTTTCACCATCTGTAGAGGCATCTGTAGAGGTGTATCACGGGCATCTTCAGAGGTGTATCACAGAGGGAAGTCTGTTACACACTGTTCCCTCTGTGACACACCTCTGAAAATGCCAGCCACAGATGCAGGTGAAACATTAGGAACAAGATCCACAAGACCACGGCCACACAGCCCGGAAAACCTACCAGAACCAGTTGAGTCCGGCCATGAAAGCCTTCGACAATACAACTATATTTGAATCCAATCGTTCCTTAGAGATAGACAAGATTTTTGGAGTGCAGGCTTTCAAGGATCATGTTCTTGTTGTTAGACACGGATGTGTTGAAGCACTGATGGCTTCATTGTTGTGATTGTGGAAGGGTTGTGATATCTGGTGCCAGGAGACTTTGCCTGAAACTACAGCTCTCACTTTTTGAGGAATGGGAACGGGGTCTGTGTTCAGGCTTGAGTTTGCTTGGAAGCTTGTAAAAATGTGGGTTTAAATGCCCTGCATGCCCTACAGTATCTTAGGAACGGAGGTTCTGTGTCGCTTTCACTTCCAAGCAAACAGAATGGGGGTTTTAGAACGGGATTTTATTGTGTTTTTAGAATTGTGTTTTATTGGGTTTTTACTATCATGATTTTAATGTTGCATTCTTTATTGTAACCCACCCTGAGACTAGTAAATGGCAGGTAATAAATGTGAATAGAATAGAACAGAACAGAATAGAATCAAATAGAATAAGTCTTTGTTTGTGAGTGCTCCTTCCTGTCTTTTGGACCTCCCGGCTTGCTTGGTAACAATCAGTGTTTCATTCCCAAGATCTTGCGTGGGATAGGGTGCAGGCCTAGGATACTGGAGACCCAGTTCAAACCCCTACTGTGACCTCTCTCCTTAGGATTATGTCCAAGCCCTGACAGGCTTCTGCTATGATGGCGTGGAAGGGCTGATCTATTTGGTGCTGTTTTCCTTCGTCACGGCCCTGATGTTCAGTTCCATAGTGTGCAGCGTCCCCCACACGTGGCAGCAGAAGAGGTATGTACAGGAAGGCTGGAATCTTGCACTTTGAGTCCACAGAGCATTTCTAGATTGCATTGCTAGAGATGTCTTCCGGCTGTCCTCAGCCCTGGCCCCAGCCTGGTGGAAGGCTCTGTCAAATGAGATCAGGGCCCTGTGGGACTTAACCCAATTCCACGGAGTCTGCAACATGGAGCTTTCCACCAGGCCTGTAGCTGAGGGTAGCAACAGGAGTGACATATCCATCTTCATTCCCTCTTTCCCTCCCCTTTTTCTTATGAAACCAGGGCAGTGGTGTGTCATTCCACCCTCGAGTGTGTTTTAGCACCATAAATTAATAGGATGTTGTGGGTTTTCTGGGTTGTATGGCCGTGTTCCAGTAGCATTTTCTGACATTTTGCCGTCATCTGAGGCTGGCATCTTCAGAGGATCCTCTAGGAGATCCTCTGTCAAGAGAAAATGCTGCTGGAACACTCCCATACAACCCGGAAAATCTACAACACCCTCGTGATTCCGGCCGTGAAAGACTTCAACAATACATAAATTAATAGTTTTTTAGATTATTGATATTTTATTATTTTAAATGATCTTTGTAAATGAATTGTACATATCGGAAGCTGATCTGAGCCCGCATCGGTGGGGAGAGCAGGTTATCAAATCAAACGAACAACAACAACAATGTAAAATGCCTGGAAATGTTGACACCCTGGAGCATTTTGTTTAAAGTGGAAATGGGGTACTGAAATATAAACTTTTTACATAGTACAGAAGAGTTCAGTGGTGTGCATTTTGAGCCAAGTTGGGGGGCATCGGCCTTCCAGCATATTCTGCCAGTCTCTGCAAACTAGTGGAAGGGACACAGGGCACTGGCTTTCAAAGAGCGCTATTTCAATAGGGCCAGCCAGAGACTGCAGGTTGTGTATAGGTTCAATTATGTTTTCAGGGGCTATTGAAATGAGCTTTTTTAATGTGTGCTACCCAGTGTTAGTTGTGTGTCATTCTGGCAAGCTCTGTGGGAAGTGCAGTGCTGGGAAACGCGGCAAGCTTTAAGAGCCCAGATGGCGGTTGTGGGAGGACTGAGTCACTCCGCTTACCGGAGTAAAGCCGATTGCTATGGAACGTGCTCCATTGCCATACCGAATTCCCCTGTGCAACCATTCAACTGCGTGTCTGCGGAGGAGGCCGAAAAGAGAGGAACGCCCACATACTCCGTTTTTCTCATCTTCAGAGCAAGCCTAAAACATTTGGAGAGAAACTTTTAATTCACAGCGTGTGCGTACACACTCCTTCTCTTGCAGGGGTTCAGATGACGATGGAGAAGACGAATCGACGGCTCAAGGGAACCGGCAGACCCACGACAACCTGTACCGGGTGCACATGCCCAGCCTTTATAGCTGCGGGAGCAGCTACGGCAGTGAGGCCAGCATCCCTGCAGCAGCGCACACAGTCAGCAATGCTCCTGTCACGGAGTACATGTGAGTAGATGGCGCGCAGGAGCAGAGCGCACACTTTGTGGGCATGGGCTTTGGATCCTGGGACACGTCTGGTAAAAAGGATTTCTGATAGCAGGGCGAGGAAAGCAAGAACAAGTCAAAAGGCAGGTTTTGCAGAGTATTTTGCACATGCAGAATAATGCCCTTTTAGTCCACTTTCAATGCACTTTGCAGCTGTGCGGAATTGCAAAATCCACTTACAAACAATTATGAAAGTGGATTGAAAATGCATTATTCTGCATGTGCGGAAGGGGCCTTGGACCTTGTTGGACTGTATATATTTTTTTTCAAATGAGCTGACCGTCTGTCATTGGCTCCTTCCTTCTTCCCAGAATACAAGTGCTGTTACCTTAGCATTTACAGCAATTAAGCTGTGAGCCTGTCAGCATCTAACACCAAATGCTGACTAGACAGGGTCTTAAGATTTTAACATGGAAAATCTCCTTTTACCCCCTCCTTCATTTTCAGAAACTTTTGTAACATCTCACTGGCGTAACGCCCATTGGGCAAGGTGGGCAGCTGCCCAGGGCATCACCTTGTGGGGGGCATCAAAATGCTGGGTTCGTTTTTGGGTATTTTAGTGGTTTTCCATTTTTGGCCTGCAGAGGGCGCAGTTTTTAGGCTAGCGGCACCAAAATTTCAGGGTCTCATCAGGAGACTGTCCTTATGCTACCCCCCAGGTTTGGTGAGGTTTGGTTCAGGGAGTCCAAAGTTATGGACTCCCAAAGGGGGTGCCCCATCCCCCATTGTTTCCAATGGGAGCTAATAGGAGCTTGGGCTTACAGTTTTGAGGGTCCATACCTTTGGCCTCCCTTAACCAAACTGCACCAAACTTGGTGGGTATCATTAGGGGAGTCTCCCGATGGGACCCTGAAAGCTTTTAGACTGTGCCTTCAGAAATGTGCCCCCACAGCCTGCAACCCCATTGACAGCAATGCAGAAAAAAACTCAATGCAGAACAAAGATTCTTGGGCAAATTTCTGGGATAGCCTTGCAGGGGTGCATTTTGAGATGTATGCCGGCACCAAAACTTCAGGGTATTATCTGGAGATGCTGGCACCCCCCAAGTTTGGTGCAGTTTGGTTTAGGGGGTCCAAAGTTATGGACCCTCAAAGGGTATCCTTCATCTCCTTAGCAAAGAATGGGGATACCCCTTTGAGTGGTCCATAACTTTGGACCTAAACTCAGGGGTGTGGCGACCTTTGGCACTCCAGATGTTATGGACTACAATTCCCATCAGCCCCTGCCAGCATGGCCAATTGGCCATGCTGGCAGGGGCTGGTGGGAATTGTAGTCCATAACATCTGGAGTGCCAAAGGTTCGCCACCACGGCCCTAAACCAAACTGCACCAAACTTTGGGGGTACCATAAGGACAGTTTCCAGATGATACCCTAAAATTGTGGTGCTGATATGTGTAAAAATGCACCCCCTGCAGGCACCAATGACCTGGTTCAAAAAAAAATTGGTCGTGGTGGAGTGGCTGCCCGGGGGGTGGGGGGTGGGGGCATCCAACTCAGGTTTTGCCCAGGGCTACAGTTTGCCCAGGGCTGCCTTGTTACGCCCCTGTAACATCTAGTGTTCTGTTGAGCTGAAAAGCTTACAGTATTCTATGTCATTTTGGTTGCCCTGCTCTGGATGAACCGAACCAGCTCAACCTCAGAAGCAAGCAGACTTGAATGGGGGACCACCAAGGAAGGGAAGGGTTGCTAAGCAGAGGCAGGCAATAGTAAACTCCCTCTGTTTACAAGACTGTTGTCGTGTAAGCCCCCTGGGGTTGGCATGAATCAGCTGCAACTCGAGGGCACTCTCCACCACAAATAAAAAGTACGATGTGGACTTTTAGTTCTTCTTCTAGGCTTTTCATGAGCCAGTGTGGCTGTTCACAAGTTTTCTTTTCCTAGAAATGAGAACTTGACATGATTAGGAGTTGTAGCCCACTGGAATAGACCATATTGGGGCTATGCAGACTACGTGGATTCTCTCTGTGCCTTCATTATCATATTTAAATAGCTTGGACAACAAAGCTAAGAGGAAACGAGTTGCATTCTTAGAACAGTTCAGGGTGATTTCAGTTGCGCTTGTGAAGTAGGCTAATGTTATTGGGTAACTATTTTTTTACACTTATTCGTAGAATCGTAGTGTTGGCAGAGACCCCAAGGGCCATCAGTATTCAGCTCTGTGAGGGGCAGTGCAGAATTCTTGAGCTGGGCATTGTTATCTGGGCGATTCCAAGACTATTACCATGTTGACGGTGAATGTATATTAACAATTTTGTAGCTCTTCTGAATCGTTGCTGTCGTTTCTTTAAAGTGTCTTTTTACACCATTTTTTTTCTCCGCTCCAGGAGCCAAAATACAAACTTCCAGAATCCTCGCTGTGAGAACACCCCGTTGATTGGCCGAGAGTCCCCACCTCCCTCAGTAAGTCTATATTTACTGCTATGAAAGGGTAAGGCTTTCAGACATTTGCAGACATATATTGGTAGCTCCTGTTATTTTTATTTTTTTTTAAGAACCGAAGGTAGGATTTACTTTGCTTGCATCCTCTGGTCACATATCCAGGGTACCTTTTCAAGAAGTCTAGTAAATGTACGCTGCTTTATATCTTCACAATTTCCATGTTCCATCCGATAGCGGAGTTCTGTGAACAATGCACACTGTCAGCCAATCTGCAGGTTTGCAAAACCCACTTCCTGAGTTTGCAGAGTGTGCTATGTTCAGATGTGAACTCTGAATCCAAAATTTGCCTTCAGGTCATATTCTGGGCTTTTAGGGGGAAGTCCTTCTTGTGGTTTGATATTTCTACTTTGAATTTCTTGCGAGTTTTCCCCTCCCTCTTTTGCCTAGTAGTAAATACCTTTCATAAAGGTTTTGTTTGGCCCACAAACTATTTCAGGCTCGGGTTTGTTTTATTTATTTGGTCGCAATCTTATACCGTCTTCCGAAGGGTGAGCGGATGGTGCTTTACAGCGCCTTCCTAAACGCCTTTGTAAGCCCAATGACTGCAACAGACTGAGAAGGAGGTAACTCTGCTCAGGACTGCACTCTTAGGCCCCTTCCGCCCATGCAGAATAAATCACTTTCAATCTACTTTCACAATTGTTTGCAAGTGGATTTTGCTATTCCGCACAGTCAGTCCCAGCTGCAAAGCGCATTGAAAGTGGACTGAAAGTGCATGATTCTGCATGTGCGAAAAGGGCCTTAGTACCCACCTGGCAATATATTGCAAGCCACCCTGTCCATAGAAGAAGGCAGGATATACATTTCCAATATCGTAATTTTAAAAAAGAGGTACTCTTAAGATGCCTGGGCCAGATTCATGGAAGTCTCCTCCTCACCCTTCCAGAAAGAGAATCAGATTTGTGAATAACCCTTGCTTGCCAGTCCTTGTTTATTACTTTGACCAGTTCCTGAGAGAGAATTTCAGAATTACATTTATTTTGTTTTTGCTATGTCCTTGGTCTCTTTTTTTTGTTTTCGCTTTTAATTTCAGCAGGCTTTCTCAGGTGCAGTGTTGGCTTTCCGGAGGAAATGCAGGCGCATTCTTCGGCACGATGTCCAAAATCATCGCTGTTCCGATTTGGGCGGGGTGTGTGCATGAAGTGGCTTTCCCCTTGTAGCACAGCACGATGCACCGTTCACCTTCGTAGCCGAATCCTGCTGTGCAGCAGTGGGCCTTCCATAAAGCTGCTGTGTCCTAAAGGGGATCGTTATTCCCCAATGAGTTGGGGGGAGAAAGCGGGTGGCGCTAATTCCACATCTGGGTTTGGCGAGAGGAATATGGGGAAACGGAAGCTGGTGACGTGTGCACTGTATTGTAAAGGGAGATGTAGGATGATCAGCGTCTGCTTGGATGGCATAGCAAGAGAGGTTTTATAGCCAGTGTGGTGGTGTGCTTAAGTAGGATTTTAGAGACCCAGACTTGAGTCCTCATTCTGTAGTGGAAGCTCACTGGGTGACCTTGGGAGGGCAGTTACTCCTCTCTCAGCCTAACCTACCTCGCAGAGGTGGTGGTCATGGGAATAAAATGGAGGAGAGGAGAATAATATCGCAAGCCGCTTTTGGTCCCTGTGTAGGAAAAAAGAAGCACCAGTGGAGTAGTGGTGAAGACCAGGTGTACTCTAATCTGTAGAACTGGGTTTGATTCCCCGCTCTGCCGCTTGAGCTGTGGAGACTTATCTGGGGAACCAGATTAGCCTGTGCACTCCAACACATGCCAGCTGGGTGACCTTGGACAAGTCACAAGTTCTTCAGAGCTCTCTCAACCCCACCCACCTCATAGGGTGTTTATTGTGGAGGGGGGGAAGGGAAAGGAGATTGTCAGCCCCTTTGAGTCTCCTTACACAAGAGAAAGGGGGGATATACATCCAAAGTCATTGTCTTCCTCTAAATAAATGAAGAATTAAACCACCCCAGCAGACTAAGGAAAAGGATATTGTGGGTTGGAAATATAGTTTGGAAATATAGTTTGCAGAAGAGGCGACTTTGGAAATCATCACCATTTGGGCTGAACAGAAAAAGCAAGGAAAGACTATTCTAGTGTGTGTAAGAAGCAACCATTTCCAATACGCAGATGCCAGAGAAGCAGAATTTGTGAGAATCGAGTCCTCATTCCACGTCATGCAGCACAAAAGTCTTCTTTGGCTAAGACTTGATGACAGGACAACAAAGCATCATGGCTGAGGCCCCCTTCTGGCCACTGCTCTTCCCCGTAGCATTGGAGTGCTTTCCTGAAGTCGGGTAAAAATAGGAAGAGTCATCCATTGGGAGGGAAGTTCAGATTCTTACCCTTTTGGAGGGGGACTGGAACACCTTCCTCACAAGGAGAGGCTGCAGCGTTTGGGACTCCTTAATTTGGAGAGGAGACGTCTGAGAGGGGATGTGACTGAAGTCTAAAATTATGCATGGGGTAGAACATGTCGACAGAGAGAAATGTTTCTCTTTTTCTCACAATACTAGAATGCTGGGGGGAAGAATTAGGACTAATAAAAGGAAACGCATGGTTGGTGTTTGGAATACGCTGCCACAGGAGGTGGTGATGGCCACTAACCTGGATAGCTTTCAAAGGGGCTTGGACAGATTGATGGAGAAGTCGATCTATGGCTATCAATCTTGATCCTCCTTGATCTGAGATTGCAAAGGCCTTAGCAGACCAGGTGCTTGGGAGCAGCAGCAGCAGGAGGAGGCCATTGCTTTCACATCCTGCAGGTGAGCTCCCAGAGGCATCTGGTGGGCCACTGTGAGCAGCAGAGTGCTGGACTAGACGGACTCTGGTCTGATCCAGCAGGATCTTTCTTATGTTCTTATGGATGGTGGGGACAGGGGAATACTTCCTTTCCTTAGGCCACAGGTGAGCGGTAAGAGCTTGGCAACTGGGAGGTGCCCAAGCAGACCGGACTTGTCCCTTTTTGAGCTCAGCTCATCCCATGGGAATTATGGCACAATTTGACCTGGAGTCGTCGGCCTCATTGTCTGTGTCTCTTTCTTTTTGTCGTGTGTCCCCTCCCCCCTGCCCCCAACCTTGTTTCCTTGCTCCCAAGTTCCATCCCTCTAGAAGGACAGAGCCTTCCCTGTCATCGGCACACACGCCACGGCATCATCACTTGCTTGCACTGTGTGTTTTTCATGCACGTTGAGGCTGCACTCTCTCTTTTTCTCTCTCTCTCTCTCTCTTCTCCTGCCTCACCACAGTTGTATTTGGCTGCCCTGGACAGTAGCAGCCATACGAGCTGGCAGTTTAAGCCCTCGGACAGTGCTCGGACGTACTGGTAACAGCGCCCGCAAAATCAAAACAGGTACTGAAGTAAAAGGTCCTTCTCGCTGAACCCCTCCCGGCCTCACCGACCTTTGCCGTCCCTGCACTTTTCCCCTAGCCAAGCGCCAAAAGTCTTCATGTTCCCGCTCGTTGCACTTTCCGACCCTTCTCCCTTTCCCGCCAAGGGCTGATGCTGGCTAGCCTGGTTTGCCCTGGCACTTAGCGGCGAAGCAACATCAGCATCTTTTCCTTGGCAACGCTTCCTGTGGTCGTTGTGGCAGAGTCCCCCTCCTGATTTTCGAGCGTCCTCAAACTTGGATGCAGCCGAGAGATCTGAAATGGAGCAGAGTGCACTTGTCAGTTTTTTTCCCCTCCAAGGCAGGAACTTGTCCAGCTCATCTATCGATTGCCGAGCGTTTCTTGTCTTCCCTTAGAGGGGAAGTTTGCATTCCAGAGCTAGTGGCCCCCGTGCAGCTTCTCCCCTCCCTGAAAATAGACACGCACCTTTGGAAGTGATCTGCCAGGACCGAGGGCATCGCAAGGTCCACCTGTCTTGCTTAGACGGATAACGGTCCCCAGTTCGCAGTCTGCATCCCATCCCCTGAGACCTGTTTGTGTCCACCCATATCGCCCATTCCTGCCGGTGCCTTCGTGCTGCCATCCTGTGCTGGCTTCCATTTCTTTCTCTGTCTGCCCCTCTCTTTCCCTTCTGTGTCACTGCCTGTTTTGTGTTCCTCCTGCGTCTTTTGTCGTTGTCTTGCTCTGCTTTGGCGGGTGCCTGTGGGCGTGAGGGTGCTCCCTTGGGAATTGAGGCTAGTTTGGCAAAAGGGACGGCCTGGTCTTGGTGCACTCCCTCAAGAGCATGAGTGAGAATCTGTGCGCTTTGTGAAATGCATGTCGCTCGCCCTCCACAGAATGCTGCTGCATTTTCTTCTCTTGTAAGCTGCTCTGCACCAGCCTCCCTGGATAAACCAGCGCTCGACATGGTGTTAACTTTATTGCTGTGGATGTCGACACCGGTGTCCATTTTCATTGTTGTGTTAATGTTCTGTATTCCGTATTTTGTATTTCAGGAATCAATTTAAAAATATATATTGTCGCAGGCTTTTATGGCTGGATTCAACTGGTTGTTGTGGGTTTTCCAGGCTGTGTGGCCGTGGTCTGGTAGATCTTGTTCCTAACGTTTCGCCTGCATCTGTGGCTGGCATCTTCAGAGATGTATCACAGAGGGAAGGTGTGTAACAGTGTGTAACAGACTGGACACAGTGTGTAACAGACTTTCTTCTGTGATACACCTCTGCAGGTGCCAGCCACAGATGCAGGCAAAAAGTTAGGAACAAGATCTACCAGACCACGGCCACAACCCGGAAAACTTACCACAACCAATTTTTTAAAAGTTCAAAAATCAGGGGTGCTGTTTTGATTTTCAGCGCTGGGAAGATTTAAATTCTTACTCTCCTCCTCTCCCCACTTTATCTGTTTATTATTTAAAATTTTATTAGTACTTAGAAGTATTACATCACTAAAAACACACAAAGAAAAATTCACAAAGTACAAGGTACATATTTCATATATATTTCCAGTTTCTTCCACCCCAAATATTAACACTGAGTGTAATTTTTTATCATTTTGTTATTAACCACCTAGGTAAAATTTAGTCTTTAGAGCTGCTATAGAGGTCCCACTTTTCTCTATTGATTCTTATTTTAGCAATCCTTAACCTTCAAATCCACTAATCATCATTTTTTCCCTATTTTATCCAAATACTCTAATCAAGAGTTTCCAATTGTCCAAAACTTTAATTAAGTTCTTTTCTTCAGGTAACAAGCGCAGCTTGGCTGTCTCTTCCATCTTTAATACCGGTACCTTCACCCGCCATTCTTCAGTTGTGGGTCCCTAGCTTAATCTTAGTAATTCTAGCTAAAAGTGCAGTTGAAAACACTTGCCTTAATTACTTTTTATGCCTCTTCATAATCTTCATAATCATGTTGATCTGATCTACATGGATCCAGTGGCCATCCTTTTTGGGATATAATTTTTATATGTGCCTATTCAGACCTAGCATTTTTCTGAAGGCCCCAACTTTGGCACCCCCGTTCTCTCCAAACTCCAAACTAAACTGTCTCCTGAGCAATCAGGACCCTAAGACACTGGAAATGGTGGCCAACTTCCTGGTTAATACCTTGAAATAATTTTCTGGGCTTCCCCCCTTGCATAAGTGATGACTGTATTCTCTGTATTATTCTGTCTAACCCTATCTGGTGTATATTATATATTTTCTCTTTCTTTTTCCTCCTGATGCCTAATAAAGGTCTAGTTTGAGTTTGATATAAATTGTACCTTGACCTTCATACCTAGTTTAACAATAATAATCTTTATTGTCATCTACATTATACCATCAATATCTAGTTCAAAAGCCCTCTTAATTGTTTAGAACATAGCTTCTGTATATCTGTACGCCACAGATTAGATTGAGTAAGAGCAGGCTTATGGTTTCCAAACCAGGGAGCAGTGGATGCTGCTTAGTCCTGTTGAAAATGATACGTTTGTTCCGATACTGCTGAGATAGGGGCTACCCTGTCATATGTTTGCAACTGTACTGTAGGGTGGATTCTCTTTAGGAGTAGTTCTGTGAGACTTCCTCTGGCCCAAGGTAAAGTACCTGCATGAATTTGGAGTGGCCAGCAGGAGGCGAGTGTGCAGCAGTGGCGGTGGGTGGGGCGACGTGACTCCCACCTCTGCCGTGGAAGTTTGTTGAGTGACCTTTGACCAATCACACACGCTCAGCCCAGCACTACAAAGATGTTGTGGTCAAATGGAAGAGAGAAAAAACAGTGTCAGCTGCCTTTGGTCTCTGTTGGGGAGAAAGATGGATTAAAATGAATTATGGTAAATAGAATACATTTCAATGTATTGTCGACGGCTTTCACGGCGGTATACAAATGTAATTATAAATAAATAAATAAATAAGAATCACTGGCGTGTTGTGTGCTTTCTGGGCTGTATGGCCGTGTGCTAGTAGCATTTTCTCCTGACGTTTCGCCTGCATCTGTGGCTGGCATCTGATGATAGTAAAGCAAGTGGAGTATATATAGCTTCTCTGTCCTTTTACCAAAGGTAGTTTTTGGAGAAGGTATATATACTCCACTTGCTTTACTACCATCAGATCCTCTGAAGATGCCAGCAACAGATGCAGGCGAAACGTCAGGAGAAACGTCAGGAGAAAATGCTGCTAGAACATGGCCATACAGCCCAGAATACATTTCCCTTTCAAACTGAGATAGCACATTGGTTCCAGCACATTTCATTTTTTTTCTTTAGCTAGTCTGCATCTTCTGATGGATCTCTGCTTTGTACATCCCAAATGATACAGCCCCATTCTTGAGGTACTCTGATAATTCAGAGAAATCTTTAGTTTGTAGAATTGCTCAAACGTAACTTTATCCTAGATTCATTGAATGACTTTGGCAGAGCAGTCCTTTGGCAGAGTTTATACTCTTCCTAGTCCATTTGATTCCGGGTGCTCAGAAAGTTTTGCTAAGGACTACACTGTAGGTAAGTCACTCACACTTAGCTGCGTATGACTTGTGAGAACGTAATGGCGTATGCCGCCATAAATTCCTTTGAAGAAAAGGATTAAAATCTTTGCGCCACAGGCTGTCTCCCAGCTTCAGGATAACCCAGAAGAGATCAAGATGGGGGCAAAAATAAGTCTGTCTTGTTTCCCTTCCGCACACGCAGAATAATCCACTTTCAATCCACTTTCACAACTGTTTGCAAGTGGATTTTGCTATTCCGCACAGCTGCAAAATGCATTGAAAGTGGATTGAAACTGCATTATTCTGCATGTGCAGCAGGGCCCTTGGTGTTAACAGCACTACCAAGAGGGGTCTAACACATTTAGGGAAAAGACAGCCAGGTTGTCCAAGAGACCTCACCAACGGAGACACTTCTGCATATGGACAGGTGAATATGCTGAGCCATGGCTTCAAAACTGAGGCACTGTTTAATCTGGAGCCTTGCCGAAATATTTGTACCTCCCCTGGTTTGTAAATCCATCCTGGAACTTGAATGAAAAATGAATTCGCTGGGACACCTGTCTAGCTTGCTTTAAACTTGCGTATATACCCTACGCAATACAGTCGCACGTCACAGCATTGTATAATGGTTGAGAGCAGTGGACTCTAATCTGGAGAACCAGGGTTGTTTCCCCACTCCTCCACATGAAGCCTGCTGGGCAACCTTGGGCCTGTCACAAATCTCTCCAAACTCTCTCAGCCCCAAGGTGTCTGTTATGGGGAGGGGAATGGAAGAAGTTTGTCAGCCACTTTGAGACTCCTTACAGGAGAGAAGGGGGGGGTTATAAATCCAAACTCCTCTTCTTCACAACGGCCTTGTAAAAAGGCTGGAAAGCACCACTTCATATTCCATTACAACCAATCTTGCATGTTTTTAATCACCTCTGTGCCGCTGTTGTTCTGCATGATACTTCTGGAGTAACAGCAAAAACCTTGAGAACCGATTTGGAGAGGATGAGCGGCCAGCAGTCTGACTAGCAGCCTTTTGCTAGTCTTCTGGAACTGGCTTTGGCTCGCAGGAACATCTGTCTTTACAGCAAAGCAGATGTTGTTCTCATCAGGCAGTGGCCACAATTTCCGGAGCGGAAGTCGGAAGAGGTACTTCAGGCAATAAAGATTTGCAGAGAGGGCCGTCTTTAGTAAGAGTGCGGACCATTTGCCATGTACCCCCGCTGAATAGGATCGATCGCTGCCATGGAGTTCAGTAGCAAATCTCAAACAAAAACTAAGTGACGCCAAGTGGATCTCTCCGATGGGTCCGCAGGAGATCGACTCAGTTCCATCCTTGACTTTTGGTTTCTCTTGACTTTTGGTTTCTCCCTCTCCCAACTGTTTGAGAGTTTTCTGTAATGGTTGTAGCTTTATTCGTTGTTTCAGTCTAGCTGGCTTTCCAAGGCTGCAGTCGTGTTTAAACAGTCTTAGAACATCAACAGACTTTTGTGTTATGTCTGCTCTAAAGCAACGTAGAACAACAAAAACAACCCACGCGTTTTTACAGCTGTACAGATATCTGAAATCAGCCCACAACCTGCTCCCTCTCAACCCCAAAGCCTCTTGTTAGATTATGGAAAGGCAGGACTTCCTCCAAGTTCCTCCTCCTCAACTACCCCACTTACTGCACGTTTTAAGGAGAAGGTTATTTCTGTTACACAGCTCGGGAGTCTTCTGCAGTTGGAACTCTTTTGTAATATTTGCTCTGCATTTCCGCTGGTCTTTTCCATAGAAGATTTATTCTCCCTGCCTCCCTCCCTTTGCTTTCTTCTTCCATTGTATGAAGTGATCTATGGAGAAAGAAGTCTCCTTTGGATATGTGCATACCTGCATTCTTTTCCATCCTAGAGCAGAGGACACTTGGATTGACCATGATCACTGTTGTGTATTGGACTGTTGCGAGTCGTTTTATTTTTTTAACCCTGCAGGCTCTTGTCCTTTGACTGTCCGGCCTTCCTGAGCAAGCTGTCCTGTGAGTCATAATTTTCAAAAGATGGTTGTGAAAACCCCGTCTCCCAACACTGCAGAAGAATGGCTTGTATCCATAGGAGCATTTCCATGGTTGGAAAGACTTCTGTCCGTGAAGCACGGGTCTCTTGTCTTCCCGCTGCAATCCTAATTGACCCCCAAAGTCTGTACTGGGGGGGCATGGGACCCCTCAAGTACAGCATTTTGGGGCCCCCAGTGGCCCAGAAGAGGCATGAAAGTCATGCTGCACAGGTGGAAATCCTTCCCACCATGGAAATGCTCCAGTAGCTGCAATCCGTGGTAAAGCTGAAATGACTGTTTGGTTAAAGTTCTGTAGCGTAGCGGGGGACTAGCCTGCTGGTGATTTGCCCTGTGGAAATGCTTTTGGCCAGCCCTTTTCTGCATCTGGAACTTCTGCCATTTTTCCCCCCCTCGTACATGAATTTTGTGGGTCCGGCTGAAGCCCAGCTTCTCTAGGTCCTTGTCGTGCTCCCTGAATTTAATGTTCTCCCTTCTGTTTGTTTTCTTCTCTTCCTTTTCTTCCTCCAGTACACCTCCAGCATGAGAGCCAAATACCTCGCCACCAGCCAGCCTCGGCCAGACTCTGGGGGTGTGCACTAAAAACTAGAATACCTTTCCAGTCAAACCGAAACAAAACGTGCCAACCGCTGCCATCCTGTCCTGCCCTCCCGGAGCAGCCCCCGCTTTCTTCCTGACCCAAATCCAGTTCTGTGGCTTTTCCTGTTTCTCCGGCCCATCCTGTTGCCTGGGACATGTTCATTTTTGGAAGAAACCCGGAGGGAAGCTTGCTGAAGACTTAACGCTTTCGTTATATGTGGGGGGGAGTGACGAATAAACATGTACAGTAGATCCGGGCCGGCCTTCAGTGTGCGGGACTAGCTCTGTCACCATCTGACCGGGAATTAGTTTGCAAACTTATTTGCTGCCTCCTCTTCCTCCCTGGCCAGTCTAATCCGTAAGACGAGCCAATCAACTTCTTCAGGCGACCTGAGAAAAGTTGATCTCTCCATTTGCAGAAGTGCCGTGGATTACAACACACTAACACAAGGGAGCAACCTTTAATGCGCACATAGTCCAAAAGCTCATCTCGTGCCCGTCTCCTTCTTGGAAACCTGACTGTCTGTTTTCAGAGGGGGTTTTTTTGTGGGGTGGGGTGAGGGGGGGTTTGGTGCTACAGTGGAGAAAGAACTGCCTGTTCTTCACGTCCTGATCAATCTCGGAATTGGGATTGTTTGCTTTCCTTTCCTTTTTTTTTAAAGAACTGAAAAATCCACTGATTCCTTTTGTGGCTCCTCTCAGATAACGTGGCTCTTTCCTTTGTATCTCGCCCAGACTTCCGAGGGAGAAGCAGGCCACATCTGCTCTTCGTGAGGTAGCTCTCTGCTCCCACATAATCTTCAGGGTCCCTTCCCACCAATCCAGTGCCCCACAATTAGTCCTAGGAGCAGAAAATATGAAGGGTGAGGAATGTCTCTGACCAGCCTTGCTGAACTAGCCTGCTCCTCTTGGATCCCTTATTTTATAACCGCAGTTAGTGGGGCTGTGTGGAAATGCTTTGGCCAACCCTGTTTTGACTGTGCACCCCAAGCCAGAGTCTTTTTAAAAAGTTCCAGGAAAAGGTTTCAGGAGCATCAGGGCAGAACAGGGGGGAGAATTGGACAGGAGGAGAGCAGTTCTGTGCCAGGAGTCCAAATGCAACAGGGAAGAAACGAAGAATGCTTGCCCTTCCCAGAAGCTCAGGAACCCATCTTATGCACAACTGCCCCCTGATGCATAAGCGCTGCATTTCTGAAAGCATTCGCTTTTAGATGCAGAAGCATCGTGGGGCACAAGACGCAGAAGGAAAGCAAACGGTTAAGTACGTATCAGAACAGACTCCTCCCCCTCTGAAGCAGTCTTAATTTCATATGTGGCCTGGTTCCAGTTGCCTTGTAGTGTACCAGGGCGGAGGGACAACAGGGATTAAATGACCATTGGAGGGGGCACATGAGCCACTGTCCGCTGTCCTTGTGCTAGAAGGCGTCATCTTGCAAAGCAAGAATGCAGCTTGCAAGGAAACCTCAGGCAAGGACAACTGTATCTTCATTGAGCTGTGATATCAGAAGCAGGGCTCTCGCTGCTAAGTCTTTTGGTTAATGACTCTGCCGCGTTCCAAGGAAGTCTTCCCTTAGAAACAATTCTTGCAAGAAGAGGTGGCTCTTTGGAGACTTTTTGTTGAGAAAGGAAAAGGGCACTAGCGGGCCTTAAGTCCTTGGGTGTTGCCCATGGACCCATGAGAAGAAGCACAGAGTCAGTTTGTTCACTAGCCTGACCCTTTGGGATCCTTTTAAGATCCACCGTGGGTTAAAAGTTTTGTGCCAATACACAGATAGCGAGCTTTTAAAATACATCAGAGTCTTAAGTGATGGTGGTGTAGCATCTGTGCTGCTAGGAGGAGCAACTAGGAAGTTAGAGCCAGCCACTGTTGTTCCCCACATCCCTTACAAGAGAAAGTTGTCCGCTGTCGTCTCCCCAACTGGACCAAGTCCCCATTCTGACGACCGTGACACAAGCAGGTCAGCTGTAGAAGGTGCGCTCAATAGGTGGCAGCGAATCGTGCCTGTAGACTGCATTTTTAAAACGCCTGTTCTTCACATCTGTAGATAGTGCACATAGATCCCAAAACATGTGAAAGGGTCTTTAGAAGATACTGAGGAAGTAGCCCTTTCTAGACCAGGCTCTCTTTGGTAGCGTAGCGATAGTTCTTCGAGGCAAGAATCTTGAGAAAGGAAACCCTTCCGGATTTCCCCTCCCACATCTTGTGCCCCACAATTAGTCCTAGGAGCAGGAAATTGAAGGGTGTGGAGCGTCCCAGTGGAGACCAAATTTTTAGCCAGAGCCAAGGACCTGTCCACATGTTACCATAACCACTAGAGAAGTTATCTTCCGTCTTGCTTCTTGGCCCAGCCACTGCTTACGCTGTGAAGAGGGACGTTGTTGGTATATCCTATGTTGCATATTGAAGATGTGCAAAGATATGGGTCCATAAATAGGAGAATTGAATATTTCTTCCCTCCTCCCCCTTCCCATACAATGCTACTACCATGCCAACCATGAGGTCTGTGTATACTGCCTGCATCCCACCTGGGGACTCCTAGACTCAGCTTCCAGAGATCGTCATGGCGAACAACGGGCTTACCACCTACAATACAAAACCTGGGTATATTTAAACTGAATTGGTTGAGCCTCAACTTTTTGGAACCTTTTTTAAGTCACCTGTGGGATACCGACAGCTCACAGGCATCTCTTGGGGCTGTTCTTCTACATGAACTTGTTTCCGAATGTTTGTGTGTGTGTGGTGTGTGTGTGTGCGCGTACGTGCGTGCCTGTGTGCAAGAGAGGTCATTTGCACGGGCGTGAAGAGAAGCTCACACAACCGCAACCTGTCGAGGAGACGTGACTTTTGTGTAGCCTCTGGCGCAAACCTGAAGCGCTGCACGGTTGCAGCATGCCTGTGGAATGGGCTTCTTGGGAGTTGTATTTCCCCCTCCCTGTTCCTTCTTTAGGAGCCCCCTTCTAACAAGATTGATCCCAAATCTTGAGCAGCAGGGATCATCTTTTAGCTGACTTTGGTGCTTATCGGGGCTCCGAACGGTTTTTGGTATCGCAAAAGACACTGCCCCACCCCCCCGCCACCGAACACCCTTTCCCTAATTTGTATGAATTTTTAAGTGATACGATATCTCAACACCACGTTGCTTGGAATGTGTCCCTTTGGCTGATCTTCTTGGCATCCCTCTGTCACTTCAAGACCACTGTCATGGCATTGACTTATGTTTCGGACATTCAGGAGAAATCAAGAGTCTAATCTTGTCTGGATACGGATGAGAAGGCCGAAGACTGTGATATAAGTGAGTGGAAAAGAGCTTCATAGCTTTTCTCTCAAACATACACACCACAATCTGCTCATCTGGTTTATTTTGTTGGGTTTTTTTCCCTTTTCTCCCACTGCATCATCACAGCACCTTTGAAAAAAAAATCAATAAATTTGTGATGTGAATCGAAGATCTTGTCAAGCACACAGACATCTCCACAATGTGAAATGTAAATAGCATGCCGAGGCTCTTCGCATCCCGTGTTCAAAACTGCATTGTAATTGTTTAAAAAAAAAAAGAGGAAATCGAATCAAGACTTGGCTGTGAATTTTTATTTTTATCTTTTTGTGCTGTCTTGGAAATATGACTGTCGTGTTTGTATCCTGTACGTAATATTAGCAGAGGCCATTTTGAGTTCGCTTATTGTTGATTTCTTTTTTTAAGGGGGGGTGGCCAAGGTAAGAATCATGTCATTTGTCCATTTACCTGGTTCTGAGGAATACGATTTGCCCCCAATCCACATCCTCAGCCTCATATGTAGAGAACTTGACCGCAGAGTTTGAAACTGGCCCACATGCTCTTTGTACATCCTCATTCAGAGGGCATAGCTTGATAAAATTTCCAGCAATTCTTTGTCTGGTATTCTTGGGCATTCCTGCTCAGCAAATAGATTGGGCGTTTAGACAATTCACACTTCCACAGCTTGTGAGTCCCCAAGCCAGATAATGTGGATTTCTGTGGTTACCAAACAAGGGAGCGGTTTGGAACACCACCACACACAACCGTTCAACTAGGCTTGGTGAGTCCCAAGATGTACGCACTGCCCGACATTTCGAGCTGAGCGTCATTTGAGCCAATGTCTGCGTAGCAGTCGCAGCTCTGCTACGGACTGTGGCACAGCGTATGTGCCGGGAAGGAGCATCACATACCATGGAAGGCGACTGAGAACAAAATGGCGGGCTGAGCCAAAGACCCAGAAGGCTGGGCAGCAGTGTAGGTTGAGTTTGATTGGTGACAGCACAGGCCAAAAAGGTAATGAAAACAAGGCAGACCGAGATGTTTGCTTTAATTCCGTTCTGTTTGATGCTTCCTTGAAATGTAATGCAAGTTTCTTAACTGAAGGATGTGACGGTTGAGACTGATTTATGCCACTCTTGTTTATTGGATTGGGATGGGAACCATTGGATGATGTCGGGTCAGTTGGCCACTGGTGTGGTCTTGTGTGATTTCTGGCAAGCTGTCATATCCTCCATCCCTTTATTTTTAGGGGAGCACGTGACTATCTTCCAGTCTGTTCTCGAACTCATTTACCACCCTCCACAAGGTGGGTGGTACCAAATGCCTTAGGAGCTGCTCCTGGGTCAGACCCAACTTCAGCATTACCCGTGCGATTAAGATATCAGCCCCACTCGCACCACAAAGCCCCCTAAATCCTCAAGCTCCAGTTCCCTATGTGAATTTCCTCCCTGATGTTGGGTGAAGGAGGGTCAGCAGTAAAGGAAAACCCAGCCACGCAGCGACCCAAGGTATTTCCAATTCTGTTAACTGCCATTTTAGCAACTCGTCCAGCAGCTGATAACGGACTCCGCCCGGGATGAAAAGAGGCCTGCCGTTATTTCTGTGTTTATTGCGCCCTTGCTGTGAGACGACGTCCCAGGGATCAAACAAGAATCGTAACCTGTGGCTTTTTGTTGTTGTGTCCCAAAGAACAGTTCAAGGAGGCTGGTAGAGACTCTAATGGAGTCCGAGTTCACACCTCTGCTGTTATTGTAGGAATGGGATAGTTGGAGGCTTAGAAGAGGGAACTGGCATCCTCTGGGTTTTTTAATCATTTGCAGTTAAAGTTTCAGTGGTGGGAGCAGACTGTTCAGCCACACCTACTAGTTAAATTGTCCCCTGCCAGTTGGGAGACCCCCTTCCGCCACCTTTGTGAAGCTCGCATTGACATCCCCAACTTCTTTTATTGTGCTTCGTTTTTAACTTATTTATTGATATCGCTCAAATCAGTGCCCTTCCATCTCCGGAGCATTTGGGCCAAACAAAAGCACCGGGACCAGTTTTCAAGGGGACCATAATTCAGGCAGCCGTGGGGAGTTTCAGAGTCTGAGGCCCCTTCTGCACATGCAGAATGATGCACTTACAATCCACTTTCACAATTGTTTGCGAGTGGGTTTTGGGATTCTGCACAGTGAAATCCAGCTGCAAAGTGCATTGAAAGTGGATTGAAAGTGCATTATTCTGCATGTACGGAAGGGGCCTCAGTCCTCCCTCTCACTGTCAAGAGAGGGAGGAACTGGTATCGGGGCTTGCTGTAGGTGTCTAGCATACTTACACCACTGTTCTCCTCTCTATGCAATCATAATTTCCCATTTCCTCACTGCCACTCAGAAACACACGATTCTCGTTCCGAATCTTTTGCAAAAGCTTCATATCCAAAGAGTGTGGACGTCGGTGGCAGAGCATGCCCATGTATTCTCCCCACAGCTTTTGCACTGAGCGTTTTTGGGTGCTCAATGTGGCAGCGGAGGTTTTGCCAACTTTTGAAAACGACCTACTCACTGCAGAATCCCAGATGAACGTGCAGGCGTCAGCAAAGGGATTTATCCTCCATTCTATGAAAAGCTTCGCCTGCAGGCTTTCTGTACGTCCAGGCTGTGGCGAAACTCACAAAAACAGGCCAGGCTAAACGTTCTGGAGTAAATCCCATTGAATAGGCTTGAGTAGACCCTGGGGGTAGACAGCACTGTTGGAAAGTTTCACTGCCATCCTAAGCAATGTTACACCCTTTGGAGTCCACCGAAGTCATTTGGCGCAGAAGGGCGTCACTCAGTTTAGGACTGCATTGCCAAGGTCTTAACGCCCTGAGTAAATCTCTTATTAGCCAGAATAAACACAGCAGTTTCCTTTAGATTTCATTCTTCTGGATTTTGAAATTTCTCTCCCACTTAGGACATTTGTGGGTCTGTTCCAAACTTACCAGTGAAGACTAACTCAACTTTGCCTCCCCCGCCTTCACCCCCAAATGTTTTGTGTTTTATTTTTAATTGCGGGGATTTAAAATTGAGGAGTGAGCCTTCTATTTTTTTAAATCTTTTTTTAATTTTATTTTAATTTTATGAATTGTACTGTACCTGTTTTTTACTGGATTTTTTTCCCGTTCTGCAACTACTAAGCAAAAACATTCTAAATGTCATTTCTGTGGTTTCTAATCAGCTTGGGTTTAATGTTTTAAAATAAAAAAAATTCAAAAATAAAGGCTGGAGTGACGTCTGTGTGTGTTTTTGTTAATTGGCAAATATTCTGAAAAAAGCCACCCAGCATCTTTTTCGCTAGGTCATGTAGCATCTCCCAGATCATGTAGCTTCTCCACATGCAGAGAGAGCCACGTGGTGTTGCGGACTCTAACCTGGACAACTAGGTTGGACTCCCCATTGCTTCACTTGAGTGGCGGACTCTTATCTGGCGAACTGAGTTTGTTTCCCCACTCCTACATTCTTGCTGGGTGACCCTGGGCCAGACACAGTTTTCTGCAGAACTCTCTCAGTTTTACTTACCTCACAAGGTGTCTGTTGTGGGGAGAAGGGAAAGGAGTTCTCAAGCCGCTTGGAGACTCCTTACAGTTGAGAACAGTGGGTTATAAATCCAAACTCCTCCCACTCCTCCCCGATTTGAAAAGAACCTGCATCAGAACAACCCATATTCTGCCCCCAATAAACCCAGTTGGGGGGCCAGAGCATGTGGTGGGCCCTGATCGACACAAGATTCTGAATTCTTAGTGTTAAAAAATCAAGCAAAATTACACTGTGGCAAGAAATCCCATTGAAGAAAAAAAATCCCACGAGTTGTTATAGCATCAATTTATGCCATCAATCGCATTATCAATAACGTTAAGTTGTAGAGTTTTGGTCCAGGAATTGGTCTTTCTTCTGCTGATGCTTTGTAGATTTCTTGGTCTGACTTTTGCCATAGTTGGACTCTTTCATTACAAAAAGTCACTGGCCCCTGTGTTAATCAAACTTTTTTCTCATGGTAGGGGTTAGCCACAGGATCTCTTAACACCAAAGCTGGTCGAGGACTTCAGTGCCACCCCCCTCGGGCACGCTGTTTTTCAACTGCATTCAAAGAGCAGTAGTGGTTAAGAGCAGGTGCGTTCTAATCTGGAGGAACCGGGTTTGATTCCCCGCTCTGCTGCTTGAGCTGTGGAGGCTTATCTGGGAAATTCAGATAAGCCTGTGCACTCCCACACACGCCAGCTGGATGACCTTGGGCTAGTCATAGTTCTTCTGAGCTCTCTCAGCCCCACCTACCTCACAGGGTGTTTGTTGTGAGGGGGGAAGGGAAAGGAGATTGTAAGCCTCTTTGAGCCTCCTACAGAAGAGAAAGGGGGATATAAATCCAAACTTTTCTTCATCATCATCCTGACTTCCCTTTGTGTTCAAGCGTGCCACACTTTCGTTCTTCCTTATAGGACTGATTTGCTCTTGGATGTCGATCTTCCAGACTGGATCTCTGCACTTGCTCTAGGAAACAGTTCCAAGGAAAAGGTCCTGCCACATGAAAGGTTGCAAACTATTGCTGAACAGATGGTATCGTGAGAGAAGAGGGCACTCTGAAGAACCCAACAAGCAGCACTTTGAATTGGGTGAGCCCCAGAATTGTATGCTGCAGACAGCATTTTATACAGTTGACCTTTCCAAGTCACAGACAGCCCCGTGTATTTGAATGATGAAATTTTACCTTTTTGAGGGGAGCACGGCCCTTTTTTTTCCATCTCTGCCATCCCAGCAGCAATGCTGCTGCCCAGATATGTCTGCGTAGAATGCCGCAGTAATCCTGTCCTCTTTGCAACATACCCTGTATTCAGTCTCTGAAAATAAGCATTTTTGAGCTGGGTTTTTTTTTAACCTTTAATAAATAAATAAACCATCTCCAGAAATTGCAGAGATGGGAGCCAGCGTGGTGTGGTGGTTAAGAGCAGGTGGATTCTAATCTGGAGAACCGGGTTTGATTCCCCGCTCCTCCATTTGAGTGGCAGAGGCTTATCTGGTGAACCAGATGTGTTTCTGCCCTCCTACATTCCTGCTGGGTGACCTTGGGCTAGTCACAGTTCTCTCAGGACTCTCTCAGCCCCACCTACCTCACAAGGGGTCTGTTGTGAAAAGTGGAAGGGAAAGGAGCTCGTAGGCCACCTTGAGTCCCCTTACAGGAGATAAAGGTGGGGTATAAATCCAAAACTCTCTCCTCCTTCATATCCTGAAGTATTGCTCCCAACCCTTTTCTCCCTTGAAACATCCAGTCTAAGGAAACTCTGGGTCAGACTCCACAACTTAGCCCTCTGGCAATACACACACTTTTGCGGTTATGTTCTTTTGGGATGGAGTTGTTCAGTTGTTATACGATAGCAGTTCCACATGGTGGCAGCAGCGGCCCATATTCTGTATAGAGTCTTGCATTGCTTCTAAAGAGTTGATGTCAAATACATCAGAAGCTCCTCAATGTAGAGAATTTTGAATACTTGAAAAAACAAGCAACACAAGGTCAGCAAGACCAGCTCTTCTCGTTTTGTTGGGTAGTTCAAACTAGCAGACTTGAGTTAAAGTATTAGGACACTCTTTCCTCTGAGGTCTCAGGATTCGACATATCCCACTGGAGGAGGTGAGAGAATCGAACGCATGACTTCAGGCTGCAGTTGAGGGAATTTTTAAAACGAAGTTTTTGATGTGTCAGATTCCTGCGAATGGAAAACAAGCAAGCAATTCTACCTCAAGCCATTATTCATGCTTATGTATTTTTTAAATACTTGCAAGCCGTGGGAGGTGGGGTCAGACCACAGAAATTAGGGTCTGTTACCTGTTTCCGAAAAAGCATAGTTCATGTACCACCTTAGGACTTAGCCTTCTGTTGCAACTGACCTGGAATCCCATCCATTTTAAAAATGGGTGTTGATTGTGGTCTGTTTATGTTTGGGGCGGGGGGGTTGTCACATGAAAGGCTAACAAAGTATTTTTTCCTATACATGTTTACTCAGCAGTTAAGAGGGAAACTTTGTGTGAGTGGGTGAGGGAAAACTTCCAAGCATGTGAATAAAAAATAAGACCGGTGGTTACCTACCTTCCTTTCTTCCTTTCTTTCATGGTCAGAATCAACTGATTGTTATGGGTTGTCCACAGCTTGGAAAAATCCATAACAGCCAGTCGATTCTTCATACCCGTTTTGACTATCTCAGTAGCCATCTGTAGAGCACAGGGCAGTACTGGTGGTTTTCCCTTTCCTGCATTATCCTCACAACAACCCAGCAAGGTAGGCCACCCCAAGGTCCCCCAGTAAACGTCTGTATCGATGCAGGGATGATTTTGGGTCTCTGGATTTTAGTCCCGTACCATCACCGACCTGGGGATCATGGAGTTGGTCATGGGTAGTTTATCATTGTTAACTGGAGACGGCTGCAAAGCACCCAAGTGTATCGGCTGGCTTCGGAATGAATGGGGCTCCTGTCAGGGTCATTGTGTAAATGTTTTACCAGACTTTATCTTCCTGCCAAGGAAGGAAACACGAGATTGGCAGGCTCGTGACCTTCCCTGACCGCCTTTTCTCTGAGATGAACTAATTCCCCCCCACCCCACCCCCAGCTACAGGGAGCATTCCAGTCCGTCCCACCACAACTTCACCCCAACAAAAGCTTGGCTTTCACCAGAATGTTATTATTCAGAAGTTCCTCTGCCCCTGCTCCAAAACCCTAAAGTATTTTATTATTTCAAATGATGGTAAAGATGCTCTCTGTGTTTGAGAAGGACGGGAAACTCAATGCTCCCTGACCTCATTTTCCCATTCTTCCGTTGATATTTAATGCATTGCTATCGAATGCTGTCCAATTCCATTTTAATTCTACTGGTACTGAATTAAGAATGTACCCTAATATATTTATATCGGGTTCATTTCGGGGTAATTATCCCTCCAGATCTGCCCGAGAGATGCAGTTATAAGTGAGCATCAAGAAAGCTTATTACCAGAGAAGTCATTTCCAGTAAAATAATCTTTGTGGAAGAATTAGTTTCTGTTGATGGCTATCTCGCAGGGCCGGGAGGAAGCTTTTCTGTTTCACCTCTCTCTTCTGTGAAATAGGCACTGTTATCAGGATATATCTACCCCTTCTTCCTCTGTGTCTGTCTCTTTCAGTTTAGCTGAACTAACAGGATGTGAGCACTGTCCTGTTGAACCACAGAAGTGGGAAGATGTCCTGTTTAAATTGCTGTGTTAAAATATCCTTCCTGAACAGAAACCAAACAGTGACTGTCCCCAACCCCAAGCGCCCTGGAGCTTGAGCTGGATGACTCCAGGTTGAAGGTGACTACAGCCAGGAACTCAGGCAGGGTGACCTGAAACATCTTCTGCGCCTCTTTGCACTAAGAGGAGACTTTTTCTGAACCTTTATAGGAATGTCGGCCATGTTTTGTACGTAGCAGCCATTTGGGATGCTGAAAAAGAAATGAAGTTTCTTCTGTTGTCATTGGACTGGTTGAAGGTAGTTTGTCAGCCTTACAAACTATGAAACTGAGCCCCTGTCATGTCAACTTATGTCTCTGCATGAGTCTCTGCTCTGACTTAATGTTTGCTAGGGCAGGGGAGCAAATTATGTCCTGTCAATCCATAAACTGTGATGGTCCCACTTGTGACTGAATACTGCATAGCGTAAGGGGGCGTCCAAGTTCAAGTCCCCAGTGTGCCCCAGAGCTCACTGTCTGACTTTAAGCCTGGCATACTTTTTCATTCTCATGTGCCTCATAGGTCTGTTGTGACCCACAGCCTTGAACTCCTTGGAGGGAGGCCAGTTTAAAATCCATGACATGACCCATTTCGAGTAGAGGCTGCCTGTTGCATCTCTGATTTCCTTCCACTTAGGAGGTAGACCATGACTCATACAGAAGCACAGCCAGTAGGCTACCTTGTGAGCAAAGATGGCATAACCTTTAGAGTGCTGGAGTTCCGCGTGCTTCCAAAATTGCCTCGATGGTTAGAAACTTGAAGGATGCAGTTGTGCTAAGAGGATTATGGGAAGCGCTTTAAGTGCTGAGTAATACTGAAAAGGCTGTGGGTACATGGGGCTGGGAAACCAAGCAGTCAGTTGTGACAATGGCAAAAGAAATGTATTGTGGTCTCATTTCTTGACCGCGTCTCACAGTGAATATAAGTAACCCCTCCCCCCTTTCTCAGAGCAGCTTAGTCTCCTACTAGAAAGAGCTGTTGGGATTTCGTTGGGAGTAATGTGTAGTTCAGCCCTGGAATTAGAGTTGGAACTGATGAATAGCTATCAATGTCATCCCAAGATGTTTACTATAAATAGAATTTAGCTGGAATGGGTGAAAAGAAGAATTTGGATTTATACCCTCCTTTCTCTCCTTTAAGGAGACCCAAAGGGGCTTACAATCTCCTTTCCTTCCCTCCCCACAACAAACACCCTGTGAGGTGGGTGGGGCTGAGAGCTCTGAAGAACTGTGACTAGCCCAAGGTCACCCAGCTGGCATGTGTTGGGAGTGCACAAGCTAATCTGGTTCCCAAGTTAAGCCTCCACAGCTCAAGTGGCAGAGCGGGGAGTCAAACCCGGTTGTCCAGATTAGAGTGCACCTGCTCTCAACCACTATGCCACTGCTGCTCCCAATTGAGGAGGAGGAAGACCGAAGTTGAATACAGGTAGCTACCATGTTGGGTCATTCTTTCGTTGGCTACTGATCGACGTAGCCCGTTTTGCCTCTTCCTTCATTCCCATGTTTGATGGGAGTCGGGGTGGATTTCCAGGATATGCTGCTGTTCTGATAATACTCTTGGCTAGCTCTCACTTCTGGCTCTGGTTGAGACAGCAGATTTATTGGAGAAGCTGCAGTGCCCGGGCCAGACACTGGTGAAAAATGGCTTCCTCCAATGGCTGGGCCCTTAAGCTTTGTTGCAGATCCGGAGAAGGTGACCCTTTGGGGTTACTGAGGCAGTACAGCCGATCAACAGAAGCTGCCTTTTCCCAGCAAAGTTCCCATGCATCATCCTTGTCCTCCCCCATAAAGCCTTCCAAAGGAAAAAAAATCTGGCACGGCATGAATGTTTTGAAGGTGCAGTAGAAGTTCAACTCCTCAGCCATAATTGTGGTTGTTTCTTTGCGGTCCTTTCTTACATGCCCAGAGTAATGCCAATTGCCACTTTGGGATTACGAAGGAATTTTCCTCGAGGCCAGATTGGGCAGGGATCCTGATGGCTTTTGGCCTTCCCCTGGGCATATAGAAGAAGAATTTGGAAACTATAGAAATGATCCCTGAAAGTATAGTCTGAAATTTTAATTAATAAAACTCTTTTTTTTAAAAAAAGAATAATTTGGATGTATACCCTGACTTTCACTCCTGTAAGGAGACTCTAGGTGGCTTACAAGGTTCTTTCCCTTCCTCTCCCCACCACAGACACCTTGTGAGGTAGGCGGGGCTGAGAGAGTTCCAAAAGGACCAGAGGCATAGCTCCAAGGGGACGGGGGGTGCTTGACGCACGGGAAGCAGGCACTGTGGGGGTGTGGCGAGGGCTTTCCAGGGCGGGGAGACGAAGGCATGGCAGAGGCAGAGGATGCACCAGTGCACCGGGCGCTTTTCCCCCTCTCTCCGTCGTCCCTAAAAAGGACAGTCACTAACCCCAGGTCACCCAGAGGAATGTAGCAGCAGGGAAACAAATCTGGTTCACCAGATAAGAGTCCATTGTTCATGTGGAGGAGCGGGGAATCAAACCCGGTTCTCCAGATTAGAATTCACCTGCTCTTAACCACTACACCACGCTGGCTTTATAGCAGGGGTCACTGGGGGAGGATAGCTGTGGATTTCCTATTTGGTGCAGTGGATTGGACTACATGATCTTTGGGGTCCTTCCAGCTCCATGTTTCTATGTTTCTTTTTATGAACCTGCAGAGGACAACCATTCCTCCCCACCTTCTCAGCAGGAGACAGAATGCATGTTTGGTTGTTTGCGTCTGGCTTTGGGAACTCACCTTTGGTCTCCCTTTGCTTCTTAAACAGGAGAGTGCTTTGGGCCCCTGGCTGGTGGCAGTATGAGTCACCCGGAGGGATAACGAGAAATGAAAGATCAGAGACGAGGCACCAAAACTGAGAACTAGCTTGGTGCCCAAACCCACAAGGCAGCTCCAATTTTAGTCCTCTCGTGTGTTCGCCTTGCAAGCAAAAACTGTAAGTGAGACTTTGAATGCAATTTTTTAAGTCTTTAACCATTAACAGCAGAACCCTTTCCCCAGCAGTGGAAGAGGAGAGTTTATTCCTGTTAGAAGCTAGCAGGAGATTCAAATGTGGTGGGTAGAGAGGCATTGACTAGGACAGTGGTGGCGAACCTTTGGCACTCCAATTGGCCATGCTGGCAGGGTCTGATGGGAATTGTAGTCCATAACATCTGGAGTGCCAAAGGTTCGCCACCACGGGACTAGGAGCACAGAGGTGTGGGTTCAAATCTCTGCTCAGCCATGGGCCAGTTAACCTGAAAGCTCTCCAGGTTAGTGGCCATCACCCCCTCCTGTGGCAGCACATTCCAAACACCGACCACGCGTTGCATGAAGAAATGTTTCCTTTTATCAGTCCTAATTCTTCCCTCCAGTATTATCAATGTATGCCCCCTGGTTTTAGTCTTGTGAGAATACTAAATATTGTGAGAATTAAAATGCCTGCCTTGTCGAAAACATTAAAATAAAAAGGCCATAGACACAGAGAATGATCAGTCAGCAAGCTGCTTTATTGAAAGCACAGAAAAGATAGCTACCACTGAGTCGCCGTGGTAGCGATCAGGTTTAATTCCCTGAGAACACATTTTATCCTTGTTATTTTTTGTTTAAATCTCTTTCTCTGTTTTTTTTTAAAAACAACACATACTACTTTCATGAAAAAAGAAAACAGAGCAATATCCCAGATACTGGGGTATATAAATAAAGGATAAGTAGTAGTTACAAGAAACTTTTTTTCCCCATTTCTCTCTTTAAACAGATTTTATAGAAGTGGGCTTTTTTTCCCTCCTCTGATCCACAGGGGAGAAAACACGTCAAATAAAAACAACCCACAACATTATAAACCTACACAAACTCTCCATTTTAAACAACCAACAACAAGACACAGTAAATAATACTGTTGCAATAAAGATATTTACAGTTACCGCCCATTATGAGCCATTTTTTTTTTACATTAGGGATGGAAGTCTTCAACTCTCTCACTCTCTGCCCACAGAGCCATGAAGGAAAGACATTTGGGGCACTTCCGCACATGCAGAATAATGCACTTTCAATCCACTTTCATAATTATTTGCAAGTGGATTTTGCTATCCCCACAGTAAAAATCCAGCTGCAAAGTGGATTGGAAGTGCATTATTCTGCATGTGCGGAAGTGCCCTGGGAGCCCAGAATCCAGGAGAGAGGTCAGCCAGGAAAACAGCCATTCTGTGGATTGCAGAAAAGGGGTCTCTTTTCTCTCTGGTCAGGATCACCAGCTAACTTCTCTCTTGGTCAGGATCACCAGCTAACTCTGCCCTGTTGTTATTCTGCTATAATGCATTATTTTGGGGGGTGGGGGGGATTATGCCCCAAACCTGCCCTCAACAAATTGTGGCAAGAAGTAGGCAGGCCATCTATGTGGGGTTCAGCCTTCTCCCCCAGCTTTGCACCTCCTCAGAAAATGTATGGAATTGGCCAAGTGTCTCATCCATTCCTCTTTGGGAGTCTGGAGAAAACCTCTGCTGGGAAAATAATGAGTTTTGTGTGGCTAAGAGAAAGTCCTTTTTCCTAAAGTAAGTGAAGCGAGATAAAAGGAGGGGATAGTGTGTGGTTGGTTTAGCAACCTCAGCTACACACCTTGACCTTTGCAAACAATCCCTAAATACAGCCTGTGGAATAGCTGTGTGGCTTCCGCCACAAATGCAGCAGAACAGGATTAATGCCTATTTTGTATGTGCAGATGGAAAAAATGGGCCTGCTGAGGAAAGGAAACCTCTCATTTTTAATACCTATACAGATATCTCTGCTGAGCCAGAGGGGATCTATCCTGGCCCCTTTTTCTTATGCTAGCTGATCTGACTCCGCAGGCATACTCTGACGTACCAGCAGGCCCTGATCTAGAGGTCAGGGATGAACTTTGGGGAATGCACGCTTAGCCACACAGGTGTGTCATGCGCACAAGATCAAAGCCGTTTCATGCACCTAGTAATGCCTATATCATCCCCCTGCACAGAAACATGACAATATGGAGCGGAGCAACCATTTAAGTGGGCAAGGCAGATGGCTGCACCTTTTAAGACATGACCTGAATAGAAGAAGATGGATGTTTACCAACCCCTTCTCTCCTGTAAGGAGACTCAAAGGGGCTCACAATCTCCTTTTCTTTCTCCCCCACCCCCCACAACAAACACCCTGTGAGGTGGGTGGGGCTAAGAGCACTGTGCCCAAGGTCACCCAGCTGGCATGTGTCGGAGTCCTGGTTCCCAGGATAAGCCTCCACAGCTCAAGTGGCAGAGCGTGAAATCAAACCTGGTTCTCCAGATTAGAGTGCACTTGCTCTTAACCACTACACCATGCTGGTTGTCAGCGTTATTAGCCTGGGAAGAGATGGTCCAGTAGAAATGTCAAGTGGGCAGAGAGTTTTTGCACTGAAGGGAGGCCCAATGATGTGCAGGATATATTTCTTAGATGCTCCCTCCCCGCAGGGCGTACATCCATTTAGCGAGGCTGGCCTGTCATTTTTAGAAATGCCTCGGTTTTCAGCTTGGGTGGCTCTGAGTGCAAAGAGGCGGGGAAGCACCAGCTTTGTCATTGAATTCTGGGCTTCTTACGACTTCATTGGCCTCTCTTCATTGCAACCAAGAGAGCCAGGAGTCCCAGAGACCAGCTCTAAACACAACTTTTCTTAATCGTTTTTTAAAAAAGATTTTAGAAGCAAACATATTCCAGGATGGGCTTGGGTAAGAGTTCTTCTTTTGAAAAAGAAAAGTTGACTTTCAGAAACAACAATAACCTTTTAGCACGAAAACCTTCATTTAAAATCTCAACCGGAGCCTAATAGGTGGAAAGGAACGAGAAAAGATAATACTAGGAGAGCTACTGGAAGTTGCATGAATTGGATGTAGGGAAAACAGGGTGGAAGAAAAGGTGGGGAAAGCCAAAGGTTAAAAGCACCTTTCTGTCCAATCACTTCTGAGATCTGCACCAGAGCCCTAAGCAGAGAATGTTGCATCGGCAGCTCTGTTCAGGGTTGCAGTTAAGCACGCACTTTGCTTCTCCCACTGAAGTCAAAAGAGCTGAATTGGACACCCCCCCTTCCCCACTCTCTTCTGCCTAAAGCTGCTTTTATAAACCTGGCAGTGAGCGGCAGAAAGTCAATGGAAGCAAAGTCACTGCCTTTCTGTAAGAATTCTGCAAAGTGGTATTCCAAAATACTCAAGCCAGTTGCTGGAGAGGGGTTGCCATTTACACCCACAGCCAGAACCACACAGGCTTATGCGCAGTTCCTTCCCACCCTATCAAAATGGCAGGGAGAGTCAAGAATATCCACTCGTTCAGCTTGCAGAGAGGGCAACCGTGTCAGAAGGGGTCAGAATGGGCCGCACAGCAGCCTATAAACATACAAACACTGTGAATGAACCACAGTAATCAACAGCCAATCGCTTTGCAGCAAAGGAAACACTCCCACACACACATGCGCACGCATACACAGGTCCCACGAGCCCTTCGGATACCGGGGAAACTCGGGACGAGGTTCAAGAACGGAGACGCCTTGTCTTTCAGTAGGCGACATTGAGGGGACACCAAGGGGTGTCTGGATACAGCATGCAGTGGACCGAACGGAATCTGCAAGGCGAAAGAAGATACGTTTGGATCAGCACCAAACCTGAGATGTGATGAAAATGCAGTTCTGTAAACTTAACTAAAACTGCTTCAAAAAATCAAGTCTGCTGCTTATGTAGAAGAAGACTTTGGATTTATATCCCCCCTTTCTCTCCTGTAAGGAGATTCAAAGGGGCTTAAAATCTCCTTTCCCTTCCCCCTCCCTCCCCACAACAAACACCCTGTGAGGTGGGTGGGGCTGAGAGAGCTCCTGAAGAACTGTGGCTAGCCCAAGGTCACCCAGCTGGCATGTGTTGGAGTGCACAAGCTAATCTGGTTCCCCAGATAGCCCTCCACAGCTCAAGTGGCAGAGCAGGGAATGAAACCCAGTTCTCCAGATTAGAGTGCACCTGCTCTTAGGAACATAAGAAAGAGCCTGCTGGATCAGACCAGAGTCCATCCAGTCCAGCACTCTGCTACTCGCAGTGGCCCACCAGATGCCTTTGGGAGCTCACAGGCCAGATGTGAAAGCAATGGCCTTCTGCTGCTGCTGCCGAGCCCCTGGTCTGCTAAGGCAGTTGCCATCTCACATCAAGGAGGATCAAGATCGGGAGCCATAGATCAACTTCTCCTCCATCAATCTGTCCAAGCCCCTTTGAAAGCCATCCAGGTGAGTAGCCACCACCACCTCCTGTGGCACATATTCCAAACACCAATCACATGTTGCGTGAAGAAATGTTTCCTTTTATTAGTCCTAATTCTTTCTTAACAACTATACCACGTTGGCTCTCATGTAGAGGAGTGGGGAATCAAACCCACCTCTCCAGATTATTGCCAGTCTTAACCACCACACCCACACTAGCTCTCAGAATGGAATCGAAAGAATGAAAAAAGAAATCTGCCTGGCAACAGCTCTCCCGCATCCCCACTGGATTTCAGCATTAAGCTTGTTGGGAAGCTGAAAGCTCACCTGGACGGATCCTCCTCAATGGAGAAAGCACCTTTCATGTGGATGGAATTCCTCTTGTTTTCAAACATTCCATAACTCAGGGTCACCTGCAAAGCAAAAAAGCCCACCCTTTTGAGTCATCTCATGCTTATACTCTCCTTTTAATTTTATGCATTTTAACACTGGAGCTTGTGCCCAACTGATTGAAATCGCGGTGCTGATTTCAGCTAGTGGGAGGAAACGGCTTCCAGCGGAGGCGTGAACTCAGCCATGAGTCTTGAACTCCCTTGAAAATTAACAGAATTTACATAGCGCTGGTATGCAATTTTGTTAGGAGCCTGGGGGCAGGTTTAGGAGACTAACATTGCTATCTCCTTGGAATTAGTAGTGGTGCGAACGCACCCGTGCCTTCTTGGTGTACAGTTCTTTTATAATGCCCACAGAGAAAGGAAAATCTCCCTGTCCCCAAATTGCATCTGCAGCGGAGAAGATCCTTGGTGGAGAACTTCTGAATCATGAGTCGCTCTTGCTGGATCCTAAAACGGGTCTTGTTGGATCCTAAATCACTATTGGCAACAAACAAGGCCTGGAAGGCTCCTGGCTTTTCCTTACAGATTAAGTGATTTATTTACTTTTATTTATCTCCTGCCTTTGTCCCCAGCAGGGCTTCCGTCGTTCTCTCTCCGTCATTTTATCCTCACTACAACTCTGTAAGGTGGGTCAGGTTGAGAGCATTTGACTGGCACTAGTCTCTATGGCAGAGGGAGAATTCGAACCAGGATCTCTTACATAAGATGATAACATAAACTGTAGGTGATACCTGGTTGTGAATCTCCGTCTTGGGCACTTGATGGAGATTTTCTAGGTGGGAATGGAAGAGGTTGCTCCGGATCAGCTTTACCCCCAGCACGGATTCAATGATGTACCCGATGGTGCAGTCGTCTGGCAAACGGATCTTCTCTGAGGTGCTCATGAAGTGACCACCACTGTCAAGTGATCGGAGAAGAAGAAAGATTCAGTGGTGCGGGGAAATAACAAAGGGTTAATCTTGCTTTGAGCCAGACGAGTTACTGTAGTTCTCAATCATTTTGCTTCTAGAAAGAAGCCATGCAAAAATGAAACGTGATGCAGCCCTATTGTAGATCACAAGAGAATAGGGTCTCTGCCTTAAGGCGCTTACAATCCTTCAGATCTGCCCATGGACAACCAAGTTGACCCTCTGACCTGAGTGCAGGCAACTAAGTGCCTTTCTTTTGAATTGTCGAAGGCTTTCATAGCCAGAATCACAAGGGTGTTGTGGGTTTTCTGGGTATGGCTGTGCTCCAGTAGCATTTTCTCCTGACGTTTTGCCTGCATCTGTGGCTGGCATCGTCAGAGGATCTGACGGTAGTAAAGCAAGTGGAGTGTGTATACCTGTGGAATGTCCAGGGTGGGAGAAAGAACCATTTGCATTGGTTAAAAGTGTTAAGGGTGCGATTTGCAAGTGAAATTTGCATGTGGATGGACTCCACTTAACACATGCAAGTGACACTTGCAAATCGCACCCTTTACACTTGTTAACCAATGCAAATGGTTCCTTCTCCCACCCTGGACGTTCCACAGGTACACACACTCCACTTGCTTTACTACCGTCAGATCCTCTGAAGAGGCCAGCCACAGATGCAGGCAAAACGTCAGGAGAAAATGCTACTGGAACACGGCCACACAGCCCGGAAAACTCACAACGTGCCTTCCTTTTATTATTCAGAGAGGCTTATACTCCCAGGTTTCTTCCCAGTGGGGTCCCAAAGCAGCTTATCACCATTCTCCCATTTTGTCTCCACAACAACCCTGCAAGGTAGATTAGTCCAAGTGGGAATCCTTTGGGACTAGCCCAAAGTCAGCCGACAAGTTCCCACAGTCAGATGGGGGATTCAAAACTGGAGGCTGCCGGATCCTAGTCCAGCTAACTACACTGCACATCAAACTGACAAGCACTAGACACCTTACCTGGCCCAAGGACTCATCTTCAGCGCTAGTCCGCGACTAATGCAAAAACCGGCACCACCTGTTGCAAACCAGAAATGGACTGGATTCTGCAGGCCAAGAGAAGAGGGCACAATGAGAAGCTGACCTACTGGCAACATGGTACTTCCCAGCTGCTGCCCAGAACCCTTCAGGTAGCCTCTTTTGCGTGGAGGAATTAATGACCCAGCCTGTCCTGGCACTAAGAAGACCCAGTTCAATCATTGCGGAACGTGGAGAAGGTGTCTTCTCACGTCTACTCTGACAAGCAGGGCTGTCTCCTGGCCAGCCTTTCCCAGCAGGCTTTGTACAAATTGCTCATTCTGCTGACTTTAGAATCATAGAGTTGGAAGAGACCCCAAGGGCCATCAAGTCCAACCCCTTGCAATGCAGGAACACACAATTAAAGCACTCCCAACATATGTTCACCCAGCCTCTCTTTAAAAACCTCCCAAGAAGGAGACTCCACCACACTCCGAGGTAGGGCATTCCACTGTCGAACAGCCCTGACAGTCAGGAACTGTTTCCTGATGTTTAGGTGGAATCTCTGTTCCTTCACCTTGAAGTTCCCATGACTCCTGGTCCTAGTCTCTGGAGCAGCAGAAAACAAGCTTGCTCCCTCACCAACATGACATCCCTTCAAATATCTAAACAGGGCTATCCTGTCATCTCTTAACCTCCTCCTCATCAAACTAAACAAGCCCATCTCCCTAAGTCTCTCCTCGTAGGGCATGGATTTACTTTTCTTACACTATGCAATCCACCTTGAGCCCCAGTGAGAAAGGTGGGATACAGATAACATAATGAATAAATAAATAAACTTGAACCAGAGCTCAGCCTCTATTAGTTCCCTACCTCCTACCTAAATAAAGCCTAGAGGCATCACACTGTCTTAGCCGTGAGGAGTTTTTCTCCACTTCCTTCCACTTGCAGTTTCTCCCATGGGTTATATTTAAGCCTGTATCAGGTTATCTAATGCAGCATCTTCCGGTCAGCTCACGCCCCAAGTTCGCTGTTTGCAGACCCCAGCCCACAGCCTTGTGTAAACAGATCTGTCCAGATTAATCGCTACTATGAGAATATTCCCCAATGTTCAGCTCAAAACAATGCTTTGGAGGCAAAGACATTTTGCGCCGATTGAGCAACGCGCGCACGTCCCGTGAATCAGCCCTTTGTTCTATGTTCTGATGCTCCCGTCTCTCTCACCATCTTGTTCTCGCCGATCCTCTCTGCCGCGTCGATGGGCTTGTCCAAGCTGGGCTTCCCAATGTAGATGTCCTGCGTGTGTGGGTAACTGGAGAGCAGCTTGATCAGAGCCCGCACGTTCACGTAGTTATCGTCATCCACGTGGCAAAACCACCTAGTTCGACGACAACAAAAGAGGGCACGGGGTTAGATCCAGCAGGGGGGGTTAGCTCCAGGACAAGAAGAACAGTTTGGATTTATACCCAACCTTTTATCTTCTGTAAGGAGACTCAATGTGACTTACAAGCTCTTTTCCCTTCCCCCCGCCCCACAACAGACCCCTTGTGAGGCAGGTGGGGCTGAGAGAGTTTAGAGAGAACTGTGACTGGCCCAGCAAGGATGGAGGAATGCGTAAACACATCTGGTTCACCAGATAAGCCTCTGCCACTCAGGTGGAGGAGTGGGAAATCAAACCCGGTTCTCCAGATTAGAATCCACCTGCCCTTCACCACTACACCACACAGAATCAGCCTCCTCTTTCGCATGTTCCGTCGCAAACTGGAATGCTTCCCCTCCAGGCTCCTGGGAGATGCCCCTGTTGGGGTGGGCATCCTCACAGGTTCTAAAAGGCAGGGGATCCCAGTGCGACCTGATCATTTAAACTGGAAATTAAGGCTCCTGCGTGCAAAGCGGTGGCGCAGCCGACTGTGACCCCCCCCTCCCTTCCTGCACTTACTTCCTCCCCAATTCGATGAACTTGTCGTATTCAACCGCCATCTTGCAGGACAGGGCTTGGCGACTGTGAGCAGCCGAGCAGTTGGTGTTGATGACATTCCCTGAAGGAAAGGGGGAAAGAACAGACGGGATCCGGTCACTTTTGCAGACTTCTGTCCTGCTTGGAATTCACAAAACGGCCCATCGTGGGCCAACCATCTAGGGCACCCTCCCCATTTCTAATGCTGGGGGAACCATGATTTGCATGAAACAGGGGGGCAGTAATCAGATTCTTTCCTGACCTGGATATAGCCCACTCTCATCAGATCTCGGAAGCTAAGCAGAGTCCATCCTGGTTAGTACTTGGATGGGAGACCACTGAAGAAGTCTAAGACTTCTGCACAGGGTGGCAGTGGCACACCACCACTGAATATCTCTTGCCTTGAAAACCCTATGGCAGGGGTGGTGAACCTATGGTGCTCCAGATGGTCATGGACTACAATTCCCATCAGCCCCTGCCAGCATGACATTCTTCTTCAAACTCTACTATGGCCCTCCAGATGTTCATGGACTATGATTCCCATCGGCTCCACCAATGGGTCGTGGTGGCAGGGGCTGGTGGGAATTGTAGTCCATGAAAATCTGGAGTGCCATAGGTTCGCTACCACGGCCCTATGGGATCAATTCCTTCCCCACCAATCCCCATTCAGAGCATTGATGGTTCAATTTGCGCCATCCCAGAATCCACAGCAATGTTTCAAGAGGCCGTGGGATGATATATCCCAGCATCCTTCTGAACATCACAGGGGATTCTGGGAAAGGACCTCTCATTCCATTATCTTCTTGTGCATGGCCCCTGGACTGTGCTGTTTCTTTCTTTTCATGTCTCCTACACAAAATATCTTCTTTAATGCATCAGACAAAAGAATGCTATAGCAAGGGGTCTCCAACTATGATTCCCATCAGCCCCTGCCATCACGACCCATTGGTGAAGCCAATGGGAATCATAGTCCATTAACATCTGGAGGGCCGTAGTAGAGTTTGAAGAAGAAGAAGAGTTTGGATTTATATTCCCCTTTCTCTCCTGTAAGGAGACTCAAGGGGACTTACAAACTCCTTTCCTTCCCCCCCCCTCCCAAAACACTCTGTGAGGTAAGTGGGGCTGAGACAGCCCAAGGTCACCCAGCTGGCATGTGTTGGCGTGCACAAGCTAATCTGTTTCACCAGATAAGTCTCCACAGCTCAAGTGGCAGAGCAGGGAATCAAATCCGGTTCTCCAGATTAGAGCACACCTACTCTTAACCACTATGCCACGCTGGCTCCTGCTCTAGGGTGCAACAGCTGTAATAAAATGAATGCCATCTTCGAGGTGCCACAATACTCTTCTGTTTGTTTTTGACGCCTGCAAACAGGGCAACCATGTTAATCCACTGTATCAAAATCAAACAAAAATCCAGCAATACCATTAAGATGGCCAGCTTTCATTCTGATAAAAGTTCTGACGAAGTAAGCATAACTGATAATAGCAGTATCTTTGCTAGACCAGCCTTGATTTCCTGATGAAAATTGCAGCACAGCAACCTGAATTTCCCAAAGGAGGGGTGTCCCTCGCTTACCCCGCCCTTGTTTGAACAAGGAGGCGAGTTTCTTTTTGTTCCCAGCTTTATAGCCAGATCCCCCACCCCCCACCCCTTGCTACACACACACACAGAGAATGTTAACCTGGATAAAAGAGGAGTGGTTACAAGTTGCACCCCCACTAGCGGCCTCTGAAAGGGGGGGGCGATGCCAGGGAGAAACTTGTCATCCTATTCAACTGGCATTTTCCCATCAGCAGCCACCTGTTACTTGCTGGGATGTCTTGTGGGGGTGGGGGGGATCCATTCAGGGCATGAATAGAGGAGATTTGCATTCGGAGAATAGCAGGGCATGACCCAGTCTGGGGAGGGCCAGCTCCGCTGAGTAAGTCCCCCCCCTTTCCCCCTCTCCAATTCAGAAAGTTAATCAGCACATTCTCCGGGGAGGGAAAAGACACCTAGTTAATTCTCCCCTCCCTTGATTTACGCCCATCTGCCCTGTCCTGCATCCTTGCAAATGCTGCTTCACCGGCCATGCTGGCCAATGTAGAATAACCCTTCTGCAGATGTAAAAAGTGTGAATTCCAGAGGCCTGCATTTTGAAAGATTGTAGTAAATCAAGCGCTTGAAAGACGACAGGACTGAAAACTGTCCCCAGATCTGGGACATCCAGAAAGGAATCTTCCCATTGTTGGTTTTGGTTTTCTCCTTTTTGGAAAGCGATAACAGTTCCTTGGGGGCCAAGGGGGGGGGGTTCTTCCTTTGCCCCTGAATTTCTCTTGGGGGCGTCCTCGGTTGTAAGACAGGGTAGGGATGGAGCGGGGAGAGGTAAATATATTTTCCTTTGGCACTGTGCATCCCCACCCCAGGCCAAATCAACACTCTTTTTAAAATCCATTCAAGGATTATCTAGCATCACATGCATTTTGGCCCTTAAAAGGGGAGAGAAATCGCTTGAGGCCATGAAGTATTGGTGAAAGTTCATGGCATCTTCCAGGTGTTTTCTCAAGTGACAGATACTTGCAGGCACAGGGGCACAGAAGGGAGAAGAAAATGCAGAACAGAGACCAGGCAGGTTTTTGGATTTGCAGCAACCAAGAGTGTGACCCTAAATAGAGTTACGTGCTTCTAAGCTGGCCAACTTCAGTGGGCTTAGAAGGACATAACTCTACCGAGGATGGCACTGTCAAAAGAATTGCACGAAAGAACCTGAAGGAAGAGGCCTTTGGAACCAAGGAATAAATCAAAAATTTCATGAATCAACTCACTAGTTTTCTTCTTCAGTTCTTCGTCTTCCCCGTCTGTGAAGATGAAGGTCTAAGAGAGAAAGAGAGAAAGAGAGAGAGAGAGAAGGTCAATTGAGGCTATTCCAGTTGTTTCCTCTGGCCAAAAAGCAGCTTTGCACTCCAAAAACACTTCCTTGCAACTGCGGATTTGGTAGTTTAGTAACCCCTCCATTTGTGAAGCTGTCCAAGAGCAGCCAAGAGCAACTGACAGAAGGCCACATCTGGGTCTCCGTCCACAGCAACCAGTGACCTCACCTGAACGTCAAAACAGGTGAGCTAGAAGGGACAGGAAACCACTACACAGCAGGAACCAGGAAGAGCCATCTGGGTGAATTTGTAGTCCCATCACCCCGTCCCATTATTAACAACTTGTTTGTAATAAATATTTATGTCCTGACTTTCCGCAATTTAAATTGCCCAGATGTGGTTAGCCACAGGCTAGTCCAGGGGTCTGCAACCTGCGGCTCTCCAGATGTTCATGGACTACAATTCCCATCAGCTCCTGCCATTGGCCATGCTGGCAGGGGCTGATGGGATTTGTAGTCCATGAACATCTGGAGAGCCGCAGGTTGCAGACCCCTGGACTAGTCTGATCTCCTCAGATCTCAGAAGCTTATCAGGGTTGACCCTGGTCAGTAGTTGGATGGGAGACCTCCAAGGGACACTTGAGTCATGACACACAGGTCAACTAACCACCTCCGTTCATCTCTTGCCTTGAAAACTCAACAGGTACCCATAAGACAGCTGTGACTTGGAACCAAAATAAATACATACATAAAAGCATAACTTAAAACCCATCCAGCTTTTCTACCCAGCAGTTCTCGAACTCTGCTGCTTCAGATGTCAAAGGAAAGGCCTCTCTGGGCAAGGTCTGCCAGACTTCCCAAACAAGAGGCCATGCTGGATGGACCGCTGGCCTGATCCAGCAATGTTCTCCAAAGCCTGCTTCGCTTTGCGCCTTGTGGGCCAAATGACACTGGAAACTGGATCCAAACCAACCCCACGCTTCTCTTCAAGGCAAGACCATTCCAGAGAAGCAGGACTCTCATCATTCACAGCCTCGGAGTGTGGTGGAGTCTCCTCCTTTGGAGGTTTTTAAACAGAGGCTGGATGAACCTATGTCAGGAGTGCTTTGCTTGTGTGTTCCTGCCTGGTAGGGGGTTGGACTGGATGGCCCTCGGGGTCTCTTCCAACTCTATGGCTCTATGATTCATTACTCTCTCTACCTGTCTCGCCCCCCTCCTCGAGTGCCACAAAAGCCAGGCACTCATTCCCTTCTAATTGCCACCTGAGCCGGGCCAAGGGAGGCTCCGCCGCCCCGCCTGTCTCTACCTGCCACCTGCCTGGCTGCACTCGCTTATTTACACAGCTAATGCCCAACATCTGCCTCCGGTCTGAATGAGAGGGTGCCTGCCTTCTGTTTGTCTTGGACAGGGCGGGAGAGGAACGGGTGGGAAAAAGAAAAAAGGACGGCAGGGATCATTTGGAAGGGGTAGTAAACAAAGACGCCAAAAAGGGGAGGAGGACTTGCGACCGGCTGCCAAAAAATATAATAAAAAGCAAGGACGGAAGAAAGAAAAGACAAAAGGCAAGACGGGGAAGGGGTGATGGGCGAGTGGCGAGCGTTTGTGAAGTGGCGGAGTGCTTCTGAGCTAGAAGTCTGTGGCCACCCATCACTTAGCGGATTGTTCCTCCCCCCCCCCCTTCGAAGAATGCAGTGGGGGTGGACGGAGGAGCAACACATGGCTAACAATAGCCGCGGTTCTTTTCAGCCAACTTAACACGAGAGGGCCAAAGTTTGCCTGATGGTGTATTTGCTCTCGATTAACATACAGCTGGGTTGGTTAACTGGAGGAGAAGGGATCGGGCAGGTGGGGGACGGGGCGCTGGGAAACAAAGGGAGAGAGTGTGGATGGGACAGAGCAGTGGGCAGAGGGGAAGCCGGATTTTTTTTTCTCAGGGCACAGTCGAGGAAGGGGAGGGAGCTTCCAGATAAAAGCCTGGGAGATGCTCCGGGAGGGGAGAAGCCAATTCCAGCTTTTCCATTATCTGGGCTCCCATGGCTGGCCACAAGTGTGGAGTTGGGCCAGGGAGACAGAAATCAGTCGGTGTTCTTTTATTCCTACAGTGCTCAAGGCAGCTCGCAATATTAACAAGAACATTTGAAAAAAACCCAAGTTTTAAAATCATAGAATCCTAGAGTTGGAAGAGACCCCAAGGGCCATCCCGTCCAACCCCCTGCCATGCAGGAACTCACAATCAAAGCACTCCTGACTTGGGTTCATCCGGCCTCTGTTTAGAAAACCTCCAAAGATGAAGACTCCACCAAATCACTACGTAGGATTGCTTTTATTAAGTGTGTGTGGGTGTAAAGTGCCATCAACTCACTGTGGAACTAGGGCAGTGGTGGCGAACCTTTGGCACTCCAGATGTTATGGACTACAATTCCCATCAGCCCCTGCCAGCATGGCCAATTGGATGGGAAATGTAGTCCATAACATCTGGAGTGCCAAAGGTTCGCCACCACGGAACTAGGGTAACCCAGTTGGTTTTTCAAGGCAGGAGAGGAAAAGAGATGGTTTGCCATTGCCTGCCTCTCTGGGGCTTCCTTAGTGGTCTCCCATCCAAGTTCCAACCAAGGCTGACCCTGCTCAGCTTCCTAAATACACTCTGTCAAGTCTCAGGCACGAGAGGATATCAAAGAGCGCTAGAGATCTAGGGACGGTCCCCCAAATAATCCATTTGCAGCATGCCCTGTAAAGCAATTAAGGTTTATGACACGGGAGCACAAGCCTTGTTCCCTTGGCAGGGAATTCAGGCTCCTGAAGGTCGGAACCTGCGTATTTTTCAGCCACAACTCTGCACCTGCCAGTTCCAGGCTGTGTGGAAATATATGTTTTTTTTTCTTTTTGGCAGGCTGGTAAATAACCAGGGGGCAGGGGGCCAGAGGTGTTAAGAAAGTTTAGAAAGCCAGCCATGTCGACATGGCGCTTCATAACTAGATTATTTTGTAAAGCCCTTTATCACAAAGGGAAGGCCGCTTCACACAATGTCTTCTTCAGATGTACATCTAGGGGTTTCCAGCCAGTACTAAAGTTCCTGGCAGCCCCAGGTAATCGGATACCCCCGTGTGGAATTTCAGGGGCTCAAGCTGGCTTGGCTGAGCTATATTCTGTGAAATGGCTCCACAACTCTGGGACCTTCCCTAGAACTTCCTCCCGACAACTGGGCCTCCTACAAATAATCTGCCCTGCCGCTTGCTCTTCTTTCTGCTCCTTAGAAGCAGTAGTGGTTAAGAGCAGGTGTACTCTAATCTGGAGGGACCACGTTTGATTCCCCGCTCTGCTGCCTGAGCTGTGGAGGCTTATCTGAGTAGTTCAGATTAGCCTGTGCGCTCCCACACACACCAGCTGGGTGACCTTGGGCTAGTCACAGTTCTTTGGAGCTCTCTCAGCCTCACCCACCTCACAGGGTGTTTGTTGTGGGGGGGGGGAAGGGAAGGGAAAGGAGTTTGTAAGCCCCTTTGAGTCTCCTACAGGAGACAAACGGAGGATATAAATCCAACTCTTCTGCTTCTGCTTCTGCAAAATCCATTCATGGCATGCAAACCCATTTTAGGTTCACTCCGAACTGAACTCACATCTCCGAAACTGACTGGAAATAACAGAAGGGGCAGAGGATGAGAAAAATTGCGCACCTAAAAGCCAGGTGCATTTTGGACTGTTAGCCAGTGGTGGGATTCAAATAATTTAACAACTGATTGTTTACAAGCCCCATTTTAACAACCGGTTCTGCCGAAGTGGTGCGAACCGGCTGAATCCCACCACTGCCGTTAGCCATCTGTTCTACCGATGCACCCTAAGTTACGGAACCACGAAGCAAGCCAAGGGTGGGCAGGAGGTGGGGCAGAAAAGAGCAAGGATCCACTTGCGCGATCCCTACTGGGATTTCCATAAAAAGGAAAAAAAATGTTTGCTTGATTAGACCAAGCCCTCTATCTCCAGCCACTGTGTCCTGGCTTATTCCCAAAAATAGCCTCTTAGCTAATCTTCTGGCTGCTATAAATAGGCCAAAGTGTTCTTTAAATGTTAATTGGCCTGCGTTGAAAGAGCAGGAGCCCCCGCCCCCAATTCGCTAGGGAGGAGGGTGGTGATGCCACCCTCCCGTTGGAAAGCAAGAGGAAAGCACTGCCTTCTTTCTAACAGGAAGGGGACCCTGCAGGGCTTCGACGAGCGAAGTCCGGAAAGGTGCAGCCTACCCCTTGTCTCCCTGGGGCAGGAAGGGTACAGAGTGTCCCCAAAACAGAGTGTCACCTCGATGAACTATCTCGCTCCTGCAGGCTCCCTGCCCTCCAGCCCCTTCCTGATTCTCAGCAGGAACCCAGCCAGGAAATTCAATTACAATCCAAAACAATCGCACCTCCCCCCCGCCCCCACCTCTCTACACACACACACACACACACACACACACACACACACACACACACACACACACACACACACACACACACACACACACACACACACACACACACACACACACACACACACACACACACACACACACACACACACACACACACACACACACACACACACACACACACACACACACACACACACACACACACACACACACACACGTCACTTTTTAAAATGAATGTGCCATGGAGGTCTGAGCTCAGCCCTGTCCTGGGCTTCTCTCCAAGTTCCATTCTGCAGGCAGAGGGGAAGAGAATTTGGAAGGCAAACATCTTCAGAAGAGGAGACTACTGAGAGATGAATCTCTCCTCTCTTGCTTTTGACTGATAAGAGGAGAGTGTACGGAGAGTAGCCACCAGGGATGGCTTCTAAGGGCCAATTTACACATTGCACAGTCACAAATCCAGGCTGGCCGTTCAGCATGCACTCAACAGGAAGCCAGCGTTGCACCTCCCAGTCAAAGGCAGCTGTGCCTATGTTCGCAAGCCTCACTCACACCATGCTTAAAGCATATACGTTGAAGGTCTCAGGTTAGGCGGTGTGGAGGTGAAGAGTTTCCGGCTCAGATCTGGAAGACCCGGGCTCGAATCTCTACTCTTGTGACGGGAACTTGGTGGGTTGCCTTGGGCCAGTCTCTGTCTCTCAGCCTAGCCTACTTCACAGGGAGAGCGCTGTGAAGATAAAATGGAAGAAGGGAGAGTAATGATGTAAATCATGCCGGGTTGTTGCTGGGGGGAAAGTTGGGGTATAAGTAACTAAGGCCCCTTCTGCACATGCAGAATAATGCACTTTCAATCCCCTTTCATAATTGTTTGCAAGTGGATTTTGCTATTCCACACAGTAAAATCCAGCTGCAAAGTGCATTGAAAGTGGATCGGAAGTGCATTATTCTGCATGTGCGGAAGGGGCCTTAATATGTATGAAGTGAATAAACGTATGATGCAGCACCAATGAGACAGACTTGAATGTGTGTTCGAGCCACCTCCAAACCTCTATCTCTGATCCACAGCCCAATGTATACCCGGATGTTTTAGCAGAGATCGGACTGCAAGTACTCTGTGGTGCCAGCGGACACTCTGCACATGACCAGATGTCTACTGCCATGCCCCCGGTGCCTTGCCCGTGCATCAGCTGTGCTGACAAGCCAGGAGACTGAGTGATGTGTAGGAACCTCCATGACTCAATCTTGCATTGCCAGCAAAGCTAGCAAAGAATTGTTAAAGAAAGAAAAGGTCCAACCCCCCCTTCTCTCTCTCTCTCTCTCTCTCTCTCTCTCTCTCTCTCTCTCTCTCTCTCTCTCTCTCTCCTGCTGCTTACTCAGTGCCTGCATTGTCTGAGGACCCCGGCTTGGGGACACGCAGGAAGCACCATTGTTTCTGAAGGCTGCAATTGAAAGAAAGACAGGATGCCAAAAAAAAAAGGCCCAGGGAACAATAGCAAACCCCAAGCAGGGACAGCCAGAACAATGCAGTTCACCCCTTTAAGTCTGGCATGGAACAGGCATTGCGAGAGGGAGGCAGTGCAGGCAGAAATGCAAGGAAAGAGAGTCAGGCCAAGTTGCTTCTTTAACCAGCATCGCACAAGGAACAATCCCCCTTGGCTTGACTGCTACAACTGTGGCCCATCCCTGCTCCCATATAAAGAAATCGGACCACACCAGGGGTCTGCTAGCTTTTTGATCCTGCAGGCATCTTTGGAATTCTGATACAGCGTGGTAGGTGTAACCAAAAAGAAACAGCTGCCACAAAACGGCCACCACAGGGGGTGGAGCCAGCCACAAAATGGCTGCTGCCCTCAGTCACACAGGGAAGAGTCTTGTGCTGTGGCGGCAGGTCCTGCCAAAGGAGCATTTTTTATTAATCTGCGCAGCCAAACAGATCCCCAGTGGCCAATCAGAAGCTTTGCTGGGCAAAAGTCCCACCTGCCCCGCCTACTTTAAACAAAACACTCAGGAAAGGTGTGGGAGTTTTAGTGAATGAAAGATCACCATCAGAACTACCGGAGTACTGTGCTATTTATGGTATAAGTGTCTGCCTGACGATGAACACTTCAACGCATCTGATGAAGTGAGCTCTGTTTCACCCAACCTTCTGTTGAACTTGATTTTGTTGGTCTCTTAAGATGCCCTTGTGTGGATAGGAGATAGGCGCTCCAAAATTGGGACAGCACAGGCTCCAGCCAGGGGCAGCGGGCGAAAGGGGAAGTCACCCATGCCACTTTGTCCGGTGACCAGCCTGCTTCCGTCACCCGTCTGGTTTCTCTAAATGAGTCACAAAACCATTTCCCCTTCCTGGCAGCCCCGGCAACGAGAGCTCAAAGTGAACGCAAAGTTCCCGGCGTTCATTGGCAAGGACCCCCAGTCCCTCCTGCCTTGGAGATGCTCGCTAGACCCAAGGAGCAGAGGTCACCTCTTTTTCTCCTGCCCTTGGCTGCCTCGTTTCACAGAAAACCGCGTCTTTCAGGAAGACAACCCAAAATCCAGACACACCAACGCAATACTGGATTGCAGAAATCTTTCCTTCCCCCTCCCACTTCTGCACAGACAGCAATTTCTGTCTCAGCAACAAAACAAAATAAGAGTTGCACAACAGACTTCCAGACTTCTTATGACCTAGCCCCTCTCCACCATTAAAGGGCTGTCACTTTTCACTTATCTTTTCACTTATCAAGCAATCTAGAACTTGCACCTGGTGTGGAGCCAGGGCCCAGTGGCAGACTTCTTATAACCTTGCCCCTCTTCACCATTAAAGGGCTGACACTGCTCTTTTCACTTATCAAGCAATCTAGAACTTGTAGCTTAAGCAATCTAGAACTTGCACCTGATGAGAAGCCATGGCTCAGTGGAAGAACATCTGCTTGGCCTGCACACGGTCACAGGATCCATCTTGGGCATCTCCAGGTAAAAGGGCCAGGCAGCAAGTAATCTAAAAGACCTTTGCCCGAGACCCTGGAGAATCACCACCAGTCAAGACTTGGATGGAGCCAACGTCTAGTTCCCTACAAAGAGGTCCACTGGTCTGGGGTGGAACCTCTGTAAGGCATGAGGAAGAACCCGGGTTCAATCCTCGGCACCTTCAGTTAAAAAAAGACCAGGCAGTGGCTGATGGGAAAGATCGACCTTGGAAAGCCGCTGCCAATCAGAACAGACAATGCTGACCTTGATAGATGGGTGGTGTGACCAGTAGAAGGCGCTTGGCATGCTCCTCCAGCCTGCCGCAATCGCTAAGTTATTTGGGTCACAGTCCCGTGGGAAAATCATCACCATCTGTGGGACTGGAAAGGGTGGGATACCTTTGAAAGAGCTGGCCCAAGGAGGACGGCATGAGGCTCTGCAAGCAGATCTCATTAAGAGTTTGTACATTTGGAATCCCCACTGGAAGGGGCGGGGACAGGTTTGACTGGATCTTTCCAGCTCTCTTTGTCGCTGTGTTTGACAGCTGGAAAAATCACTGGTGCCAAGAAAGGGGGGGGGGGAGGCAGAAGCGCTCAGATGGAGGCTCCGGCTGGGCTCTTGCTAACAGAAATCATTTACAAAAAACATATGATCTTTGCCTAGCCCATATTATGTATTCAAATGAACATTTTGGAATAGTCTTTTTCTTTTAATTTTGGGTCTAACTGCACAAGAAGAAGCCTTTTGAGTCCTGCCAAGCCCTTGAGGGAGCAACTGGCACAGTGACCCTAAAAGCACAGGACGTGACCCCCCCTTTTCACCAAGAGCTGCCTGCAGCTACAAGCGGCAAGAGAGTTTGTGGCCCACTCGCTCTTTCTCCCTACCCTGGTCCTTTTCAGAAACAGGAAGGATCCTCCCCCCTGTAATTTTAAAGGCTATTATATTTAATAATCCCCAGTGGGGACAATGGCCGTCTTGTGCAATTAGGTGCCCGTTTGGGCCTCCCACCGCGCACTCCACATGTGCCGCTTCTGGACTCTGGTTTCAAATGCTATTATTGAGCCCTGAATGGAAGTGCTGCTTGGCCCCGGGCGGCCGATTAAACAGCGCCAGTGCTCTGCACAGAGCTGGCATCGGCACACAAAAGAAAGTGTGTTGGCAAGGAGGGGGGGCAACAGGAGCAAGTCAGAAGAGGAGGAGGAGGAGGAGTTTGGATTTATACCCTGTCTTCCTCTCCTGTAAGGAGACTCAAGGTGGCTTGCAAACTCCTTTCCCCTCCGCTCCCCAAAGCAGACACCTTGTGAGGCAGGTGGGGCTGAGAGAGTTCCAAAGAACTGTGACTAGCCTACGGTCACCTAGCAGGAATGTAGAAGTGCAGAAACACATCTGGTTCACCAGAAAAGCCTTTGCCACTCAGGTGGAGGAGTGGGGAATCAAACCCGGTTCTCCAGATTAGACTTCACTTGCTCTTAACCACCACACCACGCTGGCTCTCCAAAAGCACAGAGGGCTATCTCCGTGGCTCAGCAAACCACCTGATCCATAGGCAGACTGTGGACAGGATGGGCAGCGGTACAGGATCAATTCTGCCCAAACGATAGCTGCCATCATCTAGCGTACTCTGTGGGATAACAGATTCCTTGTCGAGTATACTCCTTAAAATATTCAATAAATAAAACACAGACGCTGCAGTTCCTGCAGACAGATATAATGCTTATGAAGCTACGCTCTGGTCTTCTCTAGTTCACTCTGCCCTGTGACAGGCACAGACTCATTTCTAGCTTAGTCGTGCCCTCCGTGGCTGGCACCAGCCTCAGACAAGGCACTCCATTCCACCTTTGGAATAGAGAGGCAGGAGCAGCAGGTGTGCTCTAATCTGGAGGAACCAGGTTTGATTCTCCGCTCTGCCGGTTGAGCTGTGGAGGCTTATCTGGGGAATTCAAATTAGCTCAGGGGTCTGTAACCTATGGCTCTCCAGATGTTCATGGACTACAATTCCCATCAGCCCCTGCCACCATGGCTAATTGGTGAACATCTGTGGTTGCAGACCCCTGGATTAGCCTGTACACTCCTACACACGCCAGCTGGGTGACCTTGGGCTAATCACAGTTCTTCGGAGCTCTCTCAGCCCCACCCACCTCACAGGGTGTTTGTGGTGAGTGGGGAAGGGAAATGAGTTTGTAAGCCCCTTTGAGTCTTACAGGAGAGAAAGGGGGGGATACAAATCCAACTCTTCTTCTTTGCTCCATGATGATACTTCCACAGGGTGGCCACACATTGGCCTGCAGCAAAAGAGCGAGATTCAAGTCCAGCCCCACCTTACAGACCCGCAAGATTTTCAGGATATGTGTTTTTGAGAGTCAAAGCTCTTTTCATCAACAGATTCCTCAGCCCTTCTATATCTTTGGGGAATCTCCATTCCTCCTTGAGAAGGAAGCTGTGAATCTTGAAAGCTGGTACCTTGAAAACCTCGATGCCTGAGGTGCCACTGGATGCAAATCTAGTCACCAGGAAAGAGATCCATGATAGTGCCCCATAACCCCTTTCATGTTGCCCACCAAGTGGTTGGGGAGCAGGTGGGAATTTTGTCCAGCAGAGCATCTGACTGGCCACTAGAGATCTGATTGGCTGAGCAGCTGTTTAACTATAGTGCATCAGCAGCTGCCACCACAGTACAAAGATCTTCGCTACACGATCTTGACTGTAATATAAAATACTTGAGAACGATATGTTTTTCTCTAAAAGGCTTCCAGTCCAACAGAGCTCCATGCTGAAATGTCGAACATTTACTATGGCGCATCTTCTGACATTTTGTGATTGGCTCCGCCTCCCACAGCAACCATTTTGTAGCTGCTTCCACTACCTCTGTGTCCACATTCCAGAGGGGCCAGCAATTTGCTCAGGCTGGAGTCTCCTGTGCTAGGAGATACATTCACACAGATTCTTTCTCAATACACAACAACAGGCATTTTCTAGGTTTGGGTAACCTGCGCTAAAGGACTGTAGAAACAGAGGGGTGGCCAAAATTTGGGGAACCCCACGTTTGTATTTAGCGGGATGCCCTGAGACATGGCACCTCCCAAGGGCAATTGGTTCAAATGTGTTTTCAAGAACCTGTCATTTGTTGCCCACATTCCCAAGAACAGGTCATTTGCGGCTCTGCAGAGCCCGGCTCTTGCAAAATGGGCAGAACTGGTTTGGCGAATCTTTGCCGACCCAAATTGTCGGATCCAGTTCAGCCAGGGCTACACCTGTGTTTGGAGTATAAACAGTAAACACGGCCATGTTTGTTCTGTACACAGGAGTGTACTCGGGTTTATGGGGCGTGCGCTCAGTTCAAGAATTATCCTCTGGGGCAGGGAGTCCAGCCAAGGTGCTCAGAAGGAAAAAATTTGGAGCTGCAGTTGCTGAGGAATGTGCTGTCCTGAAGGCAAACACCTTCCTTAATAAACCGAATAAAGGCAGGAAAAAAAGAAAAGAGACAACGGGCAAATTATTTAACAAAGCCCCAAAAAGAAAAACAAAGAGCAGAAGGGCTCTGCGTGTGCAGTCAGAACTTGAGCTTCCCGAAATAACCTTTGTGGATGTAGATCTCTTTCTTTCAAAATGAGAAACCAAGTTGCCGGCCCTCATAGTTCATAGAACCCCAGAGTTGGAAGAGACCCCCAACATGACATCCCTTCAAATATCTAAACATGGCTATCAGGTCACCTCTTAACCTTCTAAAACCTTCTAAAACTAAAAAACCCCAGCTCCCTCTCTCCTAGTAGGGCATGGATTCCAGACCTTTTACCATTTTGGTTGCCCTCCTCCGGACCATTCCAGCTTGTCAATATCCTTCTTGAATTGCGGTGCCCAGAACTGTACACAACATTCCAGGTGAGGTCTAACCAATGCATAACAGAGAGGTACAATTACATCCCTCGATCTAGACATGACAGTCCTATTGATACAGCCCAGAATCCCATTGGCTTTCTGGAAATGGGTTTGCCTCAAAGCTTTGCAAACGAAAGGCACCAGACCTGGGTCTGAAAGGTGCTTTTAAAAGGTTTCCCTTCAGAGGGCTGGCAGAGATATCCACCAGCAATCTTCACACGAACAAACCTCCGATTCCAGCCCTTGCCCTTTCTGCATGAAAGATGGGCTGCTGAGTCCCAAAGCCAAGCACTGCTCTTTATTTATATTCTCTCCCCATAACACATCTGCCTGGCCAGGACTTTCCATGTACATCTGATGAGGTGGGCTCTGCTCCACAAAAGCTCATGCGGAACTAAAACCCAGTTTGAACGATGCCACTGTTTGAACTGGGCCAGCCTCCTTTTGCTGCTAGAACGCAGCCGGAAGCCCGGGCCACCACCTTCCTTCACCCCGGGCAGAGGGCTTTCTCTTTCTCTGCCAACGGAAGAGCGTTCTTGCATGGTCCTGTTAAGACAAATCCTCCCGACTCAGCAGGAATTCGGTGGGTTTGGATGGAAATCCAACTTGATACTCCTCCTCCCTTAAAAAAAAAAAAACCCCAACCATTTGGCATTGCATTCATCCCTACTGCGTGCACACACAACAACTCCTATCCGGTTTCCAAACCATTTAAGCCCTGAATCAGCCACTGCTATGAACGGTGAAGCTATGAAGGGGAAAGGCCCCAAAGGCTAGAGAATCCAAAGACGAGAACAAGGACTCCAAAGACAAAGGCCCTCATTACCATAGAGATAAAAGGAGGAAATGGGAGGGGGGGGGCGTTAAGCTATTCTAGCCCTTCTTGGTCTCTGAGCTTAAAGACAACACAGGAAATCGGGGAGGGGGGAGCCGGTTTGTGCAGAATCCAATAATAGAGGACGGCATTTGGTCCCTGTGCCAGTTCTCCAAGTGTTTATGGGGGTGGGAAGGGTTTACAACAGCCCTGATTGATTGTGCAAACCTTTCCAAGTATTCTCATTTCCTGGCCATTCTACAGCTGTCATTAGCCACGGCCAGGGAGGCGTTCGGGGTGGTTCTTTGCCGCGCACACAGAGTACACAGAGTAGTCGGCTCGAATTCAGCGTGGGAAATTCTGGCCTCTCAGAAGTGTTGTCGCCAGAGTGGGAAATTCGGTGGAGGTTTGGGGGTTGGAGCCTGGAGAGGGTGGGATTTGGGATGTGGAAGGGCCTGAGTTTGGTGTGATGCCACGGAGAACACCCGTCACAGCGACCCTTTTCTCCAAGGGAACTGACCGCTGTCACCTGGAGACTGGTTGTAATCCCACTCCAGCCACCGTCTGGAGTTTGGCAACCCTACTCTCTCTACTTCCTCTTAATGCTGCAGGACTCCTGACCAGTCCTGTCTTCCCCTTGGCTTACTCCCTCCATAGAACCTTCATCTTTCTTGGGACTTCACTCATCCCGCTTGTGTCCAGCTCAGTCCAAACCCAACCTTTCTAAGGATCGGGGCCACTGGGCAAAAAGCAGCTGCACTCCCAAGCCCTCTGGGACATATGGGCAGCTTAGCAAGGAGGCCGTTCTTCCCACTCGCAATTCCAGACGGAAAGCAGGAAAATAAAATGGGGACTCCAGAATTTATTCTGGCGTTCGCTTTCGTGAGTCAGAGCTCTTTTCATCAGCAAGCCCAGCGTTCCTCCACTGGCAAGACGGACGTGTTTTCTCAAAGCGGTGGAAAACAGAAAGGGAGACGTAACATCTTCCACCTACATACACACTTCTCCGTTTGCAGCTCTGAACCGAAATAAATCTGCCAAGTCCTCCTGCGCATCTGAGTGCACATTTGCAATTCTCTTTTATTAAATTGTTGCACTGAGTTTTAAGACTAGGAGACTGGGTGCTGAGAAACAGGTCCACCCGAGTCTTCTACCATTCCAGTGCATGCAAGTCTTCAGATGTAGCTGTCTTGTAATTTTAACACCGGAGTCACTGCAAATGATCACTAGGATCCCCTAATGGTTACTGAGATCTCCAGCTCTGACACACAAAGAGAACACGCTCCTCTGCCACACTGTGAGCAGTCCCAATTTTACACTAATGGGACCAGCACATAAAACGAAGTCCGGCGGGTTCTGAAGCAGCATTCAGAGCAGTGCGCGTTGCCTGCCACAGGAAGGAAATGTGTTTTGCTTTTAGAACTTACAACTGCTTGTGTAAGAACGTGGCAGAAGGAAAGGTCGTCTTCAAGAAAACGTTCTTCAGCAATCTCTAGAAAACAGGGAAGATCTAGCCTGCCTGAGTACTTGAGGCGCGTTTTATGGCAGGATTCACACGTGTGGCTCAAAGTTCCCCCCTTGCTGTGTGAGAGACTGGCAGATGTGGTTTTAAACAAACTCATGTGAAGTTTTTGAAGTCAGCTTGGGGCCACGCTGGAAAGTTCAGTCACCCTGCAGTATGCAGTGAAAACGCACATTTTGTCTGAAGCACGCATTTTAATGATCTGCCCAGTTTTTTTCCATATATGTGTTTGCTTTATTGACATCCTGCCTTTTTCACCAATGGAGGACCAGAACAGCTCTTCTCTCCTCCATTTTATCCCCACAACAACAGCCCTGTGAGGTAGGTTATAATCTTTCCCACCAAATGGTAACAGTAGAATTGTGTGTTAGGTTGCCATTTCCTGGACTTTCTTTCTTCTCAAATGCTCTGCTTGGGTCCTAGTGCCTACCTAGTTCTGTCCCCAAGGCTCTAGAACCTAAACAGAGCATTCTAAGACAAAAAGGTCCAGGAAATGGCAGCAGTTCTACTATCATCTTTCAGTTGAAAATAGTATTGACTGAGAGTTTTCCCCTTCAGGAGGGCATACATTCACTATTACTAAGAATACCATCTTAATTCATAAATCCAAGTCTTTGGTAGAAATTGACAAGGCTTCTCCTTGACCTTGTCAATTTCTTGACAGAGGGGAATGGCTCAGCAAACTGCCCTGGGTAAATAGACAAGGAATCTTCCCTCCTGCTTTAGATACCACAAGAGATCTCAGATAGCCTGTGGTAAACATTTACCGAAGGGGACAGATAACTCAGAAGAGGAGATTACATACAGACTGTTGCCGATTGTGTTACATCAACCAGCAGTTAAAGTTGCAGACATAGATTCGGCCTGATTGGCACTTATTAGGCTGAGGGGGCTGGTAGCCACACCCAAATAATTTCCCACTATGCTTCAGGGCATGGAAAAGACACAGCAAGGTGGCAGAACAGAAACTACGCGAAGAAGAAGAAATGAGCACAGAGAAGCAAGAAAGAGGAAGGCAACAGAAGAACACCTTTGGTTTGCTGAAGTGCAGTATCAGCTTTTAATGCTATAAATAAATTCAGTCACTTCCCCCTTATTACACCAGGCAACAACCGTGGCCAGAGTCAACAGAAATGATCATTCTGATCCTGTTTATGCTGTGCAGGCGTAAGAAGAAGAAGAGTTTGGATTGATTTCCCCCCTTTTCTATCCTTGCAAGAAGACTCAAAGGGGCTTACAATCTCCTTTCCCTTCCCCCCCGCCCCACAACAAACTCCCTGTGAGGTGGGTGGGGCTGAGAGAGCTCTGAAGAACTGTGACTAGCCCAAGGTTACCCAGCTGGCATGTGTTCAGTGCACAGGCTAATCTGAATTCCCCAGATAAGCCTCCACAGCTCAAGTGGCAGAGAGGGGAATGAAACCCGGTTCTCCAGATTAGAGTGCACCTGATCTTAACCACTACACCACACTGGGACACCTTTAGGCTGCAGTGAACTAAAGAGCGAGAATCTGCAGGTAAACTCAAGAGCCACGCATCAAGCTTCTAATCATAACCTCATGTCTTCCTCCAAAGAACTCTGGGTAATGTAGTTTGATGAAGATGTTGAACACATTCTCTGTTAGATGCTCTGCGCTATAACTCCTGGGGTGCAGAGGACGGGACCACCAAATTGGTTTACTGACAGATGGGCAAACCTCAAATGTCATCAGTCCATTTCACCTTCCGCAGCCTCATTTGAACTCAGCGTGTGTGCACCTGGCTCACTACCTTAGGCTGAGGTTACACCATTCAAGCAATATTTTGGGACCTAATCACAGAATCATAGAGTTGGACGAGACCCCAAGGGCCATCAAGTTCCTGCAATGCAGGAACACACAATCAGCGCACTCCTGACAGATGGCCATCCAGCCTGTTAAAAAACCTCCAAAGGAGACTCCACCGCACTCTGAGGTAGCGCATTCCACTTTTGAACAGCCCTTACTGTCAGAAGTTTTTCCTGATGTTTAGGTGGAATCTCTTCACCTTGAACCCATGACTCCTGGTTCTAGTCTCTGGAACAGCAGAAAATAAGCTTATCTCCTCACCAACATGACATCCCTTCAAATATCTAAACATGGCTATCATGTCAACCATTTCTTCACCAAACTAAAGGCCATGAAGGGATTTGGAATGGTACAGCATAGCCCGATCTCATAAGCAAATCTTGGTCCCTGAAGACACCATCAAGGAATGCTCAGAGAATCATAGAGTTGGAAGAAACCCCAAGGGCCATAAAGTCCAACCACCTGCAATGCAGGAATACATAATCAAAGGCGATGGAAACCACCTCTGCTTCTCAGTTACCTTGAAAGCCCCTTGCTGGGGTCGCCATGTCAGCTATGACTTGATGGCATTTGACACCCACAAAGGTTGTGAAGCATTTCAGCCAGAGTCACATGGAAAAGTGGGAATGTGTTCCCCTGGCTTCTTCATGCCTGCTGCCTCAGCTCTTTCAGCCCTGGCCCGCCAGAGGTCTTCACAACTCCAAGGCAAAGGTGTCACTCTGAGGCCTGTCAGGCGGGCATCTCTCCAAGGCTCAGCCTTGCCCCCGCCCCCCATCTCTAAGCAACCTGACCTGGACATTGCTCGTTTCAGCTCCCGCCACCGCCACCGTTCCCACGGCAAAAAAGAACCACACAAGTGACTGCAAAGTCTTTTCTCAGCCCTGGGAGAAAAAGGGGCTTTGTTAGCTTGCCCGGGGAGACAGCGTGAGAGCCGGAGCGCGGGGCTCTGGGAAGCCAAAAAGGACAAACGAGACGGAACAAAAAACACCCAAAGAAGAAAGGCTCTCGAAGGCATGAGAAAAAAGGGCCAGGCGTTCCCAGGACTCACGGTAGGTGTCCGGGCTCGAGCTACCTCTGGCTTGCAGGCTGAGGACGCACACAAAACCGGAGAGCCGTTCTGCTGAACCAAATGCACCATCCGGAGATTAGGAATTAGCTCCCGTCCCAGGACAACCTATGGCACGTTGGGAGCAAAACAGCTCCTCCTCCATCCACTGGAAGCAGATGCTTCCTTCCCAAGGCCTGCCTTGAAAACATTTGCTGCATCTCGTACACTTAAACGTTGTCAGTTTTCAAGGTGCTGTTAAATTTGGAGAAAGAGGAGACAAAATCACCAAAAGCTCCCCTTGGTGCTGACGGAAAGATAAGAAAAAGAAGGCTTGTTTGAAGAAAACTGTAGGTCTGACCCTTAACAAACTGAAGACCACTTGGCGATGTACAAGAAATATCTGCTGTATATTATATACAGTTTGGAACAAGGGATATTCCCTTTGTCATCTCAAGCAAAGGACCCACCCGCCCTTTCCAGAGCCCAGGAGGTAATACTAGTCCATGACTGTGCTGCAGATAGCTAGAAGGGGTCTGGTCTTCAACTGTACCAGGTAAACCTTTGCTATCTGAAAAGACCCTTTTGGAATCCGTAGAAGGGACAAGTTGACAGTACTGGAGTTGGGAGAATCAGCCGTCATAAGACAGCTGGCACTGTGGCGCCAGGTTTAATCGCTAGCAGGTCCAGTTAAAAGTATCAGGCCCCAGATAGTATGAAAGAGCTCCCATTCCAGACCCGAGAACCAGTGCCTGTCAGGGCAGACCAAATTGACCTGACCAAGGGTCCAGATCAGATAGACAGTGACTCTGCATGTATGTGGATGAGTTTGCATCCTGTCCTGACATACAAATCCCTTAAAATAAGTTCCGCTACCAAAATTAGTGATCACTGACCCAGGGTCTTAATTCCAACATGCTTGACACCCCCTTAGTGACCTGGCTGACTATTGACGGAGATCAACGGTACCCCATTTCTGCAAGGGATCAGACGAGAAGCAGAGAAGGAATTCTCTCTGTGAGCTAGCAGAACAATACCAAGGCCCAGTTGTTCCAAGGGCCAGTTTATGGAGGAGAAGTCGATCTATGGCTACCAATCTTGATCCTCCTTGATCTGAGATTGCAAATACCTTAGCAGACCAGGTGCTCAGGAGCAGCAGCAGCAGCAGGTCATTGCTTTCACATCCTGCACGTGAGTTCCCAGAGGCATCTGGTGGGCCATTGCAAGTAGCAGAGTGCTGGACTAGATGGACTCTGGTCTGATCCAGCAGGCTCTTTCTTATGTTCCAACCTTGCCAAGTGACTATTTCATTGTCAGTAGGGATCTGATGTTGGGATGCTCATTGGATCCACATCAGAACGGAGAACCTGAGATGCCCTAGTTAAAATTACAGCATAGGGGTCCAGAGGGTGGTGTGGAACAGGACACCCCTCCTCCTCGTTTCCCTAACTGTGCGACAATCTATCCTCCCAGGAGTGAGTCTTCAAGCAACAAGATTGTCCTAGGAATGAGAATGAATAGCTAGTAACAGTTTTCCCCTACATAAAAGCATGTACTTTGGAATAGCTCCTGCAAACTCTCACCCCTCTTTCCCTCTGAAGAGGGATCATTGGGCCTTGGGGGCAGGATAAAAGAGGCTTGATGGTTCCTCCGGGGCTTTTCCTCCCTGCAATCCTGAGAATTCCCCCTCCCCCTTTCTTTATGCTAAAGAGCCCGGCCTTCAGTCCCTTCAGTCTCTTCCTTTGCATCTGACAAGCCCAGTCAACCGAGGCAAATCGCATTTCGTGCCCCTCATAGCCAGGTTTTGAGAAAGTGGAGGAAAGGGTGGGGTGGGCGAATAAACAGGCATGGGGCAGAAGGGGGGGGGGAGAACATTAATTCTGGCTGCTGTGAAGGCAGGAAGGTTGGTTACAAAGTTAAGTGGATCTGGAGCACTCTGACCAAAGGGAAAACTTTTCCCAAGGGCTTTCTCCGAGCGCTTGCTTGAAAAGGGCAATAAGCCAAACACCACAGGCCCTCTTCTCCAATTCTTTCTAAGTGTCCGCTTCTCGCAAAAGCACTAAGAAACCAGCATTAAAAAAAACACGCTACACTTAAAAGCACAAAGCGATTCAAAGACTCGTGCACAGCTGTTGATTCCCAGAGAAGACTTCCGAGATCCTCAGCTTCGTAGAGGTGTGGAAAAAGCTCGGGTTTCACAGGATTACAGCCGTTTGCTCGCATTTGTAGCACTTGGAAAGTATGCAGCGCAGACACTAAGAGCAGGGCTGCATTTAACTTCTGGCAGAAGGGCAGCTGATTGGCAGCAGCCGAAGTCAAATTGGCAGGGAGAGCTCAGGCGACAGCGAACTGCATTGCATAACCAATGTTGGCTTCCAAGTGTGTGCCAACTTCAGGGCGAGAAAGAACTCTTCAGCAGGTAGAACAGGAAGGGAGTGAGGACAGCAGAATCTGGGTGACAAACTTCCTGGCCCTTTGCAAGGCAACCTGCAGAGGCTAATCAGGGCAGCAATTTTCCAAATAACTAGTTTGCCCCAGTGATGCTCTTAAGATGAATTCTGCAATGGAAACAAAGCTGTGCAACAGAAGATTTTCTTAAAAATACATTTTTGGTGGCCTCTGGGGGGGGGGAGTCAACTGCAGCTCCATGCCCTGCCCCATCCCTTTGCAATTCATTCAACTGTGAGTCCTGGGTTCCAGTTTTCAAAAGCAGGACTGGAGCCCTTTGGGAGGGCAAGAATGGGTTCCTCCATGCTGTGCAGAGTGCTTTTTCCTCCTTCCAAACACAGCCCGTTCCTCTCCAGGAAAAACTTGGGGTTGAGATGGAGGAACGTGCCTGGGGGGGCAAGGGTGGAGCACGGCCAGATCAGGGCAGCCGGCTTGCCCGCACTCGCCTGCCTAAAGCCTGGCCGCTCCCCTGGCACGGGCTGGCACCGTGCGGCACCCGCCCCTTGGCTGCAGGCGTCCCGGATGGGTGCTAACGAGTCGCAGAGGGCACGGGGGCGACCTCAGCCTGCCCTCCACTCGCCCCAGGGGGAACAGTTTGGGGTCAAGGGCCGAACTAGGTGCCAGCCTCCCAAAACAATACTCCAGACCATGTGCAGAGCGTCTTTCTCCCCCCCCCCGGAACCCTGCATCTAGGAGCGGACCATATTGGCGCCCTCCAAACCAAACACCCCAGATTATGTGAGGATATCGGCAACGTTAGTTAGTTACCCCACGGGGCATCCAGGGGCGCCTTGCCAGCGAGAATTCTGCGCAATGTCCGCCCTCTTCAAGCAGGGCGCTCCGGACCATGTGCAGAGCGGCTGTCTCCCCCTCGCGCCCCTGGATCCCGGAGGGTCGCAGCAGCTGCCTGCCCGGCGGGCTATCTGCATGCATGCCCACCCCACCCCCTTACCATGTCGTGGTGGCGGGAGATCCAGGTGTCCAGCAAGAGCTCCAGCCGGGCCTTGTGGAACTTCTTGGTGGTCTTCACGGCGATGAAGACGTCCCGGGGCGAGATCTCCTCCACCCGCCGCCGGGCCCCTTCCCGCTCCGGCCGCCGCGCCGCCGCCCCCGGCTGCCCTTCCCGCTTGCCCCGGCTCAGGCGGCTGAAGTAGGCGCCGAAGCCCCCCTGCTCACCGGGGGGCCGCGGGATCATCAGGCCGTGCCCCTCGCCCGCCAGGCTCAGCACTTGCCGCTTCTGCTGGTCCACGGCCAGCATCAGCAGGCAGGTCAGCATGGAGCCCACCAGCGACAGCAGCAGCTTCCTCCCGCAGCTCTTCCACATCTCCAGGGGAAGGGGCGATCCCGACATGCGGCGGACGCGTGCACGGGCACGAGGGGATGCAGCCTCGCTTGCCCGCCTCCTCCTCCTCCTCAACCCCCTGCTGGACCGCCGGCGCCGGGCGAGAGCTCCCCTGCCTTCGTCCGGCTCGCCTCCCCTTTTCAAACTGCGCTCTGCCCGCCTCCTGCGAGCATCCAGCTTAGCCAGGCTGCTTGGAAAGGGGCGTGGTTTGGACGGGCCACGCCCCGGGGGCGGGGAATGCGGGGGCCCGCGTGTTTCAGCTTGGGAGGAGGGGGTGGGGGAGAGGCTTGGCCAACAGGGCTGTAAACAGAGGGTGGGGCGCCAGGCCCGCCTCCCCCGTGGCTTGGCACGCAGCAGCTGCCCAGATGCGGCAGGGTGGCACGTGTAGACGTGTCTCTCCCCCTGGGGTGAGCGGGTGGCTGCGCTTTCTCCGCTCAACTCCTCCGAAAGCAAGGGAGTTGGAAGAACTTGGGAAAGGCTGGACGTGGATGGCTTCAAGGCTGTGCCCTTTCAAGCAAGCAAACCCTCTGTTGGCATGAACAGAACAACAACAACAAAACACAGCAAACAGTAGGGTTTTTAAAAGCAAAAAAACCAACATCAGATTGTTACTGACTCTGAATTATTTCCGCAACAAAGCTTGCAACCTTTTCGCACAAAAAAAAAACCCCGCCACAGAATCTGAGTTGTTCAGCAAGAGAAATAATCTGATCAAATCTGTAAACTCAGGTTGGAAAGAGAGGCTGTAAATTGACATATTTAGATCTGATTTTGGCAAACCTGGTGGTGCAATGGAATAGCTGGCGAGCCAGTGTTTCAACTTGGTTGGTATTACAACTACCTGACCTTGTAGATTTTTTTCTAGGTTGTGAAACCTGCCGTTTAGCAGGGCGGACGGCGTGACATTAAATCTAGCAGTTGCGGAAGCTCTCCTTCAGCGGGGCTGAGTTAGAAAATATAAGTAATGGGCCCCTGCTCAGATGGAATTGGAAATTGTTTGCTGTGCCCTTTCGAATAATGGCTTCCCTTTTTTGGGGGGTGCGTGTCTCAAATGTTGTGCCTTGACTTGGATAGCCCAGGCTAGTCTGATCTTGAAACAAAGCAGAGTTTGTCTGGGTGAGTACTTGGATGGGAGCTGAGGGACCATGGGGGAAAAGCATCCCCTCTGTTGGACTCCTGCCTTGAAAACCCTACTGGGTTGCCCTCAGAGGCAGAGTGAGGGGAAACTGTGCCCGGGGTGCACGCGCCCTGCGCCCCTGCTGCAACACACACACACACACACCGTAACACCCCGCCACACTTCCGCCGTGGCTCCGCCCGGGGCGTCACACACCCCGGCCCCGTTGGCACGACGCCACTGGTTGCCCTAAGTCAGTGATGGCGAACCTTTTTGAGACCGAGTGCCAAAACTGCAACCCAAAACCCACTTATATATCGCAAAGTGCCAACACGGCAACTTAACCTGAATACTGAGGTTTTAGTTTAGAAAAAACAGTTGGCTATGATGAGGCGCATGTTACTCTGGAGTAAGCTTGGTGAAGCAACTGTGCAACGCTTCGAATGGATGAATCACGACCGTAGGAGGGTTTACTCAGAAGCAAGTCCCATTGCCAGCAATCGAGCTTACTCCCAGGTAAAGGATAATGCCCAGGCCAGCCTACGGGTGTTGGGGGGGGGTGATTCCCCCCCCCCACATGATGAACTCTGTGCACGCATGCCCACAGAAAGGACTGTGAGTGCCACCTCTGGCACCCATGACATAGGTTCGCCACCACTGCCCTAAATCAACTATGACTTCATGGCACTTTAAACACACATGTTGTTAAATTTTGTGCATTTAAAAAATCTTGTTAGCAGGACTGTTGTATTTGGGTGCCTTTGCTTCCTAATGGTGCTTGTTAAGTCTGAGGAATTAAAGTGGGATAGAATTGTTTCACTGGCTGGATGCAAGCCCCCAGTTTGATGCAGGCATTGGCTTCCCTGTCTGTGAACTGAGACAGATCATGAAAGGGAGGGCACCAAAGAATGAGCCTGTGGGTAACAAGGATATTGACCATGTGTGACTGACAGGGAAGTTACCCCACCGGAAGCGATGCCACCGAACAGGATCATCTCAGCTGGCCTTTTTGTATACAGTGTGGCCTCTTTCTTGAAAATTATTGCACCGTCCCAGTGACCTGGGAATTAACTGACCGTAAGCCAGCTCAACTTTCAAACTTAACTGACTATATAAGCCAGCTCAGCGATGCAACTTCCCATCGTCCCTGCTAGCACAGATGGTTTACATTCTCTTAGTCTGCATTCTGGAATCTGCCAGTCGCTTTGTGCAGTTGCTAATGATGGAGCTGTGCGAGAGCAATTGACTGTCACTATGTGTGGGAGCAAGGCCAGATTAGACCTTCCTTCCCTAACCCCCGCTTTATTGCCCCTATTTATAAAACATTCTTCTGTGTAGGGCTGCCTGCCTCTCCCAGGAGGTAAAAGCAATTTAAGGTTCATAACCCCCAATTCCACCACACCAGCCAAGATCGGCAAATGCTCCCCTGTGTCTGATCCTCAAGTGAGAATGTTAATGAACCGTAAACAGCAGAGTTTTCTGTTGAAACCAATTCAAATGAATCCCCCCCTTTTAAAAAAAATACTGTACAGGAATAATAAAACCAGGTTCCTTCTTGATTCGTGTGCACCCTGGCCATAGACGCGGTAACACCTGGTTCACATCCTGTTCCCATCTCATCTGGAAGTGCTCTTCGCATGTCTGTGTACCACGGGTGGTCCCCGATAGCGCAAGATGCTATTCTGTAAATGGTTTGCAGAGTTGAGAAGCTGCTATCTCTTATTGGGGTTCGGGGGGGAGGGAGAAATTTTAAGTAAAAAACCAGATCGCAGACCTTAATGTAAACAGTTGCTTCGCATGCACCAACCTAGCAAACAGATGTCTCTTACTCCACGCGGCAGCCGAGCATTTTACGCGAAGCTCATTTTTCATGGTCCGAAGGGCGGGAGAACGCAACATAATCGCTTCGTGATGAATGATTGAGAAGAAAATGCATTCATTCGGCTGCGGCAATACAGGAGGCATACGGGCTGACATAGAACACCGTGCTCCTCTCTGGTTGGGTGCGGTTTTACGAAAAAGATCTGCTCTTTGAGGCCGTGGCAGGTGGTGAGGGCGGCGTATTGTGGTTAAGAAGGTAAAAATAGAAGCAGCTCCTTCGTCAGATCAAAACCTAATATTTCTGTCTCCAGTAACTGTCAAGCCAGATGTGTATGGAAAGCAGGCAAGCAGGGCATACATGCAACCTCCCCTCGTTGACCTCTTCCTGTGGTAATAAGGTATGCTGCTGCTGCTGCAAGTGGAGGCTCCAATTGAATTTAGACTGTCAGCCTCTCAAAGGCAAATACTTGCCTTTTGGCTATCCAAGCGTCTGTCTGCTGCTAGCATTTTATAAACCTAGGGAAAGGTTCACCAAATATTGTTAAACTTATGGGGACAAGGTGCAGGGAAAGAGATTCCACATAAACATTAGGAAGAATTTCCTGACAGTCAGGGCAGTTTGACAGTGGAATTCACTACCTCGGAGAGTGGTGGAGTCTCCTTCTTTGGAGGTTTTTAAACAGAGGCTGGATGAACATATGTCGGGAGTGCTTTGATTGTGTGTTCCTGCATGGCAGGGGGTTGGACTGGATGGCCCTTGTGATCTCTCACAACTCTATGATTATATTATTCTGTGACACCTGGAACTGTGGGTAGATGTACCAAGCTAGCCAGATCTCCTCAGATTTGAGAAGCTAAGTAGAGTTGGCTGCGGTGAGTGTTTAGATGGGAGGACCACCAAGGACGTCTCGGGTCCCTGGGCAGAGGCAGGCAATACCAAACCACCTCTGAACATCTCTTGGCCTAAAAATCCCACAGGGTCACCGTAAGTCAGTTGCAAGATGACTGCACTTTCTATTATGAGTAGACTAGACACCATACTAAAATGATAGGATCCACGGGGGATTGGGCTGATCCTAAAATGGTGGCCATAAGCAAGGGCTTGATCCAATCACAAAACTTTGGGAGGTTCCACAGAATGTTCTAAGCCACGCCCATCCCCAATGAGCATTCTTTCCAGACAGAAGGGGATTCTTCCTTAGGGTTTGTGAAGCACCACCGATTTCAGAGACGAGGAGGAAAGCCAGGACTGGGTAGCTGCTTCCTGGAAGAGAGGGGCTTAGTCATAGAGCATCCAGAAGGTCCCTGGTTCAATCCCTGACCTCTCCAGTTGAAAAGACCAGGCAGTCGGTGATGAAAACCCATGAAACCTCCACACTACACCCCCCCAAACATTTAATGTAGAGATCCATGACCTTTTGGAGCCTGTGGGCACCTTTGAAATGCTGACAGGAGGGCGGGCGGGCACAGCCACAAAACAACTGCTGCCAAAGCAACATTTCTAAAAATCAATCACATCTCTCCGGGCCAATCAGAAGCCTTGCTGAGCAAAAGCTCCACTTGGACCTGCCCAGTTTTTAAAACTAGTTGGTGGGCACCGTGTCAGAGATCCTCGATCGAACTGAATTATTCTGCTACGTTAACTCCAACTGGCAGGGTTTAGCAGCATACGTTGCACCTGTAAATAAAATCTGTGTCAGTCAAACATTGACTTGCTGCTCATAATATTTTTATTTGCTGACACAGCTTTTGAACTTTCATATGGGACAACACTCCGAGGAACACTGTTTCTTCAGGGCTATCACAGAGTGACTGGAAGACAGCAAATTCCCCTGGGCTCTTAACCCTTTCAAATCCTTTCTATTTCCTAATGAAGCATATCAACTGGGACATGCAGAAGTCTCACAAACCGCTGTGCAGAAGTTATCTCTCCTAGTGGCACAAGACTCAGCCGCTTTCTGTCCCAGTGCCCTTTATGAGATTGTTCACTTGCAAACAGGCCCCAAATCCAGGAGATTTACACTGGCCGTTTACAAAGAGAGAGACTTTTATGGGGCAGTCCTAAACCGAATTTCACTCTTCTAAACCCATTGGCTTCGTTGGCCTCTGAAACATGACACCACTCAGGGTAGGGATCAGCATGGTGCCCCCAAAACCTTTCCTTTTGGAAAGTGGACGTGGCCAGGTGGGACTTTTGCCCAGCAAGGCTTCTGATTGGCCATTGGACCACTGTGAAAAATGCAGCTGTACAGATTTTTTTAAAAAGCTCCTGCAGCTTGGTCGGCAGCTGTCGTCCCGGCAGGAAGATCTTCCCTGTGCAACAAGTTAAGCTATGGCAGCCGTTGGTCCACCAATCTGTTTCAAAATTGCAAAGGTGTCTGCAGGCTCAGAAAGTTCGAGGAACCCTGCCGTACGCAGTCTCCCAGATATGATGTCACATCTCCCTGAAACCCCGCCCACTCCAGGTTCCACCTGTCCCCTATCTCCCCTCAATTGCCAAAGCAGTGATGGTAACTCTAGTCTAGAATCTGAGTGTTGGTCTGCCAACAAGGTTAGTCTTTTGAGTGATGGCAACTCTCCAAGATCTCAGTTGGAATTCTGTCATCATCCATCACCTTATCACCTTTTCATTGGGTTGAACCTGGGGGCCTTCTGCAAAAGATCAACTGCTGAATACATAGCTGGTCCCTGTCTTCTTATCAGCAAGCTCTTGTTAAAAAACCAGACTTCTTCCTCTGTCCCTTGCGACTTTCTAAGCTGCTTTTCCCAAGACGGGGGTGTGATTTCTCACTCGTAACAACCAGCCATGAACCTATCATGTCCATGAGAGCAATCTGCTTCTAGCCATCTACGAGGAGGAAGCATCCGTCAGCTGTTAAGCCAAAGAAAAGTTCGAAATGAAGGCCACCTCTCCTGTCTAAGGAGGCCGCTTGCAACAATATTTTCTTCTGGCAGGTCACGTCCTGGTTAGGGTGTGTGCTGTTTGGTTTCGCAGGCCAGTATTGTCCTGCGCTTGGACCTTTTCACCCTTTGCACCAAAAGCCTGTTTTATAAGTCCTTTTCATGGTTCCAGTCCTTTTTACAAGATGGTTTAACGTGGGATTTTAAAGCCGCCCAACGTTCCCCCCCTCCACGTTTAAATTGAGCGACGCTCATTCATTAAATTCTAAAACTCGTCGTGGCAAATGGTTTGGTTTCAAATGGAGCTAAGAAAGGTAGCTGCGAGGAGGTGAAGGTGGTTTTCCAAGCTTCTGAATTGAATGGGGAAGCACGCAGTTCTCTGCGTTGACGCTTGCCTGAAGGTTTAATGTAGGCAGAGAGGCTGCAGCAGAGACTCGTACACCAGTCAAAGGTCCTTTTCAAAGGACAGTGGGACAGGACAAAGTACTTTCTCTCCCCAGCCCCACCCCAGTGGTGCAGTTCCCCCCCCCCATGAGGGTCTTCCAAAGGGCTGGGGATACGTCAGGCAGATGTTCAGGCCAGCTGTTGCCGCACAGCCAACCTGCCCTTGGCATTTCTGCACAGGATGGACAACAATAGACCGACTGTCTGGTCAAATACGTCCAAGGCCTGCGGACCATCAGCAGCACAAAGCCACTACTCTTCTGGGCTCCAAATAAACTGATTACCAAGTAAGCCTCTCTCCCCCCAGCCCCGCCTGATCCCCCTGACTGCAGACGAGAGAGATGGTCGCCGTGCGTGGCCTTTCGGTCCCAGCCGTGGAAAGCGTGCATGCCAGCGGCGGCCACTTTGGCAGAGCAAAAGATGTTTCCTTTCCCTTCTGATAGTTTCACCAGAGGGCAGCTCCCTAGAGAAAACGGTGGACTCCAGCCGCGCGTCCCCTCCCCAGACTTCCCCTTCAGGCGTCGGCTCTGGTTTTTGGCGTGCGCTTAAAGGCCAGACCCAGGAGCTGACTGTCTGCTGAACCGGGGACAGACTGGATTCTTCAGCCAAGCTGTTCTCTCTTCTGAGGTCAGGAAACCCTTGCCAGTCTTGGAGAACTTCGGGTCTCTGCCCCACCCTACCCCAAACATTACAAATTACCGAGACGTACCCTGGTTTTAAAAGATCCACCTATTGTGTGCATCAAGGCACTTCCGCCATTCATCCAAGAACTTTTTAAAAGTCATGGATTAGTTTCCCTTGTCGGGTTTTGAGGAGAGTGACTTTTAGACACCGTTGCTAAATGGAAACGCCACGTGCAGAGGCAGTTTACCGTGTTTCTAGACTTCCCGGAGACCACTTTGAGAACAGGGCATTTCTGTTTGAGATGAGACTAATAATAAGGGGTCCGGAGTCATTTGGCTGAACACGTGAATCTGCCTTCCACTGAGTCAGACATTTGGTTCATCAAGGTCAATATTAGCTACTCTGACCGGCAGCTGCTGTCCAGGGTCTAGGACAGATTGATGGAGGAGAAGTCAATCTATGGCTACCAATCTTGATCCTCCTTGATCTGAGATTGCAGATGCCTTAGCAGATCAGGTGCTCAGGAGCAGCAGCAGCAGCAGCAGAAGGCCCTTGCTTTCACACCCTGCATGTGAGCTCCCAAAGGCACCTGGTGGGCCCCTACGAGTAGCAGAGTGCTGGACTAGATGGGCTCTGGTCTGATCCGGCAGGCTCTTGCTTATGTTCTTATGTCTTCTCCCATCAACCTGATCCTTGCAACTGGAGATTCCAGTAATGAGCAATTATTTTGGCTGCAAAGACAAAAGCAGTAATTAATCTCTCACCTACCACCCACCCCAGAAAACAAGCGATAACTAAGGATCCATTCAGGAATGATCCACTTGCTATGGGTGTTGCAGTTATGCTCAAGAAAGTAAAATAAGGAAGAAGAGGACAAGAAAATTTCAAGGGGCAGCAGCCTGTGTCAATCCACAAATTTAGTACCACTAATACAGTGGTGGCAAACCTATGGCACAGGTGCCAGAGGTGGCACTCAGAGCCCTCTCTGTGGGCACGCGCAAATGGAGTGCCCCCCCCCCACATCTAGGCTGGCCTGGTCCACTGGGCTCGATTATTAGCATTAAACTAAGACCAAGTTTTGGGGAAGCAGTGTAGGTAACCCTGTTAAGCACTGTTAAACCCCACTGATTTTCCTGCGGAGAACTAAAGCGCGATCCTTTACCTGGGAGTAAGCTCGGTTGCTGGCAATAGGGCTTGCTTCTGAGTAAGCCCTCCAAGGGTCGTGATTCACCTGTTGGAAGAGTTGTACGGTTGCTTCAAAGCAAAAACACCGACTACCACCAAGCTTACTCCCGAGTAATGCACGCCTCGGCGCCAACCGTTTTTTCTAAACTAAAGCCTCAGTATTAAGGTTAAATTGCCGTGTTGGCATTTTGCGATAAAGAAGTGGATTTTGGGTTGCAATTTGGGCACTTGGTCTCGAGAAGGTTCGCCATCACTGCACTAATATATACTAAGTAAAGGAAAAATATCACCACAGACGAGCCTGGGAAGAGACGCAGTGAAGTCGCACAGGAAACAGTATAATGGGCCTGGGGTGCATGCGTAATTATTTCTTAACAAATTAGCCAGTTTTGCAATGATGCAAAACTGGGTGTCTGTTCCATAGTGAATGGCTCATGCGAAAGCAACCGGTATCTGCTGCTGCAGCTTCCTAGGTTGATGGAGCTTTTGCCTAGAGCCGTGGTGGCGAACCTTTGGCAGTCCAGATGTTATGGACTACAATTCCCATCATCCCCTGCCAGCATGGCCAATTGGCCATGCTGGAAGGGGCTGATGGGAATTGTAGTCCATAACATCTGGACTGCCAAAGGTTCGCCACCACTGGCCTAGAGTGTTCCAACTTCGGTGCCTCCCCCCAGTGTTTTGTGATTGGCCCCAGCTAGGGTTGCCAACTTGGGTTGGGAAACACCTGGAGATTTGGAGGTGGACTCTGGGAAAGGGAAAAACCTCTGCAGCGTACAATGCCATAGCGTCAGTAGTGGGATTCACCCGGTTCGCACCACTTCCGCAGAACCGGTTGTTAAAATGGTGCTTGCAATCAACCAGTTGTTAAATTATTTGAATCCCACCACTCCAAGGCCGCCATTTTTTTCTCAGGGGAACTGATCTCTATAGTATGGAGATAGGTTGTAGTTCGAGGAGATCTCCAACCCACAGCAGCCATTTTGTGGCCGTCCACTGGCCTTCGTACAAACTCCAAAAGTGCCCACTGGCTCAGCATTTTTGAAGACCCTGCTTTAGAGAAATCGCCTTGACATGGTGCAGGGAGTCACATTCAGAGCCACCTGCTTCTCTGCCCTTTGTTCAAAGAATCTTTCCTGTATTTCGGAGAAACCGGGTTGTTATTTTGGGTCCATTGTTTGTCTGGATCAGAGTCCGGAGACCCTATCTTTTTGTGGGAAGCCGCCGCACTTTAGACAAAGAGACCTTCCCCATTCCTTCCTCCCACTTCAAAAGGCTGTCAGTCTAAGTGTGGGATTAAAAGAACAGGTGGGATGCTTAGAAGCATTGTTTCGAGCAGGCAGGAGACAAAAGAACAATGGATTTCAAACACATTTGCAATGGGTCTCTCTCTCTCTCTCTCTCTCTCTCTCTCTCTCTCTCTCTCTCAAGTTTTGTTGGCTGGTATGTTTGGACTAGAAGCAGAGGCACACAGAAGATGACCAGACATAAATAGCCCTGTTTAGATATTTGAAGGGATGTCATGTTGGTGAGGGAGCAAACTTGTTTTCTGCGGCTCCAGAGACTAGTACCAGGAGTCATGGGAACTTCAAGTTGAAGGAAAAGAGATTCCACCTAAACACCAGGAGAAACTTCCTGACTGTCAGGGCTGTTCGACAGTGGAATTCACTGCCTCGGAGTGTGGTGGAGTCTCCTTCTTGGGGGGTTTTCAAAGAGAGGCTGGATGGCCATCTGTCAGGAGTGCTTTGATTGTGTGTTCCTGAATTCCAGGGGGTTGGACTTGATGGCCTTTGGGGTCTCTTCCAACTCTATGATTCTATGATTCAGGTATCATAGAAAACACCACCTTAAACATTTGTACCCATGGCTCATTGTTTTTCATGCACATCCTTGGCAGCTTTGAAAATGTTTCTCCCTTGATAATTCCCCCCATTCCCTGGTGTTTCCATGCTCTAGAAACCTGGCCCTCGCTCAGAAGTGACTTGGCTTTCCCTGGGGTTAGGAGCTGAGCAGAAGAAAAATGACCAGCAACATATGCAAAATTACTAGTAACATATGCAAAAAAAATATGCAAATGTTTGCCAACATTCCAACAAACCCCTCCGTATTGAGGGAGAAATTCTTGGGGAATCATCTCTCCATAGCAATGCAGAAGGAAGGGGCCTGCATTGAACGAAGAGGCTGAGAAAGGTTGAGCAGGAGGGCCAGAGAAAGCCCAGCTTCTGAGCCAAGGGACAGTAGAGTCCAGCTGAAAAGGGGGACACAGAAGTGGGAAAGGAGCCCCCATTGTGGGCCTGGCGAGGGGGGTCACGGACAACTTAAACTGGTTAATGTATTTGAGGACAGCCTCCTTTAGCTCTGTTGTAAGAAAGGAACGCCAGGAGACAAAAAGGCAGGGAGCGCATTCATGAAAGACAGTGGGCTCTCTTTAAAAGGATTTGCATTTCTTTTCTGTCACTTGAATGGAATTTAGTAGTGACTCCTTCGTGGCTATGCTATTCCCCTCCTCCTCTCTGTGTGTCTCTGGTGGATCAATCTGCCAACCCCTCCATCTACATTCTCCTCCCTATGGCAACGCCGGTGACCCCTTCATTCTCTGCTGATCGCAGCCATTGTTGCGACAGGAGATGGGTCCAGGAATCACAAACGGGCCCAGGAAAACATCGGGCTCCGCCATGAAAGCAGGCGGCAGAAGGAGCTGCCCCAGTCCACCTGGTTTCTCATGTATGTCATCCTGACTGACCTTTCACATTGGGGTTAGGAAAAATAAATAGGGGGGGTGGAACAGGAGGAAACTGGCGACCATAGGTTGCTTTGGGGCAGATTTGTGGGGTTCCTGGGCTTCACTTAGGCCCCTTCCGCACATTCAGAACAATATACTTTCAATCCATTTTCACAATTGTTTGCAAGGGGGTTTTGGTATTCCACACAGTAAAATCTGGCTGCAAAGTGGATTGAAAGTGGAATATTCTGCATGTGCAGAAGGGGCCACAATCTATTTCAGACCAGGTTTCTTATGCCCCAGTTGTACATCTGAGCCACATGAAAATACTCCAGGAATCGGGGAGCGTTTGATGCTGCATCCTCAGAGGGCTTCTGGGGAAAAGGTGGAGTGTCTGTAAACTAAGAATTCCCTCCTCTTGTTCCTGACCTTTTTCACACATTTCATCTCTGCCACTGCTTTGGGTGTTAGTATGGGATGCTAGCTAATGTTGTGCCCTGGCAAATGCCCGATACTGACAAGCTTTCATCTAAAAGTGATGCCTCATCTGTTTTCTTAGGGGTTTTTTTGCCAGAATTCAAGGAAGCATATTCCTCCCACACTCCCCGCTGAGTATTCAAATGAAGCATACTAAGAAATGTGGTGGGGTTTTTTTTTAAATGACAGGAATAGCAGAATATAACTGAGTTGGCACTAGCAGAGCATTTCAGAAAGTGGGAGGGCCATCTTAAGGCAGAGCTTGTTATTGGTTGCCCTCGTTCGTGGGGAGGGGCGGTGGCTAAGTGGAAGAGCATCTGCTTTGCATGCGGAAAGTCCCAAGTTCAGATCTTGGCACTTCTGGTGAAAATGGCCCCTGGTAGTAGGTGATGTGACAGACCTCTTCCTGAGACCTCCTGGAACGCTGCTGCCAGTTAGAATCGACAACATCACACAAGGCGACTTCACATATTCCTGTATTTAAAAGGTTTTTGACATCTGCAACAGCAAACACAGCCACTTGAGCATCAGGAAGACCTGAGCATCCCTTAGCCAGCGTGTGGTTCCATTCCCTTTAGGTTTTCTTTCTTTTTATTCTCCTTTCTCTTTCTCCCTCCCCCTCGGGCTTTGTGCTCTTGATTTATATCCCCCCTCCTTCTTCCCTCCAGCTTTCCTGCATCTCTTTTTATTCCGCTCCTGCAACTTCTTCACAAAGCGAGGCAGGAGATTTTGTGTTGGCTCCTCTACCTGCCGCAGCCATTTTTTGGTTTGGCTCCTCCTCCTGCAGCAGCCATTTTGGGTTTCGCATTCTCAAAATTCCAAAGGCGGCTGGAAGGGCTCAAAGGAGCTCCAGGGCCCTTTTGAAGTAGGGATTACCACCATCCTACTTAGCCAACCCTACGCCTGGGTATATTGGATTTCATCTGGCTATGCACTTTGTCAGAGGCGTATCTAGGGAAAATGTAGCCCGGTGCAAAATTTGAGTTTTCCGCCCCCACCTCCCACCCCATATGGCTGTCCGCCCTCTCCCACCACGACCAAACAATTTTTTTTGCACCAAGTCTTGAATTCAGTGTATGGATCCGGGGAGGGGGGGGGCGATTTTACGCCCTCATGTGACTAAATGGCCGCAGCCCGGGGACATTTCACCCCATATGTCCCGCTGGGCGGTATGCCCCTGCTCTTTGCCAACTGTTTCTTTTGGGAAACCACATTTTCACCAACGACTTCCTGGTAGACAGCAAAACGGCTGAAGCAACAAACCACTCTTTTTCAAGAAGATACCAAACCTTCCCAGCTCTGCCAAGACATGCAACAAACTGAGAAAGGCGGCACGCACTGTCACAAGGAAATTGTTTCTGTCTTCTTTCAGTAGTTGCTTAATTAACTTGTCCGTCTTTCACAGCCGTCTTGCCAAGGCAGAGAGCTGAGACCTTGTTCACACATTGGAAACTTGCATGTTACATCTGCAGCACAATGCTTGTTGTATGTAAAAAAACAGTCGTGCTTTGTGTTAGTATTCATGAGGGCTGGCAGTGGAGGTGTTTTGGTGTAATGGGGCAGGATTTGATTCCTGCAGCACCTTCAACAAGATTTCCAGTGTGTAAGGTTTTGAGAGGCAAAGCTACCTTCATCTGATGCCTTTCGCCAGAGAGCTTTGATTGTAACCTGCAAATCTTGTTTGTCTTGATGGAGGCACTAGACTCCACTCTTACTCTTCTACTTCTACTCTTACTCTTCTCCTGCAGGCAATTCAGTGTGGTGTAGTGGTTAAGAGCAGGTGGATTCTAATCTGGAGAACTGGGTTTGATTCCCCACTCCTCCATCCAAGTGGCAGAGGCTTATCCGGTGAACCAGATGTGTTTCCGCACTCCTGCATTCCTGTCGGGTGACCTTGGGCTAGCTTACAGAAGGGAAAAGCATCTGTCTGGCTCTAGTGTGAACTTTAAAACTCTATTTTTAGTGAAAATAATTAAAACATTTATATTTACCAGAACTACAACTCTTAATCAACAACAAAAATATACATATTATAAACAACACACATGGCATCCAAATACAATAATATCAAGTCTCTGTAATACAGTCATCACTTTGAAAGGGATCCACTAACAGTGTAAAAGAGAAGGATACCAATGCCTGATGCCTTTCAAATACTTCCGTAGATGAGTTTCATGCATTCATAGACGAACATACACACATCAGGATGTTGACAGAGAAATCCTTGGCTGGCGGTCTTGGGCTAGTCACAGTTCTTCGGGACGCTCTCAGCCCCACTTACCTCACAAGGTGTCTGTTGTGGGGAGGGGAAGGGTCAAGGAGCTTGTAAACCACCTTGAAGAGAAAGGTGGAGTATAAATTCTTCTTCTTCCTCTTCCTCTTCTTCTTCCTCTTCTTCTTCCTCTTCTTCTTCCTCTTCCTCTTCCTCTTCTTCTTCTGGTTCACCTCACATGGGGAGCTAGCTATATGGAATTGTTTAATTATGACATGCTAGGTAAACACACAAGGATGCCTTATAGTGAATCTGAATCTTCTTTTCACATAATGTGACGATGTAAGGGAACCAATTCCCATTTTTAAAAGAACCAAAGAAGAGCTGTATTGGCTCAGACCCCATGTCAGGTTCATCTAGGTGTTTCAGGGGGGAAGGAAGTGGGAAACAGAAAGCCTTTCTTGTGGCTCAAATGTTTTAAATTGTAGGGGGTTGGTGTGGATTTCTTCTTGGGAGGAAGTTAATATATTGTATATTTTATTATGCTGTGAGCTCTCAGACTGTGGAGACAGGATGCAGATTGTTTCAGCTGACAATCATATATGCTGTCGTAGTAAGAACAAAAGCATCTTGTGTCACGCAGTGGCCAGTCCAGAAGCAGGGCATTAGAGGCTAAGGCCTTCCCCTGATGTTACCTCCTTGCACTGGGACTCAAAGGTTGACTGCCCCTGAATGTGGAGGTTCCCTTTAGTTGCCATGGCTACTCACCTCTCCTCTTTTGATCTGTCTAATCCCCTTCAAAAGCCATCCAATGCTGGTGACCATCACTACATCCTCTGGCAGCAAACGCCACATTTCAGTCACTGGCTGTGAAAAGTATTTCCTTTGGCCCATCAGCTGCATCGGATGCCTTTGAGTTTTAGCACTTTCAGGAGAGGCAGAAAAAGGTCTCTTTATGTAATCTGGAGAACCGATTTGATTCCCCGCTCTGCCACTTGAGCTGTGGAGGTTTCTCTGGTGAACCAGATTACCTTGTGCACTGGGTGATCTTGGGCAAGTCACAGTTCTTTGGAGTTCTCTCAGCCCCACCCGCCTCACAGGGTGTTTGTTGTGAAAGGGAGGGAAGGGAAAGGAGATCATAAGCTCCTTTGAGTCTCCTTACAGGAGAGAAAGGGGAGATATCAATCCAAACTCTTCTTCTTCATTTCTCTCCACCTGGTGCATAATTTTTATAAACCTCTCTTTTAAACAGAAACATCCCAGACTCTTCAGCAACCTCAGCACTGGTGTGGCAACAACCGAAGCTAGTTGGCCCCACAGAACGAACGGCAGTTGCTCAGCGCAAATTCCAGCAGTGAGAATTGAGGCTATCCGATCAGGAGCTCGCCGTTGTAGCGAGGTAAGCTTGCCCGGCCATTTTGTTCCTGTAAAGATTCCCAGTCTGCCTAACCAATACAAGGGTGTTCATACGATGTTTCTGAGACGGATACAAGGCCAACATCATGCCTGTGGCATGGGTGAAAAGACGAGATTGACAGCTAAGCCAAAGAGGCGTGCCTGTTAAGAAGCAAGGAAGTAGCCGGCCTCACTCCATGGCTAAGGGATATGCAATGGGTTCTTCTTTTTTTTAAAAAGATATCGCTTCTGGCTTTATCCGAACAAGCAAGCACTAGACAGGAGGGTGTAGTGGTTTGTGTGTTAGACTAGGAATGGGGAGACTTGGGTTTGAATCCCCGTTTGGCCATGATAATCATGGGGCGACTTTGAACCAGCCCATGCTGGCGTCGCAATACACCCAGGTGGGGCATCTGCAAGAGTTTCCAGTCTAGCTGCACCCAAAGCTGCAAAAATCTCTTCAACAAGCCGTTTGCAGGTCTGCAGACTGCATTGCATGGGTTTCAGTTCTCAGTCCACTGGTATATATGCTTATCTATCAGCTGACTCTCCCTCTGTGGTGTGGGGTCTGTCACCAAGCACCCACTTATGCAAACTGTCGCTTGAGAGCTGCAGCCATCAAGTGACAAATGTGTGAACCTCAGGGGGGAAAAAACCCCTTAGTCTCAATAAGGGATTCATTATGGTCCTAGTGGTTTCAGATGCAATCAGAGTCAATTCTCGAACCACCGAGGGAAAAGAAAATTAGTGTTTTTCTTTTTAGTTTTTCGAGGATTTAGGTTTTTTAAAAAAATTCTTTTTTTTACGGAAAAAGGACTTAAAACTCAGCCACTCTAATCAGTCAGTGCTTTGGAATGTTTTCTTCATGGCTAACCAAGGGTAGCTAACCCTCTCGCTCTTTCCCTGGGGAAAAAGATATTTAATCTCCTAACCACATACAAATATACACACTGAAACCGATCAGCATCGGGAAAGGATAAAGACGTTTAGAAAATGACTTCTAAGAAATAAAAGGTGGAAATTCCTCCCCTCCCTTCCCCCCCAAAAAAGAACAACTGACGGACAGTTTCCTAGCTTGAAAACAATGTCCCCCCTGTGAGCGTACCATTATGTTTATCGTAGGCTGCTCGCTCAGATCTCTCTTTCTCTGTCTTTATTATTGTCTAACCATTTAGCACAGTTTCATACGTTATATAAACTAAGATTTGGAACGTTCCCCTCTGAAGGGGTGGGCATCTTCCCCCAACAACTCCGCAGATCAGTGGAGCTCAGGGCAGAACAGAATACAGATCTTAGAAAAAATAAAATCTCCAGTGTAACATATACAAGAGGGGTGAGTGGCATGCTGGGATAACTACTATCCAAAAGAAAAGGGCAGGTTTTTTTTTTTAAATGAGACTAAAGAGCTTCTTGGAGATGCTTTACAGAAAGATCAAGGTGAACAGTTGCCTGTTACGCAAGCGCAAATCATGTACAGGTTTAGGCCAGCGGGTCTGCCGTTGTCCGTTGCCCCTCTGAGCACTGAGCTCAGATGCCAGTCTTTGGGTGGGACCTGGGAATCCCCCCAAATTACAGATCATCTCCAGACAATGGAGATCTACTCCCCAGGAGAAAATGGATACTTGAACAGTCGACTTCTCCCTGAAATCTCCACAAGTTTCCCAATCCGGAGCTGGCAACCCTATGTCTTGTTTGAGTTTCCAGCTTCGTTGGCCCACCTTCATTGACCCAAGGATCATCCTGACAAAACCATAGTTCCACAACCGATGAGGGACGTTGTCCTCTCCTGAGCTGAAGAACCCCACGGCGGCCCCGTCTAGTGTTACCATTCCACGCCAGTAGCTTTGATTGCTACCTCCTGTAATGCCCGGAATATTTTAAAGTCTCTGACTTTCTTCCCACCCCAGCTGCTGTTGTTTCTGGGGAAGCAGAAACGTGGACCCCAAGGGGACATCGAGGGGAAATTAAAACCTTTCGTTCCTCCCCTCCGCCACTCCACAGATGACCTCTCTCCTTGCCAAATGAGCCTCCGCAAAGCAAAATGTTCCTGGATTATATTTTAATATCTGCAAAGCCTAGAGTTTGAAAGAGAAACAAACATGAGGGCGACTCGCAGGGATCCTCCGAGGGAAAAAGGGGGAGAAGTGAACGAACACACGGCTGGATAACCAGGGCCAGAGAGGGAGCCTTCCTGACCCCAGCAAAGGGCTTTCAAGAGACAGTGGCCAAGGCTGGGGGGGGGGGGGGATGTGGGTGAACTTGACAAATGACACACACGCACACATACGCACGGATTTGCACCTTGAGAACCCGAGTTGTTGAATCTGAATAAAAGCCATTTGGGGCATGTGGGTGAACTGGAAGGAACAGTGAGTGAAACTAATCTACCTATCATCTGTTATAGATAGTTTCACTATATAGCCCCATCTATACATGCAGAATAATGCACTTTCGATCCACTTTCACAATTGTTTGCAAGAGGATGTTGTTATTTGGCACAGTAAAATCCAGCTGCAAAGTAAATTGAAAGCGGATTGAAAGTGTGTCATTCTGCATGTGCGGAAGGGGCCTTAGATAGGTAGATAAGTAGCTAGACAGATGATTAGACCAGGGTGCAATTGGTTTCAACCAACAATTATATATGCTGTCATAGTAAGAACATAAGGAAAGCCCTGCTGGATCAGACCAGTGGTCCATCTAGTCCAGCATCCCGTCTCAACACAGCAGCCAACCGGTTCCTCAGGAGGTCCAACAGCAGGGCACAGAGGCTGAGGCCTCCCCCTGAAGTTGCCTCCTGGCGCTGAGGTTCAGAGGTTGACTGCCTCTGACTGGGAAGGTTCCCTTTAGTTGCCACAGCTTGTAGCCACTGATAGAGCTCTCCTCTGAGAATCTGTCATTTAATCCTTGTGGCTCTCACTAGATCCCCTGGTAGCAAATTCCATATTTTAATCGCTCACTGTGTAATGAAGTGTTTCTTTTTAGTCTCCTTTTGATCTGCATGCTTGGCTAGGTAGTGATGTTGAATGTGTGCTCTCAGGCTATGAGAGGGAAGATAATTTTTTTTAAAAAAAGAAAAGTGTGTTGCCTGCAGTGAATCAGGCACATCGCTAGAAGAGAGGGCTGCAATAACCTTAAAAAACAAATGGCAGGTTTGCTTATCAAGCGTTTGCAATGTCCTCAGTCGGAGGACACAATCTAGCAGAGTCGCCCTCATCTCCGAGGGCTTGGGATGTCATCTACGAGAGCTTGGGATGCCTTCGTCCCCAAGAATGCCGCCGACGTGTCATTCTATCGCCGTGACCCACTTTTCCTCTGCCATGGTTCCCAACAGCCAGAGGCTCTTGTCCCCTCCGAGCTCACGTTCCCCTTTCTTTCTTCGCCGGGCTTGCTCTCTGCCTCTGGAGTCTCACTTTCAGGTGGGACAAAGCGCGTTTGGCACCCGTCGCCTACGAGGGGAAAACCAGCACACCTCTGTCCCCTCCAAGACTCTCCCTCCTGGCGCAATCGCTTTCCATTAGCTTCGGGGGAAACAAGCATCACATTCAGAAGACAGACAATGCCAGGGAGAATAATACCCAAAAAGCTAGCGGATCGGGTGTCGAGGCCCAAAAAGCTTTTCACTGTACGCTTTTATTTGCTTTGGAGAGGAAGAGCTTTTCAGAAACGCGGTATCTCTCAGATTAGGTTTTATCCCCAGAGAAACCTGTTGTGTCCCTATTGTCCCCGCGGCTGTGGGAATGGAAAGGCCTCGATGCGCTGAACAATAGAGAGAGGGCTTCTCCATCTCTGCTCTGCCAAGCTCCAGCGTCTTCTTCACCCTCAACAGACAGGGCTTCTCCGCCACTGGAGTCTTGGCACGGTTTAGGATTCCCACCTTTTGACCCTCTGTATAATGCACAGTTCTGCTGTTGAGGGCCCCCCCCCCCGCTTTATTTTGGAGGGGGTGGGAATGAGGAATGGCGACGTGAGCTTTCTCAGGGCCAAAGTGTCTAATTGTGGGCCTGTGAAGCAATTTAAGAGTTTTTAAGCCACTCACAGGAATGTGCTTTAGTCAGATCTTGATTCGTCATCTGCCTTTGAATCCATGAATCACCCGGACTTCTGTTAAGCAGAAAGCCCTTTGCTGGGTGATTATTACTATTTCTTATTTTCTTTGTTCGTACCCAGCCTTTGTCCTCCATGATGACCCGACGCATCGCACACTGTTCTCCTCTGCATCATTTTATCTTCTCAACCACCCTGTGAGGTAGGTTAGGCTGAGATGGCGTGACTGGACCATGGCTGCTCAAGCAAGCTTCCATGACAGAGCGGTGATTTGAACCCAGGCCTTCCAGATCCTACCCCGCCACGCTAACCAATAAACCCCACTTCAGGGAATGAAAGAGGCAGAACTCCCTCGTACAGGTAGCCAACTCCAGCCAGGGAAATACATGGCGACTTGTACTGAAATGGTGCAGAGTGGAAGATTTGGATTTATACCTCACCTTTCTCTCCTGCAAGGAGACTCAAGGTGGCTTACAAGCTCCTTTCCCTTCCTCTCCCCACAACAGGCAGGTGGGGCAGAGAGAGTCTAGCGAGAACTGTGACAAGTCCAAGGTCACCCAGCAGGAATGTAGGAGTGTGGAAATGCATCTGGTTCACCAGATAAGCCTCTGCCACTCAGGTGGAGGAGGAGTGGGGAATCAGACCCAGTTCTCCAGATTAGAATCCACCTACTGTTAACCACTGCACCACGCTGGCTCTCACACACACGCCATTTTGCACTACCTGAAAGAAGTCATCATTCCTCGCCACTGGTCCCAACATCACTGCCCATGACTCAGCAACAAATCATTGATAAAGAAACCAATCATCCCATTTATTCTGCGCATGCACATTTTTTGCACAACATTATGGGAGGAGGAGTACCACGCCACCTCATTTCAATACCTGACCTGGCCACCTGTAACCCTGGAAAAGAATTAGGGATGCGCAAACTTTGCGGCGAACACATTCAGAAAGCGGACGTATCCATTTCGGCAGCCACAATCACTCATGAGCTGAAATGTCCAGTTGGAGGGACTTCGAAAGGGATTCCCCCTCACAGCTGTCTGCTGCTTTGAGGACAAGTGAGTGTGTGTCGTTTCCCCGGACAAAGCAAGAGTTTGGTTTGGGAGCTGGTCCAGGCTCACACAGGCTGGGCCAGCTGCTAAACGAACGCATTTGCACAAGCTATCTCTGCAGGGTTGTTCTGAATGGCCTGATTTCCAGAGCAGGGGTGCTTCTCTGCCCCCCTTCTCTCAGCACATCTGGAATAAGACTCATCTGCCAATAAACACGCCTCTGGGGAAGAGCAGGGTTAGTACTGTCCTTCCTTTAGGAGATTGACTGGGCTGAGGTAGGAAATCAACAGGGAGGCAGATTTTCCAAAGCCTCCAGTTTCCACAATGTGAAAAAAATATACACTTTCCCCAAAACACCGAGGGAGGTGCGATGAACGAGAAGAGCAGAGCAACAGATGCGAATGACCTCAGTCTGCTGGCACCGGAGGGATATGAGGAAGAACACACCGTTTCCTGTGCGGGGAGCACTTTGAAGCAGGCAGGGATGTGTTTATCTCCATGCGGTGCAAAACTTTACCTCCTGTTTTCTGAATACCCAGCTGCAGATGAAGGCACAAAAGCAAGCTCAGCCCCCCCGCCCCCAGTCAGTTGGCCACCGCATAGAAACGTTGAAACATAGCACTGGAAAGAGACCTCGAGGGTCATCTAGTCTAATCCCCTGGACAACACAAGAAATACTCAACCAGCTACCCTACTCACTCCCCCAGTGACCCCTGCTCTATGCCCAAAGAAAGCTGCTCTGAGCCCATTAAGAAGAGTTTGGATTTATATCCCCTTTCTCTCCTATAAGGATGTGAAGGCGGGTGGTAAAGCCCCTACAGCAGAGTAGCACAATATGCCGGAACAACTGTAGGAAGTCAGACTCTCACACAGCAGCTCTGCTTCATAGAAGTGGTCCTACAACACATGCCAGCTGGGTGACCTTGGGCTAGTCACAGTTCTTCAGAGCTCTCTCAGCCCCACCTACCTCACAGGGTGTTTGTTGTGGGGGGGCGGGAAGGGAAAGGAGATTGTAAGCCCCTTTGAGTCTTCTTGCAAGGATAGAAAATGGGGGAAATCAATCCAAACTACTCTTCTTCTTCTACACCACTTGGGATCACTGTCCTGGGAAACACGAGACAGATGAGATAAGTTGAGGATTTGCCTCAGTCGCCATGCATGGTTCGGGTCAGCCGCCCCAGAGCACTTCACCCTCCCTGCAGAGAAAGCGCCTGGAATGGAGAGGGCTCCTGAATCAAAAGAAGAACCCGGGAGATGAGGGCCTTTTGCTAACCATCGATCTTCGCAGGTGATTGCTTCCATGGAATCCCAGGGCCCCAGATCATATGACTACTGGGAAAGAAAGCGCCGATGCGCCCTGGGAGGATTGCTTCAATCCCTGATAGCATTTAATTATGCTGCCGCTGCCACAGACAAGCCCAGAGCTCTTCTGCTGGAGCCTACAAACTCAGACAGGGAAGGATAAGAATACTCGGAACCTAGCCTGCTCGGCGGAATTTCACCAATGTGTTCCTTGAAAGAGTATAAGACAGTGTAACCGTCCGGGTTGGGCAGTGACCCATTCAGGGATTTGCAAAGGGCACCCTGCAAGCTTCCATGGTGGAGATTCAAACCCGAGTTTCCCAGATCTGAATCCAAGACTATAACCATTATCCCACACTTCCCTTAAGCATACGCCCAGGTATATTTTAGACTGCGTGCGTTCTTAATTTTGTCTGGAGAAGCCTTCTATTATGTATGGCTTCACCGTCCCCTATTACCGTGGGCAGGATTCCACCGACCCAAAAAGATTGTTCTCAACGTACTCCCATGATGCCTCTGGCTGGGACCTTTTTAATACGACTCGCTGGGTTTCCTTCACATTGCAGGCATTTCCCTCCGTGACCTAATTATCTTCCGCAAAGAGGCCTCTGTGCATAGTGTTTTTCAAACAGAGAAGAAAGAACCGGGGAAGAAAACAAGGCCAATAAAACAGACGCTTTCCTCGGGGTCATCCTATTGCATTTACAAAAGAGAAAACTCTGCAGACAGCGCCAGGAAACAGCTATGCCTTGGGTGGACGGGGGGTTGTTTGGGGTTTATTCCCGAAGTTCTTCAGGCCTGCCCCAGATTCCTCTCACGCCCTTCCCGTTCCAACCTGCTCCTAAATGCCGCCAGGTTACCGTTAATGAACCAGAAACGTCCTTACAAAGCGTACACTGAGATTTCTTTGTCCCGCAGCCTTTGGTTGGGCCAAAAGGGGGAGCACAAAAGAGACGGGGCGGGCTATTGGACATGGTTCTGGAATGTTGGGGACAAAAAAGAGGCAGCCACCTCTTAATTGGGACGGAGGGAGTGGGATGTTCACATCCGCTTGGGAGGTAGCGGGAACGGCAGAAAGGAACTGGGGGTGCCATGGGGCGAACCAATGCTAGGGGTGTGTGGTGCATACTAATTGCTCCCCTACAAAGGGTGAAAATGATCCGGAACAAAGGAAAGTATATCTCCCACCCCCACAAAAAAAGCAACACTTCTTTTATATAAGTCATTTTTTGTAAATCTCGAAGGGTAGCTGTGCCAGTCTGTCATATTAAGATGACATAATCCTTTTAAAGAATGGCATTTATTTTGGCATTCGCTTTCATAAGTCAGAGTTTACTTCTACAGATATGTGATTTTTTTATATACAGCATACCGTGACGGGGGGTGTTACAGAAAGAGGTAGAGTTGCCAGCTCTGTGCTGGGAAATACATGGAGAAATATCTAACCCCAACCTTGCCTTTACAAGAAGGATATTGACAAGCTGGAACGGGTCCAGAGGAGGGCAACCAAAATGGTAAAAGGTCTGGAGTCTGTGCCTTACGAGGAGAGACTTAAGGAGCTGGCTATGTTTCGTTTGGTGAAGAGAAGGTGAAGAGGTGACATGATAGCCCTGTTTAGATATCTGAAGGGATGTCATGTTGGTGAGGGAGCAAGCTTGTTTTCTGCTGCTCCAGAGAATAGGACCAGGAGTAATGAGTTCAAGGTGAAGGAAAAGAGATTCCACCTAAACATCAGGAAAAACTTCCTAACAGTAAGGGCTATTCAAAAGTGGAATGCATTACCTCGGATTGTGGTGGAGTCTCATACTTTGGAGGTTTTTGAAGAGAGGCTGGATGGCCATCTGTCAGGAGTGCGCTGATTATGAGTTCCTGCATTGCAGGGGGTTTGACTTGATGGCCTTTGGGGTCTCTTCCAACTCTGTGATTCTATGATTCTACCAAACACAGTTGTGCCTTAATTCTTAAGAAATCCTAAGTGTGTACCCTTGTTTTTTTAAGGTTTACATAGTATTCAGTGGAATAGGGGACACCAGTTTTCTAGAACAAAGTACCAGCCATGCAATGCTGACTAACACATTCCTGCTGGTTGGGCTCAGCATAGAAGAACCGTATGAGCGTGCAGCATTTTGCATTTCACTGTATTGCACATCGGGCAGAATAGAATGGGTGCAACATTTCAGACATGGATGAAACATCTGGATTTGGTGCATTTGCAACTGCTGATAATGAGCCGGTTGAAAAAATGGAAGTGTGTGCCGTTGATAAGGGACTATCTGTCTGAGAAGAAAGTGGTTATAAAAACTGCCAAGAACTGACACTCAAGACAGTTGGCAATGGAATGTAGGGTGTTATAGAGGGTTATCAAGGATCAGATATCTTCTCTTTGCTCCGAAAAGTGACCTACCAGTATTCTATTTTATTGTCAATTCGGTTGCCAAATCCTGTTTCTTTTCTTGTGTGGCTGTGGAACAGGGTAAGAGTAGACCCAGCATTAGTGCCCACTTTATTAGATTACAGGTGAGAAATCCAAAGTCATCTCATAGAATCGTAGAGTTGGAAGGGACCCACAAAGGCCATCAAGTCCTGCCATGCAGGAACACACAATTGAAGCACTCCTGACAAATGGCCATTCAGATTCTGGTTAAAAACCTCCAAAGGTGGAGACTCCGCCACCCTTTGAGGCAGCCTATTCCACTGTTGAACAACTCTTACCCAGGAAGTTCTTCCTAATGTGAAGAAGAAGAAGAAGAAGAAGAAGAAGAAGAAGAAGAAGAAGAAGAAGAAGAAGAAGAAGAAGAAGAAGAAGAAGAAGAAGAAGAAGAAGAAGAAGAAGAAGAAGAAGAGGAGGAGGAGTTTGGATTTATATCTCCCCTTTCCCTCTTGTAAGGAGACTCAAAGGGACTTACAATCTCCTTTCCTTTCCTGCTCCCCACAACAAACACCCTGCGAAGTGGGTGGGGCTGAGAGAGTTCTGAAGAACTGTGACTAGCCCAAGGTCACCCTTGGCATATATTGGAGCGCACAAGCTAAACTGGTTCACCAGAGAAGCCTCCACAGCATAAATGGCACAGCGGGGAATCAAACCCGGTTCTCCAGATTAGAGTGCTCCTGCTCTTAACCACCACACCATGCTGGCTCCTGGGAACGAGTGTGTCCTTATGCTCACTTATAGACTCCCCTTCATGGGAACTTGGGGAGAAATGATGCTACGTGAGGCAGAGAAGGCCCAAGAGTCCGACAGGTGCTGATAAGGCAATGTCTCAGCTGCCCCAGCATCCTGGCAATCTGTTCCTGCATATTTGTGTCCCCGGCCTATTGTCCGAGGATGTCCTCTGCACCAGTTCTCCCACTCCCTGCAGAGGGCATGGCCAGCAGCTGTTCCAATTAACCAGGCCTGGGAACAATGCAGGCTGGCGTCGGGTGGGAGCGCAAGGACCTTCATCAGGCGTCCTTTGAGTTCCCTCAGGAAAACACTGTCCCAGCGATGGGAAAGGGAACATCGTCCTCTCTCTGGCCTCCCCGCTCCCCGTCCTTCCAGAAAAGCACCTGCCGCTCAGGAGTGCAAGCATGCCCCAGACGAGCATGCCTAGTGCTCATCTCTTTGTGGCAGCCCGAAGCAGGGAGCCACGCTAGGGCTGCCAACCTCCAGGTGTGGCCTGGAGATCTCCTGGAATCTCCACTGATCTCCAGACTGCAGCGCCAGCGTGGTGTGGTGGTTAGGAGCAGGTGGATTCTAATCTGGAGTACCGGGTTTGATTCCCCCGCTCCCCCACCTGAGCGGCAGAGGCTTATCAGGTGAACCAGATGGGTTTCCGCACGCCTACATTCCTGCTGGGTGACCTTGAGCCAATCACAGTTCTCTCCGAACTCTCTCAGCCCCACCTACCTCACAAGGTGTCTGTTGTGGGGAGAGGAAGAGAAAGGAGCTTGTAAGCCACCTTGAGTCTCCTTACAGGAAAGAAAGGTGGGGTATAAACCCAAACTCTTCTTCTTCTTCTGAGGAAATTGACTGCTTTGGACGGTGGCCTGTTTGGCATTATATGCCTCTGAGGCCGTTCTCCGCTCCACCCTCCTCTCACTTCAGGTTCCATGGCCAAAAATGGAATTTCTCATCCCAGAGTTGACAGCTCTAAGCAAAGATCCCTGTCTGGCCGTCTTCAAGACACTCGGGTCGGCCTGAGGGGTCCAGCACAGCACAAACTTGGCATAATTTTTAGGCCAAGTGTGGCAGCGGTGAAAAGGCGCGCAGAAGTTCCACCACGTGGCCAGGAAGCCGTGCGCTATAAGCCCTATCACCTTGGTCAGCAACTCATTTTGGGGCTTTAAAAAACTGTTAAGAGCATGTTGAAACAGAACTTACCGGCACAGGCTTCATTGCCGATCTTATCCCCAGCCACAGCCAGAAAAATGCCTCTGCCCCTGAAATGGACTCTCCTTGCTCAGAGGCATTCTAAGAGCCCCCAACGCATGGTTGGGGCATTTCTGGAACTTTGGGGGTGGTGCAGGCAGCATTTGGGGGAAGGAAGGGTATAATGTCATAGACCTCCCCCCCCCCCAAAGCAGCCATCTTGCCCAGGGGAACTGATGACTGTCATCTGGAGGTGAGTGTTAATTCCCAGAGATCTCCAGGACCCACCTGGAGGTTGGCAGCCCAGTGCTTGTGGGTTTCCACAAGCATCCATCCCTATCTACTCCCACATCCATTTCACACAGACAACCAACCAGAGTTATTATTCCTCCAGAAACCCATGGATAAAAGCAAGATCCTCTTCTTAGTTTCGAGCACCTGGTTTTCTATTATAGACTACCTCAGGATGTGGAGGTTCTGTTTAGCTATGGCAGGCACCACTGCTTTCTGTTTCAGGGACATTTGCACCCAGAGCGGTCTGGGCCTCACCTCTGTTCAGAGCGCTCCCTATCTATCCTCATCAGTTACTGCCACTGGGGCCACGTGGTAGAACTCCTTGTGAGTAAGCCCTGCAAAGTTTAGGAGCCCATCTCCAAAAGCTCTTCGCTGCTGAATCCTCAGAACATCCCCCCTTCTCCCCCCCACCGCAAACTCCATCCAGCGTCTGATTCCCACACAGTTCCCACGCTAACAGCCATATGCTCTGATGGAGTCATGTGATCTCCCCCCTTCCCTCCCCCCCTGCGCTTGGCGTTAGTAGAATCCGATTAGTAAAAAGCTCAATAAGATGCTCTTCCCTCCCTCTGTCCTCCCCCACCCCCCACCCCCACCCCTCGCCACCCAGCAAATTTCACTCTGTTGGCTCAGCATGGCAAGCGACTACGGAAGGAAATTGTCCGTATCTAAATTGTCCTGATAGCTGCGCTAATCTAGAGCTGAACGGGCGAGCTTATGGAGGGCTTGTTTGGCCCTGGCCGTAGTATTAATCGGGCACATGGTCCACGTCGGGTACCGGATCAAACAAAGCATGCAATGTCTCTGTCTCTTTTCGGAAGTCCAGTCTGGGGCTGGACATTTTGTTTAAAAAAATAAATCTCCCTTCAGTTTCTACTGCATGGCTCCCTCTTCTCCTTCCGCCTCTCTGCTAGGAGTTCACACACGAATGGCTGCTCCTCAGCGCATCAAGTCGGGACTGTGGCTCAACGGCAGAGCATCTGCATAGCAGGTGGAAGGTCCCCGGTTTGGTCCCCAGCCTCTCCGGCTAAAAGTTGGCAGGTGATAGAAAAGATCTCCACCTGAGACCATGGAAAGAAGCTGCCAGCCTGAGCAGGCAATGCTTACCTTGATGGTCCAGTGGTCGGAATCAGAATAAGGCAACTTCCTGTGGTCATCTTTATTGACAGCCCATTGTCCAATGGCAGAGCCTCTCTTTGGTATTTTGGAGATTTGAGGGTAGAAGAAGAGGAGTTTGGATTTATACCCCCCCCCCTTTTCTCTCCTGCAAGGAGACTCAAGATGGCTTACAAACTCATTTCCCTTTTCCCCCTCACAACAAACACCCTGTGAGGTAGGTGGGACTGAGAGAGCTTCAAAGAACTGTGACTAACCCAAGGTCACCCAGCTGGCGTGTGTTAGAGTGCACAAGCTAATCTGGTTCCCCAGAGAAGTCTCCACAGCTCAAGCGGCAGAGCGGGGAATCAAACCCGGTTGTCCAGACTAGAGTGCACCTGCTCTCAACCACTACACCACGCTGGCTCTTGTTTAATGCCATAGAGTCACCTTCCAAAGCAACCATTTTCTGCAGGGTACTTGACCTCTGCAGCTTGGGGATCAGCTGTAATTTTAGGACATCTTCAGGCACCATCTGAATGGTTGGGCAGCCTCTGATAGACCAATGTCTGCATGGCCTTGGACAGCTCCTTCCTGTGCCCAGTTGGGGTCACGTACACTTGGGGGTACCCTCCTAGGAGGTCTCAAAACTGCTTTCCTTGCATGTGCCCGGAAGTGGCTGGAAATGCCTTATTATATTTCTTTATTGCAACTTATTACCTTTGCCTCTAATTAGCGTTTCTTCCCCTACCCTTAGAGGGGATCAGAGAACAGAGGAATGTGAGCTGTAGGGTTAGGGGGAGGTAGAAGAGCTGTGGAGGCCGGCGGTGACAGATCTTTTGAGAGCTCTGCTTGGAGGCCTGTTCTTGTTTAGATGTTCCTGTTTTAACTTGTCGGCAAAGGCTTGTTTGGAAAATGCGCTGAAAAAGTGTCTCTAGCCAGAGGTTCTACCCCATAATTCTTGAATGCTTGGACTGAGATTTAATTTTCATTTAAACATACACAAACACAGGAGCAGGACAGCTCATAAAAGTGTAAAATGAAAGAGTCTCTTCTCTTGAATAATTGTTATTATTATTATTTATTGGTTTTGTACACCATGTTCCAGGTTTTAGAGTCTGTGCAAACACACGTTTTGTCAAAGGCTTTTCATGGCCAGATTCAACTGGTTGTTGTGGGTTTTCCGGGCTGTGTGGCTGTGGTCTGGTAGATCTTGTTCCTAACGTTTCACCTGCATCTCTGGCTGGCATCTTCAGAGGTGACAGAGGGAAGTCTCTGGACACAGTGTGTAACAGACTTCCCTCTGTGATACACCTCTGAAGATGCCAGCCACAGATGCAGGTGAAAAGTTAGGAACAAGATCTACCAGACCATGGCCACACAGCCCGGAAAACCCACCACAACCAACCGATACATGTTGTCCATGAGGAAACTGTGGGCTATTTCTCTCCCACTTGCCTTTAAGCAGCAAAACGTTCAGATTACATTAATTAAACAGCACAGTTTAAAGAAACAGGAACAAAGTGAGATTCAAGTCAGCAATCACAGTGTATTTCTCCATGTAGTCATCTTGCACTTTGAGTGTTCAAATATTTAACAAATGCTGATAACTCACAACAATACTCACAAATGCTGATAACTCACAACCTGTAAAGTGGGCTGCTATCATTTCTTTGTGGTTTTGGAAAACCACATAAGAACATAAGAAAGATCCTGCTGGATCAGACCAGAGTCCATCTAGTCCAGCACTCTGCTACTCACAGTGGCCCACCAGGTGCCTTTGGGAGCTCACAGGCAGGATGTGAAAGCAACGGCCTTCTGCTGCTGCTGGTCTGCTAAGGCATTTGCAATCTCAGATCAAGGAGGATCAAGATTGGTAGCCATAGATCGACTTCTCCTCCATCAACCTGCCCAAGCCCCTTTTAAAGCTATCCAGGTTAGCGGCCATCACCCCCTCCTGTGGCAGCATATTCCACTTTGGCTTATGCCTTATACCCAAACAGTGGACTGCGGGAGAGATGACGGAATAGGGCTAAGAAAACTCCACCCTCTTTTTAAATATATGGCCCAGTGTTAGCAGTGAAGCAATAATGTGTCAGCAATTCGGGAAAATATTTGGATTCTGAGTTGAATGTGGATGAACAGCGGAGTTCCCTCCCCTCGCAGACTCTGCCATCCTTAGCCCCTGCCCCAAATATCCAGGCATTTCCTGTATCCAAATTCGCAGTCCTAGAACTGGACCTGCTGGAATTGGAGCTGAGCTCTTTAAAGTCCTGTGGGGCACAAAAAGCTACACTCCTTTTCCACTTTCAATGGGACTACTGTTGCTAGCAAAGGCCGGCCTTAGAGGGTGTACAGGATTCCCTGTCCCCACCATATTCGCCACGTGTTATTTATAAAAGTAGAATCATAGAATATAATCATAGAGTTGGAAGAGACCCCAAGGGCCATCAAGTCCAACCCCCTGCCATGCAGGAACACACAATCAAAGCACTCCTGATGGATTGCCATCCAACCTCTCTTTAAAAACCTCTCTTTAAAAAGACTCCACCACACTCTGAGGTAGCATATTCCACTGCTGAACAGCCCTGACTGTCAGGAAGTTTTTCCTGATGTTTAGGCGGCATCTCTGTTCCTTCACCTTGAACCCATTGTTCCTGGTCCTAGTCTCTGGAGCAACAGAAAACAAGCTTGCTCCCTCACCAACACAACATCCCTTCAAGTATCTAAACGTGGCTATCATGTTACCTCTTCACCTTCTCTTCACTAAACATCCCCAGCACCCTAAGTCTCCACTAACAATAGTGTCTCACAGATGGAAGCAGAGCCACTTACAGATTCATTCTCCTTACATGGTCACTACCTGAACCACCTGTGGCTCATGGCCACCCTCAAAATCTCCAGGTATTTCCCAACTTGGTGCTGGAAACCCCAATGTTCAGTAGGTCCCAGATGCGCCTTCCCCACTGCCCCTGTAGATCTTTCACTTTTAAAGGCCCATGAGAAGAAGTCTAAGAGTGCTGTTCCAGTGTGTCTCCAGAAAGCAATGCTAATCTGCAGCTGGGGGCTAGATTTCTCCTGGAATAGTGACTGATTCCAGACTCCCAGAAGAAGTTCCCTTGGAGACAGCAGCACCTTTGCACGGCAGAATCACCCATCTCTGCTGAGCTCCCTCCACAAATGCCGCCCTTACAAGGTCCCACCTGCAGGAATGTCCCCACCCTGAGTTGGCAACCCCACATCCCAGAAGGCAAAAAAGGACAATGTTGTAGCTAGGAGATGTGCTAGAAAATCTGGACGTGTCCCTGGTAAGCAAGCACCCTGAAACCATACAGCGTCTTGGCCAAGATAAGAACATAAGACAGAGCCTGCTGGATCAGGCCAGAGTCCATCTAGTCCAGCACTCTGCTACTCACACCAGATGCCTTGGGGAGCTCACAGGCAGGAGGTGAAAGCAATGGCCTGCTGCTGCTGCTGGTCTGCTAAGGCATTTGCAATCTCAGATCAAGAAAGATCGAGATTGGTAGCCAGAGATTGACTTCTCCTCCATCAATCTGGCCAAACCCCTTTGAAAGTTATCCAGGTCATCCAGGCCATCACCACCTCCTGTGGCAGCATCTTTGCTGTCATAGGAGACTCACACTGAAGGCCGAGGTAGGACTTCACCCTTCCAGTTCACTTTGCAGGGATCCAAGCAGTTCCCTCAAGGTGAAGCAAAGAAGGCCGCTTTGTTTCCAAGGGCTCTGGGCCCTCCAGCTCCTGACAAAGGAGATGCAGCAGTCGCTAGAAAACACAATTGTCAGGGCGATGGCGGAGCGAGCGAAGGGCTGCCCTTCCCAACCCTGCGGCGCCTTTGTACCAGCACAGAGCGAGTGTTTACGTTCCAGACAACACCAATCCTGTCGGCCGGCCTCAACTTGCCAATCTCTGTCAGACACCGCAGTCAAACGTAGCCACGGGGCAAGAACCGCCCGCCACTCGGGCCCCACCTGGAAAAGTCTCACTTTTCTTGGCAGGCCTGGCTCCAGCTGCTTGCGCAGAGGAGACCGAGAGCCTGGCTCCCTCCTTCCCGCCAACAGCACCCCAACATCCCCTGGAGCTCCCGCTCAAAAGCAAACACTGGAATTTTCCTCCTTGGAAACAAGCACTTGGCAGGCCCCCAGAAACCCTTGCTCAATCACAAACTGACAGCCCGGTCCCAAGAGGCAACACCTCGCCAAATCCTCCGCAGGGATTGCAGCGCAAGGGGGAGGGGGAAATGCACAGCCTGTATCTGTATCTGTATCTCCCGGCTTGTTTCTGAACATCCTTCGGCATGATATGGAAAAGCGGCAGATTTGGACACTTCTCACATCCAAATCACTGGAAAAGCGAATGCTGGGAGAGGCTGAAGGCAGCAGGAAAAGAGGGAGACCCAACCTGAGAAGGAGGAGGAGGAGGAGAGGAGAAGAAGAGTTTGGATTTATATCCCCCCTTTCTCTCCTGCAAGGAGACTAAAAGAGGTTTACAATCTCCTTTCCCTCCCCCCACCCGCCCCCATCATTGCCAGATGAATCCAATTTCTCCTGCAATAGTTCCCAAGTAGAATCCAGGGATTTGGACATACTGTGTGACTTTAGACTGAAGAGAAAAGAGAAGACCAGAGATTTGAACCCGTTTCTTCCAGTTGCTAGTCCAACACTCTAATCCAGGGGCGTCATCAGTCCCTCCTAACATGAGCATTGGCTATACTGGCAAGGGCTGATGGGAACTGTAGTTCGTGAACATCTGGAGGGCCGCGAGTTTGACACCTGTGCTCTAATCCCTGCCCCACCAAACGTCGTGCTTATTCGTCTCCCTTTTGTGGTCTCTAATTTTAAACTGTAAGTTCCTCAGTCTAGGAGCCTATTATCTTGTACTACAAGAAGGTCTTTCTCTTTTGATCCCTGCCCTCCCGCAATGCTTGGGCTTACACTGAGTTAAGTGGTTTTCCTCTGTCCCCAGAAAAGCATAATTCCTCCGTCCTTCCAATGCTGGGCATCTCATTCTCTGCCCTGGGGGAAAAATAAATCCCACTGAATTCTGCCAAAGGAGAACAGGAAGCCATCCCCTTGACAAGATCAATGAATTCACCGTCTCTTTCTCTCCCAACAAAGCCGGCTCCATAATACACCTGCCATGCTACGGCCCCGGCCTTCCCTCCAGCAGGTCCTGCGCTGCTTTTCAGGCTCCCATGAAAAGGGGTTTGTTGAAGCCCTCTTGATAGATCGCCTCTGATTTCAATATCAATGGAGCTGGAGAAGGGCAGAGGCTCAAAGAAAGGGGGGGGGGCAAGTAGAATTTGTTAATGGCTTTGGTGATGTCCAACCCCCCCCCCCCCTTCCCCCATATACCTTCATTTTGTTCCCAGAGCAGTTTGGATGTAGCCTCATAGCTGCGTCTGGTCGCTTAGAAACCTAGCTTTTTAAGCAGAAGACTAGAACAGAGACGGGGAAGGGGGGGTGCAGGGTGTTGGGGGGGGGGGATATACAAAGACCAGGCCTCTTAACAAGATTTAATGAGGAATTGTCCAATCTGAGAGTTGGCAGAAGGTTAACATCAAAAGGCTTTTCAGGAAGAGTGTTAAGTTCAAATGCCCCATAGTTGCCATGGAACCTGCTGTTGAAAACCCCAAATCTGAGTGTACATGTGTGTCCGTGCACAGCCTTTTATCTGTCCCAAAAGGGTGTCATGCTCAGCCCTTCCATAAAGGCAGTGATCATTGCATTTTATGCTTGGGATGTGCTTTTGTACCCTCGAGTTTATTTCATTCCACAGAATCCTTAACAAAATCCCTTTTTGTGTAAAAAAAATAGCCATCCATGACGATGGTGGTCAGAACTCCCTGTGGCAATGAGTTCCATGGGTGAACTTCTACATGAAGCTGGCCTCAAAAGTGCCTATTTGTTCCCAAGTCAAGCCGGAACTGTGCATTGGTGTAAGTTAGCGGCTTACTCTCGTGGGGCTTCCGATTGCTTTCTGCCACCTTTGTGCATCCAAAATGTCAATTGGAATTATGGTCCCCTGGGAAGTGGAGCTGCTTCTTATAACTTCTAGCTTCGATACCAATAACAGAAGCTGGCTTTGAGGTCTGGGCAGGGTCTGGATGCACAGCACAGCAACAGACATAGTTGATGTGAAAAGACCTCCCTCCTTCTGACGCCCTGGAGGTCAGCTGCCAGTCAGAGTAGACAAGACTGACCATGATAAAATGAAGGGTCTGACTCCGTAGAGTCAGCTTCATGCGTTTAACAACCTGCAACTCTGTGCTTGTGACCAAACCATACGCGTGCTATCAAGGTATTATGTTGGTGACTTTTTGCTCCTGTCAACCCATTGAATAAAGATTATCCTTTTGACCACCTTGGACCTGCAGACGGTTAACTTCATCTAGTGTCCCAAAGTTTCTAGTATTATGAGAGAGGGAAAGTCCACTGTTTTGTCCAACACGGTCTACCGCACTCCATTGTCTTTCCAACGGTTCCCCTTTTGCTCAGGTCAAAAGCAGCCGTGGAAATACGGTCACAGACATCTGGAGCGATATTAGAGGGATTTTTATCCTCCGTCAATTGCATTTCCCACCGCCAGTGCCAGAACATCTTGCGTTTTCACCAGCTGGCTACCGGCTAAGACGGCTGTGAGAATCAGCTTTTTAGTTACTGGACAATCCCGGTGAGAATGAGCCACCTGCAAGATTGGAACGGCTCTCCCCCTAAAAGGAGCCTGGGAAAACCGTGTCGTTCCCTTGCACTAAATCCATAGTAACTCCCTTGGAATGGCTCCAGATGGACAACATTTGGTCCCAGTTTAAGTTTCCATTTCTGCACACCTGGATGTATTCGATAAGCCATTCCAAACAGGCCTGGAAAGCCGTCGCTGTTCCACGAACAGCAAACATGCCCCAAACAGCTGTTTTTTATTTGGCTGGGACAAAAGGGAAAAGACACCAAACGTTTCCCACTCGGCTCCTAAAGATGCTCCTACAGGAGACGGCTTTTGCTCGAGAACTGGAGCGCAGCCATTGTTCTGAGGCTCCCCAAACCGATGGCGACACTGGATACTTCCTTTCCAAAGCTGTAAACACAGGCAGCCCTCTCTAGCTGCAGGTTTGGCCTTTCCCACAACAGACAATGAAGAGAACGTGGGCCGGACAGCCCTGGAGGACCCCTACATCTGCCGGCACCGGAGCGCTGCCAGCAATGGGACGGGAAGAGGAGGCGGAGGAAGGAAAGAGGCCCGAATCGTAGCAAAAACACCCCAAAGGGAAAAATCAGTCGGGGGAAAATTTGGAACGTGAGTGTGTGCATTGTTCATATATAACGGTAAATACAGCTTGAAGATGAGAATCTCTTCCCCAACCCCCAAAAAATAATGATTAGAAAAACTACATGTCCCAAGCTTGGGGGAGAGGGGGTTGTGTAAATCCTCCACCCCCTGTCTGTGGGGGGGGGGGGGGCAGTCACGCAAAAGACAGAGAACCAGGTACTCCCACAGTTCAACATTCTTCCACATGTGAGGTTTGGCTGTTTCTCTGTCAATCCGCTGACCCCTGCCGAGGTAAATCTTTCATCCCGATAACAGACTATTCTTCCGATGTCAGAGTGCCTTGTACAAGACGTGCCATGTTTTTTCCTAGTTCAAAATCCGTCGCCATTGAAGAGAGCATTCCAGCTTTTGGTACGTCTCCTAGACACCCCCTCGTTGTACAGATCGACTGGTTTTCTTTAAAATACTTTGGTCATCGCAGTCAGTAAAAACCATTCGAAACCAAACATACGATAAGCATTCTATAAGCAGCTCTGGCAGGGTGGGAGATACTAAAGAGATAAAAGTTCCCTACACACACAAACACACACACACACACACAGAGGCTCCACATGCTTGCTGCTACCAGTTGGAACATCTGGCTTGGTTTGACTCAAATGAGCGTGTGCAGGTGGGTTATGAGGTGGGGGCCATGGCCCCCATGTTGGAATTTCTTGAGAGCTGGAGTCCCCAGCGTGGTGCTGCGGTGCCCGCCAACACCTTTCCCAGTTTCCACCATTGTTTTAATAGGAAGAGGACTTCTAATTGGCTGTGCAGATTCAACGGCATCCAGTGTAAACCCAGCTTCCGCCTTAAACCCGGCAGATACAGTGCTAAAACCAGGGGGCATACATTGAAAATGCTGGGGGGAAGAATTAGGACTAATCAAAGGAAACATTTCTTCACACAATGCTTGATTGGTGTTTGGAATATGCTGCCACAGGAGGTGGTGATGGCTGCTGACCTGGATAGATTTATGGAGGAGAAGTCGATCTTTGGCTACCAATCTTGATCCTCCTTGATCTGAGATTGCAAATGCCTTAGCAGACCAGGTGCTCGGGAGCAGCAGCAGCAGAAGGCCGTCGCTTTCACCTCCTGCAGCTCCCCAAGGCATCTGGTGGGCCACTGCGAGTAGCAGAGTGCTGGACTAGACGGACTCTGGTCTGATCCAGCAGGCTCGTTCTTAGGTTCTTATGAGATTCAATCAGACCCTCAGTTCTTGACATGTTGTGGCGGGGGTCCCCTCCCGCGGCAGCCGCTTTGAGGTCACATCGACCTCCCCACCCCACCCCCGTGCAAAATCCCTGCTCTTCCTCTCGCCCTCCCGGAGGAGGTGCCGGAGAGGTCCAAAAGCATGCAGGAGTTTTTTCTCCTGCAAACTCTAATCCTGGACAAAGGCGGCTGTGGCGTTCCTTTGTGTCTTGCCCCAAAGATGACTCACGTAGACTAGAATCTTGCTCCTATTGTTAAATCAAAAATGTGTGTGTGTGTGTGTGTGTGTGTCTCTCTCTCTCTCTCTCTCTCTCTCTCTCTCTCTCTCTTTCTCTCTCTCTGCAATGAGCATGGTTCTGGACAGCCCAGTTACCAAAGAACATAAAAATGTCAGTGATATCACGGCCAGCCTCCATCCTTCTGTGTCTCTGTCCTGCTTCCACATGTATTGTCCTGTCCTTCCCTGCATCCCTGCCCTAGGGTGGGGAACTGGAGAACCAGCTGAAGCAAGGATGAAGTCACAGATCCAGCAGGCCAGATCCTCAGCCCTTGGAAACCGCAGGCCCGTGAAGAAGAGCTTCTTGCATAACTGACGAGCGCTTTCCCAGGCCAAAGACCGTCTGGCTGAGCAGAGCCAACCATTTCTCCTTCGCCTGGGGAACGAGAAGCATGAGCTACGGCGAGAAATATGAACGGCCACCTTCCGAGTCTTGCTAGTTCAGCAGGGCTGGGGGGGGGGGGGGGAGGAGCTCATTCCGCTGTAGGCAAACCCAGAGCTTTGTGTTTGAAAGCAGTGACCACCAGCCATTAGGGAGAGAGGGCGGGACGCAGATCTCTGTAGCTACCATCTGCCTCTGCAACAGGGGGGTCCCAGATCCCGGGAGACTCTTGCTGAGGAATGCACGCTGAAATGATGCATGCCCCATCTGTTTCTCACTCCACACAACCCCTCTCCGAATACCATGACAGGAGCAGGGAAGCACTGGCCTCTGGACTATACAGCAAGTTGGCTCAAAATACAAAGTGCCGTTAACATCTCCATAGACCTGTCCTGCTTTCGCAAATGGGCCTCGCTAACATTGTTTTGGGGGAAAAACCTGGCTCAGTTATCCAAAACCGAACCATTTTGAGGCCGATTATTATTCCAAAAAGGGAATAATAATAATCATTTGGATTTATACCCCTCCTTTCTCTCCTGTTAAGGGGACTCAAGGTGGCTTACAAGCTCCTTTCCCCTCCTCTCCCCACAACAAACACCCTGTGAGGTAGGCGGGGCTGAGAGAGTTCAGAGAGAACTGTGACTAGGCCAAGGTCACCCAGCAGGAATGTAGGAGTGCGGAAACACATCTGGTTCACCAGATAAGCCTCTGCCACTCAGGTGGAGGAGTGGGGAATCGAACCCAGTTCTCCAGATTAGGAGAAGAGTTTGGATTTATACCCCACCTTTCTCTCCTGTAAGGAGACTCAAGGGAGCAGAGAGCTTGGCCTTGAAGCACAAGACTTGAGAGACGTGTCAGTAAGGGCAGATGTCAAAAGGGTCGTGAGGGCACACATAAACACACCTACGTGTGCATCAGGGAGTCTTTACAGCAGCCCCCTTTGCAATCTGACCCTCCTCACCCTGTTATTCTACAGTTGCTGTTTGGATGGAGCGGGTGGCAAGCACAGGGCGAAACACGGTAGCCAGCTCACAAGATCTTACAGGAAGGCTCAAGTGGGAGAGAGCAAGAGACAGAGAAGGGAAGGAAGGCTCCAGTAAGTATCTCTCCAGATGTTCCAAGGAGACACCAGAGCAACAGGAACCAAGAAGATACGTGGTAAAAGCAGCCTCTTTTGTAGCCTGGTTTTCCTGTTCCAGAGTACACCAAATCATGTCCACCGTCTCCCCGAACTGGACAGCGCATCTTGCCAAGAGATGGCATTTCCTTAAACTTTTGGCGTCTTCCGTCTCATCTTCTGGAATGAAATCTATCACCCACGCGGGCCTGTTGGCCTTTTTCTTCCTAGCTGCTTGACTGGCTGAGTGAGTGAGTTATTATCAGACAGCTAAGCAGGAAAGGAAGGTGGAGGCATGGGGAATCTACACTCTGCCCCCCGAAAAGATCCCCCCATCCTCTTTCCAAGGCAGAACCACAGAGGGATGGCAGAACTGCATTCAGATGTTATCTTTTCAACGTTTATTTATTTATTTATTTATTAAACTTTTATACCGCCCCAACGTTATCCCCAGTCTCCTCTCAGACCTGCTTGCATGTCCAGCAATCGACACTTCACACCGGGGCTAAAACTGCTTTGGGGACAAAAGTCCATAGCAGACACACCAGAGTGGCAACATAACTGATCCTTGCAAAATACAACCGAAAGAGAGAGTGGAGCTCGAAGAAAATGGAACAGTGGTAAAAAGGTAGAAAGAGGTTGGCTGTGCTGTAGTGTTTAAGAGCAGGTGCACTCTAATCTGGAGAACTGGGTTGGATTCCCCGCTCTGCCACTTCGAGCTGTGGAGGCTTATCTGGGGAACCAGATTAGCTTGTGCACTCCCAACACACGCCAGCTGGGTGACCTTGGGCTAGTCACAGTTCTTTGGAGCTCTCTCAGACCCACCCACCTCACAGGGTGTTTGTTGTGGGGGAGGGGGAAAGGGAAAGGAGATTGTAATCCCCTTTGAGTCTCCTTGAAGGAGAGAAAGGGGGGATATAAATCCAAACTCTTCTTCTTCTTCTTTACAGCCACAAGTTCATGTACTTGCCATAGAGTCGCCAGCCTCTCCTAGAGATTTTCCAACCTAGAAAAATGTGCCCCTTCCACACATGCAGAATAAGGCACTTTCAATCCACTTTCACAATTGTTTGCAAGTGGATTTGGCTGTGCCGCACAGCAAAACCCAGCTGCAAAGTGCTGAGAAAGTGGACTGAAAGTGCATTATTCTGCATGTGTGGAGGGGGCCTCCAGGACTTTATTCTAGATTCTCGACAGCTATTTCAACAGCGGGGACGAGAAAGGGTGGGGGGAGCCTTTTCTTTCCAGGATCTGAATTTTGCCCTCTGTCTGCAAAGCTCCGCTTCTGTTGCGCCTGAAAGCTGATTCGTCCCCTTTCGTTTCCCCTTTCTCCCTTCTTTCTCTGCCCCCTTAGGAAGGCATTTGCTTGAGACTAATTCAATTTTCTGCCCAGAGACAGGAAGACAAGGCCAGGAGAGAGTTGAACTCCCAACGCAGCCAGGCAAGGCAGGGCAAAGAAGGCATGTTAACCGGTGCTGGGACAATCCATCCAGCTTAACAAAACCACTGAGTTCTGTCCCCTCTTGTTAAGGGGGGGTGGGGAGGGAGAAGGGTATATTTATTCTAGCCCTTTCTGTGGGTTTTCCTTCCAAGTCACCAAGTTCCCTTCTGTGCACCTCCTTTTGTGGCCAACGGCAGCTGGTGGGTTGCAAGAAAGAGACACGCTTTGACAGGAGTGGGGAAGGGAGACCCCTCTCCCTTTCTTTTCCTACCTTGTCCCCATTTTCTAGAGGGAGGGGGGTTACAATAGGGCAAGGAATGGGGCGGGTGGGGACCGTCGCCACAAAAGACAACCCTGCAGTCAAAAAGTTTAGACTGAAGGAATTGAAGTGGGGTGTGCTACTATTTGGGGAGGGGTCTGGCCAAACAGATGGTGCTGGCAGGGAAAGGGGGGCAGGATTTCATTCACCAGAGACTTGTTTTGAGTAACCAACTAAAGAAGGGAGGAGGAAAAATGGGGGGGGGGGGAGGAGAAAAGCCGGAGCCCAATAAAAGAAGGGTGTTGGGGACAAGTTTCTTCCCAACCCCAACAAAGAAGGCTCTTTCTTTTCAACGTACAACCGTCCTGCCCAGGAATGGCCTCCTGGTTAATAGCTTCACTGGCACATGTGTTGGATTTGCTCAGTTGGCTGTGTAAGCCCTGAGCTTGGGGTCCCGTCCCCCCACAGAAATACACAGAAGTGACAGATGGAAGGGATGTGTAAAGAAAACCTCTGAAGACCTCTGACAACTATGAAAGCTGTCCCTGGGAAGGTGAAGAAGAAGGAGGAGGAGGAGGAGGAGGAGGAGTGTGGATTTATATCCCCCCTTTCTCTCCTGTAAGGAGACTCAAAGGGGCTTACAATCTCCTTCCCCCCTCCCCCAGAAACACCCTGTGAGGTGGGTGAGGCTGAGAGAGCGCCGAAGAACTGTGACTAGCGCAAGGTCACCCAGCTGGCATGTGTTGGAGTGCACAAGCTAATCTGGTTCCCCAGGTAAGCCTCCACAGCTCAAGTGGCAGAGTGGGGAATCCAACCCGGTTCTCCAGATTAGAGTGCACCTGCTCTTAACCACTACACCTCGCTGGCTTTCAAGGCCTAACCGGTGCTCAAGGAAAAGGTTTGGCTCAGTTTCCAGAAGACCTGAGCCAGACCACTGAAATAAGAACAGTTGGCTTAACATTATTGATGTCCCGTGAAATGAATGGGTAGCAACATTTGCCAAATCCTTTTCTATGGCCCAGAACAACCCACCATTAGAGGTGCCAACCTCCAGGTGGTGGCTTGAGGTCTGGGGTTACAATTGAGCTCCAGGCAACAGGGATCAGTTGCCCTAGAGAAAATGGCTGCCTTGGAAGGTGGAGTCTATGATGACATAGAATCCACCTTCCAAGGCAGCCATTTTCTCTAGGGTACCCCTCAGGTTGCCACCCTCCAGGTAACTCCTGGAGATCTCCAGCTATTACAGTTGATCTCTGGGCAATGAAAATCAGTTCCTCTAGAGAAAAGCCTGCTTTGGCAGGTGGGCTCTCTGGCCCTGCTGCAGTCTCTCCGCTCCCAAACCCCACTCTGTTCAGGCTCCACCAGGTATTTCCAAAGTCAGGGATCGCATTCCTACTTGTATATAGTGAAGGGAATTTTGGCTCTCAAAAGCATCCCCCACCCCCTGAATTTTGTTGACCCCTGCTAATGGGCTTGGATCGAGTATCCTCTACTCGATCCAGTTCCAGTATCCTCTACTTTTCCAGTATCCTCTACTTTTCCAGTATCCTCTACTTTTCCAGTATCCTCTACTTTTGTAGGCCAGTTTCATTCTGTGTTATGAAGAAGAGAAGAAGAAGAGTTTGGATTTATATCCCGTCCTTTCTCTCCTGTAAGGAGACTCAAAGGGGCTAGCAAACTCCTTTCCCTTCCCACCCTCCTCACAACAAACACCCTGTGAGGTGGGTGGGGCTGAGAGAGCTCCGAAGAACTGTGACTAGGCCAAGGTCACCCAGCTGGCATGCGTTGGAGTGTACGGGCTGATCTGAAGTCCCCAGATAAGCCTCCACAGCTCAAGCGGCAGAGCTGGGAATCAAACCCGGTTCCTCCAGATTAGAGTACACCTGCTGTTAACCACTACGCCACTGCTGTTACGCTTTATTCAGTTGTTATTGCTATAGACAGTTTTCAGGTTGTTTGCATAATTTTTTTCCCAGTTCTGTAATTGTAACCCGACTGCGCTGCCTGCGATTGAATTGCTGATCATAATCTTTTGTTGTCTGCCTTGAATCTCAGTGAGAAATGAAATTGTTAAATAATAATAATGTACATTGCAAACATGTGCCTGAAAGGGTGGAAAGAGAGCCGTTCCATTCCGATAACAGAACTGTGGTCTGCAGCGTTGAATCCGTTACACAATGTTCACAAAATCTCCTCGCTCACTCCGGTATAGGGATTCCAACCTCCACAAATCTCTTCAGTTGTTCTACCATCTTACAGCAGGCTCACAGTGATATTTTTAGGGTTAGCGTTCTAATTTTTCCCTATTCTGAGCCTTTTCCCAACTCGGCGCCCGGTCCATTTCTCCTCCCTCCATTTCTCCCACGCCACCGTTCATTCAAAAGTTTTCTATTTCAAGAACGAACAACTTGCCCAATTCTGTATTTAGCAGGGAGACCCGCCAACTTATAAATATTTGCCTAAACTATTATTAGAACGGGATGGTGCACGTAAATAGAGTAGAAGCATGCACACTGCTTGATTTACATGGTGCAATATTTGTGTTGGGGGAGGGGAATACACTGGCATGAATTTCTCCATCTTGTCTACAGGATGACATTGAAAAACAAATCAAGATAAATAAACTCAGGTAGGTAGAGTCACCCACGAAATGTTTTCGTTTTTGGGGTCAGGTAGGAATTTCCCTCCAGGGCATATTGACCAGGGATCCTGGTGGTGGTTTGCCTTCCCCTGGGCATAGATCAGGGGTCACCGGGGGAATTGGGAGAGGGAGTTGCAAGTTTCCTGTATTGAGCAAGGGGTTAAACTAGATGGCCTTTGAGGGCTGTATTGAAGTAAGAGGTGCAATGAAGGTCTTGGTTGCTTTGCACAGAACTGGAAATCAGTCTGGCAGCTTTAAACAGTTACTCAAGAAAGAGAAGGGTGGGGGGGCTGTATTTCTTTCCTAGCCAGGGCATTAAGCAAGTCCTATGGGAAACAGATTCCAATGGTGTTAGAAGTTTCCAGTTTGAGTTTGCAGGACCGAGGAGAGCTCCCAAGGAAAGCAGATGTTTGAGCCTCCCTAAGTCCCAAACGTTTATCTTCAAGCTGGAAGGGTGGGATTTGGGCAGCCAAGTATTTCAAGGGACAGTTGGGACCCATTACTCTGTTGCAGGCAGATACCGAGACCCCATTTTTCTCCCACTAAGAACACAGAACAGCTGGCAACATTTCCCTTCCCCTGGGTAAGATACTACAAATGAATAAGCTACCCAGGGGGGGATTTGGTGGTACACACGGGCTCCTGTAGGCCAACGTTTGGCTAAGGTGGACTGTAAGCATTCCACTCTGCCAAAGTCCTTATTTCTCTTTCCGGGTCACCTTTCACAAGCCTAAAATCTGGAAGAACACCGTGGAAGAATCCATTCTGGAGGAACATCTCAAACACATGAGTTTAGATTAGGTCGACTTGCGGGGTCTGTTTTTTCCATACTGACTCATGTTTAGGAACTTAAATATTTATAGTAGATGTTAAAATATTTACACTCCGCTACCCTATGAGGAGCAGACCAAGCCATCACTGGATTCCCTGGGGTCTGAGGCTGCCCTAGCGATGCGATGGCTGTTAGTTATTCCCAAGTAGAAAAACTAGTAGGGTGTGTTTTTACAAAATGCACGGCCCTCATTGGACTACGAGCAGCCATGGAGAAGACCAAAGGGAGAGAAATGCGGAAGGGAAGGGTGGGGTGACTTTTTTTATTACTGTTCTTCACAACACTGTACATTTTCCAGGATTAAATGTAAATGAGGATTTGGCAGGGGAAGAGGGGAGGGGAAGGAGATACCACGCAGCAGATTAACAGCCAGCAGTGTAAATGCTACTGATGTGGGCTCAAAATTCTAGGCAGCTGAACCTCAATACTCTCGTGCAAAAAGGCCCCAAAACAAGGGGTCATCGTCAGGATATTATGGAGGGGAGGATAGTCCCTAGGAGGCTACCAGCCAGCGAGGTGTGGTGGTTAAGAGCAGGTGCACTCTAATCTGGAGAGAACCGGGTGTGATTCCCCACTCTGCCACTTTGAGTTGTGGAGGCTTATCTGGTGAACAAGATTAGCTTGTGCACTCCAACACACGCCAGCTGGGTGACCTTGGGCTAGTCACAATTCTTCGGAGCTCTCAGCCCCACCCACCTCACAGGGTGTTTGTTGTAAGAGGGTAGGGGGAAGGGAAAGGAGTTTGTAAGCCCCTTTGAGTCTCCTTACAGGAGAGAAAGGGGGGATATAAATCCAGACCCTTCTTCTTCTCTTCAGTCTGAAGTCACACAACATGCCCAAGTCCCTGGATTCTACTTGGAATCGGGGGCTTGGGAAGATCTATTTGGTAGGAGACAAAATTGGATCCATCTGGCAGCGAGATGCTCTGAATTCTTGTCTCTTGTTAACATGGCCGGGGCGTTCCAAAAAGCCTAAACAAAGCCATGTGGGATGTCTGTTGTTTCCCCAAATACAGTCCTGGTCTCAAAGCAGCCGATTCTCATTTGGCTAGAGCAGAAGGGAACAGAAGGATTTACAGACACTCTGGAGCGGGACTTGGGTTGCAGTCCCACCAAGAAGCATCCCCTCCCAGACCCACCCTTTCCCCTGAGAGTTGTTGAAGGGGTGTGACTTAATCCCAGAGGAAGGCATCAGGAATTGATGCCAGGTTAGACCTTGCTTTGGGTGGTGATCAGGGACATTGAATCAGCCCCCAGGGTACACACAATGTAATGTGGCTCTAAAAGGCAGGAGGAGGAGGAGAGGAAGAAGAAGGAGGAGGAGGAGGAGTTTGGATTTATACCCCACTTTTCTCTCCTGTAAGGAGACTCAAGGTGGCTTACAAGCTCCTTTCCCTTCCTCTCCCCACAACAGACACCTTGTGAGGTAGGTAGGGCTGAGAGAGTAGCCCAAGGTCACCCAGCAGGAATGTAGGAGTGCGGAAACACATCTGGTTCACCAGATAAGCCTCCACAGCTCAAGTGACAGAGAGGGTGGAATCAAACCTGGTTCTCCAGGTTAGAGTGCACCTACTCTTAACCACTACACTGCACGGGATTGGGGAAAGGGTGACAAGAACCATTTCTCCTGGCGATGCCTCCCCATCGCTTGAGAAATATCTGGAGATTTGGGGGGCAGAGCCTAGAGAGGGGGGATTGGGGATTAATGCCCACAAAGACTGCCCTCCAAAGCAGCCATTTCTCCAGAGGAACTGATCTTGATCACCTGGAGATTAATTGCAATGGTGAAAGATCTCCAGGTGCCATCTGGAAGCTGGCAACCCTATTCTCTGTGCAAACCCATCTTGAAAGGAGACCTGGCAATGCCCCAGACTTATTCCACAGCAGGAATCTCAGCTGGGAAACATCTCCGCTTTCTGGCTCCATACTTTTTGGTAGAGTTTATCGCGCCAAATACAGGCATCAAATACGGGCATCCGGCTCTTGTCTTCGTGGACTACTGTGAAGGCTGGGGGAAGAGGACGTTATGGCGAGACCTAACCTTTTAATCTTCCAGTACTTTCCTTTCAAAAGCCTGTCTTGGCTGCTGTCTCTTCCCAAGCCAGAAAGAAACCCCACTCGGCTCATGAAAGTGTGAAGGATTGCAAGAGTCAAACGGCTGCCAGGGAAGGCTGAAACCCAGACATTCGCTCTCCTCATTAATGTTGTTATTATTTATGACATTTCAATGCAACAAAGACAGGGGTGGAAACTCTCTGTTTGCCACCAAAATGTGCATTCTATCCTCCAGTGGGCCACTGCACCAAAGAACCATTTGCAGTCCAAAGGGACCTCGGATAACTTTGGATGGTGACCTCTATGGCATTATACTCCAGCCCAAAATTTCCAGGAATCCCCCCCCCCCCCCCCCCCGGAGTTGGCAACTGTGCACACGCACTCTGTATTGGCCCTGTCCAACAGATATCCAGGCAGTTGCAGGTTTCTGGATGGCCATTTCTTGCCTGTGCATCCCTAGTGTAGCAAACGGCTTACAGAAACATGCGATCCAAAAACCGAGAGGCAGATAACAGCTTTTCGCTCATGTTCTCCGGAGGGTCACAAGAGAGGGCGGGGGGAGGGGGAGAAAACGCACACATATTTGGCGAACTTTCTAGCCAACTGTTTTCCCAACGGAGAGATAAAGACTGACAGAACTGGAGAGAAATATTACAAATACAGATCTTTCCCAAGTTGATCAGAAGTCATCTCTGGGCTTGGAAGGGAAGCAGGGGGACATATTTTAAAAATAGAGTCATCTTGGAGGATCTCCAGCTGCACCATCCATCAAGCAGCAAATTAAAAACAATAACTCTCGCCACAGCTGCCTAAATAAGAACCGAAAGCGGTCTTGACCCGGGTAAATTATGTTCGCCCCGGCCCGCACCAGCAAAATCCTATTCTCCTTGGAAGCGTGGAAAGGCATGGAAGGAGATTTGACTGAGCCCTAGTGCGAGAGCAACCCCGAAGTGTGGCCGAGCTCCTCCATTTCAAGCGCTGCCTGGTCTCATATTGTTCTCCCAAATCTATGGTCCGTTCTTCGGGGACTGGCTAGTCAGAAGAAGGCCTTCAGTCCAGGAGAAAAGATCTGCAACAAAGTTCTTTCTAAAGACCCCCCTCCGCATAGCTGCACACCAATACCCCTTTGCTGCTCCCACGATCCTCCTCCAAATCTCACCTTTCTCTCCACCACACCAAACCTAAGAACATGCAGCCAGCGCTAGTTGTGGACTTCTGGTTACCCTCCTTCCTCTTTCTGTATTGGTCTTCCTCACTGCCAGCATTTAGTGTGTAAGCTCCAAAAGGGGTAGGGACCGTAGCTTAAAGAATTCCATCAATGGCCAGGTCTGTTGAGGCCAGAGGCCTGGCAATCGAGTTATGTTGTTCATTCTGAGTCACAGCACCTTTCCCAAAATCACAGGTAGAGAAAGATGTTTCCCAGTACTAGGTACCCTCTAACTGCAGATTCCGGGGACTGGACGGTGGTACTTCTCCCAAGCATCTCAGGCATCAGAGCAGCCATTTTGTGGTGGCACAAAACTCCCTTTTGTAGCCATTTAGTCTTCATCACCCCTTACGCTTACACCACCAGGGATCCCACCAGGGGATCCCTTAGAATTAAAGTTCATCTGCAGACTACAGAGATCCATTCCCCCGGAAGAAATGGCAGCTGTGACGCATAGTGTCTACCGCATCTTTGCAGCATGGTGTCGTGGTTAAGAGCAGGTGCACTCTAATCTGGAAAACCGGGTTTGATTCTCTGCTCTGCCACTTGAGCTGTGGAGGCTTATCTGGTGAACTAAATTATCTTGTGCACTCCAGCTGGGTGACCTTGGGCTAGTCACAATTGGGCTAGTCACATGCCAGCTGGGTGACCTTGGGCTAGTCACAGTTCTTCAGAGCTCTCTCAGCCCCACCTACCTCACAGGGTATTCGTTGTGAAGGGGGGAAGGAGATTGTAAGCCCCCCTTGCAGGACAGAAAGGGGGGATATAAATCCAAACTCTTCTTCTGCAGACTACAGAGAACTGTTCCCCTGAAAGAAATGGCCTCTGCAAAGTGTAGTCTCTATGGCATCTTCACCATCCTCAGGCACTGTCCTTAAATCTCTAGGAATATCCCAAGCCAGGGCACTTCATTTATCAAGGCAAACCCAATGATAAAGATAGAACTTGATGCTGATGGGGGGGTGGGGGGGGGGGGGGGGTGGGGGGGGGGGGGGTGGGGGGGGGGGGGGGTGGGGGGGGGGGGGGGTGGGGGGGGGGGGGGGTGGGGGGGGGGGGGGGTGGGGGGGGGGGGGGGTGGGGGGGGGGGGGGGTGGGGGGGGGGGGGGGTGGGGGGGGGGGGGGGTGGGGGGGGGGGGGGGTGGGGGGGGGGGGGGGTGGGGGGGGGGGGGGGTGGGGGGGGGGGGGGGTGGGGGGGGGGGGGGGTGGGGGGGGGGGGGGGTGGGGGGGGGGGGGGGTGGGGGGGGGGGGGGGTGGGGGGGGGGGGGGGTGGGGGGGGGGGGGGGTGGGGGGGGGGGGGGGTGGGGGGGGGGGGGGGTGGGGGGGGGGGGGGGTGGGGGGGGGGGGGGGTGGGGGGGGGGGGGGGTGGGGGGGGGGGGGGGTGGGGGGGGGGGGGGGTGGGGGGGGGGGGGGGTGGGGGGGGGGGGGGGTGGGGGGGGGGGGGGGTGGGGGGGGGGGGGGGTGGGGGGGGGGGGGGGTGGGGGGGGGGGGGGGTGGGGGGGGGGGGGGGTGGGGGGGGGGGGGGGTGGGGGGGGGGGGGGGTGGGGGGGGGGGGGGGTGGGGGGGGGGGGGGGTGGGGGGGGGGGGGGGTGGGGGGGGGGGGGGGTGGGGGGGGGGGGGGGTGGGGGGGGGGGGGGGTGGGGGGGGGGGGGGGTGGGGGGGGGGGGGGGTGGGGGGGGGGGGGGGTGGGGGGGGGGGGGGGTGGGGGGGGGGGGGGGTGGGGGGGGGGGGGGGTGGGGGGGGGGGGGGGTGGGGGGGGGGGGGGGTGGGGGGGGGGGGGGGTGGGGGGGGGGGGGGGTGGGGGGGGGGGGGGGTGGGGGGGGGGGGGGGTGGGGGGGGGGGGGGGTGGGGGGGGGGGGGGGTGGGGGGGGGGGGGGGTGGGGGGGGGGGGGGGTGGGGGGGGGGGGGGGTGGGGGGGGGGGGGGGTGGGGGGGGGGGGGGGTGGGGGGGGGGGGGGGTGGGGGGGGGGGGGGGTGGGGGGGGGGGGGGGTGGGGGGGGGGGGGGGTGGGGGGGGGGGGGGGTGGGGGGGGGGGGGGGTGGGGGGGGGGGGGGGTGGGGGGGGGGGGGGGTGGGGGGGGGGGGGGGTGGGGGGGGGGGGGGGTGGGGGGGGGGGGGGGTGGGGGGGGGGGGGGGTGGGGGGGGGGGGGGGTGGGGGGGGGGGGGGGTGGGGGGGGGGGGGGGTGGGGGGGGGGGGGGGTGGGGGGGGGGGGGGGTGGGGGGGGGGGGGGGTGGGGGGGGGGGGGGGTGGGGGGGGGGGGGGGTGGGGGGGGGGGGGGGTGGGGGGGGGGGGGGGTGGGGGGGGGGGGGGGTGGGGGGGGGGGGGGGTGGGGGGGGGGGGGGGTGGGGGGGGGGGGGGGTGGGGGGGGGGGGGGGTGGGGGGGGGGGGGGGTGGGGGGGGGGGGGGGTGGGGGGGGGGGGGGGTGGGGGGGGGGGGGGGTGGGGGGGGGGGGGGGTGGGGGGGGGGGGGGGTGGGGGGGGGGGGGGGTGGGGGGGGGGGGGGGTGGGGGGGGGGGGGGGTGGGGGGGGGGGGGGGTGGGGGGGGGGGGGGGTGGGGGGGGGGGGGGGTGGGGGGGGGGGGGGGTGGGGGGGGGGGGGGGTGGGGGGGGGGGGGGGTGGGGGGGGGGGGGGGTGGGGGGGGGGGGGGGTGGGGGGGGGGGGGGGTGGGGGGGGGGGGGGGTGGGGGGGGGGGGGGGTGGGGGGGGGGGGGGGTGGGGGGGGGGGGGGGTGGGGGGGGGGGGGGGTGGGGGGGGGGGGGGGTGGGGGGGGGGGGGGGTGGGGGGGGGGGGGGGTGGGGGGGGGGGGGGGTGGGGGGGGGGGGGGGTGGGGGGGGGGGGGGGTGGGGGGGGGGGGGGGTGGGGGGGGGGGGGGGTGGGGGGGGGGGGGGGTGGGGGGGGGGGGGGGTGGGGGGGGGGGGGGGTGGGGGGGGGGGGGGGTGGGGGGGGGGGGGGGTGGGGGGGGGGGGGGGTGGGGGGGGGGGGGGGTGGGGGGGGGGGGGGGTGGGGGGGGGGGGGGGTGGGGGGGGGGGGGGGTGGGGGGGGGGGGGGGTGGGGGGGGGGGGGGGTGGGGGGGGGGGGGGGTGGGGGGGGGGGGGGGTGGGGGGGGGGGGGGGTGGGGGGGGGGGGGGGTGGGGGGGGGGGGGGGTGGGGGGGGGGGGGGGTGGGGGGGGGGGGGGGTGGGGGGGGGGGGGGGTGGGGGGGGGGGGGGGTGGGGGGGGGGGGGGGTGGGGGGGGGGGGGGGTGGGGGGGGGGGGGGGTGGGGGGGGGGGGGGGTGGGGGGGGGGGGGGGTGGGGGGGGGGGGGGGTGGGGGGGGGGGGGGGTGGGGGGGGGGGGGGGTGGGGGGGGGGGGGGGTGGGGGGGGGGGGGGGTGGGGGGGGGGGGGGGTGGGGGGGGGGGGGGGTGGGGGGGGGGGGGGGTGGGGGGGGGGGGGGGTGGGGGGGGGGGGGGGTGGGGGGGGGGGGGGGTGGGGGGGGGGGGGGGTGGGGGGGGGGGGGGGTGGGGGGGGGGGGGGGTGGGGGGGGGGGGGGGTGGGGGGGGGGGGGGGTGGGGGGGGGGGGGGGTGGGGGGGGGGGGGGGTGGGGGGGGGGGGGGGTGGGGGGGGGGGGGGGTGGGGGGGGGGGGGGGTGGGGGGGGGGGGGGGTGGGGGGGGGGGGGGGTGGGGGGGGGGGGGGGTGGGGGGGGGGGGGGGTGGGGGGGGGGGGGGGTGGGGGGGGGGGGGGGTGGGGGGGGGGGGGGGTGGGGGGGGGGGGGGGTGGGGGGGGGGGGGGGTGGGGGGGGGGGGGGGTGGGGGGGGGGGGGGGTGGGGGGGGGGGGGGGTGGGGGGGGGGGGGGGTGGGGGGGGGGGGGGGTGGGGGGGGGGGGGGGTGGGGGGGGGGGGGGGTGGGGGGGGGGGGGGGTGGGGGGGGGGGGGGGTGGGGGGGGGGGGGGGTGGGGGGGGGGGGGGGTGGGGGGGGGGGGGGGTGGGGGGGGGGGGGGGTGGGGGGGGGGGGGGGTGGGGGGGGGGGGGGGTGGGGGGGGGGGGGGGTGGGGGGGGGGGGGGGTGGGGGGGGGGGGGGGTGGGGGGGGGGGGGGGTGGGGGGGGGGGGGGGTGGGGGGGGGGGGGGGTGGGGGGGGGGGGGGGTGGGGGGGGGGGGGGGTGGGGGGGGGGGGGGGTGGGGGGGGGGGGGGGTGGGGGGGGGGGGGGGTGGGGGGGGGGGGGGGTGGGGGGGGGGGGGGGTGGGGGGGGGGGGGGGTGGGGGGGGGGGGGGGTGGGGGGGGGGGGGGGTGGGGGGGGGGGGGGGTGGGGGGGGGGGGGGGTGGGGGGGGGGGGGGGTGGGGGGGGGGGGGGGTGGGGGGGGGGGGGGGTGGGGGGGGGGGGGGGTGGGGGGGGGGGGGGGTGGGGGGGGGGGGGGGTGGGGGGGGGGGGGGGTGGGGGGGGGGGGGGGTGGGGGGGGGGGGGGGTGGGGGGGGGGGGGGGTGGGGGGGGGGGGGGGTGGGGGGGGGGGGGGGTGGGGGGGGGGGGGGGTGGGGGGGGGGGGGGGTGGGGGGGGGGGGGGGTGGGGGGGGGGGGGGGTGGGGGGGGGGGGGGGTGGGGGGGGGGGGGGGTGGGGGGGGGGGGGGGTGGGGGGGGGGGGGGGTGGGGGGGGGGGGGGGTGGGGGGGGGGGGGGGTGGGGGGGGGGGGGGGTGGGGGGGGGGGGGGGTGGGGGGGGGGGGGGGTGGGGGGGGGGGGGGGTGGGGGGGGGGGGGGGTGGGGGGGGGGGGGGGTGGGGGGGGGGGGGGGTGGGGGGGGGGGGGGGTGGGGGGGGGGGGGGGTGGGGGGGGGGGGGGGTGGGGGGGGGGGGGGGTGGGGGGGGGGGGGGGTGGGGGGGGGGGGGGGTGGGGGGGGGGGGGGGTGGGGGGGGGGGGGGGTGGGGGGGGGGGGGGGTGGGGGGGGGGGGGGGTGGGGGGGGGGGGGGGTGGGGGGGGGGGGGGGTGGGGGGGGGGGGGGGTGGGGGGGGGGGGGGGTGGGGGGGGGGGGGGGTGGGGGGGGGGGGGGGTGGGGGGGGGGGGGGGTGGGGGGGGGGGGGGGTGGGGGGGGGGGGGGGTGGGGGGGGGGGGGGGTGGGGGGGGGGGGGGGTGGGGGGGGGGGGGGGTGGGGGGGGGGGGGGGTGGGGGGGGGGGGGGGTGGGGGGGGGGGGGGGTGGGGGGGGGGGGGGGTGGGGGGGGGGGGGGGTGGGGGGGGGGGGGGGTGGGGGGGGGGGGGGGTGGGGGGGGGGGGGGGTGGGGGGGGGGGGGGGTGGGGGGGGGGGGGGGTGGGGGGGGGGGGGGGTGGGGGGGGGGGGGGGTGGGGGGGGGGGGGGGTGGGGGGGGGGGGGGGTGGGGGGGGGGGGGGGTGGGGGGGGGGGGGGGTGGGGGGGGGGGGGGGTGGGGGGGGGGGGGGGTGGGGGGGGGGGGGGGTGGGGGGGGGGGGGGGTGGGGGGGGGGGGGGGTGGGGGGGGGGGGGGGTGGGGGGGGGGGGGGGTGGGGGGGGGGGGGGGTGGGGGGGGGGGGGGGTGGGGGGGGGGGGGGGTGGGGGGGGGGGGGGGTGGGGGGGGGGGGGGGTGGGGGGGGGGGGGGGTGGGGGGGGGGGGGGGTGGGGGGGGGGGGGGGTGGGGGGGGGGGGGGGTGGGGGGGGGGGGGGGTGGGGGGGGGGGGGGGTGGGGGGGGGGGGGGGTGGGGGGGGGGGGGGGTGGGGGGGGGGGGGGGTGGGGGGGGGGGGGGGTGGGGGGGGGGGGGGGTGGGGGGGGGGGGGGGTGGGGGGGGGGGGGGGTGGGGGGGGGGGGGGGTGGGGGGGGGGGGGGGTGGGGGGGGGGGGGGGTGGGGGGGGGGGGGGGTGGGGGGGGGGGGGGGTGGGGGGGGGGGGGGGTGGGGGGGGGGGGGGGTGGGGGGGGGGGGGGGTGGGGGGGGGGGGGGGTGGGGGGGGGGGGGGGTGGGGGGGGGGGGGGGTGGGGGGGGGGGGGGGTGGGGGGGGGGGGGGGTGGGGGGGGGGGGGGGTGGGGGGGGGGGGGGGTGGGGGGGGGGGGGGGTGGGGGGGGGGGGGGGTGGGGGGGGGGGGGGGTGGGGGGGGGGGGGGGTGGGGGGGGGGGGGGGTGGGGGGGGGGGGGGGTGGGGGGGGGGGGGGGTGGGGGGGGGGGGGGGTGGGGGGGGGGGGGGGTGGGGGGGGGGGGGGGTGGGGGGGGGGGGGGGTGGGGGGGGGGGGGGGTGGGGGGGGGGGGGGGTGGGGGGGGGGGGGGGTGGGGGGGGGGGGGGGTGGGGGGGGGGGGGGGTGGGGGGGGGGGGGGGTGGGGGGGGGGGGGGGTGGGGGGGGGGGGGGGTGGGGGGGGGGGGGGGTGGGGGGGGGGGGGGGTGGGGGGGGGGGGGGGTGGGGGGGGGGGGGGGTGGGGGGGGGGGGGGGTGGGGGGGGGGGGGGGTGGGGGGGGGGGGGGGTGGGGGGGGGGGGGGGTGGGGGGGGGGGGGGGTGGGGGGGGGGGGGGGTGGGGGGGGGGGGGGGTGGGGGGGGGGGGGGGTGGGGGGGGGGGGGGGTGGGGGGGGGGGGGGGTGGGGGGGGGGGGGGGTGGGGGGGGGGGGGGGTGGGGGGGGGGGGGGGTGGGGGGGGGGGGGGGTGGGGGGGGGGGGGGGTGGGGGGGGGGGGGGGTGGGGGGGGGGGGGGGTGGGGGGGGGGGGGGGTGGGGGGGGGGGGGGGTGGGGGGGGGGGGGGGTGGGGGGGGGGGGGGGTGGGGGGGGGGGGGGGTGGGGGGGGGGGGGGGTGGGGGGGGGGGGGGGTGGGGGGGGGGGGGGGTGGGGGGGGGGGGGGGTGGGGGGGGGGGGGGGTGGGGGGGGGGGGGGGTGGGGGGGGGGGGGGGTGGGGGGGGGGGGGGGTGGGGGGGGGGGGGGGTGGGGGGGGGGGGGGGTGGGGGGGGGGGGGGGTGGGGGGGGGGGGGGGTGGGGGGGGGGGGGGGTGGGGGGGGGGGGGGGTGGGGGGGGGGGGGGGTGGGGGGGGGGGGGGGTGGGGGGGGGGGGGGGTGGGGGGGGGGGGGGGTGGGGGGGGGGGGGGGTGGGGGGGGGGGGGGGTGGGGGGGGGGGGGGGTGGGGGGGGGGGGGGGTGGGGGGGGGGGGGGGTGGGGGGGGGGGGGGGTGGGGGGGGGGGGGGGTGGGGGGGGGGGGGGGTGGGGGGGGGGGGGGGTGGGGGGGGGGGGGGGTGGGGGGGGGGGGGGGTGGGGGGGGGGGGGGGTGGGGGGGGGGGGGGGTGGGGGGGGGGGGGGGTGGGGGGGGGGGGGGGTGGGGGGGGGGGGGGGTGGGGGGGGGGGGGGGTGGGGGGGGGGGGGGGTGGGGGGGGGGGGGGGTGGGGGGGGGGGGGGGTGGGGGGGGGGGGGGGTGGGGGGGGGGGGGGGTGGGGGGGGGGGGGGGTGGGGGGGGGGGGGGGTGGGGGGGGGGGGGGGTGGGGGGGGGGGGGGGTGGGGGGGGGGGGGGGTGGGGGGGGGGGGGGGTGGGGGGGGGGGGGGGTGGGGGGGGGGGGGGGTGGGGGGGGGGGGGGGTGGGGGGGGGGGGGGGTGGGGGGGGGGGGGGGTGGGGGGGGGGGGGGGTGGGGGGGGGGGGGGGTGGGGGGGGGGGGGGGTGGGGGGGGGGGGGGGTGGGGGGGGGGGGGGGTGGGGGGGGGGGGGGGTGGGGGGGGGGGGGGGTGGGGGGGGGGGGGGGTGGGGGGGGGGGGGGGTGGGGGGGGGGGGGGGTGGGGGGGGGGGGGGGTGGGGGGGGGGGGGGGTGGGGGGGGGGGGGGGTGGGGGGGGGGGGGGGTGGGGGGGGGGGGGGGTGGGGGGGGGGGGGGGTGGGGGGGGGGGGGGGTGGGGGGGGGGGGGGGTGGGGGGGGGGGGGGGTGGGGGGGGGGGGGGGTGGGGGGGGGGGGGGGTGGGGGGGGGGGGGGGTGGGGGGGGGGGGGGGTGGGGGGGGGGGGGGGTGGGGGGGGGGGGGGGTGGGGGGGGGGGGGGGTGGGGGGGGGGGGGGGTGGGGGGGGGGGGGGGTGGGGGGGGGGGGGGGTGGGGGGGGGGGGGGGTGGGGGGGGGGGGGGGTGGGGGGGGGGGGGGGTGGGGGGGGGGGGGGGTGGGGGGGGGGGGGGGTGGGGGGGGGGGGGGGTGGGGGGGGGGGGGGGTGGGGGGGGGGGGGGGTGGGGGGGGGGGGGGGTGGGGGGGGGGGGGGGTGGGGGGGGGGGGGGGTGGGGGGGGGGGGGGGTGGGGGGGGGGGGGGGTGGGGGGGGGGGGGGGTGGGGGGGGGGGGGGGTGGGGGGGGGGGGGGGTGGGGGGGGGGGGGGGTGGGGGGGGGGGGGGGTGGGGGGGGGGGGGGGTGGGGGGGGGGGGGGGTGGGGGGGGGGGGGGGTGGGGGGGGGGGGGGGTGGGGGGGGGGGGGGGTGGGGGGGGGGGGGGGTGGGGGGGGGGGGGGGTGGGGGGGGGGGGGGGTGGGGGGGGGGGGGGGTGGGGGGGGGGGGGGGTGGGGGGGGGGGGGGGTGGGGGGGGGGGGGGGTGGGGGGGGGGGGGGGTGGGGGGGGGGGGGGGTGGGGGGGGGGGGGGGTGGGGGGGGGGGGGGGTGGGGGGGGGGGGGGGTGGGGGGGGGGGGGGGTGGGGGGGGGGGGGGGTGGGGGGGGGGGGGGGTGGGGGGGGGGGGGGGTGGGGGGGGGGGGGGGTGGGGGGGGGGGGGGGTGGGGGGGGGGGGGGGTGGGGGGGGGGGGGGGTGGGGGGGGGGGGGGGTGGGGGGGGGGGGGGGTGGGGGGGGGGGGGGGTGGGGGGGGGGGGGGGTGGGGGGGGGGGGGGGTGGGGGGGGGGGGGGGTGGGGGGGGGGGGGGGTGGGGGGGGGGGGGGGTGGGGGGGGGGGGGGGTGGGGGGGGGGGGGGGTGGGGGGGGGGGGGGGTGGGGGGGGGGGGGGGTGGGGGGGGGGGGGGGTGGGGGGGGGGGGGGGTGGGGGGGGGGGGGGGTGGGGGGGGGGGGGGGTGGGGGGGGGGGGGGGTGGGGGGGGGGGGGGGTGGGGGGGGGGGGGGGTGGGGGGGGGGGGGGGTGGGGGGGGGGGGGGGTGGGGGGGGGGGGGGGTGGGGGGGGGGGGGGGTGGGGGGGGGGGGGGGTGGGGGGGGGGGGGGGTGGGGGGGGGGGGGGGTGGGGGGGGGGGGGGGTGGGGGGGGGGGGGGGTGGGGGGGGGGGGGGGTGGGGGGGGGGGGGGGTGGGGGGGGGGGGGGGTGGGGGGGGGGGGGGGTGGGGGGGGGGGGGGGTGGGGGGGGGGGGGGGTGGGGGGGGGGGGGGGTGGGGGGGGGGGGGGGTGGGGGGGGGGGGGGGTGGGGGGGGGGGGGGGTGGGGGGGGGGGGGGGTGGGGGGGGGGGGGGGTGGGGGGGGGGGGGGGTGGGGGGGGGGGGGGGTGGGGGGGGGGGGGGGTGGGGGGGGGGGGGGGTGGGGGGGGGGGGGGGTGGGGGGGGGGGGGGGTGGGGGGGGGGGGGGGTGGGGGGGGGGGGGGGTGGGGGGGGGGGGGGGTGGGGGGGGGGGGGGGTGGGGGGGGGGGGGGGTGGGGGGGGGGGGGGGTGGGGGGGGGGGGGGGTGGGGGGGGGGGGGGGTGGGGGGGGGGGGGGGTGGGGGGGGGGGGGGGTGGGGGGGGGGGGGGGTGGGGGGGGGGGGGGGTGGGGGGGGGGGGGGGTGGGGGGGGGGGGGGGTGGGGGGGGGGGGGGGTGGGGGGGGGGGGGGGTGGGGGGGGGGGGGGGTGGGGGGGGGGGGGGGTGGGGGGGGGGGGGGGTGGGGGGGGGGGGGGGTGGGGGGGGGGGGGGGTGGGGGGGGGGGGGGGTGGGGGGGGGGGGGGGTGGGGGGGGGGGGGGGTGGGGGGGGGGGGGGGTGGGGGGGGGGGGGGGTGGGGGGGGGGGGGGGTGGGGGGGGGGGGGGGTGGGGGGGGGGGGGGGTGGGGGGGGGGGGGGGTGGGGGGGGGGGGGGGTGGGGGGGGGGGGGGGTGGGGGGGGGGGGGGGTGGGGGGGGGGGGGGGTGGGGGGGGGGGGGGGTGGGGGGGGGGGGGGGTGGGGGGGGGGGGGGGTGGGGGGGGGGGGGGGTGGGGGGGGGGGGGGGTGGGGGGGGGGGGGGGTGGGGGGGGGGGGGGGTGGGGGGGGGGGGGGGTGGGGGGGGGGGGGGGTGGGGGGGGGGGGGGGTGGGGGGGGGGGGGGGTGGGGGGGGGGGGGGGTGGGGGGGGGGGGGGGTGGGGGGGGGGGGGGGTGGGGGGGGGGGGGGGTGGGGGGGGGGGGGGGTGGGGGGGGGGGGGGGTGGGGGGGGGGGGGGGTGGGGGGGGGGGGGGGTGGGGGGGGGGGGGGGTGGGGGGGGGGGGGGGTGGGGGGGGGGGGGGGTGGGGGGGGGGGGGGGTGGGGGGGGGGGGGGGTGGGGGGGGGGGGGGGTGGGGGGGGGGGGGGGTGGGGGGGGGGGGGGGTGGGGGGGGGGGGGGGTGGGGGGGGGGGGGGGTGGGGGGGGGGGGGGGTGGGGGGGGGGGGGGGTGGGGGGGGGGGGGGGTGGGGGGGGGGGGGGGTGGGGGGGGGGGGGGGTGGGGGGGGGGGGGGGTGGGGGGGGGGGGGGGTGGGGGGGGGGGGGGGTGGGGGGGGGGGGGGGTGGGGGGGGGGGGGGGTGGGGGGGGGGGGGGGTGGGGGGGGGGGGGGGTGGGGGGGGGGGGGGGTGGGGGGGGGGGGGGGTGGGGGGGGGGGGGGGTGGGGGGGGGGGGGGGTGGGGGGGGGGGGGGGTGGGGGGGGGGGGGGGTGGGGGGGGGGGGGGGTGGGGGGGGGGGGGGGTGGGGGGGGGGGGGGGTGGGGGGGGGGGGGGGTGGGGGGGGGGGGGGGTGGGGGGGGGGGGGGGTGGGGGGGGGGGGGGGTGGGGGGGGGGGGGGGTGGGGGGGGGGGGGGGTGGGGGGGGGGGGGGGTGGGGGGGGGGGGGGGTGGGGGGGGGGGGGGGTGGGGGGGGGGGGGGGTGGGGGGGGGGGGGGGTGGGGGGGGGGGGGGGTGGGGGGGGGGGGGGGTGGGGGGGGGGGGGGGTGGGGGGGGGGGGGGGTGGGGGGGGGGGGGGGTGGGGGGGGGGGGGGGTGGGGGGGGGGGGGGGTGGGGGGGGGGGGGGGTGGGGGGGGGGGGGGGTGGGGGGGGGGGGGGGTGGGGGGGGGGGGGGGTGGGGGGGGGGGGGGGTGGGGGGGGGGGGGGGTGGGGGGGGGGGGGGGTGGGGGGGGGGGGGGGTGGGGGGGGGGGGGGGTGGGGGGGGGGGGGGGTGGGGGGGGGGGGGGGTGGGGGGGGGGGGGGGTGGGGGGGGGGGGGGGTGGGGGGGGGGGGGGGTGGGGGGGGGGGGGGGTGGGGGGGGGGGGGGGTGGGGGGGGGGGGGGGTGGGGGGGGGGGGGGGTGGGGGGGGGGGGGGGTGGGGGGGGGGGGGGGTGGGGGGGGGGGGGGGTGGGGGGGGGGGGGGGTGGGGGGGGGGGGGGGTGGGGGGGGGGGGGGGTGGGGGGGGGGGGGGGTGGGGGGGGGGGGGGGTGGGGGGGGGGGGGGGTGGGGGGGGGGGGGGGTGGGGGGGGGGGGGGGTGGGGGGGGGGGGGGGTGGGGGGGGGGGGGGGTGGGGGGGGGGGGGGGTGGGGGGGGGGGGGGGTGGGGGGGGGGGGGGGTGGGGGGGGGGGGGGGTGGGGGGGGGGGGGGGTGGGGGGGGGGGGGGGTGGGGGGGGGGGGGGGTGGGGGGGGGGGGGGGTGGGGGGGGGGGGGGGTGGGGGGGGGGGGGGGTGGGGGGGGGGGGGGGTGGGGGGGGGGGGGGGTGGGGGGGGGGGGGGGTGGGGGGGGGGGGGGGTGGGGGGGGGGGGGGGTGGGGGGGGGGGGGGGTGGGGGGGGGGGGGGGTGGGGGGGGGGGGGGGTGGGGGGGGGGGGGGGTGGGGGGGGGGGGGGGTGGGGGGGGGGGGGGGTGGGGGGGGGGGGGGGTGGGGGGGGGGGGGGGTGGGGGGGGGGGGGGGTGGGGGGGGGGGGGGGTGGGGGGGGGGGGGGGTGGGGGGGGGGGGGGGTGGGGGGGGGGGGGGGTGGGGGGGGGGGGGGGTGGGGGGGGGGGGGGGTGGGGGGGGGGGGGGGTGGGGGGGGGGGGGGGTGGGGGGGGGGGGGGGTGGGGGGGGGGGGGGGTGGGGGGGGGGGGGGGTGGGGGGGGGGGGGGGTGGGGGGGGGGGGGGGTGGGGGGGGGGGGGGGTGGGGGGGGGGGGGGGTGGGGGGGGGGGGGGGTGGGGGGGGGGGGGGGTGGGGGGGGGGGGGGGTGGGGGGGGGGGGGGGTGGGGGGGGGGGGGGGTGGGGGGGGGGGGGGGTGGGGGGGGGGGGGGGTGGGGGGGGGGGGGGGTGGGGGGGGGGGGGGGTGGGGGGGGGGGGGGGTGGGGGGGGGGGGGGGTGGGGGGGGGGGGGGGTGGGGGGGGGGGGGGGTGGGGGGGGGGGGGGGTGGGGGGGGGGGGGGGTGGGGGGGGGGGGGGGTGGGGGGGGGGGGGGGTGGGGGGGGGGGGGGGTGGGGGGGGGGGGGGGTGGGGGGGGGGGGGGGTGGGGGGGGGGGGGGGTGGGGGGGGGGGGGGGTGGGGGGGGGGGGGGGTGGGGGGGGGGGGGGGTGGGGGGGGGGGGGGGTGGGGGGGGGGGGGGGTGGGGGGGGGGGGGGGTGGGGGGGGGGGGGGGTGGGGGGGGGGGGGGGTGGGGGGGGGGGGGGGTGGGGGGGGGGGGGGGTGGGGGGGGGGGGGGGTGGGGGGGGGGGGGGGTGGGGGGGGGGGGGGGTGGGGGGGGGGGGGGGTGGGGGGGGGGGGGGGTGGGGGGGGGGGGGGGTGGGGGGGGGGGGGGGTGGGGGGGGGGGGGGGTGGGGGGGGGGGGGGGTGGGGGGGGGGGGGGGTGGGGGGGGGGGGGGGTGGGGGGGGGGGGGGGTGGGGGGGGGGGGGGGTGGGGGGGGGGGGGGGTGGGGGGGGGGGGGGGTGGGGGGGGGGGGGGGTGGGGGGGGGGGGGGGTGGGGGGGGGGGGGGGTGGGGGGGGGGGGGGGTGGGGGGGGGGGGGGGTGGGGGGGGGGGGGGGTGGGGGGGGGGGGGGGTGGGGGGGGGGGGGGGTGGGGGGGGGGGGGGGTGGGGGGGGGGGGGGGTGGGGGGGGGGGGGGGTGGGGGGGGGGGGGGGTGGGGGGGGGGGGGGGTGGGGGGGGGGGGGGGTGGGGGGGGGGGGGGGTGGGGGGGGGGGGGGGTGGGGGGGGGGGGGGGTGGGGGGGGGGGGGGGTGGGGGGGGGGGGGGGTGGGGGGGGGGGGGGGTGGGGGGGGGGGGGGGTGGGGGGGGGGGGGGGTGGGGGGGGGGGGGGGTGGGGGGGGGGGGGGGTGGGGGGGGGGGGGGGTGGGGGGGGGGGGGGGTGGGGGGGGGGGGGGGTGGGGGGGGGGGGGGGTGGGGGGGGGGGGGGGTGGGGGGGGGGGGGGGTGGGGGGGGGGGGGGGTGGGGGGGGGGGGGGGTGGGGGGGGGGGGGGGTGGGGGGGGGGGGGGGTGGGGGGGGGGGGGGGTGGGGGGGGGGGGGGGTGGGGGGGGGGGGGGGTGGGGGGGGGGGGGGGTGGGGGGGGGGGGGGGTGGGGGGGGGGGGGGGTGGGGGGGGGGGGGGGTGGGGGGGGGGGGGGGTGGGGGGGGGGGGGGGTGGGGGGGGGGGGGGGTGGGGGGGGGGGGGGGTGGGGGGGGGGGGGGGTGGGGGGGGGGGGGGGTGGGGGGGGGGGGGGGTGGGGGGGGGGGGGGGTGGGGGGGGGGGGGGGTGGGGGGGGGGGGGGGTGGGGGGGGGGGGGGGTGGGGGGGGGGGGGGGTGGGGGGGGGGGGGGGTGGGGGGGGGGGGGGGTGGGGGGGGGGGGGGGTGGGGGGGGGGGGGGGTGGGGGGGGGGGGGGGTGGGGGGGGGGGGGGGTGGGGGGGGGGGGGGGTGGGGGGGGGGGGGGGTGGGGGGGGGGGGGGGTGGGGGGGGGGGGGGGTGGGGGGGGGGGGGGGTGGGGGGGGGGGGGGGTGGGGGGGGGGGGGGGTGGGGGGGGGGGGGGGTGGGGGGGGGGGGGGGTGGGGGGGGGGGGGGGTGGGGGGGGGGGGGGGTGGGGGGGGGGGGGGGTGGGGGGGGGGGGGGGTGGGGGGGGGGGGGGGTGGGGGGGGGGGGGGGTGGGGGGGGGGGGGGGTGGGGGGGGGGGGGGGTGGGGGGGGGGGGGGGTGGGGGGGGGGGGGGGTGGGGGGGGGGGGGGGTGGGGGGGGGGGGGGGTGGGGGGGGGGGGGGGTGGGGGGGGGGGGGGGTGGGGGGGGGGGGGGGTGGGGGGGGGGGGGGGTGGGGGGGGGGGGGGGTGGGGGGGGGGGGGGGTGGGGGGGGGGGGGGGTGGGGGGGGGGGGGGGTGGGGGGGGGGGGGGGTGGGGGGGGGGGGGGGTGGGGGGGGGGGGGGGTGGGGGGGGGGGGGGGTGGGGGGGGGGGGGGGTGGGGGGGGGGGGGGGTGGGGGGGGGGGGGGGTGGGGGGGGGGGGGGGTGGGGGGGGGGGGGGGTGGGGGGGGGGGGGGGTGGGGGGGGGGGGGGGTGGGGGGGGGGGGGGGTGGGGGGGGGGGGGGGTGGGGGGGGGGGGGGGTGGGGGGGGGGGGGGGTGGGGGGGGGGGGGGGTGGGGGGGGGGGGGGGTGGGGGGGGGGGGGGGTGGGGGGGGGGGGGGGTGGGGGGGGGGGGGGGTGGGGGGGGGGGGGGGTGGGGGGGGGGGGGGGTGGGGGGGGGGGGGGGTGGGGGGGGGGGGGGGTGGGGGGGGGGGGGGGTGGGGGGGGGGGGGGGTGGGGGGGGGGGGGGGTGGGGGGGGGGGGGGGTGGGGGGGGGGGGGGGTGGGGGGGGGGGGGGGTGGGGGGGGGGGGGGGTGGGGGGGGGGGGGGGTGGGGGGGGGGGGGGGTGGGGGGGGGGGGGGGTGGGGGGGGGGGGGGGTGGGGGGGGGGGGGGGTGGGGGGGGGGGGGGGTGGGGGGGGGGGGGGGTGGGGGGGGGGGGGGGTGGGGGGGGGGGGGGGTGGGGGGGGGGGGGGGTGGGGGGGGGGGGGGGTGGGGGGGGGGGGGGGTGGGGGGGGGGGGGGGTGGGGGGGGGGGGGGGTGGGGGGGGGGGGGGGTGGGGGGGGGGGGGGGTGGGGGGGGGGGGGGGTGGGGGGGGGGGGGGGTGGGGGGGGGGGGGGGTGGGGGGGGGGGGGGGTGGGGGGGGGGGGGGGTGGGGGGGGGGGGGGGTGGGGGGGGGGGGGGGTGGGGGGGGGGGGGGGTGGGGGGGGGGGGGGGTGGGGGGGGGGGGGGGTGGGGGGGGGGGGGGGTGGGGGGGGGGGGGGGTGGGGGGGGGGGGGGGTGGGGGGGGGGGGGGGTGGGGGGGGGGGGGGGTGGGGGGGGGGGGGGGTGGGGGGGGGGGGGGGTGGGGGGGGGGGGGGGTGGGGGGGGGGGGGGGTGGGGGGGGGGGGGGGTGGGGGGGGGGGGGGGTGGGGGGGGGGGGGGGTGGGGGGGGGGGGGGGTGGGGGGGGGGGGGGGTGGGGGGGGGGGGGGGTGGGGGGGGGGGGGGGTGGGGGGGGGGGGGGGTGGGGGGGGGGGGGGGTGGGGGGGGGGGGGGGTGGGGGGGGGGGGGGGTGGGGGGGGGGGGGGGTGGGGGGGGGGGGGGGTGGGGGGGGGGGGGGGTGGGGGGGGGGGGGGGTGGGGGGGGGGGGGGGTGGGGGGGGGGGGGGGTGGGGGGGGGGGGGGGTGGGGGGGGGGGGGGGTGGGGGGGGGGGGGGGTGGGGGGGGGGGGGGGTGGGGGGGGGGGGGGGTGGGGGGGGGGGGGGGTGGGGGGGGGGGGGGGTGGGGGGGGGGGGGGGTGGGGGGGGGGGGGGGTGGGGGGGGGGGGGGGTGGGGGGGGGGGGGGGTGGGGGGGGGGGGGGGTGGGGGGGGGGGGGGGTGGGGGGGGGGGGGGGTGGGGGGGGGGGGGGGTGGGGGGGGGGGGGGGTGGGGGGGGGGGGGGGTGGGGGGGGGGGGGGGTGGGGGGGGGGGGGGGTGGGGGGGGGGGGGGGTGGGGGGGGGGGGGGGTGGGGGGGGGGGGGGGTGGGGGGGGGGGGGGGTGGGGGGGGGGGGGGGTGGGGGGGGGGGGGGGTGGGGGGGGGGGGGGGTGGGGGGGGGGGGGGGTGGGGGGGGGGGGGGGTGGGGGGGGGGGGGGGTGGGGGGGGGGGGGGGTGGGGGGGGGGGGGGGTGGGGGGGGGGGGGGGTGGGGGGGGGGGGGGGTGGGGGGGGGGGGGGGTGGGGGGGGGGGGGGGTGGGGGGGGGGGGGGGTGGGGGGGGGGGGGGGTGGGGGGGGGGGGGGGTGGGGGGGGGGGGGGGTGGGGGGGGGGGGGGGTGGGGGGGGGGGGGGGTGGGGGGGGGGGGGGGTGGGGGGGGGGGGGGGTGGGGGGGGGGGGGGGTGGGGGGGGGGGGGGGTGGGGGGGGGGGGGGGTGGGGGGGGGGGGGGGTGGGGGGGGGGGGGGGTGGGGGGGGGGGGGGGTGGGGGGGGGGGGGGGTGGGGGGGGGGGGGGGTGGGGGGGGGGGGGGGTGGGGGGGGGGGGGGGTGGGGGGGGGGGGGGGTGGGGGGGGGGGGGGGTGGGGGGGGGGGGGGGTGGGGGGGGGGGGGGGTGGGGGGGGGGGGGGGTGGGGGGGGGGGGGGGTGGGGGGGGGGGGGGGTGGGGGGGGGGGGGGGTGGGGGGGGGGGGGGGTGGGGGGGGGGGGGGGTGGGGGGGGGGGGGGGTGGGGGGGGGGGGGGGTGGGGGGGGGGGGGGGTGGGGGGGGGGGGGGGTGGGGGGGGGGGGGGGTGGGGGGGGGGGGGGGTGGGGGGGGGGGGGGGTGGGGGGGGGGGGGGGTGGGGGGGGGGGGGGGTGGGGGGGGGGGGGGGTGGGGGGGGGGGGGGGTGGGGGGGGGGGGGGGTGGGGGGGGGGGGGGGTGGGGGGGGGGGGGGGTGGGGGGGGGGGGGGGTGGGGGGGGGGGGGGGTGGGGGGGGGGGGGGGTGGGGGGGGGGGGGGGTGGGGGGGGGGGGGGGTGGGGGGGGGGGGGGGTGGGGGGGGGGGGGGGTGGGGGGGGGGGGGGGTGGGGGGGGGGGGGGGTGGGGGGGGGGGGGGGTGGGGGGGGGGGGGGGTGGGGGGGGGGGGGGGTGGGGGGGGGGGGGGGTGGGGGGGGGGGGGGGTGGGGGGGGGGGGGGGTGGGGGGGGGGGGGGGTGGGGGGGGGGGGGGGTGGGGGGGGGGGGGGGTGGGGGGGGGGGGGGGTGGGGGGGGGGGGGGGTGGGGGGGGGGGGGGGTGGGGGGGGGGGGGGGTGGGGGGGGGGGGGGGTGGGGGGGGGGGGGGGTGGGGGGGGGGGGGGGTGGGGGGGGGGGGGGGTGGGGGGGGGGGGGGGTGGGGGGGGGGGGGGGTGGGGGGGGGGGGGGGTGGGGGGGGGGGGGGGTGGGGGGGGGGGGGGGTGGGGGGGGGGGGGGGTGGGGGGGGGGGGGGGTGGGGGGGGGGGGGGGTGGGGGGGGGGGGGGGTGGGGGGGGGGGGGGGTGGGGGGGGGGGGGGGTGGGGGGGGGGGGGGGTGGGGGGGGGGGGGGGTGGGGGGGGGGGGGGGTGGGGGGGGGGGGGGGTGGGGGGGGGGGGGGGTGGGGGGGGGGGGGGGTGGGGGGGGGGGGGGGTGGGGGGGGGGGGGGGTGGGGGGGGGGGGGGGTGGGGGGGGGGGGGGGTGGGGGGGGGGGGGGGTGGGGGGGGGGGGGGGTGGGGGGGGGGGGGGGTGGGGGGGGGGGGGGGTGGGGGGGGGGGGGGGTGGGGGGGGGGGGGGGTGGGGGGGGGGGGGGGTGGGGGGGGGGGGGGGTGGGGGGGGGGGGGGGTGGGGGGGGGGGGGGGTGGGGGGGGGGGGGGGTGGGGGGGGGGGGGGGTGGGGGGGGGGGGGGGTGGGGGGGGGGGGGGGTGGGGGGGGGGGGGGGTGGGGGGGGGGGGGGGTGGGGGGGGGGGGGGGTGGGGGGGGGGGGGGGTGGGGGGGGGGGGGGGTGGGGGGGGGGGGGGGTGGGGGGGGGGGGGGGTGGGGGGGGGGGGGGGTGGGGGGGGGGGGGGGTGGGGGGGGGGGGGGGTGGGGGGGGGGGGGGGTGGGGGGGGGGGGGGGTGGGGGGGGGGGGGGGTGGGGGGGGGGGGGGGTGGGGGGGGGGGGGGGTGGGGGGGGGGGGGGGTGGGGGGGGGGGGGGGTGGGGGGGGGGGGGGGTGGGGGGGGGGGGGGGTGGGGGGGGGGGGGGGTGGGGGGGGGGGGGGGTGGGGGGGGGGGGGGGTGGGGGGGGGGGGGGGTGGGGGGGGGGGGGGGTGGGGGGGGGGGGGGGTGGGGGGGGGGGGGGGTGGGGGGGGGGGGGGGTGGGGGGGGGGGGGGGTGGGGGGGGGGGGGGGTGGGGGGGGGGGGGGGTGGGGGGGGGGGGGGGTGGGGGGGGGGGGGGGTGGGGGGGGGGGGGGGTGGGGGGGGGGGGGGGTGGGGGGGGGGGGGGGTGGGGGGGGGGGGGGGTGGGGGGGGGGGGGGGTGGGGGGGGGGGGGGGTGGGGGGGGGGGGGGGTGGGGGGGGGGGGGGGTGGGGGGGGGGGGGGGTGGGGGGGGGGGGGGGTGGGGGGGGGGGGGGGTGGGGGGGGGGGGGGGTGGGGGGGGGGGGGGGTGGGGGGGGGGGGGGGTGGGGGGGGGGGGGGGTGGGGGGGGGGGGGGGTGGGGGGGGGGGGGGGTGGGGGGGGGGGGGGGTGGGGGGGGGGGGGGGTGGGGGGGGGGGGGGGTGGGGGGGGGGGGGGGTGGGGGGGGGGGGGGGTGGGGGGGGGGGGGGGTGGGGGGGGGGGGGGGTGGGGGGGGGGGGGGGTGGGGGGGGGGGGGGGTGGGGGGGGGGGGGGGTGGGGGGGGGGGGGGGTGGGGGGGGGGGGGGGTGGGGGGGGGGGGGGGTGGGGGGGGGGGGGGGTGGGGGGGGGGGGGGGTGGGGGGGGGGGGGGGTGGGGGGGGGGGGGGGTGGGGGGGGGGGGGGGTGGGGGGGGGGGGGGGTGGGGGGGGGGGGGGGTGGGGGGGGGGGGGGGTGGGGGGGGGGGGGGGTGGGGGGGGGGGGGGGTGGGGGGGGGGGGGGGTGGGGGGGGGGGGGGGTGGGGGGGGGGGGGGGTGGGGGGGGGGGGGGGTGGGGGGGGGGGGGGGTGGGGGGGGGGGGGGGTGGGGGGGGGGGGGGGTGGGGGGGGGGGGGGGTGGGGGGGGGGGGGGGTGGGGGGGGGGGGGGGTGGGGGGGGGGGGGGGTGGGGGGGGGGGGGGGTGGGGGGGGGGGGGGGTGGGGGGGGGGGGGGGTGGGGGGGGGGGGGGGTGGGGGGGGGGGGGGGTGGGGGGGGGGGGGGGTGGGGGGGGGGGGGGGTGGGGGGGGGGGGGGGTGGGGGGGGGGGGGGGTGGGGGGGGGGGGGGGTGGGGGGGGGGGGGGGTGGGGGGGGGGGGGGGTGGGGGGGGGGGGGGGTGGGGGGGGGGGGGGGTGGGGGGGGGGGGGGGTGGGGGGGGGGGGGGGTGGGGGGGGGGGGGGGTGGGGGGGGGGGGGGGTGGGGGGGGGGGGGGGTGGGGGGGGGGGGGGGTGGGGGGGGGGGGGGGTGGGGGGGGGGGGGGGTGGGGGGGGGGGGGGGTGGGGGGGGGGGGGGGTGGGGGGGGGGGGGGGTGGGGGGGGGGGGGGGTGGGGGGGGGGGGGGGTGGGGGGGGGGGGGGGTGGGGGGGGGGGGGGGTGGGGGGGGGGGGGGGTGGGGGGGGGGGGGGGTGGGGGGGGGGGGGGGTGGGGGGGGGGGGGGGTGGGGGGGGGGGGGGGTGGGGGGGGGGGGGGGTGGGGGGGGGGGGGGGTGGGGGGGGGGGGGGGTGGGGGGGGGGGGGGGTGGGGGGGGGGGGGGGTGGGGGGGGGGGGGGGTGGGGGGGGGGGGGGGTGGGGGGGGGGGGGGGTGGGGGGGGGGGGGGGTGGGGGGGGGGGGGGGTGGGGGGGGGGGGGGGTGGGGGGGGGGGGGGGTGGGGGGGGGGGGGGGTGGGGGGGGGGGGGGGTGGGGGGGGGGGGGGGTGGGGGGGGGGGGGGGTGGGGGGGGGGGGGGGTGGGGGGGGGGGGGGGTGGGGGGGGGGGGGGGTGGGGGGGGGGGGGGGTGGGGGGGGGGGGGGGTGGGGGGGGGGGGGGGTGGGGGGGGGGGGGGGTGGGGGGGGGGGGGGGTGGGGGGGGGGGGGGGTGGGGGGGGGGGGGGGTGGGGGGGGGGGGGGGTGGGGGGGGGGGGGGGTGGGGGGGGGGGGGGGTGGGGGGGGGGGGGGGTGGGGGGGGGGGGGGGTGGGGGGGGGGGGGGGTGGGGGGGGGGGGGGGTGGGGGGGGGGGGGGGTGGGGGGGGGGGGGGGTGGGGGGGGGGGGGGGTGGGGGGGGGGGGGGGTGGGGGGGGGGGGGGGTGGGGGGGGGGGGGGGTGGGGGGGGGGGGGGGTGGGGGGGGGGGGGGGTGGGGGGGGGGGGGGGTGGGGGGGGGGGGGGGTGGGGGGGGGGGGGGGTGGGGGGGGGGGGGGGTGGGGGGGGGGGGGGGTGGGGGGGGGGGGGGGTGGGGGGGGGGGGGGGTGGGGGGGGGGGGGGGTGGGGGGGGGGGGGGGTGGGGGGGGGGGGGGGTGGGGGGGGGGGGGGGTGGGGGGGGGGGGGGGTGGGGGGGGGGGGGGGTGGGGGGGGGGGGGGGTGGGGGGGGGGGGGGGTGGGGGGGGGGGGGGGTGGGGGGGGGGGGGGGTGGGGGGGGGGGGGGGTGGGGGGGGGGGGGGGTGGGGGGGGGGGGGGGTGGGGGGGGGGGGGGGTGGGGGGGGGGGGGGGTGGGGGGGGGGGGGGGTGGGGGGGGGGGGGGGTGGGGGGGGGGGGGGGTGGGGGGGGGGGGGGGTGGGGGGGGGGGGGGGTGGGGGGGGGGGGGGGTGGGGGGGGGGGGGGGTGGGGGGGGGGGGGGGTGGGGGGGGGGGGGGGTGGGGGGGGGGGGGGGTGGGGGGGGGGGGGGGTGGGGGGGGGGGGGGGTGGGGGGGGGGGGGGGTGGGGGGGAAAATATGAACAAATGTAATGCAAGGCATTTGGGTTGGGGCATTTTTGGTATTTTTTCGGCCTGTAGGGAGTGCATTTTTAAAGCTAGCAGTTACCATTACATTTCAGGGCATCATCCAGAGACTGTTCTGATGATACCTTACCTGAGTTTGGCGATGTTTGGTTCAGGGGCAGCAAAGTTATGGACTCCCAAATGGAATGCCCCCATCCCCATTGTTATCAATGGGAGCTAACCTGAGATGGGCGCTACCCATTTGAGGGACCATAACTTTGGTCCCCCTCAACATAACTTCACCAAACCTGGGTAGCATCATAAGAATAGTTAACAGATGATACCCTGAAATTTTGGTGTCACTAGCTTTAAAAATACACCCCTTCCAGGCACCCCAAGAAATTTGCCCAAGATTCTTTGTTTTGCAGTGACTTTGCTCCATTGTAGCTAATGAGGAATTTCTGAGGCAGGCTGCACATTTTTGAAGATAGAGGCTCCAGACTTTCAAGGTGGCTCCAGGAGGGTCTCCTGGTAATAGCATCTGGGAATTTAAAGGTCAAAACACGAGTCACCAAAAGGGGTTGCATAAGGAAAAAGATCTGGACTGCCAAAGATCTGGAACCCAAAAGTCTGGACCGCAAACACACTTCTGTTTTCTTGAATACTGATTGACTGAGGAGACGTCGTCTCTCCAGACCAGCTCCAAAAACCAGCACCCAGCAAACAGGCAATACAAAAGAAATGCGTGAAAGCAGATTGATAAAACAATCCAATGACACAAGAAATAAATCAAACTGAGTCAGTAAACAAAAGCCGTTGACAAAGGAGATAACCAAGCGAGGACACAATAGAACACAAAGCAAACTCAGCAGCCTAAAATGAAATTGACTCAACAGCTCCCAGGCCTGGAACAGATGATAAAACTTCTATATTAAAAAAAAGAGATGGAGCTGCAATTCCTAAATCTGCTGAGAGAGTGGGTTTTTTTCCTTCCCCGCCACATAACTTCCTGCGCTCTTTTGTTGTTTGGGAAATGCAGCACTTGGCTTCTGGCTCAGAGAATCAGCCACGCACAGACATCTGACTTTGCATCGCACATATATCCAACCTCCCGCACTGAGCCTCTCCTAGTGGGTCTCTAGAGGCAGAGAAGAAATCTAAGATGGTGATGCGGGTAAGGGGGGGCGGGGAGCCAATTCTTGGCGGGACGAGTCATTTCTGTGCCGTGGGCATTAATCTGGGGTTTGGCTGCAGTGGTCAGAGCCTTAGACTAGAAGCTGCTTTTGGGTCTCCCGTTCTGCCGTTGAAGCCGGCTGGGCAGCCTTATTATGCCAATGGCATATTTTATATCCAACCTACCAAACAGGGTTGTTGAGAAGGTAAAATGGAGAAGAGAAGAATGTAGTATAAATGAAATTAATAATTGCTAGCACGGCGCAGAAGAGGAGAGAGACATGTATGGGGGTATCTCGGTGTTATGTGTTATGGGATTTTTAACATCGTGGCATTATTACCAGGAGGTAAGCTACTGCCTTTTTAATTGCAGAAAGGGGTTCTCTCTGTTTGCTTTTCATATGGTTATGGTGTTAGATAGTTCATTATCCCCGCTTTTCTCCCCAATGGGTATCCCTCAGGGATTACATCGTTATTCTCTCCCTTTTTTATTTCCACAACAACCTTGTGATGTAGGTTAGGCTGAGAGGGAATGTCTGATAAACTGAATACGATCTTTCTCCAACAGCTAGAAAAAGGAACTGCTTTCTCCTCACAGCTGGGGGTGTTCTGTGACCCTACGCAAGTGTAGGAAACATCACGGGAGCGTAATACCACTTCCCAAGAATCCTAGCTTTCTTTTTAAAACTCCAAGTTTTTAGCCCTTCACTGGGATGGTCTCAGCTTTGTCTGAGCAATGCCTGATAGAGTGTTAGAAATAAAACATGGAGGCGGCTGAGTAAGATTTCTGTTTGTCGTGGGGCACGTGCCTAAGTTTAAAATATCAGTTTTAAGTTTAAAGTATCAGCTTTGGCATGCAATCCCTTAATGGCATCTTTTAGAGATAGAGGGAGGCAGTGTGGTGTAGTTGTTACGAGCAAGGTGCACTGCAATCTGGAGAACCGGGTTGGATTCCCCGCTCTGCCGCTTGAGCTGTGGAGGCTTATCTGGGGAACCAGATTAGCTTGTGCACTCCAACACATGCCAGCTGGATGACCTTGGGCTAGTCACAGTTCTTCTGAGCTCTCTCAGCCCCACCGCCTTACAGGGTGTTTGTTGTGGGGAGCGGGGGAAGAGAAAGGAGATTGTAAGGCCCTTTGAGTCTCCTTACAGGAGAGAAAGAGGGTGATATACATCCAAACTCCTCCTCTTCATCTTCTTTTGGGTGGGGGGGGGGGGTATTTCAGTTTTTTAATTGGATTTAATCTGTAATGTTTTAATAGCTACCAGGCTGGGAAGATGGGATCCTTGCAAGTCTGCAGGAAATCTCCCAATGGATCTGGTAGAGGCAGAGATGGTAAACAAAGTTCCAATTTAAAGGTGGAAAACAACAGGCTGGCATAATGCAATGGGAAAGAGACTTGGCTACAGGCGTCAGATATTTTCTTGTTCAAATTGTATCAGTCTTTAAAATAAAGGTATTTATTGTGCTCATGGTCACTTTTTGACCAGAAAGATCCTTGAAATAAGTGGCCATGGGGAAAGTCACACTATCTTTTCCTTAACTGCACTCCCAATCACCAATATGGGGTTGACAATACTAACCCAATAACCAGGTATGTTGTAAGATAACACGTGTGAAGTACTTTGAACACTCAGAAGCACTGTATAAATACGAAGCATGAGTATCAAAACTGTAACAGCCCTTTCTACCATTTATTTATAGTTTGAAAGAAGATTCAACGAGGTGTAATTGTTAAGAGTGTCATACTGGGAGAATGTCATACTGGGAGAACCAGGTTCGAATTCCCTCTCTGCCACTGACGTTTGCTGGGTGACCTGGGGCCAGTCACTTACTTGCCTCTAGGGCTGTTGAACTCCTTTTAATTCCTATATATCCAATTTCTCCCTGAAAGCCAGCAATCAATTTCTTCTGCCCTTTTTAGGAATTTGGAGTCCATTTCAAATCAATTCCATTTTGATCAAAGAAAAATCTGAAGAAAGGAAGGGAAATTCTGCAAATTTCAGAATTTTACTCGATAGGTGCTCTGAGACAGGCAATATCTTCTCAAACCTCCCTGTACTCTTATTAGAGCACACATTTCTTTTCAAAGAGAAAAGAGAAATCCCTCTTTTAAAAGAGAAAAGGGTGAGGAAGAGGAATGGGTGGCTATATCTAAAATGTGAAATTTGGAAACAGCTATTCCCCACCCTCTAAAACATTGGGAAGGTAAAGCCCGATTTTCTCAGATCTTGGAAGCTAAGCAGGGCCTGCACTGGGACGGGAGCCCACCAAGGATGGCTCTGCAGGGGAAGATAAAGGCAAACCACCTCTGCTTCTCACTTGCCTTGAAAGCCCCTGGCTGGAGTTGCCAAAAGTTGGCAACTAGATGGAGCTTTAAATACACACACTAAAAGGCTGGAGCACGACTGCCACCTTGTGGCCACAACTAAATACATAATCCCTGTACAGTTTCCATGTTTAAGATGTCAATAAATTCATGAAAAGTAAAACAGGCTGCAGGTGGGAAGGCGGCATGGGATTCGATCATGTCAGATCTCAAAAGCTAAGCAGGGACAGCACTTGCAAGGGAGATCGCTATGGAAGGCTCTGCAGAGAAAGGCAATGGCAACCACCCCTGCTTCTCACTTGCCTTGACGGACATAAGTCCGTCATAAGTTGACTACAACTTGATGGCACTTCACACGTACACACAAAGTTACTGTCCTCTTGACCTGCCTGGCAAGAAGAAGAAGAAGGAGGAGGAGGAGGAGGAGGAGGAGGAGGTGTGGATTTATACCACCCTTTCTCTCCTGTAAGGAGACTCAAAGGGGCTTACAAACTCCTTTCCCTTCCCACCCCTACAATAAACACCCTGTGAGGTGGGTGGGGCTGAGAGAGCTCTGAAGAACTGTGACTAGCCCAAGGTCACCCAGCTGGCCTGTGTTGGAATGCACAGGCTAATCTGGTTCCCCAGATAAACCTCCACAGCTCAAGTGGCAGAGTGGGGAATCAAACCCGGTTCTCCAGATTAGAATGCTCCTCCTCTTAACCACTACACCACGCTGGAGCAGACCAGAATGACACTCTGGGTCCCCCTTTAGATGAGAGGTGGCGTATCAATGAAATAAATAAAAGTTTTTAAAAATTAAACAATACAGACAAATGTCTTTGTACCCCCAGAAAAGGAGGGCAAGCAAAAATAATTTCACTCCCCCAAAGCCTCCCATTTGGCACCAGAAAACCTCCTACCAGGAGTCTCTCTGTTATCATTTCCTATCCTTAATGCACGCGTGTGATTTTCATAGCCTTGGTGTGAAAGAGAAGCACAGAAGTGTTTAATGAGACCTCCCTCTAGAACGGACAACACGCGAGCAGCACACCCACAGAGTCGGGAATTGGTGACTGCTTCTTTGCCCAAAAACTAGGAGGCAGAGGGGAAGCATACACAGTCAGTGAAGTGCAGTGTTTTTATTTAATGCCGTTCTAGGGACTGTAGACCAGCGAGCCCAAACTTTTTGGTATCCGTGGCCCCTTGGTGGGTCCAACCACAAAATGGTTGGAGGCACAGCCACGCACACAGAAGAATGTTAAGTAAAGGGGAGAAAAGGGATAATTTTAGAAAAATGAGCTGGGAAAGAGGAGCAAAAGAGAATAAAACCAACTCTGCCCAGCCCATCTGATCACCAGTTGCCAGTCAAGTGCCCTGTCAAGTGCTCACCTAGCCACACCCATTTTTAAAAAACATTTGGGGGGATCCAGGAAAGGTGCTGCGGATGACCAACATGCAAACATACGCACACTAGATGGGTGTATACGAGGGCAGGCAGAAGGGATACTCTGTGGTGCTGTTGACTACCTGTAGGTCTTGGTTGTCTGATCTGAAAGTGGGCCACTCCCTCCAGAAACTGTCTGTCATGGATGGCCGTGGTCCATTATGCTTGGTCAGTTCCTCACCAGCCGGGAGTGTGCCACGCCCTTTCCAAGCGCATCCTTTACCAAATGGGAAGGGACCCTTTCCTCAAGTGTGCTTTTCATACTTGTATTAAATTATTATCTCACTGTTGGTTCCTCTCCTGACCTTCCTCTGTAATCTCTCTTTCGCGCACAAAATACTCACACACACACACCGCACTTTTCCGCATACCTTTCTCAATGAATAACTGACTGCTGAAAGCAATGCCATGCATTTGAAGAAGTGGCCTGTGGCTGAGGACAGCTTATTCCACCATTTGTTACAGCACCTTATTATTCGATGCCAAAAGATACCGACATAGTCCCCTTCAGCACTTGCAGAATAATGCACTTCCAATCCACTTTCAATGCATTTTGCAACTGTGTGGAATAGCAAAATCCACTTGCAAACAACTGTGAAAGTGGATTGAAAGTGCTCGCAGTCCTGTAAACAGAAGTGCTTTCTAACGGGGAAGACAGACTCCCCTCTCCTCCTTATTTATTGACATTTATTTGTGCATTTTTAAATCCTTCCCTTCTGTTTAAAGAGCTCAGGGAAGCATATGCAGATTTCTACCTGCTCCCTATTATTCTCACAACAATACTATGAAGTAGGTTTAGGCAGAGAGAGAAAATGAATTGGGATTCTCCCAACCACTGCATTACATCTGGTGATGCTTGGTTGCTGCTTGTCCCATGGGGATACATTCCCTGCCCCACTGAAGGTCTGCCCTTCGGGGTTCTTCTGCACTGAAGATGACCCAGCTGACACAACAGGGTTGTGACCCTTCAGGTCTGAGAAACATTCACACACCATAAGAGACAGCACAAGGACAGCAACCCTTCTGTCAGCTACTAGGGCAAAGTATGTTGCTGTTCCATTATCACACAAGAAAAGTCTTTTGTAAGCATTTCAGGCAGTGGACGCAAAATGTCAAGTATATGTTCTTATAAAAACAGGTTGTTTCAGATTGTTCATAGAAGAATGCTGTCCCTTGCTCTTCTTGTTCCTGTCTTTGTGCATTGTATAAAATTATAGTCTATAGCTGAGTCACTTTTGTATCCCAGCAAAGCACTAACTTGCAGTTATCATGGGAAGGTCAGCCTGTACTGAAAAAGCTATAGGGTGGGTTTTCAGCACCAGGGACAGCTCTACGGATATAAGGTTGGTTATTCCAAAGAAGGTCAGACGGTTGCACCTTGGTACATGGCAAGAGGTTTTAAAGGTGCAAAGCTCTGGTTTGAAAGTGAGAACCTCAGTACCTCAACCTAGCCTGGGATCACTCCTGTGGCCTTAGGGGTCCCTAAGGAAGGAGGCCAACTGGTGTTTTGATCCCTGCCCTATCACTAAATATCTTGTCTGTCCATTCACCTCTTGAAGTCTGCCATAATTCCTTTCTTTTCCTCAGAGGCCAACAGAAAATTTCCCCTTAGATTCCTGTTCCACTCGATAGAGGTCCGGCCAGCCCCACTGCATTATTGTGTTGAAGTGCTTTACTGTCCCTCTCTCCCCCTCACAGTTTGAAGCTACAAACCCAGATGGGCTGTGTCCTGGCTGGAGTGTGAGAGTCAGAGGCGAAACAGGCTCCAGGACAAACGCGTAAGGCCACCCTCTCCATCCATTTCTGTGCAGGGTAGGCCCACAGCTCATTGGTAGAGCAACAGCTCAGCATCCAGAAGGTCCCAGGTTCAATCCCTGACATCTCTAATTAAAAGGAGCTGATAGGAGGAGATGGGGAAAACATCTGCCTGAGACCCTGGACAGCTGTTGCCAGTCAGAGTAGACAATATTGACCTTGCTAGATCAAGGGTCTAACAGTATAAGGCAGTTTCACGTGTTCATGCACCCAAGCACAGTCTGATTTAAGGGTTTCTCCCCCTCCAGCGTGGTGTAGTGGTTAAGAGCAGGTGCACTCTAACCTGGAGAACTGGGTTTGATTCCCTGCTCTGCCACTTGAGCTGTGGAGGCTTATCTGGGGAACCAGAGTAGCTTGTGCACTCCAGCACATGCCAGCTGGGTGACCTTGGGCTAGTCACAGTTCTTCGGAGCTCTCTCAGCTCCACCCACCTCACAGGGTGTTTGTCATGGGGGGGGGGAAGGGAAAGCAGTTTGTAAGCCCCTTTGAGTCTCCTTACAGGAGAGTAAGGGGGATATAAATGCAAATTCCAGGGTGGGTGTATTACGTTTTATGAAATTTGTCGGATGCCGCTGTAATTTTATTTAATTCGCTGTTTTAACTGGGATTTTAATGTTATTTCTGTTATGATTATGTTGTTCATCACTTCAGAGATTCTTCGAGGGCGTGAAGCATAAAATTGATTATAAAATAAAAAAATAAATAAATTCCAAGTGGGTGTATTAAGTTTTATAGAGAGTTGGCCGGATGCAGCTGTAATTTTATTTTAATTAAGCTGTTTTAACTGGGATTTTAATGTTATTTCTGTTATGATTATGTTGTTCACCGCCCAGAGCCCTTCGGGGGAGGGGCGGTATATAAAATTGATTATAAAATAAAAAAATAAATAAATAAATTCTTCTTCTTCTCCCCTGAATTTATTTTGCAGGTTTCAGATTAATTTTCTGTGTGGCAGAGGAGAACAGATAGCATTCCACTTTAACCCTCGCTTCAAAGACTCTGTTATCGTCTGCAACTCTTTCCTTGACAACCGATGGGGGCAGGAAGTGTTGATTGATACCTTTCCACTAGTAGCCAAGGAGCCTTTCCAGGTAACTTAGACTCTCTGATACCCCTCCTCTGCACCCAAAACCACACAATGCCAAGTGTGGCTCGAAAGAATCTGTTACAAAAACGGTCTATGCAAGACCATAGGAACTGAGGCATGGATGCCAACAGAAGATGGACCTGATCCTGGTAGATAACCAGAGGTATTTCCCCATGAAGGTTGCATGGGAGGTGGTGAAAAGTCAAATTCTGATCAAGGAACAAGAACCTGGGAGAACTGGAGCCAGTGTCAAGAGTAACCAAGGCTGTGGCTAGATAGGGCTACTCAAAGCAAGGAGCAGTCGAGAAGAGTCCAGGCATAGGAAATGCCAAAACTAGGAACTAGATGGGCATACTCAAAGGGAAAGCTGGGGAAACTCACAAGTAAGAAAGGACAGGATGGAACTATGGAGCCAAAGTCCAAGAACCCAAGTTTGCCTCAAGGCAGCATTGATAGGTAGTTCCAGGTCATCAGGAAGTAGTGGTGAGGCCTCCTGGTAGAATAGCGTTCAATAGAGACTATTCTACCTCCTGGTAGAATAGCATTCAATAGAGACTATTGAGAAAACTCAGCAATGAAGGAATAAGAGGGGAAGTCCTCCTATGGATTAAAAACTGGTTGAGAAACAGGAAGCAAAGAGTGGGTGTAAATGGGAAATTCTCACAATGGAGAGATGTAAGGAGTGGTGTCCCCCAAGGATCCGTTTTGGGACCAGTGCTCTTTAACCTATTCATAAATGACCTGGAAGTAGGGGTGGAGTAAGCGTGTTGTGGCCTAAGTTTGCAGATGATACCTCAAATTATATATAGTGTGGTGAGAACACGCATAAAGCGATTGCTTGAAAGGAGAGCTCCAAGCCGGACCTTTGATAAATTAGGAATCGAGTGGGCTAAGAAATGGCCAAATGCAGTTCAATGTAGCAAAATGTAAAAGAGTGATGCACATTAGGGGCAACCAAAATCCAAACTTCACATACACGCTACAGGGGTCCAGTGCGCTTTATCAGTCACAGAGCCAGGAAAGGGATTTAGAGGCGTCTTAGTTGATAGTTCCATGGGAATGTCAACTCCAATGCATGGCAGCTGTCGAAAAAAGGCAAACTCTATGTTGGGGATAATTAGGAAGAGGAATTGAGAATAAAACTGCCAAAGATTGTCATGCCCTTATATAAAGCATTGGATGCGATCAGCACTTGGAGTACTGTGTTCAGTTCTGGAGTAAGCCACATCTCCAAAAAGGATATTGAAGAGATAGAAAAAAGTGCAGAGAAGGACAACGAGGATGATTGAGGGGACTGGGAGCACCTTCCTTATGAGGAGAGGCTGCAGCGTTTGGGACTCTTTAGCTTGGAGAGGAGACGTCTGAGGGGGGATATGATTGAAGTCTATAAAATTATGCATGGGGTAGAAAATGTTGACAGAGAGAAATTTTTCTCTCTTTCTCCAATGCACTTCAGGAACCAGGGGCATACATTGAAAATGCTGGGGGGAAGAATTAGAAACTAATAAAAGGAAACACTTCTTCACGCAACGTGTGATTGGTGTTTGGAATATGCTGCCACAGGAGGTGGTGATGGCCACTAACCTGGATAGCTTTAAAAGGGGCTTAGGACAGATTTATGGAGGAGGAGAAGTCGATTTATGGCTACCAATCTTTGATCCCTCTTCGATCTGAGAATTGCAAAATGCCTTAGCAGACCAGGGTGATCCAGGGAGCAACAGCTAGCCGCATGAGAGCCATTGCTCTCACATCCTGCATGTGAGCTCCCAAAGGCACCTGGTGGGCCACTGCGAGTAGCAGAAAGCTGGACTAGATGGACTCTGGTCTGATCCAGCTGGCTTGTTCTTATGTTCTTATGTTCTTAACGCTCCCCTGTTCTTCCTCAGGTCCCCGAGACGTTTAACCAACCAGCAGTACCAAGTTCCTATCACAAGTAGTGGCAAATCCCAGTTGCTTTTGCTTACACGCTTACTCAAGAAAAAGTTCTCCATCACAATGTCACTAATCTAGAGATAAACCATAATGTAACTGTTGTTTGTTTGGCACAGCGGATGGAGTCTACTATGGTTATGAAGTCAATCTGTTCTGTGTCATTTTAACTAGAGACAAAGTGACCTGTCTTTCAGATTGAAATCTACTCTGACCACGACTACTTCCACATTTTCGTGGACGAAAGGAAAGTGCTTCAATATGAGCATCGTCAGAAGCAGCTGTCCGCCATTTCCAAAGTGCAGATTTTGGACGATGTCCAAATATCCTCAGTGGAGGTCACCAGACGAGGTCTCTACTAGTCAACAAAGAACAGCCAAAGAGTGGAGCCTTCCTCATTGAACAAACTCAACCTGTTCCATTGTCAAATTCCCTTTTAACTGACAAGTCTTGATATCACCCAAGGAGAAGTGTGGCCGGGGCAGAATTTGAACTCAAGAAGAAAGTAGGTCTTCACAGATGTCCATGATCAACCTACTGTAATCCAGATTAATACTGCACACCAGAAGCACTAAACTAAACATATGTAAATGTGTAAATGTACTAGCAGTGTGAGTATAACGCTTTGATTAAACAGAAACAAATAAACCCAAATTTAATTTTCTAAACGTTTCTATTGTTTTCCATTAATCCAAAAGGCCAAGAAGTGGCCTGTGAATCAAAGTCAGGAAAAAGGTTAAACAATAAAAGACTAACACAAGGAAACAGATCAACAAGAGCCTCAGGTAACAATAAGGAGGAAGGCTGAACCAGCACAGATTCCAAAGCTGGGGGCTGGGGCAGAGGCAGCTGTCTGGGTCAGATCCCACACAGTCTCTAATCCACAGTCGCAGATCCCACACAGATCCCACATAAGCTCAGATCCCACACAGTCTCTAATCCACAGTCGCAGCTGTCCACCTAGCTCTTGGGAGACTAGTCAACAGAGAGATAAAACTGAGGGGTCTCCAACATGGTGAGAGTGAACACCACAGCACCCACCAACACCTTTTTTTGAAACCTGCCAAATGTTTTTAGAAATAGGGCAGGCTCAGTGGGGGCCAGCAAGCCTTCTGATTGGCCACGGGAGATTTGATTGGCTCTGCAGCAGCCACAGCAGCACAAGATCTTCACTGAGTGACTGAAGGTAAGCCGGGCAGCCATTTCGTGTCTGGTTGCACCTGCAATGCTCTGATAGAACTCTAAAGGCTCAAAAAAGGTTGGGGATGCTTTGATTAGACGTTACCAAAGGGAGAACACTGTGTATGATTAACTCATAACTGAAAAATCACTTTAATCCTGTAATATGACAACTTTTGAAAGGACAGATCTGTCAACAATGGTTAGACTCAATAGTTTAATGCAGATTACCTCAGAATTCCAGTTACTGGGATGAAGATGGGTAGACCTTGGCCTCCAAGCCTTGCTTGTCAATTTCCAAGAAGCATCGAGCTAGCTGTTGTGCCGATCCAGATGGACTGGAACATTCTGACTGGAGCAGAACGGGTCGGTCTGTTAGCTGTGATGAACAGGAGCCGCATCACAGCTGCTCCAAGGGGAGACTGCAAAACCACGGAGCCATCCACAGATGGATTCGACTGCTGAGAGGATAATCAAAGTCTTCCAGGCAGAGTTGTTTTGCTGAAGAAGGAAAGAAAGAAGAATAGCTCAAAACTTTGGAATGTCTACCAGTGAGTGGCTGAGACCCTAGCAAATAATTTGGGTGGTAGCAATGTTGAAGAAAAATGGTTGTGAAACCAACCAACCAGTGTGCGCAGGCAGCCCTGAGTGACAGGCTACGAATTTTCTAAAGGAACATCAAGACACCCAACTTCCTCATCACCATAACTTTTAATGAAACCCTTTCCTTGGTAACCACCTAAATGCTCTCCCATGCCAGTTGGTCAAACGTCACCATGACAATGTGAAGACCATCTTGCGCTGCTGTTTTCTGAGCCAGCGTGGTGTAGTAGTTAAGAGTAAGTGCACTCTAATCTGGAGAACTGGGTTTGATTCATCACTCTGCCACTTGAGCTGTGGAGGTTTATCTGGTGAACCAGATTAGCTTGTGGACTCCAAGCCAGCTGGATGATCTTGGGCTAGTCACAGATTTTCGGAGCTCTCCCAGCCCCACCCACTTCACAGGGTGTTTGTTGTGGGGGGGGGGGCAGAGAAGGGAAAGGAGATTGTAAGACCCTTTGAGTCTCCTTGCAGGAGAGAAAGGGGGGATATAAATCCAAAACTCTTCTTCTTTTTCTTTTGTTCCAAAAGATCCACAATGTCACTCACCTCCCAGCCCGTTGCAAAGGGACCCATCCCTGTTCCCTTTCCTTCCTGCAGTCCCACCATAACACACAAATTTTCCTCCCCCAGAGTTGAGCTGCACGGTTCCTCTTAAACTACAGCTGGGGGAAAAGGAGCTTGCAGCTGGCCAAACATTTGCAGCACAGGGGCCATGAAGGTGACATGCTGTGAATGGCATCCGACTCAACAATCCAATTACATCTGCCCTCCAGACACCAGGATGACTTCCCAGTGTTTTATGGTGTATCTCAAGGCTGCTATGACCCCTGTTGTTGATACAGGAGGGAGCGTTGATGCTTACCAAACCCAGATAATTGAAGGAACTGTTACCTCTCCTACAGAGAAAGGTCTCTATCTTTCAGAACGGGTTTTTATCTTCACCAGTCAAAGCCATTCTCCTCTGCTCTAATTTATCTTCTATGACCTACAGGCAAAGGGGTCAACCTTTTGCAATAAGAAATGCTGCATTTATGAGCCTACTAAAAGTTTACGGCATTTCCCCAGATCGTGAAGACCATTAATCTGAGAGGAAACGCTTTGGACAGCACAGTCTGTTCCAAAACCCCAGATTGGTCCAGAGGCCACAACCACACCGGCACACACCATCCCTGCTTCCTGGGCCTGCCTCCAGATTGAGGCAGATTGAGCTGAAATAGATCAAGGGGGAGGGAGTAGCTCAAGCAGATCAGAACTGATCAAACTGACCACTAGGTAAACCCAGCCAATTGCCTAGGATACTAGTTTTTTGGGAGCATCCAAAACACAAAAATAACCTCTCCAGCGGGCTTGAAGGGACCCTTGGTGTTATTTGCCTTCCAGAATCTCCATTATCTGTTGACTTTGCTCTCCTAGACCTGCCATGATGGAACATGGAATGCTTGTGGAAAGTTTATCCGTTTTTATTTTTACGTTGTCCATATCAAATGCCCAGCAACTAAAACATTAATTCTAATCGTCTCACTTTTTTGGGTCTAAAATGGTGAACCAACATCGTAGTTCAGGTCAGTAACTTTTATTTGGCATTTACAGAAAGAATGAAAAAAAAAACCCAAGATATAATACAAGGTTAAACTTGGCAAAAACATTAAAAATTATTTCTGGACGCGCGAAACTTTCAAAAGAAATTTAGCGACAGCTTCAGACATCTCAGCTTCTGAGCTACTAAGCAGATTAGTCATTTTTACACTGTCAGAAAAGGTCTCAAGCCCAACTGGAAACAGTGCAGAAAATCAGGACTAATATTATTGCATCTATGACAGGAAAGCTAAATGTGATCAAGGGAGTCGACTACTGAAGGGCAGAATGAGCAACACTGCTTCAACAGCATAGCTCACCTAAGATCCCAAAAAACCTTGGCCTGGCCCTGAATGTTCATCCTTCCAAGCAACACTTTGATCTCCAGTTGAGTCTCTAGTCCCTCAAGATCACTTTACAGATCCTTTGAGATAACATACTGCAAACACAACAACGGGTGCCTAATAATTGTTACATGGGGAGAGAAGGCTGCGTGGAAAAGGCCAATCTTATCAGATCTCAGAAGCTAAGCAGAGTCGGTACTTAGAAGGGAGACCACCAAGGAAGGCTCTGCAGAGGAAGGCCACGGCAAACCACCTCTGCTTCTCACTTGCCTTGAATGCCCCTTGCTAGAGTCACCATAAGTTGGAAGCTAAGCAGGGTCACTACTTGGATGGGAGACCACCAAGGAAGGCTGTGCAGAGGAAGGCAGTGGCAAACTACCTCCGCTTCTCACTTGCCTTGAACGCCCCTTGCTAGAGTCACCATAAGTTGGAATCTAAGCAGGGTCACTACTTGGATGAGAGACCACCAAGGAAGGCTGTGCAGAGGAAGGCAGTGGCAAACTACCTCCGCTTCTCACTTGCCTTGAACGCCCTAGCTGAGGTGACCTTAAGTTGGCTGTGATTTGATGGCATTTTACACACACACACACACACACACACACACACACACACACACACACACCTGTCATATGGTCATATCATGAGAACACAAGACTGACTAGAAAAGACAGGACAAGTTGAAGGCAACAGAAAAAGAGGAAGACTCGGCATGAGATGGAATCAAGGAGGCCACGGCGTCCCATTTGCAAGACCTGGACAAGGCTGTTTAACCAGAAGACCTTTTGGGAGTCATTAATTCGTAAGGTTGTCACCAGCCACAATCAATTTGACAGCACATAACACATACGCAAGTGCTAAATTAGACTGGAGGGCCTCTTGTCTCTAAAGCAATATGGAATGTTTTTCACATCCTTTGTCCATTTCTCTGTGGACTTCCCATTGTTCCCAGATGGAGAAAGATGGCTTTACGGTCTGGCTGTTACAGCGGCAGAGATCTTGGGTTATCTCATCTGTTGGCATCAGCCGAGTCACGCTCCATTAAGGCCATCAGCATTGGCCTATTAAAACACATCAAAGTGTCTTTTGTGGTGGGTTGGGGCGGTTTATAAGCCTGAGATCTGGATAAAATTGCTCTTTTTATTGCTCCATTCAGGGATATTTTATAGGCATGGTGATATTTTAGCTGGGCTAGGGAGACCGGGATATTTCAGCATATGAATATTTTGCTCTTATATGGCTAGAGGAGAGTTGGCTCAGATTCTCCAACACTAAATAAATACTTTGGGAAGCCAGCAACAATTACCTCAAGCGGCAGAAAAAGCAAAAAAAAAAAAAAGGGCCTCGGCCAGGGAAATAAAAAATGAGCTGTCACGGGCGCACTCACAAAAACTGGCATTTAGAGAAACACGGTGATCCTCTGAGACTTTTGCTTCCCACGCTCTGTGCAAGAGCCAGAGACCTGAACTCATTTACCATCTGTCCAGAGAAACACAAACAGAGAGCCTGTGCCATATCTACGAAGCCACTAGCCAATCTGACAGGCTTCCTCCTCCGCACCAGCCGCTCCTGATTTGGGCAGGATCCCCCAAAGTCCCGGTCGGTATTTCCCAACAACAGTTGTAGATCTCTTTCCAGATACAGCTGACCCTTTTCTTCCTCACTACCATTTCCCCTGAACAATTAAAGTGCAGAGATGTCATATAAACATATAAACCGATAAATCCTTTCACTAGGGCAAGATTTAATTCCTTTCCTTCTGCCTTTCTTAAGAGCCGCTTTTTAAGGATACCCCCTCAAGAACGGTTGTGTTCTTACTCTCTTAACACTACTGAAATCGTGGAACATATTTTATGTATTTGTCCTAAACATGCTTATTACAGACCTGATTTCTCCAATATATTACCCTCTCGTGTTAGGAATTGCCCTACAATATTTTGGGTATGTTTTCTTTTGGATAATTGGTCAGCAGAGATAATAGAGCTGATAGCTGAATTTTTAGCTGATAATGAACGAATGAGTTCAAACGTTTTTGGTCTGTCATTTAGCTTCTACTATTAATGCCTAATAAAGAAGAAGAGTTGGATTTATATCCCCCCTTTCTCTCCTATAGGAGACTCAAAGGGGCTTACATACTCCTTGCCCTTCCCCCCTCACAACAAACACCCTGAGGTGGGTGGGGCTGAGAGAGCTCAGAACTGTGACTAGCCCAAGGTCACCCAGCAGGAATGTAGGAGTGCACAGGCTAATCTGAATTCCCCAGATAAACCTCCACAGCTCAGGTGGCGGAGCGGGGAATCAAACCTGGTTCCTCCAGATAAGAGTGTACCTGCTCTTCACCACTACGCCACTGCTGCTCTGGTCTGATTGGCTGATTGATATAAATATTGTGGGGTTGGGTGGGGAATCACTAGCAATATACCTCTTACGGCAGAGCAGTCTCTGTATGTAGGAATGTATAAAGCTGTCCTGTCCCACATCTAGCAAACTCAGCCTTATCTGCTCTGACCACTAGCAACCTTCTCAGGGTCTTGATCATGACCTACTGCCTGATACTTTTCACGGGAGATGCCAGAGTTTACGCCTGCAAGCAAATATGCTTTCTTTCTTCCCATCAGAACATACGGCAGACATTCACGGATGGGCAGAAAGCTGGGAGTCTGTAAACCCAGGATGCTGGTGGGAGGATGGTAGCCGGCCATCTACCAGAAAGTCTTTGATGGTGTTGCCAATGTCAACGAATGTCAATGTCGGTGTTGCCAATGCACAGGGAGGCCATTGAAATTCACAAACACCAAGACAACTTCAACAAGAGAGACTCTGAGAATTAACCAAACTTGGCTACCAGTACTTAAAAACACCAGAGTCAAAGGCCAAGGGCATGTTAGGTTCATGGACAATGGACTCCACCCAGACACAGGATTTGCATTCACCAAGACTGCTGCTGCTGCTGCTGCAGGGAATGCAAATGTGAATCACTCCCTGGACTGAAAACCCCCCACCCGCAATACAATACTATCAACCACACCTTTGCATAGCAGTTCCACGCAAACATTTACTGATCGGTTCCCCACCCTGGGATATGGACAATATATACCCCACTAAAACATTCCCTTCTCACTGGACACAGCGTGTAACACACTTCCCTCTGTGATACCCCTCTGAAGATGCCAGCTACAGATGCAGGCGAGATCCACCAGACCACGGCCATGCAGCCCCGAAAACCCACCAGAACCAGTTGCCAATGTCAGTTTCTGCATTTAACACCTAAAGCAAGGGCTCTCCAACATCAACCCCTTCCCTGGTCCCTGGCAAGTGTTTTTAGAAAGTTGGTGGGGGGTTTGGCCAGAAGGGGCTCTGATGGGCCTTGGGATATTTCATTGGCTGGGCAGATTTTTAAAAGGATTGCAACCATCTTGGAGACTCTCGGTCTAGGACAAAAGTCTTGCTCATTAACTGATGCTGGGGAAACAGCTGTTCTTCTCTATCATATAAAGCCAGTTGGCCACACATCATTTGGGGAACATTTCAGAAACTGCAGCTTCTGGGAGTTGGTCATTAGTGAGCTACCGATTAACTTCGAGAAGGGGGAAAAATTTGACAAATGTTGAGTGCCCCTTGAATGTCTGCCTAGAGAGATTACTGTAGGATGAAAGAGGGAATTTGCTCAGTGTGCCTGGAGAGAAAGGAGGAGTGTATTTGCAGTGGCTGCCAAGACATAAATTTATCGACACACGCCAGTCAAGAAATGATTACTTGCAGAGCCCCCCCCCCCCCCGCCCCAAAAAATGCATTCGAGAGGCAACCCACAGATGATTATTCTTATCACACACACACGCACACATCCCGCCCCAGTTCTACGTTACCTTGAATTTCATAGCAGGTGAAGAAGAAAACCTGTTCTTTCCCTCCATATAAATCAATGGCATTTTATTCCACCCACGAAACCCAGAAGTACACAGAATTTCATTTTCTGAGAAAATCACGGTCTCTTCGGACTTGAGCTAGCTATCCGTCTATCCCAGAAACAAGCAAACAAAACTTCCAAACCGGAACAAGATCAACTTAGCAGAATTACAGCTTTCTGAGGCAACAAACTTCAATAGTGTAACTCTACCAAGGATTTTAGGGCAGTATAGATGGGTCTCACCTTCTCAATGTTGTCTTCACAACAATAACAACAACAACCCTGCAGGGTAGGTTCAGCTGAGAATACGTGACTGGCCCGGGATAACCCAGCAAGTTTCTGTGGCAGAATGAGGATTTAATTTAACAGGCCAATTTGTAATAATATAATATAATCTAACAGTTGCTTACATCTCGTATCCTGGATAGTTCGATCAGTGCTAAGGGGCAGATAAACATTTAACGGGCCAATTGTGTTCACTGGAGGCTATCGCCATCTTTCTTGCAATATGTTCTGTTCCGTGTCTCGGATTCATGCTCGCGCTCTTCCCAGTTTGGCTGAAGAGATGGCTTTTCTCCCATCACCCAGCCTTCTTTTATTAATGAGTCTGTTGGAAAGGAATAAAACGAATGCCACTGCAAAATCATGGTGTTTTTTTTTTAAAAAAGAATTGAACCGAAGGGGTGTGTGCGTGTCTCATTTTTATTTGCTTCAGATGTTGCCATAGATGCTTTGCAGGGATGTGGGAAGCTGCTATGCTGAATTGGGCCCCAGGCCTATCCAAGTCAGCCCTACCTGTTCTGATTATCTGCTCTGATTGACTGTGGCTCTCGGGAAGAAAAAAGTCTTCACCAAAACCTGCTCTTGAAATCTTTTAACCGGAGGTGCCCAAGACTGAACTTGGGATTTTCTGCATGCAAAGAATGCATCTCCACCACTGAGCCACAACATCACTCTCAACCAGTTGAATATCCTCATATGCACTCCTGGAGTCATTGTGGGACTCTTTAGTTTGGAGAGGAGACGTCTGAGGGGGGATATGATTGAAGTCTGTAAAATTATGCATGGGGTAGAAAATGTGGACAGAGAGAAATTTCTCTGTCTCACAATACTAGAACCCGGGGGCATACATTGAAACTGCTGGGGGAAAGAATTAGGACTAATAAAAGGAAACATTTCTTCATGCAACGAGTGATCGGGGTTTGGAATATGCTGCCACAGGAAGTGGTGATGGCCACTAACCTGGATAGCTTTTACAGGGGCTTGGACAGATTGATGGAGAAGTCAATCTATGGCTCCCAATCTTGATCCTCCTTGATCTGAGATTGCAAATGCCTTAGCAGACCAAGTGCTCAGGAGGGGGAGCAGCAGCAGCAGCAGAAGGCCATTGCTTTCACATCCTGCATGTGAGCTCCCAAAGGCATCTGGTGGACCACTGTGAATAGCAGAGTTCTGGACTAGATGGACTCCGGTCTGATCCAGCAGGCTCTTTCTTAAGTTCTTATGTTAAAATGATGCTAGTGGTCATCTAGTCCAACACCATCTCCATGTAGGAGTAGGAAGCTTATTTATAGGAGTGCAGAAACACATCTTGTTCACCAGATAAGCCTCTGCCCCTCAGGTGGAGGAGTGGGGAATCAAACCCGGTTCTCCAGATTAGAATTCACCGGCTCTTGACCACTACACCACGCTGGCTCTCAGGGGAGGGTTTGGTTTTGTGATGGTGACATCGGTCCCTTTTCTCCAGTTACAAGGAGATCACCAAACTATCATTCATGTCAGCTTTGCTTCCTGATAGAGAACAGAACACAAACAGGGGAAAGGGACTGCTTTCCTCTCACGCTCCCAGCATCCTTGGTAGCAGTCAAAACAAGGCAAATCAAACAACATGGAAGAGAGAAACCAGAGCACAAGGCCAGACATGCAGCCGAGACAATGCTCCTGGAATAAGAATAAAACAAGCCCGCGTGCCGCAGCACATGGCAAGACAAAGGGAGCATCAAAGTGGAAGATGACAACTGGCACGGCAAAGGGAAGGCAGGTCTGGCTCAGCAACAGCCACAGGTGAGTCAGAATCAAGGTATTCAGCCCTCAGACACACGTGGCATGCCCACATGGCTGGAGTTTCAGTGACTCGTGGAAGAGCAAGTGACACTTCTACAAATGTGTAGGATTGTATGGGAAATGCCCGATAAGATCGGCAGCTGGACAACCAGCCAGGTGGGATAACTCTTTCATTGGAGAGGGGCACAGTTTGGAGTGGTGCTCCATAAAACAGAATCATGTGGAACCTTCCCAGCACAGTTAATCAGCTTAGGCCAATTGCACACTCTCTCTGCCTGATCTACCTCACAGGGGCGCTGTGAAAATGAAATGGAGACAAGAGGCTGTCTGGGGTCACCAGTAGAGGAGAAAGGCAGGGTGCTGACAAAGTCATTAAATAAATAAAGGCACACCTGGCTCTTTTTGCAAGAGGCAACAAAGCAATCAATTGTTTAGTCCTGCTCCTTTAAGGAAGGGATGGTGTGCTTTAGACTGGTTTGCTTCTGCAGGGAGCTGTCCTTTCAGCACCACACAGCTCTCTAGCAGAAAGGCACCAGTTGCTGTGGAAAACTGCCTGAGGCCCCAGGCTCAGCAAGGCGCTGGCCAAGAAGATGTACAAGAGAAACAGCAGTGGCTGCCCAAAATCCAACCAGAAACTTTCCTGCTGGGAGGCAGAAATGTTGGAGTAGATCACGAGAGAGAGAGGGGGGAGAGAGAGAGAGAGAGAGAGAGAGAGAGAGAGGACTCTAGATAAAAGGGTAATTCTGCATCTGGAAAACAAGTGTGTGTGTGGAGAGGGTAGAGAGAAAGCTAAGGAGCCAGCGGGTATAAGGAATTATAGCAGAGTACAGTGATTTTGTAAGGGGCAGGACTATTTGAATTTGAGGAAAATGTGAAACCAGGGAGTGTGTGAGTCCAAAAAAGGCAAGCGTGAAAGTTATCTCTTTGTCAAAAGGAAAGAACATTTGTGTGCATGCATGCTGCATGCTCAGCATCGCTGTGAGTGTGTGAGGGCACAAATGCAGCTACGGATGCGGGAAAGTGGAATGCGCACATGGCTTGCAAATTCTCAAGCATACTTGAGAATTTGAATGTTCAGAAGCCAGAAAGAGGGCCAGGGGAAGGTTAATTAGGCTGGGTGAGGAGGTGGGGTCTCTGTGAGCAAGCTAGCAATGCTGTGCAGACCGTATGTGCAACAGCCTGCAGTCAAAAGTTCAGTGGATAAACCCTGAGCCCACAGTGAACAGAACGCAGTTGGCAGCGGCATGGCTAGAACGGAGCACACATTCCAAGCGTTGTTGACGTGTTCAGAAGAGGGAGTTTGAACAAGCACAAGGAAAGCCAACGGTGACAGCCTCTCTTCATCCGAGCCAGAAGAAAAAACGTCTGTTGCCGGAGCCCACCTGCAAATCCTTCCCGAGCAACTTGGACCGCCCGGTGATAACAACAGCTTGGATGTGTGCTGTTCCCAAATTTCAGCCCTGCAAGATCAGACACTGCCTCCTTGCTATTTCTCCTGACCGGCTGGACTCAAAGTAAGTGCGTATAGATCAGCCATCGAAAGAAGGTGTGGGAGGGAGAGATATACGAGAGCAATTAGAGGACTTAAGTATCAAAGTGGGGGAGTGCCTGTTGTCTGAGAAAGATAGAAGGTGTAGAGTTGGAGGTGTTATTTCAGCACCAGGGATGGGGAAATAATCTATTCAGCAGTTCAGGGGTGAGGATCGGACGCCGCCATGCAATTATAGCTCATTGTTCCTGACCTGGAGGACCCAGGTGAACCCAATCTCATCAGATCTTAGAAACTAAGCAGGTCAGTCATGGTTAGTGGTTAGATTCCAGACAGGCACAGAAGTCCAGGGTTGCTATACAAAGGCAGACAATGGCAAACCATCCCTGTTTACCAGAAGAGTTTGGATTTATACCCCACCTTTCTCTCCTGAAGGAGACTCACGGTGGCTTACAAGCTCCTTTCCCTTCCTTTCCCCACAACAGACACTTTGAGAAGCAGGTGAGGCTGAGAGAGTTCAGAGAGGACTGTGACTAGCCCAAGGTCACCCAGAAGGAATGTAGGAGTGTGGAAACACATCTGGCTCACCAGATAAGCCTCTGCCACTCAGGTGGAGAAGTGGGGAATTAAAACTCGGTTCTCCAGGTTAGAATCCACCCGCTCTTAACCACTACGCCATGCTGGCTCTCAGGTTTTCTGAGGTGTGTGGCCGTGGTCCAGTAGTTTTTGCTACTTTTTCACCCTCCCCTTCTCCCTAAGGTGGATGGGCGATGACCAAATGACAGACCCCCTCTCCCTCCCCTCCCCCCCCCCGGGTGGGTGGGCCATGATCAAATGATGGGAGTGCATTTCTGGGTATTTGCTGCACTCTTGGATTTACTACCATTCAATCAAGGGAGGGAAGGCAAAATGTTATAGGACAAAATCATGAGATCTTGGAAACTAAGCAAGGTCAGTGCTTGGAAAGGAGTCCTCCAGGGAAGAGTCAGCACAGTGCAGTGGTTAAGAGGGCTAGACTCTAGAGCAGGGGTAGGGAACCTGCGGCTCTCCAGATGTTCAGGAACTGCAATTCCCATCAGCCTCTGTCAGCATGGCCAATTGGCCATGCTGGTAGGGGCTGATGGGAATTGTAGTTCCTGAACATCTGGAGAGCCGCAGGTTCCCTACCCCTGCTCTAGAGGGCTAGACTGGATTGGATTCCCCCTGGTTTGTTTCCCTGTTGCCACACCTGAAGTCTGCTGGGTGACCCTGGGCCAGCCTCAGAACTCTCTCAGCCCCACCTGCCTCACAAAGTGTCTGTGGAGGGGAGAGGGAGGGAAAGGAGCTGGTCAGCCACTGTGAGACTCCTTACAGTTGAGAGAAGCAGAGTATAAATCCAAACCCTTCTTCTCTTCTGCAGAGGAAGGCCATGGCAAACCACCTCTGCTTCTCACTTGCCTTGAAGGCCCTTTGCTGGGGTCGCTGTAAGTCTGCAGTAACTTGACATCACAATACAGACGCACATAGTTCGATCACCTGGGGAACACTGAGATGCGGGGACAGCGCACGCCTAAGCTGTTGTTCTCACAGGGTGGTCCAAGTTTCTTGGGAAGAATTTGCAGGTGGGGCTCCAGCATCAGCATGGTGTAGTGGTTAAGAGCAGGAGCACTCTAATCTGGAGAACCCGGTTTGATCCCCCACTCTGCCACTTGAGCTGTGGAGGCTTATCTGGGGAACCAGATTAGCTTGTGCACTCCCAACACAGCTGGGTGACCTTTGGCAAGTCACAGTTCTTCCGAGCTCTCTCAGCCCCACCTACCTCACAGGGTGTTTGCTGTGGGGGGGGGGAGGGAGATTGTAAGCCCCTTTGACAGAAAGGGGGATATAAATCCAAACTCTTCTCTTCTGCTTATATCCAGCTTACTTTTTTCAGATTTGGATACCTCCCTCTGTACTTGGTGGATGTATCTAGAGGTCTGTGGTAGAAAAGGAGACGGCGGCGTGCTGGATTTTCAATGTCACACCCATGTGACAGGCAGAGCGACGAGCAATGAATGTCTCCTTCTATCTCTCTAAGATCCACGGCCTCCTGGAACTCTTGCAGAGAGACAACCTCTCACTCCCAGCCTTGCTGAACGGAAGCCAGCAGCTGGGCTGGGAGGAGCTGGAAAAGCTGCTCTTCCTGTTCGACAAGGACCCCGTGGACATCTGCCTCTTGGCCATGTATCTGGTGTCCTTCGTGGTGGGCTTCGTCGGCAACATCATGTCTCTGAGGATGCTCACCCGGAAGCGCCACCGCCGGATGCCCAGCCTGAGCGCCACCAGGAGCCTTCTCATCAACCTGGCCGTCTGTGACCTCATGGTGGTCTGCATATGCATGCCCATCACCGTGGGGAACTTGATCTACAAAGCCTGGGTCTACGGGGACTTCCTGTGCAGGGCAGTCCCTTTCATCCAGGCCGTGTCCGTCTCGGCCAGCGTCCTCAGCATCACGGTGATCAGCCTGAACCGCTATTACAGCGTGCACAACCCTCTCCACGCCCGGTCGTTCTTCACCCACCGGAAGATCTTAAGCGCCATCCTGGTGGTCTGGGTCTTGTCTTCGGGGATCTGCCTGCCCCTTGTGTTCATGAACAAAATGGACGAGATCGGGGTGAATCAGGGTCGTCCCCTGGTCTTCCCCATCTGCACTGAAGTCTGGCCTCAGCAGCGGACCAAGCAAGCCTACAACCTCCTCCTCTTCTCCACTCTCTACTGCCTGCCTGTCCTCTTCAACATGCTCATCTGCTGCTTAACGGTCCACAGGCTGTGGAGCCCCACCAGATCCCTCATCGCCCTGCACCAGACCTTGCCAGCTTCGCGGCTGAAGGTCCGCAAGAAAGTGGCTCAGATGGTGGTGGCGCTGGTCCTGCTCTTTGCCATCTCCTGGCTGCCCATTTACATGATGGACCTCTGGATCGAGTTCAACAGCCCCAAATCCTTGCAGGACGAAGCTCAGCCCCACTGGGTCCTCCAGTTCCGCCCCTTCGCCCAGTGGCTCAGCCTCACCAACTCCAGCCTCAACCCTATCTGCTACTGCTTCATGGGCAACCTCTACCGCTCAGCCAAGGAAATGAAGAACAGGTACCACAAGAAGATGGCTTCCCTGCTCAGCTTCTCCCTGTCCGAAAAGAGCCTGCCTTCCGCCGCCCCCGAGCTGCTGTCCTACAAGAGCTCCACAAGCAAAGAGCCCAACGTGATTGGAAGCGGTTGCTGGAAGAACCCTAACCCTAAAACAATCATGTGAAACCGCCCTCTGAGTTCTTTTTCTCTGAAAAACACTACTTTCTATTCAGAGGACCGCGTATAATTTTCAGAGGGCGAGTACGAATCAGGAGCTGTTAGAAACACATGTTACAACTCAGCCGATTCCTGTCTGAACCTTCTGTTTTTAAAGAACTCCTGGTCTACAACAACAGGGGAGAGAGGAGAAGAAGAAGAAGAGTTTGGATTTATATCCCCCCTTTCTCACCTGTAAGGAGACTCAAAGGGGCTTACAAACTCCTTTCCCTTCCCCACTCACCACAAATACCCTGTGAGGTGGGTGAGGCTGAGAGAACTCCAAAGATCTGTGAGTAGCCCAAGGTCACCCAGCTGGCATGTGTTGGAGTGCACAAGCTAATCTAGTTCCCCAGATAAGCCTCCACAGCTCAAGTGGCAGAGCAGGGAATCAAACCCAGTTCTCCAGATTAGAGTGCACCTGCTCTTAACCACTACGCCACGCTGGCTCTCTACGCCACGAAGGTCGGATGGGTGGCTTGTGTTTTCAGTTCAATGACACCAAAGTACAACTAGGGAAAATAAAGCTCTTGACTTGGGATCAACCTACTTCGCGTCCTAGGTCCCAGCCAATATTTTCCACTGAGGGATTTTGAACAGGGAATTCATCTCCTATCTAGTGAGCAAGAAAAGGCTCAGCCGATCGTCCAGCCCAAGAACATTTGTCGTTCTTTCCCCACACTCACTTGCAGCCCAATCTGCAACATGGGAATGTGCATTTAACTTTGTTGACTGTGTTTGCCAGTCCTCCTTTCCTATGCAAGCTGACTGAATGCGAAGGGACTCCTGTGTCTTTCAGGGATGAGCAGAAGGGGGGATTTGGAGCATCAAGCTTGTGGTGAAGAAAGCACTGGCAAGATTGAATTTCCTCTTCTACATGGTGGCTGGAGACAAATCTGGCCACCCCTTTCCCAGAACACGTTCCCTGGGGCATTTACCCCTTGCCTCACTCAAGGTAACCTATCCCACATTTAAACTATCTTTGACCGAGTCTTGTTTTCACTGGTCCCTGGAAAACTTCCAAAGAAAGAGATTCCTCAGTCTCTTTCATGAGCCACTTCACAGCTTACATGGTACCCATTTGGACAACTGGAAACACCAGGCGCACTGCAAAAAGAAACAGGGGTCAATTCCCATAGTTAAGAGAAGAAGAAGAAGAAGAGTTTGGATTTATATCCCACCTTACTCTCCTCTAAGGAGACTCAAGGTGGTTTACAAACTCATTTCCCTTCCTCTCTCCACAACAGACACCTTGTGAGGCAGGTGGGGCTGAGAGAGTCCAGAGAAACTGTGACTAGCCCAAGGTCACCCAGCAGGACTGTAGGAGTGCAGAAACACATCCGGTTCACTAGATAAGCCTCCGCCACTCAGGTGGAGGAGTGGGGAATCAAACCCAGTTCTCCAGATTAGAATCCACCTGCTCTTAAGCATTACACCACGCTGGCTCTCAATTAAAATGGTGGCTTTCCAAATGGGGAAAGGAAGGACAGAAGAGAGGGAAGTTACTGTAGGTTTTTTTCTCATTAGCAAAACGGGGCCAAAGTCTAAGGGGCATCATTCGTCCAACAGAAAACCGGCCACCGAGAGAGATTAATAATTAATTTTAGCTCATTAATGATGGAGATTCCATTCGCATTGCACCCTTTCCACGCCATCTGGCACTTGGAGTACTGCGCCGGTGAGAGTTATGGCTGGAGAGCAGAAAGCCACAGGGATAGTTCCTGCACTGCACGCGTGCAGAGTAGCAAGGGCTGTTGCCAGCACCCAGGTGGGGCCTGGAGATTTTCCAGAATTATATCTGATCTCAAGACAACAGGGACCAATTCCCCTTGTGTTGTGCTGGAAGCTGCTGCCAAAACAACACTTTAAAAAGACCTGCACCACCATCCAAATCAGTTCAGAAGGTCTTTGCTGGTCCTGTGGTGCCCAGGGGCACCATGTTGAAGACACCTGCTACAGGTAATGCTAGCAACAAGGCCTGCAAAATCCTGGCCCTTAACACTGCAGGCCACTGTTTGGATTAGGAGGAGGAGGAGGAGGAGGTGGAGGAGGAGGAGGAGGAGGAGGAGGAGGAGGAGGAGGAGGAGGAGGAGGAGGAGAGTTGGATTTATATCCCCCTCTTTCTTTCCTGTAGGACACTCAGGTCGAATCCCCACTACCGTCTTAGCCAGGTTTCAGAACACAAACTAACCAGGTTTGAGGTTGTTTGTGTTCTGAAACCTGGCTAAGACGGTAGTGGGGATTCGACCGGGGAGGTCATCCCTCAAACCTGGTTAGTTTGTGTTCTGAAACCTGGCTAAGACGGTAGTGGGGATTCGACCTCACAGGGGCTTACAAACTCCTTACCCTTCCCTCCTCACAACAAACACCCTGTGAGGTGGGTGGGGCTGAGAGAGCTCCGAAGAACTGTGACTAGCCCAAGGTCACCCAGCTGGCGTGTGTGGGAGTGCACAGGCTAATCTGAATTCCCCAGATAAGCCTCCACAGCTCAGGGAGCAGAGCGGGGAATCAAACCCGGTTCCTCCAGATTAGAGTGCACCTGCTCTTAACCAACTATGCCAGTGCTGCTCCCTTTTAAGGGCCCCCGTTCACCCTTGAGAGGTATCCTGACCTTCAGTGTGGGTGTTCTGTTTGGCTAACATGTTTAAACATCCTGTCCTCCAAGACGGAACAGAATCCAGCTGTGAACCTGTCAGGATTTTACAAGTGCCTGCTTCCGCCAGTCAAGCGAGAGTTAACAGCTGAAGTGACTTGCCGAGAATCACGTGAGCTTCAGATAAGATCTCTCCTTCCTTCTTGCAGCAAAAGCGGAGAGACAGACACACGGGCACAGACACCCAGACTGAGTATTTGCATAGATAAGAGTTTGCTGTTCCTATATTTAGTGTAACTTTATTTGTTATCCAGTAAAGTTTCTCAAAACAACTCACTTGCACCTCTGCTCTGTTATTTACTCTAATAATTCACTGCAATACCAACGGGACCCCTCCACCGGGGAGAGATCTTCAAGGAGGTATCCCCCAAATCCTCGGCTGCTTGGACTTCAAGACACTCTTTCTATGTAGGGTTGCCAGATCCAAGTTGAGAAACACCTGGATTTTGGGCGGGGCCTTAGGAGGGCATGGTTTAGGGAACGGTGGGACTTCAATGGGGCATAATGCTATGGAGCCCACCCTCCAAAGCAGCTCATTTTCTCTGCGTGAACTGATCTCATAGAATCTTAGAGTTGGAAGATACCAAGGACCAGATACTAAGACACCATACTTGGTATGGAAGACACCCAGATGGCCAAGGGCCATCAAGCCCAACCCCCTCCCATGCAGCAACACACAACTCCCGACACATGTTCATCCAGCCTGTGGTTTAAAACCTGCACTGAAGGAGACTCCACCACACTCCGAGGTAGTGCATCCCACGTTCAAACAGTTCTTACCAGAGGTGGGATCCAGCAGGTTCTCACCAGTTCCCAAGAGTGGGTTACTAATTATTTGTGTGTGCCGAGAGGGGGTTACTAATTGGGTCCACTTTTCCGTTAGAAATTCCACTAGGTCCAAAAATAATAAAGTCCTGTTGTTTCCTATGTGGCTGGTTAGCAAAGGTAGAAAACGGGATAATTCTCCCTGTTGGGCTGTTTTAAAAACATGTTTTAGAAATATGGTAAAGTTCCTTGTTTAAGGAAAGTATCCTTCTTTTGATTTCTAGAAACAAAATTAAGTATTTGAAAGTATTATTTGACAGGTATTATTCCTCTGAGTGGTAGTTGTTTCTGTTGGCAGCAGACGATAGGACTTGCTATGATGAGTTTAAATTACAGACAGAAAGATACCAGCTGGAAATTAGGAACTTTTTTTTACAGTAAGATTTTTTTACAGTAACAGAGAAATTATTAATGCCCAGCCCCCGGAATGCCCGGCCACGCCCCCGTCATGCCCTGCCCAGCCCCATTGGCGCTACGCACTGTTTGAATCCCACCACCATGGGAACCTGTTGCTAAAATTTTTGGATCCCACCACTAGTTCTTACTGTTGGGAAGTTCTTCCTAACGTTTAGGTGGAATCTCTTTTCCTGCACCTTGAATCCAAAATCCACTTGCAAACAATTGTGAAAGTGGATTGAAAGTGCATTATTTTGCATGTGCGAAGTATCCTAAGTTAAACGCTCTCGCCACTATTCTGTGCTGACTCTGAACCCTGCTTGCCAACCGAAGCTGACCGATTGACACAAAGGAATGAATTACTTATCTCTAGCACATACCAGTGTTATTATACTAGCTAGATGTTTGGACCAGCAGACCTGGGCTCACTCTTCCATGTAACCAACTAGAAGACCTTGAGCCCGTGGTTTTCTCTTACCTTAGCCTACCTCACAGAGTTGCCTGTGAAAGGAAAATCACTTCTTGGAGAAAAAGCAGGAACTGAAATTATAAAATAGACAACGGCCCTCCAATATCGCCAGACACCAAATGACATGAATGCTGAAGTAAAATATTGTCGAGAGAAGCGCACAGATGGTGAAGCTGGAACAGTTGCTGGATGTCTACTAAACATTGGCCCCCGAGAGCAGTCAGGGTACATTCATCATTAAAATAGAGAGGTGTGCTTTCTGTGCTCTTTCCCAGTGGCCAGGGCCACCACATCTATAGCAAATTGTTCCCACCAGAGAAAATGTTCAAGCTTTGAGAAACAGCTGTGGAATTTGCCTGAGAGGAGACAAAACATTCCCCTTATGTCTGATTAAATAGCAATCATGTACTTGTTGAAGTTGTTTATTTTCGCCTTAAGATCTCAGAAATCCACCTGTTGCCCCAGCACCCATGTAATTCCCACTTTCAAGACATCTCCATTTGCCTGAAAACCTCAGCTGCCTTTGTATTTTCAGCCAATGACAATTGCAATCTTTCATCTTCCGTGTCCTTTTTAAAAAAGTGTTGACGTAACAACGAATAAAGCAAATAAAAGTAAATCACAAGGCGTACCTTCTGATGGTGCACAGAGATGTCTTCCCAACGGTTTGCAAGTCAGCAGGAGATAATTTAGAAGACTGAGGTTGATCTTTACGTCTGGATACAAACAGCTCAGTTTTAGAGTTACGCTAGAGTTTGGCTCCCCTTTTTCAGAATATGTTATGGTACCAGGATGAATGGTAACTAAAACATAAGACTGAGAAACCACAAGCATTGCATAGTGGATATACAGGGGTGAGGGGTGAGGTCTCCAGTGAGGTCCCCAAAAGACAGTATATCATTATACCCCATTGAGGGAGAAGACGACGAAGATTTTGGATTTATATCCCCCCTTTCTCTCCTGTTTGGAGACTCACAGGGGCTTACAATCTCTTCCCCCCCCACCCCCCGCGCAACAAACATCCTGTGAGGTGGGTGGAACTGAGAGAGCTCTGAAGAACTGTGACTAGCCCAACGTCACCCAGCTGTCTGGAGACTCAAGGTGGCCTACAAGCTCCTTTCCCTTCCTCTCCCCACAACAGACACCTTGTGAGGCAGGTGGGGCTGGGAATGTTCAGAGAGAACTATGACTAGCCCAAAGTCACCCAGCAAGAATGTAGGAGTCACCAGATAAGCCTCAGCCACTCAGGTGGAGGAGTGGGGAATCAAACCCGGTTCTCCAGATTAGAATCCACCTGCTCTTAACCACTACACCACACTGGCAGCCCCACTTCCAGATCACCCAAGTGGCAAGGAGTTCCATCCGCTAATGCTTCCCCTCTGGTGGGCTCCCTTTGGGGTCCGTAAAACAGAACTTAAAAGGCCAATCCTAAAAACCCTTTCCAGGCCGCATAGAAACAGACTCAATTTGCATTCTGAGAAACTCGGAATGGCACTGTAACCTTTACCAAACAGGTCCCGTAGCAATTTCAATCCTGATTTTATAGAACTTGTTTGTTTTCTCCCCTTTGCATGGTTGAGTTTTTGAAATGAATTGTGTTTTATTGTCGCGTTTCATATTTGCCATTCGCTGCCTCGGGCGCCTGCTGGCTTGACAGGCAACGTATCAATCTCCCAAAGCAATTAATAAAGCCGCGTTTTGTGGATGTATCTCCCACAAGCACTCAAGCTTTCCAGCAGCCAAAGACACCGCTCTCGACGGGGCTGAGAAATGAAAAGGGGTTAATAACCTTTTCTCCCTTCTTGCTGATCCCACGCTGCCTTTATATCACGTAATGCTGTTTGGCCTTTATCAAATCACCCGCTGCAGCAGCCGCCACGGCCTGTTGGCATCGTTAACAGGGAAACATTTTTGCTCAATTATCCCCTACAGATAATAGGAAAACCAACCTCTGGCACCTCTTCAGGAGATTCGGCCATTGTGTGTTTTTCAGCCCCACGCTATCATGAACTCTAATGGTTTTAACAGTTTTGCCGGAGCCCTGAGCGCTATATAGCAAACCCTTCCATCTTGAAATGCTCCATTTCCCAAAACAGTTTTCACATCGGGGAATCTCTGCTTTAAGACGGGCCAGAGGGAAGTCGCTTATGATAAGCAGTGGTTCAAGGTCAAAATTGCGAGTATAAGTATTAGCAGCTGCATTGGAGTACTTCTGCAAGATCTATGCTTTAAAATATCTTAGCTGTTACCCCCGTGGTGGTGAACCTTTGGCACTTCAGATGTTATGGCTGATGGGAATTGTAGTCCATAACATCTGGAGTGCCAAAGGTTCGCCACCACTGAGCATAGCCAATGTTCCCTGCCCTAGCCTCACTGGCAAAGAGTTCATAACACACTCCTATGAGGAAGGCCAAGACCTCTCTGTTTGTATGGCTCTGCATGACATCACAGCAGTCAAGCCAATGGCACTGAGCCCAGATCTAACTGAGCATGCCCATCATCCCAGTAATCAGCTGCCACCAGACCATGCAGGGCATCCAATCCTTGAGTGCTTTTGATATTGAAACAGCTATTTGTGTTGGCTGGACAATACCATAATTTATTTATTGTATTTATAACATCATTATTTATTTATTTATGTTATTGTAATTTATTTATTATTGCCCCTTGGCTCGTGATGGTTTAGGGGTAATAATTAGGACATTACATGATTAAAACCAAATAAAAGCCCCCAAACTCTCATCCCCGTATTTAGAATCATAGGGTTGGAAGGAGCCCTGCAGTTAAAGTCTGTTCATTTATATATTTATACCAATCTGTTTTGGGGAGCCGACTTCTGGCTGAAAAGCAGGGGTTTTCCATACATGCGAAAACCACATAATAAGGAAATTGTTTCAATGAAACTGTAATTGGCGATCTGGTTGGCCTGCCCCACCTCGCAGGGACACCTGAACAAACGGACCGCTTTCTGGTTAGGGCCTTCATAGGGCTCACGAGCTCTCTGGCAGCCCACACTTATGGATTCCTGACTGTGGCAATATGAGAAATGTACTCATGATCTGTCAGTCCTAATTTCCATCAGACTGTGGCCCCTTCCGCACACGCAGAATAATGCACTTTCAATCCACTTTCACAATTGTTTGTAAGTGGATTTTGCCATTCCGCACAGTAAAGTCCAGTTTCAAAGTGGATTGAAAGTGGATCGAAAGTGCATTATTCTGCATGTATGGAAGGGGCCTGACACTTACCTGGGGCCTGACACTTACCTGGGCTCACTAACCCTAATGACAATCCTTGGGGGATTAGGCAGAGAGAGAGAGGAGAGGGATTCTCATGGGCTCCCCCAGGGATGTCGTGGCTGAGCAGAGACTGGTGCCGCAGAGCACGGGAGCTCCGTGAGAACCCTGTTCCAGCTCAGGAGACCAAAAGTCCTTGATGTGTCATTCAATCGGCCTCTCCAGGTCCGCCTCATATCACAGCCTATCAGCCGCTCGGCCCCTTGGCATTTCCAGCCTGTGACTCAATGAAGTCCTTTCCTGGATCTTATTGCAAGAACGCTCTCAGCCCTCCTTAACAAAAGCCAGAGGAGGAGAATTCAGACAGGTTAACTGAGTTAAGAAGAGGTGCCAGACTGCAATTACCCACCTTTGACTTGAACCCTCCGGCGCAACCACCTAAGAACCTCTTTCATTCACTCACTGAGGGTGTGAGAGAGTGCAGGGGAGAGAGATGTTGATTCATAGGATGGGGAGAGGTTGTTACCAGAGAGGCAGCTTGTATATTGGAAGGACCCAGTAAGGCAATTACACACAACTTGTATATTGCAAGGACCCAGTAAGGCAATTACACACAACTTGTATATTGCAATATTGCAACACATAACTTGTATATTGAAATATACACGGGCCCAATAAGGCAATTGCATGCAACTTGTATATCGCAAGGACCCAGTAAGGCAATTTCACACAACTTGGATATTGCAAGGACCCAGTAAAGGAATTTCACACAACTTTTATGAGCTCATGGCCCCCTTTCAAATTCTGACCCAATGGTGGGTGCAACCACAAAATGCCACAGGAGGCGGAGTCAGCTGCCCAGTCTATTTATTTATAAATGTGCAGAGGGGAAGAGTAGTAATTTTAAAATGCTATGACAAAGAAGAGCAAGAAAATAAAACCAGTACTGTGGTGGATGCAGCCTCTGAAATATTACTTTTATGATTATCTATGCATCCAATCTAATCTCCAGTAGCCAATCGGAAGCTCGGCTGGGCAACAACCATCACCTGGCCTCATCCACATTCTATGAACACCTGGCTAAACTCCAGGAAAGGTGTGGAGTGACTATGATGCCCAAAGGTACCCCGTTGGGACCCCAGAATGGTGTAGTGGTTAAGAGCAGGTGCACTCTAATCTGGAGAACTGGGTTTGATTCCCTGCTCTGACACTTGAGATGTGGAGGCTTAGCTGGGGAACCAGATTAGCTTGTGCACTCCAACACATGCCAGCTGGGTGACCTTGGGCTAGTCACAGTTCTTCAGAGCTCTCTCAGCCCCACCCACCTCACAGGGTGTTTGTTGAGGGGGGGGGAAGGGAAAGGAGTTTGTCAGCCCCTTTGAGTCTCCTATAGGAGAGAAAGAGGGGATATAAATCCAAACTTTTCTCTTCTTCTTCTGGATAGATTAGGGTCTCTCATAGGTGCCATGATGGAATGTTGAAGACTTCTGTGGAATGCCTCTATTTTTTAATTTGTACATAGTTCATTTTGAATGCCTGGTAAGTGAATGGCATGGGTGGGTGGGGGAGCTAAAAACATAGCTGTCTCCCCTTCAGCACTGCAGGGCTGATTAGATGCTTTCCTCATCACAACACATCCTCAGCTCCACTCTACCAAGAAGATCTCCACCACATTAGTGGCTCCCTTGGGCAGCAGCAGTCGTACATCTAGTGCGGCATCAGAGGAAGAAGAAGAAGAGTTTGGATTTATACCCCACCTTTCTCTCCTGTAAGGCTTACAAGAGCGGTGGGATCCAAAAATTTTAATAACAGGTTCCGATGGTGGTAGGATTCAAACAGTGGCGGCGGCGCACACACGCACCTCCAGTCCCTATTGGGCAGGGAGGTTGCTTTAGTAACCCCTTCTTGGCACTCAGAAAAAATTAGTAACCACTTCTCTAGAACTGGTTGGATCCCACCTCTGGCTCACAAGCTCCTTTCCCTTCCTCTCCCCACAACAGACACCTTGTGAGACAGGTGGGGCTGAGAGAGTTCTCAGAGAACTGTGACTAGCCCAAGGTCACCAGAAACACATCTGGTTCACCAGATAAGCCTCTGCCACTCAGGTGGAGGAGTGGGGAATCAAACCCAGTTCTCCAGATTAGAATCCACCTGCTCTTAACCATGACACAACGCTGGCTCTCACGCTGGAGAATTCTGGTCAGCATCTTCTCTATTTCTCCCACGAGTTACCAGATACCCACCATAAATATGTCCAAATCCCCTTTGAAAGTCATGTACATTTGGGCCCACAAGCATTGAAAGCAATTCCTCTTGGATTCAGAGCACTGCCGATATAAAAAGGATGGGCTTGCTTGTGGTCACATCTTGATTAGTAAAGTTCCAAAAGCACACAATAAAATAGTGGTGCTGATAATTCAGCACCGGGGGAACAAACACAGGCTGGAAAGCTTATCTTTCCGCTATCCCAGGGACAATGTAATGGAAACTTCTTAAACCAATTACTGGGAAGGAAATCGAGCTGCCAAATGCATTAAAGCTCACAGGTACTTGCTGATATATTACGATAAAGGCTCAGACGGTTAAATGAATAAAGGTATTTAATGGACAGCACACAAGAAAAACGAGAGGATGCTACAGAGCCATTAGCAGGGAGTGGGGTCGTTTTTGGTTTCCGACGAGACCCAAATATTACCTTCCAGACCTTCCAATACACCAATTCCACAGCGTGGAAATGGGATTGAATGTCGGAGAATGGTGTCATTCCAAACAACTCCACAGCAAAACAATGCTGTCACCTCCCTTGTCCTCTTGACTAAAATCAAATAAATCTGCAACCGGTTGGCCATCAAATACCTACCAATGGATAGTAGAAAATTCCGCTCACATTACTTTGAGACTTTGGTCTAGGACACCGAAGCACATTCGCCACAGCGCGACAACTAATAATGAGCGTTGTCCATATTGCAGACTCAATTTGCGAGTTCTCAGAGGCCCAACAGATCACCCCATTTGAACAAATTACTACCAACTGGGGGGTTTGTTCCTGCAGAGTTTTATGTCCCTGTGAAATCAGTTGTGTGCGGCAGTAATTCCAGATGCTCCCATCTGAAACACAAGTTAGTAGAAACAGCAGGGCAGCCCACCACAGACCCAACAGAGAAGCAGGGCTAATAAATACACCTGAATTTATTTCTGCAAATAAATAATGCCGTTATTATGCCACCACGATTGCTGCTGTTCGTATTTCTTAATAGAATTAGGATGATTTTATGTCTTTGTTTGTTTTCCTGTCAAGTCACAGGCAACTTATGGCGACCTCATGGGGTTTTCAAGGCAAGAGATGTGTAGCAACCTTGAACTTCCTCAGTGACCCTGTGTAGGAACCTTGAACTTCCTCTGTGTAGCAACCTTGAGGCACAAAGATCCCCCAGCCAAATACTAACCAGGGTTGTCCCTGTGTAGAAGAAGAGTTTGGATTTACACCCCACTTTTCTCAACTGACAGGAGTCTCAAAGCAGCTGAAAAATTCCTTTCCCTTCCTCTCTCCACAACAGACACCTTGTGAGGCAGGTGGGGCTGAGAGAGTCCTGAGAGAACTGTGACTGGCCCACGGTCACCCAACGAGAATGTAGGAACAGGGAAACAGGTCATTGATTTCAATGGAACGCTGTAATCTTACATGTATGACTTCCTTGCCAGTTGAAGGCCATCATTCCACCCTCTATGCCACATTAGAGAGGTGATCAAATATTGATTGGCAGAATTGACTTACGTTCTATCTATGAAGCTGCTAGACACGATAAGGAATCCAGCGCCTCTCCAAACGAGCAGCTCCCAAAACCCTGTTAAAAAAGAAAATAAACCACTTTCTTAAAAATCTCTTGCCTAAAACCGCACGGCAGATTTAGCATTATTTTTTCCCACTTGGGTCTTCAAGAAGTGAGTTAGGAGCAAGAAGAAGTGTGTCCATAGGTTGAGGAGAAGTTACATAAGTGTGAATTTCTCCTGTAAGCACGTTTGGCTTGCTTCCCTGCTGGTCTCACCTCTTGTGATTTAAAGCACATCAATGCACAGAGAGGCATGAAGAGAGTATGGGCACTGGCTCTCATCCTTTGCTTTTCCAAACATCCCTCCCTTACAGGGAAGGAGCTCATGAGAGTACACTTCCTCCAAGCACAAACTGTGTGCTCACAATCTCAACAAGAGGCACGGTCAGTATATACATACAGTACTCCGCCTCTATATTGTACATGAAGGGTTATGGCTAAGGCCCTTCTGCATGCTAAATAAGTTATATGCAGTAAGTAATAAGGCCTTTATTGGCATATACAAGATGACACAGTAATACTTATAAAATACACAATGAGCTGAAACACATTTGTTCAGCTAAAAAGCGCAATTGGCAAATGTAAAATTATATAGTATTGCTAGCCATTTGAAAGTTAGTATCCATCTAGGCTTGTGTCTATAACGTTTAACAGAGATGTCATTACGTTCTCACAAACAGTGGGATCGAGGTTGTCCAAGATTAGAGGAATCTTAAGAGCATCAGTTAATTGGTTGTATAGGAGTCAAGACAAGGAGGATTGGTTCGTTCTAACTTTAGCAAATCTTGCACAATGAAAGAGAGTATGACCGAGTGTCTCGATTTGGCCCGAATTGCATGGACATAGCTTCCTTTCTTTGTCTATTTGTTGGTATCTACCATAGAGAAGCATGGAGGGCATTATGTTAAATCAGGCAAGCGTCATAATATGCTATATGAATTCACATCCATATGTACCACCCCAAGGTAAGTCTTTCAAAAGCACAATCTTTGGCAATAGCTCTCGCCACGTGCGGGCACACTCGCACAACTTATTTGCCACCCCTAAAATGGTGCTGTAAATGCACCCCAAAAAAACATGTGAATTGCCCCTTGAACATGCACCACAGGGAAAAGTATCATTTGAATGAATTCTTACAGAGCACAGCATGAAGTCTGTTCATGCTACTACAAGGAAAGATAAACGAAGCCCAGAGAGCATTAGTATGCATCCTTCTAACCAAAACAAGAGGGCTGATTTTCATCACCCTCCCCCTCCCCCCAGTATTAAATAAGAAAGGGAGGGGAAGGCAATTAACCAAATGTGCCCCCAGATTCGATCTGATTAAGTGCAATGATAAAAAAAAATAACTCCACTGCCCTCTTGCCATTTATTAGATGTTTACCTTGCAAACAAATGCCAAAGATAGACAGGATGTCTCAGAAAAGGTAAAACAATTAGATACAGGGACATTTGCCCTGGAAGGAAATGTCACTGTCGCTAATCTTATGGCCAGGAGCTAGCAATCCCCAGCTGCTGTTTTCCTTCCGTCCAAATCCATGAGGTACCTCAAAGCCACAAATACGTGACTCAGAATCTTGGGGGGCTGCCTCCCCCTCCACTCACTGATGCTCTTCTCTGTTTGAACAATAAAATCACATGTACCAGATCAACACAACACTCCTAGAACAGAAGTGACAAGAAGCAGGAAAACTAAGATGACTTGGATACTAGGATATTCAGTGGTGGGATCCAAAAATTTTAATAACAGGTTCCGATGGTGGTGGATTCAAACAGTCCCTATTGGGCAGGGAGGTTGCTTTAGTAACCCGTTCTCGGCACTCAGAAAAAATTAGTAACCACTTCTAGAGAAGTGGTGAGAACTGGTTGGATCTCACCTCTGGATGTGATAGTGTGAGAGTCCTGCCGATAATGCAGATGATAAAAGGTCTTATCTAATTACTGATTGTGTACATCTGTAGGACAGGCAGGCAGGCAGGCAGGCAGGCAGGCAGGCAGGCAGGCAGGCAGGCAGGAAGGAAGGAAGGAAGGAAGGAAGGAAGGAAGGAAGGAAGGAAGGAAGGAAGGAAGGAAGGAAGGAAGGAAGGAAGGAAGGAAGGAAGGAAGGAAGGAAGGAAGGAAGGCAGGCAGGCAGGCAGGCAGGCAGGCAGGCAGGCAGGCAGGGAAGGAAGGAAGGAAGGAAGGAAGGAAGGAAGGAAGGAAGGAAGGAAGGAAGGAAGGAAGGAAGGAAGGAAGGAAGGAAGGAAGGAAGGAAGGAAGGAAGGAAGGGAGGAAGGAAGGAAGGAAGCGAAGGAAGGAGGAGGAAGGGAAGGAAGTGGGAGGAGAGGGAGGGGAGGGAGGGCGGAGAGGGAGGGAGGGAGGGAGGGAGGGAGGGAGGAAGGAAGGAAGGAAGGAAGGAAGGAAGGAAGGAAGGAAGGAAGGAAGGAAGGAAGGAAGGAAGGAAGGAAGGAAGGAAGGAAGGAAGGAAGGAAGGAAGGAAGGAAGGTCTCACCAGAAGACTTACTAAATTAAACCTGCCGAACACTTTCCGCCCAAAGCTGCCATGTGAACAAGTCATGACTTTGTTACTCCATGAGTTGTAACCCAGCAGGTCATTGTTTATAACATCTAGCAGTGGCTCCATCAGATGCCCTGGAGGACCAACAAACAGGTCACAGAGGCCAACTTCACCTCATTTTTTTAATCACGTAAAGCTGTTTTGTGCTGGGTCAGACCATTGCTCAATCACAGTCAGTACTGTTTGCTGTGACTAGTAGGAATTCAAGATGAAAGTCTTTCACGTTGCCTTCTACCTGATCCTTTCAACTGGAAATGCTGGAGACTGCTCTTGGACCTTCTGCACACAAAACACATGCTCTACGTGTCCTACTGAAGATGGCTACCAAGTAATCCCATGGCTGTGCTTTGATTGTATCTTCCTGCATGGCAGGGGATTGGACTTGATGGCCCCCTATGCAGCTCTGTGTCTGGAGTTAGGTCAAAACTCCTTGGAATCAGCCGCTTGGCTGAGGGCTTTTAGATTCTGGCTGCGAATTCATTTTCTCTCAGACTGTAATTCCCTGGTCCACCGGGCCTGCTCTTCTGGACACCCTATCTCCAACCCCTGGTTTCTTCTCCTGCTAATTGAAGAAAAAATGGCCTCTATTGGACTGTCAGTGGATTCACTTTGCCCTTTGTCCTATTCAGAAGCTTATAGAAAAATTAAAGGTCAACTATTGGATAGAGAGTTCTCTATCCTAATCACCGCAGCCAAGAAAACGTGCTCCCCCCTGTATTTTTCTCTCCCATTTGTACGGGGCCACTTGGTACACTACCTGTATTGCTTAATAAACCCTGCTCAAAGGAGAGCCATAATGCTCGCCAGGTTTAATGTTATGCCTTCTGCTTTGTTACATGGCAGATTTAATAAGCAAGAAAAGGCTAAAAGATTGTGCCCATGTAATGATGGCTCAGATGAATCTCTGGCCCACCAATTACTACACTGTCTCAGATTCAAGGAAATCAGATCCAAGTATGTGAATCTTACTCCTTTACATTTACCCGATCTCCCCAATTTAATTAGATTACACTACTTGTTGGACAATCCTGATCCTTCTCTCTGTATGATAGTGGCAGACTTTCTCCTGGAAATTACTAAATGCCATTAGATTTCCTTCGACTTAACATTTATTTCCTGTATTGTATATGCTTTTTAATCCATTTTTAATTATTGCTGTACTGTTGTCTATGCCAATAAAGGCTTGCTAAAGTTTTTTAAAGGACTTGATGGCCCTTGTGGTTTCTTCCAACTCTATGGTTCTAAGAAGAAGAAGAGTTGGATTTATATCCCCCCGTTCTCTCCTGTAGGAGACTCAAAGGAGCTTAAAATCTCCTCTCCCTTCCCCCCTCGCAACAAACACCCTGTGAGGTGTGTGGGGCTGAGAGAGCTCCAAAGAGCTGTGACTAGCCCAAGATCACCCAGCTGGCAGTGTGCACAGGCTAATCTGAATTCCCCAGATAAGCCTCCACAGCTCAGGCAGCAGAGTTGGGAATCAAACCCGGTTCCTCCAGATGAGAGTACAATTGCTCTTAACCACTACCCCACTGCTGCTCCATCACTTAGCTACATGAGTCCCAGATTCCCCTGGGACTGCCAAGATTTTGATCAAGAACCAAGATGGGTTAACTTACAGCAACCAAGTAGACCTCCTGACTTTCATAAGTTATGAGCTTGCTGGTTTATCTTTTGGGAGTTCTGAATCTGACAACAAGTCTCTAATGCGATTCTCAAAAGAAAATCTCAAAGATGACTTTTCCTTTGATCATGCAGCCATAACAAATCTCACACAGAGCACAACCTTGCTTTGGTTGGTCCATGCTCCCTTGAGCTATTTTCATCCGTCAGTAATATGGTCAATATGCATCTCTTTCCCACACCATGTAGTTTCACTGAAAAACAGCCACAAGGTGAAGAATGAGCCTGCCTTCGTGGCGTCATTCCCATGAATAGTAAGAGAAAAGGGATTTGAAAGAAGTGCTAACTTTGGCTATTCCTAAGAACCAGGAAACAAAAGCAAAGGAAGAGGTGAACCCTGTGCATAACTTATCTGGCAAGAAAGAAACAGAGGCTCATTCCACACATGCAGAATAGCGCACTTTCAAACTGCTTTCAGTGCTCTTTGAAGCTGTGCAGAATAGCAAAATCCACTTGCAAACAATTGTGAAAGTGGTTTGAAAACGCATTATTTTGCGTGTGCGGAAGGGGCCTGAGTTTTGGGTCAAGTGGCAAGGGACTGAGTCCATTTGGGAAACTGGCAAAAGGAGAAATTGAAATTCTGCTGATGCCAGCCAAATGGCATGGCCAAATGTGAACTCTTGCAGCCCCAACCCAGCCAATCATTGTGGTTCTAGGGAGTTGTGGATTTTCTGGGTTGTATAGCCATGTTCCTGTAGCTGTAAAAATCAGCAAAAGCAGAACACATGATAAATCAAGCTGGACATAGAATGTTATTTGAAAACACAGAAATTCTGGACAACTCTGACAGCCACTATGTCAGACCACACAGAGAAGTCAATGAAATCCACAAGCACATGGACAATTTCAACAGAAAGGAAGAAACTATGAAAATGAACCAAATTTGGCTATCAGTACTTAAAAACACTGGAATCAAGACAATGGTTAGTGAACACCACCCAGACACAGGATGTCTCTCTGCAGGAAGCAATTAAATGGATTAAAAAAACCAGGCAACTGCTATGCAGATGCCCTCACTAATTGATTATGCAACTTCAGTGTTACATACATATGCTAAAATGGGTGGATCCCACTTAACACATGCAAATAACACTTGCAAATCACACCCTTAACACTTTTAACCAATGCAAATGGTTCTTTCTCCCACCCTGGACGTTCCACAGGTACACACACTCCACTTGCGTTACTACCATCAGATCCTCTGAAGATGCCAGCCTCAGATGCCGGCGAAACGTCAGGAGAAAATGCTACTGGAACACGGCCGTACAACCCGGAAAACCCACAACACTCCAGTGTGATTCCAGCCGTGAAAGCCTTCCACAATACACTGTGGTTCTGCTTCAGACCAATGACCATCACAGAATCTACAATAAGGAGCACTGACACACACTACTAAGAGTTGTGAGAGATTGTTTCCATGCACTTAGATCGCTGGGGAAAGCTGCAACTCAGTGGCCGCACACGTGCCTGGCATGAGAAAAGTCCCAACTTCACTCTCTGGCATCCACAGTCAAAGGATCTCTGAAGGAATAGAAAATAGGCTCTTCCTAATAGGTACAGTTAATCCTGAGCTCTGACATGGTACAACCTGGAATTGCAGCAATATACCACTCCTGGAGAAATTCTAAATCCTTTTTCACTGTTGAGTTGTTACTGTACACTGTCATTAACCCAAGCCCCAAAGGAGCTGTCTTTCTGAATTACCCTGGTGGTCTGTTTTATTTCTGTAATAAAAGAAAACAAGATTTATAGAAGTAAAAGGCCTATGGGGTTTAATCCCGCCCTTCCCCCCACAAAACAAACAAACAAACAAGCACATTTCTGCAAAGTCTTCACAGATTCCAAAAGGAGTTTGGGCTTTGGCTGTTCTTTATCAATATAAACTCTAGTTTCAGAGGGCGGCCAGGTGCTCTGCAGGAAAACAGCTAGATCTGAATCTGGTAGCAACTTAGAGGCCCACAAGAAGTTTGGGAAATTCTTGGAGATTTGGCGTCAGAGCCTAGGAAGGTGAAGCTTGGGAGAGGGACCTCTTAGCAGGATATAATGCCATAAAGCCCACTTTCCAAATCTACCATGTCCATTAGGAGAGAACTGATCTCAGTAGTCTGGTTATCAGTTTGTAATTCTGGGAGAATTCCCGGTCCCTATTGGAGGCTGGCAATCCTGATACGGCTGCAGGAAGAAGAACAGTTATACCCACTAATAAATGCAATAAATGCTAGGAATAATGTGTAGAACACTGGGGAAGGCAGTGGCAAACCATCCCGTAACACAGTCTGACTATTGTCAAAGGCTTTCACGGCCGGATTCAACTGGTTGTGGTGGGTTTTTCGGACTGTGTGGCCGTGGTCTGGTGGATCTTGTTCCTAATGTTTCATCTGCATCTGTGGCTGGCATCGTCAGAGGTGTATCACAGAGAGATACACAGTGTGTAACAGACTTCTCTCTGGGATACACCTCTGAAGATGCCAGTCACAGATGCAGGCAAAACAAGATCCACCAGACCACGGCCACACAGCCTGGAAAACCCACCACAACCAACAACCTGACTAGTTAAACACCCTGAGGTGATATCACCCTATTGGCCAGTAATCACTCAGTGCTTGCTCAGGGGACTATTACCTTTACCTTTTATACCCCTAACACCCAGTGTGAAAACAGCCTCCAGTTATGACCATCAAACAGACACCTTCCTGGGCCAAAATTGTTTTTATTCTCCTCAGTGTGACACCATGAGAAAAGCAAACACCAGAGTTTCTACTTTCCCTTTAACTGCCCAGGCAGGGTAACCCTTTGGCAGACTTGGGACGTGTGGAGCCGCTCCTAAAACTGGTTGCTGTGGGTTTTCCTGGCTTTGTGGCAGTGGTCTGGTAGATCTTGTTCCTAACATTTCGCCTGCATCTGTGGCTGGCAATGTGTGTTACACAGTGTGTTACACACTTCCCTCTGTGATACTCCTCTGAAGATGCCCCCCACAGATGCAGGCGAAATGTTATCTACCAAACCACGGCCACACAGCCTGGAAAACCCACCACAACCAGTCGAATCTGGATGTAAGCCTTCGAGCACTCCTAAAACCTCTCTCTAGACCATTTCCCCCCACTTTTCCTCCAAAAAACGTGACCCACATTTATTCCAAGTACTAGTTGCAGCAGCAGGCAATGTGGCTGGGATTGTTGTGCACTGGACGCTCAACAGCAGGAACTAGGTTGGACGTCCTGCTGCCAGGGAAGATCAGTCCTTTGAGTGAAGCCAAACCGGTTCTTGTTTTTACAAAGTGGTTTTGATTTTTGAAAAGTGGCTGCTTTTCAATATCTCTCCAAGCACAAGCAATTCAAGGAATAAGTGCCCCCAAGAGTCCCTTTTTGCTAGCCAAGACTGGCTGACCTGAAATGGCACCCATAAGAGGACAGGTTCATTCCACTGAGCCTTTTAAATTTACGACTTTGTGCTTTGTGCATGTAATTTGGGACTTTGTGCATGTAAAGCAAATGTTCTACCGCCAAGCCATGGACCCCACTCCAAATGTATATGAGTCCCTCAATGAGAATTATCAGGTATGAACAGCCAGCTGTATGTCAGGTTGCCAACAACCAAAATGCAGACGAGTAGTCAATTCGTATAAACGCAACTCCCCTTCCAGCAAGCAGTGTAAGAAATTCCCATACCTAGAACCATTAATATGAAGTTTTACATATATTTGTGCGTGTATAAAACGGTTTGACTCCTGAGGTAAATTACATGCAACTTCAGTCTCTTTAATTAATCTGGTCGCTTCGTTTTCCTGACAGGGAAGCGAGCTACTCTTGGGCTCCCTCTAGTGGTCTCAGGGTTACTTACACAGGTAAGAAAATGCGTTCTCCACATTTATTCCTCCAAGGGGCTGAGGGATGGTTCTCCCCCTCACGCGTTCTACCCTCACAACAACCCTTTGAGGAAGGCGACGCCGAATGCACGCAGCTGGTCTGAAGCAGAGCTCCCGTTTCATTGCACACAATTGCACCCCTTCGCTGTTTTCCTGCACGAGCAAGCCAACCCGGTTGTGAATGCAAAAAGTGCTTCGTGCAACTGGAGGCCGCTTCTTCAGCTGCCTCTTAAAGATAGACATTTATTTCCAAAATTTACGTCCTTGTACCGGTAGTGAATTAGGTTTTAAACGCCGCCCTCTGACTCGTGTTCCTATCGCTTTAAATCCTCATTTCCCCTCCAGTCAGCCCCGCCCCTTCTCTTGATGACCTGCCCATCATGCCGCCCAAACCGGGTCGTCCTTCTTCCCGTGAGCCTCAAGGCGCAGTCGCCTCTTTTTCCCATAGACCCTTGCGAAACAAGGCCACAGCAAAATGGCGGACCGACCCGGTAAGCGGCTGCTAGCCGAATGGAACCTTCAAGGTGACCCGGCTGGGTGATCACCCGGTTTGGGGAGGGAGATCCGTTCTTGTCCCCGCCCCCCGTCCTCATGCTTTGGGGGTGTCTGAGTGGGGGGGTTTCAAATAGTGACTTTTTGTGCCTCGTTCCCCTTGTGCGCGTGCGCAAACCTCATACCTGTCCTTGTTGCCTTATGGCAAGCTGGGTCGTTTTCGACAGGCGGGGATCCAACAGGTGCAGCAACAACACCGCCTCCCCCGCTTCTCGTGCCTTTTAAATGATGCACCAGCCTATCCAGCCACTTGGCACTTTCTGCCCTATACTGTCTCTCTTCTAGTTCCCGTGAAAGATTTGAGGCTCTTGGATGTGAAATTGGGCCAGCTCCCGACATGGTTGGCATCAGGAGATTACAGCCCTGGAGGGATTTATAGAGCTTACAAACGAGGTGGGTAGAAGTCTGCTTTGGGGGTGTGCATCCCTAGTGGTGGCAGCTGCATCTGAGAACAGGCCTGTTGGTTCAGTTGACTACAATATACTACTTTTAGCATTATTACTAGCAGTCTCCTTGCGTTCTTGAACTTGGTGCTGTAACCATATGCCCCTTACTTGGACTGTCACAGAACTGCTGAGTAAAATTGTATAGGATGGTGTGACAAATTGAAAGCTACATTTGCAGATTTCAAGTTTAAAGGTACATGGGATTTCAACCTTGCCACAAGCCCTGTTTCTGATTATTGACCAAACAAAATGCAATTCCAGTATTACCTTAAAAACCAACATTTTGTCAGATTAGTGTTATCGAGGGGCTGAAACTGCTTGAGAATCAGTAAACTTGCAGGCCATATTTTCAGGCAAGCCAAACTTGACATTGGTACTGGCAGGCTAGGATTGGGAATTGTGATAGTGTTTGCTAATAGGGAAGATTTCTCTAGCCCTGCTGAATGCCTTGGTGTTAGAGCTGTGAGCCAGCCAGTCTTTTCCTGCACACAGAATTTGCTTTACTGCAGAGCTGGTGTCACTAAACGGTTCTGAACCCCCAACCCCTTGCTGTTGTGGCCCTATCAATAGCCATAAACTGAGGTGGCCCTATCACTAGCCATAAGCTGAGAAAGCAACTTTTTGAAGCTCAGAGTTCTTCTCTCCCCTCTGCCCCCCACTTAGGTACCGGCCGATTTTACACCAAGTACTTTGATGTGAAGAAAGGTGGCATCGGGGGCCTCGCAATGATACTTACAGGCTACGTGGTGATCAGCTACATCTGGAGCTACGACCATATTAGTAAGTGAAATCTTACAGGTCTGACAGTCTTTGAAAAAAACTTGGTAGAAAAGCCTTCACGTCTGGGTGCAAGAGCATGCAGTTGTTCATCCCGGGGTCTTAAATCAACAATCTTTTAAGGACAGAGTGGAGCAGGTTGGGAAGAGGCAGGCCAGCTTATTTACGTCTGTAGGATAGAGTTCATCCTGTCTGATAGAGTAGTATTGGAAAACAAGACAGGTGTGATGAAGTTGTTCTATAATTGTATCAGAAAGAGTCACACTTTGATCTCCAGATGGAAAAGCCAAGAGGCTGTAACCAAAAGGAAGCCCTATACATCAAAGGCTAGACTGCCTCATGGCAGGAACATAGTTTTCCTGGAAAGTAAGGAACACAGACTTGGGAGATTCTGATCCCGGCTGAACTCAGGTGAGCATCAGAGCTCAGGGTGGCTGAGACAAGCCTGCAGGAACAGTGCCATTTAGCTGAGAAATAATTATATTTAAAACTTTATTGTTTTCTGTTTTTATTTTCAATAAAATCTTAGTATCTGGAAAAAGTATCTGTAGAAACAAGCATGGCTCTCCCAGGCTTGGTTTCATGATTTACAGGACTCCAATGAAATCTTGTAAATAAGACGTCCATATTCCCACTATGCCTCTGAACTGGTCTGGCCTAGTCTACTGGTTTTTTAGAAACACCTCATAGTGCTACTGGCATTAAGTAGCCTTTGACCTCATCCACTAGGCCTGCTGCTGTGTGTTGCAGTTTCCTGCATCAAGGAAAGCTTACTATTTCTTGCCTGAGTTGGCCATGTTTGCTGTGGTTGAGATCTTGGTTCCTGCTTAGGGTTGTCCTTTATCCTGTGGGTGAATATAGTAAACCCAAAGCCAACTGACTTGTTTTAATCATGCAGAGCATGACCGCTGGAGGAAATATCATTGAGACTAAATGCACCAGAAGAACACAGGCGCCCCTCGACTGGCAGTAGGAAGAGCAGAGATCGCATCCACAGAAGGCTCCTTGCCCTTAAATGCTGAATTCGTTTCCAGTATGAGCAGACTATTGTGACCAATAATAAAACATTTGTTAAAAGTGTACTGTAAGAGGATGTGGCTGAATTCTTTTCCAGTGGGAGCCGTATATTCTAACCAGTAAGAAAACATTTATCATAAGTGTACTGCAAGGCGACTTGTGACGAAACTGACTTTTAAGTCTGGCTTAAAGTAAGTGCTGCATTTTGTAAAGTGTGGAACACTGGTTGTGCTTCAAAGGCCTTTCCTATCTGTAGCAACCTTGCTTGCCATGTGTTGAGATTCACAGGGTCATAAATGAACTGAACATTGCACCGACTGGCAACTACCTCGGTGTGTGGTGGAGTCTCCTTCTTTGGAGGTTTTTAAAAACAGGCTGAATGGCCATCTGTCAGGAGTGCTTTGATTATGTGTTTGGCATTGCAGGGGGGTTGACTTGATGGCCCTTAGGGTATCTTCCAACTTTATGATTCTACTTCTAAGGGCAAACATGAGTGTTTCTATCCCTAAAGAATAGTTAGAAGCCCCACTGTGTTCCCTTCTCACACCAGGGATAGCATGTGCTAGCTGTTCATGACACACAAATCAGCAGCCTGCATTTTCCAGAATCTGTACCAAGGGTAGGCCTTGATACTATGCATATTGCATAGTCCATTCCAGATTTTATAATTCCTGGTTAGTAAAATGTGTTAGTTGGCACGCTGGCACTTCTTGAAATCAGCTGTTTTTGTTGTCTACACAAAAACGATCCTTAAACATAGATATCTCTTTTTGCAGACCTGCTGCCTTCTCCACGGATGACAACACGGGCCTTTTTGGGGGGGAACGTTTTTAATCAACTAAAAGCATAGGGTGTTCCACACAACATAGGACTCCAGTTTTATTCTTCCTAGGCACATCCCCCCCCCCCAAAAAAAGTCCAGCCCCCAGAAATAAAAAGGCTGCCTGACAAAACAAAAATAAATTTTATCTTCTGAGGAGTAAGGCTGGTATTAGAGCAGCAGTCTTCTGGCTCAACTTTGAAGAAGTCTACCTGAGGGAGACCACTGGCAGTGTTCAGGGATGTTAAGCTAACGAATGCTGAATCGAGGCCTACTGCAGCCAAAAGGGTTAAAGCAATAGTATTTTCTTTATACACATGTGTCTGTAGCACCTGTCTGCTGAAGACTGAAACTTTTTGAGCTCCAGCACTTATCATTTTGAGGTTCCATCTATTCACAGAAGTGAGCTGTCTGTGCAGGCTCTTTGTATTGGCTGCTCGTGCCTTGCGAGCGACCCGTAAAAGTGCTGTAGAGTTAATGCCAACTCTTGCCCCCAGATGCTCACCCAAGCGCTTTGCAGAGAACACAGCTGTGTGATGCTTCCCTCCACTCGGTGCAGAAAACAGACTAGCCCTTGGTCCCTTTGCACTGTGTTCAGGGTTCAGTTCAGGGGCTGCTTGCACAACCGAGGACTTGAAGCACAAAAAGAAGGTTTCCATTCTGAATGCAATTTGAAGTTTCTGTATTTCCCTCTCCTTCAGCACAGCTTCCCCACTGGGTTGCATTTCCGTTAAGGCAGAATCCGTTCAAGGTCTAATTTCAGAAGGGTTGAAACAAATGACGGAATTATAAAAAAGTCGCAAATGAGGAGTCCACCCAGCAAGACAGCCCTTCTGGTACTGGTGCTTTCAAAGGAAAAAATAGATCAATGGTTTGAATTGGTGGTTGGCTGCGCTCTGCTTCCATTTTCTTTGTCAAAAGGGAAGTTGTCTCCGCTGTGGTTGTTGGTTCACTGTCCGCTAAGAAAAGCCAAATGTCCCTTTGTGCATCGGTTGGCATAATGTCCTTTTTCACCACACTTGAAGGAGAGAAGAAAAAACCACGTGAAGCTATTTAAGTACACAAAATCCTGAGTGGAAAAGGTAGCCACCTCACAGGTAAGGCAGCAAGATTCCTTCCTTAGGAAATCCTGTTTCAGAAGTTTCTATCTCTTATGGTTGAGACATCTGAATACACAAGGAAATTCCCCAGACAGACTTTTTGCAGATTATGACTTTCAACACAGCTCTGAGCTTCTCCCATCCATCTTTGACACTATATCCCAAAGCTCAATCTCTTTCAAAACACAAGCTGCTTCCCAAATTCCACGCAACTAAACGGAACCATGAAAATTACCTACAGTTGTGAATGGTTTTACTCCACTTGCAAGATTCTCCAAATTAAACTCCTGTCACACACACACATAATTATGCCTTCAACTTACCTTGTAACAGGTGACCTGCTCCAGTGGCCGGGGACCTCTGTTGCCCATGCTGTTATTCTGAGTCTGCATGACTCCAATGACCTGGGGGGTCCTCTGTTGGTTGGGAGAAGAGTTCTGACTCGTTAATTGGATCAGGGATGACGACCTCTGCAGCGGCGGGTTGTTGTTTTGCTGAGGACGGGAGAAAGAACAGGCCACGTGAACGATCAGTCTTTTCAAGTCTGCCGGCTGGGCTAAATATTACATGCCCAGCAGTTAAACAGCCCTGCGCAAGAACCCAGATTTCCTCAGCACATCTTGTTATCTGCAACTCTGACCTAGCACGCCGGAACAGCCATGCAACTGCTAAGTGGTTTAAGCTCACACACCCTCAAAGTATATTTTAAAGTTAGGCCACCGTGTCAGATCAGTCTGCGACTCTGTGACCCACAAGGCACATAGGACCTTGCGCATTCTCTCCCTCCCTCCTTCATTTATAGGCTGTGAGGTCAGCCCAAGGAGCAGATATACCGCAATGCTCCTTACGCAGCCTAAATTCCATCCATCCAGTAGCCACAGAAGTGCCTTCGCTGCACACTGGAGAAGTGATCGAGAAGCTGCATACCTTTTGCTGAGGTTGCGTTGGCTGAGGCAGGGGTGGCTGCTCTGTGGTTCCCATGGGAAGTTCAAAGCGAGGGCTGGTTTAAAAAAAGAAAAAGTATGTAAGGTAATAGGCAAAGACAGAGCTGAACCTTGAGGGACTGGCTGGAATCCATTTCTTCAAGAAGAAGGTTTGGATTTCTATCCCCCCCTTTCTCTCCTGCAAGGAGACTCAAAGGGGCTTAAAATCTACTTTCCCTTCCCCCCTCACAACAAACACTCTGTGAGGTGCTCTGAAGAACTGTGACTAGCGTAAGGTCACCCCGCTGGCATGTGTGGGAGCGCACAGGCTAATCTGGTTCACCAGCTCAAGTGGCAGAGTGGGGAATCAAACCCGGTTCCTCCAGATTAGAATGCACCTGCTCTTAACCACTGCTCTCCTTTGCACAATACAGCCCGGACATATGTATACTAATTTAGGTAACACTTGCATGGGTAATAGCTTGAGGTTATTCATGTAAAAACATGTTGCATAGGACGTGTTGAAGGTAAAGGCCGAATGTGGGATCACTGCCAATCTAAAAATTCCTTCCCATCCACAAGGAACACTACACAGCATAGCAACTGACCCATGTTAGACTCAAGGAGGAAAAGCTGAGGACCAAGGAGACAATCCTGGAATATACTCACTGCATGAATTTGCAAGCAGGCCCTTCTGGACAGAACCCCACCAGGTAATTCACACATATAACCCTCCGGGTGTGTCTGTGCCGGCAGAGGGGGCCTGCAACACAGAACATCAGGGTCATGTTTTCAACATACAACATTTGACCCACCCACAACTGCAAGGCCTCCTTTGGTTTTTCAACCTTTCAGGATTGAAGCAAGTTCTCCCAACAGGCCAACCAGATCTCTGGCTCCAGCCTTCCAAAGCTGCAAGAGGCTGGCATTTTTCTCACAGGACAAAAAGCAACAGAGACCACTAGCAAAGAGGAAGGGAATACGTACCATGCTTACAAAAGCCTCGGTCATACCAAGGACAGTCTTTGATCTTGGACTCGGGGTCAATATGTAAGAACGGACATTCTTTGTTGCTGCATTCCCCTGCAATAGGCAACCACACACTTGACTGAACAGAGCAGGAGCAGAGAAAAGTGCCACCCATGACAAACAAATCACTCCCCAGTCCTGAAAGATGAACAGTGCTAGGAATCTCTTAAAAACATTTCCTTTATCACAGGAAGATCTGCTGATTTTCCTTCTTGCGTGCAAAGCGGCAACAATGAACAGGTTAAGCCTAGCCATTTCAGCATTCTCTATCCAGGTAAGTAAATAAGTAGCCCAGTTAAGTATGAAGAGGGTACAGGGCAAATGTATTAAAATATAGTCTCACATCTCTAAACTTCCAGGACAAGGCGGATGATGTACTGTTCCCTTAGTGTGGGAACAAAGCCTTTTGGAGCCCTTTTGTGAGGTGGATGGATGACAGAACAAGAGATAGGACCATGGCACAGGGCTACCAATCAGTTAGTCAAATCTTATCTCTGCTTTAGAAAAGTCAACCTCAGCCCAAATCTATGATGAGGAACTAAGAAATTGGATGCTGTGAAATGTACTGAGCTGCTGCAAATGCCTTTGAATGCTAAGGCTCAAGATATTATTGTGGGCATAGCAAAATCTCAAGAATACCTACTCAGAAGGAAATAGACCCTTGTCCAACAGGGCTTATGCCCACAGATCTATGAACAGGATAATTAGCCCAAAGTCTCCCTTTTGGAGACAAGCCACAATGACAGACAGATGGACACCCCAGTTTCTCTTACCAAATTTTGAGTAGAAGTAGCATTCTGGCATCTTGGTCATGTCATACTCATGCAAAAACTCACACTGGTCCCCCTTCTTGCACAGCCCCCGTAACCAGTGCTTGCAAACCACAGTCTTTTCGCCGCTGATGTGCCGGAAGGGACACATTCCTCCTAGAGCGCAGGAAAGCAAGAGCATGAGTTCACAACTTACAGGGGAAAGATTCTGTGCTAAAAATGGCTTCCTGTCTGCCTGTTCCCATATTCTGTTTCACATAAAGATGTTAATAGATGGTATATTCCTCCACCATAGAATAAAACATGCTGGACCTTCTTTGTTGTAGAATGCTTCGCCTGGGTCCTGGTGCCTACCTAGCCCTGCTCCCCCTATCCATTTGAAAGTAAAAATACATTTTGGCATAAATAATCTCGTACCAAAGTACCATGTCCACTAGTGCACAAAATAATGGTTTTGACAAAGGCAGCATGTATAAATGAATGATAATTCTCATATTTGTTCCAGACTATGTTCCAATGTGAAAGAATTCAACTTTTTCAACTGCTGCATCTCAACTGAGGGAATATTTATATGGAACAGCATTTATATTTATTTATTTATTATATGGAATAGCATAGCATCTTTGTAACTGAGGCATACCTTTCCCACAGGCAGACTTCAAAAAAAATTCACAGACAGCAGCTCCTGATTCTGGGGAGAAAAACAGACATACAGTGAAACATCAAAACTTCCACTGCGCTACTGATTTAACATTAGAAGTACCATGATTCTTAATTAGTTACATAGTTCAGTGTGCCCAGGTCTGCAATTCTTCACTCAGATGGAGGTGTCCTATGCTCTTGCATTTGAGCACATCTTCCAATACCAAGATTTTTTAAAACATCCACGTAGAAAGCTCACAGTGGCAACAGAATAAAAAAATGGGCACTGGAAGTACAGTGGTCCATTTTATCAGGGACACAGTGAGAAATCCAAGAAAGCGTTCCCCAACGTTTTCTCTCTTACCCAACCAGCCTGATCAATAGCTCTTTCTAACCACAAAGCACACATGCTGTATGAACAGAAAATGGCCCCTGCAGGTTGATGATCTTTGGGTTCTTTTTTTTAAAGTATCTGTTGTAAAATAACACAAGAATACAAAAACAGACAGGGGGAAAAATGGCATTTTAGGGAGCTTTGTCCCCATCTGAGTTATTAAATATATAGAGCACAGTGGATCAGTTTGCAAGACCTGAACAAGGCTGTTAACAACAGTATGTTTTGAAGATCATTAATTCTATGTGTGTGTGTCTATGTATGAAGGACTGTCAAGTCACTTCTGACTTATGTCAACCCTGTGAATGTATGCCTTCCAAACATCTTGTCACTTACAGCCACGCTCAAATCGGGAAAACTGAGAACAGTGGCTTCCTTGATTCAGTCCACCTCGTACTGGCTCTATGGCTTTCCCTGTTGCCTTCAGCGTCTCCTAATTTTATTTATCAACTTTAGGGTTGCTGTAAGTCAGAAATGATATGATAGCCCCTTAATGCATGCACAGCACTGTCCAGCAGGGAAATTTACAAAGTTGCATATGGAATTCCCCTCAACAAATGGCATTATTCATATGATATGTAGTAGACAGAAAAGATGGCGTGTAAGATAGTTATTTCTTGAATGGACGTGAAGATGGAGATCAGAATATCTGTATGACATTTAGTGGGATTTTTTTCTGCGTGTATTCTTTCTTTTATAAAAATATTTTTATTAATTTTCATACAATATTTGACAGATATAGAAAAGATACTTCCAAAAAGACAGGAGCAGAACAGAAAACAACATCTACCCAAGGCTATATTAATATAATCATTACATAATGGATCCCAACGTGACATTCTAATATTGTCAGAGAAACCATCACAAAATCTATAAGACACTCTTCTATGTATGTATTTTTTCGGAAGACTTTAATAAAGACTTTATATACGTATGTTAAAAAAACAAATGGCATTATTCAAAATGCATTGGGAAGACTGGAAGCACAGCCACTTCCCTCTCTCTTTCCAACCCATCCTTGAGGAAAGGAGCTTTGACTCTGGAAAGCTCTGTGGGCCTCTAAGATGCTACTGGACTGGAGGGCAGTTTTTTCTCTATATATGCTTGTTCCTAACGCGGTGCCTCCATTTTGCTTTTCACAACAGCCCTGTTGGGTAGGCCACGCAGTTAGGCAACAACTGCCCCCAAAGCAGAGGTGGGATTTGAACCCAGGCTCGGGAAAACTGGCTGGCTTTCCCAGAGAGCGCGGGGAAAAGCATCTGGCCTCGCGCCGGGCTCACGTACTGTCCATGCCCGGGAAGGGGAGCGGCTGCGCGCCGAGCTGCTCCTCCACCGCGATCTCCAGCTCGAACTTGATGTGGTCCACGCTGGCGATGAGCTCCTGCATGATGGCGGCGGCGGTGGAGCCTCTTCCGAAAGGAGAAGAAATCGCCGTTCCGGCCAGAAGTTGAGGAAAACCGCTCCCGCAAAGGATGCTGGGAATACTGACATGCGACCCGGCGGAGGGTGATGACGCGCCCGCGCGCTTCGACCAATCAGAAAAAGCTTTCTCTCTGAGGGGAGTGAGTGGAGGAGGAGGAGGCAGTGACGTTTTGTCCCGTCAGCCAATGGGACGGAGCTTTGGTATGTGGAGGCGTTGCCTCAGGAGGAAAGCCGCTCCGTGCGTGTGACGGCGCCTGGTGTTACCTGCGCCTGCGCAGAAGCCTCGCGGGACGACTGGACCAGAGTACGTATAGGTGAGTGGGCAGGGGCTTTGCAGGCAGAAGTTCCCCTGGTCAATCACGAGCATCCTGGAAAGGATCAAGCGGTAGGAGATGTGAAAGTCCTCCGACGGAGATGCTGGGTATTAGGAATTCTGTCTAATAATTAAGGGATATTTTAAATGTATTGTCTTATAATAATTTAGTCTTATAATAATTTTCTTATAATAATTCAGGGCAACCTTTGCCTGGCGTATAGAAAGAGTAGGGGAAAAAAGACTTTGATCACATCACGTAGACCAGTTTGCATGGGTGAAAGCAAGGGACAGTGCCAGGATAGTGCCATAATTTGTTAATTAGAAGATTAACAAGCCTGACTTGTATTTTTTTTTTTTGCTGATACTGTGCTAAAGTTATCTAGAAGATGGGTGTCAGATGTTTGCACAATGGTGCAATTTCAGTGCTTGCCATTGCTGCTTGTAGTGGACAGTGCTGAGGGTGATAGGCCGATGATCTTACTTAATATAAGGCAACTTCCTGTGTTTCTGGAACAAAACGTTGCATTTTCTTTATTTTGATTTCAGAAGATGACTGCATAAGCAGGTGGCAAAACCCAGAGTCCCCCGATGGCCGTGCAGCTGATATCCCGTTACTTCCCAGCGGGGCTTCACACCGTGAAAGCTTCCTTCTGTCCTTTAACGTCTCCAGCTTGCAAACTGTGGGTGCTTCCACAGAAACTGTTAGCATCTCCTGAAAACCCACATCTGCCCAGCTTCCTGGGCTCAAGACCTTTCAGCTCATCCCGAGCAGTTGGCAGCAGCAAAGACTTGAACAAGAGACAACCTGCCTGTTCCTCTGAAACGATTGCCGAAGATGAAGCTGACACAGAGGAAGGCTTTGGCACGCTGTCTGACAAGTTTTCTTCACGACACTTTTTTCATAAAACCACAACAGAGTCTCACGATATGCAGCTCCGAACACAGGAGGAGGAGGAGGAATTGAGGCCAAAACCCAGACGAGGTCGTCGGAACACTCCTTATTGGTACTTCTTGCGTTGCAAAGCATTGATCAAGGAAGATAAGGTCAGCGGCTCTCTTTGTTTAATTGCAAAGGAGGTGACTGGTGCTGGCTGACCAGTGCAGTGGTTATAGCATGACAGACAAACTGAAAATAGAACTATAGCTGCCCAATCAAGCTCTGCTATCTGCCATCCTTTGGGACATTACTGCTCTTCAGTAGAAATATTTTGCTGTCAAGTCCCAGCTGACATATGCTGATCCAATAGGGTTTCACAAGGCAAGAGTTGTTCAGCGATGGTTTCCCATTGCCTGCCTCCACATAAAATATTGTACAGATACATTAAATATTTACAGGAGTTCCTTAACCTCTCTTTGATGGCTTCCCAGACTCCTGGTTTTTTCTTGCATCCATCCTCATTCTTCATTACTATTAGTGCTGCCTGCCTGCTGTGATTTCCTGTAGTTCCCTGCCTAAAAAATAAACTTTCTATTTTTGCTTGAATGCAGGTTCCTACAAGTTTACAGTTAGCGAAAGGGTCAACAGGCCAAATCAATTTGAGCCCCTCACATACTGTAGAGAGAAACATGAAAAGAAAGCAGTGTTTTTTTTAATTGAAGTGAATGTGGTAGAGAATGAAGAATGTGCACAAAAGGCAGTCTTGATGATTGTCAGATAGAAGTGTGTTTGTGTGTCAGCGGTCTGACTCTATCCAGCTAAGGAGAAAGTTGTTTTATCTTCCCAGTGACCTCAGGATTCACTTCTTGGCCATTTTAGCAAATAGCTGACAACCACTGATGTGCAACTGCCTCGGGGCCCTGAATTGTGACTCACATGGGTGTCCCCTTCTCTGCTCTGTCCTTTCTTCCCTGCAGCTGGCTGAGGCTTTGGACCTGTTTGAAGTGCAGATGCTGAAGGAAGAACGCCTCCAGCCAGAGGAGAGCAACTATACAGTGCTGATTGGTGGCTGTGGCCGGGTAGGCTACGTAAAGAAGGCATTCAAGCTTTATAATGACGTAAGTGCTTCCAGCCCAGTGGCTTTTCAACAAGGGAGGGAATTGGTGCCAGCAAAGGGAACATTTGCCACACCAAACTGGGGTGAGTCCAGGGGCTGCAGAAGAGGTGTGAGTTGAAAGGTCTCCTTTCATTGTAGTGGGTCCGACTTACAATCTCTGTGGCTGTGTCCAATGTGGCTAGCACTCCCCCCTCCAAACTGATTGTGGAGGCAGTGTTGTATAATAGATAGAACAGTAGGTGTAAGCCACTTTGGGGCTTTCCTTGTAGAGAAAGATGAAATGAAAACCAAGTAAGTAGGTAGAAGGGGTTATTTACTCTGGCCTCCAGGAGCTCTGTAGTTCTCTCCTCCTCCTGTGAGGTCACTTAAAAGAGAAGTTGGGATTTATACCCCGCTTTTCTTTACCTTCAAGGAGTCTCAAAGTGGTTTACAAACTCCTTCACAAACTCCTTCACACAACAAGCACCTTGTAAGGTAGGTGGGGGTAAGAGAGAAAACTGTGACTAGCCCAAGGTCACCCACCAGGCTTCACGTGAAGGAGTGGGGAAACAAACACAGTTCTCCAGATTGGAGTCTGGTGCTTTTTAGCCACTGTGCCACATGGGCTCTGAGAGCGTGACTGGCCAAGTTTACCCCGTGAATTTTCATGTCAGTGTGGGATTTTTGAATCTGGATCCTGGTCTACTATTCTAAGCTAGGGGTCCCCAACCTTTCTCAGCCTGCAGGCACCTTTGGAATTCTGGGCATAATCACAAAATGGCTGCCATAGGAGGCGGAGGCAGTTACAAACTGGCTGCCCATTCAATCAGAAACTCTGTGTTGCCTTACCTAATCCCATACTTGGCTGGCACCAAGAACATTATCAGCAGACATCACGTGGGTGACCCCTGCTCTCAGCTCTGCATGGCGCTGGCTGCATCTAATCCTTCTCAGGTGTTTGCATAATGGGGAGTGTGGTTCTTTTCTTTTAATTTCTTTTAATTTAGTTTCTTTTAATGCAAGGGGGGGCTGTTTTTGTCTTGGGAGGAAGATGAAAAAGCGAGGCTTGACGCCCACCGATGCCACCTACACAGCACTCTTCAATGCCTGCTCAGAGTCGCCCTGGAAAGATTCGGGCTTGCAGATCGCACTCAAGTTGCGGCGGCAGCTACAGGACCGCAATTTGGAGCTGAACACCATCAGCTATCGTGCCTTGCTGAAAGTCTGCGCCTTTTGTTCAGATCTACGAATGTGCTTTGAAGTCTTCAAGGTAAAACAAAGCTTTCCGTCCAATACCACAAAAACCCTACAGGGGAGCCCAGCAACACCAAGGTGTAGGGGATTGGGTCCTGCAGACCCATCCACTAACAGGGGCATGTTCCTCCAACAGAGGTGGCATTGTGGTTGCGCCAACAGATTTGGACTGCAGAATTGCCTCTAATTTTCTTAAAAGCTGTACCACAGAACAGTGAGGGAAATTAATGTCTCCTTTCCCCCCTTTCTAGGAGATGGTCCAGAAAGGCCACAGCGTCACAACAGAGACTTTCAACTTTTTGCTGATGGGGTGCATAAAAGAAAAAGAGGACGGCTTCCGGTATGCCTTGCAGGTCTGTTTTTCCCCCTCTTTTCTTTACAGCAGTGTAAACGTCCGACATTCCAACTTGTATGGTGGTCGAAACTTCCCTTTTCCTCCCTATAGGACCTTCCAGTTTTCAGGTACACGCTGGAACACAAGAGCTCTGTGCTCGTAGAATTGGAGTGGGCAAACCTTTCTGCCCGGGAGCTGAATCTGGATATCTATCTGCTTTGGGAGGGATGTTGTTTTTATCGAGCCTTGAACTGTTAGCTAAAGATGCAGGCTTGCAACCCAGTGCTCCCAATACATTGCAAAGCAGTGCAAGATTAAAGCTCTCATAGACTGGAAGTGGGTGTGAGTTGCAGGGGCAGCTAATAATAAAATAAACAGAGCTCAGAAGGACTGACTTGCTGTTAGCTTGTGGTCCCCTCCTGTGTGACAGCTACAAAGCCATTCTGATTGCCCGGAGTTTGTTGTGTTTCCCATAACTTTAATTCCCCCCCCCCCCAATTTTTCTCCTTCCTCCAACAGCTGTGGCAGCAGATGGCAAAACTGAACATCAAGCCCGACAGATATACCTACAACTTAATGCTGGCGGCTGCCAGAGACTGCAGCCTGGGTGATCCTCTGGTGGCTTCGGAGCTGCTGCTGAGAGCTCCAGAGGAGAGGCCAGCCGTGCCAAGGTTGAGGTCCGGTAGACAACGGCAGAAGATGAAGAGTCACGGCGGGGAAGAATCAGGCTCTAGAGCTGGTCCGCAGTTGGATGTGGAAGTCCTGGAAAGACGTATGTTTCCAGAGAACTGTGGAAAACCCATGGAGCCTTTTTCCAGCCAAGGAGCTGGAGCAAACAACACCCCCAGTGACTCTACTGTGCTGGGTCCCAATAGGTCTGAGAACTTGCCCATCTCAGATCAAATCCAGCTTGTGCCAAGCTTTGCCAAAGCGGATGTGGGTTTCTCCACGGGCACCTGCTCTTCTCCCAACTTGCTGGACTTGCCGGTCATGAACAGCAGCCTGGTGTCTTTAGGGACAGTGGCCACACGCTCCGACAGACTGGCTCTGATGGGGAACCTGGAGGGCTTCTTAAAGAAGATGAAAGAAGACAACGTGGCAGGGAATATCAAAACGTTCACGCTTCTGGCTGAGCTGGTGGAGCCCAACAGCTCATCAGAATCTGCCTTGCTGACAGTGATGGAGGAGCACAAGGTGAAACCCGATCTGACGTTTTTTAATACGTTGGTGAGGAAGAAGAGCAAGCAAGGAGATCTAGACGGAGCAAAGGTAGGGTTACGGGGGTGCTGCTGGGCTATGCTGCCATTTCCCAAGGGCATGGAAGGTGAATTTGTGAAATTCAGTTTCCTGACGGTTTTCAGACAAGCCCTTGTGACTGCCAAGACGTACCAGAATGTGAATTCTTCTGCTGAAATCTCAGCAGCTGTAGCTGGGTGAGGTTTCCTTTGCTTGGGGTATGGAGGTTTCCTTTGCTTGGGGTATGAAATCTCAGCAGCTGCAGCTGGGTGAGGTTTCCTTTGCTTGGGGTATGGCTTTAATGTCACGTGTAACTCCTGGCTCCTCCTCAAAGATTAAAAAAAAACCCCAGAGTAAATGTGTCAGGGAGCTGGGGAATGCACCTTGGATTGGGGCCTCTCTGCTGGAGGTTCTTTACTTTCGAGCTTGGGGCTTCTTTACTGTCTGCTATTTGTTTTCTCTTCTGACTGGCTTGGAACGTAGATAACAGATAGCACCTCTGGCTCTCTCCTTCTTGCCAGATGGCTCACTATCTCAAACCTGACCTTGGTTTGTTTCACACACTTTTCCCGCATTCTGCCTGGCGTGGGAAAGGGGCAGGATGGGGGTTGGCTTTGGTGGAAATATGCTGAGGGAAGCTGGGGATTGATGCAGAACTGGCTTTTGCAAAGCCAGGCTTCAGGCGTCCAGTCCAATAAACACTTCTGATTGATAAAATCTAGAGTGGTCATTGCATGGAACCCTTGCCCTGACAAAATGGTGCAAAACGGAAGACGTGCAGAGCTGAGTTATCTACTGGAAAAGTATGCACGTTTGTCCAATTCTGCTTAAATGAAAAATCCTCGACACAAACCTTTTCAGCCCTAGAACGTACGCAGCCTGATTCATATGCCCCTTTTGTGTATTACAGAGCCTGCTTCCTTTTCTGGTGAAGGAAGGACTATCCCCAAATTTGCACACTTTTTGCAACTTGGCAATAGCTTGCCACAAGCAAGAGAACGGACTGCAGTTGCTCTCCGACATGAAGGTATGAGAAGCTGTAACTCAGGGGTGTCCAACTCTGGCGCTTCAGATGTTCATGGACTACAATTCCCATCAGTCCCCTGCTGGCATGGCCAAGTGGCCATAGCATGGCACCAGAGTTGGATACCCCTGCTGTAACTTCTGGAGCAGGGTGGTGCGTGGGAGACTTGGTGACCCTGGCATTCCCGAGTATTGAAGAGTTTTAAAATATAAACAGATTTAATGCTAATTTGTCAATGTTTGTTGCAGTCTGTTTGGCCGATCAGGTGTATAGGGTATGATTATTTTCCTCTTTTTATTTCATCAGTCCAAAATGAAATTTGGATTTTTGGGGGGAGGGGAAAGGGAGGGATAATACTTGCTTTGCTCTTTCTCTGAGCAGTGTGCTTGATGGAACGACCACAGTGACTACATCATAGCTTCTCAGCTTCTTTTTATGAGCAGATTAAGCAAATCCAAAGGGTGGAAAAATACGCTGAGTGTCAGAAACCAGGTTTCACTTTGGCTGAAGTTTCTTGACGTTTTGCTAAGAATTTCAGAGAAATAGAAAATGGAAGTATTTAGGCAGATCACATTGTAATTAAGAACTATGAAATTAGGAGTGTATAGTTTCTGTGATCTGCACATCACGGAAGTCAAGGGGTTGCCTTTGAAACTCCAGAGGTTTGAAATAAGCCATACCACCTGGATTCTCCACAAGCCAATCTTTCATGCCATTTTGCACACCTGATCTCAGAGAAGCCCTTGACTCTGGACAATAACCTTGATGTGGGTGGATGACGGTTTGTTTCTTCCTAAACCTGCGCTTGAATTCCTGCATGGCTGAATCTGTTAGTTTTTTCACGTTTCTTTTGCCTTTATCTTTCTTTCCTGTGACTTTCAGCGCTCTGGGATAAATCCCAACATCCACATCTACGGCGCATTGATCAACACAGCTGTGAAGAAGCTGGACTACGCGTACCTGATTGAGATCCTCAGGGACATGAGGAACACACAGACTGCCCCAAATGAGTTTGTCTTGAAGATGCTGGAGTTTGCAGCCCAGTATCCTCCAGACTTTGACAGAGTAAGATACCATAGTGATGTTTGGGGGCAGGTATCCTGCAAAGCCATTGAGTTGGATCTAGTAGTCCTTCAGTGGAAGTATGCCAAGGCTCATGGACCTTTCCTGCACTTCTACTTTCATTTAGCTGCCTTCCCATCCTTAATATGCACCCTTATCCTCATATCTTTATGTCTTCATGGATGTCACAACCCTGGGCATCAACCTTCTGTCAGTCAAAAGTGACAACTGTGGGGGTGGGGGACATTTGCTGTTGTTCGCCGCCCTTAGCCCTGTAAAATGAGGAGGGCAAAGTATAAATATATATTTTTTTAAAAAAACATGATGCTGGAAAGATTCCGCAGCCTCGCACAAATGGATCCCTGTATCCAACCCACTCCTTTAGTTTCAAAATAATTTTCGAGTTGAGACAATGAAAATGTTTTAAATCTTCTTATGCTGATTACCCCTGGCCTGGGTGGCCCAGGCTAGCCCGATCTCATTAGATCTTGGAAGCCAATCAAGGAGACCACCGAGAAAGTCCGAGGAAGGGTTGCTGTGCAGAGGCCGGCAGTGGAAAACCACCTCTGAACACTTCTTGCCTTGAAAACCCTGCGGGGTTGCCTTAAGTTGGTTGCGGCTTGACTGGACTTTCTACCACTTTGATGTTATACTGTTGTTTATAGCAGGTTAAGCATGTGGAGTTTTCGGTAACAAGACTCCACCAGCCCCCCCCCCCCCTCCCCTTGAAGACCTTGTTCATAAAGCCCCTGTGGTTCCCCCATTCCCTTCATACTGTATACTTGCCCACAAAAGATTGCAGGTGGATTTCAGTTCAGAGTACTGACTTCAGTGGCAGGGAGCAAAGGGCTAGATTGGGCTGCCCTGCATTAGGAATTCTGCTGCCACACCGTAAAATTCAACTGTCCCTTTCCATACAGAACACAGAGTTTTAAAACAAAGTTAATGCGTTTATGACACTTTCCAGCACGGAGTAGTCTGTCCTTGGTTATTGTCTGCACGAAAATGCCGTCCTCCTGCTAAGAGTTCAGTCACCCTCTCTCGCTTTTTCCGCTTGCAGTACAAGAAGAAAGATCCCTACCTGGAAAAAATAGACGGCTTCAGAGCTTACTACACCCGTTGGCTAAAGTGGATGTCGGCAGAGGAACAACCGCACCCATGGGCCAAGTACAGAACGGGAAAGCAATCGCAAAGCAAAGCTAGCACAGGAGACGAATGAACAGTGCAGCCACCAGGTGGGCTGTCAGGATGGGAACCAAGAAGTCAGCATCATTGCGGAGCGCTCTGTACTGTTTCCTTCATCCTTCTGTGGAGTTTATCATGTCCTCAGCGTTGTAAAAGTTGGTATTTGTAAAGCCTGTAAATAAAACTCTGAGAAGAAAAGCAAACTTCCAACCCGGGCAGCACAGATGGCTTTTAAATAAAAAATAATTCAAACAAGAACACGTTGGTTGAATTCTTGTATAGGTTCCTGCTGCATTTATTATGCTGTTCTGGGCTGCAACAGCAACACACATGTGTATAGTTTTGTTTAACTAAAGGGACTGTGTGTGTTTCTTGGAAGTGTGGTGTTTGCAATGCAACCTTATGATAGTTCCCCCCTTCTACATCTGCTGAAATCGGTGGGCTTGGAATGGGGCAACTCTCCTTAGGATAGCAGAAAGGTGATACAGTTGCGAGTTCAATATGTGAAGTGACTCTTCCCGAAAGATCTCTGGTGGCGGTAAAAAATGCCATCAAATTGCCGCTACATAAACAATGCAAAAGTGCAGTTTGTATCCAAAAGGCTATCACCACAACCACGTGGTGTAGTTTAACAAATTCAATCCGTTTATAAATGAAAGTTTACAATAAATCCTGTGTCTTCATACACTTCATATGTATGAAACCTTCATTTATAAAATGATCAATTGGTTAAAATATACCACGTGGTTGTGGCGATAGCCTTTTGGATACAAATTGCACTTTTGAATTGTTTATGTAGTACTTATGTATCCATTCCCCTTTATACATTGTATAATGACTGAATCAAATTGTAGCTGACATGGCCACTCCATAAGGTTTTCAAGGCAGGAGATAAACAGAGGGGACTTACTATTGCTTGTCTCTGTGTAGCGACCCTGGATTCCATTCATAGTCTCCCCCCAAGTGCTAAACAGAGCCGGCCCTCAGCTTAGCTTCCAAGATCTGACAAGATGGGACAAGCCTGCATCATCCAGGTCAGGTCAGGGCAAAATAACTCTACCATGATTTTTTTCTCTAAGGGTAAAGAATCTCTGCAGATGGTTACCTGTTTACCCATTTTTTCCCAGTTACTCTGCTTGCTTGGTAAGAAAGGTTGAGCAGCTGGGCTTATGCCACCAGGTTGTTCTATCTCCAGGCCAAAGGTGCATGCCTTTTTGTTTTCATTTATTTCATTTATTGGGCTTATAGACCACTCCCCCCTAGAGGCTCAGGGCGGTGAACTTTGAAGCATCCTTTAAAACACAGTATAAAAACAACTCGATATATACTCCGTAAAGCCAGAACCATATAAATACAGATGGCATATTGCACTCCCTTCCCCACCCTCGTGCCCACAGGAGGCCAGATGGAACGGTAGATGTGCTTAACCAGGCTGGCCAAATGCCTGGCGGAACAGGTCCGTCTTGCAGGCCCTGCAGGAACTCTGCAAGTCCCGCAGGACCCTGATCTCCTTTGGGAGTCTGTTCCACCAGGTGGGGGCCAGGGTTGTAAAGGCCCCGGTCCTTGTAGAGGCCAGCCTGATTTTGCTTGCTCAGCCTCACAAAAGTCACCACAGAAACAGGGCTTAGGGAGAAGGTAGGCAAGGCTTTATTTTAAAATAAAACGGTTACAGAGAATGAACTAACAAGACGCTGCTGTGCCATCCACTGGCAAGGAGGCCCGCTCACTGTCGGGTTTTATGAAAAACACATTGTAGCTCTTAAGAACAGTCACTGATGCAGAGTCAGCAGCCGCACAAATGGGAAGAGGGGTGTTACTGGGAAAAGGCTTCATCCAGAGCAACCTCTACAGCCACAGTGAGTGCACTCAATGATTCTCCCCTGTGGAATAAAACCAGCATGTTAAATCACCCCAGGTCAGAGAGATGCACAGGAACTAATGGCCAAGAAGACAGGCAGGCAGGCTTGCTGGATCAGAGACGCAGACCTTAACAGGAACTGAAATGGATTTAGAGAGATCTGGTTTCCTGCTGACCTGGATGGAAACGCCCCTGGTAGTATGGAACAACAGCAACCAAAAATGCTTTCTGTGGAAGAATTCAATTAAGTTTCCTCTGTCAGAGGTTAAGAGCATACGCCACCCCAAACACACAGTTGCGAAGATCCTTTATGATCCCGACTTTCATTTTTAAAACATTCTTGGGAAAAGTCAAGAAGCAGAACAGCATGACTTAAAATTTCCACCCTGTATTGAATGTTCATGTCTCACAGGACAACCCACAGCAACAGTTATGAAAAAACTGCGCAAAGAGAGCTGGCATGGAGTAGTGGTTAAGCGCAGATGGATCCTGATCTGGAGAAACAGGTCTGATTCAGCAGACTCTTGTTTAGTGAACCAGATTTGTTTCCCCACTCCTGCATTCCTGCTGGGAGCCCTTGGGCCAGTCACAGTTCTTCAAAACCCTCAGCCCCACCTATCTCAAAAGGTGTCTGTTGTGGGGGGAGGAAGGGAAAGGGGTTGGTAAGCCCTTTAGGGTCTCCTTACAGGAGAAAAAGGGGCGGGGTGTATAAATTCAAATTCCTTCGGCAATCTGGCACAAGTTTAATAGATTTCAAGCGGGCAAGCGCTTGGTACTTAGATCTTAATTTGGAACATCAGAGACAAATCAGAGCTCTTCAAAACCACACTGGCATAGTGTGTTGGTCAATGACCAAGCTGCTCATGGATTAAGAGAGTGAGCCTAACCCAGAGAACAAATTAGAAGAAGAGTTGGATTTATATCCCCCCTTTCTCTCCTGTGGAAGACTCAAAGGGGTTTACAAACTCCTTTCCCTTCCCCCCTCACAACAAGCACCCTGTGAGGTGGGTGGGGCTGAGAGAGCTCCAAAGAACTATGACTAGCCCAGCTGGCGTGTATGGGAGTGCACAGGCTAATCTGAATTCCCCAGATAATTCTCAAGTGGCAGAGCAGGGAATCAAACCTGGCTCCTCCAGATTAGAGTACACCTGCTCTTAACCACTATGCCACTGCTGCTCAATTAGGTACTAATCAAAAGTCGGGGGAGGGGGGAGGGATATTGCAGGGCAGAAAGAATCGCTGTAACAGCTTAGAGCAGTGGTGGCGAACCTTTGGCACTCCAGATGTTATGGACTACAATTCCCATCAGCCCCTTCCAGCATGGCCAATTGGCCATGCTGGCAGGTGCTGATGGGAATTGTAGTCCATAACATCTGGAGTGCCAAAGGTTCACTACCACGGGCTTAGAAGAAGAATTTACTCACCACTTCAAGCTTGCTTTTGGGTACCCGGCAGATGCAGTTAGTGCCAAAGTTAGTGTCCCGCGTCTGGATACAGCGCAAGCAACAGAGGTTTTCATAGCCCTGCTTCTTCCACTTTGCAATCAGGTTTTTGTCGGCATATCCTTCCCTGATGCAATACTCATACAATTCTGCAGAGTGGAGAGAGGATGCAAAGAATATTGTGCTTGACGGGGGTAGATGAAGTTATATCCCCACAACCCCCCCACAGCAGTTTCTCTAGATGCCTGGATATAAAACTGCATCATCCAGCTGCCAGGCTGCATGCCAGAGGAGAGCAGCCTATTTCCTTTGTGGTCCTTAGAGAGATTTTTTTTTTGGAAATTTCAAAGTCACAGAAGATTTCTTCTCCTATCAAACCTAAACCAATGTCACTGCTTGAACAACATAAAAAGCATTGCCAATAACTTACTTTGCATATACAATTGAAATACTTTACACATTTATTAAGTGTAAGTCATAAATGCCTTTGTTTCGTACAAACAAAATGCACTGCCAACTGATGCACCCTATGTTGTCTTTGCACATGTGTCTTAATTTTTGCTATCTGGTTCTCAATTCAACGTTCAGTTTTTTTCGGAGGCTTTGTTGCAGTGTCTGTCCCACCTCCTTTTGATCTTTTTTTTCCTCCCTCTTCCAAGGCAGGTCAGTAAGATACTTTTTACTCAATATGTGGGTAAATATATTACAGCCGTTTGAGGAACAGATGAAAAGGTCAACCACAGCTCAAAAAGACCACAGAAGGCATGCAACTGTGGAGAAGCAAAGAAAGGATTGCATGGTCCCTCAAAAAGACTAGGTATCCTTCGAGGTGCAGAAATGCACCTTGGATTTAAGAGGTGTATGTGTCTACAGCATGCCCTTGTCTTTATAATCATATCACTCATTCAAAGAAAGCAAATATTTCACAGAGGTTTTTCAGTACTCCCAAAAAATTCTAATTTTTTCTTTAGAAAGATTGAAAAGAAGGCCTTGGGGCCTTTCCTTTTTTCTGGGCTTTCACATCTCTACTAGCCTTTTAAGACCAGCACCCAGAAAGAAGCAGGAACAATCTAAACCAGGGCCTTTAATCAGTTACCATGTTTAATGCAAGATTGTATTTTTAACACATCCCAATTTTCCTCTCCATGTGAGTCACCTTGGAGACTTGTTATCAGACTGAAAGGTGACATTTAAATAATTTAAATAAATCTTCCAACAGCCACAATCAGGAAGAGGAGGGCTTCACCAAGATATGCACCAACTTCTACCTGATTCCCAAACGAAGTGTTCTTTACAAAGAAAACATATGGCTTACCACGACTGATGGCTTTCCTCTTATAGAAAAGATCAAAAATGTAACGAGTTTTCTGGTGGTGAATTCGGAAGATGGGCCAAAGGGATTCCACTTTCCTCTTCCCTTCGTGTGGTTCAGTCTCAGCTGTCCGTGGGGAAAGAAATAGGGCATGAAGGATAATTTTTCCAAAAAGAGTCTCTATTGCAGGTTTGCTATTCCACATCATACATCTGATACCCAACTATAGTCCCTGTTAGAAAAGTCACAGAAGCAAGCCACTCAGGTCTATCGTACATGTTTAGGGAAACCCCCAGATTTGCAGAAAGAGGAGAGGGGGATAACAAAACACAAAAAAGCATCATCTTTTTTTAAGACCACTTGGCAACATCTCAGCTACCACTGGAGCTACCCCAAGCTTTATTGTTGATGGCTGATAGCATACTGACACTTTCAAGCTGTGTTTTACATTGGGACAGGCTAGACAGGGGTGGCCAACCTAAGGTGCTCCAGATGTTCATGGACTACAATTCCCATCAGCCCCTACCAGCATGGCCATTGGTCATTCTGGCAGGGGCTGTGTCAGAATCCCCCAAAACTGAAACAAACTCATCTATAGAACGGTAGTTTATTCAGAGATGTGGATCTTCCCTGGTCAAAGCCAGAACTGATTTTGCCCACGCAAAATCCAGTAATTAAAATGGCTTGCACCCCACGTCCTGGGAAAGTGCGCCGAAAAGTAACTGTAAGAAAGATAACAGTGAAGATGCCCCGCCACTGACCTTGGTCAGCACCTGGAATGTAAAATCACACACAGGAAACAGTTGAAAGGCAGACAGTAGTGCATTAACCCATTCCACCACCACCCATCATACAGAAAGCAGCATAAGCAATTCCCCAATCCTAACAGGCCTCCTGACAGGCTGATAGGAATTGTAGTCCATGAACATCTGGAGTGCCATAGGTTGGCCCCCCCTGGTAGAAGCTGGAGACTGGGAAAGGTCAGCCAGTGGGCAACGGGTAGGGAAAGCAGTAATGAGGAAGAGTGAGGGTGGTAATGGGATGGGAGAAGGCAGAACCAAACGCAGTAAACAGCGAGAAGGACAAGATACTTTTTATTACAGATACCAAGAATTCAGCCTGAAACTTCAACTGTGCAAAGCATTTGACCTACCGCTGAATTAGGGGCCCTCCCCACCACTGTGGTTGCCAGCGAAGTGTACTAGTAAGTGTCTTAGTCCCAAAGAGACCAGGGTTCAAACCTTAACAATCACCCTTTATTAGGCAACATTACTTCTCGTTATCAACCAAGTCCTTGGCTTCAGTCCTCACCTTCTCTCATTTTCTGATCCAGTTCATCTAAAGTTGGTTCAATCAATTCCCAACCATCCGGAGGAGGTTTTCTGCTTCTTTTCACCTTGGGCATCTCAAGAAGGAAAAAAAGAACTGCGTAAGAACAGATCAAGCATAACAGAAGCCAAATTTGCACTGGAACTAATAAGAGGCGAACTTCTAGATAGAATGTGCTTTGCCTTCAGCCTTCAAAAAGCTAAGGAAAAAGATGCTAGAATCAGTTTGCCTAGCCCTAGGATGACCCAGTGCAAAGGCAGGCAGGGGTAGCTTGTCACAGAAAAACTGCATCTGCATTTTGGGTACAAGTTCTTTTCCACTGAGTCAGATCACTGCCCTATCAACGTCAGGATTGTTTAACTGATAGGTCTCAGTTTTTCACATCACTGCCACCAGATCCTTTTAACTACAGGTGCTGGAGGAGGGGGGAGGTGACATCCTGTATGAGAGGCAGATGTTATACCACTGAATTTCAGTCAGGCCATCATCTGGCTGTCCTAAATTTGCCCAGAGGCAGGGGCTAGGAAGGAAGGTACAAAATCACAGACAGGCAGTACACTGTAGAGCAGTGATGGCGAACCTATGGCATGGGTGCCAGAGGTGGCACTCGGAGCCCTCTCTGTGGGCATGCGTACACAGAGTTTGTCATGTGGGGGGAAGAAAATCACCCCCCCCACACACACATCTAGGCTGGCCTGGGCCACTGAGCACGACGTGCGCGCACTGCGGTGAGCAGGGAGGACTCGGCTGGCGGGCCTGGTGCCTGTGCTCCGGGTGGCTGCTGCCCGAGGGGGGGGGGGGGTGCAGAGGAGGCAGAGATGCTAGAGAGGCACAGAGCAGTGCCCACGGGACCTGCTGGAGGCTAGAACAGACTGGCCCCTTCTTGAGCGGGTGGGGTGGAAGAAGAGGGAGCCAAACGGTTTTTCTAAAACCTCAGCATTCAGGTTAAATTACAGGGTTGGCACTTCATGATAAATAAGTGGGGTTTGGGTTGCAATTTGGGCACTCAGTCTCAAAAAGGTTTGGCATCACTGCTGCAGAGCTTAGCGTGCAACAAAAATCTAGGAGACCTAGATCTGAATCCTCCCTTTGCCATGGAGGGATGCCCTTGGGCCAGTCACACACTTTCAGCCTAACCTCCTTCACAGGGCCATTATGGTAAGCTGTAGAAGAACAATGTAAACTGCTGTGGGTCTCCAGTAAGGAGAAAGAGGGAGTATAATTAATAATCGACCTTGCTAATTATGCATTACGTTTACTGTTCACATGCTTCCATCACAGAATTAATGGATTGTGACACCTATTAGCTTCTGGCCTGCTTAAATTCAGCAAGTATTGTATTGTTTTATATTACTGTATTGTTTTACATGTTTTACATGTTATCCGCCTCGAGTTCGTGTGGGAGATCGGCGGGGTATAAATGTAATAAATAAATAAATAAATACAAGTGCTTTTCTTCCCACTCAGAAACAGCTAATCCTTGGCCTTCCCTTTTAAAAATACCAGAACGAAACTTGCGAATTCTCAGCCCCCTTTTTACGCCCCCACCCGGTTAGAAAACAGATAGGAGTGCCAAGGGTGAGGCCTGTCTCTGCGTCACCGGTTGAATTTCTTCCTGCCATGTCCCCTGCCCAGTTAATGCCAAAGAGCCAATAAAAAACAAACCTCTGACGATGCTCTGAGGGACTCAACGCCTCAAGAAGACTCCGGTTCTCCGTCAAACAAAAACCTTCACAGGAGCGGCTCCTACCCCTTTAAGACCCCCGTTCCCTTTTGCGTATCTTCTCAGCCTTCTGTCGCCACCTAGTGACGTAAGCCAGAAAGAGGCCCTAGTTCTTTCAGACGTCGGTTTTAGGGCCTTCTCAATCCGGTAACTGTCTTGATCGATGCCTTATCACTTAATTTAAAAAGCCCCTTTGCTTCTTCTCCCACTTAAAATGTAAAATATTCCATCTCAGAGAGAGGCAGTCTCCTCAAAATTATGAGGACGGTGTAGAATTGGGGGGAATCTCAACATTTTTAAAACCAGGCAGAGCTACAGACACCCCTTTTCCCCTCAGGGCGACGAGGCGTGGGGCGCATGCGCTCTTGGGTTCAGGGGCGGCGGGAAGGGGGAAAGACCGTACAGGGCGACGGTGGCAGCGGCGGCTGGCGGCTTCCGTTTCCGGGTCGCTTCCTGGCTCGTGTGGACGCGAGGCGGGTGGGGTGAAGGCGGATTCCGTGTCTACGGGAGGACCCCTCGTTTCCGCCATGCCGAAAGGAGGTGGGTGAGGAAGGGTTGGGGATGAGAAGGGCAGGTTGAGGCATGTCGGGGTCTCCCTGGGGAGGGCGCAGCTGCCCCGCCTCCATCCTTTCTCTTCCCCCCCCTCTTCATCTGTCATTCAGCGCCCCCAGATGCGGTTGTAATGAGGGGTGTTCTTGGCATTGCATAGTGGCAGGGAGTTCCGCAGACTGTACTGCATCTGGCTCCTTTACAGGTGCTTTTGGGGAGCAGGGAGCGAGTCTGGTGATGAGGATTCCACGAAGTGAGCTTCCCAGAAGGATGGAGCCTTAGATTCGCCTCTTCCACGGGAGACGGGCCACCCGCACCTCCCTAAAGCTTGCAAAGGGCGGGTGATGGGCTGAAGCTTTCTTTGAACTGGCGTTTGGGAGGGGCGGACGTTGCGGATCAAACGCATTTTCTTTTGGATCTTTCTCTCCCTAGCTTATTAGGATGACGCCTGAGTAAGGGACCCCACATTGTTGGCTGGTTTGCCACTGGGGAGAGACTGTGGCTCAGTGGTAGAGACACCTGCTTGGCGTACAGATGCTCCAAGGGATATGATCTGACACCCAGGAGAGCTGCTGTCAGTCTGAATCAACAAGACTGATCTTGATAGACTGTCTCATCTAGGAAGTGCCTGTTGCCAAAAAGCAGTAGAGTGTCCACTTGGCACGCAGAAGGGCCCAGGTTCAATCCCCAGCATCTCCAGTTTAAAAGGGCCGGGCAGCCAGCGTTGTGAAAGACCTCTTCTTGAGACTGTATGCTCAACCTGAATAGGCAGCACTGCCCTTGATGAACCAAGCCTCTGATCCACTGTAAAGCAGCTTCATGTGAACATTCAGTCTTTTAAATCCCAAGTTTTAGGGTTAGATGCCCACGGGCATCCATCTGCCTAGCTGTTCTTGGATACTAGGTTGACTGAAATGTTGGGCTGACCCTGTAGAGCAGTGGGTGGTGAACCTCTGGCACGCGTGCCAGAGGTGGCACTCAGAGCCCTCTCTGTGGGCATGCGCGCACAGAGTTCGTCATGTGGGGGGGGGAGAAAATTGCCCCCACACACATCTAGGCTGGCCTGGGCCGCTGAACATGACGTGCGTGCACTGCAGCGAGCAGGTAGGACTCGGCTGGGAGAACTGGTGCCTGTGCTTACTCCTTTACCTGGGAGTCAGCTCGGTTGCTGGCAATGGGGCTTGCTTCTGAGTAAACCCTCCTAGGGTCGTGATTCACCCGTTCAAAGCATTTCACAGTTGCTTCAAAGCAAAGCCACCAACTACTTCCAAGCTTACTCCCGGGTAATGTGTGCCTTGGAGCCGACCATTTTTTCTAAACTAAAACCTCAGTATTCAGGTTAAATTGCCATGTTGGCACTTTGCGAGAAATAAGTGGGTTTTGGGTTGCAGTTTGGGCACTCGGTCTTGAAAAGGTTCACCATCACTGCTGTAGAGCATAGGTGTCAAATTCGCGGCCCTCCAGATGTTGTGGACTAATTGCTAATTAGCCTGCCAGCATGGCTAATTGCTCATGCTGGCAGGGGATGATGGGAACTGTAGTCCATAACATCCGGAGGGCTGCGAGTTTGACACCTGTGCTGTAGAGTTTTTTCTCTCCTCCCTGGCAGACTCATCCGATGCTTGCGTAGACGGGAGCACCCGAGCGGCCTCTGTGGTGGTGCAGCAATTGTCAGTGGTTGAAATGTGTAAGAGGCTGGGGCGTTTGCAAGTGCCTTGTTCCAAACATATGGGAAACTGTCTTCTTGGTGTATCAGCTTCTACATATAATGTGATGCCAGAGTAAACTATTTCATGATGCATAATGAGAGACAACCTGGTGGGGTGTTTAGAGGGCCAGATTGAGAGCTGGGAACCCTGGGTTCAATTCCCACTCTACTGTGGAAGATTGCCAAGTGACCTTGGGTCAGTCACTATTATCTTAACTTAAGCCTACCGCGTGTGGTTCCCCATTGGAGGTAAAGGCAGGGTGATGAAGTAAATACTGTGTTTCCCCGAAAATAAGACAGTGTCTTATATTAATTTTTGCTCCCAAAGATGCACTATGTCTTATTTTCAGGGGATGTCTTATTTTTCTGTGTTCATCGGGCATGCTTCCAAACAAAAACTTTGCTACGTCTTGCTTTTGGGGGATGCCTTATATTTCACACTTCAGCAAAACCTCTACTACGTCTTATTTTCCGGGGATGTCTTATATTCGGGGAAACAGGGTAGATTCAGCCAGATGGTAGATAGCCTGTACCATGTCTGGAGTGGCACGCTTCAGGGAAGTGATGCTTAAAACATGATGGACTTGCAGGTGGAATCTCATGGGAAGGAAAAAAGAGTGCAGCTAAGAAGAGCTGTTGCTGAGCCAGCGCAGTCAGGAAAGCAGTTTCCTGAAAAACCCGGCCTCCGCTTGCCGAAGAAAAAAGCAGTGCGCGTGTGAGAGCAAGCCCCTCTATTGCGATCTGAATTTGGCTTGCTATAAAATGTGTTCACTGCTGAATGACTTCAGAAGACAGAGCTGGGTCATTCACTCAGATTTAAAAAGTCAGGTTGAGATCAGGCCCCAGAGACATTGGTGGAATGAGAGCCTAGTGCAAAAGCTGACCAATGTAACCTGTGAGGGTGTGGCGGAGTCTTAGGGTTGGCTATCCGTATGTATCATTTGTTGTTAGGCTTTGTAACGGTTCTTACCAGTGTTTACCGATTGTAATGGTGGTTACAATTATACCACATTTCTCTCAGCGTTGGCCAAAGTGGCCGGCAGCATTTCCTCATCTTCCAGTGTGTCCTCACAACAACCTTACGAGGTCGGTTAGGCTGACACTGTGTGAGACTGGCTGAAGGATGCCTGGTCAGCTGCTATGACAGGGAAGGAGGAGGAGGAAGAGGAGAGTTTGGATTTGTATCCCCCCTTTTCTCTTCTGTAGGAGACTCAGAGGGGATTACAATCTCCTTTCCCTTCCCCCCTCACAACAAACACCCTGCGAGGTGGGTGGGGATTCGAACCTGAGTCTGACACACTAATCGTTGCATCAGGCTGCCTCTCTGATCAGCAGCTTTTCTTTTCTTAAAGGCACTGATGTGTGACTATATGCCAGTCATCCTTAGTGCAGTTGTATTTATTTTGTAAAGTTCTGTCTGTTTATATGTATTTAGATTTTTTAACTTATATTTCACCTCCCGTGCAAGCGTTGCCTGTCACTTTAGTCTGGGTCACTTGGATGAAAACCGGTTCTCCAGCTTGGGTTTGCCACTTGGCAGCCTGTGTGGCGGAGACAATTTTGAACTGGTACCCCTGCAGCCAGAGAAAGAGTGGGTGGAAAAGTTTATCTTTGGGGGGATGATGGAGACTTGGCTGGACTTGTCCCACGCGATTGAAGAGCTTTCCCTGCTATTCTGTGTGACAGCGATGGGGAACATTACTAGCCATTAGGGACCAGGAAGAGTGAGCTAGCGAGTCAGGCTGCAGCCAGACCGCACCCAGTTTGGACTCTTTCCAAGAGATGCTACCAGCACGCCTTTCTCCCAGGGCAAGCTCTGCTAGAACCTGTATTTCCCAGCGTGGAACGCTCAGCTGCTTCGCTCCACTGGATACGAACCAGGGAAGACCGACGGGATTATATATAGATTTGTGGGGGGCGGGAAGATCTTTGAAAGGAACGCGAGAAACCCGCAGACTCAGCAAAGCGGGATTAAATCCAGATTTAAATGCTGAGCTGTTGCATGCAAAATCTCCCCTTGTTAAGGAGTTCCATTCACAGCTTATAATTAATGTCTTCTGTACAATATGGTAGCCACAGAAGCACGGTTTGGCTCAGATGTGGGCTAGATCTTGCAACTATCTGCCTTTGCCCAGAAGGACAGTAACACAGTCCTCACAAACAAATGTGAGGTTGGTGGAATGCTAGTCCACGACTCTCCCTAAACTCTGGTTGTCCTGGCTGAGCATTTTGGGGGGTAGGGAGTTGTAGTCTAACTCATAAATGGCCTGTTTGTCACAGTCTGGAGTGCCAGAGCCTAGATACAAGCTTGCTGCCTCGCAGAGACCCAAACTAACATTGCAGTGGGTATGTTTTGTTGATAGAGACCGGCGGAGACACAGCCAGGGCAGACGTCAATCCCTGCCCGTTCCTCAGGCACTTGAGTGATGCTATCAAAAGCGTGTTTCAGTGACGTCCCACGTGAGCGGCTGAGCACAGGGAACAGCTGCAAAATTTGCAGTTGGGCGCCAGCCCAGAGCGTGAGTCAGGCAGCAGCCGACATAGGAGGGGGCAGAGAGCGGCACATTTGCCGACTGATGCATTGTAAGGCTCTGAGCGTGTGGCCCTGTTGGCTGCCGCACCTTGGCATCCGTCCAGAATCTCAAAGTGGGTGTTGTGGCGAAAGGGGGATTCATTCAGATCATGGCTGGGTGAGTGTGAGAACCAGCTAGGTCCCATAAGTACTGGAGTGTAGCCATCGGACATAAGCCCTTATGTGTCTCTGCCTTGGGGCAGGGGGATCTGAACTTTTGGACCCCACAATGCTTGGTAGCCTCCCACGCTTCCCCTGTGAGGCAGAGCAGCCATATGTGGGACACTTCTCCAGTCAAGAACCACTCTAGCCATTTGGAAACTGCTTCCATTGCCTAGCTGATATTGCTGCAGAGGTGAACGAGGTTAATAGAACTGGATGCTCTTTAGATGGCCGTGGGCAAGGACAGCGATGCTGGAATGGAATCCCCAGCAAGGTGAAAGCCAGCATGGTGTAGTGGTTAAGAGCAGATGCACTCTAATCTGGAGAACTGAGTTTGATTCCCCACTCTGCCACTTGAGCTGTGGAGGCTTATCTAGGGAACCAGATTGGCTTGTGGGCTCCAACACATGCCACCTGGGTGACCTTGGGCTAGTCACAGTTCTTCGGAGCTCTCCGCTATACCCACCTCACAGGGTGTTTGTTATGGGGGGGGAGTACATTGTAAGCTCCAGAAAGGGGGAATATAAATCCAATTCTTCTTGTTAATCGGTTATTTCCTTTGCAGGGAGAAAAGGAGGCCACAAGGGCCGGGCGAGGCAGTACACTAGTCCTGAGGAGATTGACGCACAGCTCCAAGCAGAGAAACAGAAGGCCAAGGTAAGCCCCTCCCATATCTCATGTACGCCTGAAGCTAGTACAGAGAGGCACAGAAGACACTCTGGTCTGTCGTCTTCTTCCCAGCCAGCCTTCCCAAGTGCTTAGCTTTTCTATGGAGTCTTTGCTGCATCACATTTCCTTCACCAGAGGTTTCCCGAGAGCCAGTGTCATGCAGTGGTTGAGAGTATCAGACAAGCCCCTGAAAGCCAGCATGGTGTAGTGGTTAAGAGCAGATGCACTCTAATCTGGAGAACCGAATTTGAGTCCCCGCTCTGCCACTTGAGCTGTGGAGGCTTATCTGGGGAACCAGATTGGCTTGTGCGCCAATTTGGATCCCCGCTGGTGCCATGGAAGCTGGCTGGGTGACACTGGGCCAATCACACTCTCCTTAACCTACCTCACAGGGTGGTTGTGAGGATAAAATGGAGGAGCGGGGAATGTTGCATGCCACTTTGGATCCCCATTGGAGAGAAAGGTGGGGTATAACTGAATTAAATTGACAAATAGGACCCCAGGGCAGCAGCTCCAGACCTGGGGAGTTCCATACACCCAGAAGTTAGTTGCCTCTAAGGTTTCAGGCTCAGCTAGTCTGGGGACCTGTGAAGTATACTCGGGGCTGATCTTTTTTTAGTTATTCCTGTTTTCTTTTGCACCAGGGGAAAGAGGAACATGAACAGGACAGATCTACGGAATCCTGTTTGTTATCACTAATTGTTTGGTCTCTTGAATTTTAAATTTTTTTTCTGCTGGAAGCTGCTTTCTCAAACCCATCCAGTAAAGAAGCAGTTGTGAACATGGAGGAGAGAGGGTATTTTCGCTGGCCTCTCCCCCGCCTTCCCTTTGAAAGGACCATAATTCTTTCTTTGTTACCTTTATGTATCTGTAGACTTTTTCAGTTGCATCGTTTGCACTTAATGCTTCTGCAATGATCAATAAACGCAGACTGCCTCTGAAGGAACTGATCTTGTCTTTCCTTGAGTTTATCGGTGTTCGGCTGTCTGCAGCACTCGGCAGGCTATCGACAACATCTGTGTGATGTTTCAGACCACTGTATTTTAACCTGCGCAGGAGGAAGAGGAGGCAGAGCAGGAGGAAGGAGGCGACGGGGCATCAGCAGAACCCAAAAAGGAGAAGAAGTCGCTAGATTCGGACGAAAGTGAGGACGAGGAGGATGAAGATTACCAGGTAGGGACGGGATCTCCTGGAGCATATGTTTGTGTTGCACCTGATCCTCACCAGGGACTGTCAATGCTAAACCTCTTGTAAAAGTTTTTACATCTCAGAGCTATTTATTGTCATCTAACTGTCCCCGGAGAACTAGTTGGGTTGAAGAAGGAGAGGGGTTGGGATTTATATCCCGCTGACTCAAAGGCGACTCAGAACTGAAAAGGGATGAACCCGGCTTGAATCCCTGTGAGAAAAGCGGGCTGTGAACAATGTAAATAAATAAAAGGAGCTGTCCCAAATGAGTGCCTGCTCTGCTCTTTGATTTCAGCCAAAGCACAAAGGAGTGGAAGGCATGATAGACATCGAAAACCCCAACCGCGCTGCCCAGACGGCCAAAAAAGTCACCCAGATAGATATGGAGAGCCCCAGGGAACTATCGCGGAGAGAGCGGTAAGGTCTCCTTCCCTGGAAATGCTGTGGCTCTCAAACTGGGTGGGGAGGGGGGCGTTCTGTGGGGCTACAGCGAAATGGCCAAGGGGGAACAGTACAGTGCTTCTTTTAGAGTAAAGGGAGGTGAATCCTGCACCAAAGGCATTAGCCACTTGACTAGTGGGCCTAGCTGACACGAGGCATATACCTCCCCTGGAGCTTCAGGAAGTGCAGACGGGGACTAGTTGATTTCCAGTGAAGACACAGACTCGAACAGAGCTGTGCTAGGAGGCTGCATTGAAGAACTGCTGCTCAATGGCTCTGTTTTTTTGAACCACACCCCTCGGAATACTTTGGGGAGAATTACGTTCTGTCTGTCAGAGATGTCTCGGAAAGGGAGGATTTAGTTGACCCTGTCTGAATTGATCCCTCAGAGGCCCTGATTTTTAAATTTTTAATCCCCTTTTCTGCTCGGACAGAGAAGAAATTGAAAAACAGAAAGCGAAAGAACGGTACATGAAAATGCACCTCGCCGGGAAAACGGAGCAGGCCAAGGCGGACCTTGCCCGGCTAGCAATCATCCGGAAACAGAGGGAAGAGGCAGCCAAAAAGAAAGAGGAGGAAAGAAAAGGTGAGGTGACACCCCCCCCCCTTCAAAAAGCGCACAGTGTTGGCCCTTACAACACCAGAAAAGTCTTGGCCGTGTTATTGTTCTCTGTTTTGTGGTGAGCCACTCAGGGTGGGGGGGGGGGCGGCATTCATTGGTGGAGAATCTGATTGGCAAATGCAAGAACTGACAGGTCACATCTTGCAGGCGGATTCCACCAATGGTTGTGCTTCTCCCTAGCGTATGGGCAGGGCTGATTGCCATGTGCTGGGGGGAGACTTCTCTGTTGTTGCAAGAGAGCTACAGGATCCAGTCCCCTCCTTTGAACTGGGCTGCCATTCCACACTGAAGCATCCGGCTAGCTTCCTGCCTACTGGCGCTTTTGACTAGTAGCTACTGATAGCAGCAGATTTGATTAGCGAATAACAGATGGCGTATACATCTCCCGTCCTGCTATCTGCCAGATACTTTCCTGGGAGGGTCCAGAAAGTTCAAGCTTTTGCTACATGAGCAATTTTAGCATGCTCCCTTGTCACCATACACCATGGTATAGTGGTTAAGAGCAGGGGGACTCTTAGCTGGAGAGCCAGGTTTGTTTCCCCACTCCTCCATGTGAAGCCTGCTGGGTGACCTTGGGCTAGCCATAGTTCTCTCAGGACTCTCTCAGCCCCACCTACCTCACAAGATGTCAGTTGTGGGGCGGGGAGGGGAAGGAGTTTGTAAATCGCTTTGAGACTCCTGACGGTTGAGAAAAGCCAGGTATAAATCCAAACTCTTCTTAACTGTTCTCCTATAAACTGTTCCCTTTCACGGATGTGTCCTTCGCACTACCTTGATCGTTTTGGCCAGACGGTGTGAATATCAGATTTGCAACAAGCTTTTGTTGCTTGCCTTTTGGCACGGCATCAGCTCCCTCAGCCTTTCAGACTTTTCCATCTCCTTTGTTTTAACCCCCTTAAGCTAAAGACGAAGTTTCCGTGACCGGCAAACGAATGCAGTCGCTGTCCCTCAACAAGTAAGCCACACAGGAGGAGGGAATTCCCAGGAGCCGTTCCTGGCGGGTGCCTGGCAGGAAGTCTGCTGTGCTACGTCCGCGTGAGGCCAAGTAGGGAGGGCTGCAGCAACGGCATCGTCTTCACCTCCAAGAGACACTGACAGCGACACGTTTGTCTTCATCTGGGCACAGAATTACCACTGGGGGGGCAGGGGGTGGGGTGGGGGAACAGGGCAGGCTGGGGTGGGGCAGCTATTAATCTGGTGCACAATTGCAAGGAGCAGTTGTTCTCTGCAGAATCATTTTGAGCGGGGGATTAAACCCAAACGGTTTTATTTTCTCTCTCTCTTTTTTTGTTGCTGTGTTAAAAGAGTGCAGATCACATATCCGGGGGTAGGATAGAAAAGGACAGGCAGAGGGGAGAAATGCTTCAGATAGGCTGCAGATGGGGTGGGGTAGGTGGACAGAGTGCAGATCTGGGGGGGGGGGAGTCGTAAGCAAGATGTTGTTCTGCAAACCAACTTGTGGGATCTGAGCTGCAGAGCAGCAAGGAACCCTTCAGAGCTCACCTGCGCCTCTCTTTCTGGCTCCACCCCTACCTTATCTTTTCAAAAGCCACCTGTAGTCTGTTTTTGCCCTCTTCGCCTCCAAAAAAAAAACCACCTGGGATGCTGACTTTTTAACCTGCAGAACAAAAACAGCCTTCTCGAGACTGCAGAGTTTTTGCAGGAGACACAAATTGGAAACAAAACTTGTATATTTGGCTGAATAAAATTTAAATTATCGTAAACTGCTTGGTCTGAGGGTTGTTGTTTTTTGAGAGTGGGGCGGGGGGAATATGCCAAAGAGCTTGGCAACTTTCCATATTGTGACTTGGAAATTATTCCCAGGCCTATCACTGAGATGGGACAGCAGACACCCTTTCCATGGTCTCAGCCAATGAACATGCCATTTCTAAACGGGTATACTAGGAGTCTAGTGCCTAGATCGAGGGATGTAATTGTACCTCTCTATTCTGCATTGGTTAGACCTCATCTGAAATATTGTGTCCAGTTCTGGGCACCGCAGTTCAAGAAGGATGTTGACCAGCTGGAACGGGTCCATAGGAGGGCAACCAAATGGTGAAAGGGCTGGAGTCCATGTCCTATGAGGAGAGACTTTAGGAAGCTGGGGGTGTTTGGTGAAGAGAAGGTTAAGAGGTGACATGATAGCCCTATTTAGATATTTGAAGGGATGTCATGTGAGTTAGGCAGCAAGTTGTTTTCTGCAGCTCCAGAGACCAGAACAAAGTAATGGATTCAAGGTAAAGGAAAAGAGATTTCCCCCTAAACACCAGCAAAAACTTCCTGACTTTCAGGGCTGTTCAACAGTGGAATGCATTACTTCAGAGTGTGGTGGAGTCTCCTTCTTTGGAGGTTTTTAAAGAGAGGCTGGATGGCCATCTGTCAGGAGTGCTTTGATTGTGTGTTCCTGCATGGCAGGGGGTTGGACTTGATGGCCCTGGGGGGTCTCTTCCAACTCTATGATTCAAGAGGTATCTTTACCCCTTGCTTGCAGAGCGAGCTTCACTATTCCTGTCCCTATATGTATTTTCCTTGCCTTAACAATCAAAAAGTGCTATCAAGTCACAACAGACTTAGCGCAATCACTCATGGAGGATTCCAGGCAGGAAATGAACAGAGGTGTTTCATCATTGCCTGCCTCTGTGTAGAAACCCTGGACTTCCTTGGTAGTCTCCCATCCAAGTACTAACCAGGGCCAACCAGGTTTAGCTTCCACACTTTGACCAACGTACAGCCAGTCTGGGCTCTAACCAGTGCTTCCATCCCTCGCCTGTTATGTCGTCTGTCTCTTAGAGTTGGGCTTGTTTCTCTGAAACTCAACTGCTGGCACATTAAAACACATGCACATTAAATAATATTTCTTGGACTGCTGATAAAACCGGAGGCATAACTTGACCCATCATCTAGAAAAGGCTTACTTTTTCAAAGAGCAAGAATTCCTTTTTCCCTGAGCTCAACTTCGAACTTTGTGAGTCACTTCTGATGTTCTGCTTCCCAGGATACCTCATCCTGCTGACTCTGTGCTACCCAGGGAAGGGGGGCAAACATCTTAACTTAGGGATCCCCAACACGGTGCTCATGGGACCCATGGCACCCTCCAACACCTTTCCTGGCATCTGCCAGGTGTTTTCAGAAAGAGGGAGGGGCCATGTGTGTCTCTTGCCCAGCAGGGCTTCTGACTGGCCACAGGAGATCCGCTTAAAAGAATACATTTTCAGCTGCCACCACAGTTGTGGTTTTATTCCCTCTCATTCCACTTTCCCAGAATTTTTTTTTTAATATTACCCCTCTTCTGTGAGCTTAGGTGTGTCATCTGTCTATGCAGCTCTGCCTTCTGTGGCAGCCATTTTATGACTGGCCCCACCCCCTGCAACAGCCATTTTATGGTTGCACCCACCTTCCCTGTGTGAGAATTCCAGTGGTGTACACAAACTCAAAGGGGGGAAGGGGCTTAGTTGGTAGAAATGTCACCTTCCAGCACAGCTGGGGAGAGGGGAAGCTGCGTTTCCTTAGCAGGAGCAGCAGTGGCATAGTGGTTAAGAGGAGGTACACTCTAATCTGGAGAACCAGGTTTGATTCCCCTCTCTGCTGCTTGAGCTGTGGGGGCTTATCTGGGGAATTCAGATTAGCCTGTGCACTCCCACACATGCCAGCTGGGTGACCTTGGGCTAGTCACAGTTCTTCGGAGCTCTCTCAGCCAACTCTTCTTCTTTTTATAAGAAGGATCCTGTAAGTTAATAGCTTGCAACACTACTGAACTCCAAATAATAATTGTGGGGGAAACAGCAACTCAAGTAGAAGGACACCGTCAGCCCTGCCCATTGGCATGAAGAGAAACAATTTATTTTAGGCTGTTTGTCACCTGAATTTCTCTCTTGTTTTATTAAGCACAGCTAATATGCTCCTCTTCCAAGGTTGGGGGAACAGCAAGAAAGCTTGTTGCTGCTTGGATTTGTCTTTGCTGTGACTCACGGGATGGCAAGAAGGAAGCGGGTGAAGGAAGCAAACAGCTGCTGGACAGGAAGCCCCTTGACGGTTCCTTCACTTGATACGGAGGCCCTTCATAGCAGACTCCAGACTCTGAAATGACAACAGCGTGGAATGAAGTCAGTGTAGTGTAGTGGTCAGGGTGATGCTGAAGGGGGGCACCCAGGTTCAAAAGCCCACTTACTAGGTGACCTTGGGCAAGTCCTGTTCTCAAGCTACCCTGCCTCACAGGGTGGTTGTGAGAACAAGATGCTCAGTCTCCGGCTCAAAGACATGCAGTCACAGAATGAAATGGCCCTTCTCCCGAGCTCATAAATATCATTGGGGAGTTGCTTGCATTCACTAGAGCAAGCTTCCATGGGAGTATACTGCTAACACCCTGATCTCCATGTGCAACGTACGAATGTCTTACAGGTTGCATTCTGCCCTGCCGGGGCTTACCTTGACATCCCAGATGGTCATGCCCCCATCCATCCCGGTGGTACAGAACTTAGAGCAGTTGCCTTTCCCGCCAGCGATCACAGATATTTGGCTAGAAAAAGAAAAAGAAAGACAACATGAGGAGAGGATCGAGTTAGGCTGAGCTCAAAGCAGGCTAGACTCGAGCCAGCGTTGGCTTAATCAGAGTGTTGCGGGGAGCGGCTGTAACTCGGAGGTGGAACATCTGTTTGGCACACAGGTTCAAATATCCAGCATCTCCAGTTCAAAAGGATAACATCATTGCCTTTCACCTGAGACCCTGAAGAGCCCACAGCCAGTCCAAGTACACAATGGAGTCCTCGATGGATCAGTGATCTGATTCAACACAAGGCAGTTTCACATGTACATATGAAACCTACAATTGGAAGGGGGGTCTTGTGGCTCAGTGAAAGAGCCTCTGTTTTACATGCAGAAGGCTCCAGGTTCGATCCCCAGCATCTCCAGTTAAAAAGGCAACAGGGAAAGATGCCTCAGAGCTGCTGCGAACCAGAGCAGGTGGCCCCATGCCTCTCGCATCCCCTTTTTAAGGGCGGAGGAGCTGACCTGATGCTGTTCTTGTGCAGAGTGTCCAGGTTGCTGTCAGTGTCGGAGCTGGCCTTCTTGTCCAGGTTCTGGAAGCGCTCACGAGCTGTTAGGCCCCGCTGGGAGCTTTGCTTGGGGATGTCCAGCTTCCCCCCGAAAGTCAGCATGCCCTGTGGGCTATCGTAAGTGAACAGCAGGGGGCAGCAGTCGTGACCCTGGGGAAAGATGAGAGAAGACATGCAGCTCAGAAGAGCAAGATTTTGTGCTGTGAGGTATGGTTCTATTACACAAACTAACTTGCTTCATATTCCTCAGAGCTGCTGGCTCAGTGAGAGGTCCAATTCTTACAAACAGCAAGTGAAGCCCTGAGGTGATAAAGAAAACTTAAATGTTGGCTTCTAGTCCAGCTTCTCCTCCCCTGAGCCGCTTTCTTTCTACGTGCAGGGAAACTTGGTTCAGTTTCAGAGGGCAGCTGTGTGTGCCTGCAGTAGAACAGCCAGATTCAAATCTAGCAGCAACTTAGAGACAAGATGGGTGTAGTACAGAAATTGCATAAAATAAATTTAATTAAAATAAAGGCTGATACCCCAAAAAGCTTGTTGGTCCCAAAACAATGGCTGTCTTCCAGACTCCAGAGGCTGTGTTGGGGGGTGGAGTCTGGGGCATTATAATCCTCAAAGATCCCTCCCCTTCTCAAATCTTGCCCTCCCAACCCTCTACCCTCAGATATCCAACATTTTCCCAAACTGGAGTTGGCAACCCAGTAGAGCCAGCTCAGTACACATCACGAGGGGAACTTTCTGCATGATTCTGATAATGAATACCCCAGCTGGAAGAGAAAGAACAGAAGTTTCCATTCCTTTTCAAAATGATAACATGCATATTTTTGTTCTTTCGCACACTAATCACATTCCTCGTTCAAAAAAGAGCAGTTGGCTGCTGCGGTCAGAAACCGGGAAGCTAAAAACATTGGAAGGGGAATGCTGCCATCTCGTGGTGAAATGAAGAAGTTGCACTGAAAATGGAAAATACTTTAATGGAGGAGTATATTATTATTATTATCATCACTAACTTCCTTTAACATTGACATTGAGACTCAAGGCAGATCACGAATATGAAAATAATTTACTCAAAAAGTTTGCTCAGATGAGTGAAATTATACCGTGAGGCTAGACATAGAGAACTGCAAATAATAATTTAAAGAAAAAATGCCCAATGCAAGGGGCTTTCATTTTCTTCTCTAAATGGCACCTCATCCTATAACCAGAAGAACCCATTTCTGGAGACTGGATGTTTTGTTCAACATGATACAAAATGTATAAACGGTTCCCCTCGAGAATGGCATAAAAACTAGAAGACAGCAAAGCTAAACGAATTGGAAGAGAAATGCTGCCATCCAGTGGTAGGTTGAAGAAACTGCCCTTGACAAGAAAATGCTTTAATGAATGTATTTGTTCAGGTAGGTAGCTGTGTTGGTTCGAAGCAGCAGGAAAAAAGTTTGACTCCAGCAGCACCTTTAAGATCAAGACAGTTTTATTCTTGGTGTAAGCTTTCATGTGCATGCACAGGTACAAACTAATATTTCCCTTGGCATCTGAAGAAGAGTGCCCGCGCACCAAGCCTTCCGCCAAGAATAAAAACCTTGTTGGTCTTAACGGCGCCATGATTTTTAGGCTTTTTTTCCCAGTGAGTACATAATAATCATGACCAGTCAACTTCCTTCAGCTTTCACAATGAAACTGAAGGTGGATTGCAAACGTGAAAATAATTTACTCAAACAGTAATGGTCTTGGATAAGCAAATCAACACCGTGGGGGTAGACTTACAGAATTGAAAATAACAACACAAAGATGAAACGTTTAAGGCAGGGGTCTCCAACCTATGGCCCTCCAGATGTTCACGGACTACGATTCCAATCAGCCCCTGCAAGCATGGCCAACTAGCAGGGTTGATGAGAATTGTAATCCGTGAACATCAGGAGGGCCATAGTTTGGAGACGCCCGGTCTACAGCAGGGGGGTTCTGTTTCTTGTTTAAATGGCATCCAATCCTATAACCAGAGGAGCCAATTTCTGGAGACAGGATGTTTTCTTCAGATGTATAAAAGGCTCAAACTGGGCTCCCCAACATCCTTTGCAGAGGATATCCCATAACCTCGTTTAACTCGTGGTCGGTCGGCAGGTGACTTACCGCAGCCACCAGGCGGTTCTCGGTGATGAAGGTCACGGCGAGGAGGGGAAGCATCTCCACGGAAAGTGACGCGACGCTGTCGAGGAAAGCACAGGAGAAACGGTTAGGCCAGATCGGGGTAGAGTTGCCAACTCTGGGTTGGAAAATTCCTGGAGATTTTGGGGCGGAGACGAGGTTTGGGAAGGGAAGCACCCTCAGTGGGGTATATTGCCGTAATGTCCGCCTTCCAAAGCAGCCATTTTCTCCCAGGGAAATGATCTTTGTATCAGCTGTCATTTCATGGCCCCTCCTGGAATTTGGCAGCTTTCGTTAAGGGATAGGGTTCCACCACTTGCGGAAGAAGCTAGCACATTTTTACATTCTCTGCCATGCTCATTTCTAATCTGAAAAGGATCGGCACATTACATTTTGAAATTCTTTCCTTTTGCAGGATAAAAATGTGGAAGACTGAACGGCGGTCTTCTTGAAGAGGTTCCCCCCCCCCCAAAAGCAAGAACATTTCCTGTTTCTAACCAGAACGGATGAGCTCATTAGGAACCCTAACCCCAAAGGTCCCACTTACGCCATTTTCTTGTTGGCATCGGCAAGGCAGACCGTGCTGTCGTGGCTCACCCATGCCAGGTGGTTGCCGCTTTCGGAGAAGGAGACGCTGTGGACCCATCCGCAGCTGCTGCCTGACTCAAACATGAGCTCCCCAAAGGGCATCTTGGAGCCCCAGGGAGTGGGGGAGGGACGCTCCTCAAACTCTTTGATGTAGGCAGAGAAGATCCTAGGGGAAGAAGAAGAGTTTGGATTTATAACCCCCCTTTCTCTCCTGTAAGGAGACTCAAAGGGGCTTACCTTTCCCTCCCCCCCTCCACAACAAACACCCTATGAGGGGGGTGGGGCTGAGAGAGCTCCAAAGAACTGTGACTAGCTATTCCAAGGTTGCCCAGCTGGCATGTGTTGGAATGCACAAGCTAATCTGGTTCACCAGATAAGCCTCCACAGCTCAAGTGGCAGAGCAGGAAATCAAACCTGGTTCCCCAGATTAGACTGCACCTGCTCTTAGCTACTACACCACACCACACCGGGTAGATAGTGTTTGTTGAGTCCTTTGAGCCCGTTGCAAGCGTCATCGAAAGGGTTATATACCTGCATTTGAAATCGCAGGATCCGGAAGCCAGCAGGACATTGTTTGGGTGCCAGTCCAGGCTGAGGATGGTGGATCTGATAGGTTTCTTGATATGCTTGCAGACCCACCTAGGAGAGTGATTGGCAACTGTGGATGATTTAATTAAGACCAACCCTAGAATCCCACCCAGATGCTATCCTTGCCATCACTAGCACAGGATGGAACGCTCCACCCATAGCCCTGCATGTGGAAAGCAAGCACTTCAAGATAGAAGCTACTGAGCCTCTCCATCACTAGTTTTCTGCTTGCGAGGAGTTTTTAGAAGCAAGTCCCTGATTGTCCTCAGTCTGCAGCTTGGTCCAGGCCTCGAAGGGACTCACCAGTCATTCTCTTGCTCAAAGTAGCAGATGGAGATGAGCCTGGAGCCGCTCCCCACTGCAAATTTGTTCTCCTTGGGAGACCACTTCACGCAGCGGGCAGCCCGGTTGATCCGAAGGATGACCAGGGTGGGCTTCCAGACGTTGCCCTTCAGGGTCCACACATAGGCATTACGGTCTGTGCCGCAGGTCACGAGGCGGTTGCTCTCTGGGGCCCAGTCGATGCCTGTGGAGGAGACAGAACAGGCTGCGGCCGAGATACATCTCTCCAAAGGGGGACCTTCGAGCAGATGGCAGCCAGTCAGGCAGTGGCGTCTCTACAGAAAATGGAGCCCGGGGCAAGAACCGAGCCTCCCACACCCAGCTTTTTAATGAATTTTCAGGTGCCTTGGAAGGGGGCTTTTCCACTGGTGGGATTCAGCCAGTTCGCACCACTTCAGCAGAACCAGTTGTTAAAATGGGGCTTGTAAACAACCAGTTGTTAAATTATTTGAACCCCACCACCAGAACTGGTTGTTAAATTATTTGAATCCCACCACTGGGCTTTTCCCCCATGGGCCGTGCTTGGTGCATTCTTTTGGCTGGAGCAAGGGCTCGCCCAACTCCGACCCTCCTAAAGCCCATCCACCAGTCTCTCTCCTCCCTCCCGTCGCCCCCTCCCCTTCCCCAACACAAGGCGTTCCTTTGTATTCCTTCCCATTGCAGAAGCAGAAAAGGAGAGCAAGGGTGCAGGGGGGGGTCGGGACGGGGGGAATCCCTCCTTTCGCTGCTACAAACCTGCTGCCCAGAGCTTGCTAGAATCATATCCCAAAACCCGCCGGCATATTTTCGGCTGGTGGGGCTGGTTGCATTTCTCCCTACTTTTCCACACACACCCCCACATGACTAAATGGCTGGATTCCATGGACATTTGACCAGTGGGCAGTATGCCCCTGAAGTCAAGGCTGCCAGCTTTAGATCTGTCAGTTCATGAGTGTGCCCACCCCTCCTCAGCCTGTGAGCACGGCTGGAATTCTGGCAAATGGTGGTGGAAGCAGTCACAAAATGGCACACAAGAGAGGCAGTGAGAAACACACACGCAAAGGCCAAGGACAGGGAACAACAGGGGTAATTTTAGAAAATACACTGGGGAAATTAGAGTGAGAGAACGAAACCAACACTGTGATAGCAGCTGCCGCCACACCACGCAGTTCTAAGTTGAACAGCCAATCAGAAGTACAGCTCGGCACTAGCCCCACTTGGCCACACCCACTTTCTAAAAAGGTGTCCGTGGGCACCACATCGGGACCCACAAAGCTTCCTCTGAGGTCTTGGACCGGTCATGCCTCCCACCCAATGCAGATTTTTTTTCTTTCTTCTCAGAGATCAGGCCTATTCATACATGGTTCTGTCTGTTCACAACAGCACTGTGAGGCAGGTTTGAAACAGATAAGAACCAGCCCAGGGAGCCTCATCTACAGGCCTTTAAAAAAATTAGATCGTACAAATTCAGGGAGCAAAGAGTAACAGCTGTAGCTGTTAGCAATGGTAGAAAAGTGGAACCTCCAGATTCAGAGGTTTTCTACCTCTCAATATTAGACACTAGGAACAGAAAAGGGCTCTGGTCTGCACACTCTACTGGCCAGCTCCCTGCAAACATCTGGCTGGACTTCTGGTTTCAGCAGGCCAGCTGTTCTCATGCTTTCATGTGCCGTATAATCACTCTTAGCATTTCCAAAGTGAGAGCCAGTGTGGTGTAGTGGTTAAGAGCAGGTGCACTCTAATCTGGAGAACCGGGTTTGGTTCCCCGCTCTGCCACTTGAGCTGCGGAGGCTTATCTAAGGAACCAGGTTAGCTTGTGCACTCCAGCACAGGCCAGCTGGCTGACCTTGGCCTAGTCACGGTTCTCTCCAAACTCTCTCAGCCCCACCTATCTCACAAGATGTCTGTTGTGGGGAAAGGAGCTTGTAAGACACCTTGAGTCTCCTTACAGGAGAAAAAGGGGGGATATAAATCCAAACTCTTCTTCTTTTTCTTCAAAGTGCTTTTGAGAACTCAGAGCACAAGTTGGCCACAATTCTTCACACAGCAGGCTTGTAGGAATGTTTAAAACTTGGGGGGGGACTGTTTTGCTTAAAGCCAGCTGCATAATTCACAGCACAGGTGAAATTCGAAACCGAGTCCTCTTGATTTCTAGCTCTGTCTTTCAAGCATGCTGGTATAGCAAAATCCAGCCTCTGTTCCTCAAACTCTACCCCAGGTGATGCCCCCAGGCCCCTTACCTGTCACCTGCCCGTTGTGTTCCTTCAACTCATGGGCCTTGGTCCATTTTGCTCCATCTTTCTTGTAGATGTGAACCTCATGGTTGTTGGGGCAAATCGCCAGTTCTGTGGAACAGGAGGCAACGGCATGATTATTGCTGAAAATAAACCTTGTGATGATCTGGGGCAGACTCTAGTGGGAGGGGGTGGCTTCCAAGTGTCCTGGTCCCAAAGTCATTTTGCACCCAGACATTTACTAGCAACCAGTGGCAACCTTTGCAAATTCGCATGAAATTATCACATCAGCAGCATACCACGGTGATGTGTTTGCTGTTGCCCAAACCTGATGAAGTTTTCAAGGACAGCCCCACAAATTACACATAGTAGTAATCCAGCCCTGATGCTACAACTGCGTACTGAGGCTACCAACAGCCTCTTCCAAATACAAGGTTGATTTCTCCTCTCAGAGGAGAGTCTCTCAGAGTGCAAGAGAGAGAATATGTGCCTTCTTGTTCTTGGAGGGAAATGATGCAACCCCAATGGTTCTTTCAAACGCTACAGCTGGAGTGGAGGAAGTTTCACCATCCATGATTGGCCAGGGCATCCCACTGACCCACAAACAATGGCCATATTCTCTCTCCGAGTTCCAGCCATGCGATTGACAGTAATTTTCTGTTCCCTTTGTCTCCACCCTGCGCCTCCACCTCCGTGGATTCTGGGCTCTGGATCTGCAAGCGGCAAATCTCTGTGGAATTCAGGAGGAATTAGATGCTATGTGCCACGTGGGGCTACCACCAAAAATGGAAGCAGCACACAACGTCCTCTCCTTCTAAACGAGTAAGATTAACACCCCTCATTTCTCTGCCCCTTACTCAGATAACTGGCTGCTACTGGAATAGGATAGAGAAACACAGAGATATGAGAACAGGGCAAGTATGAGTCAGTGATTATGGAGAAAGCAAGAGAGCTGGACTCAGGGCTACCCTTTTCTGCAGCAGTGCCGCGTCGAACAGCTCCCGTGTTTTTGCACCACACTTGAGGGACCGGAGGAGGGCAGAAAGGCGGGGTATAAATCGTGTAAATAAATAAATTCCCAGTAAAACCTCCGGAAGTGTTTTCCCCTTTTTCTTTGTTGCAAGAGGCTTAGCGATCCCGTGTCTGTAGGAGGCCCAAACTTACGAGTTCTGTCCTTGTTCCAGGCATGGCAGCTGATGGGCTCCAGCAGGAAGCTGTGGTAAGCCATGACGTCTCAACCTTGGAGGGGGAAAAAAGCCCAGTTACCTTTCCAGGTCCTACATTTAACGTTTTGCCAAAAAGAGTCTAAGTCGAACGTTCCGGAGAGCCTGTGCTGAAAATGCCCAGGGATGCCATCTCCAGGTTGGGAAATTCCTGGAGATTTGAGGGTGGAGTCTGAGGAGGGCGGGGTTTAGAGAGAAGAAGGATCTCAGCATGGTACAATGCCAGAGAGTCCAGTCTCCAAAGCAGCCATTTTTCTCTGGGGAAACTGATGGTCACAGTCTGGAGATCAGTTGTCATTCTAGATCTCCACGCCCTCCCTGGAAGTTGGCAACCCTCAGGCTGGTTGGGGAGGTCTTCCTCACCCTTCTGACCACCCCAACCGCACACAGATTGGAGGAATGTCTTTACTGCCCAGAAAACCGTTCACCGGGTTTCTTCAGCCTATGAAAACAGATCCCAAATGAAATGTCTATCAGCTGAAAGAACCAAGGTATTTTGCATTGCATTGGAGACCCATTTTAATCTGCTCGGACACGCCCAGCTTTTTTGTGTTTTGGCAAGGAGAGTTTTTTTTTTAATCAAGCATTTGGACCTGGCCCTATCCCATTCAACACGAGGGTGGAGAAATTCCCTGGAAAGCATCAGGGGATGGAGCCCAGCTTTCTGTCATAACAGAACACATCTCCTCCTCTCTGATTCAGTTCCTTCGGCGCCGAGCAGCCTACGAAAGGAAACGAGGCAGGCCCTGATAACCTTTCAAAACAGGAAGTTAGCTTTTAAAAACCCAGCAAAAAAAAAAAAGAACGCCAAATGGGATCCTCTTGTAGGACAGTAACTTTCCCACAATTGGTTTGTTCAATGGTATCAGAGTTGAGGCGGCCAAGAAAGGCAGAGGTTGTGCTGTTGTACCATTAAAATGGTGTGGGTGCCTTGCGCGGCTGCACTTTGCTCCCAGCCATCAACAGCTTGGGAGGGATGTGGTATTACCCTGCCTCCGGGCAGACTGTGCCGCTGTGTCATGGGGGAAATGCAAATGCCCCGCATACCAAGGTGTGTCCCACAGGAGAAACATCTGTACCTCCTCCACAACAGTCACAAGGGCCCAGAGGTTTCCCAAAAAGGAAATAATCTGTGCTCATCTTTTGCACATGTGCAGTTGGCTGGTCTCCAGTGGGAATTATGACAAATACCCTCCAGGCAGTGAACTCATCATCCCCGTTTGGCAGCCAATAAGGTGCGCTGGATTTTAAAAACAAAATGCAGATGCAGCGAAGCAGTGGTTTGATGCACGAAGCTTGCGTGTCAGGACACAGAAATCCGGAGTTTGGGTCCCCTCTCTGTCATGGAGCCGGCTGGGTAAGCTTGGACCAGCCACATTGTTGGCCTAGCCTACCTCACCAGGTTGTGAGGATGGAAATGGGTATGGGAGATACTCAGCCATCACCCTGGCCACCCTGGAAGGAGGGCAGGATACAGATATCGACAGACAAATACAGAAGCATGTCAGCCATCTGCTTCTTTCAGGAATGTTCAGGAAGAAATACGGGGTTTCCAAAGTATATAAAAAGTGTTCAGCTTGTCTGGGGTGGGATGGGCCTCAGCAGTAAAAATCTGTATTAGTTTTGGAAGCAGCAAAGTCTGGCTGTGCTTTTATAGGGCGTGGCTGTTCACATTTTCTGTTGCTGCAGACAGAAATTTGCGTGATTTGCAAAAATGGGCTCTCTTTTGGGGCAGCAGTTGTGCGGGGGAGGGCAGGGTCTGTATGTCTTTTAAAACCTACGATCTGCTTGCAAAACTAATAGGTGCCTGGAAAGCTATTTTGTATGTTTATCTGGCCCCCCTCACAAAAAAAACCCTCACCCACCCACCTGTGGTATATAGCATATACTGGAAAAATGCTGGACAACGTAAGGCTAGATTCCTTATAAGAACCGAGCTTGCAGCCCCAGAAGATGTTGTCTGCTGCACCCCTGCATGAATTGTTGCTCAGAACTCCCCCCCCCCCACCTCAGTTTCTACTATTAGCATGTTAAGCCCTTCGTGGTCTCACTTTCTGACATAATTCAATGATCCAAACAGTTCTAATTCACAGCTTTGCCTTTAAGCAAGGCAGGATACACATTCATTAATAAAACAAACACATGAGTTGCTGTTCTGACCGGGCCTCCTTTCAAGCCAGAGAAGCATTCAGAACAATAAGCCAAGCAGCTGCCGGCCAGATGGGATGTTATTCCTGTGCTTTGAACGCAAACTTTGGAGTCACTAAAGTCTGATGTGCAGTCTACCCTAAAGACTGTGGGACTAGTAGCTACAAGAGGAAGCAGCCACAAGAGGAACCACAACCGAGCACTTCCCCTTACATTTTCAGTCATTTTAAAGCGTAGCTGACCCACTACAGAAATTGCCAGATGTCACAGCCGCTCCGGTTATTTTTCCCCTCTGGTTCGCACAAGCTGGATGCAAACCTAAACCCTTCCTCCCGGTCTCGAAAAGGATGGGAAGTCGCCTCTTCAAAATCCACACGGACCCAAAGTTCGAGAACCTAGTCCCCAGCCTCCAAACCCCGCAGAGGACTTTTGGAGAAACTTTTTACAGGGAGGACCGAAAGGAAGCCAAAAAAGACGGGAGAGGATACTGAATTCCTCTCCCTTCGTTGTGGTGCCTGACGCCTTGGAACTTCTGGAGGGCAAGGAAGTCGAAGAAAGGGTGGAGAGAGTCCCTGGCTGTGAGCCAGCAGCTCCGTGGAGCTTCGAGAACATCTGTTAGCAGAAGCAGCATCTCCGACGCTTACCTTGAAGAAGCAGAGAAAGGGCTCTTTTTCGTTCTGCCTTCTGAAACCAGGGCCTGGCTAGTTCATGGACTCTGGACAGTCGACATGAACCACAGCAGCAGCAGCAGCAGCAGCAGCAACACAGCCGGGCCAGGAGACGGCTGCTCTGAAGTCCTCCGGCTTCCCCTTCCCTCTCTGAGAAGTGCAACCACTTCCTTGCGTGGGTGTGGAGGAGGCCTCCCTCCTGCCAGGGCAACAGCGGTCCCAGTAGCAGGGAGCTCCGCTTGCCTGTTCTGGCTCTCTCTCTCTGCAAAAAAGAGGAAACCGTTGCCAGAGCCAAAGATCTCCTTTGAAACGGGGAGCAGGGAAAGAGGCGGGAGGTTGACAGCTGCCGTTTGGGGGGTGGGGGGTGGGGTGGAATAGAACTGCCCGAGTTTGGTCCAGAAAACCCAACAGATTTAAGCCTTTTGAAACAAGGTTTCACTAATGAAAGATCCGAGGAATCACAAGTTGCTTTTTCATTATTTGGGGGGATTGCTGGATCAGTAGGGGCGACAGCTCTGGGTTGGGAAACACTCTGAGATTTGGGGGTAGAATCTGAGGAGGGTGGGTTTTGGAGAGAGGAGGGACCCCAGAACTGTATAATACCGCAGAGCCCACCTCCCAAAGCGGCCGTTTTCTCCAGGAAAAGTGACCTCTGTCACCAGGAGATCAGATGTAATCCCAGGAGATCTCCAGCCACCATGTGGGGGCTGGCAACCCTATGAATCAGAAGTGACCAATCAAGGACTATCCTTGGCAGCAAGTATCAGAATCTGGGAGACCCGGATTCAAATCCCCTCTCTGCCATGGAAGCTTTCTGGGAGACCTTGGCCCAGCCATGCAGTCAACTTTACTACATAGCAGGGTTGTTGTGGGGGGATGAAATGATGGAAGAAGGAATGACATATGATGCTTTGGGTTCCCATTGCAGAGAAAGGCGGGGTATAAATGAGTGAATGAATAATTTTCCTTTTTAGTGCTCAGAGTAGGACAGCAATGGCGGGGGGGGGGGGGGGGGACCAGCATTCCCCCTGGAAATTGCACCCTGAAGGAGCAATTTCCTTTTACTTCACAATAAAGCCAGCCCTGCCCAGATTCCCTAAACAGATTAGAACGCCAACAATCCAGTTGCATCACGGGGTGGCCATGATGTAGCATTTGGTTTGAGAGTGGCACCTCAGGTCTTCTGGGACTCTGAGACACAGGGAGACCGGAGATGCAAGGTCCAGATCATGGGGGCTAGCGGCAGAAGGCCAAATATTGTTCTGCCGCTCTAATTGCCAAGACATTGATGACAGCTCAGCCCAAAAGGAGGGGGTCTCCATCCTTTTGGAGCCGGTGGGCACGTTTTGAATCCTGACAAGGCGTAGCGGGCACAGCCACAAAATGGCTGCCAAAGGAAGCCGAGCTAGTCACAAAATGGCTCCCCTCCTGTCAAACACTTGAAGAGTGTTGTGCTGTGGTGGCAGTCATTGCCAAAGAGATGCTTTTAAAAATCTGCACAGCCGCTCAAACCTCCAATATGAAGCCTTGCTGGGGAAAAAAACCCCACCCATTTTTTAGAAATGCCAGGAATGGTGTTGGCGGGGGCCATGACACCATCAGCATCTAAATGTGTGTGTGTGAGGGGGGGGGGGATTTCAGACAATAGGAAAAAACTCTGCCCCCATTTCTAGAACTGGTATCTAGAGTCACATGAGCAGCACCAGGGCCACAGGGATAGGTGTTACCATCTGTCAATGTCAGCAGGACAAGATGCTGTTAAGGGCACAGGAGCAGCAGCCAACAAAAGTTAGCAACCTTGTGCCTTGCAGTGCTTGTGCCTTGCAGTGTGCCTTGCACAAGGCGCTTGTGCCTTGCAGTGTGCAGTTGAAAGAGATGGGTACAACAGAAGAGGGCTATGCCGCCTCCCCAAAAACCAGCAACAAAGACTTCCTCTGCTCTGACTGGCTACTGAACTAGAGAGCTAGATTCAGACCGAGGAGGACGCATCTGGGAAGCAAAGGTAAGATCGCCCTCCCACCCCCCCACCCCCTGCCAGGAGAACAAGCGTCCTGAACATGTGGAAATGAGCACTATTTACTGCAAATCGATCCAATTCCAAAGGGACAGCCAGAGCGACACAATTCTGCAGTCCTAAACATGGGGAGAAGGGGAATAAGTTCTGCATTTGGATTCCAACTGGGGGAAATGCCCCATGGCGGGGTGAGGGGCGGGGAGCTCAATTCACTGCATTTTCAGCTGACCCTTGAAGACACAAATCCGGTCTCTTTTTAAAGCTAAGGCACAAGCCGAGGCAGGCTGACCGGGCGCACAATTCAACGGGATTCCCCCTCCCCAAATAAAAAGTCCAGAGGTTTCAGCTGCTGAACTTGCCCTGGAAGGTGAAGCAGCCCAGTTGGTTTCCCGTTCTGGGGCAGGCCTCCCCCACTGACTTTCAATGCAACTCACCTCTGGGGAAACTAACAGGGTCCCGGGGAAAGCTCCATTCCTTCTCGGCAGAGGGCTGATTCTAACCACTTCCTGGTTTGCTGGCTTCCTTGTGGGGCAGGGCAGGGCAGGGCCTCCCTCCCCTCTCTCGCCTTTCCTCCCTCTCTCGCCATTTAACTATTAGATGCTGCCTCAGACTGGAAGCAGAGATGTGAGGACAAGTCTTGCAAACAAATGGGCTCAGATGGGGGGGAATGAAATTCACACGGGGGGGGGGCTTCGTAGAAGGGGTCCCAAGATGATGCCAGGTCACAGGACTGGGAGATAGTTTTTAGGACAAAGGGGGCTTTGACTCTCGACAGCTCAGTAGCCTAAAAATCTTGCTGGCCTCTGACCTCAAAGCAGGAAGGACCAGAAGGGACGCTGATAAGAGAGCTCCTTGCGGTCGGGAATGCACTTTGAGGTTTGAAGGTTCGAAGGTCAACAGGTTGACGCAACTTCCGCATGTTGTCTGAAAACCTTGGAATCGGACAGGGCAGGTGTGGGTGTGGCTGCCAAATCCCAGTTGGGAGATAACTGCTTGCAGAAGAAAGGAACGAGGCATCTATTCCACACGCATCGTTCCCTGCCACCCTTCCTACGTGACCGAAAGTGTTTTTTTGCCCAGGGCCCCAAACTCTCCAAGCCAAGCACTCAACGCATAGAGCCCTGCTTAACTTCAGACAGCGGGCTGAATTGTGAACCCACTGGACCAAGCTCGGGGATCCAACGCTTCTATTCTACTCCTTCTCTTCCCCCTTCTTCCCTTTTCTCAGGGGCTAGAGAAAAACTGGCAGTGAGAAGCCAACCCTGGCTTGCCTCTCCAAGCTGGGGGAGGATTTACAAGGTAGAATGAGTCCATTGCTCAGTTATGGTCCAGTTATCTTAGGTATCAAGGCACTGCAGTGTACACAGAGGTATTCTGGAGGGTTGCAATCACAACCAAAGAGAAAGATGCTTCTAGCCACAAACGCACAAGCACCTGACCGCCATTTTCTGCAGAGCTTAAAGGAATTGACCGGCAGGCATTTTTGCAAAATGAACAAGGCAACAAAAAGCTTGCTGTGTTGTGACACAACTTCCACCACAGGGTCGCAGAAGACAGACAGCCCTACTCCACAGTCTCACAAAGTTGATGACAGCGGTTTGCGCATGGGTGGTGAAGGGGCCCTTTGGCACAGCACTGTTTCAGAGAGAGGCAGGATTTGAAGTGACCTGACACATGGAGCTATAGTCGCTGAGAGGATGAGGCAAACTCTGATCACGACAGTTACCCATTTGTTCTCTCTGTCTGTTACTAAATTCTTCTAAAAGGTTGGGCAATCGCACATCCTGCCGGCTCTTACACTGAAAACAGACCATATTTGTGCATGCATCACAGCGGTTTTCAAAATCCAGCAGTTTTGCAGAGGGACGTGTGACTGGCTTTAGCAGAGACAAGGACAGTTTGGGAAGCCCAGATGGACAAATCCTGCCCCTCTGCTCTTTGGGAAGTGCCAGATAAGATTTTAAAATCTCAGTCAGTGTAAAGCAGTGTGCTAGTTAAAGAGTGTCAGATTGGAGGCTGGGATTTGGTCCCCACGTTGCTCGTGGAAGCTTGCTAGAAGACTTTGGGCCAGTTCAGGTCTCTCAGTCTATCCTACATTACAGGGATGCTGTGAGGATAAAATGAAAGGCAATACCTAAGTAAGCCTCATTGAGCTCTCCTTGAAGAACGGGTGGGATAAAAGCACACTAGAGACTGTCCATTCCACAGCCACAAGTCACAGAACAATGGTCTTGCGGCTTGCCCAAATCTGAACAAGAGGACGCAGGCTGCTCTGAGCTATTTCTGGGAACTTCCGTTCACACGAAAAAGGATCTTTGGACACTTGGTGGCTGATTTTTAAAAATTAAAGGAAAAACACTGGAAGATTATTGGCCTATGGAACACCATCTCATATCCTGCCTCCTCGTGTTGGAAATCTAGATCACGCTGCAAACAGAGCGCACGTGGCCAGCAAACTCAGTGGCTCTGCGCATAAAGCCACAGCAAGCAACCTGGGGAGGTCCAGCATCACATTTGGAGGATCCTATGGACGGGTTTGAGAAACTTTAGGTGCTGCTGCTGCTTCATCAGACTTCAAGATTAGTTTCTGGACTGTAAGAGGGTTAAGTGCTGAGGGTGGGACATGCAGTGTGATTCTGCAGAAGGCAACAATCAGGCACTGAATTCATTTGCCTGAGAATCTTGACTTTTTGAAAAGTTCTAGTCCTCAGGGTTTCAGTTATGTGATCTGAACAGGAAAATGCCTGAAGGCTCCTAGAGAGGGGCAGCAGAATGCTATGTCTGCCAGTAGTGAAGATGGCCTCCCTGCCTTCAATGCCTCCGTGCCTGTTTGCCTTCGGCCTCCACCAAGCAAAATGAGAACGAGTGACACCAAACAAGAGATGTAGGATTATGCAAGAGAAAACTGTGCAAATCTGTTCAATTTGTGTGACTTTAAATAAATCCCAGAATTCAGATTGTTTCTGTTGAGCACGGAAAACAAACAGGTCCATTCCTAAAGAAAAGGGTTCTCTGATCTTGCCCCTCGCAAGCCGAGTGCTGCAGCTTTAAGGGAGAGCTCATTACCTCTGATCTTGCATGCGGAGGCATCAAGGTGGGCAGGCCAAGCAGCTGACCAGCCCATCAGCTGTCCTCATGCAATTATGCCCACCATTCACTGGGGCCCCCAGTGGTGGGGAAGTCTCAGCTTGGTAGTACGGCAGATAAGAACATAAGAAAGAGCCTGCTGGATCAGACCAGAGTCCATCTAGTCCAGCACTCTGCTACTTGCAGTGGCCCACCAGGTGCCTTGGGGAGCTCACATGCAGGATATGAAACAGTGGCCTTCTGCTGCTGCTGCTGCTGCTCCCAAGCACCTGGTCTGCTAAGGCATTTGCAATCTCAGATCAAGGAGGATCAAGATTGGTAGCCATAGATCGACTCCTCCTCCATCAATCTGTCCAAGTCCTTTTTAAAGCTATCCAGGTTAGTGGCCATCATCACCTCCTGTGGCAGCATATACCAATCTCAGGCATGAAGCTCTGTCAACACCTCTTATTTTTTGTGACAGTGGAGAACTAGAAAATATTGGATGGAAGGTGGATCTGTCAACAGTGGCAAACTAGAACAGCCAAATTCAGAGAGGCTGCACACAAGAAAATATCAACAGCTGGGAATCATTCCCCAGTGGTCCTGGAGGGCTTTTCCATGGATGCAGAGATGTCCACTGTTGGAAACAGCATGTTGGGTAAGACTGGCTAGGTATTTGGTGTGACTTGGCCTGGCAACATTTTCACATTCTCAGAAACCCTACAGCTCTGACTGAGTCTTTCAAAGCTTGGCAGCCTCAATCCTGAAAGGGCTGTGGTTATGTAAGCTTCTTCATAGTGAGGGGATCCCACACCCACTGACACACACACATTGTTATAGACCCCCCCCCCCCCCACGGCATCAGAAAGTTCAGGCTGTTAGAAGACATTCAAGAGGGCAAGCATTCCTAGGAGTCTGCATGGTTGTTCACGGGAGAATCAGAGAATGGAGCAACTCTCTGCAGTTGTCACTCAAAGAACAAAGGGGTCCTTCGTCTGCCTTTGGGGTTCCTGATTTGCCACGGAAGACACCCCTGCAAAGTGCTGCTCAGTCAGTGGGAAGTGGTGAGTCAATCCTGTACCACCCCCTCTCCCCTTCTGAGATCTGAAGAACATTCAACATCAGAGACTGGAGGAGGGGGGATACAGTCAAAGCCATCTTGGTTCAGCCCTTTTGGGCAGAGCTCAAGCCTGAAGTTTTTGCCTCTCTGCTGAGCCGTTTAAGTAATGAAAGAAAGCGAAAAAAAGACGGAGGGTTAAGCTCTGATGCGATTCCACCCCAGATCCCTGCCTCTCCTTTGATTCCCCCAAAATGGTGTTTATCTTCCGTGAGGAATCGACTGAACGCCGTGCTTGTGAGTTGGTTTGTTTTTTAATCTTCTAGCAGACAGTTTACACAAAATCCCCCTCTTAAGTTAGTGATTCACACTTCCTGCAATAAACTATTTTAAGGAGCAGCTTTGGCAAAGAACGGAATGAAACAACCAGTAATAACAATAATAATAAAAAACCCCAAATATATACCATAATCACAGCTGATTTTGCAAACCAAACACATTTCACCAAACGGGGAGGGGGGGGGGGGTTGGAAAAGAGGCAAAAACAAAAAAATCCACCAAGCCTTCAATTTCTCAGTGCTTTGAAGCGACCCGTTGTCAACGTCCCTTTTCAAGTCTGTGCAGGTGCCGGAGCGAGCTGTCTTGCTAGAGAACGAGGAGGCTTCTTTACATGATCCGCAGGCCTTGGATACAGGACTCAAGTGACTGGGGTGAGGGGGAGAATGGGAAAGCAAAGAAGCATGAATGAGAGCCGGATTACAATCCCAGACACCCACAGAACGTAGTAACTGTCATGATATATTAAAAAAAGAGTAAAGGTTCACAAAAGGGTCATTTCAAGTTAGCAGAAGTTTGCCAACAGCAAAGGCCGGAGACAGTCAGTCTAGGGTGAAGTGGCAGTTAACCTTTAACATGATTGGTGAGTTCAACTGTGACTCTAGACCAATGAGAGGCTGATGCCGGGGCGGGGGGGAAAGTATCCAGTTAGATGTATAAGAACCAATGCTTTGTATATGCTAAGTTCAGATAGTGGTAGAGAGAGTCTGAGTTGAGTTCTGTGTGTGTTGAACTTTGTTCTAGCTGAAGAGTTCTGTATAGCATTATAGTCTTGTATAGAATAGACTTGTGTAACCTTGCAACTGCTAAAGTAAAACCTTCCTATTGGAAAGAACATCTTGCGTGGAGAAAATTCTTTTCCAAGAGTGCCAGAAGGTTGCAGTGAGTGCAAGAAGACTATATATCTTCTCATCTTGCCAGAGTAGCTCCGCTGTAAACTCTGCTGATAGTAGCTGGATATATGAGCCAACTGGGATCCTCAGCATTATCATTTATGTATTTATTATGCTACTAGAACACGGCCATACAGCCCGGAAACCACACAACGCCCCTATGTATTTATTTCATTTGGCCTTTAACCGCGCCCTATCCCCACAGGGCTCAAGGCGGGACGCAACAAATTTATAATACGATCATAAAACAGGTAAAATCCAAAAACTGCCGATACAATGCAACCTTAAAACATAACGCCATACATTAAAAAGTTATTAAAACAGATGGTTGTAAATAATTCTTCTCCCTCACCTCTCCCCCCTCCCCCCCACCCTCAAGAGGCGGAGAAGATTTTACTTCACTCCACTGGGCCGGCTAGGTGGAAAGGGCCTGGGGGAACAGCCATGTCTTGCAGGCCCTGCGGAATTTCAACAACTCTCACAGGGCCCTGACGTCCCTTGGAAGTCTGTTCCACCAGGCTGAAGCCAGGGCCGCAAAAGCCCTGACTCTTGTTGAAGCAGCTGGATGTTTCTCGGACCGGGGATCATCAAGAGGTTCCCCTCCAAAGAGCAGAGGGGCCTTAGAGGACAGAATGGGGTGATGCGGTCTCGAAGATGTCCCTTGATGGGAGGGGGGCAGGCAGGAGAATGCACAAGTGTTGCGGAAATACGCTCGAAATGGATTACAACCCTGCTGTTCCATAAGTCCAAAGAACGGCTGAACAAAAATTAGTAAACTAATGAGTAAATGAAGGGCCTCTGGGAGCAGCTGTATACATTGAGAAGCGGGCAAATAGCGGCACCTTGTGGCCAAGCCATGCGAGGACACAGGCTGGCCAGAGGAAGGGAAGCAGCTCCACAAAGGACACTTGAGGCCCAACCAGGTCTGAGGCAGCCCCCTCCTCGACTTCGTTATTTTAACACAAGGAAAGAACCCTCCAGAAAGGAAAAGACACGATGCTGCCTGGGGTTTTGTGGGTCCTTTTCCCTGTCCAGACTACTGTGTGGGGCTCACCAGCAACTCAAGAAGGTTAGCTGTATTCAATGACATTCTTCTCTTGCCTCGCCTGCAAGGAGTTCAGGGGACCACTGCCAAGGAGGCTTTTAAGCAGAGGCTCCGACAGCAATGCTGCTTCCGTGATCAGGAGGGGGAGGGCAAGAAGGGACGAGTCAGGGCTCGGCTCTCCTGGCCCTTCCATCCATGCCTAGGGTGATGCTGATCCCACCCAGGGTTCAGGAAGGAAGTTTCCTCCAGGCCTGATTGGCCAGGGATCCTGGAGGTTTTCTGCCTTCCTCTAGAGATAGAGCAGGGGTCACTGGGAGAGTGGAGAGAGAAGGTAATTGCAATGGGCAGGCGGTTGGACTAGATGACCCCTGGACTCCCTCCCAGCCCTATGTTTCTAGTTCTTCTTCCCACCACCCTTTACCCTCACAGTAGCCAGATCAAGCAGATGAGGCTGAGAGAATCCAACCGGCCCAGAGTCACACAGAATCATGGTTGGGTAGGACTTTGCAGACCAAGTCCTAGCTCAACTCTCATTCTCTAGCTACCCAAAAGGACTCCCATTCTTACGAGCCTCTCACGCCTGCAAAATAAATGTTTAAAAATGGAACCCTTGGAGATAAGCTGGCTTATCCGTTTTCTGCCTGGCAGCTAGTTCTAGTGGTGCATTGTGTCGGATACATGGGCGAGGGACTCTGGTTGGGGACAAGCTCCATCCAGCAGAAAGATCAGAAGGCTTTTCAGGGTCTAATACAGCATTCCAACATACACACAGAGACAGGGGCTGCTGCTACTGTGTTCACAGGGCTGCAAAATACTTCACGCAATTCAGTTATTTTTCTGTGGATTATCAGTGATGTCCAACCCTTTGGTGAGTTCAATCCAGTGACGCTCCATTTCGGCCTTGGAGTTAAACGCCACACTTTTTAAAAAATCCTAAATAAGGGGTGTGACATCAGTTCCTGTAGCTTGGCAGAAGAGGCCATGTGACCCCAGTGTGGATTTTGGGACTCCATTTCTATTCCCTGCTGGGTTATTGCTGAAAACCCAGTCAAAGCCAGGGAGGGGGAATTACTGAGGCCCCTGAAAGTAACGTGAGGGATCCCATTCACTAATTAAGTCTTGAGCAAAACCATCTGCTGAGGCAGCAGTCTTGTGACCATGCCTCCAGTTTACTGTGCCTATCCCCAGGTCCGCAATTCTGACCCGCTGGTGCTCAATCGGCAGATGCTGCGCAGGTAGAGCATACCTTGAAGTCCCAGATGGTCATGGCTCCGTCGATGCCGGTGGTGCAGAACTTGTGGCAATCACGCTTGTCCACCTCGTAAATAGACACTTGGCTGCGGGCGTAAAAATTAAAAACCGGGAGTCAGAAGGAAGGAGGGAACTAAAACAGGAGACTTACGACAATACGCTTAAACCCCAAATAAAAATGTGCTCGGGGGGCATTTTTAGCAGCGCAAGAAGGGTTACCCAATCGCTTCTTTGCTCTCCTAAACACAAGGAAGAATGCCTGCAACTGGAAACATGCACCTGATTTGCTCCAAGGGGCTTTGGGAGCTGTGTGTCATTCTCTCCTCTTCTGTTTCATCCTCGTGGCAACTATCTTGTGAAGCAGGTGGGGGGCCAGGAGGCTAGTTTAGGATCTCCCAGCAAGTTTGTTGGCCAGGTGGACACCTGAACAGTCCTTGTTGGGCACTAACCCCTTTACCACACCACACCTCTTAGAACTAGTCCTGCCCTGGAGCAGGCAGGGTGCCTGCCACCCAAGGAAAGCTTCCCTGCCGCCAGCACTACAATTGCAGAATGATTTAAAGTGGATATGGCCACAGGAGTAGGGCTAAAGAAGCTCAGAGCAATGGACTCCTGCTTAGTCTCTGCTCACTGAATCAGGAGACAGTCTGTCTCGAAACAACAGGCGCTAGGGAAGCCCATTTGTGCTTTATGAAGAAGGAGGAGGAGGAGTTTGGATTTGTACCCCACCTTTCTTTCCTGTAAGGAGACTCAAAGGGGCTTACAAACTCCTTTCCCTTCCTCTCCCCACAACAGACACCTTGCGAGGTAGCGAGGGTTGAGAGAGTTCTGAGAAAACTGTGACTGGCAAGGCACGAAAGGCCACCGCCCTCTGCCCGGCTCGAGCCCAGCGGGCACCTACGTGATGCTGTTCTGGTGCAAGGTCTCCATCGAGGTGTTGCGGTCCTCGGTTGTGGCCCTCTTGTCCATGTTGCGGAAGCGCTCCATGGCGGAAATGTTGCGCTGGATGCTCTGCTTCGGAATGTCCAGCTTGGAGACAAAGGCGAGGGAGCCGTGGTCATCACAGTTGAAGAGCATGGGGCAGCAATCGTGGCCCTGCGGCAAAACGTGAATGGCACAATACCTGTTAAGCATTGAGCTACTGGAAGGTGATTGCCAGCCTTCCTAGTGAGCAGGCACTACAAGTGTTACAGGTTAGAGAGAAGATACTTACAGCGGCTACCACACTGTTCTCCGAAACGAACGTCACACTCAGGAGCGGGAGGAACTCCGTTTTCAGTTGTGAGACCCTAAAAACGACCAAGCAAGTAAAGCCTTTATTAGCATAAACAGAACAGCAACAACAACGAAAAACACAGCAAACAAAGGAAAAAGGTAACAGAGAAATACAGATCGTTACTGACTCTGAATTATTTCCACAACAAAGCTTGCAAACTCTTCACACAAAAACAGAATTGGAGTTGTTCAGCAAGAGAATCTGTTAACTCAGGTTGGAAAGAGAGGCTGTAAATTGACATATTTAGATCTAATTTTGGAAAGGCTGCTGCAGTGGAACAGCTGGCGAGTCAGTGTTTCAACTTGGTTGGTATTACAACTACTTAACCTTTTAGATTTTTTCTAGGTTATTAAACCTGCCATTTAGTAGAGCAGACAGTATGACATTAAATCTAGCAATTGCGGAAGCTCTCCTTGAGCGGGGGACCCTAAAAACACACATTCACCCTAACATTTTGTTAATAAAGCCTCTGTTGTTTAACAGCAGGAGGCAGAGTTCTATTAGACAGGAGCTAAGAATTACCCACTAGTAATTTTACTAGTGCCCGGGCTCAGTGGGCAGGAACCCCATATGTCTATCTTAAACTATATTTCAAATCAGCCCATTACTTTTGGCAGCAGGGAGTATATTCAACCAAAATCAGTGCTAGGGACGTTACAACCGAGACGCAGGTCTGAATACAGAACATGAAACATTTCGAGCATCAAGAAACCCTGCTGGGGGCAAAAGGTTGGACGACGATCACGAGGCTCTTCAAATATGTCAGCCCCAAGCCCCATTTCGGTGACTTACATCATGTTTTTGGAAGCGTCCGCAACTGATACAGTACTGTCATGGCTGACCCAGGCGAGGCGGTTGCCACTGGCGGAAAAACTGACGCTGTGCACCCATCCGCCACTCCCGGCGCCCCCAAATTCTGCCATCAGCTGCCCAAATGGCATTTTTGAGCCCCAGGGGGTGCTTGCCGGTTTCTCGTCAACCTCCTTAATGTAGGCTGAAAACACTCTGTGAAGGAAGAAGATAAAGGCAGGGAGAGAGGGGGATGACTTGTAGAGCTGCAGGTACATTTGCCCTCACACACTGACACTAGACGGTCACAAGGAAAGACAGTAGATTCTCCCAGAATACAGCTCTCTGCAGAAAGCTGTTGGATGAGAGGGGGAGGAGATGCCCCCTTGCAGCAGGTCTGTGCTGTGGAACTCCACTTGCACAAGTCCTATCCATACATCTTGAACTAGGAGCTATCAGCAAAAGGATAAATAAAGCTTCCCACTGACTATGGCTATCAGCCGACCAAACTCAGCTTGCCCGATGCTCACCAACCCCTCCCTGTCTGGAAATGATGTACAAGCAGATTCTGGCAATCAGAAGAGGCATGTGGGCAGATTCCGTGGTTAGGTTGGACCACAGTTGCATTCAAAAAGGAGGAATGGGGACACACCACAGAATATTCCCTAGCATTAAAGAATGAACCAGAAACCCACTCTGTGTGGAAAGCCAGGGCAGAATCTCTCTTGTCCTAGCAGAGCCAGTGTGATGTAGTGGTTAAGAGCAGGTGAACTCTAATCTGGAGAACCGGGTTTCATTCCCCACTCTGCCACTTGAGCTGTGGAGGCTTTATCTGGTGAACCAATTAGCTTGTGCACTCCAACACATGCCAGCTGGGTGACCTTGGGCTAGTCACAGTTCTTCGGAGCTCTCTCACCTCACCCACCTCACAAGGTGTTTGTTGTGGGGGAGGGAAATGAAATTGTAAGCCCCTTTTGAGCCTCCTTACAGGAGAGAAAGGGAAAATATAAATCCAAACTCCTCTTCTTCTTCAATATTATGTAAACTGAAGGATGATTTCATTGTGGAGGAGAACTTAAAGGTGAGATTCCCCCATCTGTGTTTGAGTGGTACAACTCCCCCAAGAAGATTTTCAGGTACCTTTGATTCAGGTTCTAAGTCACCCCCACATTATGGAAGAGGCTTCTAAGTTTTCAGCTTGCAGGAAATCCCTCCCAAAATCATTTGTTGAAAAAAAACCCAAATATCTGCAGCAGAAGCCTCCAGCACACAGCCGAGAATTCTAAGTCACTTCTTATAGTGGCTAGCCTTCATCACTGTCCCACAGGAACACACAATATGACCCTGATCTCACCCAAGACATTTCCTGGCCCTGTCCAGCATCCAAATCCTCACTTTGAGCAGATGCAGCAAAATGCACCTGCTCGGCATGATGCACAGAGACCACGAAGAAGTAAGCTTGTCTGTACTTCTCTGCTGCACAACCCCAAACAAGTTCATGAGAGACTGACACTCAGCACAAAAACGGCTGTTCTGCAGCGTACGTGACCGTTCCCACAGAAAGCACCACTAAAGTCACAGATGCTCAATTATAGTAGCTGCTTAATATGCTAGCCAGAAGCCAGAGGAGGACAGCTGTTCCTCCATCTGCATGACGCAAAAAGGATTACTTGTTTTGTTCCAGACTCGCGGTCAGCTACAAACAGCATCACTACGTGACCCTGAAGAAGAAGGAAAACCCTTGCAACAAGAGATTTCTGACAACTAATGTTTGGCAGCATGGCCTGCCTGCTTCGAGTTTATTTTTCTTATTTTTTCAGTTTTGTTACTGCTTTGCACGATTTAGTCATCCTTCCCAACACAGAGCTCTGTGTTTCCTTGAAAGCTTGTTGTATGTTTTCCCACCTGACTGCGTTCAAACAAACAGTGAACAATAAGCTACATTTGTTGAGACAGCAAAAGACTCTCTAAGCACATGCTAAAAGAAAGCTCCCATCCGCTTCCAGCGTTGTTTTAAAAGCCCCTGAACCTTGGCAACGGACTGAATTAAAACAGCCACGTGCAAAAGCTTTGGAAGGGGCTTTTCTCACCTGCACTTGAAGTCACAGGAGCCAGCCGCCAGCAAGACGTTATTGGGATGCCAGTCGAGACTGAGGACGGTGGAGCGAATGGGCTTCTTAATGTGCTTGCTCACCCACCTAAAAGAGGTAAGAGGAAAAAAGCCCTTCAATCAGCACATGAAACATCACTACAACCACATCCCGTTTTTGCACACCACTGGAAGGAGGAGGAGGAGGAGAAGTTGGATTTATATCCCCCCTTTCTCTCCTATAGGAGACTCAAAGGGGCTTACAAACTCCTTTCCCTTCTCCCTTCACAGCAAACACCCTGTGAGGTAGGTGGGGCTGAGAGAGAAGAACTGTGACTAACCCCAGGTCACCCAGTTGGCATGCATTGGAGTGTACAGGGTACTCTGAATTCCCCAGATAAGCCTCCACAGCTCAGGTGGCAGAGCAGGGAATCAAACCCGGTATTCCAGATTAGAGTACACTTGCTGTTAACCACTGTGCCACTGCAAACTGACTGACTGATTAGCTGCTGCAAAAATGATGTCAGGCTAAATATTTGAAAATCATCTCTCATCCCTTCTGCACATGCAGAATAATGCACTTTGAATCCACTTTGCAGCTGGATTTTACTGTGCGGAATAGCAAAATCGACTTTCAAACTATTGTGAAAGTGGACTGAAAGTGAATTATTCTACATGTGTGGAAGGGGACTCAGAAACTCCAGAAGCATAAACTTAGTTCCAGGCCGAGGCATCTAATAAAAAAATAACAAATAAAAGTCAAAAGGCTGTGGCTCTCTTGACTGAGGCCATACCAAAGTGCAGACCACCACAGTGATTCCACTTCCCTTCGAAGATATAAACATAATGTAAAACAGGCAAAATTCACAAGTAGTACGAGCCTGCTGACCCCCAGCTGCTCCACACAGATCACGGCCAAAAGCCAAGAAATCACCCAAGAGAAACTGCACAAACACCAGCCTGCTCACCAGTCATTTTCCGATTCAAAGTAGCAGACGGAGATGAGGCGAGCCCCGCTCCCCACGGCGAACTTGTTCTCCAGAGGGGACCACTTCACAAATGTGGCCGCACGGTTGATCCGCAGGATGACCAGAGTCGGCTTCCACACTCCATCCTTTTGGCTCCAGACGTAAGCGTTGCGGTCGGCACCACAGGTGACGATGCGATCGCTCTTGGGGGCCCAGTCAATCCCTGCAATAAAGAGGACATCTTCATTGTGGTCTGCCAACTCCTCATTTGTCACGTTGCATTACAGAGATGCACATTTCCTGGAGGTTGGGCCTGACTCCAAGGCAGTCAGCACTGCTCTTAGGATAACTGAAATCTAGCACGTGAGGATAAAGGAATGCACCTTTGTGCTCTGGATAACGACATGTGCCAAACACACACTCTCTCTCTCTCTACGGAGGTCACTTTCAAACCAGAATAGACAAAACTCTCAAGTGTGGGAAAGAGACAAGGATTCTAATGCTCAATCGAGATTTACTGATATTCTCAACAGCAATAATTCAACATGTGTCCAGGTGACAAATGACTTATTCTATTCTAAACAAACAGGAATAACACATGACCAGTTGCCTTTCACTTGAAAAAGATTCAAAGCTGTCTCACTGTCAGAAGCAACTCTTGATGGGGGCTGGTGCGACCATGTATCCTGCTCTATGTCTGGTCTGATTGATGTACCTACTGATTGATACAGAAGGGGTCTGTTTCTTGCTTCCTCTTCTTTTCCCTTTGATGTTTATTGCTTGATAACAAATGTGGATAACTAGGCAAGACCCTGTGAAACATCCTGGCCTCGGGCAACAGGATGTATCTGTTGCACTGGAGGGGGGAAGTTTTGCAGGTGGCATAACTTTCCCCCTTCTGCGTCCTTGAGATGCCTAGGCTCCCAAACAATTCTTTTCACGCTTTCGCTGGCAAAAAGGGAGGGAGGCTGGTGCAGGAATAAAACGGTCTAGGAAAAGCAAAGGCTCCAGAACTGGCTTTCTCAAGCTAGGGACTACTGCCTTAAATAAACACTACTGATCAACCATCAAGAGTCTGTTTATTGGCTCAAGGACTAACACTTGCAAGCACTTCCAAAGCTCTCCCTTCCAAAGCTCTCCCTGCCGCCGCTTTTACCTGTGATGTGCCCATTGTGTTCTTTCAGCTCATGGGCCTTGACCCATTGGTTACTGTTCTTCTTATAGATGTGGACTTCATGGTTATTCGGGCTGATGGCAATCTCTGCGAAGAGAACAAATAAGTTAGCGCTAAAAGCTTTGCCTTAAAAAAAAGGTAACTACAAGATTTAGAATGCAAAAATCTATCAGAGGATCTACACGCATAGGTGTCAAACTCAGGCCCTCCAGGTGTTCATGGACTACGATTCCCATCAGCCCATGCCAGCAGGGCCAACTGGCCAAGCTAGCAGGGGCTGCTGGGGATTGCAGTCCATAACATTTGGAGGGCCTGAGTTTGACACCTATGGCAGGCTCATTAGGCGTGCAGTTTCCAAATGAAAAGAGGTGGGGAAGCATAAGTTAGCAGTATACAGATGCCATTGTTGTGCTCGGCTGAGATTGAAACACAGAAGTGGAACCCAAAACAAACAGGCAGGACAGAGACGCAAAATGTCAGCCAGTCCAAGATTTAGCAGGTCAGAAAGCACAGAGGAGAAAAGGAAGATAATGTTGACAGTTCCATTCAGTGGTAGCACAAACATGCCCCTTACAGCTGCTTGTCCACTGGAGTATCACCATCAATTTCTAGCTAAGATGCAGGCATAAAAAGAGAGAGGGTGCTTAGGGAGAGGGTGGCTGGTTACCTACAGCCAGCTCACAGCCTATACAGAACAGCCACAGAGATACTCACGAGTTCGGTCTCGATTCCAGGCATGACAGGTTATTGGCTCTAGTAAGAACTGGTGAAGAGCCATTCTGGCCAAAGGATGGTCCTCAGAGGGATAAAGCTGAAAGAAAGGGAGGCTTTAAACTAAGAAGAAAAATACAGAAATACTGTATTTGACACCATTGTGACAAGCTTAGCAACAGGATGTCTCAGGACGGACAAACGTCTGATGGCTCAGAACAGTTGAAACAAGTTAGCTATTTTTGTCAAATACATCATCAATACCCAGCGGCTAAATCAATTGTTGTGAGTCTTTATTGCTTGGGGCATGTCAGCATGCAGACAATCTGTGCTGGTGTGAATCGGACCAGGAGGGGTGGACTTCCAGGACCATTTCCATTTCTGGGATGCAACAACATTTCAATTGGACTCTGATGTTTGCAATGCCTATTTAGCGATGCCAAGGCACAGGAGTCTAAGTGTGACTTGGCCCCGCAAATCAGCCTAATGGCAAGCAATGAGATTCTGTTTCCTAGCCAAGTGAATATCAGATAAGCAACCACACCTGAAATGGTAAAGGAGCTGAATCATCTTCACGTGTTTGTAAAGTCAGCGATGCATCTTGGAAGGAATGTGCACAGAAACCAGGCATGAGGAGCACAAGGCAACAATGGAATTGCTTAAACACTATAATTCCTGAAACCAAGATCCGCTCCCTCTCGCCAAATCTCTGCTGCGCTGCATAATGATGGGCTAGGACGGTGCTCTTTAGAAATGTTTCTCCATATTGTGTACTAAGGCACCAAAGAAAAGGTGGGGTGGGGGGCAAGAAGAAAAGAGAAGAAAAACTCTGTAATGGTTTCTTGAGATACCCTCCCACAAGTCAGGCTGTGTCTTATGAAGGGAAGACAACAGAGCCCAGCTGAAACAAGAATCCAAGTGAAAACCTGAACAAAGTCAAGAACAAGCCACCTCTTTCTCAGTTCCACTCAGTGCCAATTTAAATATATGTATCAGTCAGTGGCTGTAAAGAATAGCTAGCCTATTTATCATCAGTGTTTATCAAATGTAAATATGCGTAATCTCAAAGAAATCGTTTTCTCAAAAGGGCGTCATTGTGAAATAAAGCAACAATGGCCCTGGCATTTTAATGACACACTGATCTTTGTGATTCACTCTCACCCCTCTATGGCTGCTATATGTTAATAAATTCCAGCCTACCTCACTGTAACAATAATGTTCTAAGTCTCCTTGATCCAAGAGGAAAAGCAGGATGCAAACGTTTTAATAAATTAAATAAGTAAATAACATCTGAATCAGAAGTTTGTCGCTTCCTGAGGAAACTGAATTGCAGATTCTCTGGCAGGTATTTAGCAGAAAAGAATGCTTTTAAAAAAAGTCTGGGAAGTCTTCCATTGCACAATATATAATACCCTGCTTCTATGAGAATTTCTTCCAGATCACAACCTTCAGTTTAAAGCCTGATAAGTATGAAGTAGACCCTGTCACTGCTTTAAGTGTTGGTAAATTTGTAAAAAGAATCTCTTGTCCTACTTGGATGTTTTCTACAGCTCTTCACAAATAAGAGGTTCTGTGACAGGTGCAAATCCTGTTTATGCGCTAAGAATATTCTACACATCTATCTCTTTCCCCCAAAACTTCCTCCAAGGAGCCCAGGGAAGGAGACGTAACATCTACACTTAAAGACTCTCAGGGAGTACATCTTGGCTTTTTCTCTGTCAGTCAGAACAGAAGCTACATAACTAGATGGGATCCTAGAAGGAAGGCAGTGTAGGAAGAGAACAGGGTGCGGTTGGCAGATTACAAACCAGTTTTAAAAGGCGACTCCACCAGTCAGCGTAGGAATCATCAAGCAAGATGGGCAGGCGGGCTCATGTTCTGACTTTGTACAAGCAAGCTTTATACACATTCATTCACAACTAAGAACAAGGAGGGGGGAAACCATAATTTTAGTCTTAATTTTACAGGGAGGGAATTACAAAGCTTTGTTGATCTTGGACTATTTTAAAAATCAACTGGTGTGTAAGTGTATACACACAGAGTAGCGTACATGCATATTAAACAGTTTAAAAATAAACTAAATCCACCTTTGCCTTTTTAAAAGGATTTTTTAAAAAGTGATTTCTACACCGCCCTTTCCCTCTGGAGCTCAGGGTGTTTCCAACCTCTAGTAAAACAATATACAAAACACAATAAAGAATTTAAAATTTACAACTTAAATACAAGACTAAAAGTTCGATTTAGATAGCACTGGACTTCCGCAAGCAGTTAATAAATCTATACACTGTTCCCCTCCTTTCTCTTTATCTTCCTTATCTTATTTCTAATTTATTCTTCCTTTTCAATCCTTTCTAGAAATTATATTCATACTTTGGTGTTGCCTTCTCTACATCAGACTGTAAGAAATGCTGAGAGTATAAGCAAATTTATGTTTTAAAACAAGATGTATGTATCTCACAAAGAGCTGGGGGAAGGGGGTATGGCACCTGTATTTTCTTCTTTGTACAATGTTTAACTTTCATATGCACACAAAACCTAAATAAACAATTAAAAAAAAATCTATACACTGGTTCCTCTTTTCACTGTAATATTTCATAATTAAATCAGATGGGACTTTAGCCGGGGGATCAGCATGAAAAGAGAGGGGGTGGAAATAGGCCCATAGCTATGCACTGTCACAGGTTCAGGGCGGCTTTGCACAGTTTCTCCCTCCATCTCAACTTCAGCCAGTCACAACAGCCCTGCAAGATAGATCAGGCCTCACAACAGCCCCACAACAGCCTCACAACAGCCCTGCAAGGTAGATCAGGCGAAGAATTACAGGTTCCTTCTCCCACAAGGCCTCGGGTCTTGGTTTTGAGGGTGGGGCGTCTCCCCTTCGCTCCCTCCCCCACACTCAATCCTCCGCGCGTCCCTGAGGAGGGGGTTCGCTCCTTTCGGTTCACTCACCTGAGGGGGTTAAGGGAAGCGGGGATCGCGGACTCTGGTCAGTCAACGCGACTCCGCCTCAAGCGGGGCTCTGAGGAGAAGGGACGCAGGCGCGGCCGTCCAGCAGGGCCTGGTCCTGTCAATGAAAGCCACTGCGCGTGCGCACTAGCTTCCCCCAGGCGAGCCTCGCGCCCTCACTGCGCCCGCGCGGCGGCGTCGCACCGGTCAAAGTCCTCCTTTCCAGGCTCTTTGGGAGGAGTGGGAAGTCCTGGGCTTCGTACTGCGCCTGCGTAAAGTGCGGGCGGGGAAAGGCAGTGCAGGTTCGCTCACTGCGGTTTCGCACACGGGTACGTGCAGATGGGGGAGAGGTTGACCCAGTGCGCTTGCGCTTGCAAGAGACACTCACATACATATGTATATGCACACATATACGTGTGTACATACATATACGTGCGTGCGTGCGTGCGTGCGTAGCTCAGCTGCCCCCAGCAAAGCCGGACTTGGCGCAAACTTGGCTCTTGCAAGAGGTTGGTTTGGGGCAGCTGAGTGAGAAGGAGACTGGGTAAAAGCCGGATCCAGATTATTTTAAACGGATCCTCATAAATACGTATGATTTTTACATTGCAACAAAATGAAGCTTCGGTGATACTGTAAACCATGTCTTAGACTATAGCAGGGGTCAGCAACCTTTTCCACCCAAAGAGCCATTTGGACCCATTTTCCATGGCCCCGAAGATTTACTGATCCAGAGGGCGGAGCTGCCTCCAGTTCGGCCCCTCCACTCACCTTTCCTTCCAGTGGTGGGAGGCGGAGGCGCCGGGCAGGGAAACCCTGCTGCCTGCTCAGAGGGGCAGAGCAGGAGCCGCCTGCTCCGTGGGGCAGAGCGAGATGGAGGCCGCGGCCTGCCCGGTGCCACCGCCTCTTGTGCTGCGGGAGGCAGCGGCGCCGGGCAGGGAAACCCCCTCTGCCCGATGGAGCAGGCAGCCAACTGCAGGAATGGCGGCTGCAGGGATGGCAGAGGGTGGATGGCAGCTGCTCTGGAGGGACACGACCATGCTACCCTCTGACCTCCAGGCCACGCGTAGCCGCAATATAAGGCTGAAAGAGCCGCATGCAGCTCTGCAGCCGCAGGTTGCAGACCCCTGGTCTTTAGGTAGCACCCCAGAAATAATGCCTCTGCTGCTTTGCATGGATGCAGTGGTCCAGAATTGTGGCTGCTAAGTACTGATCCTCATGAAACCTCATGATTTTTGCATTAGGTCACCCTAGAATCACCCTCAAATCACATATGCCTCTAGGCACAGTTGCATAGCAAAAATCATGGATCTCTCAAAATCACCATCAAATCACATGTCATGGCCATAGCTTGTACCATGAAAATAAAGCATACACCATTTCACGGCAGCTTACAAGATCTGATGAGGACCATCCGGCTCAGGGTAAGCGTGTAGATAGATATTCACTATGAAATACCAGGGAAACTTCCAGACATCAGGAACATTTCTCTTTTTGCGGGTGGTAAAAAAAGAGACCCCCAGGCTGTGTTTTCTCAGGTCATTCTCTTCCCAAGAGGGGATCTACTGCAGTGGTGGGATTCAAATAATTTCACAACTGGTTGTTTACAAGCACCATTTTAACAACCAGTTCTGCCAAAGTGGTGTGAACCTGCTGAATCCCACCACTGCTCTACTGCCAACATCTTTTTCACCCTGTACATATTCCTTCATAAAAGCAGGAAGCGATGTTTGTGTTGTGCGAGAGGCCAAATATGTCCACTCAGAGAGTCCTTTGGAGTGTGTAACCAGGTGATTGCAGCTCACACCTCACTGTGGAGGAACATGAGGTGAGGCAAGTTTTGAGGGCTGTGAATCCAAGGAAGGCTGCTGGACCGGATGGTATTCCCGGTCGGGTGTTAAAGGAATGCGCTAACCAACTGGCTGGTGTTTTTACTGGGATCTTTAATCGATCTTTATCCCAGTCCACCATTCCATCTTGTTTGAAAGCTTCCACCATTGTTCCACTACCAAAGAGATTTCCTGCTGACAATCTTCAGGATTATAGACCAGTGGCACTCACCCCCATCATCATGAAGTGTTTTGAAAAACTGGTCCATAGGCATATTAGTTCTTGCCTTCCAGATACATTTGATAAACATCAGTTCGCATATCGGACTAATAGATCTACGGAGGACGCCATTGCCATTAGCCTCCACACAGCTTTGACGCATCTGGAACAGCAGGGGAATTATGTGCGAATGCTCTTTGCGGACTTTAGTTCCGCATTTAATACAATCTCGCCACAAAGACTGGTGACAAAACTTGTGGATCTTGGACTCTCACATTCAATCTGTTTGTGGATTAGGGACTTCTTGTCTGGACGTTCCCAGAGGGTTAGACTGGGAAATCGGGTTTCCTCAGTTCTTACTCTAAATATGGGAACGCCACAGGGCTGTGTGTTGAGCCCTTTACTGTTCACCCTTTATACATATGATTGTACTCCTGTCTATCATAGTAACACCATTATCAAATTTGCTGATGACACAACGGTGGTGGGGCTCATCTCTGGAGGGGATGAGTCTGCCTATCGGAATGAAGTGGACCGACTGCTCTCATGGTGCAGGGAAAATAACCTGGTTCTTAACACTAACAAGACAAAGGAGCTCATAGTGGACTATAGAAGGAATAGCTCAGAAATTCAGCCCTTGACTATAAATGGAGATCAAGTGGAGCGGGTGGCTAGTTTTAAATTCCTGGGCGTTATGATTAAAGAGGATTTGACCTGGGGAGTACAGACTACCGCGGTGGTTAAGAAAGCCCAGCAAAGACTGTACTTTCTGAGACTTTTAAGGAAGCAACAACTAGATGGAAAACTTCTGGTGTCCTTTTACCGCTGTGCTATAGAGAGTGTCCTAACCTACTGCATCTGTGTATGGTTCTCCAGTTGCACAGTGGCGAATAGGAAGGCGCTCCAAAGGGTGATCAATACTGCACAAAGGATTATCGGCTGCCCTCTCCCCTCCTTGGAAGAAATCTATAATGCCCGAAGTCTAAATAAAGCCCAAAATATTCTAAGGGACCCGTCTCATCCAGCACACTCTCTTTTTAAACTGCTACCATCTGGCAGACGATACAGGGCCCTCAGAACTAGGACAAAGAGGCTTAGAGACAGCTTCTACTCTAGAGCTGTGGCTATGCTAAACTCCGCTGCTTCATATTGATGTATTTGGGGCTATGTAGGGATGGGTGGAGGATGATGATGTATGAGTCTGAAATTGCATGAGTCTGAAATTGTATGAGTCTGAAATTGTGTGCATCGAGGAATGCTGCTGTAAATTTCGTTGTGCGTGCACAATGACAATAAAATGCTTATGCTTATGCTTATGTAAATGTATTGTCATGATACCCATTCCTGTTTTCCTGGCAGGCATAGAAATGAGCAAAACCATTCAGTGTGGCACAAGGAATATAGTTTCTTGCTTTCCAAAGGAGCACAGCAAAGGGGATTTGAAACTCGCAAAACACCTTATTTGGAGCTCCAGCCAGACACTAGGAAAAAAAAACTACATGGCTAGGATTAAGGTATACATGCCAATGCAGCTAGTGTCTTACTTAATGAGTAGCCCTGGAAAATGTATTAGTTTTACAAATGTATAAGGTGATATTAGAATGAGACTGGGAAGATCAATCCAATGAGATAAAGAAGGGAAGTAATTCCCTTGGTGGGCTCCATGTCACAAGGCCAAGGTTTGTTCTGTACACCACACAGTGGGATTTAAAGAATGATGCTGGCCAACATGCAAGCCACTTGAATGACGTAGAGACTCAGGTATGTTTACTCAGTCCCAATCTAAACATGGAAAAACCTGAGGGGACCTTGCATTAAATAGTAACTGTTTTCAGTAAAATAAACCTTTAAAAGGAAATCCTATCCGTATTTGGGGTTTATGTCTACATTTGTTTGTGAAGAGGACCATAAGGGAGGGGCCATGGGCCCAGAAACAGAGCAGCTGCTTGACGTGCAAATGGCCCCATATTCAATCCCCCCTATCTCCAGTTAAAAAGGACCGTGCAGCAGGTAGAGTGACAGACACCTGTCTGAAATCCTTGACAGCTACTGCCAATCTGAGTAGACAGTACTGGCTTTGATGGGTCAGTGGTCTGATTCAGTGCAAAGCAGTTTCATGTTTGTTCTTTGGGGAGGAAGCGTGAGTCAGTGGCAGAGCACTCTTTGGTAGGCAGAAGGTCCCAAATTCAGTTCCTAGCTGAAAATGATGAGGGGTAGCTGATGTGAAAGAGCACTCTACCTGAGACCTTGGAAAGGGAACTTTCTCCCTTAGAAATAACTCCCTTAGAATTCAGCAGCAGGCTCTTGCAAACAGAGCTGTTACTCTTGAGTGAAATGTAATTTCTCCAAATCCTGCATGTGCTGCTGCATTGGAAAGTTTTTTATTCTCGTGCAAATCCCACCGTGTGAAACAGAACTGGAAAAGTACGCAGCGGATTCCCGCCTGATTCACCCTGAGAAACCTGAGCAGTTGAGCACCAAAGGACGCCTGTGAAAGACGGCCTCTGCCCTCTCTCTGCACAGCTTCTCTCTGTGCAGATTAAAAGCTTTGCAACTAGGTCAGCTGAAAACTGCACAACTGGAATGCAATTGCGTGTAAAAACAGCTTTAGCGTTTCGGAAATATATTTTGTGGCTGGGGGAGGGGAAAGCTGCAGAGCTGAAGTTATCTTACCCATACACCCAGTTCAGAGATTTGCAATGCAGTCCTACACGGAGTCACAAATTGTAGGGTTACCATCTCACAACTGGGAAATTCCTGGAAATTTGGACAGTGGAGCCCGGGGAGGACATGGTTTGGGGAGGGGACGGATGTCAGCCAGGTTATAATGCCAGAGAATTGACCCAACAAGTTAGCCATTTTCTACAGGGGCTCTGATGGCTGTAATCTGTATATCAGTTGTAATTCCGGGAGGATGACTTGCCCTAGAGTAGTCAGTGGTTGAAGTTGGTGAAAGAAGTTATGGGAAACACAGCGGCTGAATCATTATTATTTTTCTTTCCAGCAGCTTGTGACGAAAGAACGAACTTTGCCACGTTCTTTTTTTGGTATGATAAAAGCTTTATTAAGACTATGCATTCTGACTATTGTTAGGAGTGAATTATTTACAAGAGACAGCTCAAGTCAACCCTTTTGCGGCATTTTCCGTCCTTGACATGAAAATGCAAACCAACTGAATACAAAAAAAACCCAGACGTCATTCCAACAGAGAAAAGTGTCCTTATAACCTTCATCAGTAAATGTGCTGTGGAGCATAGTGGGGTTGGGGTTGTGTGTTGAGCTCTTGTGTGTAGTAGATGCTCAGACCTCACCCCAATTTCTTCTCCTCACCCCCAGAGGCCAAGATTTTTTTCCACTTCCGCCTTCCATCTCCTTCAATGCAGGTATCTTTTCTATGGGCTTGGGCTGCTCTGGTCAACACTATGGTAGCAATCTTGCAAAGAGGCCGCTGCTGGGACAGGCTTTGCCCATCACCCTGTAAATGGAAAGCAAACAGTTAAACTGGGTAGGGGGATAAGGTGGGGACAATGTGGAAAATCAGAGCCCTCCCAGGACATAGCAGAGGGACGAATTTGAGAAGGATCAACACAGAGCAAGAGAGAAAATGCCATGGGCCACACTTGAGAGCAAGTGTGGTGTAGTGGTTAAGAGCAGATGCACTCTAATCCGGAGAATCAGGTTGGATTCCCCGCTCTGCCACTTGAGCTGTGGAGGCTTATCTGGAGAACCAGATTCGCTTGTGCACTCCAACACATGCCAGCTGGGTGACCTTGGGCTAGTCACAGTTCTTTGGAGTTCTCTCAGCCCCACCCACCTCACAGGGTGTTTGTTGTGAGGGGGGAAGGGAAAGGAGATTGTAAGCCACCTTGAGTCTCCATACAGGACAGAAATGGGGGATATAAATCCAAACTCCTACTCCTCCTACTCTTCTTCGTCATCTTCTTCTTCTTCTTCTTGATCAAGTCAACCCATCTAGTGTTGAGTCTTCCTCTTTTCCTGTTGCCTTTGAGCTTCCCCAACATTATTGTCTTCCAGTGATTCTCGCCTCCTTGCTATGTGACCAGAGTACGGCAGCCTCAGTTTAGTAATTTTAACTTCTGAAGACAGTTCAAGCTTGATTTGATCTCAAAATCAGCTTGCAACGTTTTCCCAGTACTCTGTTTTATCCTCCCAACACTGACCCCGTAAGATTGGTTAGGCTAGAGTATGTGACAGACCCAAGGTCACCCAGCAAGCTTTCACAGTTATTCAAATCTGGGTCTCCCAAATCCCAATCTGATACTGTGCTTACTACACTATGCTGGCAAAGAAGGGCTATGGAGAAGCAACTCCTGACTGTTTGGTCCCACAATCAGGACCAGTCATTTTCTACTTTCATTATTTCATTTTTTAAAAAATTAAATCCTGCCCAAGCAAGATTGATTGCTGACAGCATTTTGGAACTAGGATTTTAAATCAACTATAACAGCGTATGGGGAGGGGGGAGGAAGAAAAGAAGTCATATGGTGGGAGAAACTCAGATTGTGATTGAAAAGGAATGCCATCAAACTGAAATCTAAAACCAAAAGAAGGGTTAGGAAGATAGGCTGGTCGGCAGCAGTTGTGAAAGGGAATATTTGTGATAGTATCACCGAGTCCCCAATTACAGAAGAAAGGGGTAGGTAGGAAGAAGAAGAGTTTGGATTTATATCCCCCCTTTCTCTCTTGTAAGGCAACTCAAAGGGGCTTACAATCTCCTTGCCCTTCCCCCCTCACAACAAACACCCTGTGAGCTGGGTGGGGCTGAGAGAGCTCAGAAAAGCTATGACTTGCCCAAGGTCACCCAGCTGGCGTGTGTGGGAGTGCACAGGCTAATCTGAATTCCCCAGATAAGACTCCACAGCTCCACAGGAAGACAGAGAAAAAGGCTGAATAAGTAGAAGAAAGGAAAAGGAGAAATCCAAGAGTGTCTAAGCACTGTGGAGCCAACTGGACAGTAACAGGGAGGTTTGAGAGATAAGATTCAGGGTGGATCCACGCCACCAAAATGTAGCTCAATTACCACCATTTGTATCTGCAACAGTGATGGTTATTCCAAAAGAAGTGATCCTCTCTGCCTCTCCCCCCGCTTTCCCTTCACTGTGGCCCCATTTTCTCGAACAGATTTGTCAATGCCATCCTACTTTACAGGGTTGTTGTAAGGATTGCTGAGAGGATAAATGTGAAGCTCTTGGAATGCTCTTTCTAAAAAGGGGCACTGTATTATTTATCTGTAGCAGCTATCCTTCCCTCCCAGCCTCCTGAAAGGGAAGAAACATCACACTTACCAGCGGCAGAGTGTGAGGCGGGCTCTATTCTTCCGCTGACGACTTGGAAGTGGAAGACTTGGAGACCTGGATGATTTCCACCGAGGTGAGTGATTTGCCAGCCGACACCCGGTGCCTGGTGCGTAGCTTGTTCAGCGCCGACTCAGCCATTCCAGCCCTCTCCTCAGCGTCGTCCAATTCATGCACGGTTTTGCGGTACCTCGCGATGCTCTGGTTAGCCTGTTCCTCCTGTGGAGAGTTGAGAGGAGCATTGCTTGAGTGAAAAAAAAAGGCTGATAGCTGGGCTACAGATAGAGGAGGAGGCAGGGGCTGTACGGAGGGGAAGACAGACGGTATCCTTGGGAAGCCAGGGGTGTACAGGGGTGAAGACAGAAGGCGTTCAGAGGAAGATGGGGGTGTACAGGGGAAATACAGAGGGCATTCAGAGGAAGACAGAGGGAACACAAGGAAGACCGAAAGCACTGTGAGGAATACAGAAAGCATTGTGAGGAAGACAAGGGACTATGTCTCCAAACTTCTTCTGGAAGAAAACAAAATGGATCCTCCTTAATTTCAGGCAGACCCTTTCGTCTCCAGTAGAATGGTTGGAAATTGCAGCTGACAAAGATTGCAGGCTTTGAAGGAGTGGGTTCAGCAAGGATCCTCGCAGGCCTTGAGCCGAAGCAGTTTTCAAGCCCAGACATCACGAAGGCTCAGAAGTGTAGCTATATGTATGAACTGGATATGACTGATTTTTTTTTTCAATCTGCATACTGGGTGGCTGGCATCTGTTGAATTGGTACCTACTGTCAAAAATGGCTCTACCATGCAGCAAGGAGAGGCAATTGCCTCAGAGTTACAGAGAAGGGGACAGACAGATCTAATCCAAGGGCACAACTGACTGGGTTGTTCTCCATAAGCCACCTTAGAATGAATGGGAGGTGCAGTCCATTCTGATATCTAATCTCACCCAGAGTGCCATCTGACCCTGGGTATGGTTGTTGGTGGGAAGAGCTAAAGCAGGGGTTCCCAACCTTTTTGAGCAAACGGGCGCCTTTGGGATGCACAATTGCAAAATGGTCATTAGAAAAAGTGGAGTCAAAAGTGGAGTCAAGAGAAAAAGTGGCACACACCCAGAGGAAGCCCAAATGCAGGAAAGGAAAGAGATTCACTGTCTCAGAGAGTGGCGGAGTCTCCTCCTTGGGAGGTTTTTAAACAGAGGCTGGATGGCCATCTGTCAGGAGTGCTCTGATTGTGTGTTCCTGCATGGCAGGGGGTTGGACTGGATGGCCCTTGGGGGTCTCTTCCAACTCTATGATTCTATGATTCTAATTTAAAAAATGCACCAGCTAATAGGAGTGGAGAAAGAAAAGAGCCAATGCTGGTGCCAGCTGCTGCCAAAGCAACATTATTTTAATCTGGACGGCCAATCAGATCTCTTTCAAAAGTTATGCCAGGAAAGACCTGGCTCCCAGGGTGTACAGCAGAGGTGGGATCCAGCAGGTTCTCACAGGTTCCCGAGAGTAGGTTACTAATTATTTGTGTGTGCCAAGCCGGGGTTACTAATTGGTGATTTTGCCATATGATTTTTGCCTTAGTTACGCCACTCCTCTCAGCAGTAGCGCGCAGAACTTGAAGCAGTCTAGCAGGAGGTGCACCAGCGTGTGTGGCAGCCTGCGCCTGCGTGCATTCGTTTCCCACCCAAGGACCGGCGCAGCGGCTGCATCCTTGCCACAGCCCTGCCCAGGAATGCCCCGCCCCCGGAATGCCCAGCCACACCCCCGTCGTGCCCCGCCCAGCCCCAATGGCGCTACGCCACAGTTTGAATCCCACCACCATGGAAACCTGTTACTAAAATTTTTGGATCCCACCACTCGTGTACAGGGCACCCCAGGGTGTACAGTGTTGGGGACCCCGGCCCTACAGACAAGGGCTGAGCTACTTACAGCCTCCTCGATTTGTCTCTTGTACGTCTTCAGTTTGTTCTGCAGCTTCTCCACCAGCTCTTGCATCCGCTGGTTGGTCTTGTGGTCCTCCTCCGTCTGGAAGACCAGCTCCTTCAGACGCCGTTCGTTTTTGTGCAGGACTTTCACCGTCTCCACGTGCCGCTTCTGCTCAGAGTCCAGCTCAGTCTCCAGCTCCTTAATCTGAAAGCAGAAAGGGAGGTTGAGGAGGACGGCTGCTGGGAAGCAAGGAGGGCAAGAGGTTGCTGGGGCAAGGGGGTGGTTGTTGGCGGTCAACGTGAATGAAAGAAAGACGGGAATGGTTGTTGAAGAAGAGGAAGAGTTTGGATTTATATTCCCCCTTTCTCTCCTGTAAGGAGGCTCAAAGGGGCTTACCATCTCCTTTCCCTTCCCCCCTGACAACAAACACCCTGTAAGGTAGGTGGGGCTGAGAGAGCTAAAAAGAACCATGACTAGCCCAATGTCACCCAGATGGCATGTGTTGGAGTTCTGATCCACCCCGTTGTCAAGAGCTCTGGCCCAACATGGACAAATGTTTTGGCCAAACACCCTAAGCAGATGGGTAAGCAAAGAAGAAGAAGAAGAGTTTGGATTTATACCCCACTTTTCTCTCCTGTAAGGAGACTCAAGGTGGCCTACAAGCTCCTTTCCCTTACTCTCCCCACAACAGATACCTTGTGAGGTAGGTGGGGCTGAGAGAGTTCTGAGAGAACTGTGACTATCCCAAGGTCACCCAGCAGGAACTTAGGAGTGCGGAAACACATCTGGTTCACCAGATAAGCCTCTGCCACTGTGACAGAGGAGTGGGGAATCAAACCCGGTTCTCCAGAATCCACCGGCTCTTAACTACTATGCCACGCTGGCTCCCAAGCCCAGCATGTATACTACAACAAGCTTATAGTTTGGCAACTGAGAGGCAGAACTGCTCAGTGGACAGAAGAGCCATTGGATGAGAACACATCCCTTCTACACAAATCTCTAATCCACCAACAACTGAAAGCAGAGGAAGTGACCAGCGTCTCCGCTGGAGAAAAGAATAAGGGGAGGGTGTTCTCACTTTGGTTTCTAGCTTCATGATGGTACGTTTCCCGCCTTTCAGGGCCAGCTGCTCGGCTTCCTCCATCTTGACTTGCAGGTCCTTAATGGTGACCTCGTAGTTCTTCTTGATTTTCTCCAGATGCATAGAATGGTCCTGTTCTTGGCGCAGTTCCTCTGCCATACGAGATGCCTGAAATTAAGGGGGGGAGAGGGAGTAAAGCTAGACTGTCAAGACCCAATTATTCACAAGGAGCATCAAAAGTTTGTTTCAGAGCATGAAGGCTTGGAGTATAATGACTAATGCTGCCATATTTTTTTTTGCGGGGAGGTCAGGAAAAGTACCAAGGCAGGCTTTGAGTTACCTAGCCACCATTTTGTTTTGTTTTTTCAACTCTGTCCCAACCTGGATGGCCTAGAGTAGCCCGATCTTGTCATATCTCAGAAGCTAAGCAGGGTCAGGTTGGATGGGACACTGCCAAAGAAATCCAGGGTCTTGATGTAGAGAACATCTGAACATCTCTTGCCTTCAAAACTCTATTGGGTTGGCTTAAGAACATTTTCCACCACTTCCGTTCCCAACCTCGATGGAAATGTGTGGGATTTGAGGAGGTGATTCCTTGGACTTTAGTTACTGGCAATGCAAAAAGATTCTGACCTATTTGTATCCTTTTGGACAAAAGGGATTTCCCGTAACAGCAACAATGGATTATCTTTAGATCTGAGTCTTGCAGCACCTTAAAGACCAGGACGTTTTTCAGGGAATACGTTTTCAAGAGTCAAAGATCCCTGCATCCAACACTATTATTATGACCAGCTCATTTTGAAACATATTGTTTGGAGCAGATATAGCTGGCTTCTGTTGAGTCAGATCCAGAGGCGTAGCTCCAAGGGACAGGGGGTTGCATGACGCACTGGGCGCACGCCCCTGTGGGGGAGTGGCGAGGACGGGGTGGGGTCGGAGGATGCACCAGTGCACCGGGCGCTTTCCCCGCTTGCTACACCTCTGGTCAGATCCTTGGTCTATTGAGGTCAGTATTGTCCACTCTTGACTGGCAGTGGCTTCCAGGGTCTCAAGTCAAGGTCCTTCATGTCATCTCCTACCTGACCATTTTAACTGGAGGTGCCAGGGACTGAACTTGGGACCTTCAGTAGGCAAAGCAGATGCCAAGCCAGAGCCCCTTCATGCCTGCCCAGAAAAAGCCCCCAACCCATTGCAATTCCCATGCTGAACCCAAGGACAGAACTCACGTCCATCACAGCTTTCTTCGCTCTCTCGTCCGCCGCTCGGTACTCGCTGATGATCTCTTCATGTTCGTTGGTGATGTGCTGGAGATCGGACTCCAGCTTGCGCTTGATCACCAGCAAGCTTTGGTTCTGCAGGAAGGAGCAGGATTTTTAGAAAGGAAAATGGCAGGGAGGAGAAGAACTTTGACAGAATGTCAGAATAAACATACAACAGGAACTCTCCTGCAGGAAATGGATACGGTGAGTGGGGATGGGTTTCATGGGAAGAAGGAGAAGGAGAATTTGTATTTATATCCCCCCACTCTCCTGTAAGGAGACTCAAAGGGGCCTATAATATCCTTTCCCTTTCCCCCCCACAACAAACACCCTGTGAGGTGGGTGGGGCTGAGAGAGCTCCGAAGAACTGTGACTAGCCCAAGGTCACCCAGCTGCCATGTGTTGGAGTGCACAAGATAATCTGGTTCCCCGGATAAGCCTCCACAGCTCAAGCGGCAGAGTGGGGAATCAAACCCGGTTCTCCAGATTAGAGTGCACCTGCTCTTAACCACTATACCACGCTGGCTCTCTAAATCATAATAATAATTCTGTTAGCAGTCAGCTTCAAATAGAAGGAACTTCTTATACTCTTCTCTATACCAACTTCCTATACTCTATACCAACTGGCCATGCTGGTAGGGGCTGATGGGAATTGTAGTCCATAAATATCTGCAGCACCGTAGGCTGGCCACCCCTACTCTAGGTCTACATCTTGGTTTCTTTCTGCTATCTAGCCTTGTGGCTGTGGACATGTATTCAAACAAAGAAACACAGTTAAGATACAACTTCTGATATACGTGCTGGCTAACATGTAAGCAATGGCAATTTACTGACCAATGGCTAATCAATAGACTAGGTCATAAAACAGTGACCTCAGCAACTGGTTTACATACAAACAGTTAACCCCTTAATAACTGAATTGTGACAGACACTTGTAAATAACAACATGGCCACTGAGTTCAACCTGTCACATTCGTACCAATATCCTCTAATCCAGCTCCCCAATTGGGAGAACTGCAACCTGGTCTCACCTGAACACTGAGTTCATTTTGCCTCTCAGTGACATCCACCAATTCCTGCTCAATAAGCTTGCGTGAGCGCTCGCTGCCCTCCAGGCCAGTGCGGACTTCCTCCAGCTCGGTCTGGAGGAGGCTGAGCCGACGTTCCTGGAGGTTATACTGCTCACGGAGCTCTTCGTGCTGGCGGGCATCCTCATCCATCTGCATCTGGAGGTCCTGCAGATACAAAGGGGGATGATGGTGCACAGCTGGGTCTGGACCAGCACAGATATGTGGAGCAGATGCTTGCCAGGCAACTGACTCCACCACCTATACAGCAGAGAGCAGGTTGAACTGTATATCCGTGGTCCCCTCATTGGACCACTATAAGCAGTTGCTTGGGTGGCCTGACCACAGAACCAGGCCTGGCCTGACCTTGGTACCCCCAAAACAGCCTTGACCACAGAACCAGCCCTGGCATGAACTCCCTCCCTCCATCTATCTGTCTATCTGTCTGTCCGCTCATCCATTTACCCATCCATCCATTTATCCATCCATTTATCCATCCATTCATCCATCCATCTGTTCGTCCATCTGTCATCTTCAATTTGTCTGTCCATCCATCTATCATCCGTCCATCCGTCCATCCGTCCATCCGTCCATCCGTCCATCCGTCCATCCGTCCATCCATCCATCCATCCATCCATCCATCCATCCATCCATCCATCCATCCATCCATCCATCCATCCATCCATCCATCCATCCATCCATCCATCCATCCATCCATCCATCCACTTACCTATGCACCTACCTGTTTGTTTGTTTATTTTAAGTTTTAACCTCCCCTTTCCTGACCAAGTTGGGTTCAGGGCAGGTTGCCACCCTGGAGACGGCCTTGACCCCAGAACCAGCCCTTGCTTGACTTTGCCACCCTCTTAAGTGAGCCCTGCTTATGGGAGGACAACAACCAGGGTTCTGTCCCTCCGCCTAACCGTAACCCTGGACAGCAAGAGTCTCTCTCAGGCGCTGAGGTTTCTTTCTGGCGTCTTTCATCCTTTCCCTGTGAATCCGCTCCCTACCTTGATCTGCTGCTGCAGTTTCTTCAGCGTCTTGACCAGCTCGCTGTTGTTCTTGTTGGCGTGGTCCAGTTGGATCTCCATTTCATTCAGGTCCGTCTCCATCTTCTTCTTCAGGCGGAGGGCCTCAGCCCGTCCTTTTGCTTCCATCTCCAGGCTGGACTGGAGGGACTCGATGGCACGCTGGTGGTTCTTCCTACAGTGGAAAGCCAAGGCAGTCACATTGTGATGGTTGCATTGCAAGATATGGAACCTTAGAACCGGGTGTTGTCTTGGCCAAGCAACACATTTGGCAACAGACACCAGAATGAGAGCCCTGGCTGTTGCCGAATAGCCGCAAAGCAGTCAAAAGAAGGTCCAACTTGCTGTCGAGAAACAGCAGGGGCAGTCCTCCACTAATCCTTCTGCCCATGTGCTTTCCATTTGCAACACCATTTCCCCAGCTGTTTTTCAGATATGTGTTTCCCTTGAATGACCTGGTTTGAAGCTAGCAGTTTACACACGCACACCCAAAGATAATTTCAGAGCTGTGTCCGTGTGCAACAGAACAGCACAATTCAAGTACAGTGGCACCTTAGAGACCAACAAGGTGTGGGGGGTATGAAGTTCCTGAGAAAGGAAGCTGTGACTCCTGAAAGTTTGCACCCCAAAAACTTTGTTGGTCTCCAACACACTACTGGACTCAAATCTAGCTGCACACAAAGATAGCTATTTTAAAAAGTTTCCCTGGTACATCTTGGCTTCCGGGATGGACAATGGCTTACCCAACCTTGACTCTCCCACTTCCCATGTTCCATACCTCGTAGCTTCAAATTCTTCTTCCTTCTCATGTATCCTCCTGTCGATGTCTGCTTTCACCTGTGCCAGCTCCAACTGGATGCGGATGAGTTTGCTCTCTTCCACCTGTTGGCCAACATAGGAACAGAGGCTTGGGTACCACGCTTTCGAAAGAGATGTTGATGCCTCTTGTTTGGGGATGCTTTCAGTGTGGGAGGGTGAGAACCCCGTGAACAGAGGGCTTGCAGCCTCCTTCCAGCCCGAGAGAAGAGATAACTATCCATTTGGATCAGGATTATAGCATGCAGGGGAAAGGGACTTAATAGGGAGGGGAGGCAGGTCCCCTCTCCCTACAGTCATGATCCAACTTGGACCCCATGTATGTCCAGGGATTATGTTCCAGGTAGGGACCTCGCAGAGTACATCTGGTGGACAGGCCCCCAGGTCAGTAGGAATGCAACCCCAGGAAAAAAAAAAGAAGAAGAAGAAGGAGGAGGAGGAGGAGGAGGAGGAGGAGGAGGAGGAGGAGTTTGGATTTATATTCCCCCTTTCCTGTAAGGAGACTCAAAGGGAAAGGGGGGAGGGAAAGGAGATTGTCAGCCCCTTTGAGTCTCCTTACAGGAGAGAAAGAGGGGATTTAAATCCAAACTCTTCTTCTTCAGCAGCAGCTCAGAAGGGCTGAATAAACCAGGGTGAATAAAACAGCAAACCATCACCTCCAAGGAAGACTCGGCTTCCTCCAGAGCCACCTGCAGCTCGTCCTTCTCGATCTCCAGTTTCTTTTTCATCTTCTGCAGCTCGTGCACGCTTCTCCCGCCCTCGCCCAGCTGGTCGATCAGATCTTTAATTTCCTCTGAAGAAAAAGTGACGCAAAACACACACGCACACAAAGATATTGAATCTGACGGTTAAATGCCAAACCTGGGAACCGGTGCTACGGCACTCCTGCCAACCTCTCTGGAGGGAGATTACGGGAGAAGGTTCTCTAGACACAGTCAATCGTGGCTTTCAAAGATGTTTCGCAAAAGGGCCTTGACCACTGTGGAAGGCCTTGGATGCTGTAGCAAGAGACACTGGAAAGAAGCACGGTTCCTGACTTCCCTAGCTCCTTGTGTTTCACCCTTCTTCTCCCAGATGGCTACCAGAAAATGTTCCGTATCTCACCCTGTGCCAGCCCCACAAAAGCCATCTCTACTTCATCTGTGCTTCGGTATGGGTGAACTCCACAGGAACACAGCAGGAGTACAGAACTTAAAGTAAAACTCTAAATAGACATATAGATGTGGATTTCATGGATCAGAAGGGAACACCTCTGCTTACATGGGGTGTAGAACTGAGCGTCCTGACAGTCTGATCTTACGTTTGGGAAAAAAACCCCCAAGTTTCTAGTCCTCATGGCCGGGAATCTATCAAGAAAAATGCACTGCCCCAATTCTTCTAGCAGGCAGTAGGGGGGGCTGTTGTGCTGGTATAGCTCTTTCTCCTTCACTCAATCCAAGTGTGCAAATGTGCAAAATCTTTACAACATACTCCAGAATTCAGGGTTATCTTGGCACATAACTTTCTCAGAGTGCAGAATCCCACCCCCCACCCCCACAAGTATACCTACCCTGGAGGGTCTTGTTCTCTTTCTTGACGGATTCCAAGTGCTCCAGGGCTTCCTCATAAGCCGTCTTGAGCTTGAAGTTCTCCGTCATGTACATGCGGCACTCCTTCTGCGAGTTATCCAGCTCCACCTGCACCTCCTCACACTTCTGCTGCCACTCTGCCAGCATCTTGTCGAAAGCCCGCTGCTTCTTGTCAAGGACTGCACAGGCAGCGTTGGCCTGGGGAAAGGGAACCAAGCGGTTGCATATTGCGGGCATCTGCCCTTCATGCAGCCAGTTCTTCATCGTTCACTTGCCTGTTGTACCCAGGGACAGCAGAGTTTCCTGCAGCCAGGCCCCAAATGGATGGTTAAAATACTAGCTTGCGAACTCTAGTTGGGAACGGACTTTTCACACTTCTCCTGTCAGTATTTATTGTATTGTGATGAAGTGTGTTTTCTAAACAATTATCACAACCACCGTTTGTAATCAGTGTCCGAAGCCTGAGAGGAACAACTCTGTTGGGATTTGATAGATTATGGTGATCAGTTGTTTGCTTTACCTCTCGTGAAAGTCCGGCTTGTAAGCTCTTTGGGGCAGAGACCTCTTGGTCCCTCTCTGTCTCTCTTTTAAGCTATATACAGCAACACTGACAGTATTGGAACTGTTAATCAGTTCATAAAGGCCTGGATGGCTCAGGCTAGGCTGATCTTGTCAGATCTTAGAAGCTAAGCTGGGTCATGCCACGTTCTGGTTCTAGACACAGTCAACAGTGGCTTTCAAAGAGGGAGAAAGCTTGTTTTCTGCTGCCTCAGAGACTAGGACACGGAGTAATGGATTCAAGGAGCAGGGAAAGAGATTTCGCCTAAACATTAGGAAGAACTTCCTGACAGTAAGGGCTGTTTGACAGTGGAGTCTCCTTCTTTGGAAGTTTTTAAAGAGAGGCTGGATGGCCATCTGTCAGGAGTGGTTTGATTGTGTGTTCGTGCATTTCAGGGGGTTGGATTGATGGCCCTTGGGGCCATCTCTATGATTCTATGAATGGGAGGCACGCAGTGTCAAAGTACCTCCGTGCATCCCTTGCCTTGGAAACCCTACAGGGTTGCCATACGTTGGCTGCAACATGATAACATTTTATACACACACCCAACGGCAATAACTTCAGATTGGGAGGGCATCCAGATCGCTAGATCCTTGGTGGGCAGAGGTACTTTGAACTGTCATTCCGATTAGCCAATAGCAGGTTTCATAACCAGTTGAGTGACACCACGGTTGCCCACCCCCTCACCTTCTCCAGGTCCAATGTGAGGTCTTCCACTTCAATCTGAAGCCTCTGTTTGTTTTTCTCCATGCTGGCAGCTCGGGCTTGCGCTGCTTCAGCTGTCTCCTCTGCCTCCTGGAGACGGGAGGCCAACTTCCTCCTGTTAGAAGAAGGCAGGACAATACCATCAGCCTATGGAGTCTATGGCATCTTCTCACACCTCCACTCACAGGCCCTCACACTTCTTCTCCATCTTGCAGCCACGAGGGCAGGACACAAGTGCAACATCTCTCGCCATCCTGGCTGAGCAATTTTGTTCCTGGCACACAGAGATTGAATGAATTCACTGTAGCCTTTGCTAAATTACCGCTTCAGAGTCTAAGAGGCTGAGGGGCTCAGATTTGAAATATAACAACATTGTGGTGGTCTGTTGGCCTCACCTGGTCAACAGAGACCTCCCATGTGGACTGGGAACCCCCCTCGACCGAACCCCCCCCCCCTTGAAACCTGCTCACTTGGTCTCCTCCAGCTCCTCCGTCCTCTGAATGGCGTCCGTTTCGTATTTGGTCCTCCAGGTGGTGACTTCTGTGTTGAGCTTGGACACCAGGCGCTGCAGCTCAGCTTTGCCCTCCTGCTCTTCTTCCAGTTGCTCTTTCATCAGGTCCAGGTCGTGCTTGGTGTTGGCCAGGCTCACCACCGCAGCGCTTCGGGACTAGAGAGACCCATTGGTTTCCTACTTATCTACGAACCTCAAAACTCCCCTCGTGGCTCTATGTCGCCCTCTGCAGGCTGCTCTTGGTGGCAAATGTTCATAGCAGCAACATTTGGTTTCTTACGTTCATAGGGCCCAAGTTCAAATTACGCTGTTGGCTAAATTTACTCATAGGCGTGCTTTGTCTATTTTGCATATTCGAAATGGCTCATTTCATGGTGGATTTCCAAGAGTGTTTACCTTTTTGGCTGGTAAACAGAGCCAGTTCTATGGACTACATCGGTATGTGATGCACTATTGCCTATGGTTAATAAAAATTCAGATACTTCCTTTATTTATAGAGGGTGAACACCTTCCTCTATTTCTGCAAGTCTACTTAGTTTCAAGCCAGATCCCCAGTTTGTCAGGCCTGGCTCCCGCGCAGCCTGGCATCAACCAGTTGGTGCCAAGGTCACACCTGCACTTACTGTTATCTGTATGTTAACAGGCCATCCTGTTTCAATCGCTGTGCTTGTAACTAGTGAAGTATGCCTCCCTCCTTCCTCCCCCTCCCTGGGGCCAGATTGAGACTGTTGCTGTCCTTGAATCCCAGAACACACAACAATACCGGTCTAAATGCTGTTCTTCTCTTATACAATCTATTGTGGGAACAGAGGGGAGGGGGGAGTCTGTGAAAGTGGGAAACTTGGAGATATATGCAGGCTGCAAAAGTTCCTGACACAGCTAAGGTCCTGACACAGTTCAATAAAGCTCTTGAACCTTTCCTGTGTCTCAATTATCGACTGGAGTAACAGAGACTAACGTAGCTTGAACAAGCTGGCACTTAAGTCAAAGGGTTTGGCAGCAACATTTTAGGGGACTTAAAAAAAACCCTAGGTGAGGAAACCACAGAATCAAGAGATTCTTGTTGTCTATTCTCTCGTACCCCTAAATGCCGCCATTCCCCCCTCACCTTTGACTCTTCGTCCAGCTGCCGCTTGAAGTCATCCACCTGGGAGGTGAGAGACGTCTTGACCCGGATGATCTGGGTCAGCCGAGTCTGACTTTCTTCGTTCTCCCGGCTCAGATCGCTGTTCTCAGCTATGGTATGTGAGAGGAGACGTGGGGTTTGAGGAAATCAGGACTACTGTGAGGACGTGATCGCTTATTTCCTTGTGAGGAAAACGGAAGCCTCTGGGTCAGGGGTCGTCAAACTATGGCCCTCCAGATGTTCATGAACTACAATTCCCATCAGCCCCTGCCAGCATGGCCAAGTGGTAGGGCTCATGGGAATTGTAGTCTATGAACATCTGGAGGGCCATAGTTTGAGGACCCTTGCTCTGGGTTATTACGGTTGGGACACTGAGGAGGAAAGGGCGGGGGACCCAAAGGACCCACCTGACCAAAAGGAAAACCTGCTGCTGGTTTTCAAAGGGTCCCAGGAAACCCACGAACATGTGAAGCTCCCTCATTCTGAGTTAGACAGTCTATCAAGGTCAGACTTATCTTCTCTGGCTGACAGGGACTCTCCTGAGCCTCAAGTTGAGGTTTTATTTATTCTCCTGGGTCTCAAGCTGAGGTCTTTTACATCACCTGTTACCTGGCCCTTTCAAGTGAGATGCTGAGGATTGAACTGGGGACATTCTGCATGCCCTGCCATAGAGCCAAGGGCCCTCCACAATGGTATTCCATTAAATATACCAAGATGCCTTATGCAGAATCAGACTACTGGTCTCACTGTATCATCTCCTCTGATGGTTAGCAGCTCCCCACCAAAGGTCTTTCACATAACCTCCCACCTGATTTGTTTTGTGTGGAGATGCTGAGGACCAAAACTTCTGCGCCTAGAGCAAATGCTCTATTGGTGAGCTACGGCCACTTCCATAACAAGCCCTGTAGTTGCTGATAAGTGTGTTAGGGTCCCTAAAGTGAGGATATCAAGGGCCAGATATAATTACTATCTGCCATTACAAAGGGTCGCTATTTAACTATCCGTCTCCAGGATCGGGTTTGTCCACATTGTAAGAATCAAGTGGAGACTCTTGCCCATATTATACTTGACTGCCCGAGATATGTGGGGATCAGAAATTTCTCTCCTTGTCTGGTCTTAGATAAATCTGGTAAGTGACTCTGACAGTTCTGCCGTGGGGTTCCTATTAAATAACTCAGATGATATGCTCTTGGGAAAAAATAGCAAAAATTATCTTACAAGTGATGGGACTCTGTAAGTAATGTCTAATAGATGCAGTTCTTCTGTCTTTGTCTCGGTTATAAGATCACAAATTTCTTTTGGTAATGTATCAGATTTTATTTTGTATGCCTAAGAAAGGTTGTTGTTGTTGTTAAGTGAGGATATCAGTAATGGCACAGAAAAACCATGCATTTCTTCCTACATTGCACAGGGAAGATGGAGCGTTTTAGTTATGCCTGAGGCTCAACAGGCCCAGGGATTGCTTCTTAAGAACTGAATGGACACTTCCGAAGATGCCCCAAAATTCTTTGCGATGCACACAGAGGCACAGGTCCTTTGGTACCAAGAGAGTGAAGGGCCTCCTACCTTGCAGCCGGGTCCGAATGGCATTGATTTCAGCTTGGTTCTTCTCCATCTCAGCGAGCCTGGCGTTGGCTTCAGATAGATTGTCTTCCAGTTTACGGACGTGGGCCTCGGCGTTCATCTGGGGAAACAATGCAGAGCAGATGTTCTTGGACAACGCCCTATCTTATCTTTTGCTGCAGGGCTGATGGGCTCACCAAAATACAGAGTGGGGAGCAAACCTCTAGGAAGAGGGACAGACTAGCATGGAAGCTGATCACTAGACCAGCCCCAAGACCCCTTTTCATCCAGTTGACTGAGAACAGGGGTCCCAGGACGTTGTCTGCCAACACTTTACCTGGTGCCCACTAAAGTTTTCAAAAAATGGGTAGAATCAGTTGGGATTCTTGCCCAGCAAAACTTCTGAAAAGCCCTTGAAGATCTGATAGGCTGTCTAGATTAAAATAAATTTTGCTTTGGTAGCAGCTGCCACCAGAATTTGGTCCCAATCATTTTTCACTCCTGTTTCCCAGTGCATTTTTAAAATTACCTCTTTCCTTCCATGCACTTGGACTAACTCAGGGTGTGTGTGTGTTTGTGCGCGCGCACATGTGTGTGTGTGTGTGTGTGAGACAGCCATTTTGTGTTTGTGCTCACCACCCTGTGCCAGCATTCCCATGGGCCCGAAAAGGTTGGGACCCCCTGACTTAGAAGAACTCATTTTCCCTTCCTCTCGTTTCACCTTGGATTTCTGGACAGTCTCCATGCTGGCGCTGAGGTCTTCGATCTCCGCCTTCATGACCTGCTTGTCTTTCTCCAGCTTGGACTTCACCCTCTGCAGGCTCTCGAGGTGCTCTGTCATTTCCGCCATGGCGTCCGTGTGCTTCTTGCGCAGGGTGGAAGCGGTGGCCTCGCTCTGCAAGGCAGCCTCTTCCAACTCACGGCGCAGCTTCAGCAGTTCGGCTTCCCGCTTGCGGTTCTGGTCGATCTGGGGATGGGAAAGAGGGAGCATGAATTTCTAACAAAGACCCAAAACCTACTGCTACATTTTCTGATATCCACTTCATACTGATATCCAGCGTGGTGTAGTGGTTAAGAGCAGGTGTACTCTAATCTGGACAACCGGGTTTGATTCCCCACTCTGCCATTTGAGCTGTGGGGGGCTTATCTGGTGAACCAGATCGGCTTGTGCACTCCAACACAGGCCAGCTAGGTGACCTTGGGCTAGTCATAGTTCTTCAGAGCTCTCTCAGCCCCACCCATCTCACAGGGTATTTGTTGTGAGGGGGGAAAGGGAAAGGAGTTTGTAAGCCTCTTTGAGTCTTCGTACAGGAGAGAAAGGGGGGACATAAATCCAAACTCTTCTTCTCCTTCTCTAAATTTACTGACATTCCGTCTTTGCTTTAGTTTCTTTCCAAAACAAAAGTCATGAAATTTTGGTTTGGGAGGGATTTTGCTTTGGACCAATGCAGTACAATAACTTGCAGCCACTTTATACTTGGAGGATAGTTTTTCAGCATGTCAGAGGTGATGTGAAAGGAGTATGAATGCTCGTGGCATAAATCATATCCCACTTTGGCCTCTGAATGAGGTGTGCACGCATTCGGAAGTGAAGTCACTTTCAAACCAGTTTTCATTTCTCTTTTTAAAAAGGATTCTCTGTCTCTAGCCCTACAGGTTTCCTGCTTGGTGCAGAGCAACTAATGATGCAAATTCCAGTTCTCCCATTTCCACACACACTCCAGGGCCCCCCATCTGTGTTCGATCTCTCTCTTCCTCTGACAACTGTTCACCTGTGCAGTCGTAGCCCCTCCAGCCTCTTCCAGACGGTCGCTGAGTTCCTCCAGTTCCCGGGACAGATCGCTGCGTTGTTTCTCAATCTGTAGGAAGCCAGGAAAAGCAAAATATTAGTGCTGCTTTGTCCTGGCTCAGATTCCCTGATGGCATCCTCTTAAACATGTCAAAAATGCAGATGGTGAGAAAGTCATGGTGGATAACGTCGCAGCAGAGATGTCACCCCACACCTCGGGGACTGAACCTTGCAAAGGCTGCAAGGTATTTGTGAGTGGTACCATACTGTCCTTGTGCTGGAAGTGGCTGATGGGAGAATCCATCCATTTGGAATACTGAGGTCACTTCCGCACATACAGAATAGTGAACTTTCTATCCACTTCCACAATTGTTTGCAAGTGGATTTGGCTATTCCGCACAGCAAAATCCAGCTGCAAAGTGTATTGAAAGTGGTTGAAAGAATGTTATTTTGCATGAGTATATGGTTTGGCGGAACAGGGCTTCTACGCCAGCAGTCTAACCCAGGGGCCTTCACATGAGTAGCTGCGATCTGTTGGATGTAGAACTGCTTTTGGGGAAAACTAGCCACTAAGACCCAGGCGCAGATAGCAAGGGCACTATGTATCCCGCCTGACTTTGCACGCATGCTGAAGGGAGCCGAGGAAGAGCCATTTGAGGTTATTCAGTGGTGGAGAAGATTCCTTTTCCACACAGGCACTATTTGGAGCCTCTGGTTCCCTCTCTTCCTGTCACATGGCTCTGATGTCACATGCCTGCAGTTCAGGGAGACCTGGCGGCTATTTATTTATTTACAACATTTCTATGCTGCTTTCCCACCCATGCAGGGTCCCCAAGGGGGCAAAGAGTGAAAGGCAGTTTCCAAGTCTGGAAAGGCTGAAGACCACCATTCAAGGCCAGCGACCTTCTTTTAATAATGGCAGTCTCTCGTCAGAGGCATCATAACATTATCCATCCTTATAGCCAGTTGCTGATGGGTAGCTTAAAAGAAACAAAAAACCCCAGTCCATCCCTGGCTACCATTTACACTTCTCCAGACCTGGGGGAATCCTGTTAACTATGACTGGAGAAGCTGTTTTACCTTTGCCCGTATTGAACGTTCGGCTTCAAGTTCTTCCTCCAGCTCTTCAATCCGGGCCTGCCAGAAATACAGAAGATGGTGAGATCTGAAGCACTGTTGGATAACATTTCGGTTTGGGGCAGCTGGCAGCCAGTTAACAAGTGAGGGGATGGATCCCACTCGACCACAGCTAGCAGTTAAGGAGGGAAAGACAGAACCCACGAGCAGCAGGCTGACCTTACGCTGCCCACACGAGAGGATTGTGGGGAAACAGTCAATTCAAGCAAGTGCAGTCAAACACTGAGCATTTCCCTCAGTCCCTTTCTTTTCCCACCTACCTGATGCTCCTTCAGTTTCCTATGCAGTGTGGAGTTCAGAGACTGCTCATCCTCCATTTTGGAGTTGATGGAATTGATTTCCATGTCTCTCCTGCAAGGAAAGATATAAAAAGTTTATTCAGGGGAGGCTGCTGTACACGCCATAAACTAAACGCTAAAGAACACTGCCACAGGAGAATCGGAATAGAGCCAAAAGATTTTGCTGCAAGTCACATCTGACTGACGGCGATCCCTGGTGAGGTGTTCAAGGTGAGAAACATTCAGAGATGGTTTGCAATTCATAAGAACATAGGAACAAGCCTGCTGGATCAGACCAGAGTCCATCTAGTCCAGCACTCTGCTACTTGCATTCGCTTGCTTTCATGTCATGCCCTTAGTATTCCTTGGAGGTTTCTCATGCTAACACTGGCCAGAGACTCCCCGGTTTAGCTTCTGAGATCTGACGAGATCAGGCTTGCCTGGGCTATCTAGGTCAGGGTTCAAACTTGACCATAAGTCCAAAGAAAACCCATACTGGATCAAGAAGGTTCTTTTGGAGAAGAGGCTGATGTTTGAAATTCATCCTACTAATGCCTACATCCAGACATCACACTGATATAGTCACAATTCGTCCAGCAGGTGAGCGCCAGTGTGGTGTAGTGGTTGAGAGCTAATCTGGAGAACCAGGTTGGGTTCCCCACTCCTCTCCATGAAATCTGCTGGGTGACTTTGGGCCAGTCACAGCTGGCTCAGAACCAAGCTCACGCAGAAGCAGGCGATGCCAAACCACCCTTGAAGGTCTCTTACCTTAAAAACCCTGCAGAATTGCCACAGGTGAGGTGTGACTTGACAACAGTTTCCGCCACCGTATGGTACTATGAAATCAAACCTTGGCACTGGTAATTTTCAGCCAGTTTTACTGCTGGTCAGCCCACATCTGAGCTTTCTCCCAACTGCCTTTCCTGCGTGTTTAGATGCACGCTTACTTTTTCACCACTTCTTCCAAGTCCAGCTTTGCCCTTTCCATTTCATTGAGGTTCTCGATGGTCATTTTCAGGTCACCCTCTGCCTTGCGTCGGGCTTTCTCCACCTCGGCCCGGATCTTCTTCTCTTGCTCCCAGTTGTCCTCCAGCTATTTGGAAGGACAAAGAGAACCAAAATCATCAGTCCCCGCCCTCAAAAAAATACAGTGAAGTGGGAGATGAGCCAGAGGACATAGTGTGTAAAGCAAAGGAGGTACACAGAGTTACAGTCTTTGCCTATGTTGTAACCAGAGGTGGGATTCAGCCGGTTCGCACCACTTTGGCAGAACTGGTTGTTAAAATGGGGCTTGTAAACAAACAGTTGTTAAACTATTTGAATCCCACCACCGGAACCGGTTATTAAATTATTTGAATCCCACCACTGGTTGTAACCAACAACAGTCTAATTGATGTCACAGCTGAGCTTGCGCACGGATGCCTGTACAAGCGTGCATGAGTGCTCATGTGCCGGACGAATCCTTTCATTTTATGGGTTAGCTCTCTAATTATTGTGAATAACTCAGCTGCAGCCAGACCAGGGGAGAAAAGAGGAGCCAGAAGGGAAAGAGGAAAAGGAATTGGGGAAAGTAGAGCCAGAATTGGGATGAGAAGACAGCTAGAATTGCAGAAAGGAAAAGGCATCCACATAAGAACTAGCCTGATGGATGAGACCAGAGTCCATCTAGTCCAGCACTCTGCTACTCGCAGTGGCCCACCAGGTGTCTCTGGGAGCTCACATGCAAGATGTGAAAGCAATGGCCTTCTGCTACTGCTGCTGCTCCTGAGCACCTGGTCTGCTAAGGCATTTGCAATCTCAGATCAAGGAGGATCAAGATTGGTAGCCATAGATCGACTTCTCCATAAATCTGTCCAAGCCCCTTTTAAAGCTATCCAGGTTAGTGGCCATCACCACCTCCTGTGGCAGCATATTCCAAACACCAATCCTTCAATGAGCAACGCTGACCTCGTGAATCTGAGTACTCAGTTTGCTGTTCGTTTTGGTGAGATGGTTCACTTTGTCTTCCTCAGCTTGAAGGTCGTCAAGAGTTTTCTGAAAAGAGAGGCGAGTGTAAGAAGGAAAACTCACAAGCCGAAAAAGCTCATTCATCTCCCCTGCCTCCTGCAAGCCGGGAGGAAAATATGTGCCGGCCGACGTGAAGCACGACTTCCTCTCAGAAATCTTCCCTGGGGTTAAACCAGCTTATAAATGATAGAACGTCCTCCTTGAAATCTGGTTTAATAGAGGGCTCTACAATATTAATAGGCCCCGCTATGGATTGCTGAACAGGACTTGGGAAGCTTTTGTCGAAACAAGGACAGGATGGTCACACAAAGCAGCCTTTTATCGCGTCAAACCAGTGGCCCATCTATCTGGTATAGTCCTCTCTGACTGGCAGTAACTCTTCCTGGGTCAAAGGCCCGAGACCCAAGATCTGCGGATTGGAATTTTGGCATCTGAGCTACAGATATTCCCTGCGATCCAATACGATTATGATGCAGAAGTGTCCTGTTAAGGGAAGATGGCTTGGGAAGTAAGGCTAATGCTCCTTTATCCAAAGCCGTGGCTAATGAAGAAATCACTATGGCAGGAATATTGCCTATCACGGCTTCTGGAGCCAGAGACTAACCCCACAAAAAAACGGAGCTACTAGAGTGTTGTGGGTTTTCCGGGTTGTATGGCCGTGTTCCAGTAGCATTTTCTCCTGACGTTTCGCCTGCATCTGTGGCTGGCACCTTCAGAGGATCCTCTGAAGATGCCAGCCACAGATACAGGTGAAACGTCAGGAGAAAATGCTACTTGAACACGGCCATACAACCCGGAAAACCCACAACACTTGGCAAGAAGCTGATGGGCTTTTTCAAGAGCTCGCTTTGACCCCTTCTCATCAGCTAATCTGATGGGATGATTTCAAACATTCCATGGCCCAGGAGAACCTGTGTGTGTGGCTCAGGGGAAGGGGACTCGATGTCACATATCTTATTGCACTGTAAGTTACTTAAAGGCGAAAGGGAGCTTTTAATCCAACCATTGTTAACTCGTCATGTACACTCAATTATAGATAATCCAGACACTCTGTAAGAATGCTAGTAGAAGATCGTGTTCCCTCTACATCACAGAAGGTAGCCAAATTTCGTATACCGGTATACAACAAGCATAGATCGCTATTAAGACAGAGAGCTGCATTGTGTGATGACGGTTGTAATAATACCTGAAGTCAATATTATTAATGAATAGGTTTTATATTGGATTTTAAACTTTGAATTTTCGTACAAATGGAATGCTATGTATTCATATGTATTCTGACTTTAAAGTATTGGCTGGCCTAAAGGCCGTAATAATAAACTACTACTACTAACCCACAACACTCTAGTGATTTCGACCATGAAAGCCTTTGACCATACAATGGAACTGCTGTTTCTTACCCTGAACTCACACACGTAAAGATGCTTGGTCAATCCAGGTCAGAATGGCCTACTCCCATGGTGGCGAACCTTTGGCACTCCAGATGTTATGGACTACAATTCCCATCAGCCCCTGCCAGCATGGCCAATTGGCCATGCTGGCAGGGGCTGATGGGAATTGTAGTCCATAACATCTGGAGTGCCAAAGGTTCGCCACCACTGGCCTACTCTGATTGGCGGCTGCTTCCAGGGTCACAGGTCAGGAATGAACCTGGGACCTCCTGCACGCCAAGCGGGAGCTCTACCACTGAGCCACAGCCCCACCCTACCTGATGAAGCTCCTCCAGAGCCCGCTTCTCCTTCTGGAGTTTGGCCAGGCTGTCATCCCGGGCCGAGAGGTCGCTGGTCAGGGTCCGCACTCTGTGATCCAGAGCCTAGAAAAGCGGAAGAGGGATTCGGGCAGTCAGTCCTGGACAAGTTAACCCAAGTTGTTTTCTCCTAGTATCAAACACTGAGATCAGGTTCTGCAAACCAATTCACACAAAACAAATGGTGTGCTGCAAATTGGTTGCTGCAAGGACTTCGCATCAGACACACGGGGAGGGGAGTTCCGTGCCGCTCAGTGGTGGGATTCAGCCGGTTTGCACCACTTCGGCAGAACCGGTTGTTAAAATGGTGCTTGTAAACAACCAGTTGTTAAATTATTTGAATCCCACCACTGGAACCGGTTGTAGAATTATTTGAATCCCACCACTGGTGCCGCCCATTGGCACAGGGGCCCAGTTCTGATTGTGACTATGACACATGGGGAGAGGCAGCTTTAGAAGAGTTGAAGAAGAAGAGTTGGGTTTACATCCTCCCTTTCTCTCCTTTATGGAGGCTCAAAGGGGCTTACAATCTCCCTTCCCTCCCCCCCCCCAACAAACACCCTGTAAGGTAGGTGGGGCTGAGAGAGCTTTGAAGAACTGTGACTAGCCTAAGGTCACCCAGCTGGCATGTGCTGGAGTACACAATCTAATCTGGTTCACCAGATAAGCCTCCACAGCTCAAGTGGCAGAGCAGGGAATCAAACCCGGTTCTCCAGATCAGAGCGCACCCGCTCTTAACCACTACACCACGCTGGCTCTTCAGCCTCCCAATGTCCAGAAACATACACACCATTGTTTATGTCCTGAAAAGGCATGGAGGAGCTGCAAGTTGCCGTGATAGGAAGCGTGCGTGTCTGAACAGCTGGCCTGAACAGCAGAGTGTACCTGTTTCTCCTTCTCCGTCTTGGCCAGGGTGGTCTCCAGGCCCTCCAGGTCCCGCTTGAGATCGCTCAGCTCCCCTTCCAGCTTGCGCTTGTTGGCGCTCAGGGTCGAGGCAGAGCTCTCTTCCTCCTCCAACCGTTCCTTCATGTCTGAGATCTGGCTCTCCAAATCGAGCTTGGACTTCATCATCTGGGTCATGCGCTCCTCCGCGTCCATAAGGTTCTCTTGTTCCTGAAAGGGGAAGGATGGCAAAGATGCAGAGGTTGGCACCCCCTTCCCAGATGTTAGGCCTCCGAGCAAGACAGGCATCATTTTAAGAATGGTGGAAATTATATTCCCCCCGCCGTTTTCCATTTCTGTGGGTTGCCTGTCTCTGCTACCTGAAAATAACATCCACATCTGTTCCCCTGTCTTAGGAAAATTCCCCAAATCTCACCTTCTTCTTCTTCTTCTAATCTTAGCAGATAAGTATTGTGAGAACACAGAGAAGGCCGCAAAATGTTGCACAGCCGCAAAATCCACTTGTGCTTCAATAGGGAGGTAATATTATTTTAATGTTCTAAATTATGCAAATCCTATTTGGGATTTTAGCCTCTGTAAGCCATGGGACCAGCAATGATTGCATACTAGAATTATTATTAATTCTTCGTGTTTTTAATTATGCTGGTTATGGACCATGGTAATAAATACTGATGGAAGAATTTGGATTTATACCCTGCTTTTCTCTACCTTAAGGAGTCTCAAAGCGGCTACAAATCCTTTCCTCTCCTCATAACAGAAACCTTATGGGGCTGAGAGAGTTCTTGAGAGAACTGTGACTAGCCCAAGGTCACCCAGCAGGCTTCATGTGTAGGAGTGGGAAAACAAATCCAGTTCACCAGATAAGAGTCCACTGCTCAGGCGGAGGAGTGTGAAGAATCAAACCTGGTTCTCCAGATTAGAGTCCACCTCGTCTTAACCATTAAACCGCTCTCTGACACACATTCATATTATAATTCACGGGAATTAATGTGTGGTGGACTACCAGGCAGGACTGTTTCCTGGCCCACAAAGAACTCAAAATGCCATGTGGAGAAATGCCAGGCATAACAAGTGATGGAGCTCTAGAATGCAGCTTGCCGACTCACCGCCTGCAACTGAATGGTCAAGTCATTCTTCTCTTGGCTAAGGGTGGCGTTCTTCTCCTCCAGCTCCTTGACGCGGTCCACCAGTTCCTGCGTCTTTGACATCGCGCTCCTCAACTCTTCCTCCTTTGCCTTCATCTCCTCCTCTTGACGGGCCACGTTCAACAGAGGCTTCACCTGCAGTTGGGAAAACCAGGTATCAAGGTGACAACAATCCTTTTTGCTTAACCCTTTTATAGAATTAATGACATTTGTTATGGAGTATATTCTTTATTTACACTCCCACTCTTCTCTTCATCTTTTCTCTTTTAGCTTTTCTATTTCTTCTATCCGTAGGTTTAGTTTGGCATAACTCGTAGCTTCCTAATATATCTACTCTTCTCTTTCTTCCCTTTTATAATTTCTCTGGTCACTCTAAATACTTTCTCTTTGGCCCCTTCCGCACACGCAAAATAATGTGTTTTCAATCCACTTTCACAACTGTTTGCAAGTGGATTTTGCCATTCCGCACAGCTTCAAAGAGCACTGAAAGCAGTTTGAAAGTGCATTATTCTGCATGTGCGGAATGAGCCTTTGATTTCCAATATGTGAAATTGAAATAGGTCTACTAGTATTACTTTTATACTTTGTAACATCTATTTGCTTTTTAAAAACATATTGCTGTATTAAATTACATTAAACTTTAATTAAAAAATTAAAAAATATAAGCCGATGGTCCGCCCCAGTCGCCGATAACCAAGGCTCTTTCCCCCCTTTCTTTTGTCTCCTCCAAATTTTAAGTTTATCCGCAGTGTTCCACCTGCTCCTCCTTTTTCTCACCTTGTTGTAAAGTTTCCACCATCCCCAGTATCGCATCTGCAAGTACTTGCGGACGTTCCTTTGGATTACCATCAGGCCCAACCTGCAATGAACAAATGGTGTTTATTATGCCTTACGGAACAGCAGACCTCTTACACACATTCAACCTTCTCTGTTACTCTGAGCTCAGGGAGCCTGTCCCAGTTTTCAGTTAAAATTAGATGTGGGCAGCCCTGACTATTCACACTTCACAATACTATACTGCTACCATCACCCCTTTCTTTTCACTGTGCACAGGACAGATTGGCCAGTGCCTGTTCCATTTGCAAAGCCAACTTTTCCTCCATACAGAGTTGGTGAACAGCATGAAATGCCTTTTAAAAAATAGTTTAAAAGATTCAGAACCAACGTTGGGTTGGGTGAATGTGCCAGACACTGAAGCACAACAATAGTTTTGCCTGATGTATGGGAGAGATCGGTCAAATAGAAAAGGGTTGATCAGAATCTGCCCATGGGGAGAGATGGGCAGTCTGTGAAGGCACGACGGCCTTCAGCTCACTCAAAAGACAAAAAAACAGCACATGGTAAAAGGTCTGGAATCCATGCCCTATGAAGAAAGACTTAGGGAGCTGGGGATGTTTAGTCTGGAGAAGTGAAGGTTAAGGGGGGACATGATAGCCCTGTTTAGATACTTGAAGGGATGTCATGTTGGTGAGGGAGCAAGCTTGTTTTCTGCCGCTCCAGAGACTAGGACCAGGAGTCATGGGTTCAAGGTGAAGGAAAAGAGATTCCACCTCCTAAACACCAGGGAAAACTTCCTGACAGTTAGGGCTGTTTGACAGTGGAATGCACTACCTCAGACTGTGATGGAGTCTCCTTCTTTGCAGGTTTTTAAAGAGAGGCTGGATGGCGTCAGGAGTGCTTTAATTATGTGTTCCTGCATGGCAGCAGATTGGACTTGATGGCCCTTCAGGTCTCTTCCAACTCTATGATTCTATGTTCCTGTTCACAGGCATGACTGACTCGCCCTACTAAACTACTGCAATCTTACAAGTGACATGGATTTCTCTCTAAGGGAATAGGACTCCGGCTCAGTTGAAGAGACTCTGTTTTCCATGCAGAAGGCCCCAAATTCTGCAGCATCTCCAGTTAAAGGATCAGGCACCAAGTCTTGTGTGAGGCCTCTGGCTAAGACCCTGGAGAGCCAATGCCACTCTGAGAAAACAAGACTGGCTTGAATGGATGAAGTCTGATTCAGTAGAAGGCAGCGTCACAGGAAGGCCAGATATGGCACAGTCAGAAGGGGACAGGAATCCTTACCGTCTGTCCAGCATCTTTTTGAACTCGATCCTCATCAGGAATCCCCGCCCGCGGCACTGCAACATGGTCATGATCTTGGCCAGCCGTTCATCTCGCAGGTCTTCCAGCTTGGCCAAGACGCCGGCACGGAAGAACACCTTGGAAAGCAGAGATCAGGTCAAACACAAGACTCCCCTAGACTGAATCACACACCCCAATTTTCAAGACGGACCCTTGTAAGCACTTCGTATGGACATTTGCTGGGTAGAATTGAGTTCCTACCTAACCATTTTTGCTTCACCGTCACTGGAGATGAATTTATGTTGGTTTTATATCAGGAGTTCCCAACGTTCTTGAGTCCGTGGGCCCCTTTGGGATTCTGGCCCTTTTGGGATCCCACAGCAAAGTTTTTAACCATCTGCACAGGCAGATGCTTAATGGCCAATCACAGGCCTTGCTGGACAAAAACCTCACCTGGACCCGCCCACTTTCTAGAAGCACTTGGTGAGTGGCAGGAAATAGCACCGTGTGGGAGACCCATGTTTTATATGAACCTAACTGCCAAGAGCAACCAGAAGAAGAAGAGTTGGATTTACACTCCCCCTTTCTGTCCTGCAAGGGGACTCAAGGGGGCTTACAAACTCCTTCCCTCCCTCACAACAAACACCCTGTGAGGTGGGTGGGGCTGAGAGAGCTCCAAAGAACTGTGACTAGCCCAAGGTCACCCAGCTGGCATGGGTTGGAGTGCGCAAGCTAATCTAGTTCACTAGATAAGCCTCCATAGCTCAAGCGGCAGAGTGGGGAATCAAACCAGGGTTCTACAGATTAGAGTGCACCCGCTCTTAACCACCACACCACGATGACAAGAGGAATAAAGTTTGCCTCTGGAGTCGTGCAGGTTTAGAGTTTTCTTGGATTCCCTCCCTCCTTCCTTCTTACACTGATTCTGACCTAAATTGAGAGCAGATCTCTACAGTTTGAATGGACGAGGTTTGGCACTGAGGTATACATTACCTTAGTGTGTCCAATTTTGTACTCGTTCTCGCCCAGATCGACAGATCCCAGCAGAAGTTCTGAGGCCTTCTTGTTGTCCACAAACCCCTGAGGGATAACATTGGGGTTCAAGACCTGGTACCTGAGGTGAGGAGATATAAACAAGGATTGGGATGCTGTAGCCACCAAGAGATATTGGTCGGTCGGTAGTACACAGGAAGTGGTGACCCCTGTCCTTGTCTTGGCCTCCTCCAGTAAATCCCTTCTTCCTGGGATGGGAACGCTGGCCATCACCCCACTTTAACCAAGTTGTTTCCCCCAGCCATCTCCTCATTCTTCAAGAAGGACAGTTCTGGGCACCCATTCTTTGAGCTGTTAGTCAACCTGCCCAAGGTGAGTTAAGGCTATTTATAGTAGTGTCCGCAAATGTCCCTTATGTTGCATCTGCCCTACCCCTCTTAGGAGATCAGGGTGGGCTTTCTTCACTTGTTTCCTCCTCGTTTCACCCTGAGTTACAGTGTACCTGGTCTACAGACCAGGTGCCTTGGGAGACCAGGTGCTCGGGAGCAGCAGCAGCAGCAGAAGGCCATTGCTTTCACATCCTGCATGTGAGCTCCCGAAGGCATCTGATGAGCCACTGCGAGTAGCAGAGTGCTTGACTAAATGGACTCTGGTCTGATCCAGCAAGGTTTTTTCTTATGTTCTTACAACAGCCAGGTCTTGTCAGACCTCAGAAGTTAAACAGGGTCAGATCTGGTTTGTCCTTGGATTGGAGACGACCAGGAAACCCAGAGGCAGGAATCAGCAGACAACCTCTGATTGTCTCTTGCCTTGAAAAATCACATTTCTTTATTTACAATTCAGTTCATAGGCTGCCCTTCTCTATAAATGGGCTCAGGGTGGTTGACAACAATACATTTACGATTAAAAATAAACACTCAGAACCACAATATACCGTGCCTCAATAATCAATTTCTAAAGTGGAATGAACCGAACTGAAACCTTTAATGGCATTCAGATAACAACAATAATACATACTTTAAAATATATAAAATTATAAAAGAGCATGTAACAAAATAGGGATCTATATTTTTAAAAAACCCTCTAAAATGATGAATTAAAAACTAAATAAAGTGTTTCAAAGGTTACATTAAGAACGTCTTGCAATTACAATACTGAGGAACCTGGCAGCTCTAAGACTTCTCTTGAGCCGTTGTCCAGAAGGAAGAGGGAATGAATTAAAAGGGGAAAGAGAAGGGAAGAGGGAAAGGGGACAAACCTCCAACTCAGTGACACTTTATAACCACATACTAATTGTTCTAGTGGCAGTGAGTTCCACAGCTCACTGCACAGTGCATGGTGTGACATGGTACATCCCTTTATTTCCTCCTGAATTAACTGATTGTCCATGTCAATCCTTAAATTCTAGGATAATCTAGGATTCTTAAGATTCTAGGATAATCTAGGATAATCTAGGATTCTTAAGAATCCTTAAATTCTGGGATAATGGAAGGAATGGAGAAATGAAAAAAAGCAACAGTCACCTCTGCTTGAACTCAGGGTACTGCAGTCTGTTGGGGAATCCCTTCCTGCAAATACGGATGCCTTCAAGGACACCGTTACAGGCCAGCTGGTGCAAGATGAGGTGAGCATCAACGACTCCTGCAAATCCGGAAGACGCTTTTCAGCATTTTCATATTGGGACAGCAATAACAAAGGATCTTTAAGATTATTTCTCGACTGTTACTGACACATGGCTTAACCCGGGCCACTTCCACACATGCAGAATATCATTAAAGAGTCTAGATATAATTAAAGAGTGGGGTTTTTTAGCACTGCTGACAGCTGGGCATTAAAGAAGAAGAGCAGAAGAAGAGTTTGGATTTATACCCCATCTTTCTCTCCTGTAAAGAGACTCAAGGTGGCTTACAAGCTCCTTTCCCCGCCCCCACAACAGACACCTTGTGAGGTAGGCGGGGCTGAGAGAGTACAGAGAGAACTGTGACTTGCCCAAGGTCACCCAGCAGGAGTGCAGAAACACATCCAGTTCACCAGATAAGCCTCTGCCACTTAGATGGAGGAGTGGGAAATCAAAACTGGTTCTCCAGATTAGAATCCACCCACTGTCAACCACTACACTGACTTTAAGAGGGGCTGCAGGCCTATTCTCCTTGCCTGCAGCCAAAGCACATACCGGACTGCTTGAACTCATTGGGGACGATGCAGCGCACGAAATGCGGAGATGTGCTGTGCAAGGTGGTCATCAGCTTGTTCAGCTGCTCCTGAAACGGGATAAGGGGAGTTGAATGCGGCTGAAGGAGGGTGTCATGATCCCTTTGACAATACAGATCTGACCAAGGGTATTATGAAGACTGATCTGCGTCGTATGAATTGCCCAGACACAAAGCACCTCTGTGCAGCGTATGCATGCAAAGCACAAGCGGATCGGCCTGTGTGACAACAGCATGTTATGCTTCATTAGTGAGAAGAAGAATTTTGGATTAATATTCCCCCTTTCACTCCTGTAAGGAGACTCACAATCTCCTTTCCCTTCCCCCTCCGCCACAACAAACGCCCTGTGAGGTGGGTGGGGCTGAGAGAGCTCCAAAGAACTGGGACTAGCCCAAGGTTAGCTAACCTGGTACCCCAGATAAGCCTCCACAACTCAAGTGGCAGAGCGGGGGAAGCACATGGGCCAGGAAGCCACAGCCAGCGTCTACTTTCCAGCAAATTATACTCTGCCCCACATTGAAAAGTTCTGAACATACAAAGGTGCCTGACACCAAGCCCGACCATTGCTTTATATAATACAGTGTGTGGTGGTTGTGGATGGATACTTTTTGTTGTGGCCCTGGGCGGCTGTGGCTGGATATTCTTTGTGGCAGCCATCAGGGGGCTATGGACGGAGGCCCTTTGTTGTGGCCAAGGTCCCAGATTCAGCCCCCCAACCTCCAGGCCCCTTCCGCACACACAGAATAATGCACTCTTAATCCACTTTCAGTGCACTTGGCAGCTGGATTTTACTGTGCGGAAGAGCAAAATCCACTTGTCAACAGTTGTGAAAGTGGATTGGAAGTGCATTATTCTGCATGTGCAGAAGGGGTTACCAAGGATCAGGTAACATGGGATTTGAAAGACCTGGAAAGCCACTGCTGGTCAGAGAAAACAAAACTGAATGGATCTTAACAGACAAAGGATGGGGCTCAGTTTAAGACAGCCTTATCGCAAGATTAATGTTCTCTGTCCTCCCCTCTGCAGCTCTCTGTGGCAGACTCCTGCAGGTCCCATTACAAGCAAGAACTTGCCAATGTTCGCCCAACCAAGTGAAAACAACTGCTCATATACTCCTGCATTGTTCTCGCCACACAGAACTCAGGAGTCTCTACATTGAATCTCATATTAATTCGTGTCCTGCCACTTCTGACCAAGGCGAGCTACGTCTGCTTTTGAGTGACTGTTGCACTAAAAGAACTACAGACGTAGCAAAGTTTTTGGCAACAGATTATCAACAACTGCGCACTCCTGTTGATCACCTAATAACCTTTTATTGTTGTTATTGTTAGTCTGATTGTTGTTTTATCCTATGCCTAATAAAAGTAATGAATGAATGAATGAATGAATGAATGAATGAATGAATGAATGAATGAATGAATGAATGAATGAATGAATGAATGAATGAATGATGTTCTCTTACCCTATAGAAGTTGGAGACAGTCATGAAGGAAGATCCTCTTTTCTGCTTTTTGGTTCCTGAAGCTGAGGATGACATTGCGATGGAGATGATAAGCCATAAATGCATTAATGCGCACTTTTTAAAAAATCACAGCTTTTTTTCCACATTGCAGAATGGGATAGGCGAAGCCATGCCACTAATTTTCATGCTGTAGAGCCAACATAAGTTGCCACCTTCGGAGGATTCAGATTAGTTTTGCAACGCAAAACGGCGTTCTGGGATCACTGTTTCCCTCCATCTCTGAGGAAACTACGGCAATAACCATTGGGTAAGCAAAGGAGATTTTCTAGTTGACAGAAGTCTGATGTTTATCTGGCCAAGGGATGGCTGCTCGCTACCAGCAGCGGGTTCTTGTCCTTCTCTTCAGCCCAATTGCTGTTCTAGATTCTCCCTACTTCTCTCCAATGTCAGGCATTTCCCAGAGTGGTGATCTAAGAATGCTGTCATTCAAATAAGACAAGCGTGGAGCATCAAGGTATATCTGCAGCTCCAGGCACTACTGAAAGATTGATGGAGCAGACAGTGCCAGCCTTTTGAAGGGGACACTTTGGGACTCTTTGTTGTGGGTGACAAGGCCTCTTGCAACCCAGTAAAGGTGACAAGTTCAGCACAAGGAATCGCAAAGAGACCTTGTCTGCGTGCTTGCAGCAGAGAACTGTGGATAACTCAGGAGCATCGGCAAAACCTGCCCAGTCTAATAGCCAAATGGCACAGCGACCCACAATTGGATTTCTGAATGAATAATGAGATTGGGGGGAGGGGGGAGATTCAGAGCACGTAAAGTTGCCAATCTTCAGGCTGGGTCTGGACATTTCCTGGACATTACAGCTGATCCCCAGAGGACAGAAATCCGTTGCCCTGGATAAAATGGTGGCTTGGGAAGGTGAGCTCTATGGCATGATACCCTGCTCAGGTTCCTTTCTTCCCCAAACTGTTAACCTCCCAAATCTCCAGGAATTTCCCTACCCAGAGTTGGCATGCCTAGTGAGAGCTGATGTGGATCTGGGCCATGACACCGAGAAAGGGGAAAGTTTACGCCTTTATGAACATGGAACCCATATTTCTATGTCTGTCGCCTTGAGATATTTGGTGCGAAGGCTGGGCTCGAACCGGATAACTAACCCTTCACTGACCTGCAGCCTCTTCCTCTTTGAAGAGAGAACACAGCAAAGCCATGCTGGACTTCTGGAACAAGCCCACCACGGTTTCATTCAGGGGGTCCTTGTTCTTCTCCAGCCACCCAGTGATATTGTAGCCCACCTGAGAGGAAAAGAAAGAAGGGCGGAGAGGTTTCAAGAGCCTGTTCCTACAACACCTGCTGTTTAGAAGAGTGATCCTGCATACCAGCGATTACCAATAATGGTGTTCCCCCAATGGTATTCCTGACACTCAAGAGTCCATCTTGGTTTTCCTCCATTACACATACCAGTTATATGAGAAGCTGTCTAATAGGGGATCAAATCCTTGGTCCATCAAGGTCAGTATTGCCTACTCTGACTGGCAGCCATGCTGCAAGGTCTCAGGTGAAGGTCTTTCACCTCAGTACCTGGTCTTTTTAACTAGGGACACCAAGGATTGGACCTGGGACCCTGGCTCTACCATTGAGCCCCGGTCCTTCTATCTCACAAAAGGATCTTCAGAGGACTTCTGGCTGTTAAAAAAAAGTGCCTTTTAAGAACCACATGCCTGACTTGGAACTTCCTCGCCTTTTGTAACCGCCTCTCACTGCAGCCATTTTGTGACAGGTCCCACTTCTCCCAGGCAGCCATTTTGTGGCGACACCAACTACCTTTTCTCAAAATTCCAAAAGAAGTATTTTGCAGCAGCAAAGAATAAACACCCCCCAGGGTTTATTTGCACTCACCGTGCCGGCATAATGGACCAGCTCGAAGTGAGCTTCCGGCCCTTTTCCTTTCCCTCCTTTGGGCTTCAGGAAGTTGGGGGATTTGCCCAGATGATTGTCATAGAGGGCTGCCTTGAAGGTGGCGTCAGTTGCCTTAGGAAACACGCACTGCTCTTCAAGGATGGAGAAGATGCCCATGGGCTGACAAAGAGAGAGAGAAATGTGAGGAAAAATACAGTGGCATATTTTTAAAAATGGTGTAGTGTTTAAAGCAATGGACCAGGTTTGGAAACAGCGTTTGATTCCCCATTCTTCCACATGAGCCACACCAAGCCTGGGAAAGGGAGAGGTATTAAATGTAATAAAATAAAATCAATAACCACAACTTCCAGAAAAACATGCCTGAAGCAGCTTATGAAAAGGGGGGAATGAAGCAGTATATTTAGAAGACAGCTTCTACTCTAGAGCTGTGGCTATGCTAAACTCCGTGGCTTCGTGTTGATGTGTTTGGGGCTGTGTAGGGATGGGTGGAGGAAGGGGAAAGTGAGGATGGGATATGAGTCTGAAATTGTGTGCATCGAGGAATGCTGCTGTAAATTTCGTTGTGCGTGCACAATGACAATAAATGCTTATGCTTATGCTTATATCCCCCCTTTCTCTCCTATAGGAGACTCAAAGGGGATTACAAACTCCTTTCCCTCCCCCCCTCACAACAAACACCCTGTGAGGTAGGTGCGGCTAAGAGATCTCAGAAGAACTGTGACTAGCCCAAGGTCGCCAGCTGGCGTGTGTTGGAGTGCACGGGCTAATCTGAATTCCCCAGATAAGCCTCCGCAGCTCAAGCGGCAGAGCAGGGAATCAAACCCGGTTCCTCCAGATTAGAGTACACCAGCTCTTAACCACTATGCCACTGCTGCTCCCACAGACTTGAAAGGCTTGTGTTCAAAATAGTTCAAGGACCAATTCCACTCGCACGTTCCATCTCAGCTGGGAAAGTTCTGGAAATTTTGGAGGTGGAACTTGAGGAGGGCGTGGTTTAAGGAGAGGATGAGTTCCGTGGGTTATAGCGCCATACAGTCCATCCACCAAAGCAGCCATTTTGTCCAGGGAAGCTTGACATGGTGTGGGGACTCTACGGAAACTTTAACTATGTTGCCTGGAAATCAGTTGCTATTCTGGAGGGTACTGACCCTAGTTCCATCCTCAGGGCGAGGGCTCCATTCTAAGATCCTCACAGTCTCTTAACGGTGGGATAAAAAGGCACTAAATACAAAAGTGTTATTGTGCGAATGGAGCTTGATTAAATTCATATATATCCAAGCAGGCCTTGCTGGTCAAATATTTTTTGGTGATAAGAAGCCAGGAGACTCTTGGGACCAACAAATTACCCCCCTGGGATGTATTTGCATAGATTAGTTTCTTGGTTTAAAAAAAAACACTGTGCTCCACCTTAATATCCAGGAAACTTCCAAGGCCGTGACACTAGCCCTGATTGGACATTATTTATTTTCGTTGGTGGTGATGGAAAGTGATTTGTTTCATTTGGGGGTGATAGAAATTGCTGTCTAGCCACCGTTGATCTACGGCAACCCCATAAGGCTTTCAAGGCAAGAGACAAACAGAGATGGTTTGCCATTGTCTGCGTCTGCATAGTAATGCCGGGCTTCCTTGGTGGTCTCCCATCCAAAGTACTAATCAGGGTCGAGCTTGCTAAGTTCCCGAGACCAGATGAGGTCTAGCCTGGGCCATCCAGGTCAGGATATTTATAATATTTACAACTTTTATATCCTGCCTGACTGCTCGATCAGCGCTACGGGGCCTCCACACCCTGCATGTGTGCTTCCTCATTGGTTGCTGTGAGGAACAGGATGCTGGACTAGATGGAACTTTTGATCTGCTCTTCTTGCTCAATAGTCTAGCCCAGGGGTTGCCTGCAATCAGAGGCGTAGCAAGGGGGGAAAGCGCCCGATGCACTGGAGTGTCCTCCTCCCCCGCTCCGCCCCGGAATGCCCCCAGAACGCCCTTGACACACCCCCACAGGGGCACACGCCCGGTGCGTCGCGCACCCCCGGTCTCCTTGGAGCTACGCCTCTGCCTGCAATGTCAACAGAGCTCTGGGGAATGGAGACCACCTGACTTCCATTAAGAGAGCAGATGATGGCTTTTGCTGCAAGAGATTGTTCCTTCCAGAAGCCGCAAAGGAAGAATCACCTTTTCCAGGAGCTCAATGCAAGCCTGCAGATCCAGGCCGAAGTCGATGAAGACCCAGTCGATGCCCTCCCTCTTGTACTCCTCCTGCTCCAGCACGAACATGTGGTGGTTGAAAAACTGTTGCAGCTTCTCATTGGTGAAGTTGATGCAGAGTTGCTCAAAGCTGTTAAACTGCCAAAAGGGAGAAAAAGAAGCCATTGGTCACATTGGACTCGCTTTCCTTGGAAATGCAGCGTACAAAAGCCACAGGGCTTCTATCGAACCAAAGGGCAGTGTTTTGGTCTCAGGCAAATCAAAGCAGGTTTGTTCCGCAGACTTTTAGTAGGTTTGTTGCGGGTCATATTTCTGCTGTGAAAACAGATTTCTGCCCTACCACAAATGCACAACTTGGGTTGCAGGCAAAGAGTTTAACCCGCACTTTCCTCAACTGCAACGCATTAAAATGTAAAAATTTAAGGGGAGAACTGAATGTCAAATAGGCACTTAGGAAGAAGTATTGATAATGTGGACAGAAATAAGGTTTCCCCCTCCCCACCCATAATGCTAGGACTTCAGAACACCCCATGATGTTGATGGGCAATAGATGCAACGCCCATCAAAGGAAAGTACTGTTAGAAAACAAAAAAGCATAATCAGCTTATGGAACTCATAGCTACCAGATCTGTGGACGGGCACTAGCTTCAGATAGCTTTTAAAGGGGTTTGGGCAAAGTCATGGAGAATCGGTCCACAGACAGCTATTAGTCATGATGACTAAAAGGATCTTCCAAGTTCAGAGGCAGTATATCTCTCAATACCAGTTGCAGACAGGGTGGGGACAGTAAAAATGTTCTAATGGGAGCTCATTAAAAAATCAAGATAGGTTTTTTGTTATAAGCATTTTGGTATTTCCCGTCTGGTGTTAACTCTAGATAATCTCCTTCTGAGCCTCTAGAGCTACACCAAAGTTCTTAGCTCTGGAGCAACCTGGAGAATACAAATAAAAGGGCATTCAAGAAGAGGAGGAGGAGGAGGAGTTTGGATTTATATCCCTCCTTTCTCTCCTGTAAGGAGATTCAAAGGTGCTTACAATCTCCTTTCCCCTCTCCCAGCCCCAAAACAAACATCCTCTGAGGTGGATGGGGCTCAGAGAGCTCCGAAGAACTGTGACTAGCCCAAGGTGACCCAGGTGGCATGTGCTGGAGTGCACAAGCTAATCTGAATGCCCCAGATAAGCCTCCACAGCTCAAGTGGCAGAGTGGGGAATCCAACCCGGTTCTCCAGATTAGAGGGCCCCTGCTCTTAACCACTACGCCACTGCTACTCCCTGTTCTTTGAGGCTGTTCTTTGCTTCCCGTACCTCAAAGATCTCAAAGCCGGCGATATCCAGCACTCCGATGAAGAACTGCCTCTGCATCTTGGTGTCCAAGGTCTTGTTGATCCGCACCACCATCCACTTGAACATTTTGTCATAGACCGCTTTGCCCAGAGCCCCGATGGAGTTGTTGCACTGGTCCATGTTCTGACCCTTCTGGACAAACTCATTGCCCACTTTCACTCGAGGGCGGGTGATGCCCTTCTGGAGATCCCCGGAGTTGAGTCCCATCAGGTGGGCGACTTTGTCAGCCACTGTCCACAGTCAGAGAAAAGCAAGTTCAGTGGGATGCATCAGCCCAGCATTGGAAACTTCACTGACATTCACAATAAAGAACAGGCTCAATGGAGTACATTCCATTTATTGTCGAAGGCTTTCACGGCCAGAATCACTGGAGTGCTGTGTGGTTTCCGGGCTATATGGCCGTGTTCTTGCAGCATTCTCTCCTGACGTTTCGCCTGCATCTGTGGCTGGCATCCTCTGAAGATGTCAGCCACAGATGCAGGCGAAACGTCAGGAGAGAATGCTGCTAGAACACAGCCATACAGCCCGGAAACTACACACCACCCCAGTACATTCCATTTATTTGGCATTTATTTGTTTGTTTGTTTCTTTAATTTGTTACATCGCCCACCCCCGAAGGCCTCCAGCTGGTGTACAGATGATAAAAAACAATAAAACAATCAAATAATTAAAACCAAATTAATTAAATACAACAACAGCAAACCTGAAGAACCCTCCAATCCCCCTGGGAGGGGACCAGCACAAAGCAGGAACTGTCCAAGGTCCTGCAGGGTCTTAAAAGCTGGAGGGAGGGTGTTCCACCAGGCAGAGGCCAGGGCAGTAAAACCCCTGGCCCGGGTAGAGGCTACTCGCATCATTGAGGGCTTTCAGCTGCTGGTGAAACATTCGATTTATGGCCAGACAGAATGAATCTTCACAGTTGTCTTAGCCGTGACAACAGTATCTCACTAAAACTGGAAACATCCAGTGTCCCTAACCACGTGTTTACCCTACCTCTCCTAGGAGCTCAGGATAGGGTAGACCTGTATTGAATAGTCTAGGTTGGCACAGTCTGATCTGATTTTAGGACTATACCACACCTAGTTTGTCCTTCTGACCATTTAGAAAAGGGACTAGGAAGTATATTATCTTTCCAGACATAAATTATTATTTTTCAACTCTGTTTTGTTTTGGAGCACAGTACTGGCGCTCTTCTGATTTGGCCCAGCCCAATTATGGGGGACAGTCCAGTATGTTTTTAGGAGGGTTAAGGTGTGGGATGGGGAGGGCTTTTAAAGTAGTTTTTAATGTTGATTTTAAGATCGTGTGTGATGTTTTTATTATTGTGCCCCGCCCGGGGACCTCAGTGATGGACAGGTAATAAGTAGAAAGATCAATAACGTATTAATTAATGCTGGCCAATGCAAACCTGTTTTATTATAAATCTAAACAGGTTATGCCATTGAAACTGGTTTGTCAACAGCACAGGCTAGTTTGATCCCATCAAATCTCAAAAGCTAAGCAGGGTTGGCCTTGGTTAGTCCTTGGGTGGGGGCCGCCCAACAGGCTTCAAGTGCAGGAGTGGGCAATCAAACTGGGATCTCCAGACTAGGAGAAGGAGAAGGAGAAGAAGAGTTTGGATTTATATCCCCCCTTTCTCTCCTATAAGGAGACACAAATGGGTTTACAATCTTTTTCTCTTCCCCCCCACCCACAACAAATGCCCTGTGAGATGGGTGGGGCTGAGAGAGCTCTGAAGAACTGTGACTAGCCCAAGGTCACCCAGCTGGCATGTGTTGGAGTGCACAAACTAATCAGGTTCACCAGATACGTCTCCACAGCTCAAGTGGCAGGGTGGGGAATCTAACCCGGTTCTCCAGATTAGAGTGCACCTGCCTTTAACCACTACCCCACACTGGCTCTCACGACCTCCCAGGTTGTGAATTTGAAACCAACCCAGCCCATCTGAGCATCACGATAATGTATTATTTTGACAACCGCTTGCTTTCTGTTAGCTCTTCCGACTTCCCTCGGTGCCATGAAGAGGAAAAACCGATCCCCCCAAAAAATCTCTTTACCCTCTGTGGTGTCCACTTCTGCTTGCTCCTCTCTTGGCTTCTGTTTGAACTTCATGTTGCCAAAGTGCATGATGCCACCAGTTAGCTTATAAATGCCGATCTTCTCTTCTTGAGTGAAGCCCAGGACATCGAAGGCAACCTGTTAGACCAGGAGGAGATGGACAGAGGTACTTTGACACTGTATGCCTCCCATTCATAAAATCATAGAATCATACAGTTGGAAGAGACCCCAAGGGCCATCCAGTCCAACCCCCTACAATGCATGAACACACAGTCAAAGCACTGCTGACAGATGGCCATCCAGCCTCTCTTTAAAAACCTCCCAAGGAGGAGACTCCACCACACTCCGAGGTAGGGCATTCCACTGTCGAACAGCCCTGACAGTCAGGAAGTTTTTCCTGATGTTTAGGTGGAAACTCTGTTCCTTCACCTTGAACTCTCAGCTTCCCCCCCCACCCCACCTTCCCCTTGTTGTATTTCCCTCTTCTCCTTTTCCCTGGATGTACGGTGTGAATGATGGTCCCCATTGACCCATAGCCCTCCTCCGAGAAGAAGAAGAAGAAGAAGAGTTTGGATTTATATCCCCCTTTCTCTCCTGAAGGAGACTCAAAGGGGTTTACAATCTCTTTACCCTTCCCCCCTCACAACAATCACCCTGTGAGGTGGGTGGGGCTGAGAAAGCTCCGAAGAGCTGTGACTAGCCCAGGGTTCGGCAACCTTTACCACCCAAAGAGCCATTTGGACCCATTTTCCATGGCCCTGAGATTCACCGAGCCACCTCTGGTTCGGCCTCTCCATTCACCTTTCCTTCCAGCGCTGGGAGGCGGAGGCGCAGGGCAGGGAAACCCCCTCTGCCAGACAGAGCAGGCAGCCGCCTGCTCCGTGGGGCAGAGGGGCCGTGGCGGCTGTGGGTATGGTAGAGGGGGGATAGCAGCTGCTCTGGAGGGACATGCCCATACTATCCTCCAACCTCCAGGGGTCGCTCCAGTCCTCCAGAGCAGCACTGGAAGGAGAGGGGAGTGGAGGGGATATGAAAAGCGACACCCTCACACACGGAGCCGCCTCCAGTTCAGCCCCTCCACTCACCTTTCCTTCCAGCGCTGCTCTGGAGGGCTGGAGGGACACGCCCATGCTACCCTCTGACCTCCAGGCCACAGGGAGCCGCAGTGTAAGGCTGAAAGAGCCGCATGTGGCTCCAGAGCTGCGCATTGCAGACCCCTGGACTAGCCCAAGGTCACCCAGCTGGCATGTGTTGGAGTGCACAAGCTGATCTGTTTCACCAGATAAGCCTCCACAGCTCAAATGGCAGAGCAGGGAATCAAACCCGGTTCTCCAGATTAGAGTGAACCTGCTCTAAACCACTACACCACTGCTGCTCATCGGTATTAGCAGGCTTACATCTGTGAGAAGCAGTTCTTCTCCGTCGTCCATGTTGTCGACCACGGTTACTCCCTGGCTGGTCCAGTGGTACTCCTTAGGGTCTGGCACCAGAAGCAAGGATTCTGCGAGACAAAAGAGATGGGGAAGGGGAGAGCGTGGTCTTTTTGCCACGGGACCGGGTGACACCACCCGTCCCAGCGCTGGTCAGTTTCATTTGCCATGCATAAAACCACCGTCTTTGTATACCAGCATATTTTTAGCACAGTTGGGCCCCAATGCTTTGACAAAACGCCAAGTTTCCTCCATGGCCCTTTCCGCACATGCAGAATAATGCACATTCAATCCACTTTCACAACTGTTTGCAAATGGATTTTGCTCTTCCGCACAGTAAAATCCAGCTGCAAAGTCCATTGAACGTGGATTGAAAGTGCATTATTCTGCATGTGTTTTCCCCACCAATCACAAGGAAAGTGGGTTAACCCCCCATTTCTGGCTGTCTGAGAAGTTCCATTTTCTCTTTTCTCCATCTGCTGTTTGCTTGTAAAGCAATGCTTCGCCCTTCTGGATGTGGCTCTCACAAAGTTGTGAGAGTTCTGTGACTTCTGAGAAAGACAGCACCCTGACACCCTGATGGGCCAGGTGGGTCTGCAGAAAGGAACCCAGAGTTCCCTCCTTCCTGTGTTCTATCCCACGTTAACAGTGCTTGCAGATAGGCACAGCTTGCAAGAGGGAAAGGTGCAAAGGTGCAAAGAGGTGTGCTATTTCTGTACTCATCCCGATACAGTAGAGGAAGGGTCCCTAACCTTTTTGAGTCTGTGGGATTCTGGAAAAGGGTGGTGGGCACAGCCACAAAATGGCTGCCACAAGAGGTGGAGCCACACATACACCCAGTCTAAACACAGGGGAATAGAAGGGTAATTTTGAAAAGGCAGTAGGAAGGAGAAGCGAGAAAAAAAACAGTCAACCAGCACTGGTGAAGGTCGTCGTCCAAGTTATTTTTTAAAAATCTGCACCGCCAATCAACCCAGTGGCCTATCAGAAGCTGTGCTAGGCAGCAGCCCCACTTGGGACCACCCACTATCCGCAAACAAATGGCAGATGCCAAGTTAGATGTTGGTTGGCACCGTGATGCCCAAGAAGAAGAAGAAGAAGAAGAAGAAGAGTTGGCTTAATATCCTCCCTTTCACTCCTATAAGAGACTCAGAGGGGCTTACAATCTCCTTTCCCTTCCCCCCTCACAACAAACACCCTGTGAGTTAGGTGGGGCTGAGAAACATCAGAAGAACTGTGACTAGCCTAAGGTCACCCAGCTGGCGTGTGTTGGGAGTGCACAGGCTAATCTGAATTCCCCAGATAAGCCTCCACAGCTCAAGCGGCAAAGCGGGGAATCAAACCCAGTTCCTCCAGATTAGAGTGCACCTGCACTTAACCACTACGCCGCTGCTACTCCAAGGGCACCATTTTGGAGACCCTGTAATAGAGACACATACTTAAATCACGCACATACTGTGTTTCTCCGAAAATAAGACAGTGTCTTATATTAATTTTTGCTCCCAAAGATGCACTATGTCTTATTTTCAGGAGATGTCTTATTTTCCCGCTCCACAGCTGCATGCTCTGGTGTTCTGTTTGACGGGCATGCTTCCAAACAAAAACTTTGCTACGTCTTACTTTCGGGGGATGTTTTATATTTAGCACTTCAGCAAAACCTCTATCCTCTATGTCTTATTCTCAGGGGATGTCTTATTTTCAGAGAAACAGGGTACAAGTTGCCATACCAGTAAGGTCAGTCTTCTTGTTTGAGAGAATCTGGTAGAAGATGTGATAGCCTCGTTCAGCAGGCTGCTGGGAGATGACACGAGATTTCTCTAGGAGATCTGGAACACAAAAGAAACCCAAGCTTGTGACAGGAACACAGAAACAATGCACAGCTAAATATATATATTTAAGGAGGTAGGTCTTCTGCTGTGCAAAAGCTTATTCCAGGGCTGGGTGTACTGCTGATTTAAGTTAAAAGATTCTATCTCTGAAAGGGGTTTCAGAGGCAGACATAGCACAAATAAACTGCACAGTGTTTGTGCATAAGAAGAAGAGGAGGAGGAGTAGTTTGGATTTATATCCCCCCTTTCTCTCCTGTAGGAGACTCAAAGGGGCTTACAATCTCCTTGCCCTTCCCGCCCTGCACAACAAACAGCCTGTGAGGTGGGTAGGGCTGAGAGAGCTCCAAAAAGCTGTGACTAGCCCAAGGTCACCCAGCTGGCATGTGTGGGAGTGCACAGGCTAATCTAAATTCCCCAGATAACCCCCCACAGCTCAAGCGGCAGAGCGGGGAATCAAACCTGGTTCCTCCAGATTAGAATGCACCTGCTCTTAACCACTACGCCACTGCTGCATAACTGTTTTCCATAACATTACTACTGACTTCCATCTAAAATAGAACCAGGGCTGAGATTTGGGGGTTCTCTTATGGCAAAGATCAGACCAACTTGGATACTTACAGCTCTCGATGTCAGCCCCCGCCAGTTTGCCTGTGCTGCCAAAGTGAATTCGGATGAATTTCCCCTGGACAATGAGAAAAAAGCCCATTGAGTGAGAGAGAAAGAAGAAAAAATAGACAGAAGGTGGTAGACAGGTAAAGTGTTCAGGGGACAAACTGCCAACTGGGAACCAAAACATTAGACGTTTCTGCTTTTGCAAACAAAATTTGCTCTCGGAAACTATTCTATACAGTGTAGCATCAACAGGCTCCTGGGAATTTTTTTGATCCAATATTCGCAACATTTCCGGGGGGTGTTCTACAAACTGAAATTGTGCAAATGGAATATATTGCATTGAGCAATCGATGTTCCTTTAGTGGTGCATACATTGACTCCCTGAGGCCATTTCGGGTCAGGAAAACAACACAAGGGCGAAATCCTCGACTCCCTGCGGTCCCAATTCAAATCAAAACCCTGGGCACTCAGAGGATGACCGGCCAATAGGATCTGTGAACAATGTACAATATGTGAGGTAGAGGGTGCTAATGGTGCTAACGATAGCGGGGTTCAATACACATTCAGGTACTTACAAAACGAGAGGAATTGTTGTTCCTGGTGGTTTTGGCATTTCCAAAGGCTTCCAGGACTGGGTTAGCTTGGATGATTTGATCTTCCAAGGATCCCTGTGCAAGACATAACCATCGGTTGGCTAAATGTGACGGTCTGTTAACTGGAGACATTTCTCAACTGCAAAAGATGAGCGTTATCATCTGGAACCTCCAAGGGAAGACAGTTGTGGTTGCTGCAGGACAACGGTTCCCAGTTCACCCTGCCAGAAGCCCTTACCTTCCCATCGGCAGCAGCTTTGCCTGTACTGCCGATGTTGGCGAAATACTGTATGACTTTCTTGGTGTTTTCAGTCTTGCCGGCCCCGGATTCTCCGCTATGGGTAAAAGAGGAGATGGAAATCAGCAGCAGACAGACAGCATGGCATAGAGCCGTGGTGGCGAACCTATGGGCACAGGTGCCAGAGACGGCACTCAGAGCCCTCTCTGTGGGCATGCATGTCATCATCTCCCCCTTGCCCCCTCAGAGGCTGCTGCCGGCAGACGCATTGGGAGTCACGCCGCACAGGCTGGCTGTTCACAAGGCACTCAGCCGGCTGGGGCTGAGCTTCAGGGAGGTCCTGAACACAGTGTGTAACAGACTTCCCACTGTGATACACCTCTGAAGATGACAGCCACAGATGCAGGTAAAACATTAGGAACAAGATCAACCAGACCACAGCCACACAGCCTGGAAAACCCACCAGAACCAGTTAAATTCCCTTGCCCCCCCTCCCCTTGGCCAAGTGTTGGCACTTTGTGATAAATAAGTGGGTTTTAGTAGGATTGTCCTTTCTAGAACTGTATTGGCACACTGTAAGGTCACAGTTTGGGCACTCGGTCTCTAAAAGGTTTGCCATCACTGGTATAGAGGTTAGAGCAGATGTCCCCAAAGTGGTGCCCCTGAGCACTACAGCTTCCGCTGACATAATCCCTGGTGCTCGCCAAATGCTTTTTGTAAGTGGGTGGGACCAGGTGGCATTTTTGCCCCGCCGGGTTTCTGATTGACTACTGCAAATTTGATTGACTGTGCAGATTTTCAAAAGCATTGCTTTGGCAGCAGCTGCTATCACGGTGCCTAGACTGTATGACTGAAGGTAAACCTTAGCAGCCATTTCGTGGCTGCACCGACCGCTCAAAATTACAGAAGTGGCTGCAGAATTTAAAAAGTTTGGGGGCCCTGGGTGAGAGGATCAGATCCGATCCAGGCACATCTAGGGTTGAACCCTTACTAGGTGACTTCGGCTACGGGAATGGAACGTCACCACGACAAACCCTCCACCAATGGGAAAAGATCATACACTCACCACTTCCTTGTAAGGAAGACAGAGTGAAAAATGTGATAGATAATTAGACAGATGTTGCCCAAAAGCTGAGAGGCACCTAGAGGCAGCCAACCCCATTTACAAAAAGGGGGTTCAGCTCAGTTTCTGAGGTCAAAGATGGCAATGCTCTGAATCTTCAGTGCTCAAGCAGAGGAGGTCAGAGATGCCCTCAGAGCTAGATGTAGATGGCCTCAGAGCTAGATGATTTCCAAGGCAGGCAGCTTGCTCCTCTGCCATTCCCACTGTTTTCAATACAGTTTTATTCCTCTTCACAACAAAGTACCTGTCTCGAGCGATGGAGCGAAGCAGCATGCAAATGTATATGCTTACGTGATCAGCATGGACTGGTTTTCCCGGTCTGTGTGGAGGACAAGAAAGACAATACAACAGGCTTTAATAAAGGGCCCTTCATCTTCCTGCCGGGCTAATTTACAACTCTGCAGTAGCTCCCCATTAATCTGACCACAGACTTGAAAACATGGTTTTTGGGAAGGGGGCGGGGGGGGGGGTTGCACAGCAGTGCTGAAATAAAGCTCATTGCCACCCAAGACATTCTAGGACGGGGCAAAGATTTCTGTCCACAGGCCTCACCCATCAGCATGTCGTGGTAGGCGTTGTCAGAGATGGAGAAGAGATGGGGAGGCACCTCTGTGCGCTTCCTGCCTTTGTACATCTGCGCCACCCGAGCACCGTAGATGGGCAGCCACTTGTATGGGTTGATGGTGACACAGAACAGGCCAGAGTAAGTCTGGGGAGAGCAGAAAGGAACCAACATCAGCTTCTTTTCTCAGGAATCACCGGGTTTTAGAACTGGGTGAAGAGCTTCGGGCTCTCAGTCAGGGGCACTCGCAGTAGCCAGGAGGGGACAGAGCTCAGCGGCAGAGCATTTGCTTGGCATGTAGCATCTCTGCCCTGCAGGAACCGTACACTTGCTGCGGGTGTGGAATGGCCATGTCAGAGTGGGGATTCCAATAAAAAGGGAAGATCAAGAAGGCCAGGGAGGAGGAGGGAAGAGGAAGAGGAGGAGGAGGAAGAAGAAGAAGAGGAGGAGGAGGAGGAGGAGGAGTTTGGATTTATATCCCCCCTTTCTCTCCTGTAAGGAGACCCAAAGGGGCTTACAAACGCCTTTCCCTTCCCCCTTCCCCAACAAAACCCTGTGAGGTGGGTGGGGCTGAGAGAGCTCTTCAGAGCTGTGACTAGCCCAAGGTCACCCAGCAGGCATGTGTTGGAGTGCACAAGCTGACCTGGTTCCCCAGACAAGCCTCTGCAGCTCAAGTGGCACAGCAGGGAATCAAACCTGGCTCTCCAGATTAGAGTGCACCTGCTCTTAACCACTACCCCACGCAGGAAGTTGGTGGTTTGATTCTCACAGAGCTGGGGAATCAGCACACCTGGAACAAAGAGGACTACTCTAGCTCCACTTCTGAGGCAGACTTAGAAAGCGCAGACCTGGACCCGGTTGAGTGGAGGCCCAGCCAGGGTACCATCCGGGGGGAGGTGTAAGCCAGCTGGGTGGATTCATTGTCCTTCTCCTTTCCCTACAACAATGCTGAGCTCTGCAGCCCAATCCAAACAAGTGAGCCCTATAATTCTTCCCAAAGACGCTCAGCCTCTAGGGAGGAAAGAGGTCCATCATATCTGAAACACCTTTGCCCTGTGTGGTACTCACACACAGCAGACCATCTTCTCACTCGACTTACATAGATCCTCATTACGATGTAACGTTGCCGCAGGTTGTCCAAGACGCTGGCTTCGTTCAGGAAGGTCATGTTGGCCATGTCGCTGATCTGGTAGAACTTCGGAGGGTTCATCTGCTGGACGTCGTCCTTCTTCATGGTGACGGTCTGTGTGGTTGAACAATGATGTCATGAAAGCCGGGCAACAGCACCGACAGCGTCGGCACTGTTCAAAGCTTTCCAAGCCCCACTTCTAAATGATACATTGGAAAGTTCTGAGCATTGTCTGCATAGCCATCCTGGAATTTCACGGTGGTCTCCCACCAAAATACAAAGCAGGCCCTGCTTAGCTTCCAAGATTTGATAAAACCGAGCTAGCCTGGGCCACCCATCTAGTATCTTACACTGTGCTTAGTGTAGAGTTTGGAGAACAGTTTGACAGGCAAAAAAGAACTCAGCCGAGATCGTGCTAAAATATTGAAATAACATGACTGATGCTGTTGCAATAGTAAAATAGGTCACCTGGATACAACACCTGTGGGCCCCCTCCTTTGTTTCAATGGTCCCGTTTGTACTCTGAAATTTATTAGGCTGTTGGTTGCTGTGGGTTTTCCAGGCTGTGTGGCCGTGGTCTGGTAGGTCTTGTTCCTAACTTTTTGCCTGCATCTGTGGCTGGCATCTTCAGAGGTGTATCACACTGTGTCAGCAGAACAAGACCCACCAAGCCCACAACAACCAGTTGAATCCGGCCGTGAAAGCCTTCGACAATACATTATTAGGCTACATTACCAACCTGAATGACTCGGATTAGCCCGATCCTGTTAGACCTCAGTAGCTAAGCTAGATTGGCCCCAGTTAGTATTTTGATGGGAGACCAAGCAAGGAAGAACACAGAGTTGCTATGCAGAGGCAGGCAATGGAAAACCACCTCCCTGTTTCTCCTGCCTTGAAAACCATATGGGGTTGTAGCAAATCGACTGCTATTTGACAACACTTTCCTCCAGTATCAACTAGCATCGGTTTCCCTGTTCTGGTCTCCTTCCCCATTTTGGAAAAAAACCCACCCTTTTATTAATAGCCTAGAGCAAACAAAATCGATCCAGGTGCCTCTTTTTCTCAACACTCCGCACTGGATCACCTGATTGGTCACTGTCTTCACAGTGACTTGGTTATCAGCCTCCGACTGGATCTCCCCAGCGACGAAACCTTCTTTGTCGTCCTTGACCCAGCAAGAGCGCTTGATGTCGTAGGGCTTGTTCATGGCCTCCAGCTTCTCTTTCTCGGTGGGAGCCAGGAATGGCAGTGGGTCCACATCGTCCCCACATTCTCCTTTGTAGCCACCAGGCATGTTGGCGTCGGTGCTGGTTTAGGCACGGGGCAGAAGCCGGAAGGAGGAGGCAGCTGGTGAAGGTATTACCCACAAAACTGCGGCTTCAAGAAGGAGAGAAAGCAGTGGTGTAAAGGAAAAGAAAGAATAGAGATTGCCCCATGCAGTCGTCCACTTTGTGCGGTGATCCACTCCTCACGTCCCTCCGCACACACTGTGACCTCCTGATTTCATTTTTTGCCCACTAAAGATACCCTAAAACCTCAGCCAACAGACAGGGAGTACCTACCAGAGAGACAAGGCAGGAAGACACCTGTTGTTTACAAGACACTGGATCGAGTCTTTTATACCTGTTCCATGCGTCTGAGATGTCACTTGCCTTGTAGGGCGGAGTAGGGGGAACGCAGATGCCACAAACCCCAGAGCCTTTGTGGAAGGGAAGCTGATAGGCTTCAGACCGTCCTGCCTGGTTTCTTGGGGATTTCTTCTTCCTACTCTCAGCCTTATAGGGCATCTTATAAACTCAGCCACACGACTCAGGGGACTGAAGGAGGCCGAAATAGAATCTCCACATGGCACATTTCCCTTCTGAAGGCACCATTTCGAGTAGGCTCAGTTAGCTCCCAGGAAGCAGCGAAAGGTTTTGCCAGTGGGAGCAACAAGTGCCAGAGTGGATTGGGACCACAGGGCGCTAGTCACTGAAAAGCTTAACAGAGGTTCCATCTTCTGTACAGACAGGCAGCTGGCTGTGGCTTCCACAAAACTTGGCCCGACATTTCCATCCCTCCCCAACCAAAATCCAGGGAAGGGGACAGCTGCAAAACGGAGGGTTGGAGGTTACTGGGAACCAGGATTGTTCACTCTTCATTTTCCCCATCATAGAACATAAGAACTAGCCTGCTGGATCAGATCAGAGTCCATCTAGTCCAGCACTCTGCTACTTGCAGTGGCCCACCAGATGCCTTGGGGAGCTCACATGCAAGATGTGAAAGCAATGGCCTTAAGAACATAAGGAAGAGCCTCCTGGATCAGACCAGAGTCCATCTAGTCCAGCACTCTGCTACACACAGTGGCCCACCAGATGCCTTTGGGAGCTCACATGCAGGATGTGAAAGCAGTGGCCTTCTGCTGCTGCTGCTGCATCTCCCGAGCACCTGGTCTGCTAAGGCATTTGCAGTCTCAGATCAAGGAGGATCGAGATTGGTAGCCATAGGTTGACTTCTCCTCCATCAATCTGTTCAAGCCCCTTTGAAAGCTATCCAGGTTGTGGCCATCACCACCTCCTGTGGCAGCATTTTCCAAACACCGACCACGTGTTGCGTGAAGAAATGTTTCCTTTTATTAGTCCTAATTCTTTCCCCCAGCATTTTCAATGTATGCCCCCTGGTTTCAATGTATGCCCCCTGCATCCAATGCAGGCTCCCAGTTTAACCAAAACTACTCCATTCCAGGCACTGGGACCAGCGCAAGTTATATATATATTTTAAGGGTGATGCTGCCAAAATTCAAAGTCCTGGCTCCTCCCTCAGATAGACTACTCCTGCTGCAAAAAAGCAAAAACACCCAACCCCATACCTCCGTGACGTGACTATCCATAATGGAGACCACTGTTTTTGACTGGGTGTTCCCAAAAGGAGCAAAGGTGAGGCCTCCTCAGTTCTTCTGAAGCATCTCTGGCCCAATGAGGTGGAGAAAAACCACAACAACTATTGGGAAGAAGCACACAGACTCCAGAAAATCCATGGGTGGGTAGCATGATTGCGCCCACTGAGACTAACTTGATTGCACCCACTGGGGCCATCAGATTACTGATATCAGATTTATTTAAAAACAAAAGCCAGCCAATTATTTCCACACAGCGTCTTCTGTTGTAAGCATCACAAAATGTCACATCCGGAGACAAACTTTACTTAAAACTGCAGAACAATTGTGACAGCCAATCTCAAAACAATGGTTCCAGTTCTGCCCTGGTGTTCACTAAAATCACATCCCTCCCTGCACCTTCTCCCGGTGCACTTTAATCCATGCTCGGACTTCCCGAAAACTTGAGGCCACTTCAGCAAACCAGATCGTACACATTTTCCTGGTCTATGTCACTTCAGGTTGTGAGGAAGGGGACTGGGTGTTTGCATTTTTAAATACTTCCTTTATATAGAAACCTAGCTTGTCAGGATTTATTGTTAAAATTCCCTTTACATAGAAACCTAGCTTGTCAGGAATCAGAGTTCAAAACCTGGCGTTCCATTCTTGTATAATGATGTATTTTACCCCAGGTAGGACCATCTAACACACACTTGAAGGGAATCAAAGAAGCCAGGAAATCTCTGTGCCATCCATTTGGCTTGCATGCAGAAGGCTCCCCATAATTTGATGTGCACTGCTAGCCCCAAGCTTCAGGGCCGCTGCTGTTTCTATCACTCTGTTCCACCAAACCCCGGAGGGGAACGGAGCCGCTGACATGGCTTATTAACGCTGGCAGGGAAGCTGCAGCTAATTAGCAACCGGACTGACAGAAGAAGGCTCTTCTTGCTTTCCAGAAAGAATGAAGAAAGGAAACCCTGCGAGGAATTCATGTGTCATATAGTTATATTAAACTCCAGCCTCAAAGAATGGGTTGCTTTTTTCCCCTTCCCGCCTTTGTGGCATTTTATTAGCCACTACCAAAAAATACAGAAATGCTGATGCATCTGTTTCCTGGTTCAGCATTCATTCCCAGCTGTTCCACGACGTCTGGCCCAGGGAAGGGCTGGTGTATTCCCACCGGCGTTCTTTGGTAGCCTGATACTGGCCCAAACAAGGAAACAGCGTTCTTTGCAGGTTTTATTTACGGAACCTGCTTCTCAGCTGGAGAGAAAGGCGGGGTTGGGAATACTAGGAAGCAAAATCCTAAGCCAAGGGTCCCCAACATGGCACCCATGGGCTCCTGGCACCCATGAAAGTGAGTGGGTGAGGCCTGGTGAGGATTTTTGCTTCTGATTTGCCACTGGATATTTATTTGGCTACGCAGATGTTTACGCTCAAAGCTTGCCTCCTTCCAAACACAAGGTATACTCTACTGCGCAAAGGCGCTTTTAACATTTCTGTGCTCTAACATTACAGTAGGGAGAGTGCAAGTGAAGTTCAACTTAAGGCTTGCCTTATAAAAATATATCAGAAGTTCTCTAAAGTGCATATTAGAAAACATGTTTTGGAAACCTTAGCCTTCCCACCCTTCTAAAATAGCAAAAATATGATTAGTATTAACACACAAAATTTGTCACACCTTTGTCACACATCATTTTGCATCTTTTCACACTTAGCTCTATTTTTCACACTTAGCTCAATACCACATTCTGTGCGTGTTACAACTTTGTCACCGGTTTCCCTGTTGTTTAAATTATGACATGCTTTACCTCCGTCTCTGTATGTATTTGACTTTACTAAGTTAAGAGACAGTAAATGGTCCAAAGTCAGCCAGTTAACTTTATAACAAAATTAGGGATTGACTCTAGAAACTTCTGCGTTCTAGAAACTTCTGCATTTATTGGTCCACATAGGGAGCAGCAGTGGCGTAGTGGTTAAGAGCAGGTGTACTGTAATCTGGATGAACCGGGAATTCAGATTAACCTGTGCACTCCAACACATGCCAGCTGGGTGACCTTGGGCTAGTCACAGTTCTTCAGAGCTCTCTCAGCCCCACCCACCTCACAGGGTGTTTATTGTGAGGGGGGAAGGGAAAGGAGTTTGTAAGCCACTTTGAGTCTCCTATAGGAGAGAAAAGGGGGATATAAATCCAATTCTTCTTCTTCTTCACATGACCAGAAAAGAATCTATTCCAGAACTGCAGCTTTTCTGCAGGTGTCAAACTTGAGCTTTTCCTGAAAGTATATATGTGACTTAATTAAATTAAACTGGGTGGGAAATGTGGATATTTTGGGGCTGAAGACTGAGGAGTGTGGGGAGGGGGCCTTAGGGGGCTTTGATGCTATAGAGTCCATCCGTTTTCTCAGGAGAATGGCTTTTTGTCATTTAGAGACCAGTTGTGGGAGATCCTCAGGAAATTGGCAACCTAGAAAATGGCAACCTCAGGGGCCTCTTATACACTATGTTCCTCATCCCAATTGGGCTTGGCCCACGCGGAGACTGAGAGAATCATCAGCTTACGAATGAATGAAATTTGTTTGCGGACACAGACAAAAATCATAACCATATCCCACACTTACAAATTACTACGGACTAAAACATCAGATTAACTTAAGTCATAAAATCAACAAGCCAAAGTCCTAAACTATTAAAATATGAAATAAATAAATAAATAAATACAAACGTTCAAACCCTTCCTTGTACCTTTCACAAATTATCCAGCCAAATTTAGCAACACCTATATCGGTTCCGGCAACCCATATGGAACTTCTCTACCTCGAAATTTACTTATGTGTAATCATATTACACACAGGGTGGGCATCCTGATCTTATAGATCCCTATTAGCTGTGAAATTAAAAAAAAAACCACACAAATCTGTCCTTATCTATTTTTAATACCCTGTTTTTCTCCCCAGTGGGAGGACCCAAAGGGCTTCCGGCCTTCTCTCCCTCCTTCATTTTCCCTCAGAGCAGCCTAGTGAAATAGGTTAGGCTGAGAGAATGTGACTAAACCAAGGTCACCCAGCCAGCTTCTATGGCAGAGCAGAGATTTGAGCCTGGGTCTGCCACATCATATCCAGCACTGCAACCACTACCCTGAGGAAAATATAATGTGTGGTTTTACCTTAATAATGTTGGCAACACCCTACAAGTCATGATTTGAGGCACTGGGCTGCAAGGCAGCGTTTCTATAATCTCTTGCTTGGGAGTAAGCCCCCCCCCCCAAACCAACAGGACAGACTGCTGTGATCCTAAAACGATCTTCTAAAAGGATCTTCACTCTTTTAAAACCCTGTGCAGCTAATGTGCTTAGAACTCTGTCAAAATCCTAAACAAGAAAATATGTCCTTTTTGTTGTTTTTAACCAGCTGCCTGGAGGCGATACATCATAACTATTTTGACAGAGATTTCCCATTTCTGTTTCAGTGATCTGAGGGCATTTATCACAGGATGGCTGGAGAGAGGCCCGGGCAAGTACAGAGTTTTCCTTGAAGGGTAAGAAACCCGAAATATGTCAGGTTCCCAGTGAAGTGAAGTCTTTACGGTCCACGACCAAACGCAATACAATTCTCCAAGATAGCAAAATACACCACGGGCTTTTTTTCTACTTCACCTGACGAACGAGCGCCTTACACCTGCCACTGCCAGAATGTTGCGACGTGAAGGGGGCGGGGCCGCTTTGAGGATTAGCCAATCGGAGGCGGGGACCCCATTTCCCGGGAGTTTTAAGCGCCCCGCCCCGCCGCACTTGCTCGTGAGCAGGTTTGGAAGAGAAAGAGCAGGTAGAGGTGGGGTTGTTGGCTAATTTCTGGGATTTTTAAAAATGACCTTATGAAAAACCGTAACTGCTGTGTTAATATGTTGAGGGAAGAGATGTTAGAGTGTCTCCAGTTCCCTACATTGTAGCAATAAAAAAAGGTCTTGGCGGTTTTAACTTCGAAAAATTTTTTTTGAAACTTTTCTTTCCAGAGAGTGGTTTTCTTTCTCTCTGCTGTCATGGTTTTCCTTGCATCCTATGATTTTATGGGATTGTAAAATACCTGGAATCAACGTGTGTGTATACATATATACATACACATACACACACGTTGATTCCAGTTATTTTACAATCACATAGGATCATAGGAAACAAGGACATATATATTAAATAGCTCCTATTATTCTCCCTACTCCTGAGATGGCTTTTAACAACTATTGACCCAATATTTGGTCAATAAAGACCATTATAACTACCCCTGTGGTCATTTCTAATGGCCTTTAGCCTTGTAATTGGTCACTGAAGAGAATTGATGTTTGTGGGTGAGGTAAAGTTAAGAATTATCTCTGCTTCTATATATTGTCGGAGGCTTTCATGGCCGGATTCAACTGGCTGTGGTGGGTTTTCCGGGCTGTGTGGCCGTGGTCTGGTGGATCTTGTTCCTAACGTTTCGCCTGTGTCTGTGGCTGGCATCTTCAGAGGTGGATCACAGAGGGAAGTCTGTTATCTCTACTTCTGTTACACACTGTTATCTCTGCTTCTGTTTCCACCTAAAGCATTTTTGTTTCTGTTTCCACCTAAAGCCTTAATAGCTGGTGGCTTGATGAAGGTGAAGCAAAAGGCCTCAGGCTGCATCTCCAGCTGTTTAAAAAAAGCCCCACTGTTCGAGCCTTTAGGTTTCTTGGGAACGCTGGCGTGAGGTGGTGGGTGCAGCCACAAAATGGTTGTTGCAGTAAGTGAAGTGAGCAGTGGTCCATCAGGGAATGAGGTTATGCATAATTCTAATGGCTAGATTTGAATGCAGTACCTTTCAATATTTTTTTATTTCTGTAAAATTAAAAGGGGGATGTGACATATGTTCCTTTAAGTAGGATTGTTCCCCTGGCATACCTGATGTTTATTAAGCCTGGTGTTTTATCATGAGTCTGTTGTTGCTGTTTTGTAGTTCTGGTTCTTGGTCTATGTTCAGAGATTTTAAGGCCTGCAGCCTTTCCAGATGTTCAGGAATTACATCTATCAGTTTCTACCAGCATGGCCAATTGGCCATGCTGACAGAGGCTGATGGGAATTGTAGTTCCTGAACATCTGGAGAGCCGCAGGTTCCCTACCCCTGATCTAGTCCAACATCCTGTTTCACACACTGGATCTCCAATAGCAGAGCATAGAGACTGAGGCCTTCTCCGATATTGCCTCCTTGCGCTGGGATTCAGAGATTGACTACCGCTGAACGTGGAGGTTCTCTTCAATCGCTGTGGCCAATAGCTGCTGATGGACCCATCTGTCATGGATCTGTCTGATTCCCTTTTAAAGCAGACGTATCCCTACATCCTCTGGCAGCAAATGCCACATTTGAATAATGACAATGTTGAATAATATTTGAGATTGTTCTCTCACCTGTTTTTCCTTCTCATCCCACCTTGAACAACAGGAAGACGAGAGCCTAAATCCGGAAGTGAACGAAGAAACTAAAACCTTCACTTTTGCTGCCGAGGACGAGGATCACTATGACTTCTAAGCAGGTACCCGGACTTATCCTGCAGCCGTCAAAGCTGCTGTGTGAAGGAGCACTTAAATGGACTTTTTAAGCACTCGAATTGGGGAGCTCAAGATGGTAAGGACCTCATTTGTACTTCTGATTAATAAATCACTGTTTTGCATTTGTGTTCTCTGTCGTCTGGAGCTGTCTTCTTCCACCGAGGCCTCGGTGCAAAGGGCAAGGCCCGGATGAAAATCTCTCTCCTATTTTTTTGTGTTCAAATCTTAAGCCTACACAACAGTGTCTCTCTTTTGCCAGGACAAGGAAGAGATGAGCTTCAAGGAAGTATGCTTTCCCACTGCAGAAGGGCGTCTATAAAACGAATAAAATAAAATAAAAATAAAAATCTCTTGTCGCAACAGCAAGGATGGCATTTCTTTATAGGGCTTCAGTAGGTTCAGTATTCCTGGGAGCTTCCAGGATGTTCATGGATTGTTGGTTTCCCATCAGCCCCTGCAAGTATGGCCTATTGGCTATGCTGGCAGGGGCTGATGGGAATTGTAGTCCATGAACATCTGGAGAGCCACAGGTTGCAGACCCCTGGACTACCCAGGCTTTTAACTGAGGGGGTTCTGCAGTTCCCTTTACAGCTACTTTATGCTCTGCTTCATGTCATGCTATGTTAGGATGCTGAGTGGCATTTGGTGTTGTTTTATTGTTCCTTGATTGTTTTTACAGCTGGTAGATTATTGAAGCATTTTAATGCTGCTGTTTTTATTATTGTGTTTGATTTTGCTTCCGAGCCAGCCTCTAGTGAGGCAGTATGAACATTTCCCAGATGAAGTATGTGATAAATAATTGTATTGTCGAAGGTTTTCAAGGCCGGATTCAACTGGTTGTGGTGGGTTTTCTGGGCTGTGTGGCCGTGGTCTGGTAGATTTTGAACTTTTCGCCTGTATCTGTGGCTGGCATCTTCAGAGGTGTATCACAGAGAGAAGTCACAGATGCAGGCGAAACGTTCAAGATCTATCAGACCATGGCCACACAGCCCGGAAAACCCACAACAACCAGCTGATAAATAATTGTCGCAAAAACACAAATGCTAGGAGTTAGGCCTTGGTCCTCCTCACAGGCAAAGGATGTGACAGATGCTCTAACTCAAAGGTGTAGCTTTTTCATCGGCTTGGTAAATTATGAAACGAATACATAGATACGGAGGCAAAAAGCATCAGAAAACCTGTTTGCAGCCTGTCCTAAGCTCTTCGCCCCACTACTTAAACCCGTCGTTGATTTGAACTGAAGTAATCTCTGGAGCGACGCATAATAATTCAGCCACGCGTCACGTTGATTCCATCTTCCGATTCGATAAATCTGTGGGATTGGGGAACTGGGTCAGTTCCTTGCCTGTAGAAAAAAACTGAAATGCCATTTGTGCCAGGCTGCTTTTATTTATTTATTTTCCCACTAGCTCTGTCTGGATGGAGACGCGTCGCCTTAGCTGCCCTTTGCTTTCCCCGTAGCGATTGCAAAGGCAGACTTTGGAGCTCAGGTGTCCTTGCTAAGGATTCTGTCTTTCCACCACTTCTGGGATCTGACCTTTCAGCATGCAGCTTGAGGCAGTGAGCCCCATTTTTTTAAAAAAATGATCCGAACAACCTTATACAGCAACCTCACTGAGATCTAAACTACATGTTACCCAATTCTCTCGTATGTGAGTCTTTCATGAGGACATTATTTCAGATGGGCATCTGTTGATAGATTCTGTGATGCTACCAAACATCACATGAGTGTTGGTCATTTAAGAACATAAGAAAGAGCCTTTCTGGATCAGACCAGGGTCCATCTAGTCCAGCACTCTGCTAATCACAGTGCTCTACCAGGTGACTTTGGGACTCACATGCAGGAGGTGAAAGCAATAGCCTGCTGCTGCTGCTGCTGCTGCTGCTCCTGAGCACCTGGCCTGCTAAGGCATTTGCTGTCTCAGATCAAGGAGGATCAAGACTGGTAGCCATAGATCGACTTCTCCTCCATCAATCTGCCCAAGCCCCTTTGAATGCTAATTTAAGAACCCTGTGTTTGGCAAGTGACAACTTACTGGTGGTCCTGGCCCAAAAGCTGTCCATCTGTCCTCGATCAGGACTGGGCCAGGATCTGGTCTTAGGGAAGTCATGGAAGAATTCATCCAGTGAAGCCAGGCCTGGATGAAGAAGACCAGGGTCTGTCTGTCTGCCTGTGGAGATCAGGAATAGTCATTTTCAGCTGCGGTTCCAGTCCTTTGGAACAGCCTCTAAGAAATGATCAGGCAGACAGAACTGTGGTTCAGTGGTACTTAATTCATTTTTCTTTTACACCCCACCTTTCTTTCCAAAGTGACTTTTTTGATTCTCCCCTCCTCCATTTTATTCTCACAGCAGCACTGTAAGGTAGTTTAGGCTGAGATGATGTGACTGGCTAAAAATCAACCAGCAAGCTTGCCAGCTCTGGATTGGGAAATTCCTGGGAATTGGGGGTGGGGGTGGGTGGAACATGAGGAGGAGGGGTTCAATGGGATATCATGCCACAGGTTCCCTCTTCTCCAGATGAACTGATCCCTGTTGCTTGGAGATCAGTTGTAACCCCAGGAGATTGCCAGCTACCACCTGGAGATTGGACACTCTGTTCACAGGCCACTGGGTTCCTTACACTCAAAAAGACCCAGTTTTAGTCCCCCAACATCTCCAGTTTACAGGATCAGGCAAACCAGCCAGTCTGGGGAAATATCTGAAGATCTGGGGTGCAGAACCTGAGTAAGAGGAGTTTGGATTTACACCCCTCCTTTCAGTTCTACAAGTGGGCTATAATGCCATAGAGTTCACCTGCGAGAGCAGGTAATTCCTTCCACGGGAACTGATCTTTGTTGCCTGGAGAATAACTGAAATTTCCTAAAAACTCCAGGCCCCACCTGGGGGTTGGGTGCTGGGGAAACCCCATCTGGGGAGTCCTGGAAGCACTGGCTCAGGAGCGTGGGCAAGGCGACTGATACAGCTGCAACGGACTCTTTCCCGGGCCACTGGGGCGCACCCCTCTTGCCCCCCCTTCTGGCTCCTATAATAGAAGTGTGTGTGTGTGTGTGTGTGTGTGTGTGTCGGGGAGGGACAAGAAGCGACCTTACCAATATGGCCCCCGGAGCCGTGCCTTTGCGTCATTGCGCGACGCGTTCTCGTCACCTCCCTGCTGCTCCCGAGGCACGACGGGAAAAGAGGCGCGAGCGAGCCTGGCTGAGGGGAGACGGCGGTTGAGGCGGCGCGAGCGCGCAGTCCTCGTTCGCGTCCGGCGGGGCGGGCGTCGAGCGTCGTCGCCGCCGCCTCCTGAGGGAAGAAAGGCCGACTGGAGGGGAGGGGCGGGGGGCGAAAGAGGCGGCGACGGGAAAGGAGCCGCGTTCGTCCCCGATGGCGGTTCGCGTAGCCGGCAGCTGATTCCGCCTCGCTTTGAGGGGCCGCGATGTCGACCGCGGGGACGCGGCGGCCCGGCTCGAGTATCAAAGTCCGCCTCACAGGTGAGGAAGGAAGGAGCGATCGGCGCCGTCACCGCCTGGGAGACGGAGACCGAGGGCGCCGGCCGGCTTCCCAGGACGCCATGCCGCCCCAGGTCACGCAAGGCTCGTGGAGAGGAATGAGGGGGTTGGTTGAAAGCGGAGAAATCCCCCCCTCCATCCTCATCATCGCTCGCCTGCTCTTCCTCCTCGCATGGATCTCGGGATTGCCTCTTTGTAGCCTGTTTGCACTTGTGTCTTTTCATTCATGCCCTACTTTTCTCCCCCAAGGCAACTTGCATCCCGTTGTATCTTCACATCGATCCCGCGAGGTAGGTTAGGCTGAGTGTGATTGACAGCCAGGAAGCCGCCTGGGGATTTGAACCCGGGTCTCCAGGTGACACTCTGTCAGGGCAATCCTATGCAGATTTCCTCCAGTCTTGACATGAATGGGCTTAGACTGGAGTGACTCTTTAGGACTGTGCTGTAAGCCACTACACCGGATTTCTAGGGTCGAGTGCTGCTGATGCAGTGCTGCCCTTTGCATTTTTTGTCACAGTTTTGTGGGGGAAGAGAGGAATCTTTTTCCGTTTCCCCATATTGTGGGGAGCGGGGAATAGGAGCAGGGTGACAATTGCTCTCTTTAATATTAGGGGTGTTTTTGCAGGAAAAGGGGTAGCAAATGTCCCTTTTCGCTGTTGCAGTAAAATTATATATGTTGCTTTTCCCCTTCTCCCCCCCCCCCCCCCCCCAGTTTCCTCTTGCAGGAAAGGAATAGGATGTATTTTCAGAGACTTCTGTTTCACCCTCTGTCTCTCTGTCTAATTTTTCTGTCCCAGTTGTGTAAAGAACTTCATATAAGTTTGTGTGTGTGTGTGTGGGGGGGATTTTGTAGTATTCTTTTGCTTTCTCTCTGTTTTCAGAGCCTTAGGAAGTGGATGTTAAAGAGAAAGCAAGAATCTATGTTGTCTTCTGTCCTCCCTTCTGAGGAAGTGTTGACTTGTTTCTGTTTTCTTGTGGACCAGTCAAGCTTATTAAGAATGTAGTGGGTGTCCGAAAGATCAATTAAAACTGGAACGCTTCCTGATCCCACTCCCCTTTAAAGGACAGCCTGTATTTCAGTACATTGTACTAATGTGGAATATAATTGGAGTACATTGTTTCGCTGTGTCTTTTTAATGAATACATTCATATCTAGCCACTGTGTGCAGGCTCTCAAGTGTGGAAATTTGGTCTGACCAGCCAGACTTTTTGGGGCCTGAAGGGAAGGTTGGATTGCAGTCCAGATCTGTTGGGATGAACTTTTTGGGAATTGTGGTTTGGATGGTTTGAAGTGATTCTTAACGTGGCTTTTATAAATTGCAAGGGTTTCTCCGCAGAGGGCTGCTTCATGTGTTACAGGGGCAAATGTGTGTCTTGAAATCCATATGTATGTAGCGGAGAACCTCTGCCAATCACAGTTTCCCCAGGTGCACGCATGCAAGTGTTCTAAGATGTGCATTTGTCCTTTCTCTGCAATAGGTTCTTAACATTTGTGCGCTAAAAATGTGATGGGGGAAAGCATCCCAAAAGATCTGGTAGCGTAGCAATTCTGTCAAGTTAATCAGAGGGTAGTGAAAACTCGAGGCTCCTTCTCTTCTCAGTTTTGATTCTCTGCATTCCTGCCCATCTCCTTTCCCATTTTACTTTTTAAAAAGAATTGTTGTATACTGTACCACTTGGATTTTCTGTTTGTGGTTCTCAAGTGCTTCACTCATGATGGCATTTCCTACAAGGCTGTCTCTGTTTAGAGAACGGCATGTATATGGTCATCTGTTTGATCACAGACACGTCTACTTCGCCACGTGCCCCCTAACTGGAGCTTTGTAATAAATGCCTATTTTGGAGGGTGCTGCTAAGAGCATGAACTCTGTGAGCCTGGAAATCCCTCTGTAAAAATATTTCTTCCACTTTCCTTTGTTGATAATTTTCTGAACCAAGCCACACTGTCTGAACATTTCTCCCCATAAATGTACAGTATGAAGGCAGATATGCTGGTCTGCCTTGTGAAATTATTTGACTACCGACACAGTATATTTGAAGTAGTTTCACCTTTAGCATATGGATTATTTTTATTTTGCAGTGTGTTTTTATTTTGTGTTGCAGAGCGTGGTCAAGTGAGTGATATGTACATGAAATTTGCTGTGTGTGAAGAGGCCACTGGAATCCAGACAGTGTTTAACTTCCTGCCCTCCTCCTGTGTTTGAATGGAACTTGCAAACCCCCCGGGGGATGTCTAGTGATCCCATTAAGAGATGCTTGGCAAAGGCCTTGATAGATTGTTCCTGGGGGAAAGAGCCTGTATCTGAGTCCAAAACACTGTCTTGTATCCCAGTGCCTTTCGCCAAAAGCAGTTCAAAAATTAACCTGTCCCTGGGTGATGCTTGCACGTGCTGTTCAACAACAAATTAATTTCTGTCAGGACTCTGGTGTTTTCAATTTCAACCTGTGCACATCCTGACGAGGACCTGACAATGATTGGTTTTAGGGTTTTTTTTTTAGGAATTTGCTTTCTTTCCTTAAACTGCAAGCAAACTTTTAAAATTTCTTATGGTGTGGATATCGATTGTGGGATAATATGTTCCCTGTCCTGAGGGAAGTGCCCTGGCTCCCTCTTCACTACCAGGCCCAATTCAAGATGCTGGTACTGAAATACAGAGTCCTGCATGGGCTGGGCCCTTTGTATCTGAATGAACGCCTCCTATCATATAGAGCTGCCCAAGCACTGAGGTCAGCTGGCACTTTATTGGTTCAGCCCCAGCCCAATTTTTGAAATGTTTTTTTGGGGGTATTATGGAGGGTGGGCTTATGTATTTTTAAGAGGGTTACAGTGGGGGGTAGGGATGGTTTTTAAAGTACATTTTATTATTTTAAGATTGTTTTATGGTGTTTTATTATTGTTCCCTGTCCAGGGACTTTGGCGATGGGCAGGTAATAAGTACACAGATAAGTAATAAATAAATATTTCCACTGCTGCATGGAACTTATTTGTGCCTTCTCAACTTCTTCGACTTCTAAAATTAATACAACAGATATTCAAAACTGAAAACACATTCAAAATGCTCAGGAGGGAAAGAAAAACTTTCAAAACAATAGATGCATTCTGTTACTTCTCTCCCCTCCCCCACTTCGTGCAATGGTTACATTGTATTTGTATTGCGTTGTTTATATCCAAAAGACTGTTCAGTATATACAGGGTCATGCATGTTCTCAGCAGATGGATGTTGTAACTGACTCAAAATTATAATTGGTTGGTTAGCAATAATAGAGCGTGTTAAAGAGCTTCATATAGTTGTGCTAGTAAGCATTACAGCAGCCATGTAAAATAGGTCAGTTATGCTCAGATTGCATGCGTGAGGATTTAGGCTCAATGAAAAGTGACGGTCTAAAATTAACTGTGCGTTGGTTGCTACGGTAATATAGAGATGCCCATAACATCACCAAACCAATAATTATTTTTTGTGCTGAATATTGCTATGATCTGAATTGCTAGTAAGTTGATGTACATAGGAAGCATTCCATTAACTTCAGTGAAACTTATTTTACAGGATTAATTAAGGTTCCTCTTGCCTGCACGAGAAGATCTGCTGTAAAATGAATTATTGATTTTAGTCACACACATGAAAGCGTGTTCATTCTGTTTCTCGGAATACAGTTTACATCTCAAGTATCTATGGGTACATCACTATTGTGTTCAATGTAGAGCTAGGCAGAAATCAAACAGAACTTTTGGTTACACTAAACTTGTGAACTAACAGTTAAGCTGAGGATATTGCTATAGGAAAAAGTGAAAGTAATATTTATTCTTTTTATTATTCCTTCGCTGCGTGGTGCTTACCAAAGTCATATAAAACAAATGAGAGGTCCTCCGCTAAGAGTTTCTGGTCAAAATAAGGAAATGAGCAAAATAAGAATCAAGAGCAGTAAATATGAGCAACGGTACTTATATGCAAACAGGCTTAATTTGGATGGGACTGTAATCAAGCTTTAATTCACGAGTGTAATCTTGCTTTCAGAAAAGGGCCTTGAAAATAACCTCATAGCCTGAAGTGGGTTTAGAACTCTTGTCAATATGCATTTGCTCTTGTTAATTGGAGCTTTCATCTAGATGAGGAAATCTGCGTGTGTCTCTAGCTGGCACAAATTCGACGTAGAGAAGAGTTAGCATCCAAGTACAGATCTTAAAATCCTCACTTTATTGTGCTCAAGACATTTGAAGATATGTTCATATTTTGGCTGAACTAACCTCAATCAGGGGTGCATGACTAGAGGTGGTATAAGGGCAGAACTGTTTCGAAAACATGTTTATTTTGGGAGTAACTTGCCTTGCCAAGATGGTTAGCTTTGTATTTTCTGGTTCATAGAATCTTGGAAAAACCAGATTTGCCCTTGCATTTTGAGACTTGGGCAGATCCACTTTTTTGAAAGGTGTTTACAAAGTTGAAATGATCTACGGCTCATGTTAACTGGCTTAATATTTTTATGTGACATGGTGAGTGTAGATATTTGTGCATTTGCTGTTCAGTCTTTCTTTGTCATAATGCAAACTTTGTCGGAGAGGCTCCTCTTAATGGAATTCTGCAGCTTGTTTAAACATGGCAGTGTTAACATATTGAAATCTTCTGCCTTGTCAGTCAGCCTCAAAAAGCAAGCCCAGCACCTGGGTCTAAAAATAATTAAGAAGCCTCATTCAGGGAGAGATCTGCATACTTGTCTTCATTGCAAAACTGGTAAATATAACTTGCACCTTTTTGTATGTATGCACATTTCTATCAGTTGATGGATTGCTCTCAACATTCCATAGGTCTGCCTGCATTAAAGCGAAGCAACACATATTGTATTGCCCTGTGACTAATGTTGTGATTCGATTTGCGGTGGCATTAAGCCATCTGGATATGTATTGAGACATATCAACGTGCAAATATTTGTACAGTTTCAAGATACTGGGATTAAGAGGCCACTTTGCCAATGAAAGATTGTTTCCCCAGTTTCATTTTTGTAAGGGATGGGAAGCAATAGCTGGCTTAAATCTTAATTTCTTCCCGTGTACTTCCCTTTTGAGCAAATGTTTAGCGGTAATAGGATAAGTTTTATATTTATTGAATTGAAAGGATAGGAGAAGAGTGAAGCATCAAGTGTGAAGATCTATCTTGAATAAGCAATTGAACAAGTGAGTTGCAAATCATGAAGAAGTTGGGAATGAGATTGAAGCTATTTGAGAAAGCTTCTGTAAGTGTGCCATCCACAGCTGTTGCTTTCCAAGGATGGTTCCGAACTGACATCTCTTTGTGTCCTGTGTGCCAGGAGTGGATCACTCCCTGAAACTGAGTTCACGTAATACTGTCACAAGGACTGGGCCCTGCCCTAAAGTTTGACAGGAAATGTGAATTTAGAAGGGGAAAGGGACAGTTACTACAGCAGTGGTGGCGAACTCTGTGGGCACGCGCAAGCAGAGTGCGCCCCCCCCCCCACATCTAGGCTGGCCTGGGCTGCTGGGCTTGATTATTTAGCATTAAACCTAAGACTGAGTTTCGAGAAAGCAGTGTAGGTAACCCTGTTAAACCCCACTGATTTTCATGCGAAGAACTAAAGTGCGATCCTTTACCTGGGAGCAAGCTCGGTTGCTGTCAATGGGGCTTGCTTTTGAGTAAACCCTCCTAGGGTCGTGATTCACCCGTTGGAAGAGTTGCACAGTTTCTTCAAAGCAAAGCCACTGACCACCACCAAGCTTACTCCTGAGTAACGCACACCTCAGAGACAACTGTTTTTTCTAAACTAAAACCTCAGTATTCAGGTTAAATTGCCATGTTGGCACTTTGTGATAAATAAGTGGGTTTTGGGTTGCAATTTGGGCACTCTTGAAAAGGTTCGCCATCACTGTACTACAGTAATTCAGAATGGAAGGATGATGGTAGTAAAATGCAGTGAGACTTGTTATGAGAAGTTGCTGTGGTTTGTGTGGATTGGAGACTGGAATGAGAAGAAGTAATCTGGTTTAACACAAGTTGACAGATTTATGGAACAACTATGAAAGAGCAGAAAAGCCATAAAAATGAGACCAAGCCTTTCAAATATCCTGTTGAACAGTGGTTTTCACTAGCAACGAAAGCATAATCATATATCACAATCTGTTAGATTTGAGTCCAGTTGCATCTTCAAGACCAGCAAGAGTTTCAGGATAGGATGAGCTTTCAAAAAACAAAGTGCTGCTTGTCGTTTTATCACAGACCCAAGCGGTCCCCTGCTGAAACATCAAAATCTGGCAGAGGGAGAGAAATTCTGAGTAATTTAGAAGTGTGTATGGCATTTAATGTACATGTGCTAGCTGAACTCAGAATTTCCTTCTGTTCAAGTAAATGAGTCTTACTGGAAGTGCCTGGATTTTTCTTCAAAGTGAAATCTCTTTTGTGTCTTGAAAAGGTGCTTTAACGGGCGACGGTGAAAAGGCACACAATGGGATATTTTGAAGATGAGGTTTTGACCAGCGGACTGGCTTTCTTGCTTAATTTGTGCGATGAATACCATATTGATTGAACATCCAGTTAGCTTCGCAGAAAATCCATGTTGCTGATATAGATCTACCCAGGCAATTTTGTATGTCATTCTAAAAAAAAAGTGAATAGCAGCTACGGAGGCTGTCCATCATCTCAGGAATGTTTGGGCACAATAGACTTGCTTCTTACTTTCTTGGATTCGAGTCCAGCAGCATCTTATTGTGATCATTATAGATACTATTGTCTGGTAGAACTGAAAACAAATTTCTGAACCCCATGAGCTGAGCTTTGGTTTCCTCAGCGAATCACTCAGTTTCTGTATTCCATTCACATTCTGAGAATAATAGTCCTACGTGTTCACACAAAGGCAAATTTCTCCAGGGCACAGGAGGAATTGTCTGATATCTAGTGCTTTTTATCTCCTTATTGTGTTTTTTTAAATTTCCCAAATATGGCTTTTATAATTAACAGTTTACCGGCATTTTGAAGTGGATTTTCACCCTTATGTTGAAAGGTCTCCTCACTAACCAGTTGCTCCTTGTGAATGTTGCTTTCTAGGGACAGCGAATTATGACAGTCTGCTACTCAAGTTTCTGTGAACTTGAAAAACATATTTAGGTTGTGGGAACTGTTGATCTGGTACATGGCTCTGTTTCCCAAGAACGGTTGCAGTAGTCTGACACCTTCTGTTTTGGAATAAGAAAGCATTTGGGTGTGGATAATAGAAGAAGGAAAAATATGTTTGTAATGCGATACAAATGTTTGAAATAGCTTATGTTGTTTGTGTGGTCATAGTATATCAGGAGACTGGGTTTTGGAAACTTGGTTGCTGATTATAAGTCTCATATTTTAAGCACATTGGGTTAAAATGGTTGGATTATATTATATTTTGGGACAGATTATCTGTTAGACCAGGGGTAGGGAACCTGCGGCTCAAGAGCCGCATGTGGCCCCATCCTTGCCCGCCCTGCAGGCAGCAGGGCGGGTGCACCAACTGCCCACTGTCAGCTGGGCCGCACCGCAGGCTTCCCCTCTCACCCGCCCTATTAGAGTGGGGCGGGCGTATTCTTTCCCAGCGGCTGGCGAGGCCGAGCCGCTGGCTTCATCCTTGCCCGCCCTGCAGGCAGCAGGGCAGGCACATCCATGCGCTTCTCAGAATGAGCGGAGTAAAAGGTTAAAAAAAACCCTATATATATAGTGTTATCTTTATTTTAAATGTCAAAAATTATTTGCGGCTCCAAGTGTTTTCTTTTCCCATGGAAAACGGGTCCAAATGGCTCTTTGAGTGTTAAAGGTTCCCAACCCCTGTGTTAGACTATGAAGCAGAATTGTTTGCTGATGTATACATTCAGTGGCCTTTACTAAATTGATGAGGAGTATTTGGATTAGTTTATATCAAGAGTACTGCAACCACAGCAGATTCACATCCTGCAGGCCCTCTGATTTGCAGCTGAGGGACCCTGAAGTTTTTTGGGGTTTGAAAGCGAACAACTAGGAGCCAGTTGTGCAGCTGGTTCTGTGGGCTTTTAAGGGCAGTGGTTCTGAACCTTTTAGATGTGGTGACTTGCAAATCCAAATTTACTTGATATGGTGATCCAGGGTTGGCCCATGCTTTTTTTGGTGACCTCAGCACCTATTCAGCATTCCACTTTCTGCAGTGGCTCACCAGATTTTTTTTTTTTGAGAAACCAACAAACATTGCACAAAAGGTGCAGCTTTACCCACCATGAGCCTCCAGAAAGTGGCATTCTGACCCTCACAACTTTTGCACAAGGAGGCCACATTCTAACCATCCACCATCCTCTCATTCTCTGTTACTCCGTCTAATTCCTCAGCTTCTAAAAACTCACTCTAGTAACCATCAGGACACGTTTTACTTGACCAACACGTTTCTGTAGTGAAGAACAAATTCCTGATATGTGACATGGAAGGTGCTGTTTCCAGGGTCAGAACTTGCTTTCTAAAACAGAGTAATAGAAAGGTCATAGGTGGCCGTGAAGGAGGACTGGCCAGTGGCCCCCTTGCAGAGGCATCACACTGCTTAAGGAAACTTGGGAAACACTGCTTAAGGAAACTTGGTTTGTCCTTCTTGGCCAGGAGCACCATGTGGCAAACAGCTTTGGAAAGTGAGAGGGTTTGCAAAAACCCGTTTGTGATAGGGCCCACAGATCTGGTACTGAAAGAGAAAAAACTCCCTCTGAGCAAGCCCTTAACATACAGACCCATCCAGATGGCGGACGGGGTGGGGGGAATGTACACAGGGAGCTGCACAGGGCTTCCCTGAATTTGCTTCCCTGCCACAGAAGGGGCAGCCCCACTAGCACAGGGAGCAAATGCACTAGTGGCTGGCCGCTCCCACCCCACTTCCACCCCGGGTTTGCAGCCATTGTACCCCAACCCTGGAACTGCACCATCCTTTTGGGTGGTGTGAGTCCATTGGACCCCCTGGGGGCTTTCTGGCAGAATGGAGGGTTTCTGCTTTTTTCTCTCTGCCTGTGCCTGTGGAAAGCCCATTGGAGGCTGTGTGGTGCTGCCTTTGCCAACCGCCTCTGCCCACGGCAGCAATCTGGATTTTGCTCTTAAAATCACTCTTTAAGTGTTAAATCTATAGCGATTGTATGTATGCTTACTTATACAGATAAATTTATATTTGCCAAGTCCGTGTGTCTCTTTGTGGGCAAAACAATCCATTACTGTTAAAGAAACTGAAATAATACACAAAGGGTATGGTGGTACAAGCTGTGTTTGGCTCTGTTGCTAAATGAAATTCTCACTGGGCAAGGTGCGTCGGTAATGTTTTGTGTCATGTATGAGAAATAAATTCTGCTGGACTTTGGTGTGATGTTAGCTGAAGTGAGGATTCTGTTTAGTGCAACTTCGTACTCAGATAACTTCCTAAACCTATAGTATTCTTCCTATCAAATTTGTTACAAAATGCAGAATTTGGTAAATGCCAATTTACCCAAAGTCACTTTATCCTAGAAGAATTCTGGTGCTTTAACTGCTATCCTGTTGTAGCTCGCAATTATATATTAGCAAGTTATTCCATTAGAATTTTTTTGCCAAAAAGCTGCATAGGAAGTTGAATATTTTAGAAATATGGAAATTACTGTAATAATTGTCTTGGGTGACATTTATGTAGGGGAAATAAACTAGTATCTGTAGTATTTGGTCTATTGAAAAAAACTCCAAGAGGAACTTTACTGTATCTGTATTAAAAACCAGCTGAAATTACAAAACTTTCCATTAACGTTTGAGTTTCATGGTACTCTTCCTCAAACTCAGCATTAAATGAAAACTTAACAGGTAAAAGGAGAAAAGAGAGAGACATTGTTGGGAAAGGACATGGCAGAAGACTCTTTGTGGCATGTCGTGGCCTTAACGTTGTGATCAGAACGTTCGTTGCAGACAAACTGGATTAATTCTGAGCCCAGCTGGGGGGAAAACAGAGCCCTAGGCAGACAAAGCATACTGCTGCCATTGTTTCTTTGTCAATCTTGCTTTAAAAAGCCAGTAATTATTTGAGTCTCCCTACTACTAGCCACAGCCCACAAGTTCTTGCAAAGATAAAAAGCAGAAGAAAATAGGATTGCCCTTACGTTAGCCGAGCAGGAGGCTACTTTTAGCTTCTCTCAGGAACCAACTTTTTAGAGACTTTATATTGGTATTTATGAATGTTGGCATTGTAGTTGTTTACAAGATAAAGGAAACCTGTTAACGGTATATCATTCCTAGTACCATGCGTCTGTTCCCGAGGAGATGAGCTATAGTCCCATCTGTGAGTTTAGCTGGAAGCCGCAGTCTGGTTGCTAACAAATGTATTTATTCCAAGCATTTATTAGTCGCCTTTCTCCTTTGCGGAACTGAAGGTGACTTGCAGTATCAATGAAATCATATTAAAAAAACAGTCAACATAACAATTCTAAAACCTCATAGTTTAAATAGGACTACCAATAATAAAAGCCCATTCCTGAATAAAATTGTCTTCTACTGCCTCCTGAAGATCGATAATGAGAGGACCAGGCATTCTTCCCTAGGGAGATTGTTGCATAATCGTGGGGCTGCCATGGAAAAGGCCCTTCCTTGTGTGTACATCAAACAAGTATCTTTAAGTTGTGGGACCGTCAGGAGGACATCTTCCCAAAATCTTAATTCCTAGGTGGGAACATAAGGGAGAAGACAGTCTTGCAGATACCTCGTTCCCAAGTTGTGTAGGGCTTTAAAGGACAAAAGGGAATTGGCAGTGCTGTAGTATGGGGACATGTGCTTCTGATCAGCATTCCCTGTAGGCCGTGCAGTCAACATACTGATGCTGTAGGCCAGGTAGTTCAGATCCATGCAGCCCTGTGGAACTTCTGTGCAGACCAGGGGATGCTTAGAGGGACTATTGCTCCTGATAACTGGCCCTGACCATTGGTCTAGCCCAGGGGTCTGCAACCTGTGACTCTCCAGATGTTCATGGACTACAAATCCCATTAGCCTGTGTCAACATGACCAATTGGTGTAGAGCTCTCCAGATGTTCATGGACTACAATTCCCAGCAACCCCTGACAGCATGGCCAATTGGCTGATGGGATTTGTAGTTCTTGAACATCTGGAGAGCCACAGGTTGCAGACCCCTGGTTTAGCCATATCATTGTGCCCTAGCATCTTCCAAACACTCTTCCAGGATAGCGCCAAGTAGAGCACATTGCAATAGTCCAGTGCAGGTGTAACTAAGGTATGGATCACTGTGGCTAGATTTGACTGACCCAGGAATGGACACATTTGATGCACCAGAGGTATATAGGCCAGCTGTGACTTAGGATAAGTGTACAATAAAAAAAAACAAATGGACCCATATTTGTGGCAGTGTATGTGGTGGATTCTCTGGCAAGTCGCAACTTCTTGCCTGGTTGGATACAAGAACAGTGACCCTGTTAAGTTTCCTCCTCTTCAAGCCTAGCAACTTTATTGTCTACACCATAGGTGTCAAACTCAGGCCCTCCAGGTGTTCATGGACTACGATTCCCATCAGCCCATGCCAGCAGGGCCAATAGGCCATGCTGGCAGGGGTTGCTGGGAATTGTAGTCCATGAACATCTGAAGAGCTCTACACCTATCAAAGTCCAGTGCTGTTTTTTCTCCGTCTGCCTTCGTTTGTCTCTTGGTACTTCTTTCTCTGCTGGCCTCTAGACTGAGGCAACTGGGTCTACTGTAGTCAATAACTTTTTAAAAAATCCCTTTCCTTCATGGCGTTTCAATCTGTGCTTGAGGAAGTCTTGAGTGCTGACTGTTGATAAGCGCATTAACCACTCAGGCATGCAAAAGAGTTTCTGTCTTGTGTCCTGTGGATGGGAGAGGCCAATATGAGAGGTTAGACTTATGTAAAATTCAGCCACTTAGTTAAGAAAATCAAGCATTGCTAGATAGTTTCCTGCAGTGATTGGTTGACTTCTGTATAACTTAGTCTGAACTTGTTTGTGTAATGAATTTAAAGCCTGCATTTTGTTTGTTCTGACTTTGGTGAGTCATCGAAAAATTCCTCTTCAGACTTCTCTAGTCAAGCCGTCTCATTTTATATTCTTCGGAAATTAGAATCTACAGAATCATCCATCAACAGAATTTACACAGACTCACTAGGGAAACTGAGATGTTCCAAAAAGTCTGCAATCCCAAGCATTTCCTGTGCAGAATTCTGATCAAGTCAGAGCACTTGGCTTCCAAACTGAGCTAGAGCAGATTTAAAAACAGCTCCCAGATGGTTGGGGTTATGGAAGGGAGAGACGATGGATTAAAAAGGAGTTGTCAAGAAATAAATAAACAGTTTGGCTTTTATCATCTTGCATTGCTAAGCATCATCAAAAGTCCTGGAAAACTCATTCAGAAGAGTAGATGAGTGAGAATTAATTTGGAAGCGCTTAGATAGTAACGTGAGTGGAATAGGACTGATAACTATGTGCGGAAGTACTGTATAGATCTGCTTTAGCCATGAAAAGAAAGTCTGGAGCATTTGTATGACTTTTGATCGCTGAGCTGTGTCAGCCAGTTTTGTGTGTATTAGTTCCTGGTTGGATACAAATCTAGTTCCTTGTTTACATACGAACAGAAGCAATATTAAGATGAGTTGCAGTTTGTGATTCCTCCCAAGCTGAATTGGACATATGTTCTGTTAGTCTTTTGGGCAATCAGCTATACTAGTGATATCATTCAACATTTTCTCCATAGTCAAGGTCCATCATAAAGCAACTAGGCAGGAGAAATACAGTAGGTAAGGACACATTTTCCCAATATCGACAATGCTCTTCTATAGTTTCTGTTCTGAAGCCAAAGCAACTATGATTAATTGGTGCACTAGTTCTATGGGTAAAACAACTGATAGAATTTCTGCTTTCCTTAATCTTTATGCGCTTCAGATGTCACATTGTAGCATCTGAATCACAATAACGGTGTGTTTTTTAAGTCGTCCTGCAGAACCAACAATGATTAATCGGTGCACTAGTTCTATGGGTAAAACTACTGATAGAGTTTCTGCTTTCCATAATCTTTATGCGCTTCAGATGTCACATTGTAGCATCTGAATCACAATTACGGTGTGTTTTTTAAGTCGTCCACCATTCCTCAGTACGAAGGTTTTGATTGAGCTAATTTCAGCTGTTGAGAATACAGGGAAATAGAAATGTTTTCTTACATGGAGCCGTAGCAAAACGTTTAACACTCATATCTTAATTTTGAACCACTTCTGTGTGGCATGAATGATTTATCATGTCAGTTAATAAAATTCAGACCACAGCACATCTCTGTCTACTCCTGGGAGAATTCCTCTGTAGCTTTTGTAGGTTTCAATCCAAGATATAGTTTAAAGCCTTAAATGGCCACTTACAGTCTTCTCTGAGGGATGAGTGACACCCGGCAGCTTATGTTAGTATTTCATGGCAGGAAAACTGTGTGTCTCACAACGTATAGACTGAGAGTGTGTATTTAAATATTCACGTTTCTGGATGATACAGGATGCAGTTTGGACTTGGGCCGGTGCTGCTTGGTTCTGCAGGAGTGTCCTAATCTGGCAATATGTCTATAAGCCAGAAGAATAAGCATAAATATTTTGTCAAAGGCTTTCACGGCTGGATTCAACTGGTTGCTGTGGGTTCTCCTGGATGGTGGGGGCTGTCTTGTGGTTCCCTCTGTGATACACCTCTGAAGATGCCAGCCGCAGATGCAGGCGAAACGTTAGGGACAAGATCCACCAGACCACGGCCACACAGCCCGGAAAACCCACCACAACAAGCATAAAAGTTGTTTATGTGGAGGTCAAAACCAGCAAGACAGCAGGTCTGAACAACCCTGGCTGCCAACTAAAAGTGGTGACAGTAAAAGATCTTTAGGACTATTCTGAACAGTCTGTTTGACACTTCTATGTGGTTTCCTGTACTCTGTGTGTTCTTTGCTTTTCTTGTATTAAGTTGGTATTGTCAGGTATTAAGTTGGTGTTGTCAGTTAGCCATGGTGATGGTCAGTGTTGATCTGTATCAACAGTGAGTGTGGATCCAAATTTGAACTCATTCCCTGGGTCACTGAAGTGAATGGTGTCATATTTAAAGAACAAAAGAGCAATGCATAGCCTGATACAGCTTTACTTTGAATTTTAAACAGCTCTTTCACAATGGCGTGTGCTGTTAGACGGTCTACCTCATGTTCTGCACGACTGGTTTTGTCTAAGATTCAGTGGCTTTTTTAAAAGAAATGTCCCTCTTTTTAGATAAAATATATTGGAGGAAATGTGAGCTTTGTAAAGAAGAAGTATTTTTTTTAATGTTTGTGTTAATCGCTAATTTTTCTGAAACAGTTCATTAGCCTCCCCTTGTGAACTGGCAGGCTATTCCTGTTTTATTAAGTTGAACCTCTGAATTATTGGAAGTATTAACAGCACTATTAGTCACCCACAGGCTTGAGATAGAAGAAGAGAGTTTGGATTTTTATCCTGCTTTTCTTTCCCGTAAGGAGTCTCAAAGCAGCTTACAAGCTACTTTCCCTTTCTTCTCCTGCAACAGACCCCTTGTGAGGTAGGTGGGGCTGAGAGTGTTCGGAGAGAACTGTGACTGGCCCAAGGTCACCCAGCAGGCTTCATGCGGAGGGATGGAGAATCAAACCCAGTTCTCCAGGTTAGATTCTGCCATTCGTGTGGAAGAGTGGGGAATCAAACAAGGCTTTCCAGGTTAGAGTCCACTACTCTTAAGCACCAGTCTTAATCACTGCAACACTTGGGAGGCACTCATCCATTTCTCTTCACCTTGGGTCACTTGTCTTACACGCCTGGACTCTCTGGCGGAAAGGACAAACCTCTGGCATTTCCAGAAATGCATTTTTCAGGTGGGCTGTATACCTTTGCAGAACAACTGCCAGTTTTTCAAACGGCAGTAATCTCAATGGATATTTATTTATTTATTTATTTGTTTGTTTGTTTGTTTGTTTGTTTGTTTGTTTGTTTATTTATTTATTTATTTGTTTGTTTGTTTATTTGGCTTTTTATACCGCCCCATCCCCGAAGGGCTCTGGGCGGTGTACAACATATAAAATACAATATAAAACAAGTAACCATTTAAGGCAGCGATAAAAATTATCAATTCCTATTCTAATTATAAAACTCAGCAGGTTAAAATGGCGTCCAGCATTCCAGTAATAAAAATAAATATCCCTCCCCCCTCAGAGAGGGAGGCATGGCAAGTCTCGTTGGATGACAGCTGGCCCAGTTGTCAAGGGCCGAAGGAAGGGGGTACTATTAGCGGCTAGTTCCTCCAAAGGCCCGGCGGAACAGCTCCGTCTTACAGGCCCTTCGGAACTCCCCAAGGTCCCGCAGGGCCCGGACAGCTGGAGGAAGAGCGTTCCACCAGGCCGGGGCCAGGGTCGTAAAGGTCCTGGCCCGTGTGAAGGCCAGCCGCATCACTGAAGGGCCAGGGACCACCAGTAAATTGGCCTCCGCCGATCGGAGAGGCCGTGTAGGGACATATGGGGTGATGCGGTCTCGAAGATACAATGGTCCCAGGCCGCATATGGCCTTAAAGGTCAACAGCAGCACCTTGAAGATGATCCGGAACTCTACTGGGAGCCAATGCAGCTGGCGCAGCACAGGCTGGATGTGTTCCCAGGCAGCGCTGCCTGTTAGCAAGCGCGCCGCTGCATGCTGAACCAGTTTTAATCTCCGGATCAAACGCAAGGGAAGGCCCGCGTAGAGCGAGTTACAATAGTCTAATCTGGAGATGACCGTTGCATGGATCACGGAGGCCAGATCCGTTTGGGAGAGGAAGGGAGCCAGCCGCCGGGCCTGACGGAGATGGAAAAAGGCAGCCCGGGTTGTGTGGGCCACCTGGGTCTCCATTGAGAGAGACAAATCCAGGTGGACCCCCAGGCTGCGAATGGAGGGGGTCGGCGCCAATGTGATCCCCTCCCACATCGGCGGCTGGAAAATCCCACCCACCCCCCTCGCGGCCGAGCCAGAGGATATCCGTCTTTGATGGATTCAGTTTTAACCTGCTCTGTCGCAACCAACCAGCAAACGCCTCCAAACAGTGCTGTAGAGCCACTGTGGGCGAAGTGACTTCTCCGCCCTCCATCAACAGAATGAGCTCGGCGTGGTCATCGAAGCGTGCTGATGTTAAGCAAATCAGCCCAAAAACTCTCGTACCAGCTGGAGCAAGGGGTCGCATGTAGATATTAAATAGCAGTGGGACCCAGTAACGTTTCTGGGGTACACCGCAGCATTGAAGCTGGGCAGACTTCTCCGGGAGGCCTGGTCCCCGCACCACACTTGCTGAGTCCGGCCCCGGAGAAACGAGGCTATCCATTGAAGGACAGTGCCCCGCACTCCGGAGGCGGCCAGGCGGTGGGCCAAAAGGTCGTGGTTGACCACGTCAAACGCTGTGGTGAGATCTAACAGCACCAGCAGCGCCGATCCGCCTTGGTCGAGCTGAATACGGAGTGTATCTGTGACGGCGACGAGATCAGTCTCCGTCCCATGCCCAGCACGGAAGCCAGACTGGAAGGGGTCAAAAGCCGATGCGTCATCCAGAAAACCTTGAAGCTGCTCCAACACCACTCTCTCAATTACCTTCCCCAGAAACGAAAAGTTCGAGACGGGGTGGTAATTGGCCAGATCACTAGGATCTAACGATGGTCTTTTTAAGAGTGGGTGGACCACTGCCTCCTTCAACCCATCCGGGAAGGTTCCTTGCTCAAGGGAACCATTGATTATGCTCAACAGATGGGGTCATAGCTCCGCCTGGCAGGTTTTCACAAGCCAGGACGGGCACGGATCCAGAGGACAGGTAGTAGGTCTAACAGTAGCTAAGGCTCTGTCAACAGCGGCTTCAGAGAGCAGGGAAAACTGGGTCAGACAAGGACCCGAAGACGGCAAGGGAGTCTCCAGTTCGCTAATTGTAGTAAGCGTGGATGGAAGGTCATGGCGGAGCGACGTGATCTTATCCGCAAAAAAGCTCATAAATGCCTCACAGCTAATACTCAATTGGGAATTTGAGGATCTCTCCGATAGGTAGGTCAACGACCGAATTATGCGAAACAGTTGTGCTGGGTGGGAGCTAGTGGATGCGAGGGAGGAGGAGGAGAAGGCCCTCTTCGCCTCCTTCGTCGCCACCTCATAGATCACTGAACCTTCAGATGAGTTGTGACGGAGGTTTGCCTGCTGGGTTATGAGGGCCCACAGAGCTGCCATTCTCTTGCTGCTCATTTGAAGGACTTGCTGTTAGTGCACGTGGATGGAGACCCAGGCTGCCTCCTTCTTAGCATGCACGCAGAGAGGAACTGTAGAACAGCAAGGCAAAGTCACTCCATGGTGGGGAAGGTTCCTTTCCAGTCTAGGTGGGTCCAGAGACTTCCCTGTCCCCTAAAAACCTTCTCTTTTTCTCCACGCCCAAGCCTAACTTGTCTAGCCTTTCCATCACAACTGTCTGGCCCATGAATGCTCCACACATGCACTGTAACTTGATGTACTGTGTGAGGGCACTCTATGCCACAAATGTTGTGTGTACCTTCCAGGCAGCAGAATGTTCCTAAGTCACAGTGCAACTAGCTGCTGTGGAGGTTGTAATGTCGGCATAAACATTTGAATCTCCATACATATGATTAAGTTACTGTAGACGATACACAGCAGTGAAAACTGTGGTTGCCCGAGTAGCTTGCAATTAGCTGGAATAGGAAGCCGGGTGGTGTGATGGTGTTTTCCTTGTAGGACCAGTATTTTGATATATTTCCCCCCAGTTCCTGCATGTAGACTTCTTAAACTCCTGCAGATGGACCTTGTCTTGCATTGATTGCCTTTTCATTTCGTCCATCCTGTTTGTTGGTTCTGTTTATTAAATTGCCAACTGCTAAGTTGAAAATCTCGAACATGGTGCCTAGAGAGCACTGTGGCACCCCACATGCAATTCCTGAAACCTGCTTGCTGCTTGTGTCTTGGGGTACACGCCACAGGTATCTAGTAACCACAGCTTTGATTCTCATGTTTTCTCCAAAGTTGTATGTGTAAAGCGTGTCAAGTTGCTGCCTATGTATGGTGACCCTGCAGGGTTTTCATAGCAAGATACTTTCAGAGGTGATATGCCATTGGTTACCTCTGTGTAGTGATCCTGGACTTCCTTGGGGGTCTCGCATCTAAATACTAATCGGGGGTGACCCTGCTTAGCTTCCAAGAGCTGATGAGATCGGGCTAGCCTGGAACATCTAGGTCAGGGCTCTCTAAAGTTAGAGGTGTGGTCATAGGGGCACAGAGTTGAGGTTTGGGAAGTAATCAGATTTCAACTCTGACCTAGATTCCATCTGTGGCCTTGGGCAAAAGCTTGCCCGTCTTCAACTTCATCACTCCATGTGGATGTTTATACAGCTTTCAGTGATCTTGGAAGTGTTAAATATGCAAAATATTTCTGGCAGGTGAAATGCAGCTCGGAATCTGAACCATGCCTGCTAGTGGGAGGAAAAACACAGTCCTTATAGTTCAAGTTGTTCAAAAAAAATATTATGTGAGCGTTTTAAACAGCTTGGTTTTTAAAATATTACGATGGATATTTCTTTCAGATTCTGGCATGGTTTATTGAATAATGTAGGGGTTGCTCACAGACAATTGAAATATCTGAATAGTTAACGTTCATGTCTGTATGTGTGAGAGTGAATCAGAGATTCCGTCAGGATTTGCCTCTACCTTCACCTCCCTTATTAACCTCACTTATTCACCTTATGAGGAAATTTATGAAGTACGCAACTGGGATGCACAATTTTGGTTTCCAGTACATTTCTTTGCCCAGTAACCTAACCCAGCGAGCACACTTAATCTTGCCAGGAAAGCCCCAGAGCTTGTTGGATGAAAATATTTCAATACGAACTAAGTGTAACATGGTTAATTGTGCGACAGTCAGACAGAAACAGAGCTGTACCTGAGGGAATAGAGAAGGGCTAGATTGGGGGCGGAGGGGGCTAAACTTGCTTAACGTGAGAGCCAAATAGAATTAAGTTCAGACCTTTCAGAGCCACAAGATGTGAATAAATATTACACACACGTTTTTATAGTTATGTACACATTTTTTCACCGGCCTTTTATAGAAATATTAAGAAATGTACATACGTAAGAATTATTAATACACATCATTTTTATTATTCTTACTTTCATTAAATGTGACTGCCAAAAATAAAAACAAAAGGATAAAAACCGAGATTGCTAATGGTAGTCACAGGCTATTACTGCTGCTAGAAATATTGCGAGTCTCCATTTTTGGTATGAGTAGTTTAAAGCCAGGCTGATATGTTGCCAAGGCTATATGCTGCAGGGCATAGAAATCTTTTTGCCCCATCTCAGAAGCTAAACATATTCAGCCTGGTTAGTATTTGGATGCAAGTCTGTCAAGGAAGCCCAGAGTTGGTTTGCAGAGGCAGGCAAACTACCTCCGCTGCTCTGTTGCCGTGAAAACCCTACAGGGTTGCCATAAATTGGCTGCCGCTTGATGGCACTTTATGTCACCAAAGAACCTTTCATGCATGTGAACACAACAGAGATCTGGGTGCTAGAGACTGTTGCTCTACTACAGATGAGGGAGCATCCACTCTGCACAACATACGAGACCTGAAGTTTATTTCAGTTGTGAAGCAATTAGTTGTTAGAGTTCTGTGTGGGCTTAATCTCAGGCTAGTGCGCTGTGGGATTGAACGTGACATATGCCAGGCTCCTTCTGCTTCTACGTAGGTTAAACCATTTTGGGGAGAGATTGTCAGCTTTGTATCAGTTCTGTATGCTGTACAGCAGGGGTTGATGGGAATTGTAGTCCATGAACATCTGGAGAACTACAGGTTGCAGACCCCTGCTGTACAGGAATAGTCATGTTGAATTTTTTCAAAGCCTTTTCAAAGTGTTGAAATGGCTTTTTAACCCAGAATACAAAAATAGCTTTGGAAATACAGAATTCTGCCTCCAAAGTTGCTGCCAGAAATTATTTATCCTATTAAACAGGTCACTGATCTCTGATTTTGAGGAATTATGTGTTTTAGGCAGATTTGAAAGTCATTCAAGGAAGTCTTGATTCTCAAGAGAGCTTCAACTGAAGTTTGGGGAAGGGTCATGTTGAAAACTGAAACTAGCCATTTCTTGGACCATAGTGTGGAAATGATTCAATTTATGGTACCAGGTGAAAGTACAAAGATGATCCAAAGACAGTCCTGGAATATCTTCAAGTAAAGTTCCTTTTTTAGATGCAAGAAGAGGTTGACCTTTCTGCTGTTAATGTATCTCCTTGGAGTAACAGGATAGCATTTAAGACCAAGGTTTCCACAGCATCAAAGCAAATCAGTTGTAAAACTGGGAGACTGTGGAATGCTGCTTGTGATACAGCCTGAGTACTGTTCAGCTGGAGAAAATGCAGAAATCTCTTGGATTGCACACATTCACTGTGGATCATAGCCCATTTATCTGGCTACAAGTCATACCTGCCTTCAAACAAACAAACAAACAAATAAATAAACTGAAAGGATGCTCTTTAAAAAAGCAAACTCCACGTTATTTCAGCTGAGACAGATCTTGCCTTCTGTGTTGTGAAACAGACGTTGGACAATGCCTTCTGAGGATGCCCACGCACGGGCCTCAGCTTGCATTCCACACGAGTTCAGATTATGCAAAGCAGTCAGCACAGTGCAAGTTCTACTTCTGTTTTAACCCCAACTTGTATGTGCCGTTGGCACGTTCCTCTCCTAGAGGACATGTTCTTTGTTTCTAGTACGTTTCTCTTTGAGTGACATTCCTGATCTTACACATTTTGCCTGTTCAATTTTGAATTCCATCTGAGGCTATTTGGTAGAAAGCAGATAATGTGACTACACTGCTGAGACGATGCTCGCTTGTGTCTGGTCAGCGCTGGCAGGAAGTGACCTCATGGGAATCCTCTGTCAGCTGCTTTGACGTCCACGTTAACGCACGGGCAACAGGACGGGAATGCAGTGAATAGTAGTCTCAAGCTTTGCGCTTTGCCCTCCACTCCCCCTATACATTTTAAGCTGATTTTGCATAAATAAATTGTTGTTAGGGTGCTCGTGTTGAATTGAGATCGCTGAAGTGCCATGCCACAAAGCCTTTGCTATTATCATTTTTTTTACGTGAGAGAGAAATACCAGCACGTGCCAACTCAAAGCATGTGTCTGGGGAAATGTGTCAAATGCAGCATAGAGCTACAGTCCAGAGATACAGTGTGTGTGGGGGGTAGGACGAAATACCGCACAGAGATACAGCTAGGCGGGGCTGTTCTCTCTTGATCATTGCTGTGCCTGTTGAATGCCCTTATTGCCAGTGCTGTGTTGCCTCTGTCTGTCTTTGCTAGCTCTTTATCAAGCTGGTGTCAGAAGGGTGTTAGGGGTCCAGTTGTTGCTGTGGATTCCTGTGTGAATGTTGCATGGAGGTAGGGTGTTGCTATTAAGTCCCCAGCAAAGTCAGTATGGAACCTCTTTTTCCAGCAGCACCTCTGTTGAAGGTGTGAGAGTCTAATTAAACTAGCCAAGCAGAAAAAGCAGAGATATTGCATGTGAAGCAGAAAGCAAATAAAAGCATCACAAGAGAAGTGTTTTCAGAACGACAGTTTCTGGGCGAAAGCCGCTTTGCATTACAATATGTGCATACACTCCATTTCATAAAGAGAAAACCCTGGATTGGCCTAAAAGCCTGTCAGCCGGCTATGAAAAGCATCTGGTGTTGTTTTTCCTGGGATGGGACCAAATGATGCGAAGGGCCTCAAGTTGGAATGTCAAAAATTCCTTGTTCATGTGCAAAGTGCCAACAAACAAAAGGAACATATCAGGAAAAAGGCTTTTATCTATGTTCCTTTCCCATGGAATATAGATAAAAGTCTTTTTCCTGATATGCTTCTTCTATATGTATAGAGGGTTTTTTTGTTGTTGTTCAAGGAGAGTGGTATTTAAAGACCTTCTCTGGCTCTCAGGATTTTTATTCAGGTCACAGTCCAAAGTGCTGGTTCTTATACCGACCCCAGACTACTTAAGAAGTCCGAATGATGAACTTCTCTCATATAAGTGTGTCTGTTAGGGAAGATTGTTTTTGGTTCTCCAGGTTCTCTGCCTTGAGAAATTAGGCAGGCGTTTCCTGGGGCAGAGCCTTTTTAGCGATTGCACCTCAATAGATGGATTCTCTCCCAAAACCAAAGTTTCCCTGGTGCCTAAATATTGAGAAAGGTAACATTGGGTGAAATCTTGTCTTGTTCAACTGAGCCTTTGGGGTTTTTTCTGTGTGGCAATGTTACTGGTTTTTGTTTTACTGTTCACTGTTGTTTGTACTGTTTTCTA